>NC_139037.1:7691741-8892991 GCF_964662115.1 Mustela nivalis
ATTTCACAATTGTTATTTCTGCCAATACTATCAACCATTTATTTAAAAAATATTTATTTAGTGTCTCCAGTGTGCTGTGCATTAAAGAGTTAATGAGATGGACAAGGTCTATAATTTTTGTGGAGACATGAACAATGAGTGAGGAATAAAATACATGTATTTCAGGTAATAAGACTTTCAAAGAAAAAGCAAAGAATGAGGAAGATGATTGACAGATTTGCTTGAGGGAAAGTAGTCATAGATACTTTTCTGAATAGGTAATATTTGGGCCAAGAAATGAACAAAGTGAATGAGTGAATCATTGAAAGGTTTGGGGGGAGAGAGATACAGGCAGGGGTTCTGATGTGGGAATGAGTCCTGTGTGTCTATAAGCTCTAAGGTAAACATAATGGAGCTGAGTGAGTGAGTCAGAGTATAGGAGGCAAGCCCAGAGAGGTAGGCAGAGGTAAAATCATGAAGGCCAAGGTACAGAATCTGGATTGTATTCAATATGTGATACAGAGTCATTGGAGTTTTGTGAAAAGAGGAGTGAGATGATCTGATTTATATGTATCTTGAATAAGCCCACTCTGGTTGGTGTGTGGGAAGAATCAACTGAGAAGACAAGACTGGAAGCTGGGAAACCAGGTACAATATTTAACACTTCTGAGTTAGAAATTGTGGTGAGCATCCAGGTAGTTGGAAGAGTCAAATTTTGATATATCTTAAGGATAGAGTGAAATAGGACTTGCTGATGGGTTGAATGGAAAAATGGCATTCCAGGGAGATATCAGAGCTAGATATATCAAGGTATAAATTTGAAAGTCATCAACAAAGAGATGATATTTAAAGCCAAGAGTTCAAGTGAGGTCAACTTGACAATGAGTTGTAGCTATAGAAGAGAAGAGGAGGAATGCCAAAGTACTTGGGTGAACCAACATTGAAGACTGGGGAAAAAAAACAAAGGAATTGGATTGGCCAGTGATGAGGGAGGAAGACCAGGGGAGTATGGTGACTGGAAGCTAAGGCAAGGGGTAGTTTTAATAGGAATGACCTGGGCCAAGTGTAGCCAGTCTCCCAGAGAATTCAAGGACAATGCAGTCGAAAATATGGGAACTGGATCGAAGGAAATGAAGACCACTGGGGAATTTAATAAGAGATGTCTTAATGGAATCATACAGAGGAAGCTTTGACATATTCTGAAAGTGTTCTGAGTTACTAATAAGAGTTTTGAGGTCTTTATCTGTAGATGCTCCATCTTTGGGCATGTCCAAATGCTGATGGGAATAATTGGGTAGATTGATGATGCAGAGGATGGAGGAGCAACTTTAAGAGAAAACTCCTGAATGGATTAAGGACAATGGGTTTAGAGAGCAGTAGAGATGTTTGATCATCATAACGGGAGATAAGAGGTCATCATAACAGAAGAGAAGAGACAGAACAACAGAGACACAGGTGGAAAAGAGAAAGCACTCTTCTGATTGCTCCTATTTTCTCAATAAAATAAAAATCAGGGTTATCTATTGACAGTGAGTGTTGGATGGTGGACAAGTGAGATGGTATCAGTAGTTAACTGGATAAGCAGGAGGAGGTTTTGACTGGGGAATTGTGGTTGGCTTTTCACCTGGTGCCAAAGGCCCACTTGAGATATGTGGCCAGGACTCTAATGTAAGTTTAGTAAGCATTGCTGTGAATTTTTCTCTCACCACATTCTGGTTCTCAGATCCAGGCACAGAGTAAGAAGAGAGATGAGTTTAAGCAGAGATAAGGTTTATCACAGCGGTAAGGGAGGGAGAGAAAGAACTGAGGTGACAAGGTTGTTATAGTGATGGAACCCAAATTGGAAAAAGATGGTGACAGCATTTGAAGCCAGGCCTGGAGTCTCTGATGGGTATGAGCACTGTTTGTTGGAGTGTGTAGATTAAAAGTCATCTGTTTGTGGCCAAAAACTCTGATGTTTGAGACCTACATATAGGAGGTGGTCCAGCTATTAATAATATACAGATTTAAAGTATATCTTTGGAAGAGGAGAGGTGATGTGTACTGGAGGAAAATCACCATAAAATCACTTTCCAGAGAGAAGAAATGTAATGAGAAAACATGGACATTACTTTTAGATTGTGGCTACTGAAAAAAAGTGGGTGGGAATGAGTTCCTAAGTTTAATAAGTTACGTGGACTAATGAATCCTTCCCAAAGCAGTTTTGAGACCTGCTAATGCAATTTGTTCCTAATATTTTGGTGTTAACATTTGATATAAATGACTTTTTTTTTAGGGAGACAGACTTAAGTTTAATCTTTGTAGTAATCGCACAGTGTATGGTTACACTGACCATTTTTTCTTGAATGTAAGAGAAGAACTAGATTTAGAATAGAGTGAGAAATGCTGTGGATGCCACAGCCTCTCTGGGCAATAATGTAAACTGCAGTGAGTGACCTTGAACTAATGTACCATTCTTAGTTGCAGTGATCATGATTTTTTGTGCTGTCTTGTACTTTCCATGTAATTTGGAAGGTTTTGTGAACATCTGGGTACCCCCACAAGTATCATGACACCCCCATATAAGTCACATGAATGGCATCTGATGTCTTTATGGAAAAATAGGGGAGGAAGATGTGTACTGAAGCTCTAGGCAGAAACTAGGGCAACTGTTATAGAAATGACCTCAGTAAATCACACTCCCCACAAGGTGGCTTTGTTCCTCCTTTCATCCAGAAGTGGAGTATATTTCTCCATGCTTTGATCTGAGATGACCTAGTGGCTTGTTATGACTAATGAAATGTGGTGGTAGAAGTGACTTGGTGTGATTTCTGAAGCTAGGCCACAAGAGGCCTTATGCTTCTGCTCTTGCTTTTCTGGAACAGAGCTGCCTCCACAAAGAGGTCCAGGTCAGCCTTTTGGGGGATGAGAGCTATAGCAGCAGGAGGCCCTGCAGACACACATGTGAATGAGGCCAGCCCCTATTAAGTCACTAGCTGACTGCTGCCATATACATGAACCTAATTAAGACCAGCAGAAGAACCAACCTGCTGAACTAAGCCCAAATTACAAACCTATGGAACTGTGAGCTAATGAGTGACTATAGCTTTACACCACTAAGTTTTGGGGTTATTTTTTAAACAATAGATAGTTGATGCAACCAGTAAGAGTTACTAACAACCAGGATAGGGAGATAAAGAAGTAACATTTATTGAGTACCTACATTGTGTTGAGCAATTCCTGAGAAAATTATCTTGATTTGGCTTTACAACACTTCTCCAAGGAGGCATCATTTTATTCCCAGGGAGAAGACTGGAAGTCAAAGAAGCTCAGTAACTGGTCCAAAATCATCTGATTTTATCTAACAAATAATAGACCACAGATTAAAACACACCCAAATCCCACTCTTTAAATACATTAATTTCAGAACTTCAATGCACTTATGAAACAGCTCCATAAATTGACATATCTTTATGCTGTCTGAAATATTCCATATTTAATAATATTTTCTTTAAACTGAATCACTTGAATAAGTTACTAGACAAAGAAATATATTTAAAGCAGAAACATTTTGTTACTGGAATGAATACTGAATGCTTTCCCCAGGTGAACTCTCTTCTAGTTGCTTCGCATGAATGAATTTATTTATTCCTCACAGCAATTCAGTCAGGTTAGAGCTATTGTCATCATAATCCCCCATTGGAAAGATGAGAAACATGAGGTAGGGGAGATTAAATCGTTGCTTGATGTCACCAAAGAAGTAGGTGGTTGAGGCATGGTTGTGCTATTGGCAACTGAGAGGGGTGAGTAGAGACCAGAGATGCCACCAAACATCCTACAGTACACAGCACAGCCTCCCATCTCAATCAGAGAATGATTCAGCACAACTGTCCATAGTGCCAAGGTTAAGAAACCCTGTTTCTGACTTTCTAAATGGTAAACAGATACAAGTATTGCTTGCCATTAATGGAAATTCAGGGGGGGAAATGAACAACACTGAAGAATCTCTAGAAGCTGTTGCTTGCCAGACTGGGAGTCTCAGGAGCTCTTTTTTGTTGTTGAAAAGAAATTGGCAAAATGTTAGATAGTAGAGGATAGAAACTCTCTCCTTGGGTGCAATCAGAGGATTGTTAAGAGATTTATATTTGGAATTAAACCCCTTTGTGTGACTCTAAGTCATTTATACCATGTCCATGTCCCTATCAAATCATCCCACAATCCACTGGTGCAAAGCACATCCTTTAGGAAGTGTGGCTTTATGGGCTAGGTGGGTGATCTGTATGCCATGGGCCAAAACTAGCCCATCACCTGCTTTGTTAATTAATTTGGGGAGAACATAGCCACACCCATTCTTTTACATATCATGTATGGCTGCTTTTGCACCACAGACGCAGTTGCTTTGGGACAGCAGAGACCATTTAGCTCACAAAACCTAAAATATTTATGATTTTGTCCTTAACAGAAAATCTTTGCTGACCGTTGCCTAGAATTACACTTGGTACATAGTGGGTACTCGGCCTACTATGTGCTGATATTTGTTGAATGAATAAAGCCCTGGGAGACACTGCTCTCTGTCTTCCCTCTCCACCAGCACCTCCTTCTTCCTACTCCATCCTACCCATGTCTGTCTGTTTGTTTGTTTGTTTGTTTTTGCATTTCCATTATGCTCAACATGAAATGACAGCTCCATTCTTAAAACAAACACATGTCTAACGAGTAGTTGATCACTGTAAGCTGCTCCGTTTTAGGGCTCAGAGATATAAATGGGTCTCTCTGAAAGGGGATGGTGATGGATCACCATGTTCTCAGGAGTCTAAGCTATTCCCTTTCTCCTCTAGCTGTTGGCATTCACCACACTCTCTCAGCTCCAGAGCTAAGGGATATATAATAGACACGGGAAGACCTATAAAAGTAACATCTGAAACTGCCGCAGAGCTGAGTATTGATTTATTCATTACTATAAATTTTTTGTCATTACTATGCAATTGCTCTATCTCAGGAAGAATTGATAGATGTGGTTGGAAGCTGCAACCCACTGTGCAAAACTTTTTCCCCCTTCTATAATTTCCTGTAACTCTTCTAAAGAATCATTATTCCTTATTACATAGCTCTGGCATGCCACCTATTTAGATAAATGCGTGAACAAGTGTGCAGTAAATATTCATAGTGGCCCATGTGTCAACGGTATATGTCACTAATTAGATAATTTAGTGGTTCAAATAAATAAATAAGAAAATAGAAGCACACCAAGGAAAATAGTGAAATAAAACACAGACTCCTTGTAGGAATCTAGGCAAATAGGACAGCTTTTCAGGTTATAAGATCATCTATATATGTTGGAGGCCAATCAGAAGGTCACAGTGATACTTAATGATGCTGCTTGCATGTGAGAGAAGCCCAGACCCACAAGTGCCTATGTCAGTTTGGGTCTTCTTAGCAACGTACATGCTTGTTACTTAAGCAAGGCCACTCTGGATGGGTCTCAGGGGATTTGATGGCCTTTTGCCTCCTTTATCCTGCTCATTTTCTTGTGTCTTTTATTTATAATCCTGCTGCTACCAAGAGAACTGGGCTCAGGGCTTGAAAATGATAGGTTTAAGTTCTGAGTCTGACATAAAGTGGGTAAGTTACTCATTCAACTTGGTCCTCAATGTTCTTATCTGTAGAATGGAAACATTTCTAATTTGAGGTATAATGGCAATGATGGTGACAATGAAATGTAAATGAGGCAAGAGACAGAGAAGCCTTTTCCAGAGTTCCAGTGGTCCAAATGGACCTTAGAAGACATTTGTTTGTTTTATTTTAAATAAATTGTCTCAAGAAAGGTGAGCTATGCAGACAGAGCAACTATTTAGAGAACCAGGGTACTGGGAGCTACTATTTATTAGGTGCCTCCTTTGTATCAGGCATTGAGGTTATAGATACTGCCTATAGGGTATCGACTACAATTCACTTTGGTGAAGTAAAGGATTTTTTTCCCACATTTTGCAGATGGGGAAACTGAGGTTTAGCAACACTCAGTGTAACTTGCTGAAGATGACAGATCTGGTAAGTGATGCCAGATGAAAATCTACCTTTCTCTGGTTCTATTTTCCATATCTGCTATGCTGCTGGTGACATGCTATGTTGTCTCCAGGTTTGAACTGAAAGGACTTAATTTGTTTTGCATTTTAGAAATTTAAAAAATAAAAAAGTGAGATTTCAATCTGAGTTGCCCAGATAGCTTGACTATACTGGCCAAATCCATAATGGTCTTCCTCAATTGAGCAAGTCTGAGTTCTGTTTACATAAATGTAGTTATCCCAAACAGTCAGTTTGATTAAGGGTCTCTGTGGTGACCTTGTGAAGTGGTGTTAAGCAAAAATAATTGGATCTACTGAATCTTGAGATCTGGCTGATTAGCTCCTAATGCATGAATCTGACCTTAGCCCTTTCCAGTGGTGTGTTAGAATCTGAAGGAGATGAATTCACTTTGTCAAACAACTAAAGCCCAGTCTTTGAGGCATGCCTAAACTAGTCAAGGCCTTGTCTGAGCATATTCATTTCTCAAATGCAGATAGGATGAATCTGCATGTTTCCATTAAGCAATCATATAAAAAGTAAACTTATTCAAACCAGCTTTAGAGCCAGCCAGATTATCTGATCAAGATGCCACCTTTCTGGTTTGGGTTTATCTAGTCATAACTGAGAGTACTCATTAATTTATTTAACAAATATTTAATTTGCACTTCTGTGTGTCCACTGCAATGGAAGACACTGGAAGCACAAGGATGGACTACATTGTGTGAATGTACCTATTCAGGGAACCCTGGCTAAGAGCTTCTGCTGCTGCAGTTGTTGAACAATACAAATGCAGAGGCTTAGAGGGGTAAATGCACGGACATGTGGACAGGTGGGTAAATGAGTGACTTGATGGGCAGATGGATGAACAGAAGTGTCTTCATTATCTTAGTGCCTTTTTGAGCTTCCTTCTGACCTTCAGGAAGGCTCAGAATGACTTATTAATATCTCTATGACTAATGGTGGTACCCGAATGAATCTCTTCAGATTCCATATTAATATGCACTACTGCAAATTTTCTTTCTTTTTATTGATAACTGGAGTTCTAAGTCTTTTGTCTCTTGACTAGTTTTTGTCTCTTAGCCAGTTCTCATCTACATTTTGGTTACACTTGCTGTGTGGACTTGAATCAGAGTTTATCTCTACTTCTCTCTTTGAACCTCATTGGAAGCCTCCCAGTGACCATTTCTGTGCCCACGGAGGTGGAAGTCTACAAGGGTAGATAAATGAATAGATGCTAATCAATGGAAGATTGTGGGTAGATGGGGGAATGGGTGACCATACTGTTCACATTTGTTCCTCTAACGTTATTAGCACCAGTGCCTGGCTCATAATAGGTGATTACAGATTTAGTGAATAGGTGGTTAGGTGATTGAATACGTAAGTGATTGGGTGACTGAGTAGTAAGTAGTAAGTAATTGAGTAGGTGATGAATGGATGAGTACATCTATGCATGAATAAGTAGATAAATTACTCTATTGGTTATTGGGTAAGTGGGTCGATAAATGAAAAAAATGGTAAGTAGATGAATGATTAAAAGGGAGTATATGGGTGGATACTTGCATCAGCAGATGAATGGGTGGGTGGGTAAATGGATGAATAGATGAATGGATAGGTAGTTATAAGGGTGTGTAGTTGCCTGGGTAAAACTTAGAGGATTTAGGAGTGAGTGGATGATTGTGTGAATAAAAGAATGGATGGTCGGATGAATGTTTGGATTGTAGCCCTAAAGCTTGTTGGGCACTGAGAGAAGACAGGCTGATACTTAAACTCTGCCCTGATTATGGCCAAAGTAAACAATCCTCTTGGTTTAAGGGAATGATGCTGCTGGCTTTGAGAAGATTAAGGGCATGGCACACAAGGGCATGGAAAGTCTGACTGGCTGGCCAGAAGAGTGATAATGACTCGTGGTTTCCAAGCACTGTTTATAAAATAACCAAAGAAGCAATGAGTGTGTTTCTTGGGTTCCTTGAGGCCACAGAGAGGAGGGACATAACCTCAGCAGATACAGCTTCATGTAAAAGTCTAGTGAGCACAGAGTGCATGACTGCTGGAAGTTATAGACCCACTGTTGACCAGATGACCTTGCTATTTTCTGCTTTTCCTCTTTCTTTCTTTCCTTCCCCCCCCCCCAACTTCCTTCCTTGTTTCTTTCTCACTACTCTGGCCCAGGCAGGGATGACCTAGGGCCAGAAGGCAGAGCCTTCTGGGAACTGACCCATGCTTTGCCTTGAAATTTGGAACTTCACCTAGGAGACCAGTTTAGACTTCTAGCTGAGCTGGCTGGCTGATTTCCCTGCTTAGGATCATTTACCTCATATGTGTTCTGATTAACTAAAAGGAGCTGTGGTGGAGAGTGAAATGAGCATGGGGCTTGGATCCAAACAGACTTATTGTCTGGTGACCTTGGGAAGTTTCCTATACTTTAAAATTCTGCTTTATCTGCTAAAGATAATGAGGAGAGTATATAAAATTAAAAACACTTGCTTCATTTGGTTAATGTAAGAATTAAAAGAAATAATGTGAAAGAATCATTACCTGATTGGTACCTACTAAGTGTCTTATATAAGTTAATAATTCTTCTTTGTTTTGTTAATTCCTTAATCTCCCTCTCTAGCTAAGGTGCATCAGACCATATGAGGATATGGCTTAGGTATCAAATGGGCCCATTCACTTGGTCCACTGAAGACTTTAGGAAAACAGTGTAGTTATGCTTAAAACCACATATGTTCCATCACCCCATCACTGACATATGATCACATCCACTCCCAGGTCCTTCTCCAAAAGAACTGAAAGCAGGGACTCAAACAGATGCTTTTACACCAATGTTTTATAGCACCATTGTTCAGAATACCAAAAAAGGTGGAAACAACTCAAATGTCCATCAGCAGATGAATGGATAAACAAAATCTGATGTATCTATATAATGAAATATTCTTCAACGTAGTAATTGTAATTGAATTCTGACATGTGCTATAATATAGATGAACATTATGCTAAATGAAATGAGCCAGACACTGAAGGACAGTTACTGTATGATCCATTCATGTTGTATGACCATTCATATTCAGAGACAGAAAGTAGATTAGAGATTACCAAGGGCTTGAGGGAGGAGGATGGGGAGTTACTATTTAATGGAAACTTCTGTTTGGGCTGATGAATAAGTTTTGGCAATTGATAGTGGTGATGGCTTCACAATACAGTGAATGTACTTTATGACACCAAATTGTATACTTAATTTAATTATTAAAAATGATTAAAATGGTAAATTCTGTTACATATATTTTAAATTAAAGTAATACATGGCTATTCAGGGTCTTTTCTTGTTCCATATAAATTTTAAGATTCCTTGTTCCAGCTCTGTGAAAAACATTGATGGTATTTTGATAGGGATTGCATTGAATGTGTAGATTGCTCTGTGTAGCATACAAATGTAGTGATCTGAAGGGGCACCTGCACCCCAACGTTTATAGAAGCAATGTCCACAATGTCCACAATGGAAAGAGCCCAGATGTCTATCGATAGTTGAATGGGCAAAGAAGATGTGATATATATATATATATATATATATATATATATATATATATATACAATTGAATATTACTGAGCCATCAAAAAATGAAATTTTACCATTTGCAATGACATGGATAGAACTAGAGGGTATTATGCTAAGCGAAATAAGTTGATCAGAGAAAGACAATGATCATATAGTCTCACTCATATGTGGAATTTAAGAAACAAAACACAGGATCATAGGGGAATGAAGGGGGAAAAATAAGATATAACCAGACAGGGAGACAAACCATAAGAGCCTCTTAACTATAAGAAACAAATTGATGGTTGCTGGAGGGGGCGGGGGTGGGGGGTAGTGTAGTTGGGTGATGGGCATTAAGGAGGCACCCGATGGAATGAGCACTGAGTATTATATAATACGATGAATCCCTGAACTCTATGTCTGAAACCGATAATACACTATATGCTAATTAATTAAATTTGAATAAAATAAAATTTAAAAAGATAACAAAGATTTAAAAATATATATATTGCCCAGAAAACACCCTCAAAAGAAGAAGAAGAAACAGATGAAAAAGATTTGTGCCTGTGAGCTGCAAAGATGTACCTAAACCCATGGGGTCAGACAGCCTAACTCAACCAGTTAATCTCAGCATACGGTTAAGTTATTCTATGGCAGGTTTGCTTTCCAGGATGGGAGGCAGGGGCAAACAGCACTGGTTCTACTTTTTCTCCTATTACCACCAGCCATCCTCTTATCATTCATGTGATTTGCTTCTGTGAGATAGAGAGCTAGTGTTAGCCGCCATTGTTCTTTAACTAATTTAACGTTTAAATTTCTGGAAGTGAAGGTGTGATTGGCCTAAGCTCTTAGAAGAAGGGGTTGGACTCTGGACAGACAAGAACACCAGCAACAAAGAGGAGGGTCGTGTTAAGACTGTTCTTACCCCTTCCCCCGTCATTGCCCAGAAGCCTTGAAATCCATCTTACCCAGTAACCCTTACTGTTCCCTGATATTTAGACGAGGGAGGTCACAGAACAAAGTAAGACTTTTCTGGCCCAAACGTAGAATGGCATACATGGAAAACCCAAGCTCTGCTGGAATCCTGTTACAATATATGAAGAGCTGGAGGCTCAATTATGGGTACTATGAGGACAAAATTTCAGACTTTGCTCTGGCTTTTGTCAGCTTAAGGCTCTTAAGGTAGTTTACACAAAGATTTGTGTGTCTGAATTTTTCCCTGGCAGGTTCTCATTATAACCTAGATAACACAAATCCCGAATATTTGTGGTTAGCAACAATAAGGAATTTTCAAGTCATCTGACATTTTCTAGCCATGTAGATCACCACCTAGGATCAATATTCAGCTCTGAGACAAAGGGAGACATAGATTGTGGGAAAGTTTTTCATGGTTTGTGCAGTGTCTGAGTTTCAACTCCTTAACACCTTCAACTCTCTTTGTCCCTCTCTTTCTCTTTCGTTCATCAGCACACACACACACACACACACACACACACACACACACACCTTTTGCCCTACACAGGGTTCTTTCAGAACCACACAAAGGAAAAATGTGGGTATCTAATCACCCAACAAGAGTATCACCAGCCAGGACCGCAGAAGGGGGAAGGGACATTTAAAAATGAGGTTTTTGCCTTCTCTTTCCTTTGCAATCTCCTGGTCATAGGTTATACCCTTTGCTTCCATGGCAAGCTGGTTTCAGATCTTCCAGAGTTGAGCAGAACAACTGTTACCACATTGGTAAACAGAAGATTGTTTACATAAAAAATATAGATTTCCTTTAAGCGCTTTGCTTAAGCCTTTAGTACGTTGAATTTACATTATTATTGTTTATGTTCCCAGAAGTCGGCAGGAGGATGGCCTTGCTGCAGTTTATGTGGTTTCATGATTCACACTTGATGAGGCAGCTATCACACAGGGTGGGGATGGGGAGGAGGGGAGAGTCAGGGAAGCGCAAAGAAGATTAGAGCAAGCTCACTTGTGGGATCTATAGCCTTAACGTAATGGTACAGCCAAGGGCCTGGGGATTTCTGAGTCAGTCTTTCAGATTCCCAGACATGTTTATCAGTTTTGAGTTTCAAAACTGGCCCACCCAGAATAAAGCTGCGGCGCACCTGATGCTTCACTTTGGCTGTGTTATTCGGGAGATTCTCCTGAGATCCAAGCTCCTTCCCCAGCTGTCCGCTTGACAGTGTACGCAGCTCCTGTCTCCTGGGTCCTGAGAATACCGTGCGGTGATCTGCTCTGCCGGCCTGCTACTGGCTGCTGGCTGAGCGCTCCATCCCCATGTGTTTCCAGGCTGCAGTGCCCTGGTGGGGAAGGGGCATCCGACCTCAGTGTCAGAAGTTTCACAGTTTAAAACTTGGTAATAATCATATGGGCCACCTCCTAATGGTGTGTCCAACTCAGAGCCACATCAACTAGTTTTCCAGCCAGATTTCTAAGACAGGATGGGGCAAAATCAGGAGAATGTGTTCTCTTATGAGACATTGAAACCGAATGGATAAAAACCTGTGTTTTGGAAATACTGGAATTTTTTTTCGTTGGTTTGCTTGAGTCTTTGTTGTTTATTTTGTTTTTGAGACCCAGGTCTGCTTCTTGTTAGCTCCATGGTTTTGGGCAAATTTCTTAACCTCTTTGTGCCTTAATTTACTCATCTGTAATTGGGAGATGCTCTACCTCATCAGCTTCTGAGAGGATTAAATAAGATAATACATCTAATGCACTGGGCAGAGTACCTGAGATGCTGGGGATATTAGAGGAGCTTCAAGTTGCTGACATTTATGGGAGTAGCTTGAGAACCAGATGATCCAAGGATCCCACTCATATTCTGTTAGTGTATATGCCCACGAAGGGACACCTCATCCTCTGAAACACCACAGGACCATCTTTTCATCAATTCTGGGCTCCACATGTCCTGGACACTTAATATTTTAATTCATAAGCTTTCTTTGATAAAAAGTCAAACCAGATATGGCCACCAGACATGAATTAGTGTTTGGAGACAATGTCTTTTATCAAGTATGCTAACTTTGACAACTAGCTATCTTTTCTGAAGCCAATGCATTCATCCCATTGTTTCTTTATTACTTTATCCAAAAAGTATTTATCAATAGCCTTCTACATGCCAAGCTCTTTGCTAAGTGTTGAGGATGTTATGGTGAGCAAAACACACAAAGAACTATCACAGAACATAGAATCTAGTGTGGGGGGGGGGCAATTACAAATAATCATAAAAATATGTGTGAATTATAGATTATTGTAAGTGTTATGAAGGTAAAACACAAGGTCTTATGAGGATGTTGAGGAAGCTGCCTGTGCATCTGAAGTGAGGGTTATAGGAAGGTCCCTCTGTAAGAACAATGCTGGAGTTGAAAAATAAGAAGGAATTAACAAGGCTGAAGGGTCTGGAGGCAGATAGGGAAAAGTCATAGGATGTTCTGGTTATCTCCTGTAAGATACTGAATCACTCCCAAACATGGTGACTTTTAACAACACTTTTGACAAAACTTGGTGACTTTTAACAACACATCTCCTAGTTCTGTGGTTGACTGCACTCAGTTCAGTGATTTTTGCTTGGCGTTTCGGTCAGTTGTTGACTGGGACTCCACTAGATTAGACTCCCAAGATGACTCCCCTGTGTGACAGTCGATGCTGACTGTGGGCTAGGAGTTCAGCCTGGTCTGCCAATGGGGCATCTGTATGTGGCCTCTCTGTGGATCTTGGGCTTCTGACAGCATGGCAACCAGGATTTGAGGGGGAGAACCCCATGAGCATGCTCCAGTGGGCCAAAGTATATCCTATAGGATCTCTTACAACCTAGCCTCAGCAATCCCAGAATATCATGTCTTTCCTATTCTAATTGTCAAGTGAGCTGCCAAAGCCAGCTCAGATTCAAGAATAAGGGAGAAACAGATTCCACTTCTCAGTGGTGGGAAGGCACACCTTCACTCCCCTGCATGGAGTGAGGAACTCATGGGCAGTCAGCTGAGAAACAAGTTACTCCATGTGGCTTTTGCTCTTGCTGTTCAGCCTGGAATGATCCTCCCTGAAAGAGTCACATGACCCGCACAAATTAGATCTCAGTTCAGAATATCTCCTTGATTCAAAAGATCTTTCTCAAGGAGGTTTTCATGAACTTTGACCTTGGTATCCAGTCACTTTCTTTTCCATGATTGTATTTAATTATTTTCATAGTACTTATCACTCCAAAATTATGCCTTTATTAGATTATTTTCTTCAACCTTCCCACAATTAGCCTCACATACCCATGAAACATAGACCTCATAAGATCATAGTCTTGGCCACCAATGTATCCCCTAAAAAAGGGGATACATTAGTGGGCATTGAAAATTACTGAGTGAAGGAAGAGTATTCTAAGTAAAAGAAATGGCACGTGCAAAGATCCTGAGGCAGAAAGCATGTAATCTGAAGAAATGAACAAAATTGTGTGTTGGAATGGAGGAGTGGAGGGTAGCTATGTGCCTGGGGGGCTCACAGCAGCATCCCGCTTGGTCACAGTCAGCCTGATTCAGTCCTGACAATGGTCACCATTCTGAAGTGCAAAAATTATGTGTATTTTATGTTATATAAGCACTCTGATTTGAATGTGTCTATCCAAAATGACTTATTTCATGTCAAAATGGAACCCACTGAATTTGGGCTCCTTACTCTAATGTCTTACTCTTTCTAAAAGTAATTGGAACCAAAACAATAAAAAGACTCACAAACAACTGAGTGATGACCACCTATGTACCAAGATGTTTGCCCTTTTCAGGTAGATAGTAGGGTCCTATTTCCCTTATTTCTTACAAACCTGGGATTTGGTATTTTCAGTCTTCCCTTTTTTATAACAATGATAACATTCAGATCTCAAAAAAAGTTGCCCAAGTCTCTCCAGTCTAAAACCAGTGGATGCTGGGTTCAGACATAGGTCTGCTTTACCTCAGAGCCCTGCAGAATTTTGGGTAATGGCCTAAGTTGGAAGAAGAAAGAAATCAGGGAAGACAAATGTCTAAACCAAACCCCAGAATGATATATTTTCCCTGTGGCATTGAATCAACTTGCTGAGCCCCATGATAACTGGCCGGCTCTGATTATAAGGCTCTGATGTGATTCCTGCCTCAATCATGACTGAATAACCACTAGTTAGGAATCATGAAAGGGCCCAAATGAGTGCAGTGGGCGTAAGGAAAGGTCCATGGGTTGCCAGAGAAGAATACGAAGCCAGTCAGAGGTGGGGACACTTCAGTCATGCCCAAAGCAAAGCCACCAGAACATCATGTTCTTGACCAGGGCAGGGGAAGGGGGCTGGGGAGATTGTTGGCAATCCATTGGCTGACAGCCATGGTTTTTAACCGGATACTCACTCTTCAAGGAGAGTGTGTGTGGAAGTCACATCAGGGGGCTCCCAACTGGCTCTCACTTTACATCCTCTAGGGCCAGGGGCTCTCTCCCCTAAACCCATGTCAACCATCATCATTTCAATATTTTCCTGTGCCTGAATGGGCTTCTCACTTAGTATCTCAGTCTATGTTTTAAGCTACTTTCCTCTTTATTTTTTCTCCATATGAGGAAAACTTACAAAAATATATTTTTATTGAGGAGATAGTATAAAAACTTACCTTAAGTTATACCATCTGTACTGTTGGACACTTTGGATTTTTGTCTGGGAAAGGCAATTTCTTTTCCTTGTTTTCTCCTCCTGTTCTTTGGGAAGCCCTGGGAATGATAATAAAGAGAGAGAGGAAGGAAGGAAGCAAGCAAGCAAGCTTGGGAGGAAGGAAGGAAGGGAGGGAAGAAGGAAGGAAGGAAGAAAGAAAAATTTCCAAAGGGGGGAATAAACTTTCATAGTAAACCTGGAAATATGAGAAACTAAGCTGCCTAACAGGTACTACAGCCAATCTTGAACAATATGTTGTTTCTCAGATGGGATATACAACAAAGAGATATACTGAAGACTTTGTATTAGACTTGGAGATCCAGTGGTTTGTTCTACTTATTTCTTACATTGTGTGTATGTGTGTGTGTGTGCATGCACACACACTAAAGCCAAGATTATTTCCCTGGAGAAATCATAGGTGGGTTTGGAAGAGGAGGGTGGAAGGGGAGACTCATTCTGTCAGTGCAGACTATTACTGAAATTGATGTTCTTGGCCTCCAATCAAGGTATTTACCTTGATGCCCACCAGGGTAACTATAACCCCAGCTGAACCCTCACCTCCTAAACAACACCCAGAGCCTTCAACACCTATTCTTGCCTGCCCCAGATCCTTTCCTGACTCATTACCACTGCCATCTTTGGCACATAACCTCACTATATGAAAGGTGAATGGATCAACTGAAAATGGACTGGTGAGGAACACGAATGTCCATACCCTTGGACCAATCCACCAACCACTGATGGGACTCCAGTGGCCACTCTGGTTTCAGTGGAGATGTTATTGAACTTGAGCTTGGGATGAGAATTCAGGGATCTCATTTTCTGCCATTTGTTCAAAGCCAACTGTGGGTAAGATTCTATGCTACTATGCCCTTGTTATAGAAGAGAAAACTGGGACTCAGCTGTTAAGTTGTTTAAGGTCACGTGGGTCTTGAGTGGAAATATGATTTCAATCAAGTTTTCTCCGACTTCGAGGATGGAGTCAGTCATTCATTTAAAATTGACCACAAAGAAGGTCCAGTTAGAGGAATGGGATACCTTTACTTATTCCTTCACCCATTCACTCTGTACTTACTTGTGGTTTGCCATGAGGAGCTCACCAGCAGGCTACCAGGCGTCAGAACTATAGAAATAATAGTCATAATCTCTACCCTCATGGAACCCATGATGCATCTGCGTGTGTCTACTGAAAATGCAGTCCATGGAGCAGTGTCCCTGAAGTGTCAGGCCCCACCTCAGACTCCATGAATCCAAGTGTTCATGTGAACCTGGTCTCTGGGCCATTTGAGAAGAGACCAATAGAAAAGAAAATGGAAATTGGGAACTGGCAATCCCAGAAGTGGTCAGGCTGTGTGCAAGACACCAGCACATTGAAGAAAAGTGAGCAATAAACCAGAACCGGAGAGGATAAAGGGGGAGAGAAATCCAAGAAGCTGGTCTAGAGGAGGTGCACCCCTGCATTTTACTAGCTGTAAGATCTTACCTAGCCTCAGTTTCCTGTTCTGTAAAAGGGAAATAAGATTGATATCTGTCTCACAGGTTGTAGCAAAGATTAAGAGTCAATATATTTAAAGTGCACAGCCAAGTACTTGGCACAGAGCAAGTCCAAAGCATACTGGCTGTCATCAGGATGATTTCTATGACATAGCTGCTGTGAGGACTAGGTGTGGGGGACACATTGTCCCCTTTGAGGAACGAGCAGTTGGTGTAAAAGATAGGAAAAGTGCAAGTGCCTGGGCAGTTGCAAACACCCAGCACTTTCTAAAATACTTCCCAAATTGTCTTTAAAAAGGAACCAAAGAATCACTGCCTCTTAAAATCATCCATTTATTTATTCTGACTTTTTTTTAGCATTAGCAGCATTATATCTAAGTAAGCAATTAATTATAGATAATACCAACAATAATAGCCAGTGTTTATTGAACATCTGTTACCTGCAGGTACCAAGTAAAACCTTTTACAAGCATTATCAAAACTTAACTTTCTCAAATCCTCACAGGTTTTGAGTGATTTTACCCTCCTTTCCACATATAGGGAAATTGAGTCTCTGCAGACAGGCAAGAAATGCATCTGTTGACGCTAAATCCTATGTTGGAGGCATAGGCAGGAGGCAAAAAAGGCATACATAGGAGAGGCCCACCAAAGGCACAGCCCCTCCCCAACTCCTCTCCATCCACAACTCAAATGTCCATCCTTCAGTGCCCAATTTTATCTTTATAGTAAGTGAAAGTCTAAAGTGCCCTCCACCAAGAGTCTTATCCCGTGATTATTCTATCACATGAGAATCTAGGTTCTGTGAAGGGGTTTTGCAGATGTAAGTAGAGTCCCAAGTCCCCATAACAGAAGGAAATTATCCAGAATTATCCAGTTGGGCCTGGCCCCATCAGATAAGCCCTTACAAAGCAGAGAATATTCTTCGGCTGGTGGCAAATGGGAATTCAGAGAGATTTAAAGCGGCAGGAGGAGTTGATATGCCATTGCTGGCTTTGAAATTGGAGGAAGCCACGTGATGAGGACCGCAGAGGGGACTTGAGAAACTGAGAGTGACCCTACTGACAGCTGGGAAGAAAGTTAACACCGCAGTCCTACAACAGCAAGGAGCTAGATTTTGCCTACAACCTGACTGAGTTTGGAAGCAGATTCCTTCCTAGAACCTCATAACAGAGTCCTACCTGGATGACACCTTCACTTTGGCCTTGTGAGACCCTAGGCAGAGAGCCTTGCTAATCCCATCTGGACTTCTGACGTGTTCTGGTAATTTGTCACATGGCAATAGTAAACTAAAACAATCTCTGTGAAACCATCACAGGACCTTACACTGTCGGGGTTTTGCTGATCCACTTTTTTAGCTGTGAAAACAAAGGACATTGTTTTATTTTTCCATCAAACAAGTAAACATGCAAGTGCCCAAAATATGTCTCCTGAAGGAAAGACTGAATGAGACATAGGTTTTGTCTCCTTTTGACTGTGGGGCCCTGGCATCAGGCTTCCCAGGTTCAATATCCAACTTCCTCCCTTGGTAGTTGTTTGGTCTTTAGTTTTTCAATAAGCCTCTCCAGGCTTCACTGTGTTTATCCATAAAGTTGGGATAATAATGGAGCTGTAGGGAGGATTGAGTGATATAATACTCATAAAACATTGAATTCACTGGCTGGCACACAGTATCACTCAGTAAGTATTCCAGGTACACAGGATCTTCACCTGGGTGGGTTAATGAATGAATGAACTCCAACACGAAGGAGCTAAGACGTCATCACATGAACACAGCTCTCGGGTTTTGCTGCTCAGGCCACATTGTGTACTAGATCAGGTCAACACATTCCTGGCTCTGGGCACCTGATGGGTGACTCCCACCAAAGATCCTGTAATGCAGAACCACATCCTGAAGGAAATGGCTGGACAACCCAGCTGGAGACTCTGCTTGGAAACTGGGAGGACCATGGGGCTCAGCTGGGATGTTTCCGCAGGTGTCCGAAGTACCGCCAATTCGGTCATCCATATTGCTGACTCGGTGCGGGCTGCTTGCAAGGGCCTGCTGAGGAACAAGACTATCTCTTCAATCCAAACAGTTGAGCCAGCAGCTCTAGGTAGACAAAGCCAGACTTAACAATAGCCTTGTTCCCAGCATCTGTTCATTTCAAGGCTTGCCAAGGAGCCAAATGTAGAAATCTATGAACATGATCCTATTTTAATCGAGTGCATATTAGTCCTTTCTTTTAAATTTTTCCAAAGGACATATATTTTGGCCAATACATTTATAGCCTTTTTTTTTTTTTTTTTTAAATTCCACTGTGCTTTTTCAGGGAAATATGTCTCTTAACAGAAAATAATTTGTCACTGAAAACTGAATACAGAAATATTCAAGACCAAAGGGTACCCTGGCACACAGTGGCAACCAGATCTTTTCATTAGAGCTGGGTACAAGATGAGATCATCAGATCAGTCATGTAGGGGGAGAGAGGTGGTTCCATCCACACTCAGACAGTGACTAGAGTCTCCCTTGCAAGCCCCCCCCCCCCACATGTTATCTATTATTTGCAGAGCTCTGGAGCAAGTGCCTCTTTCTACCTTTCTTCCCCTAGATCACTCTTCTCTAATTTTAGCAAGTTGGACAACATCATGGCATGCTGTGGAGGAGGAAACTGGAATATGTGTAAATAACTGGTGGATGCAAAGATCTGTTTCAGCTGAGGGGAGAAGAAGAATGCAGAGTGCCGCGTGGTCCTTGCATGGGTGTGCACTCAGGGTCTGGCGCAGAGAGCAAGGGACAAAAGCCGAGAGGGCTGGCCAGAACAATGGGCCGTCACAAATGCCACGTTATGTAACTGGGTTATTTGAATTCACAATTGTGAAGGCCACGATTGTAGAAGGCCTGTCCTCCTGCTCCATGGTGGGAGGATAGCAGGCTGCTGTGCTCCTTCCCAGGTGCCCTAGCAGCAGGAGAGGAGGGCTGAATTACTCCTGATCCCCAAGGTGCTTAGCAGCTCTGGGTTGAGCCGCACTTTTGGATGTTTATAACTAAGAAACGGCAATGAGATATCTTCCCCCACCACTTTTGGAAATGACCTGATTCTTTCCATTCAATGCATATTTCTTGAACTTGAACAGTGTTCTCTGGATAGCACCTTGGGACTATGAGTCCCGTGTTCCACAGCTGTGTCAAGGCACATGGACATGAATTTGCAGAAAGTCATAGCACAAAGTCACCATAGCAGGGAGTCAGGGAAAGCTTCTTGGAAGAGGTGAGCTTTGAAAATAGTGTGGCTGGGGAACCTGGGTGGCTCAATGGGTTAAAGCCTCTGCCTTCAGCTCAAGTCATGATCTCAGGGTCCTGGAATCAAGCCCCACATCAGGCTCTCTGCTCTGCGGGAGTCTGCTTCCCCCTCTCTCTCTGCCTGCCTGTCTGCCTACTTGTGATCTCTGTCAAATAAATAAATAAATAAAATCTAAAAAAAAAAGTTAAAGAAAAAGAAAATAGTGTGGCTGTGGTCATGATAAAGACACTAGGGATAATTTGACCTGCATGTAGCACCCGATTACCCAGCATGAGCAGTGAAAGGACAAGGCTCTCTCTTGTCTGCCTCCTTGTTTTGTGTTGAGGCCCCCATCTGCAGGCCCTGAGCTGCAGCCACACCTAAGTGTGCCGGGGAAACCCTCCCCACCTCGCTCATGGTGGGACCATCTATCTCCTCAAACCCAGTCAGCATCTCACCGCTCTGTACAGCCCTCCTCAGAGACCCCCCACCCACCTGCTCCGATCACTCACTGTGTACATGCCCTCTTTCTTGGGTCCTCGTAATTCCATGTGTTTCCTTCCTGCAACCACTGACCCTGTCCCAGGCACCCGGTCTGTATGTAGACCTGCCTCCTCGCTAGCATGCCCACAGGAAGGCAGGGACTAGATCTTCTCACTTCTTTATCTGCTATGTTCTGCACATCAGATGACTTTGTAACGTCTAAGTGGTAAGAGCCTTTCTTCTGACCTCTGGGGCTGGCAAAGCAGCTTTGGCCTCAGTAAGGTTACTTGCAGATACGGGCTGAGTCCTTTCTCCTTGTATAGTTAGTGTTGTTGTTGTGAACTTAAGCCAGACGTACAAACAGAAGCCTCACTGTGATTCTTCGGCCATTCCACCTGTCTGAGCTGTTTGTCTGTATGTCAGAGGTGATGTGCAGTTCCAGTTGGAGAGCTTTCTAGGAAGGAAGGAATAGCTCAGAGATTTGCTCACTCACTGGTGTCCTCAGATGGAAATACAGGGATGATGATGGTGATGATGTTCTGGGTGGTGATGATGATGATGATATGGGAAACTTGGTGTCTCTCCTGTGCTAAGAACTTCCATTTCTTTTCCTGCCTATACCACAGAAGAAAAACAGAGGGTAGGTATGATTATTATTCTCATTTTTCCTTTCTTTTAAAAGAAACAACACGTTATTGCGGTATTATCAACATACAAAATGTGTCCATATTTAATGTTTACAGTTCTTTGACTTTGTGAGTAAGTATTCACCTGTGATCCCAATACCTCCATGAAGGCCCTGGACAGACCCACCTATCAAAGTTTCTTCCAACTCTCATTATTGTTATTATTATTGTTATTACTGTATGATATGAGCACTTAACCTAAGATCTGCCTTCTTAGATAATGTTTCCTATGTACCACAGTATTGCTGACTGTAGCCCTTTGCTGTGCAGCAGATTTCCAGAAATGATTTACATTGTATAAACTTACATAATAACCTTCCCCTGTTCACTGGTACCTGCCATTCTGCTCTTTGCTTCTGTGAATTTGACAGTTTTAAATCCCACATACAAAGGAGACCATACAGAATTTGTCTTCGGTGTTTGGCTAATTTCATTTGTGTAACACGGGCCTGAAGGACTTTATTCTCATTTTGTGGCATGGAGTATCTCACCCAAGATCCATACCAGGTCTAGAGCCCTAGGAGCCCCACTCCAGGTGTCCATACACACTCAACACTGCTTCTTACTGCTACAAGTGTGTAAGCACACTCACAATTGTGAATATACACGTGTGTGTGGATGAATGCATGGAATTGAATGTGTTTAGGAGCTTGCGTGCAAACAGGTAGGTAGGAGCCGTGGGTAACTGATTTTGTCTGATCACATTAGAATGTCCGTGTATGTGTGTACTGTGTATGTAGGTTTCTCTCCGGACCCAGAAAAAGCATCAAGGTCCTAATGGGGCCAATATTAGTACAGTGAGAGGTTTCCTGAGGTTGCCAGGCCCCGGCCCCAGCTCCCTCCGGCCTTGTCCACTCTGAAACAAGAGTGCAGTAAGTAGAGGCTTGTGTTGGCTTGGGTGGGGATTCTGGACTTCCCCCAAGCAGTGCTGCAAAGAGCTGCAGATTAGGAGGTAAACTTCCACCAGTAAAGACTTGCTCTGCACTGGTAAATTTACATTTAAATGCACCCTGTCATTTTTAATCTCAGGCACTTGACACAATCACCTCCCAGCCAGCAGGCAGTCTTTGTAAGCCGGGTAACTCCCAGGCTGCAGGAGCCCACTGCAGACTGCAGGGCCCAGAGGCAGGTGTGGGTGTGGCTGGAGCAGCCTGGTGATGTATGCAAATTTTACTGTCAGGGTAACTCCAAAGTTGTCCAAGGAGAGTGCCAAGGGGCATTTTGTGTTACCCCGGCCTTGGGCGGCGTCCCCTGAGACTGGAACTCTCCAGGTAGGAGGTGGGACCGTAGAATGGCCTGTTCAATCCTATTAAAGGTGGGGATGCCTTGAAGGCTGCTGACAAGGTGGAGAAGCTGCTGTTTGTCTTATAAACACAAACTGTTGACAGTTCAAAGAGAAGCGGGCTTTCTGGAAGCTCCCATCACTGCTTCCAGCCCCTGGTTCAGAGCACAGAAACTTGAGTTAGCTCTGGTTCTTTACTGTCAGAAAGTGAGTTACTCTCAGAGTTTGTTTTGTTTTGTTTTGTTTCACTTTATTGTATGCAGATTTGCAGGTTAATGGTATTAGCGGTGCCCTCAATGATACTAGTAAATGTATACATCTTGTTGGGTCCCCCCCCAAACTGGGTACCCCAATAATGGGTCTATGATTAAAGGAGCAAGACTGTTACAAAGTGAAGGTCAAGCAAAGCTTTATTTCGCACCAGGCATCAGGAATCAGACCCACCGTCAAGCAGACCGGTAGGGCCTGCCCCTCCAGAGAGGACGACCCCTCCCGGTTTTCCAGACTAACTTTTATAGAGCAAAGGCCATGTGGTTGGGCCTGGCCACACACAGGTGGCCAATGAGATTGTAACACACACAGGAAACTCCACAGTGATGCTAGGCGACCAGTTGAATTACAATTTACCCTAGTAGACATTTGAACCAGCCTATCACCTCGTTCAGAATTGGCGCCCAAAAGGTGCCCAAAGGGCGGGGCCCATACTCCTTGGTAGCTCAGAGACAGTATGCGCCCCCACTGATTGAATACCTCCACCTGGCCTGACCCACCCTTGTATTTGGACTTTGTTACGTGGGACTGGTTTCCCGGACTTGGTTTTAAGTAAGTTCCCCTGGGGGGTGGGGGGGAGTCAATTTCAGTTTTTACAACAAAATGGCAGTTCAACCGGGGTGGGGCCGCTCTGGCTGAATAGGCCCTTACAGTGTTATACCCTTGTTTCTGTCCCCCGTCCCTGTTCATCTTGTTTAAATCTTTATAAAAGCTTCATATTTCTCAAAAGTCCCCATCCGAATTAGAAGCGCACAACCTCTCTTATAGCATCAAGCGATCCAAAAGCAGCTCTGGAATGTTTGCAGTGGGTCTGGAGCGTGAAAAGCCTTTTTGTTTTACCCAGAAAGACACTGAACTCGGGGTCCAGTGACATGCCTAAGGCCACTCCTTGAGTAACTCAAGGAGAACAGAGAGCCTAAAGGTGACAGGCAAAAATATCCAGTAACAGATTAATCTTGTAAACTGTGGCCAACTGCCGGGTGACATGGAATGGCCATCCATAACGGACGATGAGTCAAGAGAGTAGAGGGCCAAAAACCAGATTCGATCTGCAAGCGTCAGTCGTGTGAATGTCGGGTATGGGAAATAGTTTGGTGCAGGCACATGACAGGTAGTGATTTTTAAATTCGCAAACAGTGCTTTTCTATTGTAGAAACGCCAGAATGTATACGGAAGGGAGTTTCAGATTGTTTATTTTACTTCCCACAAATGTACCCCATATTTCCTTCAGTGCATTCTCCTGCTCGTCTCGTAAGATCAGTCTAGAGATGGAGGAGGGCTGAGGCCCACAGCTGACAATGAGGCCATGGAATTGATCACATGTAGGTCATTCCCCGACACCACGGGGACTGTTGTGGTTTTACGGTCACAGTCAGTGATAACTAACATGCTTTACACCCACAGACACCGATCTTAAAAAAAGTTGCTGTTGTGCATTGAATCAGACCCTTTCCCCCTACCAGACGTGTTGGAGTCCTCACCCCCCAGGACCTAGAATGTGATTTTATTTGGAAACAGGGTCTTTATAGATTTAACCGAGTTAAGTTGAGGCCCTTAGGGTGGGCCCTGATCCAGTATGTCCTTTTGAAAAGGGGCAATCTGGACGGACACACCAGAGGAGAAGGCCCGTGAGGACAGCCGTGGAACAGGAAGCACAGATAGGAGGAACAGCAAGGATTGAGGGCCACCACCAGGAGCCGGGAAGACTCACGGCAGGATCCCACCCAGCAGCTCGGGGTCCAGGGCCCTGCCCACACACAGATTGATCTGGCACTTGTGCCTTCAGAACGGGGAGCAAACACATTTCCACTTTAAGCCCTCCAGTGTGTGGTCCTTAGTTGTAGCAGCCCTAGGACGCTCCTGTGGGGACATCCTTGATCCATGTGTGAGTCCTGGCGCTATTTCTCTTGGTTGGTTTGGTTTGGTTTGGTTTGGTTTTGGATACACAGACCAGAGGATATAAGACATAAAAGTTTGAGACATATGGGACACAAGGATGCGAAAGACCTAGCACAGCTGCTAAGATGGAATGCTGTGTGTGCTCCACCGGTTCCCCCCCAGGACCCCTGACAGGTAGGCTGCCAGGCCCAGCCCTTCCAAATCTCTGTTACAATCTCTTTTTTCCTGCCACATGTGCTCCACAGCACAGGAACACGACAGAGGGGAGCCCCCGGTCCCCATTAGACGTTGTGTGCAAACTTGACTTGTGCTATGCTGAGATACTGGGCTTCATTTGTGATTTCAGAAAATCCCATCCAGTCCTAGTAACCCTGGGGGTTGTTCACAACAGAGTTAAAGGGATTGTTGAAGGATCTGTGAAGATAGCATCATTGACCCTGGCAGGAAGCTCTTTTAAATGAAGTCCACTCTCTGAGACTATCTTCTCCTCTCACTCATATCCTCACAGCTTGGAGCAAATGCGTTGACGTCTAATTCAGTGGCTCTGTGGCAGGGCCCAGGAGTAAGAAATGCTGGATTTTAATACACCCAAGCTCTATGGCCCTGGGCAGATTCCCCGGAAGCTCAGCACCTCAGTTTGCTCACATGTAACATGGGATAATAGCGGCTGTCTCACAGAGCTGCTGAGAACCCTAACGAGGAATGTAATGTGGACGGCAGCTCCGTCCCTCAGTAAAACGGTAAACACAGAGCTTGGCAGAGTCATTTGATGACTGGTCTTCTCTTACTTTATCAAGAAGGCTGATACCTTTGATCACTGGGATGAGCTTCTCTCCCAGGTAATTCAGAATTTTTTTATGGACTTCCATGGACTCCCTAAGTAGTAAGATTTTTCTCCGGGAAGCATCTCTATGGATTTGGTTTCCAGGTTTTGTTCTCCACATAGGGCAGGTTGGTTTTGCTATATGGTTGGTTTTGGGGATGGACTTTAGGTTCTATTTTAAGAGAATGCCATCACTTATTACATTCAAAGAAGGAAGATTTTATAACAATGTATTTAAAGGAAACCCCTCTTAATTTAAAAAAAATATATATGCATCAGTGGAGGTTTCTTGAGGAAAAAGTGAGATTTCAGTTGAAATAATCAACATCTATGCTTACAGTGCTCTTCTGAAAGCTGTGGTTTTCAGCCTTTTCTGTGTCCAGTTCACTGCACCCAGAACTGATAAACCACAGTTCCCGGAGTGGGGCCAGGCACATGTGTTTTCTGATGACCCTGAAGTGATTCCAGTAGGCAGCCAAGTTGAGAAACACTTGTCTGGAAAAAAAACTTGATCAAAGACCCATAATGGTAATTCTTACTGTCTTAAGGGTGCAGCTGGCAGAAAGGATTCTAGAATTTTCCAAGGCTTATGCGGCTTTGCAAAGTGTTGGTGAGATAATTAGCATTCTCTCCATTTCTCAGATATGGAAACAAGTCTCAGATAAATGAAAAATGTTGCCCAAATTCACACCATTAGAAAGCAGTGAAGTTAAAATTTGAGCCTCTGGGGCGCCTGGGTGGCTCAGTGGGTTAAAGCCTCTGCCTTTGGCTCAGGTCATGATCTCAGGGTCCTGGGATCGAGCCCCACATCAGGCTCTCTGCTCAGCAGGGAGCCTGCTTCCTCCTCTCTCTCTCTGCCTGCCTCTCTGCCTACTTGTAATCTCTGTCAAATAAAATAAATAAAATCTTTAAAAAAAAAAAAAAAACTTGAGCCTCTGTCTGCATACCAAGCCTTCTGTGGAGAGGTTGGCTCCCATTGTTCTGCTGGTTTCTCTTAGGGTGGCTCAGGCACAATTCTGGTCAGGACCATCTGAGTTCTGTTACTGCCTGATGGTAAAGCAGATGATGAATTTCTATAAGGTGACATCGTGTCACAAATTTCTTAACCCAGGGGCCAGTGACATTGGTCATGGGGAGAGCAGCTAACTAAGTTCCCTCATATTCAGCTCTGAAAATTCTGATGCAGAGGCCAG
Organism: Mustela nivalis; assembly: GCF_964662115.1. Taxonomy (NCBI): domain Eukaryota; kingdom Metazoa; phylum Chordata; class Mammalia; order Carnivora; family Mustelidae; genus Mustela; species Mustela nivalis. The sequence continues at coordinate 7,718,347 of NC_139037.1, forward strand.
CTTCTTAATTGCATAGAACCGCAGAATAGAGGTGATGATAATCAGCAAGAATGAGAGAAGCCAGTCCTCTTAGTTGGGGGGTTTGAGAGGACCAGCCCACTGAGTCACACTTTCTGCACACCAAGTAAGCACCCCGTCCATGCACGTGGACATTGCTCTCTCAAAATTCTTAATATGCTTTGATTCCCCAGCCTTTGAGAATGCCATCTCCCCACTGACCATTTCTCTTGAGCAATTGTTACTTCCCTTGCGGGAGTCTAAGTTTTAACGTCTGCAGGCAGAGGGCGGAATCCTGATTTTGTTTTTGTTTTTTTCATGGCCAACAAGTCACCTTCGGAATGGCTCTTTTCACCCTGTAACCCAAAGGTCTATTGACCTGGCATCACCCCCACAAATGAGTCAACTTCTCTAGTGCTGGAACTATGTCATATTCCTCTTGGTATCCCTGGGTCTGGATTCAAGAACTAAGTCTAGCATATAGTAGGCCCATGACTTTAAAAAAAAAAAAAAGAGAGAATAAATGATAAATCAATGGGAAGTTTGGTTCTTCGAGCTAGGCCTAGGGATTTCATGAACCAAGGATTACCTGCTGGTCCTCTGACTGTATTAAAAATAAAAACACCAGTGTGATCTGTGGAGTCATTTGCTGTCAGCCCCATGGTTTCTTTTATCAGGGGAACTATCATGGGGAAGTGACTTCAGCTTGGAGCCCGAGCCCCGGCTGATGGGAGCATGTCAACCTCTGCCCCATTAAGAGGATTCCCCCCCACTAATTACAGGGTAAATGACTTGTTAAATCCGGAGCCCTCACAATACATGTAGTTCATATTCCTTGGGCGGTTTATCGCACTTTGGAGTAGTACATATTTTATAGAGAAGGGAGAGCTCTCCAATTAATAGTAATTGTGATCGAAGTGGTAATGATCGTCTCCAGCCTCATTCCGCAAGAGGAGACTGGAAGGCCCATCTTAATTGCCACAAAGAGCTATGTCTATCTGCGGCAGTATATAAATAATAAACTAGGGGAAGGGAGAGCGTTGCAATTCTTACGGTCTTAGAGGAGGTACAGATATTTATGCAGTGCTGATGGCTAAAAATCCTCTCCAAGTAATTATTAGTAAAAGTAGAATGTCTACATTTGTAACAGAATTTTAATTAAGGGGAAGGTGACTCTAGTAATGGGGAAAGAGTAGCATTTGGGGATTAAAATGCAGGTCCGGGACCAGAGTGTCCTGGTCTGATTGGCTGTCCCTGCTGCCGCTTGAACTACAGCAGGAAGCTCATTCCCTCTGGGTTCAATTTCCCCTGGTTTTTAAACCAGGGGAAATAAAGCAGTTATAAGTGCTTGAAGTTCCATTGGATAAACAAGTCCTACAGTCGGAGGCTTCTTACCCGATTTGTCTCAGGATTGCCTGCCGGGGATGGGACATGCACCCAACTCTTCTGAGACTCGATTTCTTCATCTGTAACATTTGAACGTCACTATTTTTATGGCTTTATATGGAGGAAATGAGACCAAGTATTCTGAAGGACCTGAACCATTTCTGGTACACTGCTGACTTTCATAATATTAGGAGAACAACTCCTGTGTATTTGTTCAGTTTCCTTTGATGTAACTAAATTGGCTCTTATGATTCAGAAATAAGGAGGGCATTCCTTGTTCTTGACCCCCCAAGCTACTCACCATCTGCAACTGAATGAGATACTCTCAATTCATGATCACTCTTCATTTCCACAGTGAGTATAGTGATTCTTAACCTTTTTTGGGAGGTGGGGTGGGGGCAGACATAGATTGTTTTAGGGAGCTGATACAGGCCATGCAGTCTCTTCCAGAAAATGATATACATTTTGCAGGAGACTCTAGATGTATCCAGAATCCTATGTTGGCCATCAGTGTCTCTTCAGTTAAGGACCCATGGTTCAGAGGACTGGACTAAGGAGATTTCCAGAGCTGGGTGCAGGAAATGGAGAAGCAGATGATCTCAGATGACTTAGGAGCCCTAGGAGTGATAAGCAGATATCTTCCCCTGTAGGAAGATAAGTTAATTTCAGACTCAGCCCAGCCCTTTCTCTTCGTGCCAGGGAGGAAGTTCTTATATTCCGGACATGCCTCCATCAACAGATGGTCAGGGATGCTCATTCGGCCTGTGGGAAACACTGTTTAGTCTTGACTCCCAAATATCCCAACCACACATAGGCTTAGAAAATCAAGAAATAACAACATTGAAAGGGAACTGGCCTTTGGAAAGGAGAAAAAAAATTCAAATAGAAAAGGTAATATACAAGGAAGTAGATTTAACAGAGGAAACAGATAAGTTGAAACTTATCTAATATCCCCTGGCTGATTCAGCAGGACATCATAACATTAATACAAGGACAACTCAGTTGTTAAAAATTTGAGTTCTTGAAAATAAAAATTGCAGTTCATTAAGGGGATGACTGGTAGAAAAAAACACAATTAGAGGTCAAATTGGCCAACTAGAGCAAGGGCTGGCAAACTTTTTCTTAAAGGGCTGGGGAGTAAATATTTTCCCTTCTGTGGGTCACAAAGCCTCTGTCACAACTGTTCAGCTCTGCCCTTGTATCTTGAATGTACCCATAGACCACACATAATTGGATGAGTGTGGCTGTGTTCCAATAAAATTGTACTTGTGAACACTGAAGTGTTCGCAATTTTCACATCACAAAATATCATTCTTTTGTTCAGTTTTTCCTAACCATTTAAAAATGACGAAGCCATTGTCTGCTCAGGAGTTACACGGAAGTGTGTGGTGGGTTCTGTGGGGTCTGCAGGCCAAAGTTTGTGGACCCTGACACAGACGATAAGCAAAGATGTAGAAATTCTGAGGGTGTTAGAAAAATGGAAAATAGATTTAGGTGAATTTTTTTCTCACAGCCATTAAAAATGTGTACCACTCCATTTCATAGCTCATTCATTCTTCTGTCTGTTCTTCCTATGCATGGCCCTGATTAAGTGACAAGTGGAGGGAGGGAATTAGCATTTGATCAATCAGTGTTAGCGGGTTAGGGGACAGGTCATCCTTGCATCTCATCTCCCTACAAGGCAAGCATGATTTCAGTTTCAAAACTGAGGTACCTGATACAGAAAGGGCAAAGTGTCTCACCTGACAGCACCAAGAATGACAAGGGGTGCCAGGAGCTGAGTGCAGGCCTTTAGGCTCCTGGAGCCTGTTCTTTTTTTTATTATTATTATTTTCTTTTTCTTTTTTTAAAATTTTTTATTTTTTAAATTTCTTTTCAGAATTCATTGTTTATGCACCACACCCAGTGCTCCATGCAACACGTGCCCTCCATAATACCCACCACCAGGCTCACCCAACTTCCCACCCCGTGCCCCTCCAAAACCCTCAGGTTGTTTTTCAGAGTCCATAGTCTCTCGTGGTTCATCTCCCCCTCCAATTTCCGTCAACCCCCTTCTCCTCTCCATCTCCCCATGTCCTCGTGTTATTTCTTATGCTCCACAAATAAGTGAAACCATATGATAATTGACTCTCTCTGCTTGACTTATTTCATTCAGCGTAACTCTTCCAGTCCTGTCCATGTTGATACAAAAGTTGGGTATTCATCCTTTCTGATGGAGGCATAATACTCCATAGTGTATATGGACCACATCTTCCTTATCCATTCGTCTGTTGAAGGACATCTTGGTTCTTTCCACAGTTTGGCGACAGTGGTCATTGCTGCTATGAATATTGGGGTACAGAAGGCCCTTCTTTTCACTACATCTGTATCTTTGGGGTAAATACCTAGTAGTGCAATTGCAGGGTCATAGGGAAGCTCTATTTTTAATTTCTTAAGGAATCTCCACACTGTTTTCCAAAGTGGCTGCACCAACTTGCATTCCCACCAAAAGTGTAAGAGGGTTCCCCTTTCTCTACATCCCAGAGCCTGTTCTTATTCTACCTCAACACGTGAGGATCTTAACTGTTCTTGACCTGGTCCTGGGCTCAGTACTTTCTATATTGTAACTCATTATCCCAATGTAATTGAGAAAATCAGAAATTAAGAGGAAATGTCCATCCTGTACAGCTGATAATGGCAGAGACAGGAATCAGAATTAAAACTATAAATTGACAAAGATACAAACCAACCCACTTATCATAGAAAGTAACTGAGTGCTTTTTAGGTGTTGTTGTTTTGTTTTGTTTTGTTTTAACTCTATGGAAATTTAACTCACAAGACCTTGCAATGGTAAGGGACACCTTATATAAACTTGGTGGCAGTCAGTATGCTTGGACGCCTCTTCTTTGCAGGGGTCTATGCCAAGAGCCTCTCTGTATCGTTTGCAAAATGGCAGCCCAGAGGCAAGTTTTGCAGGTAGGAAACCAAGGCTCAGAGAGGTTAAGAAATTTATTTAGCACTCTTTAGTTAACTTGTATTTATTCCTCATCTTGTTGACCATCATCTCTTTCCTTGAGAATGCAAGCTTCACAGGGAAAGGATTTTCTTCTGGGTTGCTGCTGCATTCCCAGAATTTAGAATAGCGCCTGGTTCATAAGTAGATACTTAAAATAATTGTGAAATGCTGAGTGAGTTCAAGAGTGAATAAATGAATGGATGGAGAAGTGAGTTTTCCCACTGTGCGCAATGAATAGATACGGGCACAGGGGTGGCCAAGTGTCCACATCTCATTAACAACCCTTAGCTCCTGCTAAGAACATGGAAGGAAGTGTGCAGAATTACTGGAAGTCGGGAGTGAATGGGAAATGAAGAGGACGGTGGGCATCTCTGGATTTATAGTGAGCTCTGTGAAAAAAAGAGTACACAACTTATGGAAGCCCGATTTCTACTCTCATGGACATATCTGACTGCAAAGCGAAGTACTTAGTCCCATGATCAAGACAAAGCAATGGTATTTTCTAAACCACATCATGTTTTCTTAATGTAGTTTAAGCAAAGCAACCCTTGTAAAAAGCACTTCATAAATATTTGCTGTTAGGATTAGTGCAAGGGCACAGTGGTGGTTTGTTGGTGTGGCAGAGGAACAGGCTTAGTAAGGCTGTCTGCAGGAAGTTCTGTCTGAGTTGAGTATTCAGAGGGGAAAGGAGTAGAAGAGGGAAGAAAGGAAGGAGAAAGGGGAGGGAGAGACAGGGAGGAAGGAAGAATTGTTGATTTGAGCTGGTGGATAGGTATACCAATAAAAATATGGAAGCAGCCAGAGAAATGTCTGATTTCTGAGACTTTTTTCATCTTCCTTTTCTTGTCAAAAAGGGAATGTACTTGTGAAATTTATATAGAACTTCTATAGTGCTGAGCTAGAAGGAGATAGAAGATTCTGGAAAATCTGAAGAAATGTTCTTGGGAGCTGAAATGGCAGTTACATATGAAAGAGAATGTTACGTTAGAGATCAGAACCCTTTGCAGTCACCGAAGGTATTGTGACTCCCTGTGATCCTGCTGGGGGTATATCTGTGGTCCCTGGGACTGTGGGTCAGGCAACTGGGCTGTCAGGGTGGGGAGAGGACCTGTAGCTTGTCACAGCATTGATGCTGACCTCTCAGTTATTGTGAGCTCACGCACGTTCACACACGCTTACACACACGGCACCCACTCTGACATACTCCCATACATGGACACACTCACTCCATATACTCACATAGATTGACACATGCTCACATGCACAACACACATGCACACTCACATACGCACTCCCACACACTCACACACAGGCACACTCACTTCCACACACCCTTACGCACATGCCCATGCTCACACGCGGTCACACACTTACAGTGATACATACAAAGTCACACACACATGCTCACACCCAGACACACTTAGACACACACACGTGCACATCTAAACAGGCTATTTATTCTCAAACCGCAGGACTCATTTTGCAGCCCCACACAGAACTGGCACGACTTTCCCCACGAACACACCCCACTGGTCTCTCACGGAAGGATTCCTGTTGGCCGTCAGCCCACCTGCCTACTTCAGGTTGATTCCTTCCTCCTAGAAAAATCTTGAAGAACCGGGTCAGACAAATTCACTGAAAAGCTGGAAAGACTCGGGGGAAGGGCCCTCTCTCGGCTTAATAACGTAGTCATCTGTGTGGCTGCTATTATTCCCCCGCCTTTGTATTATTCAGAAATCCATACATTGTGTTTGCCTTTTGTGTCCGGGTTCCAACAAGCCTCCCTTTGTCCCTGTCACAAAGGCCAATAAACTCTGTGTGGCCAATAAGTTTCAGGGGCTTCTGGATATGATGACTAATTGTAATGCAGTCTCTATCCTCGAGACTATAAACTGATAGGAGAAGACAATGGCAGAGAGGGAGTCCATTGAGATGAGAGAGTCCCCTGGTAACCCCACGGGGGCCGCGACGGGCAACAAGGAGGCTATTGATGGTGGCGGCCCCAGCACAGAGCCCCGCAGAGGGGGAGCGGGGTGGCATGACCACATCGCCGGGCTCCAGTGCTGCTTTTGTTTGCCGGGCAGTGAAAACTGGCACGTTAGAATTAGTTCTGTTTAGATTGCTCAGAAACTTGTGGAAGAAGAGAAAAGGAGCGAGAGAGAGGCCCTCGCAGCCCCCTTCCAGGCCCCGTGTGGTAACGGAGAGGCCTGTTGGGCCTTAGTTCCTTGGACGCGCCCCCACGCGATTGTGCTAAACTCGGATGGATATTAAAGAGGTGGAGGTGCGAGCTGATTGTACCCGTCTCCCTTCTGTGCACCAAAATATATCGCGTCCCCTGGTTTCTCTCCACTGTGCGACAGGGGTCGGGGGGGTGGGTGGCCAGGCTCAGGCCCCTGTGCATCTGCGGTGAGATGGGTCTCCGGGTCTGCCCAAATCCCCGATGCTGAATTTCTGAGGGACAGCTGAGCTTCCAGGGACAAACAGCGCTTGCTTATTCATTTGACAAATATAGGTCATGCATCTTCTGAATGACACGAGAGCGCAGACAGGTGCTGGCTAAGTCCCTGCCCATTCTCTCTCTCTCATTTTTTTATTTTTTTTTTTTTTTTTTTTTTTTTTTTTAAAGATTTTATTTATTTATTTGACAGAGAGAAATCACAAGTAGTCGGAGAGGCAGGCAGAGAGAGAGAGAGGGTAGCAGGCTCCCTGCTGAGCAGAGAGCCCGATGCGGGACTCGATCCCAGGACCCTGAGATCATGACCTGAGCCGAAGGCAGCGGCTTAACCCACTGAGCCACCCAGGCGTCCCAGTCTCTCTCATTTTTTTAAATGATGGTGTTGATTGATTTGATCTATTATTTTCTGATTTACATTTTTTTTTCTCTTCTAAAGAGTCAAATAGACATTAAAAAAAAATTTTTCCCCTCACAAAAAGTCACAGAACAACTAACTTTGGCATACTGTGTTCAATCAGGCCGTATGGGGAACAACCTGAATTCTGCATGAAATAAATAAGATTTGAATTAGATGCATTTTGGTGCTACTTCTGATTAAAGTGGGCTTCTAACAAAATGATTGTTATGATGCCTTCATTTTTGTATAAAATTAGCTATTTTATTTAACGTCCATTTAATACTCATTAAAAATTTTCTCTTTCTTTTTATTCACGTTCTTGTTCAGGATATGGAGCATAGACTAGACCTCAGTTTCTTAACCCATGCTATTTTTTGGCTAAAGGTCAAGAAAGTTAGAAGGCGGTAACTCTGGAACGTGAGAAAATGTCAGAGGCTGCTACATTTATGTCCTACTTGCAGGAAGCAAGTTTGCAAAACTCCACAACATTCCCCCAATCCTAAAAGTATATCCATTTTAAACAAACAGCTTTACTGGCCTTACTGGTTGTAAAACTATAATTGGGTGTGTTTAAGATCAGCCCATAATTTACCCTTTTAAAAGGTGTAATTGCCTTGCCCTCTTGGAGCAGACATTCTACAGTGAGAGAGATCATGCACTCGAGGACAGATGACAGCCGGTGTTGAGAAAGCAAGCATGGGTTGGGAGGAGACTCACAGCGGGGACGGCCTATGTCATTTGGAGCCCCAGAAGCCCTCCTAGTAGAGGTGACTTTGACCTCAGGCCCCAGGGATGAGAAGCATCCTGAACCAGTGAGTCCTAGGGAGAGCATTGGGGGGGGGGGGGGAGTCTCTGTGAGTCTGGCTGCTCAAGGCATGGAGGGAGGGGGACTGAGGTTTCAGTGTGTTAATGAGTAGGGAGTGAGGGAGGTGAGATTGCAGGGGGGTGGGGCCAAGGCAGCTGAGGGGTGAACTGTCCCACTGGACTCTGCTTGACACATGTCCCTCAGTCTGAATTCTAGTTCCGTCGTTGACTTCTTATCCGTGTGCCAATGAATAAGTTGCTCCAAGTCCCCAAGCATTACTTTGCTTGTCTCTAAAATGGGAAAACAGTCATACCCTTCTGACAGAAGTCCACGAAAACCCTAGTATGACTCCTCGTGTGTGCTCAACATGACGTACATACACTGTCATCCAATCAGTAGGACTATTTCATTCATAGGAAAGATGGTGGAACATACGATGTTGCCTGGCTTACATTTTCTTCTCAGAGTCAAATGTTACATAGAGCAGAAATCCACGGAGTTAGGTCGGCCTTCCTAAGCACCCAGCGTTTGCCAAACCCAGTCTCTAGTGACGGGTATAAAGAAATGTCAGAAGGTTAAGAGAGGTCACAGGCTAACAATGAAAACAAGCAAAAATTTTAATCAGACATGATGGGGGGTGCACGAGATGCTGAGGAACACCACAGAAGGTACTGATCTTCTCAGAAGGAAGCACTCCTCAGAGCAGGTGATGTGATCATTGCCAGAGCAGGAAAGTTCTCATGGGAATGAATCAGGCAGAAAAGAGGGCAGACCTTGCAGGCTCCGGGTCCAACATGTCCAACGGCAGGAAACTGTGGGTGCCCTTGGCTCTGCTGTGAACTCCCAGGCACTAGGGATAGCTGGTCCTGAGACAGAGACAGAGCCAGAGACAGCAATGGGAAGAGAAGCAGGAGATGTCATATCTAGGAAGCCCATCTGCAAAGCCAGAATGCAAAAAAGAGAGACAGCTCTGAGGACAGTTTAACTCACCTTTGTCTATCCTGAGTTTGCTTATAAGAAATAATAAACTTCCCTCTTTGCTTAAGCTAGTTGAATTTGGGGTTTTCCTTATTTACCACCTAAAGGATCCTCATACAATGCCAGGTTCCACAGAAAGCTTTGTAGAGCAGAACAACAAGTTCCATGAGCTCAAGGCAGACCCACTCAGGGCTATAGGGCCTTTGGCTGGTGTTCTAAGGAACTATCAACCAGCTAATCCAAGATTCAAAAATTAATTACACAGAATAATCTGTCAAATGGATGGGCACAGTGTATGATTCTCTCTTTTTGGCATTTAAAAATTATATTCAATATTTCTCTCCTGGATTATTGTAATTTGTAGCTGGTCTCCAGGGCATCAGGTCTTACCCACCTACCCTCCCCCACCTCCTGCATCCATATGTTAACCAAATGAATGTTTTAATATGCAAATCAGAGCAGGTAACTCTCCCTTTCTCTGAAATGATCTCCAGAGAGAGGGCAGAGTTTTTCTTGTGGGTTGCAAGGCACCTCAGAGTCTGTGTCCGTATTTCTCTCCAGCCTCATCTCTCAGTGCCACTTCTCAAACTCCATTCCCCCAGAGACCCGGTCAAACTGAAATTATTTCCAATTTTTGGAAAATGGCCATGCTGTCATACCAAATCCTCAAATGCTGTGTCCACCATGGTGGCGCTTCTACTTGGAGATTTCATCCCTCCCTCATCTTCTCCTTCACGTACCTGTTACCTGCTTTGAAGGTCTCTCCTTAGATGATACTTCCACTGGGGAATCAGGATCAGAAACTCTTTCTTTGGCTGTTTGAAAAACCATCTCCTTCCCATGCTCTGTGGCAAAGATGCTAGAAGGCCCCCCAGCTGTGTTGTCTTCTCCTAGGATCACAGCTAGCCTAAGTCTCCCAGGCTCCCTAGGAATTTGGTGGGCCATGCATTGGAGTTCTGGCTAATGGACAAAGTGGTAAGCATCGGGAATAGAGCAGGAAACAGAAGGTAGACCTTCTTCTTCTGTAAGGGAAGATAGTCAATAAGCAAGGAGACAGGTAAGTTAATCTCACGTAATGATACGTGCTGTAAGGAAACACACAGTGATGGGTTACAAGTCAAGAGGGTGGCAGAGAACAGGGGGAACCCTTAGCCAAGAGGACCAGAGAGACCATCTCTGGAAAGATGACAGGATGACAGTATGTGAGGTTTGGATGATGAGAAGGGAACAACCTTGTATAGATTTCGGGCCAAGTGTTTTCTGTGCTGCATGCTAACCTTTACATGTGAGGAGCTTTAAGAGACATATCCTCAGTGTACTCCCACAGAGATTCCGGTTTAACTGGTCTGGGTAGAATCCCAGGCATTTTATATTTAATTCTTCATTCGATCCTAACGTTCAGTTAAAATTGGTCTGGGTAGAATCCCAGGCATTTTATATTTAATTCTTCATTCGATTGTAACGTTCAGTTAAAATTTATGATGCCTCCAGGACTGAGAAGCTAGATGGCAATGAGAGCAGTAAGAATGATGGAGGTCAGTACCAGAGGTCGGAGGTCAGAGGTCAGAACTGAGCACAGGCAAGTTCACAGGAGGTCAAGTTAAGGAATCTGAGTTTTATTTTGATTACAGTGAGAAGTCATTGGTGTAGTGTCTTGGGTAATCAGATTTGATTTACACTTTTAAAATATCCTGTCTGCAGAAACAATAGGGAGGGACTAAGAGCAGACACTATTGCAGGAAGGAATCCAGGAGGCTGAGAGGAGGTGAACTAGAGTCAGGGAGGGAAGATGTTACAGAAAACTGTGCACCAGGTATATTCTGGACATAGAACCATCATAGTGGGGCAATGAAAGGAAATATGGAAATCAAGAGTGACTTTTAGGATTTGGGGTCTGGCAACAGGGTGACAGATGTCATGGACACAGATAGAAGCTTATCAGAGGAATGATTTGAAGTTGGGGAGGATTAAGAGTTCTGTTTTGGACACACTGTGTTGGAGTTTCCTGGCAGATGTCCGTGGGAAGAAGTTAGGAGAGAAGTTAGGTGGCCACTTGTGGCGCTCATAGGAGAAGACAGGGTTGGAGACATAACTGAGAGAAGCATCAGTACACAGACTGCATCTGAAAGCTGGAGTGATTTCAAAAGTGAGCAGTCAACCACGTCAAGGGAAGCTGAGCCATTGACCGAAAGGAATTCGGATAATTGACCACTGAGCTTCCCAAGATGGTGATCTTCCTAGCAGCTACTGAGGTGTCATGGAGAGAATGTTGAGGAAGTGGAGAGCAAAAGAGTATGGGTGACTCTGGAGGAGTTTTAATGTTCAAAGGGGTAGAGAGATTTGGCTGTGGCTCAAGGGCATCGTGGAAGGTCTTTTATCGTTGTGTTTAAGATGGGCCATGAGTGAATGAATGAATGAATGAATGAGTAAATGAGTGAGCAAATGAATAAATGAATGTGAGAGCCAACTGTTGAAGCCTTTAGGTGAAGCCCAAAACTAGGTGCTTGAAGCTGTGTACGCCGGACAAACAGTCCTCTAGCCTCACAGCCTCCACACAATGAATTGTTTGGCATTCGCTTATCTAAGACACGGTTCATTTCTCAAATGCCCTCATGGAAAAACAGCCATAAATTTTCCTTTCAGGACTGGGGATATGTCCAGGTGTTTCCTGGACGACCCAGGTGGATCTATGAAAGTACTTCCCAGGGAGGCCTGGTACTTTCCTTGCGTAGCAGGCCAGGTTCTGAGAAATCCTGTCGTAGTTATCAGACCTGAGGTTCCAGTTTTTAGTTCACAGATACAAACAGTGGCTCACATAGATGGCTTTTAGGAGAAAAATCTGACTTGACGCCTGTGTTTTTTCTAACAGCTTGCCTTAATTCCCGCCCACCCCTCTATAATTTTCTTTTTCTTCTGGCTTAGAAAAGAAAAGAAACGCAAAGAAAAAATGCAAGAGAAAGAAAACCCACCCAACTTTATATTTTTCTACTTAGCCCAAAGCACACAACATCAAATCAGGGGCCCTATCTAGCAATCAATAATTTTGGTGTGGTTCTAAGCATTTCACTCCTCTGTGCCTGAATAATGTTCTTTGAAGTCTGCCTCATCAATAAACCACTCTGGTGAAGTTTCACAGACCTAGAGTAATGAATAACAATTACAGGCATTTAAAAAATAATATTTTTTCCTGCAATTTGGAAATTGATTTATGAATTTGGGGATTCTCCAATTTCATCAAATAAGTGGTTTCTTCAGTTGAGTTCTTTTGCCAGTCTGAGAAAAGCCCCCTAAAGGCTGGCAGGCTTGCAGAAGTTTCTTGCCAGTTTATTGATTTTGATAGAAAAGAAACTTTTGACACTTAACAAAATTTGACTATGTGCATGAAGAAAATCTAGAGCCATTTTCACCTAGATAATTACTACATGGAAACCATTTGTCAAACAGTTTAGATTTCTTATCCCCTGATCCCAGTTCTCTGAAGAGAATTTTTCTAAGCACTTTGATCAGAATGTTTTATAAGTATATCTTGAACATTTATGAAAGAGCATATAGAATATATAGAATATATTCTCTCATTATTAGAAAGCAGTAGATGATTGATAAATAGGCAGTAGATTGATAGAGGATAGCTAGGTAGGTAGATAGGTAGGTAGGTAGGTAGTTAGATAAATAGACAGATAGGTAAGTAGATAGATACCACTGAGCATAGAGAGAAAACATCACATTTGGGGATCTCTGATTCTTGGCATAACAAAGAAGACTAACTCTGTTTCAGAGTTCTTTCCTTTCCCTTCCCCACATTGTCCACCATTAGCAAGTAACTTCCTTTTATGGTCCCTCTTTCTTGCACATTATCATATCTCATGGCTGCAAGTGAATGAGCCAGCAACGTGTACCCTCCCAGGAGGTTAAATACATTAAGAAGATTGGAAATGTGGTCAGATCTGGGTCCTTTTATCTTATCCAAAACGGAGCCAAAACATCGCTTCTGGAGGATTTCCTTGAGTAATTTTGACCAATGTGAATCATTTCATCAGCACACTTGTCCTATGATCCTTTAACTTAGAAAGACAATTCATCTAGCAAACACTATTGAGCATTTACAACGTTCCAAGAACCGAAATGGAACTGAAGGCTACAAAAATGGACAACATATTGTACTACTCAATGTAATTCTCCACCTAGACTTGAGAACAATAGAGAGCAATTAAAATTAAAATAAAATAATGGAAAGATAAATTTCTGACTCTCCTACTTTTTACTTGTTATTTTCACAACATAGAAATAAACCTGTATAATAAAAGCAGATAATTTTTTTAAAGATTTTATTTATTTATTTGACAGACAGAGATCACAAGTAAGCAGAGAGGCAGGCAGAGAGTGAGAGGGAGAAGCAGGCTCACTACTGAGCAGAGAGCCTGATGTGGGGGTCCTGGGATCGAGCCCCCCTTATGACCTGAGCCGAAGGCAGAGGCTTTAATCCACTGAGCCACCCAGGTGCCCCTAAAAGCAGAGAATTTTTATTTGTTTTACTTCAGTCTAGAGGTTTCCTCCATGATGTTATATCCACATCACACTTCTTAATTGGCTTAAGTCTTTTGAGTCAATGGTGTTAAACCACAAGGTCTACATGACATCTCAGACCTGTTGTGGAGAACAGCAAGTCCCAAGCCTGAACTACTTTCTCGTTCTTCAACAGATTGAGCTTTGATATATATAGTCTCTGGTTCCATTGGGCTGTATATGCCAAAGAAGACCACGAGGTCGATCTTTACGCCCTGGGCAAGATCCTAACTAAAGTGTATTATAAATAAGACTGTTTCATAACAAAGAAGCAAAATATTTCAACATCTAAAAGTCAATCATGTTCCTTAGAATTTTCCATTTCCACGCTAACTACCTTGGTTAGTTCTCATAGAATCATGATTTCAATTTCCATCCTCATGCTGATCATTTTAGGTCTTTATTTCTAGTCCCACTTTCAACCTGCTATAAAGATCTGGATGTCAGGATACATGTCCTCAATAACTCCTCTTGTATATTCTTTAAGAATTTAAAATTTAAAATTAAGAAGAAGTAGCTTTTCTGTTATCTGGAAACAGGTGGGTCTGGGTTTCAAATCTAGCCTGGATGTTTACAACTGTGGTTGCAAATGAGAGCACCTCATTTGTTGATTTAATTAGTTTAGGATGAGGCTGGACATGTTTCTTTACATGTTTCCTAGAGGACACCTTTGCCTATTTTAAATATCTCAGAACCTGTGGTAGTGATTCAAACACAAGTATTTTTTTTTAATATTTTATTTATTTATTTGACAGAGATCACAAGTAGGCAGAGAGGCAGGCAGAGAGAGAAGAGGAAGCAGGCTCCCCGCTGAGCAGAGAGCCCGATGTGGGGCTCGATCCCAGGACCCTGGGATCATGACCTGAGCCGAAAGCAGAGGCTTTAACCCACTGAGCCACCCAGGCGCCCCAAACACAAGTATTTTTTAAAGCTCTGAAGAGATTCAACTATATAGTCAAAATGGAGAACCAGTGCCCTGCCACTTACTGGTTGTGTAATCTTGGTGAGTAGTTTAACTTGACTAAGCCTCAGTCTACTAATCTTTAAATTGGCTCTGATCATCCTGCCTGTTTCAGAGAGTGTTACAAGGATTATATGAGATGATTTATGTGAAGTTCTTCACCGTGTTAAGCACGTAATAAATGCTCCATAAATACAACTATCATTATCTTAGTCAGCTCGGACTATCATAACAAAATACCACAGACTGGTGGCTTAAACAACAGAAATTTATTTTCTCACAGTCCCAGAGGCTGGGAGTCCAAGATCACAGTTGGGTTCTGGTCAGACCTCTCTTCCTGGCATACAGATGTCCTCACATGGTGGAGATTACTTTTCCTTTCTCTTCTTAAAAGACCACAGCCCTGTAGAATTATACCCCAACCCTCTGACCTCACTTAACCTTAATTGCTTCCTAAAGGCCCTATATCCAGACAGTCACACTGGGGGTTCAGGATTTAAGATGAATTCTGGGGGGAAAGAGTTGAGCTCAGAGCAACCAGCATCATCATTACCCATTTCCAAAACTCTGCTGCTGGGGTGAACAACTGTCTTGCTTTCCCGGGGTGTTCCTGGTGTCACACTTAAAGTCCTGCATCCTGGGAAACCTCTGCTGCTGTCCCTACTAAATCCATCCAACATAATACCCATGCCAGAATCCTTAGCCAGCCTGGAGGCTTCATTTGCATCTGCTTTCTGCACCTGATCAATCACCAAATCCAATAATGCTAACTTTTAAAGATCATCACCTCCATTCTTACTGCCCCCTCCATGGCTTATATCCTCAGTGTTCCCCTCTTGAGTGTTGAAGGGCCCTCTATTGTAGTTTCCTCTCACTATAAACCATCAGAATTCCCCCAGGACTTTTAAAAGAGATGGCTGCCTCTCTGTCCCTTCCCATTTTCTGATTGTGTGGGTTAGGAGTGGGGCCTGAGAATTTGCATTTCTACCAGGTGATGCTGATGTGTTGGGGGTCCACAGCTTTGGGGTTCAGAACTCTGTGGCTGGGTGGTTTTCACTCTGCATTTCCAGAGCCATTGGAGAGATGGAGCCCGCTGGAGATTCCAGAAGCATGCGGGTCATGCAGCAGCAACACATTCCCATCCAGGGGCCCTTTGAAATTGCAGAATTCCACATCAGCAGGAAAGACCTGGCACCAGACTAGCTTATTGTCAAGTGACCTGCCCAGCTGGGAGCTCTCTTTATCCCGTCCTCATTCCTGTTCACAACAGTTACTCCTAATTTAAAATGCTGACTCAGTCACTCTTCACAGAGGAGTTAGGTTGGGACATCCCTGACTTGTGACTGGCCTGTGTTATCATTCATCATGGTCAAGACCTCAGCATGTTCCAGACTCCTCACTAGCCCAAGGTAGAGTGGATGTCTCCAGACAACCGGGACAGTGCTTCCCCTGAAAATCTTCACCTTCTCTAAATATACTTATATATACTCAACTTGGGTCAATTATGGATTCTCTTTATTCAATAATTAATTAATTAGTAAGTACTTATTGTGCCTACTATGCGCTGGCACCTAAAATACAGTGATGAAGACACTCAGAATCTGCTCCAAATCCCATAAGGTTTAGGTCTAGGGAAGTTCTCTGATGTCTGAAATGTGACCAGAAACTCAGCTGCCCTCTTTCTGGTATTCTGTTCTTTATAGGAAGCAAAGCATTTTCTCTGCTCTTAGGCCTCTGCATACACCATCTGACCAATACCTGAAGTTCCTGCCTACTGCTGTGTTCTCAAGATACAGACACACACACTCTCACATGCACACATCTTTCGTGTCACGTATTAATCATCACTACTTTGGTGAAGCTCCCATCAGTTCATTGTATTAGTAATTATTACTGCATAACAAATTGCCCCAAAACTTCTCATCTTAAAATAGCACATATTATTTCAGTGTTCGTTTGGAATAGGAATCTGCAGATAGCTTAGTGGAGCCCTCTAACTCGTGTCACACCTGGCTATAATCAAGATGTTAGTCAAGGGTGTGTAGGCTCATCTGAAGACTCAGTTAGGCAAGTATCTGATTTAAAGCTTCTTTGCTGACTGTTGGCAGCATTCAGTTTCTCATGGGTGGTTGGGCTGAGGACCTCAGTTCTCCTCTGATTGTTGACTATAGGTCATACTCTGTTGCTTGTCCTGTGGGCCTCTCCCACATGGCAGCTTGCTTCATCAATAGAGTGTCTGCCAGCAAGATGGAAGTTACAGACTTCTGTAATGGAATCACAGGAGTGACATCTCATCACCTATCTTATTTTGTTGGTTCAGTCCACATGCAAGCAGAGAAAAGTGTGAATGTTGGAGGCAGGGATCCTTGAAGGCCATATGGGAAGTCTGCCTACTGTGTCCGCAGAGTAGGTTAGCCCTCTTTCCTATATGTTCTTATAGCACGCCATACTTAATGACTGTAAACCTGGTGATGATTAATTTTATGCATCAACTTGACTAAACCATAGGGCTTAGATATTTGGGCAAACACCAATCTAAATGTCACTGTGAAAGTTTGTTTAGACGAGATGATTATTTAAATCAGAGGACTTCAAGTAAAGCATATAACCTTCCATAATGTAAGTGAACCTTTTGTAACCATTGGAAGATCTTAGAGAAAAAAGGCTGAGGTCCCCCAAGGAAGAGGGAATTTGGCTTCCAGAGGGCCTTTGCACTCCAACTACAACATCAGCTCTTTCCTGAGTCTCCAGCCTGTCAGCTTGCCCCACTGGTGTTGGATTTGCCAGCCCCACATCTTGAGAGCCAATTCCTTAAAGTAAATCAATCTCTCTCTCTCTCTCTACACACACACACACACACACACACACAATTGATTCTGTTACTCTAGAGAATTATGACTAATACCAGATCCTATTTTTATTCAATCAGTTAATTACTTATATGATATCCCCCCCCCCCACACACACACTTCTATTTTCTGTGGGCCTAGTATGTGTCTGTCTTTTTCATTGCTATATTCCTTCTGGCTGGTAGTGGACTTGACACCAAAAATATACCTAACAAACATATAGAATTCACACATACATATGGGTATAATCTACAATAATCACTGAACATTTAAAATTCTACTATGATACTCACTTTGCACCAGATAATTCTGCCAGAAGTCATGCTTTATATTTTAGCCATATATGTAGATATAGAGTCTTTTAAAATTCTCCAAGAAATGAGGTGAATAAGCCTAGCCCTAGGAAATCATTGATCACCCCATGGGAATAGTGGCGCACATGTGACAGATAGGCATTCCACCCATATATGGGATATTAGCCCATGTCTTTACTTCCTTGAAAACCTAAGGTTTGAGAGTAGATTCTCTTCATAGTAAATGGACTTAAATTTTATTTTCTAAGAAAATTTTATTTTCAGCTGTAATTAACCTGGGGGATGTAATTTGATGAGAGCTGGCTCATTGCCATCATGGCTCCTGAACTGTCCTGATGAATCAGCAAACTGCTGGGTGATTCAGCATGTTCCTCATGATGGGCATGGAGAGCACTCTCCAACTGAAACCCTTGTCTCAATTGCTGCTGTTGCAAAGCTTTCTCCATAACAAAGGCTCATAGTGTATAATAGGATCAGAAAAGAAGAGTCCAAACACCAGACATATTTATCTCCCCCTATACTCTAACACTGACATGTGTGAAATTTGCAGTGTGCAGGCCCAGTGTGGGTTTTAAGGTATGGGATTGAGTCTCTAGGATGCAGAATTACACAGAAGGCAGGGTTATTAGTGGCTTACTTAGTGTGATAACATCAACTGAAGAATACTTCCTAGGATCCATTCCCCCTGATAAGAACTTATCAGTGCACATATTGATTGGAGATTTATCTGTACCATCTGTGCTCTGGAAACTAATGATTTGGGCCAGTGTTTCCTCCAAAAGTGAAATACTGAGAAGTATCATTTGGATATGTAGGAAGCTCACACTGATAACTTCTTGTAACCAGGCCAGTATTGCAAAATGTTTTGTAGGATAGTTTCTGGACTGTTGGCCTCGGCTGAGAATGAGCAGGGACAGCACGTCCCAGAGTCAGAAAAGGCAATTTCTTAGCTCAGAGATTCACATGGTCCCTACAGTTAGGGGAAATTCAGGGAAGGTGGAGCTCACGGTCTAGCACAAAAAGAGCACAAAATGTAAACATTTAGCCATAGGCATCTGGCCAAAGTTTTGTTTATGGCCTGTGAGTTTCTGGGGGCAGTCATCTAGATAAGGAAGCTCTATCTAGAACCTTCTGCAAGGACAGCTTTAGTGCTCCGTACAGACCTTCCATGAACTGAATAGACAGGGCCCTTTGAATGACATGTGGGGTGCCACAAAAATGAGGTTGAAGAAAATGGAGATTCACCAGTGATTATGATATTGGAAAAATTTCTTAGTTTATCAAAGGACTGAAAAAGGACTAGATGGGGAAGTGTGAGCCCAGTGTTGATGCAACATGTTTTTAGATATTCTAGACGGCAACTTAGAATTTCTCATATAGGAGCAAAGTAGGGAGATGTAGGACTAAGTAAATACCAATATTAACACTAAAAAACGCATATAATTTATTAAGAACCTATCTTAGGGTCAGGGCTAGTGCCAGCTACTTTATGTATGTATCATGTATCCCAACTGACACCATGCCAATCAAGTATTAATTAGTCTCTCCATTTTAAAGATAAAAAAAAAAAAAAACAGATGTCAGAGAAGTTAAGAAGTTTTCTCAGAATTAAATACCTAGAAGTGGGAAAGCTAGGATTGAACTCAGTTATATTTGATACAAAAGTTCAAGCTCTATTACACCATCAAGCCATAGAGTGTTCTGGAAACAATAGCATTATTTCATTCATTCAGCTTTCAAAGGAATTCCTATACATTGATTCTTTCAGAGACTCAATGATTTTCTCTTTAAATATTCTGGGAACAGGAAGCTCACTACTTCTCAAGGTAACCCAAGATAATTTACTAGATGATGGAAGGAACTTTAAAAATTCTTCTTAATTTTATTTTTTTTAAATTTTATTTATTTATTTGACAGACAGATAACAAAGTAGGCAGAGAGGCAGAGAGAGAGAGAGAGAGAGAGAGAGAGGAAGCAGGCTCCCCACTGAGCAGAGCCCAATGCAGGGTTTGATCCCAGAACCCTGGGATCATGACCTGAGCCAAAGGCAGAGGCTTTAACCCACTGAGCCACCCAGGCACCCCAAAAATTCTTCTTCATTTTAATACATAAATTTACATATATAGTATATAAGTAAATGTGTGTATATGTGTGTGTATATTTCTAACTTCTTTCCACTCGGCAATGCCTTTCAGAAATATCCATGGAACTTTTCAAAACATGCAAATATGCATACCTTTAGAAGTCCAGATACCTGTTCTGTTAAAAATGGTCTTACTTAAGAACTTTTTATATAAGTAGGTTGGCAAATGATGGCCAGTAGGTCAAATACGGTTTCTTCTTTTTTTCTTTTCTCTCTTTTTTTCTCAACTCTGCTTTTATAAATAAAGTTTTATTGGCCCATAACCATGCCTACTTATTTAGGTATTATCTTTGGCTGCTTTTAAGCTACAATGGGCAGAGTTGAGCAGTCCTAACAGACACCGTCTGGCCCACAAAACCAAAAATATTTACTATTTTGCTCTTTATAGAACAAGCTTGCTGCTTTCTGTTCTGAAACATATTAGTGCTCAGGAAAATAAAAAATCACCTGGAGAAATTGTTAAAATATCACAGTGCTGAGAGAAGAGCTCTTTGTGCATCTGGAATAGCACATAAGAGATTCTAAGGCAGGAAAGAACTTAGCTTAGTCATGAGGCAAAGAGGTGTTCAGTGGTGCTGGCGCAAAGAGGACAAAGGGAGGTCAGGGAGGTGCCCACTACATGTCACACAGGATCTGATGAGCTGTGGAAGATGTCTGGACTTCATTCCACTTATTAAAACAAATGAAAGGTTTAAAGTAAGGGAAGTGATATGAATGCATTCATATTTTCAAAGGATTGCACCAGCTGTATGCCCCAGGGAGAACAGGGTTGGGGACAGTAACGGGCACAGGATGACCAGTGGAGACTCTTCTGTAGTCTAGTTTAATAATAATGGTGACTTGCTCAAGACTATCCCAAGCCATATATCCTGGCAAGAAGCCCAACTCGAATAGATGGAAATAATGGAGAAATGAACTCTGGGCAACAAGGAAATCTTCATGGAAGACGGTGGACTTGAGAAGGGGCTTAAAAGATGGCTGGAATGTGGGTATCCAAGAAAAATCAAGTGGTTTCTTTCTTTCTTACCACATTCCAATTTAGGAAGTAGTCTAAAAAAACATAGCAAGTAGGCAATAACTCTTCGTAAGAATTCTCAAATTGGTATTTCCTTTCCTTTGCAGAATTGCCAATACCGTATTAGAGTTACACTCATACGTAGTTCTGCATTCTTTCTCTAGCCCACTGAATCTCACTCTAGGAGTCTGCCATTTTGAGAGTTTCATATAAATCTGTCTTTAATAACAATTACAAATGGATTGTTTACTTTGTTTGATAACATTTATCATTCTTCTGGTTGGCTAGATTTCTTATTCTTCATTTAAAGCCTCTTATTAGGAAATGCCTGCATTATTGAATTTTTGAGCATTTTTATTGTCTATTGTTTTAGTCTGAAGTGTATTAGCCTTCATACTATGGACCAGGGGTGTGTACATATGAGTGATGTGAATGCATATACATATAAATGATAGGAAAGGAGACTTTTTTGTTGATAAAATTAATAGAGATACTAGTCTCCATTTCAACACCATCAACTTGATTCAAATAAAGTATATCAATTCAATTACTGACCCTTTGGGGGCTTAGCTCTTTGTGTTGGAATATGGGACATTCAGGACCAAAGAATTAGTTATGTTTATTTTGCTGCCTTCTCTTCTTTTCCACTGTCTAGGATAAGTAACACCATTTTTAATGGCTTGATCACATATTTTAAATGGAGTGCTGAGTAGAACACATTAATGCTCTGTGGAAAGGAAATGTAGTCTGTGACATCATGGAGTCCCATGAGTGAGGTTATTTTACGGTGGGTGAGAGATAGCCTATAGGATGTTTTACCGATGCTTCATATCAAGAAACTTGGGAAGAAATTCAGGATTCACAACATGGCACCCAAAGGATAATCCACTCAGGGAGAAAGAGAAATGAAAGAGTGGGGATAGTAAGTGAGGCTGTTTCATGGATGCTACTGACCTGGTTGGGCTCTAGAGAACTCGCTGTGGAATAAGTCCCTGCTTTGGAATGGGTGGAGGTGCCCAGAGTCCCTCTTGGCAGCCATGGTGAGAAAGGAAAGGAAGGTTGAGGAAGGCCACATTGAAGGTACTCATTCTGTGTGAGAAAATGGTGACTGGAAATAGCTTTCGTCCTGGCCAGAGGACGCACCAGAAGACATTGGGTGAGTGTCATAGTGATGGCCAGGAAACATCTGGCTTAGGCAGGAAACGGATGGGATTTGAACATAGGCACATCTGTGGTGATGGTAGGATGAGATCCAAAAATATGAAGAAATTTTAACTTTCGAGAGAGGAGATATAATTGAAGAAAAATATCTAATTAACTGAGTTCTTTTTTTTTCCCCCTCCTAATTTGTAGCAAACAGCCTTATTTTTAAATTTTTACTTCAAAAAGTTTTGCATCAGGTATATTACGAATGCTGAGATAGAAGACTCAGGAGAACACACTTCCAGGGAAAGGCCAGAGAAAGAAGACAACCAAAGTCTTCTGGAAGAGATATCTCAAATTTAACTTCTGCAAAACTATTATCAGGTCCCCCCTTGGGAAGTGGCAGATTAGAAGTCTAATTAACATATGGCCTGTGGTTATACTTAATGGCTACTTTCCAGTAGGAAGGAAAACATCTTCCTCAAAATATTTTAAAGATTGCTGAGTCAGATAGGAGACTTTAAAAAAGGATTAGACAATTCAAAGTCAGAGAAGCAAAATGGAGATTAGTGATGAGGTGATTTGGATGCTTTCAAGTACATGGGAAGCAGGGAAATATCAGGGAGGCATCAAAGGCAATTTAATAAGTCAGGAGCCAGAAGCCCCTATCTGGGGAGGTTTGTATCTCCTACTAATTTGATTCATCCCTGACTGCACTTCTCCCTACTCGCTCAACAGACCCCCCAAATGTATTATGCCTCATGCATTCATTTAGGAGTGGCTAAGGGGTGGGGTGGGGAAGAAATAAAAATGAAGAAGGAGTCTAAGAAGACAGAAAAGAGAAGGCTTGAAATGTGCAAAAATAGGAATATCTTGGTAGCTTGTACCTTTTGGAAGTTTCAATTGTGTGAATCTTGGAACACTGAAAAAATAAAATTTAAATAAGTAAATAAATAAATAAATCACACACACCCCCCTTAAAAAAGGAAAGTTTCAATTGTGAATTTTCCCCAAAGTCCAGAAAGCTCAAACTGTCAATCATTAGGTAAAAACAAATGAACCACCAGTTGAGGGTAGGTAGGGAAATGCACATGAAATTGACCCAAATGAAACTTTACAGTCAGAATAGAAAAGGAGAGAGAGTTAAGACAGGGCCATTTCCAACTCTGAGCTCTAAGAAGGGATCAGTTGGGGGCAGTATTCAGGACGTTATTAACAATGAGCGTGTCTCTCAATAGCATCTCTGAGAGTTTGACCTGGTTTTTTCTAGGAGTAATGTGCAAGTAACAGGACTTGAGAGCACACTTTTAAATCCTGAATTCCTTGAGGATAGGGTTTTTCTGTTTCTAATCTAAATCCCCATAACTCCAGGACTTAACACACTGCCTGAAAGACAAAAAGTGATCACCTGGCTATCTCCCTTAGAGCCTTGCTCATAGTTCCATAAATTCTTGGACCTGGATGTCTGTGGAATGGGCACCAAAAGGAATAGCTTTAACCTATTGTTCCCTTCTCTTAGCCTTAGATTCCTTTTATACAAAATGGAAATATCAGACCTACCTGATAAGCCTGTTGGGAGAAATAAGGCTGTGGTGACACCTAACTTGGGTAAAGCAGCAACAATTTTTAGCCTCTTTTTCAATATCTGTCAGTTCAGGATCTTCTAGAAAAGCTGAAGGTTCAGAATCAGCTTGATTTGTGTGGGAAAAGGCAAATGTGAGGCATTGGGTGAGGGCCAAATGGTCCACAGTCAAATCCATCCGTCCTTCTTCACCGAGGCTGCATCCTGTGGGTATGATGGCCTGGGGACTGGGGAGGATGCCTGGGGGGACAGGTGCCAAAGAAGCCAATAATTCTGTCAGGGGTTTGAGGAGATACAATGGGGCCTGAGGGCACAGAGCCAACCTCAGGCCTCCCTCAGAACAAGGACAGCCCTGCTTGTTCTGTGGCTTGTCCTCACCAGGCCCTGGAGTCTTCCTTTTTTTTTTTGTCCCCCTTTGGTTTGTTGTTGTTGGTTGGCTAGTTGATTAGTTATTTTGTGAAATTGGACACAGGAAACCTGGTTAAGACAGCCCTGCATAAAGGGCTTGCCTTGACCCAGCCTGCCTGTCGGGATATTAAAATCCAGTCTGGACGCTTTGGGAGGCTGTGTAGCAGAGTGGTTAACCACTCAGGCTGCGGAATCAGGCTGAGCAGGTCAACATTTCTGCTCCTCCTCTACTGGGTCTGGATGTGGCCATTCACAATGGGCTTCATAGAAACAGTGATGGGGCGCATTTCTATGATCAAGTTTACTGGTTTCCCCTTCTCTCTTCTTCCTCTGAAGGAGACTTTCAAGGCTTTAAAGTTTCACAGTTTCACGCTGGATTTGAATCCTGGCACCTACATTTCCTTGCTGAGTGGCTTTGGCGGGGGTGGGAGGGGTTAAAATCCCTTAATCTCTGTAGTTCTCAGTTTTCTCAAAGATAACTAATACTACCTGTTGGAGAATTAAATAAGATATAATTTGTAAATACTTTACATGGTGAGCTTTCAATAAAGCTATTGTTGTTGTTTGTTGTTATTGTTGTTGTTCTGCTAGCTACTGTTGTTCTCTTGGCTGAGAACATCTTCCCCCAGGTATACACATGGCTGATCACTTCCTTCCTTTTGTCAAAAGGTATTTTTTGAGGGAGGTCTTTTTTTTTTTTTTTAAGATTTTATTTATTTATCAGAGAGAGAGAGAGGGAGAGAGAGCAAGCACAGGCAGACAGAATGGCAGACAGAGACAGAGGAAGAAGCAGGCACCCTGCTGAGCAAGGAGTCTGATGTGGGACTCAATCCCAGGACGGGGGAATCGTGACCTGAGCCGAAGGCAGCTGCTTAACCAACTGAGCCACCCAGGCATCCCTAAGGGAGGTCTTTTATCCTCACTCATAAAACACTGAAATTTCACCCTTGTTGCAGTGTTTCTTCACTCCTTTCTCTGCTTTATTTTTCCCTATGGTGCTGTTTGCAATCTCAGATTAATTCTGTCTACCCATCCATCTATCATCTATCTATTCATCCTTTATCCATCCATCTATCCTTCCTTCCTTCCATCCATCCATCATACTGTCTAGTATTCATCCATCCATCCCTCTAGCTAGCTATATTCATCTTGTATCTTCCTTCTAGGATATAAGTTTAAATAGGGCAGACATGTTCATCTGTTGTTTTGTTTTTGTTTTTGTTTTTGTTTTTGTTTTTTTTTCCACTGCTCTATCTGCAACATCTAGAACAATGCCTAGCACTTAGTAGAGACTCAATAAATATTGAATGGGTTAATGAATGTTATTGTTATTACATTGATGGCACTTTATGGTAGCAATATAATACTTAGTTCAGAGTTATTAAACTCAGGCATTAACCTGAAAGCTCCTATAATAACTTCTATTAACATCCATATTTGTGGGATAATTATTATATATGTTTTATGCATTGGGATTGGTGGGATATTTAACACTGTGGTGTACCATTAGACCCACTTTCAGTACTGAAGCATGCAGGCATTCATTTGTCTACTTGCCAGGAACATTGCCTCTTTGGGAATTGCCCTTGGCTGATAAGGTTTGCCTTGTCCAAGGCCACAACTCCTGCCTACAGACAACTCACATCCAATAACTTATAGATGCATTGTTATAAAAGTCTGGTTCACTTGTCCCAATTCAAGACAACTCTAAAAAGTAATCCTGGATCCTGAGAAGCTGGTTGACGCCTCCATTACTATTGCATCTCAGCTCCACTTCTCCCTTTGTCTGGCCCTGCTTCCTTCATTCCCAATGTATGTGTTGATCCTGAGAGTTTTCCCTAATAAGGTTTCTGCACATAAATTTCTGTTTCAGAATCTGCTTCCCACTGACCTCCAATAGTGACCTTTTATTACTACTGGTGGAAATTTTTATTCTTTAGAGATGCAAATGCCCAAACTTCACATCCCATATAAGCTCCATCATATGATTTCTCAGAGACAGTGCTTCTTTCCAATGTGATGCATATAATTCTTCACCACTTGTTTCTGGTTAGCTTATTTTGCTCATCCATGAACAAATACTGAGTGTCTCCTATGTGTGCAGCACTGTGCTAGACTTGCTAAAAGAGAAGATTGCTCCATCTCTAGACTCTCTACCATGATCTACATTTCATTCCCTTCCCTAGTTTGGGAAGAGTCACTTGTTGGCCTGATCCAATAAAAATGTGTGTTTCCCTTAAGCGTAATCATCTGTTCTATACTGCTTTCTGTATGAACTTGTCCAGGTCAGCTCAAGAATGTGATTCTGTATAGATAAATACATATATCATCAAACTTGAAAATAAGTTGGGTTATTCTATGTATCTTCTTCTTTTTGTTTGCCTAATGTGTCTTGGAGATTTGTTCATGTTCACACATGCAGCTCTCCCTCATTCTTTAGTAAGACACAGTAATAAGACTGCATAATTTTCATTCAGCCATCAACTCATTTAATCATTCAACAAATATTTATCAAGTGCTTCTAAAGCCATCACACCTTGTCAGCTCTGAGAAAGACCAATGATTTTTGTACCTTCAAGGAGATAAGATTCTCTAGTGGGAAAATCAGAAAATAAACAAAAATGCAGATAGAAGAATGGGATATTTTCAGAAAGGAAGAAATGTGAAGAAATGGAATTGGATAATCAGTAGTGAGGAGAAGAGGCTGAAAAAACCCTTCCTCAAACTGGTTGGTCAGAGAAGGTCTCTTAGGAAGTGACACTACAGTTAAGTCTAGAGAGCTGTAACAAGCCAGACACAGGAAAATCAGAAATTACAGAAAGTAGAGGATATTCCAGTAATATGAGACATGAGTTAACTGTGCATTCTTCCAAGACCATATAAAAGCCTGCGTGCTTGAGCTCAGAGAGTGTAAATGTGAATGTGAATTAAGGAGGCTGGGTCTAATATCCAGCCTAACTTCTAATAGAAACATCTCATGGGATTTCATTATTCATTCAAAAATATTTATTAAGCATTTTACTGTTTGTGAAAGATAAAAGAGTAAAGAAAGTCGACATAACATCTGCCCTCATTGAGTTTATAGCCAATGGAGGAGACAGAAACATTTTTTAAAAGTTTAATCGTTTAACTAGCACAATAGATATTTGGCAGCCTAATGCTGTTTGAGCATTACATTTGCAGGTGGTAAAGTCCAACCTCTTAACATAACTCTTTCCCACTAAGGCAGTGAATGGTTATACTCTATAAAAATTAATAATGCCGTCTGCAAGGAGCTCCTTGGTCTTGGAATTTATTTTAACTACATGCCTAATTGTCATTAATCACTGTTACATATCATTTGTTAGATGTTGTCCCTGGAAGTTCCCATTCATACCACGCTACAGTCCTAACCACAATGTTTACCCTCCCTACTTCCTTAACTTCAAGAAAAATGGCTTCTCTGACAATGCCAATGAACACTTGCATTCTGAAATTCTCATTTAACTTAGTAGGTTCTTCAGCCATCTGTCCAAAGTATCTTATTTTAATTCCTATTTTAACATTAGATCTTTATTATATTATAACCATTGAAAAGGGTTTAGCAATCCATCTGTCTTCTTTTTCTCCTCATTTCCATTACTAGCATTGTCCTTTAGGGACATCTCTGTTGGCAATACCATTGTGTTGCCTGGTGCTCCCACCTGCCCAGGTGGTAGTAGATAAGCTTATTTGGCAGAGACAACAAAGGGTTGAAAGAGTGGGGCTTCAGAGTTAGGGCTTTCTGAGTTTGGAATCTCTTGTGTTGAATAGGCACAGGGTCTTGGGCAAAGGTCAAATAATACCTGAGCCTTACTTTCCTGATTTGCAGAATAGACCTCAGGGCCAAGATTATAGTGAGGTGAGTGAGGCATTCCCTTCAGGTGCAAAATTTAAGGGGACATCAAAAAGTCTGTAATCAAGATAAAAAATGCCTTAATGCAGTTATTTCTAAAACTCAAAATTAATGCAGAAAATCCATGATGAAAAAAAAATCAAAATTTTACATAAAGACAGGATCTGACAGGATCAGGGTTAGGACAGGGTGAGAGACTGAGTTTTACAAATGTGAGGTGCCCCCTTAAATTTTGTACCTGAAGCTAGGTGCCTCCCTCACTCCTCCTAGCCCTGGCTTTAATTGGCCTAATCACATTACATGATAACTCTGTTATGAAAATACATTTTGATAATTCAATTAAAGAATCTTACATAGTGACTTATATCCACTTAAGATATTTCTCTCCCCTAACTTCCCATCTTTGATGTTTTAATCGGTCTTCCCAAGATGGGGTAAGATGAGGGATAGACCAAAATGTGCCTTCCACTCATCAAGTACTTATCAATGCTGTGTACAACTCATCAACCCTCCAAAGCCCTAGAACATTGGTCTAGCCAACTGTGAGATGTTTCTAAGTGCTTTTCTTTCATATGGATCTCTATCCCTCTCTCTCAATACAATATTGGCAGCATATTTATTTACTCTCTGCAAGAAAACCACTGCAGTCCTAGGCTGGAACACTCTCTGGCTCCATGAGACTTACCCAGACATCGTCTAGATCTATGACTTGAAACTTTTCCCATCAGCCTCCCTCCCTCGTACAAACCGAGGCATCATGCACACTCATCACCTCAAATTCTGTGCCAAGTTCTTGCTTTATGTGCGCAATTTCAGATCCATTGGCCATTTGGGCAGGAGGCCTAATATGAACTCCTAAGTATCTTCTTGGCACCAATTCCCTACCTAGTACTGTTGCCAACCTCATTTTACCCACAGTGTTCTCTGTACTCACTTGTGTAGAAGATGAGGGTTTTCTACGCTTCTTAGAGTCTGCTCATGCTCCTTCGCCATCACACAGCATTCTCATGCCTATTGATTCTTCCTATAGACCCTGACCTAGTGACATGTGATGACCTTAACTTGGAGGTTCAAAGGGCTGACCAAACCTGCCACTTGGGCAGGTGGGAATGCCAAGCCAACATGATGGTATTTCACAGAATTTGTCCCTAAAGGACAATGGTAGTAATGGAACTGGGGTAAAATAGAAAACCTATAGATTGCTAAGCACTTCTCATATGAAAAATTCAAAAGTTATACATAACCAAAAACACATGTTAAAAGAGGAATTGAAAGAAGACTCTACACTAGACAAATGGCTGAGGAACCTACTGAGTTAAATCAGAATTCCAATTCCAAGTGGCCATTGGTATCTTCAGAGAAGCCATTCTTCTTGAACATCTTCAAGGAAGTAGTAAAGGAAAATACCTTATTTAGCACACTACCATAGTATGAATGGAAACTTTCAGAGACAAATCTAATAATCTAAGAATGTGGTTAAAACAAATTCGAAGACCAATGAGCTCCTACAGGTGACATCAATTTATTTTTGCCTGGAGCTGGGTTATTGTCACAGTACTTGATTTTCCTTCTTCAGGTCATGGGTTGTCTTTTGCATCATTTACTTAACCAAGCTTGCTCAGAAGTGGGCCATTGTGGATCCCCCAGGCCCCTGGAGACAGAGTCTACTACCTGGGATAGAGGGGCAGGGCAGGATGATCGTGGACTTTGAAGTAAGACCAATCTGATTTCAAGCCTGTCTTTATTTAGTAAGGTGACTTCATGAAAACCCCTTCAAACTTCTGAGCTTTAGCATTCAGATAAGTCAAGTGGGCAAAATATCTACCCCACCATTGTGAGTATATTAAAAAAATAATAAATAAAACTCTATGCAAAAATTCTATTTTAACCTCATTGTCTCCAGAAATCCATTGATTCAAACAACAGACCCAAATTGAGAACCTGCAATGACATAGATGCAGCCCCTGCCCTCTCGTGATTCAGAGATAATCAGGGAAGCGAGACAGTTAAGCAAACATGACATCAAAAGGACAGGGAATTAGAGGACAGTGAGTGGAGATACAACAATGGCCCAAGGAAGCTCTGAAACCTAGTCTGGAAAGTGGGTGGGATAAAAGAATGCTCCCCAGAGGAGATGCCTCCTGAGCTGGGGAGGGATTAGTAGTTGCCTGAAGAAAATTAAAGTGTAAGGACAAAAATATGGATTCAAATGCCTTATCTTTCTTCCCATTGCCCCCCAAGGGCCATAAGCCACTGGGGTTGGCAACCCCTTGACAATCTTCAATTTTTAGTCCTTCCTTGTTACTTTGTATGATTTGTTCATTAGTTTTATTCTCATCCAACAGTACTTTGCTTCTTCCTCAAAGATGGTTACTTTGAAAAGCATCACCCATCTCAAGGAGTTTGCATTATGCAGAGGGAGGTGAGCCATGGGATTCTGAGGGCTGCCACTAGAGGTTGACCTCATAATATACAGGCTTCGGGAAGGACAAACTCTTTGCCTGGTGACATTAGGTGAGAGTGGCTGTTTTGAGTCACAGCTTAGAGATAATAATATGGGAGAAAACCTACTTCTTCAGATGCCAGAGATCTCTTCTCTATCCACAGTGCTAGCTAAATAGGAGCAAGGATGAGGTTCTACTGTTAGTGATTCTTAATCTGGCGGACAGTAGAATGAATTGGTAGGGGGTACTTTTATTAAATATCAACTATTGCTGTGTTGCAATTTATTGGATCTCGTGTCTATATTCCCAGGAGATGATAAACTTTCTGAGGCCAGGTACATAGGATACTGTTAGTGTCCAGCATAGGGGTCTGACACACGGTAATTTATACCACAAAGGATGATCTATCCACGTGGAATTTACTTGTTTCATCTTAAAAACACTGATTTGTAAGGGCACCAGGGTGGCTCAGTTGGTTAAGTGTCTGACTCTTGATTTCATCTCAGGTCATGATCTCATCATGGTCATGAGATGGAGCCACAAATAAGGCTTCAGGCTCAGGGCAGAGTCTGCTTAAGATTCTCTCCTGCCTCTCCTTCTGTACCCTTCCCCTGATCATAGTCTCTCTAAATAAACAAACAAACAAACAAATAAATAAAATCTTTAAAAAAACACACACACAAAAAAAACCAAAACCTGCTGATTTGTGACTCTCACCCTAGACCTATGAATTGGAATCTCTAGGGACTGGAAAGGACTGGAACGTTCCTTTTAATGAAGTTCCTAGATAAGTCTTATGCTTCATCAGAATAACCACTTATCGTAATGTTTCAACCATGGAGGATGGGGAGACAGCTGGTGAAATTGTGCCCCCTTTGATTTTATAGAACTTTAGGAAGATTGGAAGACACAGCGGAGATGCAGGCAGGCAGAACAGGAGGAAGGGTCCTTGGATGGGACACAGAACCCAGAGAGAATGAGGAGTCTGTCCATGTAGACTCCATGTGACATTGAGCCATAGGAAAACCGAAAAATTGTTGAGGGTTGAGTCAAATCAACTGTCCTAATAGATGCCTATTGGTATATTCCAGTGAAAAGATCGGTAGCCCGTGCCTTGCTAGCAAATTTTGGTAACATTGAAACTTCAGTGGGGTCATTAAAACAGTCCCTCAGGGTTCAGCCTCCTCTGTCTCCTCCTTTGTGCCTGACACTCTGACTTATTTGTACCAATCCCCTTAGTCCTTGTGAAAGAAGATGCATAGTGTGTGGCAGCTGCACCCAATCCACCATGAGTGGCTTTGGCATGAGTCATTTGGGCATGCAGGAGGATGAGACAAGGCCATCACTCCAAAGAAGGTCTCCTGGAGTGTGTGTGTGTGTGTGTGTGTGTGTGTGTGTGTGTGTGTGTGATGCTGTATCTATTCTCAAGGACTGCGCCAACTGAGGAGAGCCTATGTTCTCATTCTGACATGCGTGACCATAAGGCATTCTGGGACATCAGTGACAGCCAAGTCTGATAGGAAATCAACTCTGGTTATACTGAAGGGTTAAGGGTTTGGTTCTCAAGTCAGAAAGACTGAGTTTGAATTTCAGTGCCACCATGATCTCTTGATCTTGTGCAAATTATGGCAGTAAGAACAGTACCACCAAACTCAAAGTGTTATGAGGATCAAATGAGAAAAATCTATCCTCATAAAGAACTGGTCCCCTGAAAATGCCAGTAAAAGTTAGGTTGACAGCTCCTCGGAATAATTCAATTGTTTCAAGTCAGCCACAACATCTTCCTAATAAGACTTTCTAACCTTGTCAATCCTATTTTGTAATGTTTAAGAGTCTCCCTGTGTTAGTCAGGATGAAGTAGGCTAGAGTGTATGAAAACCCTGGTGACTTGACCTAACAGAGGTTTATTTATTACTCAAGTATTATTATTAAGTCAGCTGTGGGTGCAGCCAACTCTCCAGGATAATTTACTTCCCTGTGGTTACTGGGTGTTCACGGCTTTGCCCTCTCTACTAGAAGAGGCTCTGTGGGTCTTTACTGGGAAGAGAGAGGTAGACAAGGAAGGGAGAGAGGGGATTCAGGTCCACCTATTGTTAATTTCAGCCTGGGAGTGACAGCTATCACATCTGCCCATAGCCTACTGGCCAGATCTGATAACAGGGCTGCCCCTAAATGCAAGAGTGTAGAAATAAGGGGGAGTGCATAAAACCAGAAGCGATGGCCACTCTCTCTGCCACAACCTTCTTCACGATCAGAATCCAAACACCGTGGCTTCTATTTTGCTATCTCCCTGCTGCCCTATCTCCCACCATTTGCCACCCTCTGCTTTGAAATACTGATAATTCTCCAGGTGTGTCATGAACTATCACACATCCGTGCCTTTGACATGCTCTTCCTTATGACTGGACTCCATCTCTCTACTCATCCACCTGACATCCTCCCATGGTTCTGATGTCTCATTCCCTCAGAGGACGCTTTTTTCAGGGATGATGAAATTTTGTGACAAAGAGTTGAGGGATATCCCTTCACTTTCACGAAGCCATTCCACTGCTATTCGTCACTCCCACAGGTGGTGTTTGAGCCCAAAGTCTTTGCCATCATTAGTTTTAAGCTATACTTCACAGTGACCTTAATAAAAATTTAAAGACCATATAACATACATTATCCTGTAGGTGTGTTAATTAGTCTTATATATGACATCATCTGGGCTCCTGGGATTTTTTTATGGCTGTCGTATATCTTGAAGGAAAGACTTAGCCATTCCCCATATAACCATGTAAAATTCTGTTTAGTTTGCCAGGCACCACAAAGGAAGTATATCCTCTGAAACATTACTATGTGTTTATAATTGCAAAATAATTACAGAACAATATTTAAAGAATATTATCTCTTTCATATAAATGTGTAAATTTTAAAGTATTGTTTTTTCCTGATTAAAACTGACACATAATCAATTTTAGTCATGTTTCCTTGTGTCATTTTAGAAGATTTTAATATTTGGAAGACTTTTTAAATATATGTATAAGCACAATATCAAACATATAAATAATATTGTCAACTTCTGCCTTTACCTCATCATGCCAGACATCTAAAAGTCTGCCAGACTTCTGGATGTTCCCTTGGTATATATACTTAGGAAAATAGCTGAATTTTCCAGTCCTCTGTTAGCATTTTGTTGCTTTATAACCACAGCCTTCACTCTTCAGATCCAAACTGAATTGTTGAAAGGAGGGTGATACAATTGACCAGAGAGTTAGAAGTATTTTTTGAAAATCACTAAAGTGTAATTTCAGACAATCTGAATAGTGTCATTAGAAATGTGGGCATTGAAGAATTATGGATTTTGTGTGTACTATGTCCAAAGAGTAGGATCATGTTAAATTAAAAGCTGTATCATATTTTACATGTGGTTCGTATCAGCTTGCCTTGTTTTTCTGAACTCCTGGTAAGATCCTCAAGCCAAAGAAAGATCTGTCTCTACCTTGTTAGTGTGGACCTGCTTGTAGCACCTTGAGTATGTTAAATAAATGATTTCCTCAGGGCATGCAGATAATTTAACCAACAGAATAAATGTTAGTCCTCCTCCTTTCCACTGAGAATTTTAACAAATGGTCCTTGTTACACAAAAGATAATACAAACAGAACACAGAATTATATTCAAAAGAGTTTGGAGGAATGTATGGAGCCAGGTAATGTCATATATTACCCTTCGGGATCACATATGCAAGAGGAAGGATGGGTTATTAGTATCTTTGTTTGCATCCCTATTGGGTTTCAAGTTTCTCGATTGCAAAGAATCTGACAGTTAGCATTCATTTATTCATTCAACACATATTTATGAAGTACTTGCTGTGTCTTGCACTGATCTAAGTAAATAAATGCCTACCTAACTTCTTTATTTCCTAGAATCCCTTCAAAGGAGTTAGAGTTGTTTTTCTAGTGGTGGTGAAGACCTTGGCATACTTTCATCTCCTCCTTCCTTTTTAGCCAAGAGCACAAGATGGCAAGGGGTTAGCTGCCTTGGGCGGGGTCTAGAGCCATGTTCATGAATCGGAAGTCAGGCCAGTTCTCCAAAAGGAAATGACCCTCACAAGTAGCACCCTGCTTTAAACCATCAAGTTCCCCATCCGTTAGTATT
This sequence comes from Mustela nivalis, assembly GCF_964662115.1. Taxonomy (NCBI): domain Eukaryota; kingdom Metazoa; phylum Chordata; class Mammalia; order Carnivora; family Mustelidae; genus Mustela; species Mustela nivalis. The sequence goes on from NC_139037.1 coordinate 7,752,794, forward strand.
ACCTAGAGTACATCTCAACCAAACTGACATGGTTGGCTGACCCAGTGGAAAGGTATAAGCAGATGGCACAGTGACCTCATGTCTCCATGACAATCCAGTCCTGCTCCAGTATATAAAATTCATTAATAACATCATGTCTTTGTAACAAGATCAAGAAATGTGCAGACTTTTTGTGAAGTATAGGGTGGCTGCTGGGTACAGAATACCAGAAAGTGTGCTTGATAAATGTGTTTTTAAAATTCCAGAGGAAATACATTTATATAGGCCATGTAACTACTGCCAGGGATGAGATATAGTACACTTCCTGCTCCTCAGGGGTGAGGAGGGGGGATTGCTAAGCCATCTAAACAAAGCACTAGAACTTGTTAATGAATTAAACCCCATTGATTGGTGGAAGAAAAGGTTTAGATTCGAAGACTAGAAGAAAAGCTCCAAAAAGTAGAAAGCCCACAATAATTAGTTTGAACAGTTTTTGTTGTTTGCATTTTAGGTATCAGATCAATAAAGCAACATTAATAATTAAAGACTAGGATAAATATACCAATTCCAGATTAGAGCTTTGAGCTTTAAATTGCTTGTGCCCAAGGCTTTTTTTTTTCTTTTCTTTTTTTTTTTTTTAATAGGCTCTAATCTTTCCAGATATGCTGAAGGGCTATAAAGTGACTTCTTATGCTGTGGATTTGGTGAGAAATATGAGGCTGTTCTAGATGAAGGCTGTTGAGAGGTGGCTGAGCAGGCATCTGGCGGGGTCGCAACAGGAGGGGAGAGGTATAGCTCATTGAAAAGAGCCACATCTCTGCTATACTCCTTCATATTTCACTTTGCAGCTTCTAAAACCAAGGGCAGGAGCAGAACTTTCGGCTCATCAGGGACTAGCTGGAAAGCTGCCCTGAGAACTCAAAACTCAGAAGAGGAAGAAGGCAAGATTTGAGTGGGATGTGGCTGAGAAAGGGCTGCTGGAGCTCAAATTCTAGGGATATTGGTTCACAGTTGGAAATGCAGTAACAGGGCAACTCCTAGCAAAGGGAGCTTATGACCCCCAGGAGGGGGTGGGGGGATTAGCAAGTGGTACTTGACATTAGGAAAGTGTCCTGACTTTTCCCAAGACTGAGGGAACGGAGACGTCAAGACCAAATGTGCTCTTCACAAGTGTTTTAGTCCAGGGAGATGTATACTGATCTCAGTTCTCCAAATAGCCATGCCCGCATGAGGGGAGAGGGCAGCAACTTCATGAGGCCCATGTGCTAGAGACAGTCTCTGTCTGAGTCCATGTTTCCTGTAAAGCCTTCTGGATGGATTTCCTGAGGAGCTCTTCCCATCGGGAAGGAAGTTGACTATATCCACATTGGTCTGGCCTCAGGCCAGGTACATCTCATCCTTAAAAATAAAAGACACACCCACATCCACCACTACTTCATGTCCTTCCCATTATTTCTGGCTCTGGTTTTTGTTTAATTCTGCCATTGTCCAGTTGTGTGTGTGTGTGTGTGTGTGTGTGTGTGTGTGTTTCTATTAGCCACATATAAGTTAACTGTTATCGGACCTTAAATCTTGTGCCCACCACTCTGTTTGCTTCTCAGTTACTCGGAGACATCCCTACAAGGTCAGCACCTTTATTTCCCCTCATTCTTACCTCTCATCTCGAAGACAGTGGTCCTTAACTTTGCTACGACATTTGTACTCTTGGTTTTTCTTTAAATTTGACTGCAGCTAGGAACATTAATGTGATTTCTCATATGGACTCATGGAATCTTAAAGTGAAAATAATTTGGAGATTATGTAAAGGTCATTTCATCACTCTTCTCTCCCTCTGCCCCAGCATGATATCCGTCCTCTTGGAAGGTTTCTACTCTACTATCAGAAGCGGTGTATTCTCACATCCTTCTTGGAGATGATCAGGGCTAAAGATGTGTGACACGTTTAACTTAGGTTAATTTAGTGGTTCCCCTAATTACCTAACCAGCAAATTGTCCTCTCTTTACTTTTTCCTCTAATAACTATGAATATCCTGTAACAATATTTTGATGGGCACAATGGGGCATGGTGATTGAATCTAACACTTCTGTTCAGCAAAGTCATTCCCTCTTCAACACTCCTGAGAGATCATCTCTTTTTTTTTTTTTTTTAAAGATTTTATTTATTTATTTGACAGAGAGAAATCACAAGTAGATGGAGAGGCAGGCAGAGAGAGAGAGGGAAGCAGGCTCTCTGCTGAGCAGAGAGCCCGATGCGGGACTCGATCCCAGGACTCTGAGATCATGACCTGAGCCGAAGGCAGCGGCTTAACCCACTGAGCCACCCAGGCGCCCCAGATCATCTCTTTTGATAGCTCAAGTGATGCAGAGCTCGCTACCTCTCAAAGTGGGCTCATTTCATCACTAAAAATCATTGTAACTTGCATCTTTTTTACCAGTATTGCCACCTTTGGTTGGAATGCTGCTGCTTACTATGGATATACACTATTTCCAGAAGGTTCTCACATCTCTTTTCTGTTTTCCAGCTTGTTCCCCTTCATACCATGTACCATCTTCTTTTTCATGATTAAACCCACACTTTTTCCTGAAACCCACCTATGAACATTTTTCTGCACATATTTAGCTTGTCCCAACACTCCTGAAAATTTTAAAGGTAAGCAGAGTTTCTTCCCTAATCACCCTTTATCTGAAATTCCTGAGTTCATACACAGGAGTTTGCTCATTTCTGTCACATTTTCAAATCTTGAGAAATCATTTTTGACTTTGTTCATTGAGTTGATTGCCAAGGGGAGCCTCTCTCCCTCTGCAGGCTACACCCTCTAGTTTTTCTTGCATAGACATCCACGTTCATTTTTTTTTTAATGCATTTCAGATGGCTAATAGGTCTATTAAATTATACCTGCTTCTGGCCTATGTACTTGGTCTTAGATAGTGGTTTAATGATGTGTTTATTTTTCCCTCCAATCTTTATACAATTTGCTGTTAAGAAACACACCAAATACTATCCTATTTTACTGCACCCAAGTAATCCACCACACTTTGTAAAATCTCTCATTCTAGGTGTTCATTCTAGGAGTTTCCATATTCATAAACCAGTTCCCACTCCACAAGAATTTAGTTCCCTCATTCATTCACCCCTCTACATAATCTTAAATTTCTTGGTACTGAGTTGACACCAAGATTTTCGGTTCTAGAAGTACCAAAGATTATAGCCTGGCTATGAGATTCATGGATTGACCCTTATCAATGACATGTTATCATGGGCCAAGAAGCACATGACTAAGTGTTTTATGTGTGTTGTTTTGTTTCCTCATTGTAACTACTCTAAAAGAAAAGAATTATTTCCCCCTTTTTAAATAAGGACACTGAGGCTTATGAAATTTAGATAAACACATCTGTGGGCACCTCATACATAAGGGCTAGAGTCAAGATTGAACAAATCCAGTTCCACAGGGAACAGTTCCAAGCTGCTAAATTATGTTTCAGTTGTTGTGAGTCTAAGGGCAGTTTCCTATGTCTTGGACTTTACTTTGGAGACATGATTCCTACCTATATGGGACCCTTCCCTACCTTCCTTCACTCTTCCTCCTTCCCCCTCTCCATCCTTCCTCCCTTCTTTCTCGCTCTCTTTCTATCATTAATCCCTCTCCTCCTTTCCCTTCTTTCTCTCCTTCTCTTGTCTTCTTTAGTTTTACTACCTTGGTTTTGCTTTAATATTCATTTTACTCCATTCTCCTTTTACCTCTTTAAACCACACAGGAGACTCTTCCAGCCTGGAGAAATCATGCTCTAGAATGAAAGGACCTCAGAAAGGGGAATCAGGAGGCTAGGGTTCTTTTTGGCCATGATCTTGGGTCCTTAACATCCGTACTGTCTTCCTAGAAGTAATTGGACAGGCCATGAGCATTTGTTATGTGCCAGGCACAGAGGTTACAAAAAAACTAAAACATGGTTGCTATCTACTAAGATGTACTATTTGCCTAGTTCCGTGCCAACTACTCTGCGCGCCTTTTCCTCACTGTCTTTATTCTTTTCAGCAACAATCCTGCTAAGTAAAGGGTTTCATTCCCACCTAGTAAAGAAAGCAAATGATGGTCACAGAGGTTCCATGTCTATATTTAGTAAATGGTGGAGCAGGCTCAAGACTCCAAATTGGTATTCTATGAACCCCTGCACCCATGAATTCCACAAAACTGGAACATCAAGAGGTATAATGCAATAAAAAATTCCTCTTTGATCAAATAAGTTTGGGACATTCTGGGTTTGAGTTAGGTACAATTCAATTACATCACAGTGATGGTAAGTGGCACTTCAAGATTCAAGATAAGACACATAGGTCTCCACTTCAGTTTTCTTCCTACAGCATTATCTGCCTCTTTGGTGGATTCCCAGAGAAAACTTGAAAATACATTTGAGCTTAGAAACATACCCATATTGAAGACTGTGTAGGACCCAAAGGCCTTAATAAGAATGCATACTTATGCTAAACGACACTGCAAATGTAAATGTCATGTGTTTGTATTTCTTGTAAGGATAATTCATAACCAAAAGGCGGGTGCGTGCTCCAGTGGTGACGACAGCAAGACAACTCTTTACAACCGATTGCTGCCTTTTTAGTAATTAACATGCTCCATATAGATTGAAAGGTCATTTCTCCCCCTCTTTCTCTAACAGTCTTTAATATTTACCAAATAGTGTCGCATTGTTGGAAATGTCACAGGCTTTACAGCACAGGGGTGATTCCACACAATGATTCATGATGACTTAGTTCATTAAGAAAATTACAACTCATTTATTTGGATGCTATATCTCTTCTGCTCTCAAAGAATTCTCTTTGATTAAAAAAGTGAATTATGTTGATTTGTTTCAGTATCGTAGGTGGCTTCTAATTAAAATAAGAGATAATGTGTCTTAGCCTTAAGAACGTACTTTCTTTTCAATGACCATTAGAAGTTACCATAAAAAAGTTGTGATGGCCGAGGCACAGCAACTCAGAGCTGAGTTCTCTTCTCTTTCCCCTGTCACTCAGCTCTCACTGCATGGCACCTTGCATAAAGGTGTCTCTAAGCACAGACCAGGGAGCCATCCTGGAAACCCACCTCTCTTTCTTTGCCAAGTCTGTTGGTTTCATCATCAAAACTTCATTTAAGTCTGTCCCTTTTCCGCCCCTCCACGACAGTTGCCCACATCACTGTCCCCAACATAATAGTGTCCTCACTCATCTCCTGTCTGCCAGTGGCCTTCTGCACAGTAGCCAGAGAAGTTGTACAAACCATCTGTGATAAAAGACAGGTATTACCCCCCACACTGTATTATGGACCAACATTCTTGCAAATTCCACAAAAATACAATAAAAACGTGCTCAGATATTGTGGCAGTCAAATGTCATGGAAGTTTTTAAATGCCTATGCTTCGTTTTTGTGCTCATCTCGTGGTCTGGAAACAGACTTTGCAGTCTGGCACTGATCTGAGGCTCACATTTTGAGTGTCACTGAACTAGAGAGATTTAAAAATATATATAAATCATATCACAATTCCCCTCTCCTCAATTCTGATTTCTCTTAAAATACAAACTAAAATAATTAACATCCCTTATATGGCCCAGCCTCAGCAGGCCCTCTGCTAGTCCTCTGGGCTTGCCACCATCAGCCATCCTGGCTGTCTTTCAAGTCCTTAAAATGTTGAATTTCTGTATACTTTTCTGTCTCTGGAATGCTCTTCCATAACGCATCAGCCTGGTTTTCTCCTACATTCTTCAAGGCTCACCTACGGTATCTCCTATGCAGGAAGATGCGGCCACACCCTCCTACCACTAACCCGTGATGATAAAATTATTTCACACTCCTTCCATTGGAAGGTGGGTTCTGTGCCCACTCCCTTGAATCTGGGTACTCTTAGTGACTGCTTTCCCAATAGGATACGGTGGAAAGGAGACTTGTGCCAGTATCTAGGCTCAGCCTTTAATATTGACCACTTACATTGGGGCCTCTTGGATTAGGTGCTATGAGAAGGTGTCCACCATGCAAAAAGTCCAACTGGCCAGAAACATCCATGCTGGGAGGGAGCCCAAACTAGCCATGTGGAAAAGTTCCATTTAGACACTTGTTCCCATGCCAGAGAGTTGAGTAAAGAAATGACTTCAATCTCAGCTACCATCTCACTGTATCTACAGAAGTACTCTAAGAGAGAACCCCCCCAGCTGAGTCCATCCACCCTAGACCCTTAAGAGGTGATAATAATTATGATTATTAGACACTAAATTTTGTTTGTTATATAGCAACAGATAACTGGAAGAATTTCCCTGCTCTACTATTTGATGCTATCATTTTATATATATATATACACACACACACACACATATGTGTGTATATATATATTTTTTTAGAGTGTACATGGTAGACATTATGAGCTTGTCTGGATTTGGATTTCCCTCAGAAGCAGAGCCTTATAAGGATTTCAGTGCAAGTGGCTCCTAGGTCAAAGAAAAATATATTACTTCCTAGATTAAGTCTGTATTTCCTTTTCTGCATCCAATAAGGGTTTCAGTGTAAATCTGTTAGAATAACTTAAGAGCAGAGCAGTTTGTAGTTCCATTTGCCTTGTTTCTGTCATCATCTGGGGAGGTGATCCCAGGAGGCCCTGTGAGCAAGACAAGCTTGGGTTCTTTGGGGGCCACTGAGGCTCCTTCCCACTGGGGACCCACTAGAGACTGTGTGGAACATGCCTCACAATGACCCCACTGCCTGTAGGGGATGTAAGAAAGCTGGGGCATCCATTCACCAACTCATACTATCCTTGACTGAGCGTCAGTTCTGGAATGTTAATTCTCAGACACATTAGCCTGTACAGCAAGAAGGTTCACCACATTCCTGAAGCTGGAAAATGGCCTCAGGCAGAGGGATGGAGGCCATGTGCCCAGAAAACTGTGGAGACCTCTGCAGTGTAAGAAAGGGATGTGGTGACAAGGTTCCCTGGGCAGGAGGCACATCTGTGTCATTCCTTGCCTTATATGTAGTGCCTGGTCCTATGGGGCATGTGATAAATGTTTGTTGAAGATCTGAAGGAATGGCAAAGATACCTCCTTCTAGAAGTCTGTAGTAATGATCTGTGCTCTAGAGGTCTCAGATTTTGCTGTTGACCTTGTCAAGACCCCTTTCTTCTCTCTAGGCCTTAATTCTCTGCATATGTGATAAGAGGTTGCGGTTCATAATTTCCACAAGCCCTTCTAGCTACAACGTCCTATGGCCTTTGGATAGAGTATAGATAACCTCATTAGGCTAAGAGATCATATTCTAAGCTGACGGAATTAGTTGGTTTTTACCAAGAAATGGAATGAGTGTTTTAGCAAGAAACTGTAATTAATGATATCATGAGAATTACATTGTGATCTTCTGTCCTTTTAAAAAAGAAGGTTAATTGTTGCATAAATTGGGTACATATACACAGTGGAATTATTTAGCAACCATTAAAAATCAACTTTATGGAGAATGTTTTATGATATTGAAATATAGGCATATATTATGTGTGTAAAACATTTGTGCATGTGAGTGTGTGTGAGTGTGTGTGTGTGTGTGTGTGTGTGTGAATATATATATGAAAGAAAAAAGGAATATCTAAGCTATCATTTTATGTTGGTGGGATAATGGTTTTTATTTTTAGATTTAAACTTATTTACACCTTCTAAATTATGGAAAATAGGCATGCATTATTTTTATGATCAGAATTTATATAACAAATGTGCACATAAATGTGTTTAAATGATGCGAAGAAAAGGTAAGAAAAGGTAAGGAAATGCCTTAAAAGGCCCCTCTGACCTTACTTGCTTGCTCAGGGAAAGGCCACAGCGCTGTCCTTATGTAGACCTTGAAAACTACACAAAACAAATGAAAAGTGCTGCATGTCATTTTAGATGCATTTTCAGGCATTATCATTAGGTGCATGTCTCTCCTAAACTCTTCTGTCCTCAGTTTCTATATCTATATAATGGGTATACCAGTAAAGATTTCACATAATGATTATAAAGGCTACAGAGTATAATAATAAAAACACTGGTACATTTAAGGACAATTGAGGTTTCATGAAAGGTAATAAGAAACAGAGCATAGGCAACTTTAGTAGACTATTTTATAATAAATGGAATTTCAAAGGCAGGAAAGTGATAGCCGAGTTTTTATTCTGCCAGAGTCTGCCAACTACTCCTGGACAAAACAATGGCTGCTCTAGCATTGTAAGATATCAGTGGTGCTGAGGGCATTGATTTGACCTGCATGACTTTTTTTTTTAAAGATTTTATTTATTTATTCGACAGAGAGAGATCACAAGTAGGCAGAGAGGCAGGCAGAGAGAGAGGAAGGAAAGCAGGCTGCTTGCTGAGCAGAGAGCCCAATGCGGGACTCAATCCCAGGACCCTGGGATCATGACCTGAGCCGAAGGCAGAGGCTTTAAACCACTGAGCCACCCAGGTGCCCCTGATTTGCATGACTTTTAAAAATAGGTAATGAAAAACAAAATAGCCCTGCCTGGTCTCTCTCATGGGACATGAACCTTGGGAGCCCTGAGCCAACATGTTAAGTCCAGCTACCTCGAACTCACCATGCATGGAGATGCCACATGGAGATGGAGAGAGGTGCCCAGGGAGCCCCACTGCTCCAGGCCTCCTCTGATCAAGTCTTCCCAGCCCAGCACCAGACATGAGAATCAAGAAGCCTTTGAGATTATTCCAACCCGAGTCAGCAGCACCCTCTCACAACTGCTGGGAGACCCCAAACCAAAAGTGCCTAACCACACCTGAATTCCCAACCAATAGAAACCATAAGAGATAATGAGTGTTGTGTTTTTAAGCTGCTAACTTTTAGGGTGATCTTCTGCACCATAACGGATGACTAATCTGATTTACACAACGGGGAAGATGCAAACTGATACATCACTAAGCCACTTCTAATTCCAAGTCTGCACTTGCATTGTCATCATTCATTATGACTAACCTAATGCGACTGAAGGTCCCTCTATGGGCAAGCAGGGTTGAGGGAGGAAGCAGGGTCTTAGGCTTAATATAGCCACCTTCTCACCTCTGATGCTCTTTAAATGATGACTTATGTATGTACATTGTGGCTTTCATTTCATTTTGCCCTGTGTAAACACATTTTTCTAACCTCATTATTAACAATGGCCAAGTAGAAATTAATCAGTGGAGAGAGAGCCAGCTCTTTAATTGATGACGGTGAATATGAACTTGGGATAAAGTCCTGGTAAGGCACATAGCTGCATTGCTTTTACATTTTTCCTCTGATATTTTACGTACCACTAATTCACAAGAGCAGACATAGGTTCTATTTAAGACAATGCAAAAATATCTCTAAAGGAGATGAACACAAAGAATCGTTTTCTACTAACAAGTTTCTGGAATTTAAAAAAAAAAAAAAACCAACAGCTTCTTCCTTATCACATTAGCTGCTTTTGGATTGACTTGCCAGATTCACTGAGTAGTTTGGTGCAACATGGAGATTAATATATTATCTCACCTGTTAGGTCTTCATTTTCATCCATGATAGAGTCAGTAGTTCAAAATATAGATTATTTCATTGATTCTGAATGTATCTCCTACAATGCACCAAGCATCGTACTCACCACAAGAGATGCAATGGTTAAAAAAAGAAGAGGTGCCTGTGGTTCTCTCATCCTCATAAAATTTACAGTCTAGTTGGAAAGATAAACATTAATTGGATAAACAGACAAAAAAATGTAGCTGGGTTGAGGATGTTGGAACAACTGGAAGTTCCTTTTATGGCTGATTGATTGAAGGGTATGTTAGAACAAACACACTTAACAATTTGATAGTATCCACTAAAACTAAACACTCTTGCGTGTGTGCCCAACTGAAATCTGTACATATATTCACCAAAAGACATGCATTAGAATGTTCGCAGCAGCACTGTTTGTCATAGCTCTGATAGCAGCTCTCCAGAGCAACATGATGAATCTAACCAGCATAATATTGAGTAAAAACACACACAATATAATAACTGTATTTACATGAAGTAAAAACCAAGAAAGCTAATGTGTGCTGTTAGAAAAAAGGGTCGTGTTACTCTTCGTGATGAAATAACTGGAAATGGGCTTGGAGGAGGGGCTTCTGGGAGCAAAGGTCCTGGTCCGCCTTTGGATCTAGGAGTTGTAACATTGGTGTCCTTGTTTCTCTGTTCATTTTTCTGTATGTATGCTATACCATATTGCAGAAAGATAAGATGGTTAGCGGCTTTCTGTTGTGTGCAAGTTTCACCCTAAGGCCTTGTGAATGAAGATTGAAACTCTTAGGATCAAGTTCTAATCCATCCCTTCAGCCTTCCTCCTTTCCCTTCCTGCCCAAACTTATCCAACTGAACTAGCCCCTTTTTGTCAAGGGCACCATACTGTTTTCTGTCTTCTTGAGTCTTTACATGTGGTTTTCTTACCTGGAATATACCACTTTTCTTCCCCACGTGGACTGCCTCTTCTTAGCAGAAACCAGTTCAGCTGTGATGTTATATTAGCAAGAAATCATCCCAAATTGCTCTCGCTACTCTCATATTCCATCTCCTGTGTTGTTCAGTTCCCTTCTATATTTCTTATCATGTTGTATTCAAATGATACATTTACATGTCTGTTGACCTACCTCACAAAGTCTATGAGCTCTAGACTGTGAATAGTGTTCTTGGAGGTGTCTCACCTATTCTTTAACTCCCAAGTGCCTGGCATACCTCCTGGCATGCCCTGTGTGCTAATAAATGCTTAAATAATGGATGCATGAGTACATTCTGGAATAAATCTGACTTGGAATGCAGGAAAATTAGATTGTCATATAAAGAAGGGAATCTAGGAACCTGCAGTTTGTTGAGACAGCAAAACTATTATCAACTCTTACATGATCAACCCAACCAAGAGATGGGATTTCTGGAACATTCCAGGAAAATGGTATAACCAGGCAGAATAATTATTGATGCAGGTTAGAGTGTTGGATAAAGAAATCTTTGAGCATATAAAAAAAGACCTTTTAAGTAAATTAACATTGAAGGCAATTTCCATGCAATAGAAAGATATAGTTTTCTCCCCCATGGCTAATCTATTCATCTAATTCATACATTCACTCACTGTTTAGTCATCCATTCATTCATTCACAGCTCTTTATTGAGCTATAACTCTATGTGCTGGAGATCACAGGTGACTTAGTCACTGCCTGTAAAGGGAAGAAAAACCTGCAAATGTATCATTCGGTGTATCCAACTTGATTATTGAGAACCAGGAAATGTCTCTACCATTTCAACTAGTTTTGGTGTCTTTGGTATCACCATGTTGTTGATATGAAATTTCTAAATAATTCCTAAGTCAATTGTATTATTTTAGTAGTTGTCAAGTTCTTGCCTATATGTATTATGTAGGCAATAAATCATATTTCCTTTTCTCTTGGAAGCTAATAATTATAATAAGCAAAAATAAAAAAGAGAAAATTTAAGTGAAAGTCTCTATCTACAAAATGTATTTTTTCTCATTTTTCCCAGGGAAGTCTTCTTCTTTTTGTTTTTTAATTTAATTTAATTTAATTTAATTTTTTTTCAGTGTTCCATTTTTGTTCATTGTTTAGGCACCACACCCAGTGTTCCCAGGAAAGTCTTCTAACTTGCCATTGGGAAACATTGAGAAGCTTAGTCGAGGATTATCTCTGCTTGGTTGATAAATAGGTCATAAGGAGGAAAGCATGATGGTGATAAAATGTGATCTGTTTTATAACCTTAGTGTCTATTACTGCCGAAAGTTACTTTGCCACTTTGGAGACATCTTTTTAAAAAACATTTAAATATACTGGAGACCAGAATTCACTAAACAAACACCAGCTTACTTGTTTTTCCACTTTCCTAAATGTTAATCACAACTATTCAGATTGGTAATGGTCCTGGGGAGAATTGGCAGTGTCCTCCTGTGTACTCAACTTGTACATATCACTGTGCACTCACCTCTCGCCCCGCTCAGCTGTGCAGGAGGCATACATTGCATTGCATTTAATAATTTGGTTGTGCATCTATGTCTCTTCTTTGGCTGTAAACCTGTGGAGTAGAGAGAGTAGGGCCGTTCGTCTTTACATTTGTGAATCCAGGTTCATTGGAGGGCACATTTTAAGGATTACATGTTTGTGAGATAAACTGAATGAGTGAATTTCTTTTTTTTTTAAATTTAAGATTTATTTGTTTATTTATTTGAGATAGAGAGTGAATGAGAGCATGGGAGCGGACAGGTCAGAGGGAGAAACCGACTCCCGGCTGCACAGGGAGCCTGAGGTGGGACTTGATCTCAGGACTCCAGGATCATGACATGAGCCAAAGGCAGTTGCTTAACCAACTGAGCCACCCAGGCGCCCGTATGAGTGAATTTCTTACCTTTCGATTATTTTCCACATTATTTCTCCAAAGATACATGTTTTAAGTAGTCCACATTGGGCTGGGCTTGGTTTTTGCTCCTACTGAGTCCTTTGATTCCAAATCGACCTAAGGATTTTAAAGCATTGGGATGATAAAATATCCACAGAGATTTGAGATTTTGGTGCTTTAATTTTGTGAGAAAAGGCACACTAACAAACGCAGACACATCCCCCAAAACAGAGAATAAGAGGGGATGTGTGAGGTCACCCCTCTGGGAATCCCACTGCCTGCTAAAGAAGGAAGTCTGTCTTGGAAAGTTGGCGTGACTGTGGGATGCTCAGCTGTCACTTTTTTCTCACATTTATTCTGAATGAGGACAATCCATCCATCAGTGCTTAAAGAGTTTTCCAACAGTACATTGACCTTGAATGCGGCACATTGATTTTCAGTAACGCACCGCAAATAGGGTCGTTACTGAGTCACCCAACAGTGAATGTGATTGGGAACAGATTTCTGAAATTCCAATAGGGTGCCACCTGCCCCGGATGATGGATCAGCCTACTGTAAACCATCCATCCTTGCCGAGGTCTTGAAAAGGGTGACACCTGTATGAAATTTATCATTATATACACCACCAGGCACAGCACAAGACCATAACTAGGCTTTTCTGTGATGGCGGAGCCTCTCCAGCAAGTGGTCTGTTTTGTTTGCAGTAGCATTTATTTACTGAAATGCTTTTCTGAGAAGGAACAACTGGTGATAGTGACAAAGATGTAAGCACTATAGGGAATTACATCTGCAGCAAGGATTGAGCGATAGATAAAGAGCCCATGTCTTAAGCTGTTAGAGGTTAACGCCCGATCAATTAAGGTGATTGTTTCTTAGATTGCATTGGACAAATGTATGCAGACAAAGGGTACATTAGCACAACCAGAGGAGAAGAACAAAGAGAAATTAACTGACGCTAAACTCCAAATCAAAGTGGAAAATGATTTTATGTTCTTTTGAAATGCTAAATTATCTTAATGAAGAGTTTTCTTCCAAACCAGAGTTCCTATGTCCTTTTTTACTTTAGTGTTAAGAAACCTTAGAGTAAAATAAGAGGTTTCATCAAGAACTGGATAATTGTAGAGGCCAGGCTAATTTTGCAACAATACAGATTTTAGAGTTTGTCTTTTTTTGTGAAGTGATAGTGTATTTTATTAATATAAGTGATAATAATTGTCATTTATTATCTGCTATGTGTGGACACCACCCCTCATACATTATAAGCATTACACAAACTTTTTAATAACCTCACCAGGTAGTTTTGATCCCCCTCCCCATTCTATAGGTGACGAAACTGAGAGTTGAAGATCTTGAGGAAGTTGCTGAGGCTTTATAGTTATTGATGGCAAAACTGAGACTGAAGATCTTGTCTTTACTCTCTGACTTCAACCCCCCGCCCCCAGCCAACCACATACTTTCTGCTATGTCCTACTGTTGTTCCTCATGTAGCATTGGAAATTCAGTTGCAGGCCTTTAAGTCTATCTTCTGGTTTTATTACTGCTCACCTTAAAAGCAACCAGTGAGAACAGACCACATCCTGACACTCCATCTGAAAGGGTTAACAGATGTTGCTGGGCATGAGCACTTTGTGAAGGTGCTCTTTTGGGAGTTGCTAAGCTCATGATTATCCTTCCCTAATTATAAGCTGCTTGGGAGAGGGAAAGTGTGTGAAGCGGTCTGGGTCTATTATAATTGATGCCTGTGAAACACAGCCCAACCCAGCAGTCGTCTCTCCTTGCTTCAGACACTCCAGCATCAGATGGACATGGTGCTCCCCTCCCGACCCAGGGTCTGACATGCGGCCAGCCAGGCCTTGCAGGGATGATAGGGGGGGCTTCCACGAGTCCAAACTCAACCCAGGCTACTTACAGGAAGGTTTGGAAAGTGCTCACCTCACTTCTTTTGATAATTAAGTTCTATATTGTGTGCGTGTTGAGGGGCAGGGGATAGAATATCTGTAGCCAGAGTGGGCTGCTTGCTGATTCGACTTGTTCTTGGAGTTCTTTTCTGCTTGTGTTACTTCCCGGAGCAGGCACAGAGGTCTGTTCCCAAGACTCAGCTTCATTCGTGTCCATATCCACCTCGCTCCTACATTCAAGTTTGGGTTCCCAAATGGTCCTGTATGCTCTGGACTACAAGATTTTATAGAGCTGACATCTTCTTTGTCTTTTAAATTTGAGCACCTAGTATCCAGCTTTGTATACGTAGAAGACCCTTGTTGCGTCTTCAGTGGAAGACAAAATAAGTAACAGAGGGACTGATCATAGTCTACAGCAAATACCCATTCTTCCACCTCACAGAGGCTGCCAGACCATGTGGCATAAGCTACAAAGATTGTGGCCTTTCTGTGATGGTGACATGAAGACAGGAGGCCTTTCCTGGGATTTGTTGGCTCCTGGTGAGAACAATGCAGCTGCCAACATGGGCTATTCCCGTGTCTTACATACTGCAGAAGTTTAACAAATGTCCATTGAAAACACAATTATTTGTTAAATAAATGGCTGAATAGACATCTATTGAATGAATAAATATCCGAGTGAATGGATACTGTAAATAACTAAATATTTGCTGAATGAACAGACGGATGGTTATTTGTTGAATGACATGACTTGGCTATGTCAAGTTTCCCACAGTGCTAGGAATTCAGGCTGCACCAATACAGTAGACAACTTTGCATCTAAGCTTGTCAATGTGTTGCGTTCAAACTGCTCAAATACCTAAACTCCCCCACTACACAATGGATGGAACTGACTGCCTAGAAATCTGTCCTCGAGATTCCAAAACCTTGCAGACTATTCTAGTTGCTGTGTCTAAAGATAAAGCTCCCACTCATTTGTGCTATCCATTTCCTCGTTTTTGAATGATGAGAAAATGGCATCCCGGGTGGTGGGCACACTGTGTGTGTTCGGGGAATGAATGGTGCTTCCTAAACTTCTTTTCCAGAAGCAATCAGTATTCAGAAAGGAGACCGAACACATGACAAATGTGATTAGAAACAACTGTCAAATAATGACAAATAAGTTCTAATAAAAACAGACACAATCTGAACAATTACTTGAAATGCAGGTATTTATCAAACAGGGCGAGATTAAAAATGACCATATTGCATTAGAGAAATCAAACTGATGGCATTTTAAATATGCAACTTGGCCATTCCCTTTGCTCATGCCTTCCTCCTCACCCGGCTCGTTGCACAGAAATGGGGTGGGAGTGAATTCAAACAAAGAGCGTTCTAATGTGCACTGAAGTATTCACATTTTTTACCAATGTTATCTCCAGAGTTGGACACTGCAGAAAAATGAGACCACAGTATAGAGGAGAGTGGGACAGATGACAGCCTCTCAGACTCCTGTTGTGGAAAACAATGGAGAGATCGCAAGTAGCTGACTGTTCTCTGCGTGGGTGAGGGGTGCTCTGGGGCCCCTAGGAAACTATGGTCAAAGGCCATGTATTATTAATGGAAAAGTCCAGATAGATTGATCTATGGAAAAATAACTCACTGGACATGGATGGTTAGGAAGCCTTTCTCTTGCTCCCTCTGCCAATTCATGAATTATCTATCTTTATTTTAGGGGCTTTGGAGAAATTCTGTGACTCTAGCCATAAGGCACTGGAGAGAGCCTGACATGAAAATTATACCAGTTATTTAGGTTCCTGTAGAAGTCGTGAGCGTATTTATAAATACCGTCACTGTTCACCACCCTCATCATCAGGATATGTTTTTTCATTTTAATTGCCACCATGATTTATAACTTATTAATACGAAAATTCTTTTTTTAAGATTTATTTTTTAGAGAGAGATAGGGATGGAGAACACAAACAGAAGGGGCAGAGGGAGAGAGAGACTCTCAAGCTGACTTTCTGCTGAGTGCAGAGCTCAGCTCAGGGTTCTACCTCAGGACCCTGAGATCATGACCTGAACTGAAATCAGGAGTCAGAGGCTTAACTGACTGAGCCACCCAGGACCCACAATATGAAAAATCTTAAAAAGCTCTAAAGAAATTAAATGGAACATCTGCCATCTACCATTTAGTGAATGCTGCCTAAATGCCAGCTGGGGAGCTCTGGACACTGCATGGGTGCTGTGGGGCCTGAGGCTTATGTAATTTGGGGACTCTCCTTAAGAAAAATAATACAGGGGCTCCTGGGTGGCTCAGTTGGTTGGGTGACGGCCTTCGACTCAGGTCATGATCCTGGAGTCCCAGGATTGAGTCCCGCATCCGGCTCCCTACTCAGCAAGGAGTCTGCTTCTCCCTCTGACCCTCTCCCCTTTCATGGTCTCTCTCTCACCCTCTCTCTCAAGTAAATAAAATCTTTAAAAATAATAATACATTGGGAGAAGAGGGTGGGGTTATGGACATTGGGGAGGGTATGTGCTTTGGTGAGTGCTGTTAAGTGTGTAAATCTGGCGATTCACAGACCTGTACCCCTGGGGATAAAAATATATGTTTATAAAAAATTAAAAATTAAAAAAAAAGAAGCTTATTTATATAAAAAATACAATATTATAAATACAAAATTTAGTATAAAACTGTATATTTATTTAGAAAGAGGTTACAAATTATAAATTTTAACAAGCTTTCAAATACTATGAACATTAAATATTTCCAGGGTCTCAGGAGGGGCCTATGGGAGAGAAAGGCCTCAAAGCTTAAGCTTCATCAGCATTAATATGGTGACCCTGACACTATTCTGACGCTTTATGGGATTGTTGTCTAAGCATCCCCCTCACAATCTTGCAAAGTAGATGCAGTAATTTTTTCAAGATTTTATTTATTTGTTTGGGAGAAAGAGCAAGACAGCATGAGTTGGGGGGAGAGGGAGAGAGAGATGGAGAAGTAGACTCCCCAAAGAGCAGGGATCCCAGGAACCTGGGATCATGACCTGAGCTGAAGAGAGATGCTTAACCAACTGAGTCACCCAGGTGCACCTGAAGCAACAATTTTGGATGTGCTTTAGGTAAAGAGATGGTGGCTCAAAGAGGTGGAATGATAGGCTTGAGGTTGCAGAGCCAGGATTAACACTGGCTCCAGGACCTACGGTGACACTCCTCATCATTATGCTGGACTCCTCATGGAGTGAGCCAGCATTCTGCATGACCCCTCAAATTGAAAAGACAAGAATTACATACCACATGGATCCAGGGCTGTTAGGACTGGGGTACACATTGTTTGGTATCCTAACAGGTACCACCTCAATTAAAAGAAAGAAGTGAGGAAGAAATGGAAAGAGGGAAGGAATAAGGAAAGGAGAAAGTGTAGGAGGGATGGACCAGGGTTAGGCCAACTCCCATTCTTTGACCATTAGCTGTGTGAAGCAATGGCACCCTAAACTGAGCCACTGAAGGGCATCTTTTTTGGCTTGAAGGAAAAATCACATGATCGGATATCTCATTGGTTGAGAGATGCCTGTTGTCTATGGTGACAGTCATGGTTTATTCCTGGAAGAATCCATAACTGATTCCTGAATACCTTCCCCACCGAGGGACTTCAGTACACTACTGTGGCCAGAACCCACTCCTATCTCTCTAAGACATTAGCTTCCATTTATTCATACCTACCCTCCTTCAGAATAAGAAACCGTATGGAAGGAGTTGTCAGACTTTTAACTTTTGAGTTCTTAGAAAACTTTTCCCCCAGCCCTCTAAGCCCTTACTCACTTCATCTAATATCAACATAATTTTCCACTAATCCAAACTAATTTACAGGGTTTTTCCTACAGAATTAAATATTCCACATTTGTTGAAGTTTTTTGTTTTTGTTTTTTCTGTTTCTCAACTAGGATATGTGGTAGCTATAGAGAGAAGGAGAATAATAATCTTATCCTTAAGTGTTTTGAACAAGGAACAGGTGGGCAATGAGGACATAAATAGAATGTGGAAGGGGGAGTTTTTCAGGCATATAGAGGGCTCCGCTCCAACATGTGCAGGGAGCTGTGATACTGACTCGAGATGAAGGCAGAGAGAACTCTTATTATGGAGGGGGCTCTTTGCCTTGCAAAAGTACAAGTCTTGGTTTGGCTAGTGTTACAGATGTGATCCAAGGGCATAGATGACTCCCCTTCTCTATCACAGGCCAAATCTGACTCTCTTCTGACTTCAGGTCCTGGTGAGCTCATATTGGACAGTGAGGTTGAAAGGCTTATTATGAAATCACCAACAACATTTTAGGGATCTCCTAGATCCTAGATCCTAGAATGATGCAACATTCTAGAACTTTTGTATATGACTTGGTACCTCTTTGACCCTTCTTGACTTAGCTGACCATTAGGGCATGGTCTCTAACCCACCCCTCTTCAAAGAGCCTATCCCAAACTTTTTATATCTTTATATCAAAAACTCCCTACCATTTAGAACGATGATACCCATCCTGAGTCTCCCTTCCAGATGGGGCTACCTTTATTCATTTGTGTACTTATTCAGTATTCATTTACAAATATCAACTATGCATCTGTTGTGTGCCAGGAGGTTCACTGGATTTTTCTACATCAAAGTCTTGAGTTTGATTACCGGCAAAGTGAAGAAAAAAGTCTTGAGAATCTCACTTAGCATATGCTTGTCTGTTGGCCACCTTTAAAAGAAGGTCTTTGGGGAGCTGCTGTAGCATCATTGACTTCCAAGTCAGATGGTTCCTTATTTAGCCAGTGCTATCTCCAGGCTTCATCATCCAAAGCTCATGGAGCAGCAGAAGTAGTTTCCAAACAAGGAGATGAGAATCTGACGCAGAGGCCAGAAAGTCACCATGATTCATCTTCATCGACATATCCTTTCTCTTTCCTGCATCCTTGTGTATTCTTTCTTGACCATGCCTCCCAGCATACAAACATATTTCACCTTACCATCCCATCTGATACCACTGTCCCCTCATTTTCTATGCTTTAGAATCCTGGATTTTCTCAGCTCCTGAATTTAGCAGCCTCTTTCCCAATTTGAAGGCTTTGCAACATGCTTTCCCCAATATGGTACTGAAAATGTATTCTAGCTGGTTCCTTTACCATACTGTGAATCTCATTTTAAATGGTTAATCCTTTCTGAGGCCTTTCCTACCACTGTATCTATAGTTGGTCTGACCATCCTTTTTCTTTCTGCAGTCATTGTTTGTTTCCTTCGTATTTAACTTTTACCACAGTGTATGATGGGTTTTTTTTTTTCTATTTTTCTCATCATCTACCCACTAGAAAGCAGTCTCCCAAAGCAAGGGTAGCTTTAAGAGCAGCAAAAGCTCCATCTTCTTTGGCATTGCTGTCTTGGTATGAATTATGCCCTTTCTAGATATTTATTGAGGGAATGATTGTTTAACTGGACACGTGAATGGTTTTATCCTCCAGTAGCTTTGCCCCTTCCATGCTTTTATAAAGTACCACAGAATTAGGGGTGGTCAGTAATGTCCATTTTTTTTCATGGATGAACAGGATATGCTATTCAACTACAGGACATGGGTGGGAGTGAAAGCAGACAAAGAGGACCTAGCCAGCAAAGATTTTGTGTGAATATGAGATGTTTATTATCCACCATCTTTGATCTATGTGTCTGTGTGAGCCTACCTGTGGTTCTCTTGCTGGTCATCCAAGTGGCAGCAAAAACCTACCTGGAAATGTCATTGCAAATATCATCTCAGGTATGGAACTGCTCATTCAGAGGGATGTGGGGAGGATGACAAAGTCCAAGGTCAGCAGACAAGCTGCCCGGCTGGCTGGCTGCTTTGTGTGAGCTTCCTGTTTACCTTGAAGTTCTGTGTCCAGTCATTGTCCCTCCCTACTGGGTGGACTTCCCATCTCCCTGCACAAGAACATGGAAAAAGGGAAAAATCAAAAACATATTGTCCAAGATGAGATACTTACAAGCAACATGGAGACATAGAAAGAGCTCATGACGGAGGATCAGAGAGACATAGCACGAGTCTGAGTCCTGCCATGTACAGAGGTGGGGCTATGGGATACTCATTTAATCTCCAAGCCTCGATTTACTCATCTGTCAGATGAGAACAACAGATATACCTCCAATACAGAACTTCTATGATGGCTAAGTGAAAAATACATACATACAAGGTGTTTAGCACAATGCTTGCTACTTAGTACGCAATAGGAAAAAATGAATAGCTTCTTGCCGTAGCATTACTAGCAGGGTAGTGGTGGAGTGGTGGTAAGAGTAGTGGGAGGAGGGGGAGCTGTGAAAGAGTAGAGGTGGGAGTTGTACTATTCATAGTAAGCAGCAGTGGGGGACGTGTAATAGGGCAGCGTTGATGATAATTGTAGTAAGATGGAGTTTTAACAGAGCTGCAGTGGTGGCCGTTCTGGGAGCAGTGAGGGGTGCCAGCAGAGTCCCAGATTCCCAGATGTGATGGTGGGGTTGGTAGGAGTCATAGTATTATCCATGACAGGAAGAGACATAGTAGTACTTTCAGAAATCACAATGGTCTCAGATACTAGCTTTAACAATAATCATAATAACAGCAATAATAGTAACAGTAATAGAAGAATCATTTTGATAAATGTTCTCCCCGTTCTCCTGAGCCCATGCTTTCAGAACTCCCTGGATTGATTTGTACTAAGTACTGTACTAAGTATTCTTCATTTCGAAGAATCCTCGATATGTTGTAAAGTTCAGAAAAACAGATGAATGTGTCCTATTAAAATAAAAATGAAGTGACTTTCAAGAGGTTCTAGGAGATAATGCCGAAGCCTACCATGGAGGCCGTGGTGGGCTTCCTGCCAGACACACAGGGAACACACGTGAGAGGCGGTGAACGCCCTATTTCATCCCCTACCCTTGGCAGCAGTGAAAAGCTTAGTGAAAGAAAAAGGAGGGCCTGGCACTGATTTGTGTCCACTGAGCACCAGCCATTCCCTCAGCCCGTTTACTCCTGTGCAGAACGTTAAGGGGAAGGTTGTTCTCATGTTATAAATGAGGGAACAAAGGCTCAGGGGTGTGTAGAAACTTGGTCAAGGTCACACAGCTGGTCTGAGGAGAGCTGGGATTGCGATCCAAGTCTTTTTGTCTCACCAGGGAGCGACCAGCCTCCCCAAGCCCTCCTGTCTCCCTATTCCGAAGGCCATATTGGGTTATGAAGCACAAAAGGCTCGGCGTTCACTTGTTCCCTTGCTGACGCTGGGCATGAATCTGTCCTCAGCTAGATTGTAAAGTCTTCAAGAGAAACCCGAGGAGGTTGTTTGCATCACACATGGTGCCCATTAAACAACAACAACAATAAAAACAAAAAGAACCACTTTGTTGCTCAATTATCATGTGCTGGCAATTGCCCTCAAGACAGAGTTATTTGTACAAATGACCAGAGGGAAACTGAACTAGTGCTTTGCCGGATTTTTGGCTAGAAAGAAAGCAGACAGAGGGAGTTTAGATCCAGCCGCATTCCTTATTAACTGAGAAATAGAAGAAAAGCAAATTACCTTGTCTTCCCGAGCCTCAATTTTCACATTTCTCAAACAACCAAATTTCTCTCTTTGAATTTAGACTCTTAGAAATACTGAAGCGTACACGTAACATGGTGCTTGGCAAGTGACAGGTAGCGGCGATGGGTGGAGGAGGAAGTGTTGGGTCCCTGGCTTAGCCGTTTACCTGCTGTGTGAGCTTCAGTTTCCCTACCTGTCGAATGAGGTGACAGTGATCGGCTCTCACAGGGCTGGGACTCACTGAGTGAGAACACATATGGTGTGTTGGGGAGTTTCTGGTACACAGTGAATGCACAATAATTTTTAGGAATTAGCAGAATGATCTATATCATGAGAGGTGGTCTAAAAACAAGTATGAGGCAAAACAAGATAATCTGTAGAAGAGAGGCCATTTGAGGTGGGCCTTGAAGCAGAGGCTATTTTTCTGGAAGGCTAAGAGGTCCCACAAATTCCCAGCAAAGGAAACAAGCATAAACATGGAGGTAGGAAAGATGTGGCTTTCCTAGAGAATTGGGAACAAAATTAGCAATAATGTCAAAGCCTACCTTCTACCTCCAGGAAGCTGGGCTGAGGTTGATGAAACTGAAGGCTGTTCCTTTGATGCGTCTGGAAGGACCAGCCCCATGTTCTGACCCTGGCGTCATCCGAACATTTATATTCCACTTATTCCCCGTGTATTTTACTCTGCACACTGTGTACTGATTTGTCACTTTTTTAGGGTAAGATTACGTCTCTGAGTAAGCTGATTAGTGTTAGACTGATTGTTTTAAAATAACTCAAGCGGCATCTGAATTTATTTACATACATGATATTGCCTTCTATAAACACAGCTGTATGCAGAAAGAAAATTCAACGGTATTTTGGGAAGTTAAGCCAACAGTTTTAGCTGTAATAAAGGCAGGCTTCTTGTTCTGGTTTCTCTTTATTTATTTTTTTTTCTTTCTGGATTAAGTTTTTCCAGGAGGGGTGGGCTCAAGGGCTCCTGCCCAGCTCCCACAGGCACTGAGGGAGTTGAAACTAAGGTGGGCATGGGAGCATGTCATCAGCAGGCTGTCAGGGTCTTTGAAGGAGGTGACTCTGCCGATAATGGTGAACTGATGTCCTGTCCTGCATGGATTTGACAAGGCCATGCTGACTTCTATGCCAACATGGAAACTGCTACGAGTTTTAGGGCCATTTCTAACTTCTGTCTGTATAGAGAAAGGCTTTTATGATTTTGTTGATTCCATGTGCATTTTCTGACCACCATTCTGTGTGGCCAGGCTCTGGTTTAGCTCGGGACACATAGTAATGAGCAAGTAAGACATAGATCCTTCCCCCGTGAACCTTACAGTCTACTGACAGAGTCAGGCATTCAGTAAGAAGGTAGGGAAATGACTTTTCTATTGCCGGTGTGGCAGGTGCCGATATGCCGAGTATAGGAAGGCACGAGAGAATGGAGACACTTAGCCTGGATGTGGGTGGGTAGGGGGAAACTCCTTTGAAGAATGGGCATTTCAACTGAGCACACAAAAAGATGAGTATGGATTGGGAAATTGGAGAGACAAGGAAAACATGTCCCCTGGAAAAGAAAGGAATTTGGAGTGTCCACAGAAGCGGAGATGGGTCACTGTGGCTGCAGAGGGGAGTGAGGTGAGGCTACCAGGCAGGTTAGAAGCCAGAGCAAATAGGCTTATGCAGGCTATGCCATGGATTTTTACTTTATCCTCCAAACAACGGGAGTCCATTGACATGTTCCAGCCATGGAATGGCAGGGTCAGGTTTGTGTTTCGAAAAGATCTCCTGGGCTGCCAGGGGAGAATGGATTTGTAGAGAGCCGACAATGGATGTGGCCTGTCAGTCAGTTGGCTATTGCAGAGGTCCAGGCAAGAGGGGAGGGTGATGAAAGCCAAGGAAGATAGAGGTAGGCATAGTCAGTGGGGTTTACGTTTGGATGTGAGGAAAGGGAAACGCCAGGTCCAACTACACTTTTTTTCCGTGTTGCCTGAGCCAAAGTGACACAGAGGAGATAGAAATGATAGGAGGGACCCAGGATAAAGCATAAAAAGGAAATGAAGAGGTCTTTCTGACTTACATAAAATTTAAGGTGATTCTAGGCTTCCATCAGGAGATATGAAAAGGTAGAAGATGTATAGGTCTGACCACCTCAGGGAGGATGTGGGCTGGAGATTTGGGAGATAAAATATGGAAAGCCACAGAAAGGATGAGATTAGCTCCAGAGAGAGAGGTAAGGGGAAAAGATTTATGAACACACAGCCACTTGAGAACATCTCTGTTCTTTTCAAAGCATAGCAATTGGTTAGCTATCCTGCCTGGGGAGGAGGTCTCTGAAACAAGTTTTGAGTATCATAGAGCAGAACTCAAAAAGTAAGCTGTACACACAAAACAGGGCACCAATTCCAAACAGAGGATTTACACTATTTGTATCCCGATGCGTCACAATGGAAGACAATGTCAGTATTCAACCCACAAAGGATTTATGTCTTCACTCCAACACTCCCCGTTTTTAAAATCCAGGACAGAAGGGATTTATTAGATGCTGGTGCTTGATCATTCTTTTCTTTCTTAAACTTTTGACTGTAGCTCATTATTCTTTTAATTATTTAAGCTCTTGTTATATTTTAACCCATTGTCACGAAGTCTTCCGGGTAATGTGGAAACTTTCTTCAGTGCCCAGTAAGAAGGAAAGAAAAACAAGAAGGAAAAATTTGGTAGGAGGATAATTTTCCTCTAAAAATGCCACCATGTGGAAGTTTTCTTAGTGGAACTACTAGCATATTTCAAGAGGCAGTTTAGTGGAAGCTTCTTAGAATGGGCCCAAATCCCAGCTCTGTCAATCAGTAGCTCTGCTACCTGGAACAAGACACTTAGCCTCTTTGTGTCAGTTGCCTCATCTACAAAACAGGCAAAATGAAGGTACCTGCCTCATAGGCTGATGTAAACACCAAGTGAATTAATATAGAGATTTAATTAGAAGTGTTTCTGACACACACAAGTACTTCCTAACTGTTAGCTGGTCTCGTTTTCATATAGATGACAGGAGACCGCCCGTAAATGAGAGGGAAACTTCAACTGTTTCCCTAATCTGTTACTGATCAGTTCTGTGTTTCAGGCAACCACATAGTTTGGACAATTATCCTTCTGGAAAGAAAAAGGGGTTATTTTATCCAAACTCCTCTAAAGACTTATTTCTCTTTTGGCTAATGTTAAAATAAATTGAAGTCCTGATATATCAAAAAAAAAAGTCTTTTATGTGCAAATCTGTGTATCACATCTTTTACGATGGAGAAATATGGTAGGCAACTTAAATTTCCCATAACTGGGATACAATTAAACAAAATGTGGCCCATAAACTTGATGAAATATTAAATCATCACTTATTTTATGCACATGTGACTATGTGTACAGATGCACAATATATATGTGTACACATATATAAAATATGCTATTTTTGCTAGAAAATCCATAACTAGGCATGGGATAGAGACATTAATTATACATTGTACATATTCTCTAATGATTAAATATTTGCAGATAATGGGACTTAATTTTTCTTCTTTACTTATTTCTGTGTCAAAGACAACTATTATTTTTATAATCAGCTTTCTTGAGGCAAAATTTACATACAGTAAAAATCCACCAATTTTGAGAATGTAATTAATGAGTCTTGATAAATGTATCCAAGGTATAGAACCACCTTTACAATCAAGGTATAGTACCTTTCCAGCATCCTCCAAAATTATCTCATGCACCTTTGCAGTCAGTTCCGTCCTCCTATCCCAGCCCCTGAAAACCATGCTTTACTTTCCATGCCTTTACTTGTGCAGTGTCTGGAATTGATATAAATGGAATCCCACTGTGAGCACACTTTAGCCCCACCTCCTTGACTTAGCATGCTTAGGAGCTCTAACCGTGTTACTGAATGTAACAGTAATCTGTTCTTTTTTTATTGCTGAGTAATATTTCATTGTCTGAATTGATCACAATCTATTCATGTAGACATGAGTTGTGCCTAGTTACGGGCTATAATAAATAAAGCTCTTATGAGCATTAGAGTACTATATTTGTGCAAACAAGCTTTCATTTGGTAAATACCTAACTTTGGTAAATACCGAGGGCTAGAGTTCCAGGGTGGTATGACAAGTGCGTATTTAATTATTTAAAAAAAAAAAACAACTGCTTTATAGTTTTCCAAAGTATCTTTACCATTTCTCATTCCCACCAGAAACGTGGGAGACCCCCACCTGCTCCACATTCTCACCAATATTTGGTATAATCTGGCTTTTAAGTTTCAGCCATTCTAGTGTGTGTACAGTTGTAGCTCTTGTGGTTTTAATTTGCCTTTCTGTAGTAACATGATATTGAGTAAATTTTTATGTGCATATTTGCCAAGTGCCTCTCTTCTTTGTGGAAGTGAATTTTTTACAGAGTTGTTTGGCTTTCTATTGTTAAATTGCAAGACTTAGTTTGATATTCTGAATATAATTCTTTTATAAGATGTTTTACAAATATTTTCTCCCAGTCTTAGTAGTTTTTTTTTTTAATAGGAAAAGTCTTAACTTTAATAAAATTCAATTTATCAGGGCACCTGTGTGGCTCTGTCAGTTAAATGTCTGCGTTTGGCTCAGGTCATGGCCCCAAAGTCCTGGGATTGAAACACACATCTGGCTCCCCACACCTGCTTTTCCATCTCCCTCTGCCGGCTGCTCCCCCTGTTTGTGCGCTCTCACATGCTCTCTTTCTGTTAAATAAATAAATAAAATCTTCTCAAAAAATTCAGTTTATCACTATATTCCTTATATTTTCATGATTTTGATATTCTTAACTATAAATTAATTTTCTTTAATAGATATAAACCATATTGGTTATCTGTTTCAGCTTGAAGGAACCTTGGTTGTTTTGCTCTCTTTCAAGTAATTTGCAAATTTTATCTGTAATCAAATGTATTGAAATGAAGTTGTTCATAATATTCCCTCATTGTCCTTTAAATGTCTGAAAAATCTATTGTGAACTTTTTTTTTAATACTTGGTATTAGTCATGTTGTGTCCCTTTTCTCCCCACTCTTCTGTCTCTTGTGTGTATGTGTGTGCACATTTGTGTGTGGTCCGTCTGAAGACTTACCAACCCATACCTCTTTTCGAAGAGCCTGCTTCTTGTTTCATTTATCTTCTTGATCTGTTTTCGTTGATGATTGCTCTTTTCTTAATTATTTCCTTGCTTCAGCTTCCTTTGTTTTAATTCACTTTTCTTCTACTTTATTACAGGGGAAGCTAAGATCAATGATTTGAGACCTTTCTTTTCATCTGATGTAATTATTTAACGGTATAATTTTCCCTCTAGGTGCTGCTTAAGCCGCATCTCACAGACTTTGCCATCTGTGTTTTCATTTTCATTCATTTCAAAATATTACCTAATTTCTCATGTGATTTCTTCTTTGGCCAATGAATTATTTAATAGTTTTTAGTTTAATTTTCAAATGTCTTGGGATTTTTCCACATATGCTTCTGTTATCAATTAGTAATTTAATTCCATTGTTACAAAGAATGTATTTTACATGATTTCAACTATGGTAAATTAACTGAATTCTGTTTCATGGTCCAGAATATAATTTATCTTGTTGACTATTCCACATGCACTGAAAAAGAATGTATATTATGCTGTTAATAGATGGAGTGTTCAGTAGGTCAGATTAGCTGATAGCATTGTTTGAGTCTTCCACATTCCTACTGATTTTCTGTCAACTCTATCATTTACTGAAAGAGGAGTCTTGAAGTCTCCAAATATAATTGTGGTTTTGTCAGTTCCTCATTTCAGTCTTATCATATTTTGCTTCATGGGATGTGAAGCTCTCTATTAGGTACACATGCATTTAGGATTATTATTCCTTTTGATGAATTGACCCCTTGAGCATATGAAACATCCTTCATTATCCCTGGTAATATTACTTGTTTTGATATCAATATAATCTTTTCTGTGTTCTTTTGATTGGTGTTTGCTTGGAATATCTTTTACCGTATTTTCACTTATATCTATGTTTTCACGTTTAGAGCAGGATTCTTACAGAGGCATAAAATTGAGCATGGTGGTTAATTTTATATGTCTTCTAAACTAGGCTAAGGTGTAAGTTTTTTGGTCAAACACTAGTCTAGATGTTGTTTAAAAGTAACTTTTATTTATTTTTTATTTTTATTTTATTTTATTTTATTTAGATTTTATTTATTTATTTGACAGACAGAGATCACAGCTAGGCAGAGAGGCAGGCAGAGAGAGAGAGGAAGGGAAGCAGGGTCCCTGCTGAGCAGAGAGCCTGTTGCGGGGCTTGATCCCAGGACCCTGGGATCACGACCTGAGCCAAAGACAGAGGCTTTAACCCACTGAGCCACCCAGGTGCCCCTATTTTTTATTTTTAGAAAATATTTATTATTTATTAGAGAGAGAAAAAGAGCATGGACTGGGAGGGGCAGAGAGAGAAGGAGAGAAACAGATTCCCTGCTGAGCACTGAGCCCAACAAAGGGCTCTATCTCATGACCCTGAGATCATGACCAGAGCCAAAACAAAGAGTCAAATGCTTAATTGGCTCACCACTCATGTGCCCCTGTAGAGGTAATTTTTAGTTGAGATTAACATTTAAATCAGTAGACTATGTGTAAAGCAGATTTATTTATCTAATGTGAGTGAGCCTCAATTAATCAGCTGAAGGCCTTAATAGACTGAGGCTCCCTGGGGAAAAGTAATTCTGCTTCCATCTTGCCTTCAGACTCAGGATTGCAACATCATTTTCTCCTTGTCTCTCCAGAATGTTGGCCTGCCCTGAAGATTTTGGACTTGCCAGCCCCATAGTCATATGAGTCAATTCTTTAAAGTAAATCTCTCTATATATACACTATTGGTTCTGTTTCTCTGAAGAACCCTGGTTAATACATTGGTCTTTTTTTCCCCCAGATTTTATTTATTTATTTGACAGACAGAGATCACAAGTAGGCAGATAACACAAGTAGGCAGACAGAGAGAGAGAGGGAAGCAGGCTCCCCACTTAGCAGAGAGCCTGATGCAGGGCTCGATCTCAGGACCCTGAGATCATGACCCAAGCCGAAGGCAGAGGCTTTAACCCACTGAGCCATCCAGGCACCCCTGGTCTTTTTTTTTTTTTTTTTTTTTTTTTTTTGCTACAATATGACAATCTCTGACTTTAACTGGAAGTGTTTAGACCATTTACATTTAATGTAATAATTGATATGTTTGAGTTTTAATCTATCATCTTGTTATTTATTTTATATTTAATAATTCTGTTCTTTCTTCTTTTTTCCCTTCTTTTTCATCCTTCTTTTGGACCAATTGAGTATTTTAAAATGTTATTTTATCTTTGTTATGGCTTACTGTTTTAGCTCTTTTTTAAAAAAAATTGTTCTATGTGTGTGTGTGTGTGTGTGTGTGTGTGTGTGTGTGTGTGTATAGTTCAGTTTATATAAGTTACATATATATGTAACATATATATGTAATTATTACAGCCTGCCTCCAAATAGTGTATTACTTTGTATATAATAGAAGACCCTTACAGCAGTATACATCCGTTCCCCCCTCCTAACTTTTTTGATATTTGTGTCATATATTTTACCTTTTTAGAGATACTCAATCCCACAATAAATTGTTATTTTGCTTTAAGTAGTCAATTATATTTTAAAGAATTTTGAAACAAAAGAAAAAAGTAATTTATGTTTACTTGTATGTTTACTGTTTCCATCACTCTTCATTGATCTGTTTACATCCAAATTATTATCTCCTATTTTATTTTACATAATTATCAATAGGATTCGTCTGTCATTTTTATCCTTGTTCTTCTGTACATAATATGTAATATTTCTCTGGATGTTCTTGAGATTTTCTTTTTATCTTTGAATTTCACCAGTGTGATTTTGATGTGCTTGGTGAGATTTTCTTTGGATTTATTCTGTTTGTGGCTCATTTTGCTCCTTTAGTCTGTCAGCTTCTAGTTTTCATCAGATTTGTAGGGTTTTCAAACCTTATTGTATCAATTTTTTTTTCTGCTTCTTCCACATCCTTCTTAGAATCCAATTACTTGTATGTTAGACTACTTTCTATTTTTACCAGACACTACTGACCTTCTGTTTATTTCCTCAGTGTTTTTTCTCATTTGTCTTTTTTTTTTAACTTTCTACCATTCTATCTGTAAGATCATTGATTTTATCTTCTATAGTGTCAATCTTCTAATCCTACTTAATGTAGTTTTTATCATTTCAGATATTGTATTTTTTCATGTTTACAAGTTCCATTTGGGTCTCATAAAAATATATATCATTTCTCTACTCATCATGCTCTTATTTCCCTTTCTCTTCTTGAACATGTAGGATGTATCTAGAAGTGTCTTAGAATAACTGTTATTTCTAGTTCTGATTCTATTGACTGATTTTTTTTCCTTCTGATTTTTGGCCCTATTTTCAGCTTTTTTGTATGTCTGGACAATTTTGATTGAATGTAAAGCATTGTAATATTTTGTTGATTGCTGGATTTTGTTGTATTTTTGACTCTCAGTTGTTTAGAATTAGTTGGATCTTTTTGAGGCTGACTTTTAAGCTTTGTATGATGATTAGTATTTAGTCTAAATTATCCCTACTACTAAGGCAATTGCCTTCTGAAAATTCTACTTAATATCTTGTATTTTATTATGATCTTTTCTCTCTGGCTGGTGGGAAGACAAACTATTCTCGGTTCTATGTAAGTTCCAGGAATTTTTCTGCCTACTACTCTCATGGGTAACTTGCTCTCACTTACATACAAATTAATACTCAGCCAAAGACTACAGGGTATCCTGATGCAAATTTCTCAAGTTATTTCTCTGTGCACCTTTCTTGTCATCTTACTCTGTCCCACAAATTCTAGTTACCTAGGGTTTCCTGAACTCTGACTTCTATCTCCTTAATCAGCAGGACTGAGTTGAGTCTGTTAGGATATTGTTCTCTGTGTTCTGTCCTGATAACCAACTTGTCTGTAACTTATTAAAATCATAGCGTTTACCTTATCCATTTACTTTTTTTCAGGAATCATAGTCCTATAGTGCCTGTTTCCAGTGTCTAAAAGCTATCATATACATACACACACAGACACATGCATACACACATATTTCTAATTGTTTAAGTTAAGAGGATAAATCTGATATTTGTTAGTTAACATTAGTCAGAAATGGAAATCTGGAGTTACATTTTATTCTGGTATTTTCTGACAATTAATAATTTAATGATAAATTGTGAATGTTTTGCAAAAATATAGGAATGTATGTTTTAATAGTGACAAAAAGAATATATATACACATGCACATTATATACCTTTTTTATGCCATCTGTACAAGAATAGCATGAAAAGATATTCTGGGTCCTCACTGTGGATGTCTTTAAATGGTAAGACTATACAACGTATTTTTTTTTCTTTTTTCTCACTCTTTCTTGGATTTTTCTCTTTAATAAAAATTGAGAAATTGATTTTATGTTGGAAAAAAATAACCTTTGTTTTAAAAATACTTAAGTAGTTACATACTGAGGAAGTAATGCTAGAGTAGAAAGGTCTTATCTACACAAAAGTTTTATGTACATGAATTAACATGCACATGCAGATAATTTTATATATCCTATCCTGGGCTTGGCATTTTGCCCTCATATTTCCCTCATTTTCAAAATATAATTAGGCTTATAATAAATATAGATACAATAAAATAATAAAAGTGTCAAATGGAGGTAAAGTTCAAGATACAGGAAATGAAATGGGTGCACAATATATGGGTTGAGTGGAGAATGGTGGGTGTGGAATAGAAAGGAGGCACTTGTAATTTTAGTAGCAAACCTGCTAAGGTTTGGACTGGGGATTGCTTTGGAAACTGAGCACAAAACTTCTCTGGGAGCTTACTGGCAGCCAAAACAAAGAAGGAAACAGTAGGATTTGGACTCTCAGAATTTAAAAGTGGTTTTGTCTAGAGATTACCTTTTCAATTTTCTATATTCCACTTCTTACTTCTGAAAGAACATTTTCACATAAATTAGAACAAAGAAACCCTCCATGGATAGAAGTGTTGTGCTCAGCTTTTTTAGGACAAAAGAGAATGCCAGGCATAGACCCTTTCCTTAATGGGACTGGATTCCTAGAGAGTAGGGAAGACACGTATATAAACCTGGAATCATTTGAGACTGAAACAAGACAGCATATGATTGATCTTAACTTAAAGTCAAAGCCTGCAAGATTCCAGTTAAAGGGTGACCTTTGGGTCTTAATGGATGGGTGAGTATGGATAAGCACTGGGGAGGGAAAGGCATTTTAGGGGAAATGCACAACACAGAGTAAGGTAGAGAGGGAGATGAGGGCATTGTAGATGGCCTGGGAAGGTTAGGTGCTGAGTCTGCCTGTGGAGGAGCGGAATGGGTATGGAAATAAACACACTGACTCTTCAATGAGCGATCATTCCATTCAAGTCACACAGGAGTCCTAAATGTCATGGTGTGGAAGCACTGACAATAAGCCCGCAAGCTCTCAGTCCCAATCCTATCTTGGCTAAATCAAAGGAATTAAGTAAAGAAACACAATACCCAACACGCTGAGGCTTTAATAGGGCTACATGAAGTTTCATACTTTAGGGCGTGTGAGGTACCAACCTCTCTCATATGTGTTAAGGCATTTTGTTCCATTTTAAAGACAGTGCAAAAGCTCACATACAGGAAGGAATAGTTGTGAGTTCAAATCTAGTTTTCATTATTTTCATACTGTTTTACTGTGACAAGGCATTCTGGGGCAGCAGAGCTAAGGCTTGGAATTTCTAATAGAAAGGTACCTGACCTGAGCCCACAATTATACACGGACATTTTGTTTTGTCAGTTACTCTAACTAAGAGTTTGGATTTATTGAAATGGCGACGAAGGCAGCAGACTGGACGAAGTTTCTAATCCGAGTTTGAAAGCCTGTGGTTAGAAGACCGAGAGCCTGAGACAGACATGTTGCGGGTGTGTGTGTGTGTGTGTGTGTGTGTGTGTGTGTGTGTGTTTGCTTTTGTGTTCAAGTCCTTGGGGAAGAAGCAAGCTGCTCTCAGACAGAGTAAGAGAAACCATGAAGTTCCTTTGAAAGGAAATGACCACCTTTGGCCCTCACCCCCTTGAATCAGGAGAGGTCCAGTCAGGAAAACACCAACTGCACTGTTTCAGCTGAAGAAACAGCTTGGTTGCATGGGCATTGGAAAACTCAACAGGCGGAAACAGGCACGCTGAGGTCACACAGCAGTAAAGCCTGCGGGAGGTGGTGACCACACCCAGGGCTGGGGAGCAAATGGTAGATGTCAGGGATGTCTGGCCTAGTGGAGGAGCAGCTGATTCCCAAATGTAGCTCAGGCGAGGGACCTCAGAGCCAAGCTCCAGAAGTCTATTGGTGTCCATCCCTCCAAAGGGACTCAGTGAGGCTGCCTGTGGGATTGTGGGAGTTCTCAAAGTGCCAGAGTCAACAGTGGCTGCAGGGGTGAAGTCCCACTGCCAAGGTGAAACCAGGCTGCAAGGAACTGCCAACCAAGAGAAGGTAGCAGACCCCTTCTCCTCAGGGCAGGCTGCCTCCAGCGCCCCCTGTTGGCAAGTCCCAGTGTGGAACCAGCTTCAGGAGGAACTGCCCGGCACCCAGCCCCAGCCTCACAGAGCAGGCAGTAGGGAAGGGGTTTGTGACTTGACACAGGCAGCCTCATAACCAGATTCCTTTTCAGGGTCTCACAAAGGCTGGCACAGCATGTGGGTACTCCCTGGCTTCAAGAAATCGAAAGGCAGCTGGCCTTTTTTGAGGAATGACTCTAGGCTCTGTGCTGAGATGAAAACATTCACATTCTCACTGTATTTTATTTTTACAATAACCCGGGAGATGAGTAGTATTTCCATTTTGCAAGTGGAGTATTTGAAGCTCAGGGAGTTTATGCAACTCCCAAAGGGTCACAGAGCTAGTAGGTGGAAGAGGCAGAACTCAGTGACTCCAACCTTCTTTCCCACTCACTAAATGGCAACTCCCTCTACACTCTCTGTGGCCATGCTTACCTACCTGGAACACCGACCGAACAGTGACATCTTCCTCATGATGAGGAAGCCTGTGAAGTCAGCGCTGTGGAGAACTTGATGGAAGTTGCATGCAAGTTAGCCTTCCTTTAGTATAATAGGAACGGGTAGCCAGATGTATAATTTGATACCCAAACATATCTAACTTATGTGCAATGCCTGGCTGTGTCTAAAATATAGTTTAGCACTGCACAAAGGAAAGCAAATGCTTTTGAAGCCGGAAAGGAAGCACATGACACCAACATGCCCCTCGTTCCTTCTTCTGAGGCAAATGTGAATATGTACGTGATCTTCGAATTAACTGTCCCGTTGAACTATGGCCACTTCTCCCCCACCCTGCCCATCCCCCATCCCCAACACAGCCTATCATTAGCTGCTATCTGGAATCGACAGTAGAGTAATTTGAACTCTGGTTCCCAAGGGCCTATTCTTTTACTTCCTGCTGTAGGAATACGGTGTGTATTGATTAGATATCAGACCGTAATGGGCTTCCAATCTCTCCGCCTTAAGATATATGATGGAGATGACAGGAAACAGATACTCTGTTCCTACTTGTAAATAGTCTGGTTGAACAAAATGGTTGGTAACCACTTCAGTGCCGAGCACTCTTACCACCAGGAAGAAGCTACTTTATCACTCTTTCCAATATAATTTCTTGGAAAGGCGAGGCAGGGGATTTCCTTGTGAGGCCAGAGCCACGGCCCAAGATTGTCATCTCCTTGGGAAACTCTGTCATGTTGTTCAGCTGGCTCAGACCAGGCAACCCCGGCAGCAGCCCCAGCCCACTTGCCCCTGCTCCACTGCTTGCAAGAGGAGCGGGGGTGGAGGCTGAGCAGAAGCCGGAGCGGGGCTGGGCTCCTCCAATTACGAGCAACACCTAGAGCCAGACACTTCCAGGAGCCTCAGTTTTTGCATCCAGAAAATGACTCCATTTGTTCTTCGTCCAGAAAATGACCCCATAGTCTTGGCCACAGCATGGCCTCAAAGCTTGAGCTCAACAAGGCATCCAGGGTAGCACTGTCTTCGCGATCTACCCACCCCTGCCCTACCCCTGGAATTAGAAGCTTTCCCTTTGCTGGATTTCTGACAGTCCTTCAGTTTGGGCAAGACCTGGCCACACTCAGCGTATCTCCTTGTGTGGCAGAGTTCAGACCCCAAAGAGCACACAGGGGTGGCATTTGCAGGCCAGTGTGCTGAAAGTCCCCAGCTGAGCCCAACCTCCTCTGGCACCGGGGCAAATGCTGGCTCCACACCACTGATGGCAGCCTGGCCCAGGCGCTGATAACTCCCCATTTGAAGCTGCCTGGACTTGTTTCGTGGGTTTAACCTACTTCCTGCATGAGGCCTGCGATGTTGGAGTTAGCAGGACCCTGATTCACAGCTTGGGAACTGCAGAGGTAGATACGAAGTTGACTTTGCCGTCTTCTTCCTGGAGGCCCTGCAGACGCCAAGGAAATCGTTACAGGCTGCCCTCCTTGAAACAGGCAGTTTGATTTCATGGGGATCCCGGTGTCTTCTGTTGGATCATGAGTTTCCTTCCCTTTTCTTATCAGCAAAGATGACTAAAAAGCAAGTTGGATGGCAGTTCAAGAAGGATTCCAATGGCTGATTGTAAACTTTTAAGGGAGAATACAATGTGAGTTTATACATTTTTAATTATACCAGGTCTGAAGCTCATATTCATTTATTACCAGCTATATCAGCCACTTATCTGCCACTTCTCTAATCTTTGCCCTGCAAACAGGCCTGACCTCTGATCAAGGAAGATAAGAGGAGAATAAACAATCGCTACCTGCTAGGACTGATTGGAAGAGAGGGATCAAGACGCCAGGAGCTCCAGTTAATCCTGGATTCCTTCCCCATCTTTTTTGCAGCCACTGCTTCAATGGGCGAAGACAAGTGGACCCAGCCGCCTCCTTTGCTAACATTTCCCCACTGCTCCTTCCTCCCCTGCCCCCATTAGAATCAGGGGATCAATAAAAGCAGCTTTGAGAGAGGAAGGAACCGATCTTCAGGCCGGTATCAAATGCCCTATCTCCGCAGCACGGGAAGAAGGGCCAGTGTGCAGCGAGTGACCTAATTGCACATTCCAAAAACACCGAATTCATATTATTGGCTTCATCAGCATTGTCCCTCCTGGAGGTTGCTCTTAATTAGTCCAGGAGAGGATTGAAGAAAAGAACTGGGACTGTTAGCTTCAGTACAGAAGGATCTGGCCAGGAGAGAAGCAGACACGCATAATGATGGACGCCCTTTACTGAGTGCTCTGTCCGCGCAAGGTCCTGAGCTAAGTTCCCGAGGGCCGCGGTCTCCCTTCATCCTAGCAGCAGCTCTTGGAAGACAGTCTGATTATGCCTGTTCTACAGATGAGGACAACGGAGGCTTGAAAATGTTAGGAGGTTTGTCTGCATTTGCACAGCTGGTAACTAATTGCAAAAGCAGAGTTCATACATAGGTCTGTCTGACCCTCCCAGCATCCCCAAATTCCAAAATGAAGGCTGCCTCTGAGTCCCCATCATGTCAATCCGCCTGTTCTCCATCAGCAGAAAAAGGAGGAGGTCCAAGGAGTTCATTGAATCCAGTCCTTCATTTTTCAGACAAGGAGGCAGAAGTTCAGAGAGGGAATGTGACTTGCCCAAGGTCACACAGCAGGGCTATCACTAGGTCCCCCAGTTGTGGACTGTGGGCCTCATGCCCTTGGTAGAGATAAAACACACTTGGCTCCATCTGCTTCCCCTCCAGACAGTAGCAAGAAATTCACCACTCCTCAATAGCATGGAGCTACGAAGGCCAGAAGAGTGGAGAGACAGAAAAGCTTGATATAATACAAGGGACTTTCATAGGTTATTTTGTTTATTCAACAGACTTTCATTGTGCATCTAATATATATAAAGCACAGTTGAGTGCTGCAGTTTTAGCAGTGAGAAACAGGTATACTAAAGGCTTGCTTGTGTGTGTGTGTGTGTGTGTGTGTTTATTTTCTTACTTTCAAGTAGCTATACTAGAGACAAATTTGAGCTTATGAGGCAAATACTATTTTAAATAATAAAAACGTTAAGTACCCGTAGACATGCGTTACAGAGGAAGGCATCAGGATGTACGTTTGCTTCAGAATTCATCTTGATCACCCAACATGCTTTTTGCAGCATTGAAGCAATCAAGTTTTTTTGAATTCACTAGTTATAAAGTAAATAAAAACAAACTAAAATAAAAGCACTTCTAAATTGGATGTTCTTACCTGGGAGTAAAATGCTGAGTATCTTAGAAAGAAGCCATAACGACACTATCATTTGCTGAGTACTTACTCTGGGCCAGGAATTCCACAGACATGATCTCATTTAATCCCCTTGAGACACTTGCAAGGTGTTATCATCTCTATTTTACAGCTGGGGAACTGAAAGAGTAACAACATCTCACTAAGACCCATAACCAGGCAGCCAAGAAATAGCCAAATTAATTGTAGAGCTGATATCACAGGTAAGATACTCCGCCCCCCACTTCATCACAAGAGGATTGTTAGGGTCATATAATAATGATCAAATCACAGTGACAAAAATAATAATTATCGCATCTTGAGCAGATGCAGTCTATCAAGTAGTGTGCCGAGCACATTTCAGACATTATCCTACTTGATCCTCACAACAAACCCAGGAGGGATATACTATTATTATCTTCATTTTCCAGGTGAGAAAAAAGCACAGAGAGGGCCAACAACCTGTCCAGGGTTACGCAGCTACTCCATGATAGGGCCGGGGATCAAGCCCAGCCAAGGACAGCACTAGCCCTACACTCGCAACCGCTGTATGCTATCTATGCTATATTGCCTTTCCAAGAAGAAAAGATAGAGTTCAGCATGGCTAAGTGTATGTCCCCTAAAATATGAATTTATATGGTATGTCGAAAAATGCCAGAAGGGTGGAGGGCAAAAAGTGAGACAGCAGAGAACAATGAAATCAAGAATTCTAGAAATATCAAAATATCACTGTTTTTCCTTACACCAGTCAATGAAAATATGGCTTAAATGAGAAACAATCACCCCAGATGGTATTTTTACGTAGGAGTTGAATACATTTTGACCCTTTCACATACACTGTTATTATTTCCTTCCCTGAGATATAAAACGCCCAGGGAAGTACATGCTGAAAGCTGAACTTTTTATAGTTATGGTTAAGGAACTTTTAATTTTCCCTTCTGTATTTCTTACCCAAGAACGCCATCCCTAGCAGTGAAGGACCTGTGTTCGTTGTCTCCTACAATACAACGTGTCTGGATTCTCTGTGTGGTTATATTTTGGATTAGCAAAGTTTCTTCCCCCTGGTCTGGGAGGATTTTCTTCAGGCTGTGACATGCGAACTTGCTTCCCCCCATCTGTCTGCCCTCACGCTCTCCCAGGGGCTTCCAGAATGCTCTCTGAATGCCCTATTCCACTTCATCCTTTATGCTTCAGGGCACAGGACTATTTGGCTGTAGGAATGTTGGGCCTTTTTCCTTGCTGCTCTGTTTATCAGACTCATAAATAATTCTCCGGGTCACCCTTAGCCAATGTGAGCATCCTTTCCTCATAAATGCCAACAACTAGTTCACAGAAGTGTCATTACTCCTCCATGATGAGGGTCGTCCACTAAGTTAAATCAGAGAGGAAAATCACCTGCCATGTTTTAAGCTTCTACCTGATGTCAAGCACTTTATGTATACCATCTCATTTGACTGTCATGAGAACCCTGAGAAACTGATGGTACTGGGGTGCCTGGATGTCTTAGCTGGTTTAGCATCTGCCTTCAGCTCAGGTCATGATCCCAGAGTCCTGGGATTGAGCCCCGCACTCTACTCCCTGCTGAGTGGGGGATCTCGTTCTCCCTCTCCCTCTGTCCCTCCCTACTGCTTGTGTTCTCTCTCTCTCTCTCAAATAAATGAATAAAATCTTAAAAAGAAACAAAAATTAATGTTACCACCCCCATTTTATAGATGAGAAAACGGAGGTATCTGATTTGCCAAAGGTTATAAAATGAGCTTATTATTGATAAACGCAGTTAGCATTTACTAGGCTCTTACCATGTACCAGAAACTGCCTCTATCACGTTGCAAATATTAGTTCATTTAATTCCACAATAACACTGAGTGGTGAACGTGATTGTTATCCCTATTTTATAGTTGAGAAAACTGAAGCACAGAGATGTTGAGCAACTTTTACAAAGTTGAACAGCTAGGGAGCAGTTTAAAATCACAAAGTATGATTTGGCAACTTGCACTCCTAAGACAAAATGAACAGTTAACCAATTTTTCTAACAAATCAGAGTAAGATTCTATAACCTCCATTTTGGACATATAAATGGATGGGACTAACTCTGGGCAATTGCCAGTCTTGGGATTTAAGGTCAGACAGTATTAACTGGAGGATTGGTTCTGCTACGTCCAGTAATGTGATCTTGGGCAAGACCCCTGTGGGCCTTCTAGGCAGAGCTGCAAATGTTCTCTCTGTGAGCAAATGTAGGAAAAGGATAATCTTAACTGTAGTTGTCCATATATTGGTAGACCCACAGAAAGCAAACAAAAGCCCTGCTTCTGAAGAGGACTCAGCACCTCCTCCCCTGGGAGTTTAGGGCCACAGGTTAATACAAAAGGTATCCATTCTAAATTTCTCACCAAAATAGCTACTTTCATATTAGAAAAATAAACTCCTCACAACAATCCAAGAGATTACTTTCTTTACATGTTTTTCTTTCTTTGGAAAAATATTGACTTGATTTTTTTAAAAAAATGAAGATGGCACTAAATGTGTAAAACAGAAAGTTTCTGCTCTCTTGTGCAGGAGAGACTTTTAGCATGTCCGTGTAATCTGGGTCTGGCACTTGCCTGTCGTCCTCGGTAACAGATTGTGGGGGTCGTCTTGTGTTAGAGTGTGAGAGACTCCTTCGTTCTTTCTGCCGGCCTCAGCAGCCGTGTCACGGGGAAGCGCTAGCACCCAGTCCTCCGTCCCCCGCTGATGGGCCTGTGGCTTGCGTCCTGCTAGCTTTAGTTACTGCAGATGCAAAACTGCACT
Organism: Mustela nivalis; assembly: GCF_964662115.1. Taxonomy (NCBI): domain Eukaryota; kingdom Metazoa; phylum Chordata; class Mammalia; order Carnivora; family Mustelidae; genus Mustela; species Mustela nivalis. The sequence goes on from NC_139037.1 coordinate 7,792,737, forward strand.
TACATTCTATTTACATGTATATTTTTGTACACTTGCTTTCTGTAAATTGATTTAAATGAGATTAAATGCCAACACTGAACTTGACTTATGGGAGAAACCATCTCTCAGTGTCCTTTCCACACGTGGGGGAAAGAGGGAGGGAGTTTCACCAGACCCTGAAGATCTCCTCCGGGAAAGGGATCGCCACACCACCCTCTGGGTCCCGGGACTGCTTCCCCTGCCACCCCCCCCACCCCAGACTCCAGCATGCCTCCTGCAGACCCCTGCCTTTTTATCTAGCTAGACCAGCCAGGCAATAGCCAGATCACTAGCTCTGTCTTTTGTCTTTTTTTTTTTTTTTTTTAAGATTTTATTTATTTATTTGACAGACAGAAATCACAAGTAGGCAGAGAGGCAGGCAGAGAAAGAGAGAGGAGGAAGCAGGCTCCCCGCTGAGCAGAGAGCCCAACGCGGGGCTCAATCCCAGGACCCTGGGATCATGACCCGAGCCGAAGGCAGAGGCCTTAACCCATTGAGCCACCCAGATGCCCCTAGCTCTGTCTTTTGAATAAGCTCTTTTGAGAGTTAGCTCTACCCTCTTCTTCACAGTAAGAACTGATTTATAACAATAACAAAAACATATTTTAGCGTGACTCACTGTTCTTTGCTATAAGTGCCACAGCCCAGGAGTCCATATTGACTTGATGGACAGCACCCTGTGCACGTGGATGTGCGATGCAGGTCAGACATTAACCACATTTACCTAGGGAAGTCACTCCAAGAGAAGTTCCCCTCTTCCACCTCTTGCAAAACCTCAGAGGTGCTCAGAAAGAATCTTTGTCTCCTTCCTAAGACCAGAAGTGAAATCCAGTTGCCTCGAAAATCCCAAAGATTTTTGCTCAGATTTTCTCTCCGTTTAAGAAGAATGATTGAGACATTTGTCTCCGTCCTCCGGCACTGATCATTAGGGTCCCAAGCTCATCTTAGGGTGAGCGGGATGTGAGAGGGAGTGTCTTAAATCAGTTCCTGCTATTTCTGGTTTTAGGCCTCGCCTTGTCAGATTGGCTCTCGGCGCATTGCAGCCGCGGTGTTGCTCCGGCCCCACGCGCGTGGATCGGCCTGGCATTAACGTGAAGAGTGGATTTGGATTTGGATGCTTACTTATCTCTTTGGTTACTTCCCCACCTCAGCAGCCAGCCTCCCACTAGCTGGGAGCTGACAGTTCTTTTTGGAAAACTAAGCAGATCTTTCAAAACAGTTTTCAAGTCTTGTAACAGCACGTTTGTGCTGCGAGAGCAAAGAGCTGTCAGGTCTCCGGCGTGCACCTTGATTTCAGCTCAGCAAACGGAGCAAAATACCCATTCTGTGCATGAAATTGCCTGTGTTCTGCGCGGGAATCTCTGCTTCTCAGCACCCTGCGCACGTAGCAGGCTGCGTTTGGCTTTTCCTTGGGTTGGGAAATTGGGTCCCGGAGAATAGGCGTCTTCTTGCCCGATGCTGGAAAAGCCGTCCCCGAGGGAACAGAATTCAAAGGGAGAACCATGAATTCTCACTTCGAACGTTTTTCCTTGAAAAAATATATTTTTTTTTTCCTTGAGAAAGCCCACAGTTAGTTAGTGGGGATATGATCAAATCTTCATGCCCAGCCAATACTTCGAAAGTCCAAATTGCTCAGAGCCCTGACGGTGTGAACTTATTTCATGCAAACAAATCAACCAGCAACAAGATTGACAACCCTCTGTGTGCGATGTGGAATAGCATCGAGAGCCTCAAAACCCTCTCCTCTCACTTACTGGGATCGGGCCTGAAGACATAAGCCTTCACCCGCATTTCCGAGCATATACAAAGATAGTCATCAAAGCATTACCAAACAGGGTGACAATCTGGAGAAGAGAGAAATCGCAGTACATCCACTAGATGGAAGATTTTGCAGCCATTAACATGAGTTTACAAAAGGAGTTGACAAAAAAATACTATGGCAGATTTTTTAAAAGCAAGCTGTATCGAAGTATAACAAATACACAGACAAGTGCACGAATCACAACCATATAGTTCACTGAATTTTCACAAAATGAACACACCCATATAACGTGTACCTGGGTGGAGAAAAAGACATCCTGGCACTCCAGAAGCCCTGCCTGTAACCCGTTCCTGTCATCCCTGCTCCCCCGCCAGGGTCATGCCTGCTAAGACTTTCACTCAGTTTTGCCTGTCTTTAAACTCAATAAACGGAGAAGTAGTTTCTTTGTTTGTCCTTTTCTTTCCTGTTTTGTTTGTAGCCTTCATCCACATTGTTGTGCAGACTTGTAGTTTCCTGGCTCCCGTTCCGTTGTGTCACTATACTTCTTACTTGTTCATTCCACTGCTGATGATCTTTTGGGGTGTTTCCAATTTTATCCATTATGGATAGGTGTGGCTATGATTATGCTTGAAAAGGCTTCTTTCAGTGATCATATGTACACATTTCTGTTGGGTACGTACCGAGAAGTAGCTTTGCTGGACCATTGGAGATGCATTTACCCAGCTTTTACAGAGACCACCGAGCAATTTTCTATGTGATTGTTCCAATTTCTACTTCTCCTAGCAGTGTGTGATGGCTCCAAAGTGCTTCAGATAGTTGCCAGCCGGGTGTTGTGTGTCAGACTTTTTTTTTTTTTTTAATGTTAAAAACATGGAGCCAACATTAAAAATACATTGTAATCACAGATTAGTAAAAAAATGTATACAGAAAAAAATCCTGGAAGGAAGTACTCCAGCAACGGTAGCTCTGTGTGGATTGGGGAGTTATGTTCCTTGAAAATCGTTCTGTCATGTTTTCCCCTGACATTATCTCATTCTCCAGAATGAAGAAGTATTTATTCTTGGAACTACTTCTCATCGGGTCTCAGGCAAGGGGAAGGCATTTTAGTGTGGGGCTTTCGAATGAAGAAGAGTAAGCCTGGGACCACCTCCTCTAGGAATGGTCACAGTCAAATGCTCTTGGCCTTGAGGGAAATCTCTATTGTCATTGGACATGTGCATGGGCCAGCCAGGCATTCGTCCCCCTCACCATCCATGCGTCCACGTGCTCATTCCCTCATTAGTTGACGCGTGCATTCAGTGAGTGTTCTCGAAACAGCTACATGGGGCCAGGCACTTTGTTGCATAGAAAGGAGTCATGAAAAGATTTTGGGGGGGCGTTATACCACACAGTTTTGTAACTAGGCATTATTGATAGAGCAATATCAAGGATATACTGATAAAAACCTAGTACCAATAGCAAATATTTTTTTAAAAGATTTTATTTATTTATTTGACAGAGAGAGATCACAAGTAGGCAGAGAGGCAGGCAGAGAGAGAGAAAGAGGAGGAAGCAGGCTCCCTGCTGAGCAGAGAGCCCGATGCGGGACTCGATCCCAGGACCCTGAGATCATGACCTGAGCTGAAGGCAGCAGCTCAACCCACTGAGCCACCCAGGCACCCGCAAATATTTTTTGAAGGCTCACAGCATACCCGGCACTGTGCCAAGAGAATTACATGTAGACAGTCCTTTAAACTGCAATCACCTTGGGAACTTAAGCTTTCTTTTTCTTTTTACCTCTGTAGAACAGATATAGAAACAGAAGTTTAGAGAAGTTAGAGTACTTGCCCAAGGTTACAAAGCTAAACTGGGATTCCAGCCCAGCTCTGCAGGACACTGACCGGAGCCAGGCCTTCTTGGGCCTCCTCCCTCCTTCCCAGGTTGGGTTCAAGAAGGTCGGGTGGGAGAAGGGAGCCCCATAGATGTGCCGTTGGCCAGGAATCTCTGGATGGGCTTTGATTGTTCTCTTAAAGGATGAAAAGGAATTCGGCAGAAGAAGAAGACAGGATTTTAGGAAGCTTGGGTGATGCAAAGCAGAGATGACTCCCAACTCTGAGTAAGGATGGGCTGGAAGCCAGGCAGAAGGCAGGTGGGAGGAATATGATGGGCTTTAAACCACCCAAAAGACTGGTCCCTGAGTCTTCTCTGTGTCATCTCAAATTTAGGGCCCAATCCAACATGAACCAATATATGCCAGGATGGCTTTGGACCGTCTTCCTCCAAGTGCCCTTTCTCCCTCCCAGGCTGGGAAATCCCTCACCTCACGGCGCCCACAGATTCTCTTCGCACTCCCATTAGCACACTGGCATCTTCTATAGCTGCATTATCCGACACGCAGCCATGAGCCACACATGCTTAGTTAAATGTAAATTAATGAAAATGGAGTAAAATTAAAATGCAGCTCCTTGATTGCACCAGCCACATTTCCAGTGTGGCTAGTGGTTGCCGTATATAGCTATAGAACATTGTCGACCATCGTACTCAGGAGCACTGCTCCCTGTCTGTCTCCTGTGTATGGAAGAGCACCTAGGGACAGGGACAGTGCATGAAGGATTCTCCTAAATGCCTTGTATGGATCCTGGTACAGAAAAGGTAGTCGGTGGTTATTTCAGTCAATAATCTTAGGACTTGAATGAAACTTACTGCCCTACGCCCTTTTCAACAGGGAGGAAGTTTAAGGCTGATACTGCGACTGGTGACATATCCTTGAACAAGGGACTGTACTCTGTGCTCTTTCAGTGCTCATGTGCATGAATCACCAACAGCTCTTCCCAGAGTCCTGGTCCACTAGTTTGGGGTGGAGCATAGATTCTGCCTCTCTGAGTAGCTCCCAGGTAATGCTGATGATGTTGGTCTGCTGACTACACTTAAAGACAAAAATAAAATACTGAAGGGCAAATCTGGGAAGCCTAGCTGTTGGTATGAAGATGAGTCCGTGAATTTATTTTTATGGACACAAGGACAAATTTAGGCCAGCCATTCATCTATTCCTTTTCTGATTCATTCATATTGCCTTTTAGAATATGAGATCTGAGAGAATGTTCAGAAAGCAGATATTAAGAAAACCAACCCCCTCCCCCCCCACCAACACTTCCGTCATAAACACAGTGGAAAGTTAACGATGATAACAAAAGCTTAAATTCAAGGAATAACCCATTATGATTCCATTTAGCAAGAGAAATCTTAAAACAAACAGATCAACATGAAACATGAGTCAGAGAGGAGGCTAAAAGGCCGATGTGTTTTTAAGAAACTTCAGGAAGAGAGGTACACAAGCAGCACGCTCTTCCCGGGAAGAAAAATCTCTTTGCAAGTCTCTCCCCCCTGCCAGCCTCTCCTTCAAAACCACATCTGACATGGGTCTAATTTCCTTGCTCAATAACATCATCATTAAACAGCCACACATCACAAGTAACATGTTTATCATTTTAACATTTCTTCCAAGATTGGGTTTGAATTATGGATTGTGTAAACATAGATTCTGTTGCTTGGGAAGAGGGAAAACAGAGATCTATCAGTGTTCTAGAAAATGAATGTTTAATACCATTTGAAAGACACATTACAAATACTTAGAGGTTTTCACTCTCTAAGACCATCTTCATGCCCGAAACAAATATGTTTAATTAGGCAGCTAACAGCTCTCCTTAATGGTAGAGAGCTAGAGAGATGCACAGAGAATTTCTTCAGGAAAGGAGCAGGTACTTTTAGCTCAGAATGCTTGTCCAGTGACCAAAGTGCCACAGTTTCCTCAGTGTGTCTCTTCCCAGGCTGAGGGAATCACAGCGTGTTCGACACGAGTGAAATGAATGTGGGATTAAATCTGGCCGGTGCCTCTTTCTAGCCATTTAATTTTGGCCAAGTTACTTAATATTTTCTGAGCCTCAGCCATCTGGACAATAGTAATACCATTTCTGGGTTATAAGAAATATTAAATTAAAATAATGTATATAAAGTGCCAGCTACATGGTAACTATTGTTTTAATTGAGGTAGTAATACTCCTAATGGTGTTTGGCCTTCATCCCGGAATGGAGAATTTGAGTGGTGGGACAGGAATGAGTTTTCAAGGACATAGAGAATCCTTCCATCCTCTGACCTGCACAAATGACCACTTTTCTATCTCCCAAGGCGTCTGTGAAAATGCACACCAGATGTGGCCATCAAAGTAGTGCTTTTCCGAGTCAAGGTTAAGGGTGCAAAGAAAACAGGAGGAGGATGGTGGGCATTCCAACAGGTTGAACATGCTGGTCAATATACCGCTTCCATTCGTGAATATTATTAGCATTGATTGCATCCCAACTCACACCAGGCAACATGGTAAATATTTTCCATACTTCACCTCATTCAGTCTTCATAGCAGCCCTGGGAGATCAGTACTATTGCGTTTATTTAGTACCTGGTGTTTCAGTTTAGACACTGTGGACATTAGGGGTCAGATAATTCTCTGTCATGGATGCTTCCTGGTGCATTGTAAGATTTGTAGCCGCATCCCTGGCCTCTACCGGCCACATGCCAGGAGCACCTTCCACGTCTCCCACCCAAAATGTAACAGCCAGCAATGTCCCCAGGCATTGTCTGATGAGCGGGGGGGGGGGGGGTCAAAATCACTTCCACTTGAGAACAGCTGGGTAAATGAATCAAATGAAGTTCAGGAACATCCAGGGCCATCCAGCTAAAAGGTTTTGGAGCCAGGTTAGAAATCAGGAGGCGGATTCTCAACACCTCATTCTTACCCACAAAAGCTAGATTATGGCCTAGACTCAGAATATAAGATATAGAAGGCTCTGCGTTTTCTTGGGTTTGAGTAGGGGGAGGGGGAGCCTTCGTGCAAAAATTCAGCCATGATGAGTGAGCATAATTAGCCGGCCTGCAACCTGGCCACGTCGGACATTTCCAGCTGCATGTTTTCTCTCCAGAAGCTCTCCCGTGATTCCAGCAATGTTGCCTGTGCACAAAGAATCTGAAAGCTATTCCTTGGGAATGTCTCCCTCGGCCAGTTCACAGCATTCAGGAAAAATCTGACATTTGGCCCCAAACTATTATCTCCTCCTTATTAACAAGACTTGGCAGTGGATGTCTTTTAGCTTTTTTTGTTGTTGTTGTTTAAAGAAAAATATCAAGAAATCTCCTTTCCACGATGGAGATTTGTCCTGACTGAGAACTTCCACATATTATATTACAGGTTCCAAAGACAAATTAAATGAAGACTTTTCAATTATGCTCAAATACAGGTTTGGTGTCCCAAGTCGACAAATTTCATTTAAATAAGTGACCTCAGAATGGTTTGTTAAAACGTAGGTCCTCTTGTTCCTGGAGTCCAATCTCCGTAGATTAGCTGGATCTCTCACAGGTGCCCGGGAGAGCCCCTTACCGCACTGGCGAGCGTGGATTTAAGAAGGCCACTTGCTCACATATGTCTTATAGTCACCAAGCACAATCATGTTCATCTTAACTCATCTCTGCAACAGCTCCTTAGAGGTATTATTATGAGACCCATTTTCACATTTGTGGAAACCCGTGCTCAGGGAGGGCGAGGTCATTCGATTGATGCCTGGCAGAGATCGGGCTCCAGTTCAGGTCCTCTAATTCCAAAAGGTGCGTTAGTGATGGGTGCTGGTCAGGAGAGGCTTCGGAGGCCAACTTCATCTCTTCCCCTTCGGCCTGTTACCAGCATGGTAATGGAGCCCCCAGTACCCCCAGGTAAAGTGTGCCAGATAGCAGCAGTCAAGTGGTTGGTCAGGCAGCCACTCAGGCCTGGACATATCCAGAGCCCTGGGAACATGTGTGTCTGCAATGCCACATGGCCCACGGCAGCTCAAACACGTGTGGGTAAAGGTGGACATGGACAGAGTGCGTAAAAACAAGAATGCCACAAATCAAACTGCACAGGTCAACGCATAATCAAAGTAAGGGAGAGGGACTGGCCCTGGAGGAGTCCCCAGTGCCTAATTATGTCTAATTATGTCTTCAATTCTTTTTTCCAATCTGCCTTCAGGGCCCACCTCCTCACCCACCCCTCTTGTATCTCCAAGTGTTCACTCAGTTTGCTCACCTAAGTCTGACTTCTTCCTAGGGTCCCTGTAGCTCATAGCTTATCTCCATCCTTTAGTGCCTCAGACTTTTCTTGTCCACAGTGCATGAGACTCGGCTCCAAGAAAACCAAAGGAACATAAGAGCCACGAGGTCAGAAAGTGAGAATAGTTTATAGTGATGTGTCCCCAGCCCCAGCAGAGTCACTGGCACACAAGAAGTGAGGAGAGGTAAAAAGCAGACTGAGCCATACCGCCAAGGCTGCAGAGCAAGGCCTGCCACTCACTCACCCTGGGACCATGAATGATCCCCTTAAATTGTGGCCACAACCCAATCCCCAGAACCTGCAAATAGGTTACTTTAAATTGCAAGGGGGGGGGTGCCTGGGTGGCTCAGGAGGTTAAAGCCTCTGCCTTCGGCTCAGGTCATGATCCCAGGGTCCTGGGATCGAGTCCTACATCCGGTTCTCTGCTTGGCCGGGACCCTGCTTCCCTTCCTCTCTCTCTGCCTGTCTCTCTGCCTACTTGTGATCTCTGTCTGCCAAATAAATAAATAAAATCTTTAAACAATAACAAAATAAATTGCATAAGGGGATCCAGGTTGCAGAATGAATTAAGATTGCTAACTGGCTGACTTTACATTAGGATTTATCCTAGATTCTCCAGGTGGGCTCAGTACCACCATCACAAGGGTCCTTACAATTAGAAATGAGAGGAAGAAAAGAAGTCAGTGTGACAGCGATGCTCCATGATGAAGATTGGAACCTGCTGTTGCAGGCTTTGAGGATGAGGGAGACAGAAGTCTAGAGGCTGGAACAATCAAGAAAATAGATTCTCCCCCAAAATGTCCTGAAAGGAGTGCAGCCCTGTCCATACCTTCATTTTAGCCCAGTGAGACCCATGTGGGACTTCTGACCTCCAGAACCACAAGATAAGAAATCTGTGCTGCTTTAAACCAAGTCCATGGTAATTTACTATCATGACATTAGAAAGCTGGCATCCTGTCCATTTTACCATCTTTAAAATGAGGGTAGTGTGGACCGCATCTATCTTACAAAATGAAAACTAATGAGATAGCACCTGAAAATTTCATGGAAGAAAACCGGGCCACAACAGTAAAGCTTACTGATTCTTAGGTGTACGAAGGTGTTTGTTGAATGCATAAGTAGATAAAAGAAGAAAGTGGTTTGAGGCCAGATGCAAGAAAGGGGGCCTAAGACACGTTCAGCGAAGGATCGGGCTATTTGCCAGTTTAAGGCGGAGTGCAGAAACAATTAGCTCCTTGCCGTTCGCCATTCTCTGCAGGAGCTGGAAGTGCGATGACCCGGCCCTTCCTTGATGTCCCCCCTGAGTTTCCCCACTAATGCGTCTCTGGAATGTTCAGCCAGCATCTCTGTGCGACCATGCTGGCTTTCTCCAGAAACGGACGGATTCAAGCCCCCTCGAATCTCTCTGCCAAGAAATAAACAATAATAACAAGACTCGCAATAATAAACAATTGAAATTAACCCGGATGCCGTGAGAGCCGTGGACGGTGGCGTCTTGCTGCTACCGCGCTGACCGGGATGTGAAACGGTGCGGCCTCCACGCGGTTCCCTCAAAGTCATTTGCTTCCACATCATTTTTGCCTGTGGGAAACAACCCACCCTGGAGGAACCTTGTCTCCACCAAGATGTTTTTCTCTCCTCCTTTTTTTTCTTTTTCCCCCTTTTTGGCGGTTCCGCTGTCCCGGGCCGTCAGACAAGTAACCTACAACAGAACGGCCTGCTCTGTCTGCACCCCCACCTCCCCCCACCAGCATTTTCAAAATATTCACATTCTTCACATGCCAGCGCCTTCCTTATTTTCTCAATTCTGTATTTGTTTATCCTCAAAAGCTCCTTTGTAGCTGCCCACACGGATCTGGGGAAATGTGGAGGCCGGCCCTCTTCCCTTGGGCGGCGCAGGGCCTACCCAGAGTTCCATTTTCCATACTCTCTACCTCGGGGGCACTTGCCTGAGAACAGAACTAAGGGCAGGGTCCCCGCGGACCAAGCCACAGATCCAGTCCTTCAGACGCAAGCTGGTCCCCTGAGGATCCCGGTCCTGATAGACACGGGCCGGGAGATTTTCAAACCCATGGCTCCCTGTTTTGTAAGTAAGAGCTCCATTTTTTTTTTTTTTTTTGCTCTCTACCATGTACATTTTTTTTTAATTTTTTATTTTTTATAAACATATATTTTTATCCCCAGGGGTACAGGTCTGTGAATCGCCAGGTTTACACACTTCCCAGCACTCACCGCAGCACATACCCTCCCCAACGTCCATCACCCACTCCCCCCACCACCAGCAGCCCTCCGTTTGTTTTCTGAGAATAAGAGTCTCTTATGGTTCGTCTCCTTCCCTGGTCCCATCTTGTTCCATTTTCCCTCCCCTCCCCCCAGAAACCTCTGCCCTGCCTCTCAAATTCCTCAAATCGGGGAGATCATACTATAAATGTCTTTCTCTGATTGACTTACTTCTCTTTAGCATGATACGCTCTAGTTCCATCCGTGTCATTGCAAATGGCAAAATTTGGGGGGGGCTGGCGTTGATGACCGCATAGTATTCCGTTGTATATATATACACACCACGTCTTCTTTATCCATTCCTCTGTTGATGGACATCTAGGTTCTTTCCATAGTTTGGCTATTGTGGACATTGAAGAACTCCATGTTGGAGCCTGAGCTCCCTCAGATAGAGGTCAGAGCCCAGGGTATCCAAAAACCAAGGAAAAGCATGGAGGCCACATCATTCCCTGGCAGGGTGCCCTGATTGTGAGCTGCTTCCAGAAGGTTGCAGCCCTCGCCCACAGATCACAAGGTAATGAGAAAGCCAACCGCCTTTGCTGCAGCCGCTGTGAGCCCTCTGTGCGGGGCTGGGGAGCCCCGTGAAAGGCAAGCAGCAGTGAGTTGGAAAGCAGCCAGCGGAGCACCAGGGTTGCCTGCTAAGGCCAGCCCCAGAGGAAGGTTGGGAGCAAATGGGCTTTCTTTAGGCAACAAAAAGTCATTCTCCTCTCCAGCATGGGCTACAGTAGGACGTAAAGTCCTGGAGGTAGATTCCAGAATCATCTCTTCTTCTGGGGCGAATGAGTCACTCCCTTGCTTCACACCCTTTAACGTCCCCCCAGGGCCTTTGGGAAAAGCTCCGACTTCTCCACAGAGCCCTGCAGAGTCCTGCTTCCACCTGCTTCTCTTCTCCACCCCGCTCCGTCCACACTACTGACTTCTGGTCATCCCTGACTGCTGGTGACCCCCAGACTCTTCATGCCTTCTGGCCTTTGGTTCCTTTGGAAAAACCATTTTCTTTGCTTGCAGGACTCTCTTCCCTTCCCCACCTGGGTAACTCTTAGTCACCCTCTGCACCTGAGCACAGCTGTGACCTCTCCAGTTAGGTGAGAGGTCTGCCCCTACAGATGGTCAGGTGGTGCAGAGAAGCTTCCAGTATTTGCATGTGTGAATGGTCCCCAGCATTTGGCTTGGGCTACCTCACTTATTCTTCACCAGTGTCCCGTGAAGCAAGTCATATTATAAAGCCCATTTTACAGATTAGGAAACTGAGTCCAGAGGGCCCACCCAAGGTTGCAAAGCCAGCAAGAGGGACAGGTGGGATTTGACTCTAAACAGCCTAGCTCTGGTGTTCAGGGTGTAGGTCTGTATTCAGCTGGAGTGGGATTCCTACCCCCTGATTCTCACCCTGTGTGACCTTGGACAGATTACTTAAACTTCATTGACCTCATCCACAAAGCAGGGTTGTGACAGAACCTACATGAAGAGGTCCTAACGGTCATGCTAGCTAGACCGGTAATGTGTCCTAAACACATGCCACGGAGCAGGCACTCCGTTCCCACCTGGAAGGTGTGCTATTCCCGCTAGTCATAATTAGTATGCCCTCCCAGCCCTAGTGCCACGACAGCTAATCACAGCCTGAATCCCCACATAGGGCGGGAACCATGTTGTTTCGTCTTATAAGGTAGTGAGTGCCTGATCCTGAGGATCACAGATAAGTGGAACTTGGTGTGTGAGGAAGCAATCATTGCATCTAGTCTCACAGTTTAGCACACCAGGTGATTCTTGAGCATTCAGCTAATTGTTTATTAATTCTTAGCATTATTACTTATTTGGACACCTAACATAGATACATCTCCAATGGGGAGGGGCTTCTCCTTGTCCCATATTTATTGAAAGACCACCATAGCCTTCTGGTCGATTCAGTTGTAGTTGCAAAGTTTGCCGCCATATCCGTTCAAGATTAGTAATAGCAGGACTCTTAACTGTATCATACAACAAATCGAGATTCCTTTTTTGTTGTTCAAAACAGTGGAAGAGTCAAATGGGGTAAAAGCCAGAACAGTGCAATCATTTACCCTGCGATGGGAATCACTAACCACAGGGCCAGGGTCAATATTAGGGCAAGTTACATATCAATTTGGGGTCATTAGTCTCTGTCCTTCGTAGTTCTGGGACAGCAGACTGGCCCTGAGCCAGCCCCATGTGAGGGGGGAGCTGGCAGTGTGGACTCTAACCGTGAAAAACAAGACACCGGGAGGTTTTATGCTCCTGGAGCTTAAAGGTCAAACCGAGCTGCGGTTACAATGTCCATACGCTTCCAGGATGTGCTGTGCACAGAGGTGGGCGAAGTCCAGCTTGCAGGAGAGGACCGAGGGACTGTGTGCTCGCTGACAACAGCGACTGGGGGTCTTCCTGGGTTTCTGGAAGGACTCTGGGAAAATAGTATAGCACCACAAAGAGGGGCCGAGTGAGAGCCAGGGGATTTAAGGAGGAATATCGCCATTCCCATTACTAATGATAATAGTTACTCTCACATGCTGGGTACCGCAGACCGTGCTGGGTGATTTCATATCATTAACCCTTCAGACGCCTTGGGGGAATTATTACCCCAATTATATAGATAACAAAGCTGGAAAGGTCGAAATTGCCCAAGCTGAGCATCTAGTAAGTGGCAGAGAAAGGATCTCCTGATGCGGCATGTTTCCAGACTCAGCCATCGGGTGGATGTGGGCAGAACTTACCCAAACCCATCCTGTCCTTTCTCTCTGCTCAGGAGACTCCAGTCACGCCCAGGACAACCCTGTACTCACCACTTGAGAAAGACTTGCTCTCCCAGAGCCCCTTGCAGCCAGGGTAACCACAGGACAGAATCATCAGGGAAGTTTAAGGGAAAGCATGCTGGGAGAGGGGTACTCTTTTTGCCTGTGTCTGCGTTCCGAGGGGGAAAAGAAAGGGGGGACAGGCTCATCTATTCCTTCTCTGCCTCAAATGAATTCTTAAACCCAGAGTAACAGAAGCCTTCCCCCCGCCAGCTTCACCTGGGTAAAACTGACAAGTAAAAATTGTATAGTGTGTAGGGTCATACATATACCATGTGTAAGATGTACATGTATATTGGGAAATGAGTATCACAGTCAAGCTGATTAACATATCTATCACCTCACATAGATGCCCTGTGTGTGTGTTGCAGGTGTGTGATGAGAACACTTGAAGTCTACTTTCTTGGCAAATTTCAAACATATAATACCATATTTTTTTTTAAGATTTATTTATTTATTTATTTGACACGGAGAGATCGAGAGATCACAAGTAGGCAGAGAGGCAGACAGAGAGAGAGAGGAAGGGAAGCAGGCTCCCTGATGAGCAGAGAGCCCGATGTGGGACTCGATCCCAGGACCCTGAGATCATGACCTGAGCCGAAGGCAGCGGCTTAACCCACTGAGCCACCCAGGTACCCCTATAATACCGTATTATTAACTATGATCACCGTGCTGTATATTTTATCCCTAGAACTTAATCATCTTAAAACTGAAAAAAAATTTATAACTGAAAATTTGTATCATGCATGAATGGATAAAGAAAATATCACACATGGGCACCCAGCATATTATTCAGCTAGAAAGAAAGAAAGAAAGAAAGAAATCCTGTGATTGGCAACAACATGAATGAATATGGAGGACATTACGCTGAATGAAATAAGTCAGACACAGACCGATGAATTCTGTATATTCTCATTTCTATATGTAACATGGAAAAAAAGAAGAAGCAGAAGCCATCCTGTGCTCCCCAGGGAAGGGGCTCCACCTTCTCTGCGTCCTTCAGCAGCAGAGCAACACCTGCAACCAGCCTCCTCCCGACTTCTCCCATCCATGTCCGACAGAACCCAACAAGCCAGACAGGCAGCCCTTCCTCTTCATGAGCGAGGGTCCCCATTCCTCATAGCAGGCACAAGGCATGCCTGTGAGGTCCCCACTCGTTGTCTGGGCAGGGCGGGGTGGGGAATGGAAGAAATAAGATCTACAGAACATGTGAAATGTAAACAGGTGTAAAGACCTCAACAGCTGGAGCTTGCCTTGGATGATGACCCTTCTTTAAGACTCGTTTCACTTCCCAATCATTCTCCTTGAGCTGGGGAACTGGTTTTCCTTGGAGTGGCCAGCTTAGCTGCTGGGAGGGTTTTCGCCGAGAGCTCCGACCCTCTAATTGCACTTATCATGTACTAATTAGCATTTAATAAGCAGCAACCGGGCACCCATACCTAAAACAATAAAGCAACCTCATCCCCACTTCAAAGATGAAGAAACTCAGATTAAGGTGTTAACATCAGCAGTAATGAAGGGCCGCACATGGCTAATTGGAGTGAATGCCACAATCAGAACCCAGAGCTGCCCAATCTAGAATCTGGTTCTGGGCCAGAGGCTTTGTAATTAGCCACCGCGATTCCTCTGAGTCCCTCGCTGGATGGAATAATTAATGCGGCAGAGTTCGTTTCAACGAGAGCCAAGTCTCGGGTATCTAGATGTACATTGCAAGGTCCCAGCAATCTTTTCAGCCATGTGTGAGTTCTTGGGTCTGGGGGACTCTGCAGAGTGCAGGGTGGGCCTCCCTGGTCCCTTGGCTTTGCCGTAGGGCTCCTGACATTGGCCGGCCAGAGTCAGACCGGGGAACGGTTTGGCTTTCAGAGTGTTTCCGAAGCCTGTGCCAAGGATTTAGGGACCAATGGGCAACGTTTTATAATCCTTGCTTGATCGAACGCTCTCTACTGGGACTTGATATCTACCTGGGGAATAGCATCAGCATCACCTAGAAACTTTATAGAGATGAAATTCTCAGGTCTCACCCCGACCCACTGAATTAGAAACTTTAGGAGTGGGGCCCAGAAATCTGCATTTTAATAAGCCTTTCATTGTATTCTGATAGATGTTTGAGAAGTGCTGGTTTGGGCTTAAAACAGAGCTTAGGCCATGAGAGGTGAGGAGCCCTCAAAGATGGGCCATTCTGGAGTGCAGGCCTCCTGTGACCCCCGTCCAGCCTGTCACCTCTCACAGAACTGCTGGCGCTTAGGGACTTTCCTGTAGAGAAAAGCTTTCTCATCTGCATGTTTCATATCTCCCCGCTTTGTTCTCTGTCCTTCGTTAGCTCTGTACAGAATGTTCTTCCTCTCCCAGGAAGCCTTCCCAGACTGCTTTCTCTGTTCCAACAGTTTAAAACAGCCTGTGAGCTCTTACTGAAATTTCTTGTAATAGGTCAGTCTTTCCCTAAACCTTGCTGTCCACACGGGCAGGCACACTGGGACTTGCACATAGTATGTCCTCCATGACATTCTCCTACTATGAATCCAGTAAATATTTTTTTGCATTAATTTGAAGAATTTACCCAATGTCATGTTTTCTTCTTTTTACCTTTTACTTTATTCCTCTGGCCCTTTTGGTTACATGTAGATTTTAATTTTCCTCCTTTTTGTTTCAGTTTAAAAAGGCATAGTACAAGTGTCTCTTCCCTTCAAACTCATTCCCTTTCCCCTGTGAGAAAGTCAATGATTAATAATGGGCTTTGCCGGACTTTTAGACACTGTGTTGTCTCATCATTATTTTTCACCAGATCAGCATCCATTTACTGACTGTCCACTCTGTGCTAATAGAAAAATATATAAAAACATATTTCATAAATAGGTTGCATTCTTCTGATATGCAGACTCTGGGCCAGGCACAGCCTTCAGATAATGGAAACAACCCCACCCCAGTTAGAGGGAGTTTGTCTGTAGGATCCAGAGACTGTTTCCCTGGGCCACATCCCTAGCAGATCCTCCCTAGCAGAGAAGCCTGTGTGCTTGGGACCTCTAAGAAGGCTGATGGAGGAAGATAGTCTTGAGAGCAACAAAGAGGATAGCCCCTTGGGGTTGAATGTTGGTAACTATTGCTTCATTTATTGAGCACCTACTCATCACTGGGGACCACTCAGACATGAGCCCTTCCCACAGGAATCTTAACAGTTCGATTAGGGAAACAGGTCATTCAAACCCACAGACCTTACGTGATCTGGTACATGCGGAAGAGAAATATGGAGGGCTCAGGAACACTGGATCCATCCAGGCAGTCCAGGCACTGCTCCCTGGATAAAGTGACTTCTAAGTAAAGATCCAAAGCTGACTCTGAGTTCTCCAGGGAGCGGAAGGGAGTATAGAACAGACATGGGATGGTGTCCCATGAGAAGAGCAGATACAGACTCAGAGAAGTTTCTTGCAGCCAGGGCGAGGCCTTTGAGCTGCAAAGGGGGCAACAGTGTAAAGAAGGGGTTCTCAGACTTGAATGTGCATCAGAAAACTCAAATTGCTGGGTCTTTCCCCTGCCCAGGGTTGCTGATGCACTGGGCCTGGGGAAGCATCTGAGAATTTGCCTTTCTGACAAGTCCCTGGGTGCCGCTAAAGCAGCTGGTGAGACAGGTGCATTTTGAGAACCTTCGTCTAAGGGAAGGTTGCAACACTTCAGGAGCTCCCGTGACGCTTAACACCAGCCTGGCCCTGAGAAGGGGGTCCACTGTTGCTCTGATTTTACAGATGAGAAAGAGACAACCTATGGGGCATGGATTGCATGGAGCACTGGGTATGGTGTATAAATACCTATGGTGTAGAAATCTTGGTCCCCAGACTCCAAAGATAGCAGATGCTGGTATTATCCGTGTTCTTTGAACTGGACTGTTCTTCCCTGACCACCACCGTGTCTCAGGCCATCCATGAGCTATGGATGGTGGAGCGACCATAAATGTGAAGACACTAGACCATCTTGCTGCTGTTTAATAAGTGGCATTTCTAAGGAAGCTATAGGGCAGATGCAGAGGGGTAAGGCAGTGAGCTACAGTTACCCCATCCCTTGCCCCTAAGGCCTGGGTAGAATTTTCCTGTGACGAGTCAAAGGAATGGATCCTGCCGTCTGCCCACCCCTTCAGATGCAGAAGATCGCTCAGACAAATGTCGGAAGGGTCAATAACATGGTAAAAGCTGATTATCAGCTATTTAATCTCTATTAAAGGTTTCACAAACAATTCGAGTTTCTTGGAGGAAAAGGAAAGTCACCACTTTAGCATAGGTACTTACTAATTGTGCACTACCCCCCCACACACATCGAGTGCAAAGTTAAATGTGCGTACCAGATGAGAGTTTATTTCTAGATGCCACATGAAAATAAGATTCATGTCAGTTTGTGTGCATAGGAAGTTCTCTGGCCTTAGCTGATCTTACATCAAGAGATACCCACAAACCATGACAGACTGTGGACTCTTGACAAACAAACTGAGGGTTTTGGAGGGGAGGCGAGTGAGGGGTTGGGTGAGCCTGGTGGTAGTTATTAAGGAGGGCATGGATTGCATGGAACACTGGGTATGGTGTATAAACAATGAATTTTGGGTCACTGAAAAAAAAAAAGAGATACCCAAATCTAGAAACACACCAGAGTTAAGAAATGCCCATTCTCATTTAATACTCTTGGTAATCTCACAAGAGAGGTATGCCATTGTCTCAGTTTTGTTGTGTTCCAAGGATGGGACCAGATCATACGTGAGAAGTATGGCACCCAACACACAAAGCACCTTCAGTAAGTGGTGGCTGATAATATAATTATTACTGGCCAGCGTTGTAGCTTCATCTCTCCCTACTGCTTAGTGGCCGTGATGATTTGGGTAGCAGTCGGTTTCTCTAAGTTTTAGGCCCTTTGTCTTTATTTATTTATTTATTTATTTGACAGATCACAAGTAGGCAGAGAGGCAGGCAGAGAGAGAAGAGGAAGCAGGCTCCCTGCTGAGCAGAGAGCCCGATGCAGGGCTCGATTCCAGGACCCCGAGATCATGACCCGAGCCAAAGGCAGAAAGAAGCTTTAACCCACTGAGCCACCCAGGCGCCCATAGGCCCTTTGTCTTTATAATGGAAAGAATGGGTGGATAGACTAGTTCAGAGGTTTCAAAACATTTCTGATTTTGCCAGAAGAGTCTTGTGTTCAAACAAAATCATATGTGGGAATGGATAAAAGTGGAGATTTTCTGGCTGGTTTAAATAAACTCTCAGACTTTATTGAAAGTCGCGGGCTGTTTGACTTAATATCTCAGAGCCTTAGTTTTGTCTTCTGAAACATGGGGCTGTTGACAGCACTGACCTCTAGGGTTGTCGCTAAGAGAGCATGTGCAGAGCGTTAGCTCACACAAATGGCCCACGTCTGCCCTCTCCAGTCTCTCCTGTTTAGAAAGGCCTCACTCTGACCCGCCCATCCTTGGGGCCGACTCACAACCACTGGAAAGATGCTCTCTAACACCACTTCTGCCTTGAGGGGTTCAAGAGTGATGACTAATGATGGGGCCTCTAGCAGGCAGACAAAGAGCGTGTGCTCACAAGCGCTCAGAGCTCCCATCAGACAGAATGGTAGGCTCAGTGAAGGCTACAAATCAATGGGCTTTTCAATATGCCCAATATGTTTCCACCAAGATCCATCCCACCAGTGTGAGTCTTAGTAATAGCGAGATAGGGGTGCTTTAAGGGGAGTGGGCCAGGCAGAGGGGATGGAAGTGCACAGGATTCTTTGTACAAGCATTTTTAGAACCTGGGGGTCTTTTTCCTGCCCCAGAAGCTCAATTTATTGAGCTGAGTCAAATTACTGTACATCCTGACAGAGTCCTCACTGCCATTGATCAGCGCTGAAACTCTCCTCCGCATTACATCACCATTTCAAGAAAGAGCATGTTCTCAGAAATATGTGTGATCTGGGAATGACCCCTGGGCTGCATCCTGCCCACTTGGAGAGAGGGGCATTCTGGGAAATTGGCAATCGATGGGCCAGAGACACACCTGAGCGCAGAGGGTGGTTCCTACCTGGGCTGCTCTCAGCCAGTGCCTGCCTGGCGAAGTGAGCCAGGCTCTGGCATCGATACGCCGGAGGAAGGTTCTTCACACTGAACACAAGGATGAAAGGGATGAAGCCGAGCTTGGTCACGCTCTTTGGGTTTTAAAATTGAGAATATTAACTTCTCAGCACCAGTTTGGATTGTATAAACGTTGTGCAGGCTTTGGCCCTTGTTTGATGTATATTGAATGCTGCTACTTAATGATGTTTTAAGGATGGGTGTGTGGTGTGTGCAGGCTGTGTGTGTGTGTGTGTGTGTGTGTTTCTGAATGGTCAAATGAACTAAGGATTTCTTAGAAAAAGGGGAAGGAAGAGGAGGAAGAGAAGAAGTAGTAGTAGTAGTAGCAGTAGCAGTGGAGGAAGAAGAAGGAGGAGGAGCGAAAGAGGAGAAGAAGGGGAAGAAAAAGACTATGTCTTATCACTTTTTAAAATCACTAGTCCAAGAATGAGATCTTATTCCTATTAAGAGTTCAATAAATGTTTCCTAAAATTAGATTCAACTTTTAAATTAATTTTGTACTATAAAAGAAGTACAGACTAATTGGAAATTTTTTTAATAACCAGAAAAGTATAAGATTAAAAAAAGTTACCTGTTACCCCTTTCTTTCTCAATGTCCATATATTGCCTTGAGGAAACCTCTATTGGAAAGCTCTGTAATGTGTATCTATCCATATATTTTATCCTATATGTATATAAGCATATGCAATTGTTCATTTACATTTTTTTAAGATTTTATTTATTTATTTTACAGAGATCACAAGTAGGCAGAGAGGCAGGCGGGGGTTGGGGGGAAGCAGGCTCCCTGCTGAGCAGAGGGCTCGATCCCAGGACCCTGGGATCATGACCTGAGCTGAAGACAGAGGCTTTAACCCACTGAGCCACCCAGGTGCCCCCATATTTACATTTCTTAAACAGAATCATGTTATATACACCATTTCTCAATTTTTTTTTTTTTCATTTAACAATACCTGACTTGATGTTGGACGGAATCCCTATCAGATTTCAAGTGAAGGGAAGGGAAGTCCTTATGAGCTGTCAGTGAAATTGAACACAGGAGAAAAGCCAGTGCTACAAAGGGAAAGCAGGAAATCAAAACCCAAAATGTGAAACAAAATAAAGGAAGAGACCAGGGAAGAGACAGTACCAGGTGTAAGTGCGGTGAGCATCAGACGAAGAATCTACAGTCAAGTGTGACCAGCAGCCTTTGGCGGAGGCTGACGAGAGAGACAATAATGGGAGGCAGCTGTTCTCCAAAGGTGGCCCCCCAGTGAGCCCCATGTTCTGGCTCTCAACCCCCAGTGTAGTCCCTTCCATGTTGAATCTGGGCTGGCCCACACTCCTATTGAACTATGGGATGCAGAGGAAGCAAGGCAGTGTTGGTTCCAGCCCAGCCTTTAAGAAGACTGACAGCTTCTGCTTCTTACTTCTTGAAATGTGCACTCCTGGGAGCCTTGAGACACTGTGTGAGAAGTCTGGCTCCTCAGTGAGAGAGACCACAGGGTGAAGACCACTTGGTGAGGACACATGGAAAGGAACAGCCTGCAGAAGGGAAGAGCCATCCCATGACCCTGTCTTCAGATGAGTGCAGCCCCAGCCACCAGCTGACCGCAACTACGGGAGGGACCCCCAGTGGGACCAGCCCAAGATCCCCCCAGATGAGCCCAGTCAACCCACAGACAGAGAAGTAATGAAGGGCTGTTCTTTTAAGGCACTGCATTTGGGGGATAGTTTGCTTCACACCAACAGAGAACTGAACACAGAGGTAATGTCCTGAGTAATGTGTTCATTGCAGACCCAGATGCCTATTCAGGAAATAAGGACATTTGTGGGGAAAGGCCACTCCAAGTAAGGCTCTTGCACATCACCTGAGTCTTGAACTTGCTCACTTCTGTGATCAGCGTCATGTGTCTTTAACTGAATTTGACTTTGGAATTCCTTTGCAAGAATGCTAAAAGGAGGTCTCTGATTTTTTTTCCCCAGTGTTACTGTCATAAATCCCTGGCCAGTGTTCCTTCTACTGAGGGTAGAAATAGGCCTGTGTCTTCTGAAATGGAGATATATGCCAGGAAAAGACAAGTAAGCAGACTCAATCCATGGGTGTTTAGTAATTAGATATCAAAAAGGGTTGGGGGGGGTGAAGAAGAAAAGCATCAAGGCAATCTAGAATATCTCTATATATTCTGAAGAATACAATAATTTGCAAGCAGATTACTTGTTTGCCCCCCTAGGACATTGGTTGACATAATTAGTTAATTCCTGGGAAGGGTTATGTGTGTGTTCTTTATTAATTGACATTTTCCTTTAACAAGGAACATAAGGACCAGAAAAAAATTGTCATTATCAGAGAGTAATAGGTTTTCTTTTGAGAAGCCCATGTGTTTAACGAGGATAGCATCTTTCATCCTGCAGCATTCCAAAGGTATTTAGAAACTTTATGGGGCTTGAAATGGAGCCACCTCTGGCATGAAACCCGGGAACACCTCTCACCATTTGAGGACAGGATGTGCAGAATGCCAACCGAAACTACCCAGAGCACGTAATTACCAGTTGGAATTATCAATTACCAACTGGAATGGATCCAGGCCCTGGGCTCAACTCTTGGGACAAACATCAAGGGCTATTTAAAGACCACACACAGTCTGACATCTTTGGCCTTCTCACCATCTGGGACCCCAGAGCAGAGAGTGCATTAAATAGATTAAGTCTCCCCTGATGGCTGAGGTCAAGTTCTGACTCATACAGGAGAGGCCTCAGAATCAGGCACGTGAACCGTGTTCGCCCCTGTGGAGCACCTGGGCTTGGGTGCCAGCAGTGAGCTTTGAAGAGAAGAGGGCTCTAAAATCCCTCGTGCAGTCTCCTTTACCTGTTCTACCCCAGGACGCTGCCATAGCAAGCCAGCCAGGCACCTGGAATTATGGAGAATTACCTACGTGCACAGAGATGCAGGGATGTTGAAGGATGAGCAGAACAACTTGAGAGATAGTAAGAGATAGATCTGCAAGTGTGTAACTCACACGGGTGGCTTGTGTGTCAATGTGCATCTAAGTATGATCAGGAATACCCATGAGTTGGGGATTTACTTGTGAGTTCATATATTGACTGTGCCTATGTGGTTTTGAGTTCATTTTTTTTTGTTTTGTTTTGTTTTTTGTTTTTTTAGTTTTATTTATTTGTTCAATGGAGAGCTATTGCCAGACGGCAACGACACAAAGCAGACCCAAAATAAATAAGACTCAGTTCTCTGAAGCATGTAGTCAAGTAATAGGCAAGAGAAGCAATCAGGCAATTATGATCCATTGTGATAAAAGTGTAAAGCAGTTCGTTTTGCAAGTGAGTTTCTTAGTGTGAATGCCTCTGTGCATCAGAGTTGTGTCAGAACATGAAAATCTACAATATGGTGTGTTTGGAAGGTAACAGAAGTTTTCCAAGTGGCTGAGGAACATTTGGTGCCATTGGAGCCCTTTACCGTGAAGTCAGGGTCATGAATGGACCCTCAGAGATGTGCAGGGGTGGTGGGACAGGAAGTCCTGCACACAACCCCAGACAGCAAATTTTCTGGCCATGGGAACTCCATCTCTCCCCATGGCTAAGGCAGGGTGGACAGTGCATTTTGTGTCCAGAACAGAGGGAATGGCATGTTTGTTACCGAGAGTTAGACTGTGGCATGAAGAAATGAAGTGCTCTGTGTGTGTGTGAGTGTGTGTGTGTTTCCTCTTCTGGTCCTCAAGTGGCTTTTGGGGTCCCACAATAGTTTTTCTTCCTCTGAAAAACCTGGGAATATGAGTTTTGGCAGGCTTCTGCCACTGTCGTTTGGGTTAAGTAGATCATGTAGGAAAAGAGAAAAGAAGGAAATAGAAGTCCATGCTTATGTCATGCCACCTGCTCCCAGGTGCTAAACTGAGCAAGTTCCAGAACGTTCTAGATGCAGAGAGGAGAAGGGTACTCATCCCATGCAATGGGTGGCTTAGAGCATGATTCTCTTACAAACCCCAGCTCTTTCAGAGGCTTCTAGAGTGAAGTTCTGAAGCAAAGCTTGATAGCCTTTAGAGAAATCCTCTGAGGCTCACAACTGACTTCCCGTGGCTGTTTCCTTTTTCTTGGGGGAGGACTCCTTTTCATGCCACCTCTTCAGGGGTCCCTTCCTAGAGTAGATGTCCCTGCTCCCGTCAGTCTCTTCACTGTAGGCATTTCCTCCCCAGGAATTACGATAGACAACTTTTAAAGCAGTCAACTTTTGCTTTCCTCTTCTTTGTCTCCTTCCAGTGCTAGGACAGCTTCCTAAAGAGCAGGGTTAATCCTTCTTGTTCACTCCTGGATCACCAGCATCTAGTCTGGATATGTAGTCTGTTCTCAATAACTGTCGGCAGGGTTGATTGTCCATTAATACTAGGATTTATCAAGCCCGGGGAAGAATCTCAAATCTACAAAATTAAGTGGTTATTTGTAATGCACATGCACAAACACACGCACATCCCAGAAACATCTGCGTCTTCATTTTTTCCCTCTTTTTTTTTTTTTTTTTTTTTGGTCAACTTCCTGAACCTAGCACACCCAGAATCTGCTCTTCCCGAAAAGCAGGATCATCAATATTCAGCCTGGTTTATCTCCGCCTGCGAAGATCATGTTGGCCCAAAGGCCCCCACTGTCTTGTGGGAAGAGCAGCCTTCTCTGGATGAATGGCAGGAAGCCCACAGGCCCGGGGTCGGGAAGGGGTGGAGAAGGAGGAGACGGAAAAGGAAACAGTCTCCCCCCATTCGTGCCACTGAAAGACTGATGGGTGCATCTCCCAGACATTGATAACATCTGCTTGGCCATTAAAATTGACAGAGCTTGTCACAGCCAGGCTGCAACTCCAGCGGGAGGAGCGAATGGGAGCATTTGGGAAGGGCACATACTAGCAGTGCTGGAGGCATGGGCTGTTGGGACACAGTGGTTTTCCAAGGCAGCGGGGCCTGCCCAGACATGCAGCCCTCACACCATGCTGGGGCATGCACGTGGAGCAGCCCACTTGTGATGAAATTGGACCTCGCAGAGCCCCGAGGAATCAGAGAGCTGCTCCATGAGCCCTTAGTTATGTGGCAATTGGATTTCATTTTTATTTGTCAGATTGTGTTGGTGTTCTGATTTCACTCAGTGCTAAAGCGAATATTGCAACATCCATTCGTGAATACCTAAAAAAATTAGGATGTCTATAGGATATATATATATCCTGCACACAGAGCATGTGTATATCCATATATTTCTTCTCCTCATAAAGCTGTGGCTGGCACACTGTGAAATAGTTGATGGGTAGGATTGCCGCATTTAGAAAATAGAAACTCAGGGCACTCACTAGGTATAAGTATGTTTCAAACACTGCATGGGACATACTTAACGAATTTTTTTGTTTTTGTTTTCTGAAATCAGAGTTTAACTGGGCATCCTGTATTTTATCTGGCAAATCATTTATAGGTGTATTCATTTCTGAAGGATGCTGTAGCAAATTGCTACACCCTAGGTGGCTTGAACTCACAGAAATCTCTTCTCTCACAGTTCTGAAGGCCAAAAGTCTGAAACCCAAGTGTCAGTAGGGTTGTGCCCCCACTGGGACTCTAAGAAGAATCTTCCCTTGCCTCTTCTAGCTTCTGGTGGTGAGCAGCAATCCTTGGCTTATGGGTACCTCACTCCAATCTCTGCCTCTCCTCTCTGGTCACATGAGCTCTCCCTTGTGTGTCCCTGTCTCTGTCTTCTGTCTATTCCTGAGAACATAAGTCATACTGAATGGCAGGATGTACCCTACTCTAGAATAACCACACTTTAATGATTATATCTTCAGTGACCTAATTTTTCAAGAACTTCTGAGATACTGGGGGTAAGGACTTAAACACATCTTTTCGGGAGATGTAATTTATCCCATGACGTGGGTTTATCTTAATTATAATTTTTAGGATAACTTCATTCTGGGTCATTATGAAGGATCCTCTTTAACATCTGAGAAACTGAGTCCCATTGGAGTAAATAACTTAGTCAAGGTTTACACAACTACAAGGAGGTCTTGGTCCCAACCCAGGCAGCTCCGGCAAAGAGCTTGTTCTGGCACTTGCTACTCAGTAGGGACTCTAGAGAGGTGAGTTGTACCCAACATGAGGAATGAGAACTCAGAGCTTTGGCCTCTGGTCAGAACAGACTCCGTGTGGCCTGGCTATGGGTCAGTCCCTAGCCCTCTTTGGCTCAGGGTCCTGATGTCAAAAATGAAAAGATTTTGCTAGAGCCGCTGTGCTGTCCACCCCAGAAACCATAGCCATGTGTAGCAAAGGGGCACCTGAAGTGGGCCAATTGGAGTGGAGATTGCTTACATGTCAAACACACCCTGGGTTTCAAATACACACTCCAAACAAAGCAAAAGAACTCATCAGTAATTCTTTAATATTGACCATGTATTGAATTAAAAGTAATTTGGATATGTGGGGTTAAATAAAGCATCTTGCTAAAATTGGTCCACAGATTTATTTTTGCTTTTTAAAAATGTCATACTATAAAAATATTTTTCAGTCATTATTTTTATTAATGTTTCTTCTTTCATATCATTGAAATATGTTATGCATGGCTCATGCTGGCTTTGATCATTAAGTCTCAGGTCATGTGTTTGCTTTTTAAAAAAAGTTGTTTGTCTTTAACTTTGGAAGCCTTCATTCAAGCACCACATAGGGTATACTAAAAAAAATTAGTTTCATTTATGTAATCATGTGCTTATTCAACAAATATTTTTTGAACATGTCCCAGGCAGCATGCACTGCTCTGGGAACTGGGGATTAAATGGTACACAACAGATTTGACATCTATTCTCCCCTCTGGGAGCTTGCATTCTCAGAGATGGTAGGGACAGAATGTAAACAAGCAAACAAATTAAATATATATTTAACTTGAATACAAAAGTGAAGTTTTATGTGTGGTTAAGTTCCAGAAAAGAAATAGGCAGGATAATGAATTAAGAGAACAGCATAGAGACCCTGCTTTAAGGCTAGAGAAAACCTCTCTAAGGGAGAGCACTTGCGTGGTGCCCTGAAATCTCTGGGGAAAGGTCTTGAGTCCCTTGTAAGTGTCCCTTTTTCTGCCTTCCCATGACCCCAGATACAGACCAACTTGGGCTACATTCTTAATTCCATTCTCTCACTTCTAAGGGCAAGGATAATAGCTTCCTAAGGGGAAGGATAATAGCTCCCTCTTCAAAGTGAAGCTGTGCGGAACCAGGGAATAGTCCAATAACGCCTTCAAGCCTATGGGTCTTAGCTCAGTGCTTTGGTTGTGTGTGTGTGTGTGTGTGTGTGTGTGTGTGTGTGATGAGGCTTGGCACCTGCTGTAATGTGGGAGTGGGGTTTCTCATACAGTAGACCCATCAGTAGCAAACATTTTAATGCCGTGTTACCAGTTTTCCCATTTAAAGAGATGGGCCAAGAAAGGATTTATACTGAGCCTGAAAGGAGGGAATGAATGGCTGCAGAGAACCATCAGAGGAACCAAAAGAAAGGTCCTTTCTTGTGAGACAAAATAAAAAAAAACAAAGACAGAGCTGGGGAGGACCAAGTTGGTGGGGCAAGCAGAGGGAGAGGAGAGAGAAGAAATTAGAGAAGAGGGAGATGGTGAGATGGTCCGTCAGAGGGTAAACCAGTGTTCTTTCCTTCACATCCTTGGAAGTTTGATTTAGTCTTGAACTGTCTGGTCAGGTCTCAGAGCCTCGAGATGCCCTAGAAGTCACAGCTGCTGCAGATGATGATAAAGTCATGGGTGGCCTGCATCATACTCTGTGTAGACGTTCCACTGTCCACGAGGAGGCACAGGCTCAGCACTGTGATCAGAATAGGGGAGCTGCCTAGATGGAACCTTTGCCAGATATTCTTGTTTCCACAAAGAAGAGTAGTTTGTCTGGGCTTGAAATGCATTAATTTACCCTGCTTATGCTTGGGGGTGGGCTGGGGTCCCACTCTAAGCTCTCCTTACCCCAGACTCCTATAGGGAAGCAGTGTTTGGTACAAGGGAACTTGAGCTCTCTTTCCAGAACACTGGAATAGAAACTCACCCTGTAAGTGGGTTTTGTATGACCTTTACCAGCTCTTTGTTTTATTGGGTATTGTATGACCTTTGCAAGCCCTTTGTCTTCTCCACCACTGCTGTGTTCCACTGGGGAAGGGACCAAGACCACAAAATGTAAAGTCTGGGCAAGGTGCTGAATGTATCAATCTGTTATGATTGGACAAGCAGTATGATGTGTATTTCTTATTTTCTTTTTAAGAAAATCATTTGATTCTTTTAGTGGAGAGGAATTGAATAGAGTCAGGTTTAACCTTATTATACCACTGATATATTTTCAGTCTTTAACTCTGATATGAGAAGCAAATAAAACCGTGAATAGAAGGGAAGTTGGAAAGAAAAAAACAAAAAACATGAACATTTGATTGATGGTAGGGGAAGGAATAAGAACGTTTTAACCTGGAACAATTGCTCAATATTTATTTGAAGCCCTAAGATACAACATTTATATGGAGAGATAATAACATAACAAACCAACTCAGACTATTAAAATATTATTTTGAATATAAATTTGTGATTTTGAATATGTAAAAGCATAATTGGATCAAATAAAAATGTAATAAATGACCGCATTTAAAAATTTTAACTATAAAAATACTGTAAGAACATGAAAACTCATTTTAAGAAAAAAGCAACTGCCCACTCTCTCACCATCCTAATAGACCTGCTTCCATTTTTTTTTTTTGCAAATTCCTTTCTATCTGTGTCTACACATGTATATTTACATATTGTAATTATAGTACAAGTCTTATTTTTATTTATAGATCTTCCATCCATCTGTCTTCAGAGTCATAATAAACATCACATCTTAGCTTACTCACATGTTCCTTGGGGAAATATCTAAGTACCCCCACTCCCTCACTTGGTCAATACTCACTCTTTAATCACAAAAGGGCCATCCTTCTCAACACTGATTGGTGTTTTGTGTGTGTCTTCAATATCTCTTTCCTTCTGCAGAAACAGAAGTTCCTTAATGTCTCATTTTCTTGCTCACTGTTATATCCCTAACCCATAGTAAGTGCTAATTAACTATTTCTTAAATACACAGTACATAATAGCTACATGTTATCTCATTGTGTTCATGTTGCAATATTCCTGACTCATACCACTGTCTTGTCCATTAATTTGCTTCAGATGCATTTCTTGAATAAAATATACGTGTAATAAACTTCATTATGCACCTAATTTTTTTACATTCCATTTATTTCCTTAAAGTATAAATTAACAGGCCAATGTTTTTTGGTGCCTGATGTATCTGTCTGTTATTCCAAAAGGGCTAGACCCATTTATAAACAATGTGTGAGTATCAAAAGGTAAAACAATTTTAACCATTTGTGATTATAAGTTAAATACAGATAGCATAATCAACTTTAAAATACTAAAAATTATAAAGAAGACACTTCATAACTTCCACCAGGACATTACACAAAGATGACCCCAATGAAATTTTCCTTTTAAGTCGGTTTCATGTGTATGCATTTATTTTTTAAAATTTCATTTATGTATTTTTGAGAGAGAGAAAGAGAATGTGTGTGCGTGTGTGCACACAATTTGGGTTGGAGAACAGAGGGAAAGAATCTTCAAGCAGACTCCCACCCGAGTATGGAGCCCAAACCAGGGCTTGATCCCACCACCCTGAGATCATGATCTGAGCTGAAATCAAGAGCTGGACACTTAACTGACTGAGTTACCCAGGCACCCCAGATTTCATAGCTATTAATGTGGTGGTTCAACCTTCATTTTTTAAAAAAAATTGTTGGAGTCCTTACAAGCTGATATTACCAATACTTGTTACTATTATCTTTTAAAGTTTCTTTTTCTACTAAATTCTCTTTTTAATAATTTTTTTATTATGCTACGTTAGTCACCATACAGTACATCATTAATGTTTGGTGTAGTGTTGCATGATTCATTGCTTACATATAACACCCAGTGCTCCATGCAATATGTGCCCTCTTTAATATCCTTCACTGGGCTCACTCATTCCACCACCCCGCTCCCCTCTAAAACCACAAGTTTGGTTCCCAGAGTCTGTAGTCTCTCATGGTTCATCTCCTGGTCTTATCCTCCCCTCTTCATTTTCCCCTTCCTTCTCCTAATGTCTTCCATCCTATTCCTTATGTTCCACAAATAAGTAAAATCAGATGATAATTGTCTTTCTCTGTTTGACTTATTTCACTCAGCATAATCTCCTCCAGTTCCATCCATGTCAATGCAATTGTTAGGTATTCATCCTTTCTGATGGCTGAGTAATATTGCAGTGTATATATGGACCCCATCTTCTATATCCATTCATCTGTTGAAAGGCATCTCAGCTCCTTCCACATTTTGGCTATTGTGGACATTGCTGCTATGAGCAATATATATAATAATATATATATATAGCTATTTATATATATTATATATATATAATATATATAAATTCTGAAACATGGGATTTACATAGTTGAATACTCTGCTCCCATCCCTTCCATTTGCATTACACAAAGATAATTTTTTATTTTTATTTTTATTTTATTTTTATTTTTTCAGTGTTCCAAGATTCAGTGTTTATGCACCACACCCAGTGCTCCATGCAATACGTGCCCTCCTTAATACCCACCACCAGGCTCACCTATCCCACCACCCCCCTTCCCTCCAAAACCCTCAGTTTGTTTCTCAGAGTCCACAGTCTCTCATAGTTCATCTCTCCCTCTGATTTCCCCCAATTAACTTTTCTTTTTCTTTTCCTAATGTTCTTTATGTTGTTCCTTATGCTCCACAAGTAAGTGAAACCATATGATAATTGACTCTCTCTGCTTGACTTATTTCACTCAGCATAATCTCCTCCAGTCTTGTCCATGTTCTTACAAAAATTGGATATCCATCCTTTCTGATGGAGGTATAATATTCCACTGTATATATGGACCATATCTTCTTTATCCATTTGTCTGTTGACAGGCCTCTTGGCTCTTTCAACAGTTTGGTGATTGTGGCCATTGCTGCTATGAACATTGGGGTACAGATGGCCCTCCTTTTCACTACATCAGTATCTTTGGAGTAGATACCCAGTAGTGCAATTTCAGGGTCATAAGGAAGATCTATTTTTAATTTCTTAAGGAATCTCCACACTGCTTTCCAAAGTGGTTGCACCAACTTGCATTCCCACCAACAGTTTAAGAGGGTTCACCTCTCTCCACATCCACTCCAACAACTGTTGTTTACTGTCTTGTTAATTTTGCCCATTCTACCTGGGGAAAGATAATTTTTAGTTATCCTGACCACTTAGTTCTCATGGCTGTATATAACTTCATTGTATGGATAAGTCATAATTTAATAGTATCCTACTATCCAAAGATTTTTTTCCTGTCACTTCTTATTTTATAGGTACTGTAACAATGAGAGGATTTTGTATACGCAGTTGATTCCCATTATTCTTGGTAGTTATTTTGTCTAAAGTCATCATGAATGCTGAATTAGTGAATACTGAACAACTGCTCCTAGGGAAAATGCAGGTTTAGGTTCCTGCGAGCCTCTGGTCATGTTTTCATCAACTGATTAATACATAACCATCAGGCTATTTAGCATACACTATTGATTCAATAACATTGAATTCACAGAAAACTGCACAATAACTCAGGCCTGAGTGAAGCTAATCTAGTATTTTTGCTCTCAGGAACTCTAGATAGCACTTCAGTTATATGCTTAGGGGACATTTTAAACAGCAAAATCACCAATAAAAAAAGCACAAAAATGTGAAAAATGAAACAAATAGACTGTGAAAAGGACAATGTTTACAGGATGAGTGAAATAAAGAGGCAGAGCAACACCTTGTTTGACCTTACTGGGAACATGTGCATCAAAAAACTCAAATATTTTGCTGCTTCACACTTGTCTACGGATGACCACAAAAGCACTGCAAGGACTGATTTTGGAGTTACAAATAAATTTTAGGAAATATGGAATGTGTGAATAATGAGGATTATCTGTACATGTTAGGGGTACCATTACATATGTCATTGGCATAATAAACATGAACTGAAGTCTAATGCTCACATTCTTTGAGAGGGCTGGAAAGGCTATTTGATAGCCATCCAACCAGGAAAATATGAAGAAGATCTGGTCTGGGGCATTTTATCTAGAAAAGTAGAGGTTAGAGAGGATCTTTTGCCATGATTAGCTTCAAAGTCCTCATTAGCCAGCTCCTTTTAGCACAGTCTGACCTGGTTTCCAGTCCCTGATATGTCACTCCTTATTCGAGCGACCCTAGGTCAGTTCCTCACCTCTCTGAGTTTTTTAATCTGTAAATGGGGTAATATTAGAATTTACCTCAAGAGGTTGTTGCAAAGAATGTAAGTAAATGTAGAGGGTGGGAGTCATGGTCAGATTCCTCTCTTCATGGGAAGAGAGGAAAATCTTCAAGACTAGCATTCTTCAGAGTCAAGCATAATGATAGGGAGTGTCGTTCTCCTGAAGGATAGATGTGAGCCAGTAAGGGAAGTCCCCATATTTTACCATTCACAACTGCCCAAGGGAATCTATAATTAAGATTTTTGTTTCAAAATCCATGCAGTTTTCAACCACCCGAGAAAGGACAAAAATCCATAGTTAACATTTAAGGATCAAAAAGTTACCAAAAGATCCTCATTTTGTCTCAAAGCAAGTCTCATTATCAGTTGGCTTCAATTCAACCTTGGACGTCTTTGATTTTATCTCAGATCACCAAGTGATATATTCTCTTTGTCCTCAGTGATGTGTCATCTAAAAAATCAACTGTAAACGTAAGGCAATATGGTGGAAAGATCAGTAGGTTTTGAGCTGTACCAACCTGAGTCTGACTCACTACTTCTTTCTCTTACTCTCTGTGACTTTCCAGCCAATTACATTCTTCCCTTAAGATTTGGTTTTTCCACCTGGAAAATGGCCCTGAATGATGCATAGTTCATATTTTTGTTGTAGATGTTGGTCAAGCTATTTGTAAAGGACCTCACCTGGTGAGTAACATCTCTTGGTACTAAATAACCACGGCTCTGGTTAGAGTACCTGTGTGCATTGTTTGTGCATTATTAAAAGTTACATTACTTTTGATCCTTATAAATATCCTGTAGCTTTCCTGGGCATCAGTTCACATCTCCATTTTGCTTCCTCTTTTCCAATCTTTTCTTCCTGACAGAAAATAGGACTACCTGTATGGCAGGACAGTATCTTTACTTAGAATCTGAACCTACAGAAAGAAGCAAAATATGTTGGTGTTTTAGAATAGGCATTGCATTGACTTCTACTTCCTTGAAATCTATTTCAAAAATCCTGATGGAAGCAAGACACTAATGAAATGATGGTGGAAGGATAGCACATGCAACTGTTATAAAATGATGAGTGTTCCGGGGCCAAACTGGAACCAAATAAAAAGGAAAAAATATTCCTGCCCACTTTTTTCTCAAAATCAAGGGAGTTCTTCAACATAATTATTACAAGCTCCCCATCCCAAATACTTCTAACTTAATATCCTATTGCAGATACTCTATTGAAAGCTAGAGTTAGGGTTTTTTTTCTTCTTAGAGACAAGTCATTTTTGTTCGTTAATAATGTAACAATTCCAAATTTGAGTTAGACATTTTAATATGCTATAAAATAATATATATGTGTGTATCATTTTTCCTTATTTACATATATGCATACATATGTTATGCACATATGGACTTTTGCTCAGAGAGACATAAAGATTTGTCTGAGGGAGGAAAACTAGTTACTCTTGATGCTGGGGTTCTTTGATAATGAAGTGATTGTTCTTACTATTTATATGTTCAATTTTATTCTCCTTAAAAAAAAGATGGGAGGGGCAGAGAATCAATGTACTCTCAGTTTCCTGACCGTGATACTTTATTGGAATTAAACAAAATATGAAAAGGGGAGAACCAGGTGAGAGAACCAGATATAACATCCAGAATCTCTGTGTTATTTCTTAAAACCACATAGTGGGGTTACAATTTTCTCAAAATAAGGGTATAAAAAGGGATATGGAAAAAGAAAGAAGGAGAAAAGAGGAGACAGGGAAGAGGGTGGCTCTCAGTTCAGCCAGCACACCCTTGAACTCTATGCTCTGCTTCAAGAACTCACCCACAATCACCCACAACACCCACACCCAACGTGTGGCCCACGTCTTCACCACTTTCAGATTTGAGCTCAACTATTACATCCCTAGAGCCATCCGCCCGAGCCCTTCAGTCCTTCAGACCTTTCCTGTTGAGCAATCTCATGGTTCTCCCTGTCCCCAGCCTGCTCTGGGACACCCACATACTTTAAACTAGAGAATTTACTGTCAGCTGGTGAGTCAGCCTCTTCTCCCAGCGAGGATCTGAACTCCTGAGACAGGGGCTATTTCTCCACCACCCCGATTCTTATCGCCTGGGTTGGGCCCAGTACTCAGCACATGATGTGTATTTAATAAAGAGTTAATAGAAGTGATCATTTATTTATTGCTTAGCAAATTCATGCTTTTGTAAAAATTTTGGGAAGGCTGTCCTATAACACTGATTTTTAAAAAGTTAAATTTTTGTTGACTTCCCAAGAATGGTGAGAGTAGCCTCTCCTGTCTAGTTACGTATTGTCTGCAGAAAATGGCATCAAACTCCTGAATGCTACATCACACGGCCTCTTCAGCCATGGACCCTGGTCCCAGTCCACCTTTCCACCTCGCCCCCTCCCTCACATACTGATGCCAGGTTCCCCCCTCTGCCCAGTATGACAATCTTGTCTGGGTCTTTGTTTCTTTGTAACCCTGCTCCCTGCATGACTATTCTTACACGTGTCTGTTCTCTATCACTCATGCTTTAGGCTCCAGCTGAAATGTCGGTTCCTGTTTTACTGACACATTCCATAGTATTCCATAATACCCTGCCCTTCTTAGTAATAATGATGATGGCACATGCAATTTCATCTCCCACGTCTGTCATTTGCACTAGGCGGGGGGCTGTCTGTCTCACCCACTGCTTGGAGGCATGTATCCAGCCCAGAGCTGGCCCCCAAAACAGTGCAACACGCCGTATTGGTTAAAGCATGAGCATGATCCTTTCTGTGTGGGTGGGATGCACGGCTGTCATTCTCAACTCATCTTGCTGGTCCTCTGCACCCATAAAGTATTCTCTCTCCTGATCCTGTGACCCATGAACCAGGTGACTACCATCACCTGGAGCCTATGGTTTCATTCTTGCTGTGGTCCACAGCCCCAGTCCTCTACCTAGGCTTGTATCTGTACAAGGTCCGAGCCCATGTTCTGTAAATCTTGGCAACACCAACACCTGCAAATGTATCTGGTATCCAAGAGGGTTTCGAATAACGTATGGCAAGGGAACCAAGGTTCCTCCTGCATATATTCTCTGACAGTTATGATTGTACAGGGTAACGAGATGTTACTATTATTGAATTTACTTCCCTGTGAGTGGTCTCACTTGTGTGAGACCCATGGCTTGAGTGAAGCAGACTCCACAGTTATCCCTGTGCATCAGACCCACTGGGGAACCCAGTGTAGAGGCAGAGTCAACTGGTGTGACAGGAACCTCGACAACAGTGTGTCACAAAAGATCCCCAAGTGGTTGGGGATCCCCAAGTGGTTGGTTCTAATGCACACTTGGGATTGAGAACATTGGCCCAGGAAGGAGTTGGAATTCAGCACTAAGTCAACAAAATGAGCTAAACTTCTTTGAAGGATTCTGCAGAAAGTCAGACACCAGGAGTAACAGCGCAGACACCAGGGTGTACCAGGTGGATTTGAAATGGAGACACAGATAAGTGGTCTGAAAGGATTTCCAAGACTCGAGGGTTCTGGGAGGGTTGGGGTGTGGAGTCCGTGGCTCAGCCAGGGGTGGGGAGGAAGCGGCATCAGAGATGGGGGACCAGGCTGGTGTCATGCGCAGGGCTCCCTGTTTTCCTACTCCCTAGCTACTCCTCCTGTCTGACGGCCCAAGAAGGGTCTGTCTCCCCTGCCGGAGTTGTGGCAAGACTGGAGGAGAAGTTCTGTGAGGACTACTTTGTGGCTAGTGAGGGCAGCC
Organism: Mustela nivalis; assembly: GCF_964662115.1. Classification (NCBI taxonomy): domain Eukaryota; kingdom Metazoa; phylum Chordata; class Mammalia; order Carnivora; family Mustelidae; genus Mustela; species Mustela nivalis. The sequence goes on from NC_139037.1 coordinate 7,827,872, forward strand.
CCTGGGGGGCCTTGTTCTAGGGGAGCTGGGGAAAGGGGAAAAAAGGGGGAGTTTTTTAAAAAGGAAAAGGGAGATGGAGAGGAAGGGGAGAATGGGAAGAAGGCTTTGCAGGTTTAGAAGGGGAGGATTCAGAGTAGCTGTGCATTTAGGTGCAAGGAATGGTGAGAGACAGCATTTTTAGGAAAGGTTGTTCCTGCGCTGGGTTCTCTTTGGTCTTGTTCAGAAGACCAGTGAGAGGATTCCAGCTTCTTTCTTTTTAGCTCTTCTCCCTTGCTCGGCCGGGCTTCTTGGAAATGAGATTTCCTGCAGCACTGTGCCATGGGGAACCCCAGTGTGTGTGTGTGTGTGTGTTGCCTGTGTGTCTGCATCTAAGTGTGTGTGTGTGTGTGTGTCTGTGTGTCTGTGTGTCTACTAATCTAGGCAGTAAATTCAGACTGTGCTCCGTCTGGACCCAGACTGCTGAGATTTGCATGCTGACAATAGTGCTCCCCACCCCTGCAACCTCCGAGAGTTACTCACCCCTCCTGTGACTCAGTTTACTCATTGGCAAAATGGGGACCATCCCAGTACCTGCCTCCTGGGACTGCTATGAGGCTTACACAAGGGAATACACAGTGGTGCCAGGCACACTGCAAACACTCACACACTGAAATATCAGGTACCAGCACGTCCTCACCAGTCAGCAACTCTGGGCACAGACTCCTGTCTTCTCTAGCACCCTGTCCCTTTACAGACCAGCTCCCCTGTTTGCCAGGGACAAAGAGGCTTCCTGGACTCCTCAGTTTAAAACTGGGCTGTTCCAGGCACACAGGATTTAGTGGCCACCCCGTCTGTCATCCTCCCCCCCCCCATCCCAACCCATTTCAAAGTCTGTGTACAGCAAACACCAGAGTATTATTGGTTCTCCGAGTCAAGAACTTGCCTGACTCCTGGGATAATTATTTAACTCTTCTTGGGCTGTCTTTGTACTGAGTATTCGGGCAATCCATTGCCTAATGCCTTCCCAGAATGAGCATGATCAGGTCCAGAAGAGAAACTGGAAAGGGAGGAGAGTCCGGGAGGGGGGCTGAGGACATGCAAGGGGTGACTCAGCTCTGAGTCTGGGGGCTCTGTCACGACAGGCTCAACTTGCCCTGGAACACCCAGCCCCAACACCGTGCCCCGCCCCGAGCTGTGAGTCAGCCAGGATGAGGCGCTCCAAATGCCACTCCGTGAAGGGCTTTCAAGGGCCAGGCCCAGCCCCTCCTGCCATCTTCCCAGGAGGAGAGGGGCACCTCCCAGGAGAGGGGCAGGAGCCAGGAAGCCAACTCGAAGCTGGCAGAGGTCACACACTGCACCTGCTTCCTGCTGGTCACCCTCTGTAGATGCCTGCGCTCAGTCTCCAGAGCAAGGGGCCTTGACCGTGTCTGTTGCATCCTGAGCAAAGTGGGTGCACTCGACACCCAGCTTTTGGGAGGGGATCCTCCCAGTTTCGGTTATTTCCAGGCCAGATTCTTCTAAGTGAAAATGTGGTTGGGAAGCCTCCAGGCTCATCTCCCCAGGGAATAAAGAAATGCTATCCTTGTGGGGGGGGGGGGAGAGAAAGAAAGAAATGTTCTCATTATGATGGTATCACTGCCACCGCTTCCCATGATTCCCTGTCCTTCCCTACGCACCCCCTACCCCCTGCATGCCCTGCTCTTTATTTGCTTCCTACCAGTCAGTCCTTGAAATGGCCCTGGGAAATTGTTGTTCCTATCCACACCTAATATTTACATCATTCACACAAGATGAAGTTAAGACTCTGGGAGGGTCTAGAACCTGGGCAAAGCCACAGGGTTATGACTGGCAAATCCTGGACACCTAGGCCCATCTCCAAATCCTGCCTCTCCCAGGCCACCCCACCCTGAGCATGCGCCTGACGCACCTCATGCCTGGTCTTTAGCCAGAAAAAAATATGGAGCGCTGGACAAGAGGTTGGATTCAGAGGCAGCATGAAAAGAAAGGAATTTAAACATGCAGATAAATAGTACTTTAAAAAACTTATTCACGGGGCTCCAAGGAGGCCCAGTCGGTTAAGCATCTGACTCCTGATTTCGGCTCAGGTCATGGTCTCGGGGACAGGAGCTCGAGCCCCAAGCTGGGCTCCGCACTGAGTGTGGAGCCTGCTTAAGATTCTCTCTCCCTCTTTCTCTCTGCCCCCGCATACCCACCCCCACCCATGTGATCTCGCAAATAAATAGATGAACAAACAAACAAACAAATAAATAACTTGTTCATGGATTCGCAGTGCCTTCCCCTGTTTCCGTCTGAGTTTCTCGCTCGTGTCGATGTAGATCTCAGCTCCAACGGCCATGCCCGTGCATTTCTCAGCACCTCTTGGGCCTGCACATCCTGTTCAGGGAGCTTTCTGGGCTCCTTGGGTGCATTTGCCAAAACACACTCAGTCCTACATCGGTCTGCACGTCTGTCAATTCAGTGTTTTAAATGTATTTGAATTAATCCACGTGATTGTTCTTTTTTTAAAATTTTATTTATTTGAGAGAGAGAGAGAGAGCATGAGAGGGAGAAGGTGAGAGGGAGTAGCAGACTCCCCATGGAGCTGGGAGCCTGATACCGGACTCGATCCTGGGACTCTGGGATCATGACCTGAGCCTAAGGCAGTGGCTTAACCAACTGAACCACCCAGGTGCCGCACGATTATTCTTAACAGAGAAACCAAACCCGAGTAATACTCTATTGCACGTTTGAAAGTTTCGGAGAGAATAGATCTTAAGAGTTTTCACTGTAAGGAAAAAAAAAGTTTGTAACTAAGTGTGATGACCAAAGTTAACTAGACTGATTGAGATCATTTTGCAGTGTATACAAATATTGAATCAATACGTCATACACCTGAAACTAAGGTAACTTTGCAACTCATTTTACTGAAACCTTAAAAAATCCAGTTGTGTTATCTGCTTGCAAAATATACTTTATAGTCTGAATTCCTTGTACTGACTTGTCTCCTCTTCTCTTCCAGACCTCCTCTGTTCGCTCTCTCGGGAACCGTGGGGAACTCTCTGGTGTCTGTGCCTTCCCCTCTGGCTGGGCGTCCTTCTGCCTCTCCTCGTCTGCAATCTCTTCCTCACCTCTCAAACCACAGCTCCAGTGGCCCCTTCCTAAGAGGGCTTCCCTGAGCTCCCTGGGGGCTGACTATACCTGTCACAGAACTTTGCAGTAACTCCAACACAGTTCTCAGCATGCTTGTCTGCCAGGGTTTCTAAGCAGAAGGGCAAATGAGAGTTATTGGGGATTCTGATAAAATAATAATAATAATAATAATAAAAAATAAACAGGATTCCCAGGGCCCATCTGCTGGCCATTTTGGTTCCACAAGTCAGCCGCAATGGAGGGGTCTGTATTTTTAACACATGCTCTGGGCGACTCTGATTCACATGTTCTCAAGCCATGCTCTTAAGAAACTGCACATTATTGTCGGTATTTATTTATATTTCTGCTCTCTGTGACCTTCACCTACCCACCTCCTCAATGGTCAAGAGCTCTCAGGAACAAGAACCATCATACTTTCATTCCTGTGGCCCTGGTGTTTGGCCTAAGTACTGGGACACAGTGGGTGCACAGTAAGCATTTGACGACAGAATCCTTTTAGTCATCTTGTTTAGAATAATGTATTAAGTGCCTACTGTGTGCGCACAGTTGTTCTGTGCGCTGGGAAGAAGTATAAGAAAACAAGAGATACTAAAGTGCCCTTATAGACAAAGCAATGGGAATGTGAATTACAAGGACCAGATTCTGCATTTCTGAGTTTTAACAATCATGTACCAGAGGACTACTGTTTGCCGGTCATTAGGTGTTTTCGTGGACACTCTGTTATTAGACTTCACAGTAAATAAGAGAGAAATAATACACGGGAATGCTTGTTCCTGTTTATTCCCCCCATTTTCATGACTTTTTTGAAAACACTTTTTGTTGAAGTACAGTTGACACATTATGTTAGTTTCAGTTGTACAACACAGCAATTCTACAGTTGCGCACATTCTGCTGGGCGCACCACAAGGATAGCCACCATCTGTCACCACACATTGCCCGTGCTGTCCCTTTCATCCCCGAGACTCATTCATTCCATAACTAGAGGCCTCTCCCTCCCACTCCCCTCCCCCCAGTTTGCCCATCCCTTTACCCCACTTCCCTCTGGCAACCATCACTTTGTTCTCTGCATTTTGGGTCTATTTCTGCTTTTAATTTGTTTTCTCATTTGTTTGTTTTGTTTTTTTAGATTCCACATAAGTGAAATCATATGGTATTTGTCTTTGTCTGACTTCCTTCACTTCGCATAATACCCTCTAGGTCTATCCTTGTGGTCTCAACTGGCAGGATTGCGTTCTTTTTCATGGCTGAGTAATATTCCTGTGTGTATAGCACTTCTTCCATATTCATCTTTCTATCGATGGATGCTTGGGCTGCTTTCATGTCCTGGCTCTCATAAATAATACTGCAGTAAACAGGGGGAAGTACGTCTTTTCAAACAGGTGTTTCTGTTTCGTTTTTAACCATGAGGAAATTAAAAATTGGAGAGGTTGTGCCTGGCTCTGTATTGTAAAGCTACTCACCTACAGAGTATGCATTCAGAGGCTGGCCTGTTTGTTTCTAGCACTGAGGTCTTGCCCCTGCCCCCCCCCCACCAGTGGATACCTCATGGCTTTGGCATTCCTGCAATGTTCTTTCACATGGTACAGGTGACCATCCCCAGCACAGCCAGCAGACATGAACATGGGCCACCTGGCAGCTGAGCAAATGGGTCACATGGGATGGTATTCTCACCTGCATGCTCACCTGTGGAGCTGCCTGGACACCAGAGTTCCACTGAGCCAGCAAGCCAAGGGCATATTGGCACAGCTGTGCCTCATGAGAGGAAGCGTGTTGTCGTTCCTCATGCTTTCATTAGGAGGATTTAGAACAGAGGAGGCTGAAATGGCTTCATGTTAGCACAAAAAATCAGAGATTAATAGTAAACCTTGAAAATAGTGAAGCATCTGATTTGGGCTTCTCCACCGACAAGCCCAATAACACAGAGGAAACTATTAACATACAAATAGACAGGCTTCCCATTAAAACAGCAGCAGACAGTTCTGGAAAAGACCTCTTCACGCAGAAAGCAATTATGATGGGAAATCAAGTCCGATTCAGACCCATTTGCAGCAAGCTTGGAAAATCAAAATGTAACCACTCATAATCGGATAGACAACCCTGCTGTCGGGGGACGGGCAGCCAGTTCTTTATTATTATTGCTACTGTTATTATTATTTTAGTTTTAAAGAATTCAATGTTATCAGCTCCAAATCTTACTGACTTGCAGGCTCTGCTCAGAGGGCTGCAGCATAGTGTGGACACATTTATACACACACACACACACAAAGAATCAGCCCACATACAAATAGATTTTTTGTCAAATTTCCGGAGGTTAATAGGGTTTCGAGCTGAGATGCCACTCAAACCAAGAACTTTTAAATAAGTAGACACCTCCCTGCTGGGTCTGTATCCTCTGTAAGTCCGAAGCTTCAGCCTGGGCCCTTCTGCTGTCGTGCGGCTGGAATGTGCAGACTAGAACCTTAGAGGCACGGCGGAGTCTGGAAATGAGAGGTCAGCCCAAACAAAATTGGAAGCTCCAAGTAAGGACAAAACCGTTCTAGAAAACATGAGTGTTTTCTCCTAAATGGTTGTGGAAAACATAGGAGGCAAAGAGCACAGACACACCGTTCCAAAACCTTCATGAAAGTGCAAGAGGTTAGTGATATTGCCCACAGTGACGTCACATGAACTAGCTGGCTAAGCCCCCTGCTGTGACCTTTCTTGTCACCAGGCAGTTCTTCTATGCTAACATGCTTTGCTCTGATTGACAGCCTAGCTTTCTGTCTCTTGCGCTACGCTGCAGGTCCAGTACTCAACAGACTCTGATTACCTTTCAGGAGGAGGACCAGCTCCTTGCATTTGACCTAAGACAGCCATCCAGGTGTTGGCCCTGCTTCTGTCTCTAGAAGAGGCTCCCTCACTTCTCTGTGCCCCAGCCAATCTGGTTGTCTTTAGTTCCATAAATGTGCCATATTCCTCATGCTCTGGGCCTTTGCACATGCCTTTCCCTCTGCCTGGAATTCTGCTCTGTGTCCCACATTCCCACCTCCTGTCCCCCTCACAGCTCCCTTGTTCACTGGGATGGGAGTGGGACCCCAGTGGGGTCACCCCATGGAAGGATGATGAGATATCTTCTAACTTAAAGAGTGGGAAGAGTGGGAAGACTTCAGTTTTGCCCTGTGTAAACCCAGACACACTCCCTTACAAATGCAGAAAAGTTAAACTCATTTTATACGTAGAAATCTCAGACATGCTATGAGATGGTACATATCTGTTGTCTTAAACGGCTACGTTTGGGGTAATTTGTTATTCAGCAATAGATATATAATAAATATACCTCCCTACTCTTGACTTCAGGTACTTAGGAGCTAGGAATCTGCAGGGGCTCATTTTTGGAATAAACCAGATGATAGACTGTGCTGAGGGTCAGCCTTAACCCACTTTCTATTTGTTCAGCCATGGTATGATTTTATCAGAGTTAGAGACTCAATTTGTGCAGATTTCTTTCCCTTTATATTCCTATAGAATAAAATATGGTCAATTGCATGGATTTGAAGTTAAACATATCTGAGTTCACATCTTTTCCTTCACTATTTATCATATAGGGAATTGTTGGAAAATTTAATCTCTCTGATAGGAGAGGTTTCACCGTAAAATCGGGAAGGTAATACTACTTGCTTCATTGAGTTGCACACTTCAGGACGTGAGGGTTTTATCAAGATACATTTACATAATGTACACAAAACATTTAGCATGGTGGCTGATACCCATTAAAGATGTATCTAATAATAATTATTGCTATTATCTTTCATAATAGTCACTCAAATTCCCTCACACCAGCAAATAGGAAATTTCTTTCATTCCAAAGAATTGTCCTCACTGAACTTAATTCTGGTACACAGCATCTTATAATAACTAAGTGTTCTGAAAATTGTGGTCCATGAGCTTTCTGAATCAGAATGACCTGAAGTGATCCTAAAAATAAAGAGTCTCAGGTTACCTGAGTGGCTCAGTTGGTTGAACGTGTGACTCTTGGGTTCAACTCAGGTCATGATCTCGAGGTTGTGGGATCAAGATTTGTGTCGGTCTCTGGGCTTTGTGGGGAGTTGGCTTGGGATTCTCTCCCTCTCCCTCTACCCTTCTCCCCACTCTCTAAAATAAACAAATACATCTTTTTTTTAAAAAAAGATTTTATTTATTTATTTGACAGACAGAGATCACAAGTAGGCAGAGAGGCAGACAGAGAGATGAGGGGAAGCAGGCTTCTTGCTGAGCAGAGAACCCGATGTGGGGCTCGATCCCAGGACCCTGGGATCATGACCTGAGCTGAAGGCAGAGGCTTTAACCCACTGAGCCACCCAGTTGCCCCCCAAAAATACATCTTTTAAAAAAAAATTAAGAGTCTTAAAATGAATTTCAGGCCCATTAAGTCAGTATCTTTGGGATGATAGTAGAGTAAGGAGGACAGGATGATAATCTGCGTTTTTTAACATCCCCTCTACCCCAGCTTGATGGTAGTGTTCAGGAAAGCTCCAGAATCACGGAGATAGAGCAAAGAAGATTCATCTCAGAATAGGAGGACCTGAGGTGCTAGTCTGGCTTCTGACATTTACTGGCCAAAGTGAATTAACCTTTGTAATTCCCAGTTTCTCATCTGTGAAAAGGAAACATGAATCTCCTTCTCTAGCTTATAGAGCAATTTAAAGATCGGTCGGGATAATGAAAACATTAACTGACTTCTATCTAGTGTGTACACAGTTTACAAAGTGATTATATCCACTTTATCTCATTGAAACTCAGGACTGTCTTATGAAGTCAGTCTCCCTCCCTGTTGACAAGAACAGGAGTTAAGGTGGGTGAGGTTACACCCAGGCTTGTCCAGGCTGCATCATGACAGGGTTAGTGTGCAAACCGAGGTCTAGACTGTCAATGCAGAACTGAACTAAAACCAAGGGGCTATGTCATATGTCACTGTGCTATTTGTGGACATCACTTTGGTCAAGACTGTTTCCCTGGTTATTCTACCAAATGTAGAGGACAGACTGAGGGAGAATCTATGTTCTAATTGCCCAGATCACAATTATACATGCAAAGAGCCACAATTATTTTCAGACAAAAACTGTGAGGTCATTGGAATACATTTCCTTAGCAATGACATTAGAGAAAGTGCCAGGCTTGGTCTGTCAAATATTTCTAACTTGTGCACTCATTGTAGATTATGAACTTAATGAACTCCCTTCATTTGCTTTTTCTGGGTCATTATTTTGTTTCTTCTGCCTAGGTTTATTCAGGAGAAAAATATTTGGAAAATCATTTGTAGTCTCCAAAGGCTGCATCAATACAGGAAAGGGTTTCCACTGGATAGTTTATATTTCTGCTAATAAATCGAGGGTCTGCTCTTACACCATGTGGAATGGCTGGATGGGTTTTCACGAAGTTTGGGGGTATATCTAGGGTGGTCTGATGGGAAATATAAGCTGTGTTGTGTGTATTAAGTAGATCTTTGGGCGTCAAGGATGGATTCCTCTTCTAAAGTTAGCCACACATCCTCTGGAATAGCCACACATGAAGACTCCGTGGCCAGGACAGGACATATGTGTTAGATTCGTTAGCTCAGAAAACAACGTGCTTTCAAATGCTACGCCAATCTGAAGTCTCAAGGTCATGCTTTCTGAACTGTCAGTACTGTTTGCGATCTAGTTGATTCCCATATGGTAACCTCAGGTCAAGAGCTTGAGGATCAGCCTGTACTTAACTAAAGTGTTTTATGTTGGGTTCCCCCAAGAGGAGACCTGAATACAAGGGTCTGAGTGCAGATGGTGTATCTGGGAAGTTGTCTCAATACACTGGCAGGGAAGGGGGCAAGTTTGAAGGGGAGGTAGAAGGCCAAGATAGAGAACATGAGTGTATAGACTACTGGTATGGGCAGTTGGGGCTCAGTCTAACTACAGACCCCTGTGAGACAGTAGACAACACTTCACAGTGATCCCACCCGGGGGCAAGGAAGCCATCGAGTATTTATGCTCTGACTGACATTTGTCATGGCTTTTCCTGGGGTGTTAAGACCCTGGCATTTCTGACCTGCCCTCGGGTGTGCAGAGAAGGTCCTCAAGCAGGGAATCGGGGATTTACAGAGAATAGCCCTTAGCTTGACTGGCAACCTACAGAGTTTCCTGTAACTCAAAAGGCTGTGTCCTGGATAAGCCTGAGTGTGGTAATAATGGTGATTCACTGGTGATACAGGAGTAGCCATATACTATGTGCCTGTCACACAGTGGTTACCATAGTAGGTCCATTATGCATCTCATTTGACCCGCCCAAGACCCCATGTCAAAGCATTATGGCTCGTAATCCACACCTGAGGACAGGAGGAGTCAGATATCCATTGGCGTAAGGTCACACAATTGACAGAGGAAAGCCAGAATCTTAGCCCAGGACTCTGACTGCAAAATGTACTCCCTCTACAGAGCAGGGGTAGATACAGATCCGTCTAATGGTTGCATTAAACCTACATCCAGAGTTCTTTTAACTTTGACACTATGAGGTAGTATTTTTATTGACTTAACATCTATCTTGAATATTTTCTGAAATCCATCCCTCACCTGCCTCCCTCACCTCTAGGCAAGGCTGAAGTGTGTTCCGTAATAAAATGTGGATACTCTTTTGGCTTAAATAAACATGTTTGTACCTTCTGTGTGTATATAAAGCCTCAGAAAATCAACCTGGGGAATTTGGGACAGGTCAAAGGGGCCCAGACACTATCATGGACTCATGGCAAGAGTAAATGGACTCCCTCACTCTCTACCACACCTTCCTGCCTTCAGGTTAAAAGGATGTGATCAACTTAGCTTCATGCAATATCTACTTGTTTTCTGGGCTTGTTCACAACAAATATTATCAAAGTTTAAGAAAATATGTTGGGCTTCCAGCAAGGCTTGAACCATGCAAATGTTAGTGGGAGAGAATGCATGAGATAATCTATTTCCTACCACAGGAAGCTTCAGCTACTTGTGGTGGGTTCATGGTTGACAAAAAGAAAAAAAAAAGTAAAAAAATATATATACAGATGATGTACATGCATACATACATAAAAAACTATGGAAATGTGTTTTCCAAATGCAATTACACTGAAATTCTCAGGTAAACGGGTCAAAGGAAGAAAGACTCTCAAGAGGGTTCAGCTTTTAATCTCCAAGAATTTCAGCCAACAGCACACAGAGTTCGTCTACTTGAAGCCATAAAAATTTAGAATTTGGAACATCTAAGATTGGCCACACAGTAAACTGTATAACAACGTCTTTGTTTATTGCCCCACACTCAAGCTCCAAAAGGGAAACCAAAGCTATTTTTCCAAATGGATCAATGTCTGAAATATTGGCTTCCATTTCTGAAGAACTCACTTTTGAGCTTGTTTGTCCAATGCTGTAGTTAAAATTAATTTCACCCTTCAGGGATTTGTAGGCATGCTGACAGATTCAATGACAAAAATGGAGTTTTATTGGAAAGGGTGTTAGTCGGGAAAGCAAAGGGCTCAGAGAATAATTTGGTAATGGGCTATTGAGACTTTCTTCTTAGGTCACTGGTTCAAATCTAGGACCTGCTTGGCAGTGATTGAAAATCGTTACCATTTGACAGCTGCCTGACAGCAGCCAGTAACATGTTGGTGCCCTATTCCTACAGGTCCTTCTAGGCCAAACAACCACATGACAGGAGGGATATCATGGATTAAATGAAGTCACAGGAGTTGAATTAACCAGTTTCTTTCTCAGTAGCTTGTTACTGAATAGGTTAAACGTTTTTATCATGTTACCAGGTAATGGCCCTCAACAAGATTCCAATGTTTATTTCTGGGTTTTTTTTTTTTTTTTCCTGTTGCTGCCTGGGATTGCCCATGTCAATTATTTATTTTTACCTGAATCATGATTCTTTTTCACTGAGGTATAATTGACATATAGCATCATATTAGTTTAAGGTGTACCACATAAATTTAGATTTGATATTGTATGTATTGCAAAATAAGCACCACAATAAGTCTAGTTAACATCTGTCACCACACATAGTTATAAAACGATTTTTTCTTATGATGAGAAATTTTAGGATCTAGTCTCTTAGCAACTTTCAAATAAGCAAATAGTATTACTAACTGTAGTCCTCATGCTGGACATAGCAACCCCCCCCCCCACTATGGCTTGTTCATTTTATAGCTTAAAGTATGCAGCTTTTAATCTATCCCATTTACCCCTTTCACCCAACCCTTACCCCCAACTCTGGCAACCACCAATCTGTCCTCTGTATCCATAAGCTTGTGGGTTTTTTGGTTTTGTTTTTTGTTTGTTTCTTTGATTCCACATATATGTGAGAACATACAATGTTTATCTTTCTTTGTCTGACTTGTTTCATTTGGCATAATGCCCTCAAGGTCCATCCATGTTGCCACAAATACAAGATTTCATTCTTTTATATGGCTGAGTAATATTCCATTATATGTATATGCCACATCTACTTTACCCATTCTTCTGTTAGCCTTCCAATTCCCACCTCTTAACAATGGTTATATCTGATTAAAACCATGGAGAAAAATGGAAGTTAGTGAGAAATGAAGGGTGAATTACAAGCAAACCTAACATTGGCCAGCTGCTTATAGCTGAACTAGTAACCTACATGTTTATATAAAAAACAGAAAATCTTAAAAGGCCAGAACTGGCATCAGGAAAACACAAAAGGACAAGCCCCAAATAGACTGACTGCAGGAAGAAACTTGGCAGATTTCCATCTCCGCGGCCCTTAAGAGACAATCAGGCCAAGGAGCCACATAGGACCCATTATGGGAAGGTTGGCGCCATATTAATTTCAGCATGGCCATTCTCAGCGGGAACCCAGTCACCTGACCACATCTCCACAGGGGTCCATCCTTAATGCAGACTGGGACAAAATAATGAGGACTTGATTCTAAGCAAGGTAATTTCCTTATTTCAATGGGCTTAAGCCAAAACCTTTAAAATTATTTTAATGTCTTTTTTCTTCTTAATAGGACATGTAAGTACTAGGAAAATTATAGGCATTAAAAAGGTTTCTTTGGATTTTTTTTTCTTTTTGTAATTGCCTTTTAGAGGGTAAAACTTTTAATTCGTTCTGAATGTTTCACTCTGATATGAGAAACCTGACCTAAGCCTCCTATGCTGAGGTAAGTTCCTCATATTTCCCCCTAAAATAACATTCAATACATTCACTACTTTGAGCTCAACATGTGTTCTTACTCCGTAGATGATAAACCACCAGATTTCCAGAGAGGTGACAAGATTTATCTGCCTCTATTGGCCAAAGTGAAGAGTCTGCCACAACCACATTAGAGATAAACATGTTCAGCCACGTGACTGATCTTTAAATAACATCACAACCTGTCCATCTAAGGGAACATTGCCCCCTTCAAAGTACACCTGGATGAGACTCGTGATTTTAAATGGGGGTCCCTGCTTCAACTGCAATGATGCCATGAGAAAACTCCCAAATCCGAGCGGCTTATAAACATAAACACTTTTTTCTTGCTGCCAGGGTTGCATATTGGTTGTGGCTTAGCTCTCTTTGGCCAGAGGCTCCACATGTCTCTTATTTTAGGACCTAAGCTATAGGGACAACACCTAGGGAATGTTCTTCCTATTGTAGAAGACAGGAGATTAAGAAAGATGAGCACAAACATGCAGAGCTTCTTACAGCCTTGGCTTGAACTGGCACATAGTCATGTCTAATCATGTTCCATCGGCCAAACATGACCAAATCCCAGCTGGAACGATGGGTCAGAGGGAGAAGGGATCTTTATTGGTCATTAACACAATCCATGGCTGTCACATAGCTTCAAACTCTCTGCTGTACAGGTGTGACTCTTTTATTGACTTAGCACATGCTGATGGAGTCCCTACTCATTATAGGAACTCATTACAGGATTGAGATGAGCAAAATACATTCATCATATCGTGCCATCCTCACAATGAAGCTCCAAGAGAGGTACTTTCCCCTTCTGACAGATGAGTCAGTGGTAACCCAGTACAGCGAAGTTCTATGCCTTGGCCCTAATGCTGAAAGTGGTGTACCCGGGATCGGAGTCCATGCGCGACTGCAGTCCCTGGCTCTGTGCTAAAGCATGTGGCTGGGGGTTGGAGGGTCACAGTCCCCATGTGTAGATCCTTGGGCCAATACATACAACACTATCACCCTATCAGGGATAGGATTCTGTTTAGAAATGATTTTGAGGGCATCTGGCCAATTCTGGAAACTAAGGAGGTTGATTAGCCTCAGTACTCCCAGTTGAGGTCTGAAATGAGATGTGATAATAAATTAATGTGGCTGATCTTATGTGCCTTACAACCTGGCTTAGGAGGAAATTCTCAAACGGTATCCCTGCCACGCCATCATCCTCTGCCTGTAGTGGAGGCTGGGAATATTTTTACTGAGCCCCATGCATCATTAATTACACAAGGAGGAATAGAACTATGCTACTCCAATATAGTAAGAACAAAGGGACATTCATTAATATTCAATATGTAATGTTCAATATGTTTAAAGACCTAGAGTCTGTACTGAGCACAGGAAATTAAATACTAACCAAGACATTCCTTGCCTTCATGGAGCTTGTAATCTAGCAGGGAATGCAGACTTTCACTAGACAAACACATTAGTGACTGTCTAATTACATACTGGAGTCATCTGTAAGTTCCACGAGAGGATAGGACAAAGGTGAGAAAGACGTTCACAAGAAGTGACAGAACCGTGAAGGAGAGGGCCTTACAGAGGCCAAGTGTATATATGTATGCACGAGCCTAGTCCTGAATGTGTGCACATGTGTGTGTGCAAGCATGTGTGTCAGTGAAGTGAAAGAACATTCGAGACAATGTGTGTGTCCAATTCTTGGAAGGGATGAAAGGGCAACATCTCTGTCTAGCAGGGCTTGTGTGAAGGGCTGGTGCCTATAACACCCCGTCCCCTACAGCCAACTTCAAAGAGAAGAGATGTCACTTCTAGTGAGATCCTCCTTAGTGCCTGTGCAGAAGGGTTACAAGGGGTTACCCTGAGTTACAAAGGAAAATTTTTTGTTTGTTTGGTTTTGTTTTTGTGTGTTTTTGTTTTTGTTTTGCTATGAGAAATCAACTTCCCACTGCCCCAGAGAGCCTGGAGGTGTAACTAAGGAACTGGACCCTGCATGGGTTAGATGCTGAGTCGTAGAACCACACTTTGCCATCAGCTTATGGAATCAGTGCTTTGCTCTTGGCACTCAGCACATGTCTACCTAATAGTCACTCTATTCCAGAACCGTGGGAGAGAGCGAAGACTGGTACAACCCTGCCATTAAGGACTTCATGGTCTATGCAAGAAGACACCCCACGAGCATGCAATTGCAGTACAGTACCCAGGACAGTGCTCTAGAGTACTGAGCACGGAGAGGTCCCTCCCTCAGACTGTGGACTGGAATGTCAGGGAAAGATTTCTGGGAAGAGTGGAGGGCAGAAGCAATTCCTAGAGAATTACTAGGAGTTGACCAGGCCAAAAAAAAAAAAAAAAAAGAGAGAGAGAGGCATCAGTAGCTCCATTAGAAGGAACAGTTGGTACAAAATCAAGGGTAGGTGCAAAATAACAAAACAAAACAATCCACAGTGTAGTAGGGCACCAAGAGAGCATTTCAGCTGCAGTCAACATCCCACCAAAGTGTTTCGATTTTGCTCAGTCCTGGCTCAGTCCGCTGCAGTATAGCCTCATGGGTTCCTTCTGGCCCCCAGCTTTATTGAGGTGTCATCGACATGTGACATCATGCAAGTTTAAGGTGTACAACGGTGTGGTGATTTGATATATGGAAATATTTTGAAATGTTTGCCACAGAGGACTAATGACATACCCCCTTCCTCACATAATTACCATTTCGTTCTTGTTGTTATGGTAAGAACAGAGAGTTCTAAGCATCGTGAGCATATGCTGTGCGTTAAAGGCACAGAACTTCACTCACCTTATAACTCAAGGTTTCTATCACTTGACCAACATCTGTGCGTTTTTTTCCATCCCTAAGTCCCTGGCAACCCTATTTCCACAGTTTCTGTAAGTTTGATATTTTTAGATTCCATATATAATAAGTAAGATCCTACAGTATTTATCTTTCTCTGTCTGATTTATTTCACGTTGTCTAATGCAACTGTGCTTTAGGCAACTGCGCTTCCAAACTCGTCTCATATGTCCTCTCCAGAGTGTCACTAGAATCGTTGCCAAAACTCCCATCTGGATGTTGGGTGCCTTCGGTGTTGGGAGTTGCGTGCAGGCTTGATGTCGGTATTATTGGCATGATTGCTAGTTATTTCATGGGCGTCAGTGTTCTCGAGCCTTGGAGGTCATTTGCACAGCGCACACACCTAACACCAAGAGATGTGATGGGGCAGATGACAGGTCTCCTTCCCACCAGCTCTCAGGTAAAAGCCAGCTACTCTGAGAACACTTGGGCCATCCAGAAGTCACCTTCTGCTCCTTTGAAGTTTGTGGGAGGATTTGCTTCATTGTGTCTCTGTTTTATACACACATATAATCTTTCCTGTTGGAATGGGAAATTGTAGAGGGCTCTGTCTCGTTGACCTGGGACACAGTATAAGGTAGTGTCTATAGGCAGAGCTTTGAGGCTCTGCCATATTCCTACCACCCTCTGTAGGCAGGTACTGGTGCATGCTGAGCCCCATGTTCCTCTTCCAAAGTGTCATCTAGTCTATTCTTGTAAGAAATGTCATTGGATTTTGATAATGGTTGCATTGAACCTGTAGATCACTTTAGGTAGTATGGACACTTCAACATCTCTAAGTCTCCAATCCATGAGCAAGGCATGTTTTTCCATTTGTATCTTCCTTAGTTTCTTTCATCAGTGTCTTGTAGTTTTCAGTGTGCAAGTCTTTCACTTCTTTGGTTAAGTATATTCCTAAACACCGTTAGGAGGATTGTTTTCCTAATTTCCTTATCAGGTAGTTTATAATTAGTGTATAGAAACGCAACAGGATTTTGCATGTCGATTTTGTGTCCTGCAATTTTATGAAAACAATGTATTAGTTCTTATAATTTGTGGAGTATTTTGGGTTTTGAAAAACTAGTTCTAAAATTCATAGGGAGCTATAGTAATTCCCTCAAATTATTCTATAAATTTAATAAAATTTAAATAAAAGTATCTAAAGAGCTTATCATTGAAGTTGACAAAATTATTCTAAATTTATTGGCAAAGCTAAAGTGCTGAGAATCCATTTTAAATCAAGTGGAAAGCATGGAAAATTCAATACAAAGCACAGGAATATTGGCATCCAAACAGGGAGGGAGACTAACTCAGATCTCTTCTTCATACAATGTTCAATAATGAATTTCAGTTGGATTAAATCTCTTAATTTGAAATGTAAAATTTAACACATCTAACTTTAGGACCTTGGATTGGGGAAAGGTTTCTTAAACAAGACACGGGAAGCGCAATCCTTAAGTGACATTTTTTAAATGTGAAACTTTTCAACAAATGTTAATTTAGAAATTCACAAACTAAGAGCAACACTCGTTTTATAGTACAACCAAATATATGAATAATTATGACATATTAATAAATAAAAGGTATACAACTCAATGCATGGTGGCAGGAATGGCCTAATGATACCATAAAGGAAATTCAAAGAAGAAAAAACCCAAACATTGTGTAAAAATAGGCTCACCCGGGCGCCTGGGTGGCTCAGTGGGTTAAGCCGCGGCCTTCAGCTCAGGTCATGATCTCAGGGTCCTGGGATCGAGTCCCGCATCGGGCTCTCTGCTCAGCAGGGAGCCTGCTTCCTCCTCTCTCTCTCTCTCTGTCTGCCTCTCTGCCTACTTGTGATCTCTGTCTGTCAAATAAATAATAAAAACCTTAAAAAAAAAGATATTAAAAAAAATAGGCTCATCATTTCCCTCTTTGACTTACAATACCTTCTTGGTCACATACCAAACACCAGTGTCTATGTTTAGACTCCCTTTTCTGTTTCTTTGATCTACTGGTCCACTTGATAAAGTGATCTCTACTACTTTGTCACAAAGTTTTGTTGCTCTAAGTCTGTGCTGTCGCGATCACATTTGGCTATTTAAATTTAAATGAGTATAAAATACAGTAAACGGTCAATTGTTTGACTGTTCACACATTGAACACACACTGATCACACATTTCCAACATCCCCAGTGCTCACTAGTCATATGTGGCTGCTTGAATAGCCTAAGTATAGAATATTTCCATGATTACAGAAAGTTATATTAGACCCTGCTTCTTGAGCCCATAAATAAGTCCTAGTATCATTATTAATTTTTTAATTTTATTTTCATTTCTTTTCAGTGTTCCAGAATTCATTGTTTATGCACCACACCTATCATTATTATAATAGGACATGGCTTCTTTCATTCTTCCTCACCTTTGATACTGCTCTGACTCTTTACTTTTTCAAATAAGTTTTAGGTTAAGTCATCAGGGAATTAAAACAACGATGAGATGCCACTCTACGGCAACTAACACGAATGCATTATACATATCAAAATAGATTTCTGAGCATAATGGGTGCGCGCTAGAGAGCAAGTTGCAAAAGGGAGTGTGCATTTGTGCATGTGTGTAGGTGTAATGCTATGACACAATTTAAGCAAATTTTAAAAACACACACAGAACTATTCTTATGGTTTATGGATCATCATCATAGCTAATATTTATTAAGCATTTATTTTTCCCAGGCTCGGGTTCAGGGACCTGAAGTATTTTCCCATTTGACTCTTGCACCCAGGCTTAATTCACTATCATCTTCCTCATTTGACTGAGGTATAGAACAGGTAAGCAATGTGCCCCAGATTACCCAGCTCGTTGGTACAGAGCTGAGCTCACAGCCAGCCTGTCTGACTTCCAAGTCTGCATGCATAACCGCGATGCTGTCCTGGACTCAGACCAAATGACACTCACTAGACATGCATGGGAATGTTTCCAGAGAGGGAGAAAATAGAAATGGGCTGGAGGGCTCTACCTTCTGTATAGTGTGCGTGGTGTGTGTGTGTGTGTGTGTGTGTGTGTGTGTGTGTGTGTGTAAGAGAGAGAATGAGACAAGTGGGGAGAGAAAGGGAGATCTGAAGGTACAGAGAAGATGAAATATTACTATCTCTCAGGTTAGGCTGGTGGATAGCCTCTTCTGTTTGAGGAAGAGGTAAAAGAGGTTAATTGATGAAGTAAAAAATAATGAGTATATTGTGAGAGGAAGTGAGGCTTCTAGGACTCGCTATGATCTGTAGTGTGCTAACTAGACTGGTGCACTGCTACGTCTTACCCCTTCTGCTTTGCAAAGCCAGGTACGCAAGCTGAAAGGTTTGCAAGCTTGAGTGAGAGAGACACGGTTGGGGGGGTGGATACTGCTGGGGGGAGGTTCCTGGAGCAGACCAGAGGGAGGGGCAGCTGCTGTAGGGGAGGTAGAGCAAGAAGGTACCAGAAACCCTTGGTGCTGGATGTAGTCCTCGTCCATTTCCCCAGGGAGAGCTTCAGTAAAATCTACCTCCCCCACAGCTTTAGCTGTTGGATTGCTATTTTCCTTTGGCACATGGAAAGAGGCGAGACCAGCCTCAGCGAGACCATGGTGATACGTGATGTGCCCCTGTCGGTGATATTATGCTGAGGTCACTTATGGAAAGTGTCTCTTCTTGGCACTCAGAGCCTTTGCAGTTAGTCTTAGTAGCCCGCACTGCTTCCCATGGTAGCCTCTTCTCTCCTGGCACTTCTGGTCATCTAATCAGGCCAGCTCTCACACTTCATACCTATGTCACCTTGCTGCAGTGGAGAGCTGCCTGTGAGCCTAATGTCTCAACTTCCCAGGCAAGGAGTCTCTTTGGCTGTGTCCTTCCTGCCAGCTCATGTGTGGGGCTTCTTGCACAACTGCTGTCCTGGGAGCAGACAAGTGGGAGGGGCAACATGGTGCCTACATGGGCAGGTCTGGGACAGTTTAACCGTGTGAATGGCAGACACCTGCCAAGCCACCAGGAAGGGGAGCTGGGTTCATTTAGGGGAAGGAAGGGAAGAGGGGAGGTGAAGAAGACAGGTGGTGGGAGGTCTTTGCTCCTCCTTTCCTTGCAGCTGCTCTGCACAAGGGACCCACTGCCCCTGCCCACTGAGCCCCTTCTGCTGCCGATTTATGGCTTCTTTTCTGCAAAAGAATGGACCAGAAGGTCCTTAGGAATCAAACCTTCTGCAAGGTGCCATCTCGCTCTGGCTCAGCTACAGCCCCTTCTTGGACACAAAAGGAGGTTTCTAGATCCTGGGATTGTGGCTGGCCTGCACCTGCCTCCAAGCTAACATCACACCTTGCACTGCTTTGTATGGTCCAAACATGGAGATGCCAGGCTAGGCTATGCCAACACACTTATGTATAAGCCAAAACGCTAAGGTTAAAAAGTGATAAAATGCTGGGGTCTTAGGGTATTTTGCAATTGAATGAAGCCCCGTGAACCTTGCTAAAGAATGTCCCACTATGAAATCTTCCACTCTCCATTGGGTAGGGTTCTGGGGCCAGCAGGGGGTGAAGCCGCCTGTCACAGTTCATTTCTTCTGCTTCGGCCACCTGCTCCCAGATCTCTCCACAAACCCACGCCTGAAGATCTGCCTCAGATTTTGGGCTCATGAGAGAGACAAGATAGGTGAGTGGTAATGAACAGTCCTGGGGTCAGACAAGACTGGGTTGGGGCCCAACTTCTCTTCAGGTCCTTGGTGGTTAAGCTTTTTGAACTTCATTCTCTTTATTAGAATGAAAAACTTAACTGCTTTGAAGAGTTCCTAAAATTAAAACTAATGTGTGTTCCTGTGGCCAGTTTCTCTCCTTAAACCCCCTGGGGACCATAACAGGTTATTTCAGATTCTTGGAATATTCTGCATGTTATAAAGTCGATCATGGGTTGTTGACACTGGTTTGTTTTAAATATATTTACTATTAATGAAATTATCACAGGTACATACATATGAATGCTTTTAAATCCGCTCCATCTCACTGATAAACACATAAGTGAGTAAATGGAAGACAAAGAGATCCTTCAATTTATTTGGCTTTCATTTATCAGTGCTACATTTATACATATTTAATATATTTATATATGTATATATTATAATATATTATGTTTATATGTATATACTATTTACATATTATACTTACAGTACCACTGTGGTTTGAGAAATAAGAATGGGGCTCTGTATAAACAAACCCTGTCCCACTGTTTGCTCTAACATATCATAGCTTTGTGACCTTAAATAAGTTAGTTAACCACTCTGAATATCCTGGGATATCCTGGGAGAGAGTTTGCAGAATGGTTAAGGGCTTCAACTCTGGAACCAGATTATCTGGGTCCGAACCCCAGGTCCACTACTTACTCGTCTCTCTGTGCCTCAGTTTCCCCAGCTGTCAGACTAGGAGCTACCTCCTGCTGAGGCTGTGAGGATTAAATGTGCCAAGAGAAAATCAGGTAATGCAAAGAGCTTAAAGGACTGCGTGAGATCAGCGATAAGATGGCCTTCAGAGGCCATGGTGAGGATGAGATGCGGCAAGCAGCTCAGAGCCGGACACCCAGATGCAGCAAAAAATGGTAGCTGTGGTTGCCAATATTTGACTTCAGGTCAGGAGGCGGGAGGCTAGCCTGCAACTCGTAATGCCTGGGATACACTGAGGGTTCTCCAACCCTGAGATCTTGGGATATGAGCAGGGGAGACGGAGCAAGGGAAAGGGGTGCTAAGGTCCTGGACGTAGGCACAGACAAGGGCTGCAGAGGCTGCACGCACCACACTCTAGGAAGCCGAGCCTCTGCTGCACCCGGGCCAGGACCATTTTGCTGATCCACTTCCTGCTGCCAAATGTTGTTCCACCCAGAGCTCTTTGATCCACTGCCAGTACTTGGGCAAGGGAGGCAAGGTGTGCCTGGATCCAGGCAAGGCCCGCGGGGGAGGGCCTGCCTATCCTAACAGTGACGGTGCCAGCACAGGACTGGCGGGGGATGTCCCAGAAGGGTGGGGATGGGATGGGCCTCCTGAGCCCTCACAGCTAGGAAGGCAAAGACACCTCACGGGGACCATGGGGCTCCTGGCTCCGGCGTTCAGAGCCTCCACCGCCCCGGCACCCCCAGTGGGAAGTAGAGCTTAGTTGGCAGTGTTGGCGGTGTTGTTCATGGCGCCTGTGCTCGGCTCCTCATGCCCACCTCATTCAGACCTCTCTTTGCAAAGGGAGGAAAGCTAAGGCCAGGAGAGGTGAGGAAAGTCTCCTGCGGTCATGGAGAGTCCATGCCAAGAGGAGGTGTAACAGGGTCTCTCCACCTTGGCTCTGTGGATGTTTGGGGTTGGGTCATTTGGGGCAGTGGGGGGACCGTCTGGTGTACCACAGCCTGGTTTTGCTAGATGCCAAATGCCCTTCCTCCCTCGGTAGCAACAACCAAAAATGTCTGTAGATGTTGCTAAATGTCTTCTGGGGGCAAATCTGGCCTAGTTGAGATGCACTCTCGGCCTTCTAGTCTGAAGAGGGAAGGCGGGGAGAGAAGCCGGGAGAAGCGGGAAGAGCAGAGGGAAGAGGATGTGTTCACAGAGCGAGCAGGGCCTCAGGAGCCAGTGCTGCTACTGCTTCAAGCCAAGGACCTCTGCATGACTGGACTCCGCAGGGCATATTATGAGAAGGACACACCTCAGAATGGCTTCTTCCAGAAAGGCTCATTATGCTAGTGCTCGCCATCGCACTAAGTTTTTCCCAGGGAATACCTGTTCTCCATCATCTATGCCAGTGTTTGAGTCTCTGAGTCCCCTTATGTCCTTGCCAAGGGGAGGGGCCCACACCATGCCCTCCCAGGGCTGCTTGTGTTTTCCTGACCAAGTCCAAGTGCCCAAAGTGGGTGGTGCCAGCTATGTTGGGGGCTCGAGCCTCTTGCAGGGCTTGCCCTCTGCCAAGAACAGCTAACCCCTGACAAGCATGCCCAGAATGCCGAGCAGAGCCCCAGTGTTGAGACGTTCAGATTAAAGGAGTGCATGCTGTTTATGTGAAAGTCAAATTTAACTGTGCCTTTTTTATTTTCATTGGCTAAGCCTGGCCACCCTAGGCAGGCAACTCCGACCTGACCTCAGTGGCTGAAATGGGAAGGGACCTGGGGGTCCAAAATCATGCCCCATCACACCTCTGCCAGGAAGGCCGCCAGCTTGGGAGGGCTGAAGTGTGTCCAACCCGCCGAATGGCAGGGTGGTTTTATCCCTGGCGAGAAAGGGCCAGAGAAGAATCATTCTCGTAGTTATAACTTGGTGCTAGAGCGGGCAGTCCTGAGGTCCAAGTATACCCCAGCTTCTGTGCTACCCATTTATGTTCATCGGAGGGTAGGATTTCCATTTCTATTCGTGCCTGTGCAGATGCTGTGACCTTCACAGCTGGACTCAGCAGCTGGCACAGATGCCATCATTCACCAGGGACTTTCGTCCCGCTCTTCTTTTTCTCCAAACCTTTACAATATTCCTTTCTCAAAACTGAGTCGTGGCTCTGCCTACTCTCCCAGGTGACTCAGACTCCAAAGGCAAATAGGGTAGGTGATAAGGAAGAAAGGGCTCAGTCCAAGAGGCCCAGGCAGAGGGAGTTTGGGTTGGTGGCACCCAGGCCTGAGTCAGAACCCAGCTCTGTCACTGCCTGGGTGACTCTGGGCGAGTGCCATGCATTGCTGGAGGTTCAGTTTCTTCTGCTAAAATGACTGGGATAATAGTGCACACAGCATAGGGTAGTTAGGATTTAATGAGAGAATGCACAAGAAGTAAGTACTCAGCAATTGAGCTATTACCTATCTCAAAGGATTGTTGGAGAAGTGGGAAAGGGATCTAAAGTAAAGAAATGTAGTACATGCTTCATAAATGGTAATTGTGATTATTGTTACCAACACCCTTTGGATTTGGTTATCCATTTGCCAGAAGCCCCTCCAAAACTATATTCCTACTGCACAAGAATTGGAGAAATGACTTCTTTGATAAAGTAGCTTTTCACCTGGGGGATCTGGTTTGCTGATCTTACTCAGGTTAAAATGACTGAAAATCAATTTGATTTGACAGCTGTGGAAAAAACAAAATGTGTGTACAAAGTGTTGAGCAGCAGAGCACCTCAGAACTGCTATAAAGTAAGACAGAGAAAGGGCCTGCTGTCTGTGACCCGGTAGCAGGCTTCCTTCCATTCAGGGCACCCACTGGGCCGCCTATCCCAGCCTAGACTTGCTGACCCTGTGTTCTCCTCCAGGGCCCACAAGGTGCTCACAGGAGCCCAGACACTGGGGCCCCAGCCTGTTTCTCTGCTCCCGGAGCCTGGCCTTGGCAACCTGCCCCAGGCCTGCAGACCCCAGAGCATTCTCGGCAGCCATGCAGCAGGGTTAGTGATCACTAGTAGGCAGAACTCCAGGGATGGAAGAGCTGTGCCAGTTGATTAGGTGAAAGGGGCAAAGGTAATTTCATCCATGTGTCTTTTGCCCAAGGCCAGCCGACAGTGCTTACTCCCTCCTGCCTCACTCTGCCCCACCAGACCCCCATTTCCAGGACTTGTACACCTCCGGTCTCAAGTGTCCCTTTAGGTCCATGGGCCCAACTCTTGAAATGACACATTCTCTGAGGCTACAAAGCACAGGTCAGATCACCTGTGTAACCCGGAGAAAGGGCCTTAGCCTCTTCAGATTCCCTGTTGGTCAAAGTGAGAAGAAGAAATGGACATAGCATGTCTGCCTTGTGTGGTTGGTGAAAGAACCAGGAGATAGTTGAAGGCCAAAGTGCTTTGCAAGCTGGGAGTGCCTTCAAGTGGGAGTTTTAGAGTCTTGACCATGTTCTAGAATGTTGTGGATGTTCTCTAAGAGTAGGGACATTACTCATTGACCCCATTCTTCTTGCCATTCTTCCATGTGTCCTGATTCTCTTCCACTTGCTAGGGGGTAGGGTTGGGATTGTCATGGGGTCCACTCCACAGGAGACTAGTCTCCCTGAGTCTTTAGCATAAGTCACCTAGTACGCAAAATGAGGAATCTGGTTACTTAGAATATTCCCTGTGGGTTTATTTCAAACAAGCTGCTAAGAATAATCATTAATCATTACGACATAAATAAATCTTGTGGCTGCTTCCTCTGCCATATGAAGTTGTCCTTGTAAGCAACATCTCCTCAGACCATACCTGGTCCCGAAGACATCAATCTTTAGTTTTATTCTCTTTCTCTATCTACTCTGATCTTCATCTGTCATGAACTACTTTGCTAATCAATGAGCCACATGGACCATATGCCAGTATCTCAGTGTGGTCGACTCTGGAAGATGCCTGCCTGTTGTTTAAAGTGTAGAACACAAGGAATTCCTGTATACTACTTAGCCTATATTTTAAACCAGATCTAAAAACTGTCTAAGTTTGTTAAATGACCATTCACCCCAGTTTTATGTACCCAAAAGAGACTAATCTTATTTATAGGGATAGATATAGTAACTATCTGACTTCAGCCTGGAGAACAGACTGTACTAGACAATCCTGGGCAAGTCACTTAACTGTGTTCAAGGAAGTGCCAGTACCCACAGTATATTGATACTAGCTTTCATGGAGTGAAAAGTACATATATACCAGGCATTGTGCTAATATCTTATTTAATCAGCAAGACCACCTCTAAGGATTAGGTATTTTTACCATCCCATTTTACAAGTGAGGAAAATGAGACGAGGAGAGATGAAGCAATTTTCTCAGAACTAAGCTATTAAGTAAGAGTCAGGATTCAAAGCAGGAACTTTAAATAAAACACTTTCCACCAAGCCTGCTAATTAACTCACAATGCTTTTGTGTGTGCAAAATGCTTTTGTGAGCTGGGTGCTGGTGTTCCCCTCATTTTATAGAGGAGGGGTGAGCCCAGGGAGCCTTAAGTATGATGAGTTGAATGGAGAGAGATGAAAGATGCCCTCGATATGCCCAGCATAGGGGAGGGGCCTGGGAGCTACCATGACCCAGGCTCATGGCAACTGAAGAACACCCGTGCATGACCATGCGTAAGATTATTTCATTAACTCCATTGCTCACCTGTCACAATATCTACTTTTCTGAAGTGTCTTTCATCTCAGATCTCCAAAGCAGGTGTAAAAGCTATAATTAATTGTAATAGTTGTTGTGTTTTTTAATAGTTACCTGCTATAATGTCCCTTTGATAGGTAATGGTGCTGAGGCTTTGGGTCAGAAGGAGATATCCTGAATGTGGAGACCCAAGGCATACATTAACCAAGGCCCTCCCATCTCAAATGCCCTTGAGCCTCACAAGAAGACTTAGCCTATCATCAAACAAAGAACTGCCATGAGCTACACAGATCCGTCTCCTCTTGCTCCTAGAAGGGGCTCCCATTTCTTCCTAGACAGAGGAAAGTAGTCATTTTCCGTGGCATTTAAAACAAAGACAAAGGGGTTCAAGATTCAAGATGCTGCTTCAGCACACGCCAGCATGGGTGCACTGACAACAGAAGGGCATGAGGTCATGATAAATTCTAAATCACAATGGTTTTATACTCTTTTATGTGGTGGTCAGCTGGTGCGGCTCCAAGAGGAGACATAGCGAAGCTCAGGAAAACAAAGCTTATTATATCGACAGGAACTAGAGACAGGAGGGACAGCACACAGGACCACAGGGGAAAGATACCGGATGGTCAGGAGGCAGAAGACAGGAGCAGGGGAAACCTTTAGGTCATGCTCTTTATTGGGGTTACTGAGAGAAAGGCAAGACAAGCCAGGATAAACAGCTTGGGCTTGGCTAATTGGAATAATTTTGGTAGGCTCTGGGCTACAGGGGTGGTCTCTAGTTGCCTGGCACCTGGCCCTAGGACAATTAGGCAGAAGGATATTAGCTCCTGGTGTACAGGGGCCAGAGAGAGGAAGTCTGGCTCTAGATTTGTTAGTCTGAATGTCAGTGGCATACTTCTGGTCATTTGCTGCCTTAAAAATTAGCTAGTCTAGAGAGGGAGAGTATCTCCCCAACTAGAAAGGTTTTTAAAAGATGTAAAATCATAATAGATAGAAAATAAAATATATTATTTGGCTTCCTTAGAACACTGTGCGTGTGTGTGTGTGTGTGTGTGTGCGCGCGCACGTGCACGTATGCATGCATGCATGTGGTTGGAGATGTAGTTTTTGAGGTTTGGGAAGAGAGTAGAGAGAAACCTTCTCCTCTCTCTAATAAAAAGCAAAAATTAAGAACAAGATGAACTTATCTACCTTCCCTTGGAAGAGTTCCTTAGACCCTCTAAATGAGATTCTTCTCCCCTTTCCATTGACTCTAGTGACTATATCTTTGAGTCCAGGACTATCTGAAATACAGAAATGATGTCAACCTTGGTCCTGTTAAAATATATAGAGAATACCTTTGGTTAGGCTTAAATATTCCTTTGGATTCCCCTATTTTCTTGCCCTTGTAGCATACTAATGAGTCTTGAATATTCTCCTAGTTCTGTTTCTTCAGATGTTATAGTCCTGAAGTCAGTTCTAGTGTAATGGCCATTCACTATAGCTACTTGGACACTCCGTGAAAATCTAAGGGGGTAAATGAGATTGACCCTAAGCCATTATTAGTAAATGGAAGAAGCAGGATTCCAGCAAGGGCTCTCTCCTCAAATGACCCCCACTGTGTGAGTGAGAGAGAGGTGAACCTTGGCTGGGCCACCATTTTTCAGGAAGTCATGAAGTGGAAATTCACCTTTGAAAAATAATTTCTGCAAAAATAATAGGGTGGCACCTTTGAAGCTGACTAATGAGCATCTTTTAACAATCATGCAGTTCACCATGGAGTAGTTCTACAGATCCTTACCTCCTCATCAGTTCAACATCCAGATATGTTCTCTAGAAAAGCTCTTCTTCATGTACATCAGAAAACAGATACATAAGTGTCATAGGGTCATATTTCTAAAAGGAAAAAAAAAATGACACAAAAGCCAGGTCATTGAAAATTACCCCATTCTCCATCCATAGGAGAATAAACAAATAGACTAGAACATGATATAGTAGGGGAAAAAATGAACTACACGTAGCTACAGACACCAACATCTTGGAAACACAATACCGAGAAGAAAAATCAAGCAAAGTAAGATATGCTAGCTTACAATGACGTTTTTACAAAGCTGAAAAACGAGGCACACACACATAGTTGAGGCATACTTGCATTAAGCACAACTTTAAAGGAAAACAAAAGACTGATAAACATGAAATTCAGGATAGCAGTGCTTTGGTAAGGGAGAGGGCCTTGGGAAGGAGCACGTGGTGGGCTCCGAAATGCTGTGACCATATGGGCTCCTAGACCCAAGATCGTGGCTCGCTTGATCTTCCTATAAAGAGCCTGGCTCCATTGTGCTCACCCCAAACTCCACTTCCCACAGGTTGCCCTTTGCCATAAGTAGGACACCTTCTGAGTTTGAAGGACATCGAAGTAGTGTTTCCCTCAAATATTATGACTGAAACTATAACACTGAATATCCTAATAAAATGCATCAAAAGAAGATGAACTAGACATCAAAAGATGTGTTATTGACGATCTTAGAGCACTTATGCTTGGATTATGGACTTAACATTACTTTGAGTTTGTATATGAATTAGACACCCAATAAGGAACACCTTAATAATAAGGACAGTCGTGGTGGTGGTGATGATGACGATGATGATTATGATGATAGTAATGGGATCTACCATTCAGCAATGTCCAGAGCAGGCCACACACACCAATGGGCTCGCATATGGCACCCTACTTATTTTCAGACAGTGTTTTGAGGTCAGTGCCATTATCCATTTACCAATAGGGATTGGGGAGGCACATAAAGCAACCTGCCCAAGAACACTCAACAATTAGGAAGTAGCTGTGTTAGGATCTGAACTGGGGTCAGTCTGGAGATTAAAGCCATCATATTATATCTAGCTCCTGATGCAGTATTTTCCAAGCATTTAGCAGCCAGGAGGAGGTAACAGCCAAGCTGCGAACAACCCTATTTTACAAAGGGCTTCCATTTATTGAACACACACACCTACTCAGCAATTAATTTCTAAGCACTTGCGAGTCCGGCCTTGGGCTACAGCTGGGAAGAGCAAGGGCAAATGTCCGTACTTCAGTGAAACCAGGGATGGAAGGAAAAGCAAATCCATTCTGATCCTGCTTGCCAAGCCACATAGCTCTCTCCAAAATTCAAGAGTTGTTACCATTGGCAAAAGCCATTACAAATCCACCGGTGCTTGACTGAGGTGGGTCTCGCCTTAGCTGCGTGTGCTCCCCAGTCCTCCGGGCTGCAGTCCAGCTCTGTTCCCAGGTGACAGTGGGGAGGGCCCTGCATCAGAGGCCCGTCGGTCCAGGCACTGGGGAGGCGCAGAGCTCCCCACATCCCACTGGGGCTACAGTGCGACTCTGCAAGTTAGGGTCTTTCCATGGGCTCCTCACTGGAAGCTGGGCCCAGAGAGGACAAGATGTTGGGTCCAGGTGGGAACTCTGAGGAGGTCAGAAGCGTTTAAGAGCTTCTGCCTGCTCCTGAGCTCCCACCGTGGACTAGTGTGCATTCTCTTCAAGGTAGGGCTTCGCAGTTGTCTAAGACATGAATAATGCCTAGAGGTATTTGGTTGTCATAACTGGGGGTGAGAGCTGCTGCTGGCTGACGTCTGGTGGGCAGAGGCTGGGGATGCTGCTAGACACCCCACAAGGGATAGGGTAGGTCCCCTCCCCCAACAAAGAAATCCTGGGCCCCAGCGGTGACGTGGTTGAGAACACTTCTGCTGAGTTTGGTGTTAAGGACACAAATGGGAGAGAGCGAAGTCCACTGTAGGAAAGGAGACCCTATCAGCAGCAGCTTGCCTGGATTCTAGGCCCAGGCTCTGGCCACCCTGGCTCTTAGACAATCCTGTGCCTCCCTCTATGCAAGACAGTTGGAACCGACCAGACTTCCGAGGAAACCATTCTCCTGCCCAAAATTTCTCTCAAGAGGCTTACAGCTTTGAGGCACTGTCAGGGGAAGGCTCGTCCAGGCTGGGGAGTGGAGGTGAGAGAGGGGGAGGGAGGGGTTCTCGTTCTCTAGAAGCATCGAGCAGTTCCAGGCAGGCGACCCTGAGTGTCCGGGCTGCAACTCTAGGGAAACCTCCCGCTTCCCAAGAATCACTGGGCAGTGTCACGGGGAGCAGGGGAGAGGGCCGTGAAGGGTTAAGCGCCTATCTTCCCTTGCTGGCCTGTCTCCCAGGCTAAGTGAAGGCTGCTTCATCTCACGTGGCTATGAAAGAGACAGTGCAGATTGAAAGCAGCTGTCCAGCGAGGGAACGGGCCACATGGCCACGGCGCCATGCCGTTCTGCTCGGTCGGGGCCGTTTTGTTTGACTTCGGAGGAGCAGCGCAAATAAATACAGTAGGTTCTGTTTAAACAAAAGACTGATCAATAGAGGTTTGGATAGCTTACGACCTTCAACCATAAACAGAAATTTGAGGTAAAAATCTACAAATCCCAGATCAATTACCAGATTATTTACCCTCTCGCGCTGCTAATGTTCCACTCTGCCTTGCATATTAAAAAGCCGAGGAAGAAAAGGATTTCTGTTTCAGGAGAGGGAGGGCCATGTGGATTTATTAGTCGTGGCAATCAAAGCGTGCGCCATACGTTTTCCATAGAAACCCGGCTGTGGTGATTGTGCAAATTGGCTAAGGCAAATTTTAGATGCCCGGACTGTTGAGCCAATGCTGCCGGTAGCTTCCGTAAACTCTTTTTCTTTTCTTGGAGGGGTTTTAACCATCTGCCACAAACCCGTTATTGTCTTGTGGTTTGCCACAGAGGAAAGTATGATGTTAGGGGCTTCGGTCCTCCCTGAGGTCCTTGGGGGCTGAGAGTCCCTGAGAAGAGCCGCCGCCCTCGGCTGCTCCCGGCTCAGTTTCCCAAGGTGAAACTGAAGCTTGCACAGAAAGGTCCCTCGGCCACTCTGTACCATGGCAGGTTGTCAATCTCTTGAAGCCTCTGTTTTCTCCTGTGTAAAATGGCAAAACCCACCACAGTTAGCTCCCAGAGCTCTGACGAGATTAAGCACTGTGTAGCACGTGAGAGCATCGCCCACAGCCGGCATGCAGAATGGGGCACTCGGTGGACAGGAGCTACTGTTCTTGTCACCGCTAGTGTTGGGGCTCCTTCTCTTTTGGCCTGAACTTGAACATCTCCACGATGTTTTGGGATGAACTCTCTGAGTTTAGGGCTTGTAGGGAGAACCTGGGAATGATGATCTGGGGACTAAGGGAGAGGGGCCTTAGTGCCACTGGGAAGAGAGGAGGAACATTCTCCTAACAAATACCCCTGAAGAAAGCCCCCCCCCCAACAAGGAAAGGTGAAGGGCGTCTTCATGGGACCCCACACCCCCTCCCATATACCCATAAAAGTCTTCTGGATGAGTGTCTGTTCCTCAGAACCTATAGATCTACTCTCTCAAAGAAATGGCTTGGGTGTTCCCTCCCGTGATACCTCTCTGTGGGATGCTGGATTTGGCAAACACAATGCTCACTCCATCTGCTAAATTGCTGGTCCTTCCGAGGCCTGGGGGAACTGTGCCCATCTTGTTCACCTCTGGTGCCCAGCCCTAAGCCTGTGAAGAGCTCTGAATGAGCTTCAGAGCACATCTGTCAGATGAATGGCTCCTCCGGACTGTCCAGGAATCTCTCCTTTCTTCCATCTTGGAGCACGGACTCTAACTTTTCCCCATCATCCTGAGCCCTTTTTACTCCCCTACTCTGACCTTCTGAGCCAGTCACAGGGAAGATGTGAGGACTTGCTCTATGCTCCACGTTTCTCTTCCTTTCACCCACTATCAGGGAGAGACAGAGAAAGCATTCTGTGCCTGGTGCTGTCTTGAGAGCTTGACACCTATGGACTCATTAATTCACACAGGGACACCACATTATCCCCATTTTACAAATAGGGAAGTATGAAGGCAATTATTTATAGACTGCAAGCGTTAGGTTTTAACAAGGTCTGTGGAGCGCTTAACCAGTGAGTGGTTCTTAAACTTAAGCAGCATCAGAATTACCTGGAGAGCTTATTAAAATGTGGGTTACTGGACCTCATTCCAGAATTCCTGATTCAGGAGGTGGATGTGCATTTCCAGTAAGTCGGCAGGTGATGCTGATGCTGCTGTCCAGGGAACAACTGTTGGAGAAACATCATCCTAAGTACGTTCCTTCTTCAGCCAAGGTCCCAGCAGCCCTTCCCTCACTCCCAGAGAGCAGGGGCAAAAAGTCCTCACCAGGGCACAATCCATCCCTTTCCTAAGTTTCTGGATATGAAATGGAAGACATTTACATCGTCAGGTGGAAGACAAGTTGAAGCAGTGACAGACTACGATTGTCATTTTGCTTCTTGTATTTTGCTGTGAGAACCAACTTAACTTCGAATCATCTGTGTTTTATAATTCATCTTTAAGTATTATATATAAGTTGAACTGAAATTGAAATTCTCATTATCCAAGTCTTGGAAAACTTTGTTGGGACATTAAAGAGTAGGGAATGGGAGAGAGGTCCAGGAGGTGAAAAAAAAAAAATTCTTCCAAATTAACCTTAGAGTTCTAATTATATAG
Source organism: Mustela nivalis (assembly GCF_964662115.1). Lineage (NCBI taxonomy): Eukaryota > Metazoa > Chordata > Mammalia > Carnivora > Mustelidae > Mustela > Mustela nivalis. The sequence goes on from NC_139037.1 coordinate 7,859,575, forward strand.
CAGAGGTTGGCTGTTTCTTTAAAAGAAAGCCATTTCTTGAGTTGTAATTATTCTGCATATTATAAAATGTGGAAAGTAATGGGGTGGGAGGGAGGAGGACAAGAGACTTGCATTCCTTAGTAATGAACTACATAAGCAGTAAAAGCCCAAGTTAGAGTATTTTTTCCAAACTTTTACTCAATAAATATCCTGTCTCCAAAGTATCACAAATTCCAAATTAGCAGTGTGTAGATTCATGAAATCCATTCATTTCTCCATTCATGCATCCCACAAACATTTACTGAATCCTCTACTCTGTGCCAGGCATCTGCTGGGTGCCAGGCCAGGGGAGGGACATGGCGGGTGTGTGCCGTTCTGGGATGCTGACGTTAAGGGAAATAAGATAGAGGCCATATCCTGGAGGAGCTCCCAGGAGAGGTGTGTTGCGCCTTTGTGAGGGGCTGGAAAGGTTGGGGAAAGGGTTTCCAGACAAAGGAATAGCATGTATTGGCAGGAGCTATAGATTGTGCTGGTGCTTCTCCAGAGACCCTTTATGGGGCCACTGCATCTGTCCCACAGCTGCGGGCTACAGCCCTTCCTTCCATCTGCTGCGTCCGTGTCAGGTCATGTGTCTGGCCAGGACCAATACCAGTTAACAGGAAAACCTGGGCTCTGATGGGCTTAACTAATGGAGCCGCACCTCCAGAGCCCGGAATGAGATGAAGGTGGTGATTTGCCTTCAGTGACTAACAGCTTGGACTTGGGAGCCAGAATGCTGGCGTCCGAAACCATGCCCGTGCCGCTTACCAGCTCTATGACTTCAGGCACCTTAGTGACCTCTCTGGCTGGCCACGGGGCGTGAGAAACAAGAGAGCTGTGGTTAAGATCAAGGCAAAATATCAGGAGAAGATAGAAAGACTTCCTGGCAGGGGTGTTTATAGATGTCCGGTTCGGTTAATGGTCTACACCAACCCTAAAGTTGGGAGTTATACGCTGGGGCATCTGCATGGAGTTCCAGTGACCACCGAATCCCTTTACTTAGGCACATGCAGGTGGGCCTGACCGCTGGAATTTCCTAGTGGGAAGGGCTTCAGCTTCCCATGGATTCTCAGAAAGGTTGAGATCCACGGCACTGAATGAACTCCCAAATCACAAAATTAGCCACCTCTGTTTCTTGCTCATTTTCCAAGGGCTTCTCTCCTCCAACAAGGACATGTGAGCAATTTGTGTCCCTCAGATCCAATAATCTGTAAATCTGAGGCCAGGACCTGGGGGTGCCAAGGACGCCAGAGCATCCCACGCAGGGGTCCTCCAGCCCACCCTGTCTGAGCATCGACAAGAGTCAGACTAAGATTGCTGGGCTTTCACCTGATTCAGCATTAATTAGTGAAAAGCCTGGCCTCTGTGACCACGCAGAACCCCATTTCCTACTCAGCAAGGCTCCGAATCCCACCATCACGTCCCCCGGGACAGCTACTCCAGTGCGGCCTGGGTCATAAAGTAGCAACATAGAGTTCCTAACCAGGGAAGCAGAGATGGCAGGTCTGCATTAAGGAAATTTTATAGGAATCCGACCCAGTACTTTTGTTTGCTTCATCTAATGTTTAAAAATGCGGCTTGCTTTGATTGTTCCTTTTTTCCTTTTTCTAATCATCCACCTCTATTTTTTATAAAAGTGTGAGCCTGAGAAAAACCCCTGCTCTTCTCACAGAGTTTGGGAAGCCGTGACCCGGGGACCCTGGCCTGCACTTTCAAGACAGTGGCTGGGCAGAGCCATAGAAGCAGGGAGCAGATGAGCCTGACGCGGAAATTCAGAGGCGGAATTTCTGCAAGGCCTCCTATAACCTGAAAATTTGCAGAAGTTTCACTTCATTCTACAATATACGCACTTTTGGTTTCATATAAACATTGGTTTGCTATTTTGTTTCTATTCATGCAAGTTGTCAAGTAAAATTTTAGCTCCCAGAAGAAACCCAGTGAGTTTTTGGTTTGAGTCTCTGAATCAAGCACACAAGTCACATGAACGACTCTGAGTACCCTTTGAAACATCATTGTACACCCCTAGGAAATAGCGACCTGTGTCATCCAGGAGGGCAGCTTTGAATGGGTCTTCCACAGCATTTGGATCTCATTTTTTTTTTAAGATTTTTTATTTATTTGTTTGACAGATAGAGATCACAGGTAGGCAGAGAGAGAGAGAGGAGGAAGCAGGTTCCCTGCTGAGCAGAGAGCCCGATGTGGGGCTCGATCCCAGGACCCTGGGATCATGACCTGAGCTGAAGACAGAGGCTTTAACCCACTGAGCCACTCAGGCACCCAGGATCTCATTTTGAGATTTAAAAACAATTGAATGGAGGGGCACCTGGGTGGCTCCATCAGTTAAGCATCCGACTCTTGATTTCAGCTCAGGTCATGATTTTAGGGTCATGAGATCGAGCCCCAGTCAGGCTCCATGCTCATTGGAGAGTCTGCCTGAGACTCTCTCCCTCTGCCCTTCCCCTCCACGTGCTCTCTCTCTCTCAAATAAATAGATAAACAAATCTTAAAAAAAAAAAAAAGATAAAAGCAATTGAATGGAAGAGGGGGATTTGTTTTTGTTTTTCAAAAAGCAAATCTAAGTTCCATAGTCTTATACAAGCTTGGGTTCCAATGCTGTGTTAATATCTGGTCAGCAATGCAATCTCAGTATATACGTGCAAACTCTTAGTGTTCACTGGGCATTAGGGAATGAACATTCTAGGTGCTTCTTCTACATCAGCCCATATAATCGTACAGCAGTCCTTAGAGATAGGTGCTATTAAGACATCTCCATTGTATAGATGCACACATCTATAGATGTATGTAGAAATCACAGACAGGGATGCTAAGTCACTTGCTCAAGGTCATAAAGCTGGTAGGTAGTCGAGCTCAAGTTTTGATTCAGGCATCCTGGGACCAGACACTGCCTCTGCACTTATCCAGTGAACTGTGCCTCCCCAGAGCTCCAAATGGGACGATCTTAGAGGCTGTGTCAACTTAAAAAGTCATGCTGCATGAAGAGTACTACTAGTACAGGGAAGCTATACACAGGTCTGCCATAGACTGTGCTCGGATAACACTGATTGGGTTATGAAACCAGCAAATGGAATGGCTTCTAGTGCCCAGTCTGCTGTGCGTCCTGCCAGCTGGGTGATGCGTCAAGTCGGTCCACCTGGGGAAGAATTGTGTTCGGGGCTGTCCAGTTCAAGGCACCCTGGCTAGAGCAATTTGCTGGAAAATTGGGGGCAGTTTTATAGCCCCAAGGACATCCCATCATTTCCACTAACTCTTCTGGACACGCCTGATTTTGTCGCGGCTGTGAAGATTCAGCCCTCGCGAATTATCCACACACCAATCCACATCAGCATTCGATTTGGTGTTTCAGGCATCCCATTTGGTTTTGAAATTAGTTGAAGACGATGCTATTTAGGGGCCATGTGAAAAAATATATATATAATCGGTCTTGTGCTTATGAAAAAAAAAAAATTGCCGTGTTCTGATTAACTGCACGTGACGCTGAGATATATCCCCGCGAAAATGACCTCCATTTGCAGTCCGGTTTTGATTTGCAGGCTGTGGAATTAGATTCCACCTCATTGCTTTTATGTTTCTCCCATCGTTTGTCCATGCATTCACCAAACATTTATTGAGCACCAACTACAGCCAGGCCCAGGGCGAGGTGCTTGCGGGGAGGAACAGAAGGGGAACATCCAGGGGCGATGAAGTCCTGATCTCTGCCCTCGAGCTTAGTTTCGGCAGTGAGACAGACCATGGAAACAGGCAAAACCCAAGCCAGCCTCCACGACAGATCCCAGGTTAATCCATCTGCTAAGAGCTTGGTTACTTTGATTATTACAAATACCAAGTTGTATTGCCTGAGGGTCTGTTACTGTGCTATCAATTCCTGTTTATCTACAACTAAGATTGAAACAACCAGTCAGGTGTTCATAGGCCAAACTCGGGATGATGAATGGAAGAGGTAGCTGCACTTGCGTACTCGACCCATTCTAGTTAAAACAAAGCCAACCGAGGACCAGATCATGTCTCTGATGCAGCAGGGTCCATCGCAGAAACACAACCGCTGTCTGCCCCCAGGCTTCACAGAGCATTTCCACATCCACAGCTAAATTACCTCGAGGCAGTAACCGCTGATGATAAGCATTGATTGCTGGCTAGGCAGAGTTAGGTGACTTGCCCAAGGCCACCCAGCTAGTTAACGGTAGAACTGGGCTCTAACCCACGCCCTCTCATTCCCAAAACTGTCCCACCTGGTTCGTGACGCTGCCGTAATTCCTTACGGAACATCTGTTGTACATTCGGCTCGGGATTCACTTTATCACACGACAGCGTAATTCCAGTCTCCGGACGTGGGTCATCTGGGTCAGCTGACCAGTCATTTTTTGACTGTAGGCGAGTGGCCGTTCTGTACTTGGTAGCATCATGATGAATCCAGTTAGGACAGAAGCATCTTCTAGAGGCAGCTCTACACCGTCCACTCCAGTCCCTTTCCTGGCCTCTGAATCCTGATGCTTCCCTGTATTGCCTGAAGGAAATGTCTCTCTGGAATGATCTGTAGGATGATCGTTTAAAAAACACAAACAACAACAACAACAAACAAAAACAGATTTTTTTGTTTGTTTTGTTTTGGTTTTTGTTTGACTCAAATGGGAAGCTCAACTCAGCTTTTTGAAAGTCAGAGTGGCCTTTGTGTTTGGAAATTAACTTTTTACAGCACCCCGGGGGGTAGTTATTACCCACTGGATACTTTTAGGAATTTAAATGTGATCGATTAATTGATGGCAAAAATTATATTATGTAAATGAAAATCCAGAGTTGAGTTTGGTGTTCGCAGAGGCCTGAAAACATTTTAAAAGGCCAGGGTAGGCCTGAGGAAATTGAAGTTTTAGTCATTGCTGTGAAAAAAGGGGGGAAAAAAAAAAGAATGAAAGAAAGAAAAAGTGAGTTTGCAAGAAACTCAGTAATGAAGGCCAGAATTTTCTTTTTCTTTCCTTTTTGGACAATGTTATCGTGATCTGTTATCACAACCTAACTGTACCATAGAAACTCTGATGTAAGGAATCCGGCGAGCTTTTGTTTGATCCTTTTTGTGAGAGATTCTGCCCTCCCAGTCTTATCAAGCTTATAAAGCTCATAAACACTGGAACCCCAAACAACTTAGGGAGATAGAAAGACAAAAACTGAAAGAGAAGGGGGGGGCGGAGAATGGAGATAAAATGAAATTGAAGAGGGTAACACAATAGAATCTGGAGCCATTAGTTTTTATAGCTGATGCAGCTACTAATATTTTATGAGGTTTGGAAATATGAGCCTAAAAAACACCCTCATATCTGCCCTTGCTCTCTCTCTGTTGTTGTTTTAATACAGAGATAAGCCCATCATATTTCGTACCTTGAATATGGCCTTATTACAGTTAAACACCGGATGGTAGAAAAGATTCTGCGCATTGGAGTTTTTCCAAATCGGCATCCTTTTGTTTCTGCTTAGTTTGGTTTTCCACCTTTTCCAACAGAAATTCATGGACCATGTCGTGCTATTTCTCGCGCTTGTTTCTTTCTTTTCTTTTCTTCCTTTTAAAAAAAAAAAAAAAATTTTTTTTTTTTTAAACTCATCATAGCTTATTTCCAGTTAAATTGCAGCAAGGCTGTGTTCAGTAGCTTTCCAGGACTGTAGAGGCTACAATGTCTCCATTTAAATGTAGATTTTGACTTTACACTGGGGAGGGAGGTGAGAGCCTTTCTGGTGTAGAATTAACATCAAGGTGAAAATATGAGCTTGAGATAGAGGCCCTGTATCCTTGAGCAGGTCTGTGTGAGGCCAGTGTGAATATTCTGAACCATTTATTTACAAGTTGCCTTGTACCCCACGGTGGGGGCTGGGGTGGGCGGACGACATGGCCCAATTTAGAGCTATATTCTTATTGAGGCCAGAGCACCAAGCTTTTTTTTTTTTTTTTTTTAAGATTTATTTATTTATTTGACAGAGAGAGAGAGATCACAAGTAGGCAGAGAAGCAGGCAGAGAGGGAGGGGGAAGCAGGCTCACCGCTGAGAGAGAGCCCAATGTGGATCCCGATCCCAGGACCCTGAGATCATGACCTGAGCCGAAGGCAGAGGCTTAATCCACTGAGCCTCCCCGGCACCCCAGAACACCAAACTTTAGGTCAAGGAAATCAAAATGCTAAAGGGTTGAAAGGAGACTGGTAGGCATACTGAGCAAATGCTGCGGGGACACTTCCCATGACCCTTTGTAATTAATGATAAATAGGAATAAAAGGGATATTTAAAAACTATTCACTTCTCTTTTCATTTGTTCGGGAGCTATGTCTACTACGAGGAAGTGGAATAAAAATACATGCACTATAGATAAAGTTTAATCGTGCCTCTGATCTCCCACTTCACATACACTTTGTTTTAGCTGGACTGTGGTAGGTATCTATGAAATGCATTTTTTTTTTTTTTAGATTTTATTTATTTGACAGACAGAGATCACAAGTAGGCAAAGAGGCAGGCAGAGAGAGAGGGGGGAGCAGGCTTCCCTGCTGAGCAGAGAGCCCGATGCGGGACTCAATCCCAGGACCCCGGGATCATGACCTGAGCCGAAGGCAGAGGCTTAACCACTGAGCCACCCAGGCGCCCTATGAAATGCATTTTTAATTTTTAAAAGATTTATTTATTCATTTTGGAGAGAGAGAGAGAGAGCTGGGACAATGGGGAAAAAAATCACAAGCAGAAACCCCACTGAGCATGGAGCCTTGATCTTACTCTCTTGAGTTCACAACCGGAGCAAAAATCAAGAGCCGGATACACAAACAAAATAAGCCACCCAGGCGCCCCATTATGAAGGGTATTTTATTTTATTTTTTTAAAGATTTTATTTATTTGTCAGAGAGAGAGCAAGAGTGAGAGAGTGAGCGAGCCCAGGCAGAGGGAGGAGCAGGCTCCCTGCTGAGCAGGGAGGCCGATGTGATACTTGATCCCGGGACCCTGGGATCATGACCTGAGCTGAAGGCAGACGCTTAACTGACTGAGCCACCCAGGTGCCCCACAAAGGGTATTTTAAAGCAAGTTAGTGAAGTTCACAATTTGCCGCCCACCCCCACCCCCCCCCCGTCTCTCTCCCTCTGCCCCATTTTACTGATAGGCCACTAAAAGGGGAGCAAAGTTAAGTTGCTGTGCTCACATCCAGGTCACTTACACAGGTTGGTTGGTAGGTTTGTTTTTCTCAACTATTCATGAGATAGTTCTGTTCCCCACTGATGTTGACCTGGAAATTTCTGTACCTTTCAAATGATTGAGTGAAGAAAGTACTTAAGTTTGTCAAGAGTTCTTCAAACATCCTATCCCAAAGAGCTCCTAAAGATACCTGTACTTGTAAAGTTATGTATCTTAGTTTGATTGACCAACAATATGGTACTCTGCCTCTCCTAATGCCCTGAATAGAACCCAGATTGGACCATAGGAAAATGGTTCTAAGCTTTCACTATATATGATTCTTAATTGACCACCATATGCAAGCTGTGTGATTTTGTTCAAATTATTTAACCTCTGTGTGCCCAAGTTTGTCCCTCTGTAAGTTGGGAATAATAATAGTGTTTGCACTGTGAGTTAATATGGAGGATTAAATGATTGTGCGCTTAGAAAGACCTTAGAATGCACGTGGCACAAATAAAGGCTCAGCAAATGTTCAGAATTCACACCTGCACTGCCCCCCAACCCCCCGTACCGTACACACTTTGATATAGATTCTTTTCTGGAGATTTAAGGAGCCAGAGAAAAGAAAGTGTAGTTGTAAACTAAAGCCAAGTATCATCTACTATTTTGGAGACCTTGATATGGGGAGAGAAAAAAGTACTTCCAGTGATAAGAAAACAGTAAGAGAATCAAGTCAAAACCAGCAGAGCCTGGGTGGCTCAGTGGGTTAAGCCGCTGCCTTCGGCTCAGGTCATGATCTCAGGGTCCTGGGATTGAGTCCCGCATTGGGCTCTCTGCTCAGCAGGGAGCCTGCTTCCTCTTCTCTCTGCCTGCCTCTCTGCCTACTTGTGATCTCTGTCTGTCAAATAAACAAATAAAATCTTTAAAAAAAAAAAAAAAAACCAGCAGATCCTGGTAGAAATGAGAAAGGAAGAAGACAAAGGCAAGTATTTTAGTTAAGAACCCTGAGGCCCGACTCAGCTCAAAGGCCCAGGATCTCTCAGGGCTAAAAAAAAATATGTAAGATGCCCTTCCCACTTTGACAGACCCAGAAAGCCATCCTTTGCACCTCATCTGGTCTAAATATTCAGTTTACAAATGGATGTTGTTCAGCATCGTGTGTTATAGATGCTTTATGTTTATTTAAGAACTCAGTTTCAAGGAATGTTTTCCAGACGTGTGGTTCACCGCAATAGACAGCTGTTGATATTCAGATCCCATGAGCATTATAATATGTTTAAAAATTGCGACACTTTTAAAACCAGATGTTTTACATAAACTGCACACGGGGGAGAAAAGTAGAGAAGGGAAGAAGAAAGAAAGGGGAAGAAAAGGAAAGAAGGAAGGAAGGAGGGACAGAAGGAAGGAAGGAAGGAAGGAAGGAAGGAAGGAAGGAAGGAAGGAAGGAAGGAAGGGGAGAGAAAAGAGAACTGTCAACTGCTCTAACAATAGAGCCATTCATGCTCACAGAAAATGCACAGCAGATTGAAGTGGACCCCATAAAGCTTGTTCTGTGTTTTCTTATATAGGAAAGATTAAAGGAAATCATTTTCACAGAAAGGAAAGTTCTGTCCTCAATAAAGACAAGCAAGAAAGCCATAGGTAAAGCCTGAAGGTCCACCACTGGCACTCCTGTGGTTCGAGGTTTTTTTACCACAGCTATTTTCTGGGATACACTGAGCATGTGCATACTTAACTGACTTCCAGCTCTTCTGAGGCTCTGGTATGTATTGATCAATTTTACAACCAGCCTCCTCCACTTCCTCCTAAGAGTTCCTTTGGGTGGAAGTGGGCCTTGAGAGGTTGATGTGTTGATGTAGATATGTGTATGTGCCATGGAGTCTCACGGTCACAGGTAGAACATCTGGGGTCAGACTACCTGGGTTCAAACCACACCTCCACCATTGCTGAACACACATGGGCAAGATACTTTATCTAAGGCTCTTTGCTCCCTCCAGAGAATGGAGACCATGATGGCACCCACCTAATAAAGGACTAAAGCATTTAGCACACTGCTTGATATATAATAAATACTCAATACACTCTAAGTTATTCATATGTAAGATTTATTTCTTTCCAGTTCAAACCATTGAAGACTAACTTGCTTTGAGAGAAAGGTTGGCAACTCTACATCATCCCCTGGTATAACTGGATAATTTAGGGTGTCCTCAAGTCAGTCTTGAAAATCACTGGTCCACACAGTTGGAAATGATCAGTTTGGGGAGAAATGGAGCAGTAGCATGGTATAATGGAAAGGCTGCATAATCAGACAGCCCTGGGTCTGTTCCGGGCTCTGTACCTCACAAGCTGCATGGCCTTGCAGAGAGCCTGTTCCCCTTGGACCCCAATTGCATCCTTGGAAATACTCTCTTTCTCGGAGGGGGTATGACAATTTAGGTGAAGTGCCTTGCATAGGGTAGGCACTTAATCAGTGTTCATTTATTTTATTCCATTATTTATATGATTCCTGAAAAAAATAGTTGTATGTATTTATCAGATGGCCTCTGCCCAAGTACAGAATTTATAGAACTATATTCTTTATGTACTATCTCTGCTAAAAACCAACCAACCAACAACCCATCCAGCCAACCAACAAAACAAGCAAATGAATCAAAAATAATAAACAAATAACAATAGTAATAATAAAGAGAGATATCAGAGCAAAATACAGCAAGATGTTTAATGGCTACCCATGGACTCTTGTATAAACGCAAGACCCCTGCTTACCTCTCCAATGCCATCTCTCATCATTTCACCCCATCCCAACCTCTCATGCAGCCACCTGAAGTAAGTTGCTTTTCACACATCTCCGTCACTTTCACCTCTGGCCTTTGCCCTTCATGCCACCTTTCTGTCCCCCTCTGTCTGTAGGCTTCATGTCTCAGCTCAGATCACTTATCCAAGGTGTGCCGCACTCCTCTGTGCTCTCTTAATACTTACTGCTAACCCCCACCCCAACCCAGAGTTCTTTATGGCACCCTTTCCTATTTAATTGTTCCTTTTCTTTGACTGTAAGCCTTTTCAAGACAGAGGTGGCGCCCTATTATTCACCATATTACTTCACCAATCAGCGCAGTGCCATCCCTGGAGAACTGAATGAATACTTGGAGAATGCATGAATAAATCACTGCATGGATGGATGGGTGGGTAGATGGATGGATGGTTGGGTGGATATTTGAGTAGCTATGTGGATAAATGGATGGATGGATGGATGGAGATGATGGATGGATGAGTCATCTGGGACTAGAAAGTTGAATCTCTGACCTCAGCTACCTAGAACATATTTGACAGGTTGGTTGTGAGATCCAGCCACTGAATGTGGCTCATAAAATCAACAGTGACAATGAACTAATTATGAATCCAGACCTTCTGTAGTTGCTAACTGACTTCCCCTCTAGTAAGTTCTATGTACTCCACAAAGGGGCCTTCTTGGCTATGCCAGCTCTATTTCTCCAGCCTCATTTCTCACCACTGGTTGCCTTTTCATCTGTGCTTCTGACTCACCAGCATTATCTCTGCTCCTGTACATCTTTAAATTCTCCTTGCCTACAGTGTCTTGGGCATAGTATTCTCCCACACTCATACATAGTGTTCTCCTGCCTGATTCATCCTTTGGGGATGAGCGTCACTGTGACATTTTTTTAGCGTGTTTTTCCAATATGTGTTCCATCTTCAACCCTTGTGTCCGAGCTGGGTAAGGCCCCTCTGGTGTTTGTGCTTACAGCCCCTTCTCCTGCCTGACATAGCACTTGCCACAATTCTAATTAAGTAGGAATTGATGTGATTATTTGTTTAACATCTGTCTCCTCAACCACGGTATAAGCTTGAGGGACCAAGTAAAGAACATTCACTGCTGTAACCCCAGGGCATTCAGGACATTGTTGGGGCCTGACAAAGAGTATGCACTTAAGCAATAATACTCATCATTGAAATTAATATATGGTCAGTGGTGTTCCATGAACCCCATTAACCCCATTGTTTGGAGAGTGCAGGATTGGTATTTACTTGGCATGAACTAATATCACTGTTCCAGTTGTTTACAGCACACGTCCATTCTGATTAGTCAGATCTGATTAGTTAGTTACAGACATGGTCAGTATGTCAGGTTTTATATCGTATTTTCAAATGGGGTTTGTAATAGATCCCTATCCCCTCAAATGAAGTGAAGAGCTCCTGCTCTGGAATATGAAAAGAGCTCATATCATGGAAAGTTCTGGAAAGCCCTCAGCGCTTTTGCCCACAGTCCTGGGTAATGAGTCAGTCTGTGTTTTCCATCTGTGCCTGCCTTGTATGTGTTCCCTGACACATGGTCGTTCCCAGCTGTATGTTACACATGAAGAATATTCTGGGGCACTTGAAGTCATCGATGACTCATCTCTAGGGAATGAGTGGCTCACCAAGAAAGACATACATGGAAGAGAACAACATGCACAGCAGTTTCTCTCCTTTGAGGAAAAAAAAAAAATGTTCAAAAACGTCTGTGGAGAAACAGACCTCAGTGGTGCACGTGGCATATGTGAGCATCTCCCTCTATTGTCACCAGGGTGTGGGGAGGAGGCAGAAGGAAGAGGAAGAAAATGACAAGTCAGACAGCTATCTCTACCTAAAATGAGAATGCACAGTCCTGCCCAGATACTCCATCACAAATGGCAAAGAGAAGGGTCAATAATAAGAAGACAATACATATTGTTTACTGAGAGCCAGGTACTGTGCTGAGTGCCTGCTGGGCATTCTTTACTTCATGAGCTTAGTACTCTTGTTATCCCATTTGTGTATGATCAAAACCAGCCTTGGGGAGCTTAAGTAACTTTCCCAAAGTCATTTATATCACAAGTGGTGAAAGTGGGACTCACCCTGGGATCTGAGTCCAGGTTGGTCCCTAAACTACTTTACACAGTGTCAAGGAATCAAGGGATCTTCTTCTGGGCAATGGGGATAGTGGCATACCTAGGTAATCACTGAGCAAGTATTTACTGTGTACCTACAAATTTGCTGGTGCTCTTCAAGGTGCTGGACATAGAGTGGTGGTCAGGTCACATTTGTTCCTTGACCTCTGGAATGTGGTCTGGGAGAAATTAACTTTAAATGATTAACTACATCGGAAGAGTCTTTATAAAGGGAAATAGAAATGGTGGAAACCCAGACGCCAGCCCCAGGCATTGGATATTTAGTCATAAGTATCCAAAAAGATACACCCTAAAATATACTATTGATCTTTTCAATAGAAAAAAAAAATGCAGCCCATGACATCGTGATCAGTGAAGTTTGTACACAGGTCTTCCATTACACTGTAAGTCCTGTAAGCTCCCTAAGAACAAGAATGGTATTGGATCCACTTATTTCTGTGTCTCTGGTGCATAGCACAGGGCCTGGCATATGAAAGATCCTGGCTCAATATTTGTGGATGAATGGTTGGAAGAATGCATAAAGGTCATAGATGCCCAGAGGAAGTATGGTATGAGCCTAGAAAGTTCTTATCACAAGAAAAAAGAAATGATTACATTGGGAAAAGAATGGGGGGAGGGATAGCCATGGCACCAAGGCAATATGCCACTAATTCAGAGGTCTTCTGAGATGTTAGCACCAACGATCTTTCAATCAAGAGCCTGAAGGATAGGAAAGGCTTGAATGAGAGCCCATTTGTTATGACATTCATTTGAGAGGGAGCTGTGGAAACTCATCATGCCTTATCAGCTTCCTAGAAGTCCAGACCCACATAGGAAATCAAGTGAGAAAGCCTGATTGAAAATTCTTGTCTTACTTCTAATTAGGTAAAAAGTTCCCAGGGACTGATGGGTCGATGAGCCTACTTACTCTTTGATGTTTAACATCAGCTGGTAGACTAGAATTGCTATCCCATTCACAATGCCCCAGTAAAAACAGGAACTGCTACATTCTCACACAGGTATGGAACTAACTATGTAACTGGCATTATGTAACTGATGTTAAGTGAGTAGTTCAAGCAACAACACCTTCAAATGGAGGGAATTTCTTGGGAAATTTAATGACCCAAGAAGATTTATCAGAAACAACAGGACTTGAAAGTATCAGTAGCAATAGTTGTAGTCATTCCAGAAGTAGTAGCAATGATTACCAACAGCAGTAGAAGTAAAACAAATAGTAACTACTATTATTTCAGCCTCAAGTAAGGAACAGGCCTGATATATAGGATACTCGATGTGTGTGTGTGTGTGTGTGTGTGTGTGTGTGTGTGTGCGCGCCCATAAGCATATGTCTAGAGAAACAGAAGGAGAGATCTTATTTAATTCTAACAAAATCTATGATATTATATAGTCATCACAACTATTATTTCCCACCTTTTTTATAATGGGGAAATGGAAGTGTGATGAGATTAAGGGTCTTGCCAAAGGTGATACAGCTAGTAAGTAGCAAGACAGAGTCTGAATCTCCCTATCTGTGCAATACCAACAACCATCTTTCCAATGGTTGCTGCTGTTTGGACACATGCCAGAGTTTCTGAAACTCAGAGGAAAGGAAAGGCTTGCTGCAACTCAGCAAAGGCAATTATGAACAAACCAAGATCATACTTGCTAAATACATATGTCTGGCTAGAGTGGACTGTGAATGTTGGGGACAAAAGTAAAGCAGGGTAGGAAAGGTTGACTGGGTTGTGGAAGATCTGTTACCAGAAGATGGGGTCTAGACTCTACCCTCTTGGCAACATGGAGCCTCTGACCCATTCTGAGCAGCAGCATAATTTGTTAAGAATTGTTTGTTGGACTGAAGTGCTGGGAGAGGATGGAGGCAGAGAGGCCAGCCAGAAGGTTGTTGCAATAACTTACTGAGGAGTCCTAGACTCATGTTGTCATCCCATTATGAAGGAATGTCTGTATTTGCCCAAGTCATTGATGTCAACATCTCAACAAGACATTAAAGACCATGGATGGTCTGTTTCCATTTCTCTCTTTAGCATCCTCTAGTGCCTTCCACCCAACTTTCCTCATGACAGTTTAGACTACTGATCATTTAGTTGTTCAAGTTTTCTAAACTCCTGCCCTTTGTTCCTGAAAAATACTCTTACGTTCTTCAGAGGATGAACTCCTATGCATCTCACACAACCTTCCAGTCTCAACATCAGCCCCACTTCCTCCTGGGAAATTTGCCTAACCTTCTGAATGCTTGGATGACCCCTTTGGTATATTTGCATAATCTTGTGGCTTCTGTGTTCACCTTACTTATCATCACAGCGTTCCTGAGTTTGGTCATATCATTTCTCATCTGTTTCTATTGTTCTGTCACTTATTCCTCGAGCACTTAGAGGTCTGTTTTGAGGCCTCACTTCATTAGAGGTCCTGCTTTAATCTCTTGGAACAGTTGGCCAAGTGTACGCAATTGACATTGCCAAGTTCCCCCAAGCTAACCTTCTCACTGGATCATACTGCTTAAGAACATTTTACCACAGGACACAATTGTCTCAGTTTACCACTCAGGAAATGGAGGGTTGTAGGATTTAGAGGGAATCAGTATGCTCAGTGACAGAGTCAACCCTGTAATTGGTCTGTTCAAAACATCACATGTGCTAGAACCTTATTCAGAGGGTGTACCAAGGACTAGCAGCATCAACATCATCTGAGAGTTGCTAGAAATGCATAGCCTCAGGCCCCCCAGACTTACTGAATCCAAATCTGCACTTTGAAAAAATTTCCAGGTGACTGACATGCACATAATTTGTGAAGCACTGTCATAGAAGACCACCAGGGCAATGCACATTGCCGTGAAGATCATCCACTCCGGTACTGGTGTCTTCACCAGCTGAGTTTTACCCATACTCTATGAAGAATGTCTTAGGGAAGACAGCCCACAGCTTGAGAGAGAAAGCCTATGACTGTATTTGGAGCTTCAGGGTTTGTTAATATTTTTCAAAATCTGAGTCTATGTCAGCTGAGATTTACTGCCTATTTGAGGGGGAGAATGGCTGCCTGAGCAAACATACCGATCAATAATTCAAATTAAGAAATCCCACTTTTAACGCTCACCCCAGACCAAAATGATGGCAGGGCCCAAGTTGTAATTATTACAAACTTCAGCTATTGGAGATTCCACTCTGATTCCTGTAGCCAGGAAAAAAGAAAGATGAGAAAAACCACTCTGCTTCTCTTAAGAGACGTGCTTCTTCAGGACATGACCAATGGTTTGTATTATCCCCATGGGAATCTTTCATTGTGGGCTGTATCATATTCTGAAAGAGTATGCACTTGGTCTCCATTAATGAAGATGGAGACACTGGGTTGAGTGGAGAATATGAAGCTTGCAAACACAACAGATTGTTTCCCAAAGATCCCGATACATCTAACGTCCTAAATGTGTTTTTGAGGCACTCAACACTCTTGGGCTGTAATTTGTTTTCTGAGAGGACAGTTTAAGGGAACATGGTCTTCCCAGGCACCATGAGAAATGTGAGTTACATAGAAGGAATGGTTTCTTCACAGCATAAGGCAGAAATCAATGAGGGGATTGTCTACGAGTGTCTCCACTTTGGGAATGTCTTTATACACATAATGGATGGCCGCGTGCTTCAGCCTCTCTGGAGGCTGAAGGATGAAGCTGATGACCTTCAGAGGCATTTACCAATTTTTCTAGACTATAGCTATGTGACAAAGGCAAACTATTTTGGAAATAAAAATAAAAAGGAGGATTCCGTGGTTCAAAGTTTGTGGAACAAAATAGAGTGCCAATTCCACTCACTTCAGTACTCTTTTCACTGGAAATAGAGAAGTCCCTCATGAAAGTAGAGTACCCAGAGGAATCTCACAGTCACTCCTTCCAGAGCTTCAGTGCAGCTTCTCTCCCTTGATTTATACTCTACAAGGGGCCCAACTATACTATTTCCCCATCTTTGTAGCCCCTCAGTTTAAAAAATGTATGCACTACTTGAATGATATATTTAATCCTTTGAAGGGACTCAGAGGCAGATGATCCCTTGTTTACAGATGAGAGTGATGGGGCTCAGAGAAGCTGAGGCTAAGACACATTCTTCAGCTCACCTGCCTCAGCTTCTGTGAGTCCGAATGGGAGCTCCAGGAGTTTAACTCTAGAACAAACAGTACTGAGAGCCAGGCACTGTCCTAAGTTTTCATGTCAATAAGTATAGAATACACAGAGCACACAAGGGCTAAGGAGGTGTGAAGAGGAGCTGGAGTCATTTTGGAGGTAGCCTTTGAAGAGAAGTCTGGCCCCAGATAAGCCATTGGTGGAGTGCCCCATTACTCAATACTCTGGCATGGTGATAGTGAAATAGTATACATTTCCAGCTTTATGTATATACAATGGGGAATGCTTTTGTCTGCAAGTAACAGAAAACCTGACTCCAGAGACTTGAACAAATAAGAACTTAGTTTTCTCTTATTGCATGACATCTGGTGGTAGGAATTTTCTGGAATTAGTTGAATATAGTGGTTCTCAACTAGGGATAATTTTGTGCACTGCCAACCCCCCGCCCCTCCCTTTTCCCCACAGGAGTATTTGACAATGTCTGGATATATTCTGGGTTGTGACAAATGGGAAACCTATTACTCATTGTCACTAAATGCTGCTGGCATCTAGTGGGTAAATATCAGTGATGCTGCTAAGCATTCCACAGTGAACGGGTCAGCTCCCACAACAAAGAATTATTTGGCCTCAAATGTCAATAGTCCTGAGGATGAAAACTCTGGATGCAGTAGTGAATGATATCAAGGCCCGTCTCTGCATTTCTCTTGGCCTTCACCTCATGGTCTCAAATTAGCTGCTGAGCCTCATCCTCATTTGAGACAGGATGCTGTGGCATAGGAGAAAAGATGGCTGCCATAGCTGTGTCTTTTTTATTTGTCAGGAAAAGAAATGCCTTCCCAAAGCCCTGAGAAGACTGCCACTTCCGTATATCTGGCCAGAACTGTGACCCCATCGGGATCTGGGACAGGCAACCTCTTGCACAAGACTGGGGACACTGCTGCCCCAAAGAAGCCCAGGATCTGTTGGCAAGGAAGGAGAGGATGGGGCGGGCCACTAGTGTATGCCATACCAGGCTGGTATGTTGAACTGATATTCTTCACAAATGCAGGCAGTTCTTTCGGATCAGTCCTATAGAGGCCTTGAGAAGTGCAGTGACCACACCCTCTTTAATGTTGTTAACCTGAGTGGCTTCCTTTGTCTGCCAGCATCTCTATTTAAAGGGCTAGCCCCATCTCCCAAAAGCAAATGTTTTTAAAGCCTCTTTCCCATTGATAAATCGTCTGACCAGAGACAGATTGAATTATTTATCTGGACTCTAAAAATCAGTATAGGCTATTCTCAACGCGGCTGTGGTCCAATTTTAGAAAATGTATTTGTGGTGCAATAAATAACAATATTAATCCCAGACTCCTTTTATTGCTGTTTGATTCATTCATTCAACAGCTATATAGAGAGCTCTGATTATGACTGCTTGGCTTAAGTATCAAATCATGCACATGGTAAAATTTCCAGAGTGTAAGCTCCTCGAAGGAAGGGATTATGTTGTCTTGACTGTGTGGATATCCATGGAGCCTGGCTTGCTAAATGGCTTATAAATGAAGGCATGCAGTGTTATCTTCATGGGGACTGTGTTCTAGTTGGAGGTTGTGGTAGATATGGAAGGTATTATGATACTTCTCAGAAGTGTCAGATACTCTAGGATGGTCTCCCGATCCAGCTTTGGAGGAATCAGGGAAGATTTCTAGAAAGGCTGTCTAATGTGAAAACTGAAAGAAGGGGAGTCAAGATCAGGGAACTTGTGTTGCACCCCACCTTCTCCCACTCACACCAGACCATCTCCTCCCTTACCCACATTATATTTACCACATACTATACTTACATGTATTTATCATAAAATTGCACCTATAATTTTATTTAAGAAGGTAGACAACTCAACACAAGATTTAAAAATTTTCTCTAAGTTCTAACAGTCTATGAGTCTGTGATTTCAGTTCAGTATTTCTGGCTGGAATAAACATCAAGATAGCCTTCCTTCTTGAAACACCACCATGTACCAGAGACAGAGAAGAGAAAGGAAAAGCTGGCCACTAAGACTGTCTCTGAGTTTTTGCATAGGCTATCTCTAATGTAGGTCAGAGGTGTTGCTGGCTGCCACAAATGTGTTTCCATTTTGTTCACATTCCCTTTCCCCCCCGTCAACATTCCCAGCCCCCACATTCTAGCATACCATTGTCCAAGAAATGGCAGCCTTCTCCTTGCTGACAGCCCAGCACAAAACTCTCTCTTGGGAATGCTTTCATGACGTTTTTGGTTGGAGCAGCTTCTCTGATGCTTCTGTGTAGGAAGGGGTTATAATTCTCTCCAGATTATTCCATTTGCCCTGTGTGAGGAAGACTCCATTGCCAGAAATGGATTCAACAAGCCAATGACCCATGACTCAGCTCTAGAGTGGTCTCAGTCGCAAACTCTTTATTGACCTTTTGGCCCAAAGAAGTTTTGTTGTTGTTGTTTTTTTAAGATTTTCTTTATTTATTTTTCAGAGAGAGAGAGAGAGAGAGTGCACAGGCAGGCAGAGTGGCAGGCAGAGGCAGAGGGAGAAGTAGGCTCCCCACCGAGAAAGGAGCCTTATGTCAGACTCAGTCCCAGAACACCGGGATCATGACCTGAGCCAAAGGCAGCCACTCAACTGACTGAGCCACCCAGGCATCCCTTGGCCCAAAGAAGATTTGATTGCACCCACCATGTCTATCAGCATATCTACCCATGTGCTTACTGATAGTGCTTACTGTACCACACTTATTTTTAACCTATCCATCTGTGGCTTTGTAGTATTTGATGAGCTCTACTGTCTCTGTGTTCATTGAGCTAATATTTATTGAGCACCTATAATGTGCTTGTTGAACACAGTGGTCCATGGGACAGACACGGTAGTCTCTGTTCCAATGAATATTACATGCAGGAAGGGAAGACATTTAGTTAAGTACTCAATTGTAAAAAAGTGCAATGAAAAACAGAGAAGGGTGCTTGGATGGTCATGTGCCATGGGGACACTTAGCAAGGGCCCTGGCATATGTAGCAAGTTGGGACAAGCCCCACAAGAAGTGCTCTGTAAGCTGAGGGCAATAAAATAAGGACAAAAACTGTGTCTCATCTGCCTTGCGTCTCTAGAGCTTGGTATGCCTGAAACACAAAAGTGGTACTAACTGGAATAAATGAACAAGTCCGCCACTAAAGCATCTTCCAGGTCCTGCTTCTCGGCTCCTTCCCTTTGGCTCACTGGTTGTCTGCAAGATGTCACCATCCCGCTCTTCCACAACAGCCTCCCAGATGGCTCCATCACCTCTGCCGCTGGATCCTCCCTCTCCAGCCTCCTCCATGATGAAAGCCTTAAATCACAAAATGGATCATGTCGTTCTTTTGCACAAATTCTCCCATGACTCACAGGGTGACCCCACACTCTCTGTCTTTCCTTGTTGAGGCTCCTGTTTCTATAACATAGATCCTCACATGAATTCCTCAACTTGCCACATTCTTTCTTTCTAGAGTACTTTTGCACCTGCTGTTCTCTTTGCCCAAGCATTTCCATTCCCCCTCACATGGTAAACACACTAGCATTCTTGCAGGGCCCACATGTGGAACACCATCTTGGTTATGTTTTCCCCACTTCACCCTCTCATAGGTAGGCTCCCATCATGATTGTGTCATGATTGCTGATAAGCCTTGCATCCCCCAGCAGACTGTGGAGACTTCTTCAAGAACGAGGATGTTATTATTAATCTTTGCTTCCCTGGCATTTTATCTCAAGTGCAGTAGGGACCCTATAAATGCTTTTGAAAAGAAAGGGCATTTTCACTGCCTTCCAGAAATAGTCACTAGAAGACACAAATTAATAGCCTTTTGTTTTCTAAAAGTGATAGCTACCACTACAGGCAAATCTTACAGTTATTTATTAAGTACTGAAAACTTTTTTTTATGAGCAGCAGCAGAACGACTGCATTTGGCTTTTGTTTATACTGTAAATACTTCACTTCAAAACGAATAATCTGCTTAGCAATGTCTGTGCCAGGATCTCGTGCCTAGAGAAGACCTTAAAGGGAACTCTGAGGAACACCAAGACAAATGGACACATTTCAAAAGCATCTTACAGACCTTCTTTTCCAGAAAAGCATTTGAAATAGACAGCTCTTGCCAAAGGCTCTATTTTCCAATAATTTGCTGGAAAACTGAAATAGGAACACATCAGATTTCCTCCTTGAGAAGAGGACTATGAGTCAATGGAAATAAGCAAGCCAACTTCACCCTTACTGGGTGAATATGACACAGCCCAAGAGCAAAGATCACCTGCAAACCTTCCGATTAACTGGGGTATTTTCTTAATTGGTCATCAAGAAACGAAAGTATATATCATACTCTACTTAGTATCACTGTGATCACTTTACAGGGTCGATTTATCATTGCCACTTGTACCTTCCATGGAAGAGTGCTTTACTGCTGAGCCTAGAGCTCTAATGAACTTGAACTTCACAATAGCTACAGGAAATTAAGCAGTGTCATCTCAGAAGACACCAGCCCATTCATCAAGTTAATACTAGGCTTCCATGAACAGGATGTTCTGGGGTTGGTGAATCTTTTGAAGCATGTGGTGACTCAACAAAAATATCTTTGATAATTTATATAATTGACCATGCATGATACCTATTTGTCCAAAGATTCCAGCAAGGCAGCTAAGAAGTTGTTGTTTTGTTTCTGATTTCAAATCCCATCTGGCTGCTTCAAAGTGTTATTTGTAAAGAGAATTGCTGCCTATTTCAAATGGTGATTCAAAAGGGTTTTCAAAATGAAATTGGAAAGAAAGAAATAAGGCTTATTTGATGTTAAAGAGCCAAATTTCACCTTATTATATTGTCTCTCCTTACAGGGACTCAAACACTTAAACACTTAAAGAGAATCTTGAACACTGGAGTGATCATTTCCATCAAATTCCAAGAATTTCAGCTAGTCCAATTCTGCTGGTGATAATGTTAATAATATATCTTTTAAAAGTTCCAACCATGAATTATTTGCAACACAAGTTTGATAGTAATAGCAAGCATCATACATTAGTTCTTGAAGCTGAATAATGCAGGGCTTGTGCGGTGTGGGTCGATAGAATTTGGATTTCTCCAAATCATTTCCCTTTGCTCTCTTACGGAGAAGACAATCCTTCTGCAAGGTTAGTCGTGCTGTGATAACAGGCAAGCTCAGTTACCTTGTTTGATGCCAACAGAACAGCAATGCCTCCTCATTTAAGGATTATGCCCTCTGTGTCTATGATACCACCTCAGAGTGCCAGACAACAGTTATTAATTAATTGATGAGGATTTGTTTTCCAGTCACATTGCTAGAACATGTGCTCCAATTGCTGTATGGGCAGGGCAAGTTCAAGTGGAAAGAGGACATGAGATAGCAGGGCAAGTTCAAGTGGAAAGAGGACATGAGATAGCATAGTCTTTGACCAAATAAAAGCAAATCAAAAGTGCAGCAGGATAATAAAGCTGAGAATGTTGCCCTTGTAAAGCACATCCGGAGTTCCCCCAAATGGTCAGGACTTCTCTGCTCCTTACTTTCCACCTCTTCCGTGTCTCCTTTCTGAATCATCTCTGCATCATCTTACTCTTGATTTATATTCAAAGACTCTTCTCCTAGGCTCTCATTAGATTTTTCCACCACTAAATGCCCTGTGCCTACAAGAATGCCTGATAAATATTAGACACTCAGTAAATAATTGTTGAATGACCTGAATATATATTTGGGATTAGATGAAACACCTACAGAATGATAATGTATGTCTCCCTTTCTGCATCGGCTGATTCTCAGAACATGCATTTTCCCAAAAAGGATTGGGCTGGTTCAGTTAGGCACTGCTGTCTTATCTACACAGAGCTCTCACATCATGCTATTACATAGACCCCCTACATCATCCATAGCTTGGCCACCTTTGGATATGGGACTCTTTTCTTGTCTAATCATCTGTGGCCTGATAAGCGAGACACAAGACATCAAATGACAACTTCTGCCTAAGGACCAACCTCATGTGATTGTGTATAGGCATACCAAACACTCAAGTGTCCTGGACACCTCTTTGGTATAGCAACAAATATGTATTAATCATCTGTTTTGTGTTCAACCCTGAGATAATTTCCATAGACATCACTAGAATAGAATGAGTGGCTAAAGATGTCTCCTAGGCAAGAAGGAAGGAATAGAATGAGGCCTAAGGAAACTTCTGGGAGTGATGGATATATGTTCATTGTCTTGAATGTGGCCATGACTTAATAGGTGTATACAAATGGCAAAACATCAAATCATATTCTTTAAATATATGTACTTTATTGCACAGAAGGTATATATCAATAAAGCTGTTAAAAATGAAGTAAAAAGATGTCCTCCAAAATGGTGAGACAGTTGTCTCCAAGGCTTGGTTATTCCTCACAATCCCTGGTAGGGAGGGATATTCTTACAACCTCCCAATCCACAGTGTTTTCCTGATAGTTAGATGAGAAAGATATTGATTTGAAGTAATTATAACTGGGTCAGAAGGATGGGCCAAATTAAACACATGATATTTAATTGGGAACAATGTGGAACTTCTTCTTTGTGACTGGAAAGCTAATGGCTACATGTATGGGATTAGAGAGAAATGACTTCACAGGATAATTATATAGATGAGAAGAAGGACATTTCACTGACTGTAAATTCAACAGTGCACCATGATTTCCAAAAAGGAAAGGTAGAAAATTATGATTTTAGGATGTGTCCTCTAGAAGAAGGAAGGAGATTGTTTTGTTCTTCTGAGTTCTTTACCCTGCTGGGATATTGTGTTTGTTTTTTGTTTTTGGTGGATCACATTCTAATAGGGATATTTGAGTAGGATTTCTCTTTTTTTTTTTTTTAAGATTTTATTTATTTATTTGACAGGAAACACACAGCAAGAGAGGGAACACAAGCAGGAGGTGTGGGAGGAGAACATCTTCCTGCTGAGCAGGGAGACTGATGCAGGGCTGAATCCTGGGACCCTGGGATCATGACATAAGCCAAAGGCAGCCGCTTGATGACTGAGCCACCCAGGCTCCCCTTGGGTAGGATTTTTCGAGGACACAAATCAGAATGGTGAAAATATTAAAGATAACATAGCCCAATGAACAGTGGAAGGAGCTAAGAATGTCTAACCTAGAGTTAGACAGTGATTTACCAACTCCTGGAGGAATGAAATTTGGCAGGTACCAGGCAGGGCAAGCCTGTGAGGAGATGTAGGCTCACTGTGTTCACCAATTTTTTTCTAGCTCTCCATCTTTGAAGGATATGGAAAGGCTATACCTCAAAATCAGGCATAGCCACTGATGTCTGAGTGCAAATGGTATATATAATTTCTGGATGGAAGCATATACCAGCTGGTTCAGACCCATCAGACCCATCATCTGGGTTTCTGAATCAGGACAGCATAGGTCAGAACCTGTCCCTAGCTAGACTACAGGCCCCACACAGCCACAGGAAAAATGAAACCTTGGTTATCTAAAGCTACTGAGATTTGGGGGCTGTTTGTTACTGCAGCAAGACAAAGCTCACCCCGACTGATACAGATACTAATTGATATCTCAGTATTTCAAATGAGGAATAATTTACCTAAAATCCTATATTCAGTCAGTGCTGGATCTGTGATGTGAATTCTAATGAGGCTGGCTCCAATTTGCACACACTTCCTGCCACACATGGGGTTGAATCTAAAGTGCAATCCTTGGGCAGAAGGAGAAAAACTAGGAGGTAAGAGAGACCTGATTTTTGGCTCCATATAAAGAGATCACAGCCCTAATCAGCTGACAATAGAAGAGACCTCAGGGAGGTTTCTGCTCCCCATCTCCAAAAGTGTTGAAGCAGAAACTTATCACAGCTTTTCTGGGATGTGGTGGGATCTCTGGAAAATGTTTGGGCTGAAAGACTTGTTCGTTTCCTTCTGGCCTAGAAGTCCTAGGAGACTATACCTTTTAAGCAGGAGATATGCCTGGTGGGCACTTCATAAACACGAGCTGACTGCATAAAGCATTCTCCACCAGGGAGGGGAAAGACACGGCTCCTTCTCAGCAGCTAGGTAACTGATAAATTAAATCAACATTGATGGCCCATACACCCCACGTAAGTTCGGCAGGGCCTCACCGAGTCCTCAAATATTAATTGTAGGCAATGATTTGTCTGCCCTAGGTAGTAATACTGCCTACAACCGCAGGTCAATCTTTATTCTCTAAGATCTCCCCAAAGCAAAATACAATTTTATATTTCTCTTTCATCCATGACTCCCCCTTCCCCACCCACCATCCCCACCCCAGCCCAGGTTAATAAACGCCAATGTTCTGTTGTGACCAGCGATTCTTTCTGCATTTTAAACTCCATTTTCCTTTGGTGGAATACTGAGACCCGTGCTCCCCAAGCCTGAAACTCTCAGCCACATATATCATAAAGCAAGGAGATTTTTATGCAAAATAAAGCACTTTCCATGCTTTTTCCCTTGCAATGATTACATGATTTTCCCCTGAAACTGAACAATATATGTTTCATAAATAGATCCCTCTCTCTGTAAGCAAACCTTGGAAATGGATTATTTGTTTGGTTTGCATTTTGTCTTTCGGGGTTGCAGCTACGAGAAGCCAGCTCTCATAGGCTCACCACAAAGAGGAGGGATTGGGAGGGCTGAGAGTCATCATGGAGACTGCCCTTTTCACTGGGGCTTGCTCGCTAGATCAAGAGATACACAGAGAGCCTTGAAAACAGTCAATTTCTAATCTCAGAGGGGATGGTTCTCAAATTATCGGGGGGGGGGGCAGGAAAAAAAAAGAACGGTAGGGAAAAACGAAGAACAAATAATGCGTTTTAACATCTGAAAGTTCATAGCCTTTCTAAGCAGACGTTTATTTTTAGTAGCCTCTTGTCACTTCTGAAAAAAGGAGAGAGTTCAATATTTGAGAGAAGTTACCATTCCCTGCTGAAGGTACCAAACTGTAGGAAGTCAGCAGCTTTCTTTACAGGGTGATGTGTGTTAGATACACAGTCAGCTGGGGGTGGGGGGGATGATACCGGGGGGTGGGGATGATACCGGCGTTTACTTTAAGAGAAAGGGCTCATTTAATACCCGGGTTGTGAGTGCTCAGTTTCAAAACACTCCTGAAAGATAGTTATCCCCCATTTCACGGAGAACGCCTGCAGGACAGAATGACCCCCACCCTGAAAGTGGGGATGGTGTTGGGGTCTCCGGGTTCTCTGACTTCACATGTCCAGAGGCCACGTGAGAGCTAGGGCTCCCTGCCCAGCCCGTCTGAAGAGACCGAGTCATTTGATTCCTAGGACAAAGGGGCCTCATCAGAGTGGATGTGGCCCAGCAGGGAAATCCTGACATCACACAAAATAGAGACAACCTCATTATTCTGGAATGTGAAGGGCTTAAGGGAGAGCAGAGTTGAAAAGTGCCTTTGTACCTTACCTAAATCTGAACGGAGCCCGTGAGTTGTCAAGTTATCATTGAGGTTCCGGTGAATAATTTCATCACCCTCCAACACACGCAGCCTCTGACTCAAAGGATCGGTTTGTCCAGCTCAAGTTAGCCTTCTGTCTCTTCAGAAGGTAATACAGTTTAGTGGCTTCAGAGCAGGGGCCCCTGGTGTCAGGCTGCCCACGCTGAGCTTACTTGTTCTCGTTACCCAGAGATGACTTTGCACAGGAACTTTTTCAGACCCCTTCATTCATCTGTAAAATGGGATAAGAACGGATTGTCGTCGGGGTGTGTGCAGTTCCCGGCACAAAGTGACATTATATTCATCACGATCACACCACCGTGATCGTTGTAAGGAGAGATTTCCTAAATATCTCAACTGACCACCCTGTTGCAACTGTAAGGATCCTGATAAGAAAATCCATACATGTTGAAAAGCGCAAAGATCCTAGACACTGGGATTAAAAAAAAAAAAAAAAAAAAAAAAACGCCAGGGTGTTGAAAGCCCGAGATCTTTATATTCAAATGCATCAGTGGGCGTGTTAAAACTGACTGAATCTCAGTTTCTACCTTAACAAAGCAATAATTATATTATATATTTTGTATTGTATAATTATATTATAGCCTGGGACCAGGTAGGGTGTAAAATAAACAGAGCCGTCTATGTAAATGGCAAGCCCATTCACTCGCAGACAGCATGGTCAGCAAGGTCCTGTCTCCCTGCCCAGCCTTGTCGTGAACTCATATCCAGGATTCGTGCCTTGACAGCCTTTGAGAGGGTGGGAAGGGGGCCCAGGGGCGGCTCACCCCACCTGGCTCTTCCAGAGAAGGGGGCCTTTGGAATGGGGGCCTAACGCCGATATCTGTACCCTCATAACGCTCCATGCCATACTGTGGCTCCCTCTGAGCCTAGCATTAAGGCCTGTCTCCCTTCACCTTCTGGACTACAGGCTTTTAGGAGCAGCTAAAGGGCTCATGCTCTTTCCCTCACACGCAGCATTCAGAACACAAGCAGTGTGTACACATGCACGGGGATCATTCATTAGGTGCTTGTTGGAGGAATGAATAATAGAACACTGCCTTCCCCCGTCATTGAGCATAGCAAGCCATATTCTATTTGCTGACTTCGTGTCATGTCTTTCCAAGCAGCACCTATATCCTGGTTTTATTTGGTGACATGTCCCCAGGCAGAACACAGTGCCTGGCACACCCTGGGTGCTTAATAAATGTTTGTTTTGTGAATGAATGAAGGAATGAATAAATGAGTAAACCACGGAGTGGCTCAATGAATATTTAATGGTTCAGGCTAAATAAAACATTTGCCATCTGATGACTTGGGTAAATTGGGATATATGCATCAGCTCATTAAGTATATGGCAAAGAATCAGTCATTGAACTTGTCTCTTTGTAAAATATGATTTGGGGGCTGTAATAAACCCAGGATTATGCATGCATGAAATAAAACTTTGGTTGTAGACTTTCCATAATGATTCTGTTCCTCTATGTTCCATTCTGACTTGAAGGTCCTTTTCCTTAAAGCCTGATGTCTTTATTCCCTATCTTCTCATCTCACCCCTCCTCAGGGACAAACCTATAAATGCCAGCAGACTTTGTTGTCGATTTTTTTTCTGGAGGAAAAAAAAACAACAACAAACAAACATTAAATGGCATGTGATTCATTTCAGAGACACAATTTAGCCTTTCTTTTATAAAGTGGAAAAAGCATAAGGGGTTCATCAGAAATAAATGTCTGAACATTACTACGTGCTGGCCAGGATGTGAAAGGAGCTCTCACACCATGTTGGTGAAGATCTGCGATAGTAAGGCTCCTTTGGAAATGCATTGCAGTTTCTATGAAAACAGAGCACACACCTGCCCTATAATCCAGGATCTATATTCCTAGGAATATTACCCAATAAAAATGGCAGCATATGTTCAAAGCAGACATACACAGAATGTTTCTAGAAGATGTACTCACCTTAGTGAGAAGATTAAGTGGGTGTGTTTTCTCCATTCGATGGAATACTATATAGTGGTTAAAAAGAACAGATGACGGGTACAATAGTACTATCCATTTCAAATGCATCTGGAAGGATCTCAGAGATATTTTGGTGAGTGAGAAAAAGTGGACACAAAAGGGCACAAACTATATAATTCCAGTTACAGAAAGATGAAAAACAGGCAACACTAATCAATGATAGTGGAAGTGAGAAGAGTGATTGGGACAGGAGGCTGTGTTGAGAAGGAACAAGGGAGACCTGGAGATGCATCGTATCTGGTTGCCAATGGTGAGTGCTTAAGTAGTACCTGCCATCAAAGCCATGGACACGAGATTAGTGCACTTGACGTTCTTGGCTATATGTATATTATTCTTCATTTAAAAAAATTAAATGGCAGCAAATGTCAGGATTCTTTAACTATATACATATTTATTACTTTTTAATGAAAGTTTGTATCCCTCTTTATTCATTAGCACAGTCTTCTTACTTCTTTTAAACTATCAGCAAGCATCTTTGGGTGTGTTTTCGAGGTATTATATTAATAGAGTCAGTTCAGCTACCGTGGTGTTTGTCATGTGGACCTCTCAGCTCAGAGGACAATTGCCATAGAGCAGTGTGAGCTTAAACTCGGGAGCCATGAGAACTGGTTTTGCTGTGAATTAGCTGGGAGACACAGTGCTGGACACATTATCTTAACCTCTTCGAGTTTCAGTCTACTTACCTAGGAAGTGGGAATAATACTGGTATGGCCTCACAGGGATCGAATGAGAAAAATGTATGTGGGTAGCTCAGTGCTTGGCACAGTGTAAGGGTAACTAGTCATCATATCAGTAGTATTAGAAGTAGTGGTTGTAATAGTATGAACAGCAATCACAAAGGGAGTAACATTATAGCTGGAGCCACACTGGCCTGTCCAGACCAGAACTTAGATTGCTGGGTTTTGAGGGGAAGACATCGAGGAGGGGCAGGGGGGAAATATGAGTGCTGTGAGTAGTAATGATACTGTGGCCATATCCACATCAGAATGGAAACCTCTGAGCTTGGCTTGGAAAAAGGAGAACACAGCCTACAAGACATTTGTTCCTGGATCTGGAATACCCCATACTTAAGGCAGGACATTTATCCATGTTCCTGGTGTCACCAGAGCCCAAAGTAAAGCCAGATGTGCCTTGCCCCAGTCTGAACCCCAGCCTGTGGTTCAATGGGCAGATGGATCACATAATTCTCTGTAATGATTCTCCCTCAGCGGGCTGCCATGGGACAGTGCATGATTATTGTGTAGAAAAGGAAACCAGGGGTTAAACCTTGGTGGAATCCATGTCTGGTTAGATCATTTACATTCATAATTGCTTTCCATCACCACAGTGGAGTGTGTCTGGTTGTTCATAATGGGAAAAGTGATTTGCTGCAGTGTCCACATGGAGAAGGCTGTGTGACTCACAGGTCCAGGCCCAGCTTCGGGAACGCAGTGTGGCTGAGTCCCTACTTAGACTGATTTAGTCTGAGATGTTGCCACTCTTCCTGGCAAGGCCTTTAACACTCAGAGACAAGAAGGGCCATGAATTCATTCAGAATGTAAAAGATAGGTTGATAATGCTCATGGCAACTCTTGCCTTTGTCAACAGCTGTGGAAGCTGTCACGTGTTTAGCCTCCACTATGAGCTAAGTGCTTTATGTGCACTGTGTCGCTATGACCTCACACCTACTCTGACTGTCTAGACTTGATCATCCCCATTTTAGAGAGGAAGAAAAGAAGGCTTATAGCACTGAAGTCAACTTTGTGAGTGACAGAGCTGGAAATCACATTCTTCCATGCCTCACTCCCAAGTCTGGGCTTCCCCAGTGGAATCTGGTAGAGTATTTGAGAGTTGGACTTCAGTTGGCTACGACTGGGCTCTATGCTCAGGCTCTCCTTAACAATGATCTGAGTTCCCTCCTCAAAGGGCTGTGTCAGGATCAAACCAGAGACCCTCCTTGCCAGCTCCCAGTCCCCAGCCCACATATCATATCCATTTGGAAAGCACTGTAAGTTCATGGTGGCCCTTCTTTTTTCCAAGGAATCTGATCCCATGAGGAGTTATCCTCAGGAAAACTTGGAGTGAGAATAACTCAGTTTTCCCAGGGTAAGTCTCACACATGCTATCAGATTCCTAGAAGACCCCAAGATGAAAAGAAAAGATGTGAAATCTTATATTGTCTTCACCAAAATGTGAAAACAAGTTCCAGTTCACTAGGGTGCCATATTGGTGGAAGCTCGATAACAGAGGCCGATAAATGAGATTAGCTGCTATTGGCTGTCATGCTTGACATATAGGGTATATTTAGTGAACTACAGTAGTTGTTTTTATTCTCATTCTGTAAAAGATGAGCATTAGTTTTCATCTCTTATAGATGAGTTGAGAGACTTCTTACAAGGATTCAGTTTCCGAACAAGACCATAACCCCCAAAGGCATCCCAAATGTCACTGTTTTGCATGAAGGGGAGATTCTACCATTGCCCATGGGCTGCTGGTTCTCTCGGACCAAGTGGAGGACCAGATCTCCCATGGAATCTTGGGAGTAATGTGTCTTCATCTCACAGGATGGAATCGAGATCTTGATAATAGAGAAGAATACTGAAAAAAATTGGACCCCTGCGTAGGCATTTGCTTATGAGAAGCTAACACCTCTCCTGCAGTCGAATTGATTTTTGTCTGCCCACTCTGGGGCTGCCAGGAGCCATGGTGCCTGGCTGATGCTGGGTGTTCTCCACCAAACCATCTCCAGGTGCATCAGAAGTGCACATACACAACAAACTGTTTGTATGGGGTACTGTGGTTGCCTGGAGTTGTGGCAATGGTGCACTGGGACACACTTGAAGCAGAACGAATGAGAAGCTGGGTGTGTTTCAGTCACATCTCCCAGATTTACATCTGCTTAGAATATTTTTAGCTCAACACATTTCTTGTTACTGAAACTGAGCCGGAGCTGTCACATACAATTCAAGATAGAGCCAGGCTTGACTCTGTTTCCTATTTTCCAACAGCCAAAGGCCCACACTTCAGAACTCATTTGAGTGATTATGGAAAAGATGAAGTCGTTGTAGATTTCATCACCACTAAGGCCTGCCATGTCTTGTAAGTGACTTGATATTTACATAGATCAGGCTTTGAAAATAATGAACTCCCAGGAAATATATAGTGGACGTGCCTCCCTAAGTCACAAAGAAGAAAATGCCTGGTGTAAGAGAAGTAGCCAGGGTAGTAGTAGCCAGAGTGTGCACTGTGGAACCCTCCATGAAAAGAGGGCTCTTTTACCAAATAATGGATGTATATTATTGCCCCTTCTTAGAGGTTCCTTAATTATGTGAGCAAACTAAACTTTCTAAAGTCACAAAACCTTTATCTCAGGGTTTTCTGAAAGTCTTTGCTCATGGAAACATTTTCCCCCCACAAGGATCACCTATTGCCTAGAATGTGTTCTAGGAAATAACCAGTCAGCAAAAAAGCATCCACTGTTGCAGAGGTCCAGAAGCACATTTCTTCTTGATCTCCAGGTCCTCAGAGAGATCTCCCAAATAGAAGTCCTGCTAAATAGAATCTAGTTGGCCATAATTATTTAACACTGATCAGATTTTCAGAGAAGGAGCTGAGAGGCTGGAGAAGAATCACCTTCACAAATACAAAAGAAGTTCTGGACTTTTCTTCATGGCCATCTGTCTTGGTCCATTTGAGCAGCTATAACAAAATGCCACAGACTGGAGGGCTTAACCAGCAAATGTTTATTCCTCACAGTTCAGGAGGCTAAGTAGTCCAAGATCAAGGTGCCGGCAGATTTGGTGTCTGGTGGGGGCTCACTTGTTAGTTCTTACATGGTCATCTTCTTGTTGTGTCCTCACAGGGCAGAAGGAGTGTGAAAGCTATCTGGGGTGTCTTCTATAAGGGCATTGATCCCATTCATGAGGTCTGCTCCCTCATGCCTAATCACTTCCCAAAGTCCCCAACCACCTAAAACCATCACCTCGGGGATTAGGTTTCAACATGTGAATTTTAAGGGAACACATACATGCAGTCCATTGCACCATCTAAGTTAATCTCTTGCAAACTAAGTCAAAAGTTCAGGAGGGAAACCAATATTGACCTTGATAAAGTCATAGGCAGGACTTTGGTTCTTGATCTGAGCTCTGGAGTCTTCACTTCTTACACCCTCAAAATCTTGATCTTTAAAGTGAGGACAATATAATAATAACAGTAGCATCTGCCTGTATGAATCTCCTGAGGATGAAATGGTGTAAACCCTGGACCTGTTAGAAGCCTCCAATAAATGTTGGCCATTAGATCTCTTTGCTATTTTTCTGATTCTCTTGTCTTCTCATAGTGATGAACACTGAAGCCCTTAGACAATAAAATCATCTTATTCCAAGGCAATGAATACAGAGCAACCCCCACCCCCGACTGAGGGGAATAGGGACCCTGCGATGCAGAGTCAGTGGTGGCCGCCCTGGAATGGAAAGGAAGCAGGCCAAGGGGCTGGGACTTGTGCCAAGACGAAGAAAGAAGAGCACAGAAGCAGCCCTGAGGCCGAACAGTCACATACAAAAGGAAGGGACCTGATTGCCGCCAAAACAAACTTGTAAAACATGGCCACAAAATGCCACTGAGCTACCTATGAAATGTTGGCCATACCTTCAGGGAAAAGTAGAAACAGCTATGCGATTTGGTTGCTTCATTTTTCTCTTGCATGTCTGGTTTAGTTGTGCGGGTTTTTTCTTTTAACAGAACTTTGCTATTGTCTGGGCCTACAAGTTTTTCAAGGATAGGCAGTCCTCTCCATTATTTACATTACACAAGACCTTGGCATGCAGGCCTGAAAAAATGGGTGCTTGCCATCTGTCAGGAGTCTTCAAGAGTGTGTATGGGGCAGTGGGTGATGAAGTCAGGGCTGGACTCCCGCATTTGTTTCCTGAGGCTGCCATGACAAATTACTGCCAACTGGGGACCTTTCAACGAGAGCTGGCGGTCAAGCGTCAGCAGGCCGTGCTCCTTTAGAAGGTTCTGGGGAGGGTCCTTCCTTGCCAGCTCTGGTGGCTTCTGGTGCTCCTGGTGGCTTCTGGTGCTCCTGGGACCTTTTGGCTTGTGGCCACATAGCTTCAGTCTCTGCCCCCATCTTTACATGGTCTCCTCCCTATGCGTGTCCTCTCTTCTTTGATCAGGATACCTTCATTGGCTACAGGGCCCATTCTTATCAAGTCTGATCTCATCTCAAGACCCTAGATGAATTACATCTGCAAAGACCCTGTTTTCAAATAAGGTCATATGCTGAGGCTTCAGATGGACGTGAATGTGGGGGAACACCCATATTCAACACACTCCCACTTGGGACCCTGCGGCAGAAGTTACTGAGGGACATGATGATGGACTAAGGGAGGAACTGCACTCAGTAGGAAAAGGAATATTGAAATAGTAAGTGGAGCCCCTGGGTGCCCCTTGTGCTGTGTTCATGTATTATCTCACTGGGGGCTCACAATAAACACGTGGGGTGAGTGTTGTTGCTATACCTGCTCTGCAGGGGAGAGGGAGTGAGGGCTCGGTGATACTGTGGGACTTGCCCCTGCTCACACATCTAATGAGTGGCTGTCAGCACTAGAGCACAGGTCCGTGTGCCTTTGGCACCCATGCTCTGTGACTTTGTGCAGAGAAAAGCCAGACAACACAGTTCTTTGTGGCCTGTTGCAAATAATGCAGAAGACCCAATGCTAAATATTTGGTCAATGTTTGGTTAACTGTGTAAGACTGTGTGATGCTCACCTATAAAGCATTTTCTTTATGCTGCTCAAAAGCTCCCCGCCCCTTCTTCCACACCATCGCCAACAAACATTTCCTCTACATCCTCCATAGGCCTAGCACAGAATTTATGTTTTCCAGAACATTCTCTAATTTGAGATGAGCCCTTGAAAGTCTGTGTGAGTAGCACCAAGGCAAAAAAAGAAAAGGAAAAAAAGAAGGGAAGCAAACAAACAAAGAAGCAAATATGCTGTTTGGGACAGGCCATCTGGGCACCAGACTTGGGGCTGTCCCTGAGGTGTGATTCAAATTCTTCCAGGTCTCGGGGTTTCCGTGTCCTCAGGTAATAACCAGCGGCTTAGACAAGAGTTTTCCTGAAGTCTGGCCCAGCTCCAACCTGCTGTGGCTACCCCTGCTCTCACGGCTGTGGTATCTCCAACAGGAAGCAATCTGGTGTCTCAGAATGAAACTGGCTCCCAATTCTGTCTGGCCCTGCTGGCCACAGGCCTTTCTTCTTTGCTTTTCTCCTCCCTATAGACATCTCAGTATCCAAAGAAACTCACAGTTACGTTGATAGAGAACTTCCCTTTTCAGTAGGATATGGACTTTCTCTATATTTAAGATGATTCTGTATTACAGTGTTCTCACCCTGCTGTCCCATGCTTCACATGCCTGGCCTTACCAGACCTCAACAAGTGGCAGGAACCAGGGATAGAGCTGGCTACCAGGAACTGTCTCAGCCTTGATCATGATGATTTAGTGCACAATGAATTCTATTCCAGATATTCTGCTAAGACTTCAGTCCACTTGTAGCTCCCCCGGTCTGAGCTCAGGTGCAGGTCTCTGAGCTGCTGTGAGGGAACAACAGCACATTCATTCCTGGACCAAGCTCAAGGCCCTCTGACGGCGACAAGTGATTCTTCCAGCAAGTGCCACATGCTGCCTCATCTCCACCTCGGACTTTCTATTTTATTTTTAGTTGAAAAATGATTCATGCCCCCACCACCTCCCCCATCTCCTATGGATCTGCTGCCTCTCAATCATTAGGAGTTGGTAGACTGTCCACTCTGTATACAGAATTGGCCACCTAGAATAAGCAGAGTGATCCCTGGAAGTAGAAGTGGAACAAAGAAAGGCCCTGTGAAGGTGAAGGTCAAGTCTGGAAGGCAGTCACTATAACTGTTCTTGCCATGCACGGCACCACCCTCCTAGGCAAGGTACACTGGGAAGGCAAGGGCTGGGTGGGCAAGCCTGGGAAAAATTTCTTGGATGCCTGATTCCAGCTACCTCTTGGTATTTGCTTAGAAGAGAAAATGGGGGAAAGGAAGCAGGTAATAGTAGCTGAGCCTCCTTGACATCTCTTTGGCCTGAGTGTTCTCTGCCATTTTGTGGACTGAAGCACAAGGGGCCAGGGTGACTAGAACCCGCATGGATTTGAGAGGAAGGCATTTAGAGAAGACAGTCTGTCCGGCTAGTAATTGAGTCATAATCTATCCACTGATGGACTGACCCGTCTATCTAAAATACTTATTGCGTGTCTACTCTTCGGTAGGTCATATGCTGGACTCTGAGGTCATTGTATAGGTGAGAGATCCACAAATATTTTCTGTAAAAGTCTGGAATGTGAGTATTTTGGTCTGTGGGTCATAAGATCTCCATCACAACTCCTCAACTCTGCCATGTAGTGCAAAAGCATTCAGAAAGGATGCACACAGATGAAGGTGACTGTGTTCCAATAAAGCTTTATTTATAATTATACATAGCAAACTGGATTTGGCCATGCACCATAATTTGCTATCCCTGATGTACATGAGTAGGCTAGGGCCCATATTAATTGGGGAAGACATCCTATTTTCTGCCCATAATTTGTTGTGTGCTGAAGTGGGTAGAAAAATGAGGGAGTTAAGAAGCAAGAGGAGCAGCGACAGCTTCTCAAAAGAGGACATACTTTAGCTGGGTTTTGAAAAATGAATAGTAAATCACCAGGCTAAGGAAAGGATACATTTGAGACACACAAAAAAAACATTAAATGAGAGTCTAACTGTGTGAAAGAGCATGACCTCTTCTAGGGCCAGATGAAGCTCTTGATGCACTTGGAAAGACGGCAGAAAAGAAAGAGGTATTTCTGTAGCAAGTGCATTTCTGTAACAAGACTGATGAAGTTCTTGTCTTTCCCTATTGTGTCAAAAAGGATAAAACCATCCTAAATCCAGGGGTAGGAACCCCATGCTCAAGCTATCAGGACAAAGGTCTCAGCATTGATAATGATCATTTGATGCACAGTTAATCCTGATGGAGATACCATATAAGACTATAATCCATTTTTAACATTCAATCCCTCTGAGGACACTATGAAGATAGTATTATCAGAGCCATTTTACAAGTAAGGAAACTGAGGCCCATATTGATTATATAATTCATGAAAATTTACATAGGTCTTCCGTGGCAGAAGATGGGTTTAAATTCAAGTCTGAGCAACTTCAAAGGTTATGCTCTTATGAACTAGCTCAGCTACTCTCAAACTTAAATACGCATAATAAGAACCTGGGGGGTGTCCATCAAATGCAAATTCTTAGACCAGCCTCCAGATGGTTTTAAACCACAGGTGTGGAGCAGAGCCTGGGAATTTGCGTTTTAGCCAGCTCATCCAGGTGATCTCAGTGCAAGTGGTTCTTGGGAATGACACTCTATACCATAAGTTACTCTACCTCCTAAGCTCACATCCAAGATAGGATGGCCAACTGTCTGGGTTTGCACATACAGAGTCCCTCATACCCCAGGAACTCAGGACAGCCGATGAGCCTACATGCCTCACTCAGTCCACACACATCATTCCTACCTCGATTCCTGGCACGTGGTCGACGCTTGGAAAATATTTGTGGAGTGAATGAATGAGCACAGCTCACTGCAGAAGCCCAGGGTTGATTGGCAGGGCTTTCCTGCAGCTGGGAATTTGAGGGAATCATCAAGGGCTAACTCAGAGGGACAGCTTCTCCCGCTCCCCTGAGGAGTTAGTCACAGCCCTGGAAAAAGTGATGCCTCATCATATTCCTATTTGTGCTTACGTGTTCAGGCGACGCTTGTCCTTAATGCGAGAAGAAAGGAGAAGGAGGCAGGCGTAAATCTTTTCTGTCATGACTACTCTTTCTGCCTTTCTTTTGTCCTCTCCCAAACTCACAACGGTCCCTTTCCCCTCCTGAGAGAGACCTACCCACTGGGCTCTGGGGTCTGTAGGAGACACCATGATGGTGAAAAACCAGATTGTGACATTTCGTCCAAGGTCTGCTTCCCAACTGTTGATAGCACTCCTTGGCAAGATGATGACACCCTTAGGACCTGAAAAAGGCACATAAAGTTGGGGGTACCAAGACCCTTTCTTGGGAATCTCATTGGGCTGGCCTGCAGTGCCTGCATGTGGACAGGGCTATGCAGAACAGAGGCAGCAAGGCTCAGATAATAAAATATATTTTTATCATAAATATCTGTCCATTCATCACTCGCCTACTTAATGGGTATCTTGCGCTCCTGTTCAGAGGCAAGAATGGCCACAGACTTCGGGGATCTCACTAGTTTAGAACTTAAGGGGTGTGTGGGGGTGAGTCAGGCATGTATTGAAAAATCACATTCATAAGGATAGAACTGCAGTCATTACAGTCATGAGAGAACTCACAAAGGAAAGAACAGGGCTTTGTCAGATCCCATAACATGGGGATGTGGCCCAGTCTTGGGGTTCATGGAAGGTATCCCTGAAGGAATAGCACTTAAGCTGAGGTCCAAAGGTGGAGTCAGAGTTAGCCAGATGAAGAAAGGGAGGAACGGCATTCTAAAGCAAGAGAACAACATGGGCAAACACGTGTTTACAAAGGGCAGCAGAACTTTCTAGCATAACCTTTCTTGTCTTCCTTTTCTCACTCTCCTCCCTTCTTCCTCCGCTCTTTTTCTCCCCTTCTCCTTCATCTCCTCCTAATACTTGTCTGATTTTCCTTCTAATGTGGTCGCTGTGTGTATCGATCTACGTGCTGCTGTTATGGAATAGGTATCATTCCCCAGGCTAGAAACAGGCTCCCAAACCACCCAAGGGCTGTATGCTTTCCTTCCAGACTTCCGTCTCTTGCTGGCCCCACACAAATGCAGGGGTTCCGTGGTGTGAAAGAAAAGCAAAAGCCCCCCGGGGAACTCCTCACTCTGTTGCAAATCGCTCTAGAACAGGACTGACGCCCTGCCCTTGCACAGCCCCAAGCCCTCTCTGGGCTCCTGGTGGGCCCTGGGGTCTCCAGGTGGGCCTTGCAGCCACCGTGGATCTGGCTCAGGCTGCACATTGGGTGAGAGTTTGGAAGACGATTCCCCAAATGCAGAAACAAGTGGCATCTTCAGGGAGAAGCCAAGCTCTTTTCACATAGTTCGCTCTGATTTGTGCTACATTAAAGCAAACCTTCCGAGTCAGCTTCTGGTGCGAGCCCTAGGACTCTTCTAAATGTATTGTTTTCACAAAGACGTTTTCATTGTTAATCAACGGGGCGCCATGGATTTGACGCTCTGGAAGTGGAGGACAGGTTTTGCAGCTATTTATTTACCGAGAGGGAAACAGAACAGTGGTTGCATTTGCCACTCCTGAATTTATTGTCAGTCCTTCTGTGTGGTGTAAAATTTGTCCTCGTCTTCAACAGCCCTCAGAAATAAGCATTCCAAATATATTCGCCTACTGTACAGAGATGTGCTGATGCCTCTCCTTGCGATTTTGCAAGAGAGGATGGGAAATAGTAGATCTAAGTAGTAGGAAATGATTCTTGGGAAGAAAAAAAAAAAAACCTGGGGCCTTTATAAAGCCTAGGAAATGCCAGGAATCACAAAGCCGCCACCTGGGGTAGCCCCTTCCGAAGGAGCTGGGTTAATACTGCAGGCCAGGGGGAGCCAGGAAGGAGGGTGTCCCAGGACTATAGTGAACCGGTCATAGGACACACTTTCTCTGCAGGATAATCACAACCGACGGTCAGGTGATGGGCCCATCGGGTCTTCCAACCACACCTACTACCTGGCCGCTCACGCCTTTCTCCCTCCTCTGCCAACACAAAGGGAAATATTGGGACTTAGGCTGGAGAATGAGGATTGTGTCAACTTATGCAATCTGGAAGTCCCCAAATCTTCGTGCCCAGATGCAAGAAGCTTCCTGAAAACAAACAGGAAATGAATCTGGTTTCCAACCACTTTACCCGCGGGCCAAAGGTACCCTGGAGCTGGAAGGCCCCGCCCCCTGCGGCGGGCGGAGCGCATCTCTCCCCAACTCCATGTGAAGTCAGCCGTGGAGGGAACATTTTCACCAGGAAACTGCTCATGGCTACAAATCAGGACTTCTTCTTCATTTTTTTTCAGTTTGTCAGCACAGGGATGCCGAATACCACGCTATTATCCATTCTCTCTCCCCAAATGGCACACCCATTAATTTATTTATTCACCCGAGCCATATTTATTGAACGATTATGTCCCAGCACTCCGGAGTAGGAAATCCAGTTTCCTTTTTATCGGTGTGAAAACTGAAGGTCAGAGAAGCGAGCCGATTCAGGCAGAAAGACTCTGTGCCAGCTCTCTGCCCAGCACCGGGCATGAGGGACCAACAGAGAGGCAAGTCCCTGCCCTCGCAGACTTCATATTCTTTCCACTTTTTAATCTGCGTGTATTATATAATTAATCATTCTCCACTTTTATAAAAGACGTAAAGGCATGCGAAACTGTATCAAAGCTTCAGATCAGTGGAAAGAAGCAGCGCAAGAACTAACGGCCCCTCCCCCGAAGCAAAAGCATTCCGTATGACACTGGGAGGAGGAAGTGTCTTATTGTAGGTTTGCTTTCCACTCATATCACTGATGATCAGAAAGCATCATAAGTAAACGCCTGGAGTAGGAGTTCTGGCTCCCCTTCATGTAGGAGGAACCTGTAGAGGCGAACTGGAGGAGGCAAGGTTACTTCTTCAGGAAACCGGGTAGGAGTAGACCTTGCTGCCCAGAACCCCAAATGGGACTATGTAGTCCCAGGTGCTTTGTAAATAGGGAAGTGCTTTCCAAAAGCTGGCCTTAACCTCCATGATTGTTAGTCTTTAGTGTTACTATTACTACTACATTTAAAAATGAAAGCATATGACCTTGTAATACCTAACACAATCCTGGACTTGCCTTTCTGGGAGAAAAGAGCTCCTGTAACCTTTCAGGTGTCCCCTTCCCTTTCTGCCCTTCTGACAGTCTCCCAGGGGAGCGGCGTGGGAGCGCCGTGGGCCCAGAGGGCATTTCCTACCCCAGGGGGCCAGCGAGCCCCAGTCTGCGAGTACCACGGCGAGGCAGTGGCTGGGATGATAAGCCGGAGAAGATTTCATCGGTTCCCCGAATCCAGTCATTAGGCTTTAGCCAAATCAGAGCTATCACGGGACCCTGAACAAGAGATGAGGCACATCTGCTAGGAATCGAGGCTTCTCGCCCCATCCACACAGTAAACCACTCTCCCTAGCAAAACAAAATGTTCCCGTTTATAATTATCTATTTTATTTATTTATTTTTTTTCTTTTTTAAAGAAAGTCATGCGAGGCACTAGCGTGGTGCCGAAGCCGGTTGCGTTCAAAAACTCCAAAAATGATAACAAATGTTTTTATTTTATTTTCCAAACCATATGGACTTGCCAGCTCAATGCATCACTGCTTGTTTATTCTAGAGCAGCTGTCGGCACCCTGATAATGCTCTAGTATCGTTCGAGTGCAGACTGCCAAGCCACAGTATATGGAAGTCATCTCACAAATTGAAGGAAAGAAGAAATAATAAAACCCCACTTCAGATTCCAACGGCGAACTGCTGCAAAGAAGAGGGTCGGGTAAGGGGTGTGGAATCCTATAAATAGTCTCAAAACCCAGCATTGTTTTAAGTAGGATAAAGTGTGACTCGTCTGGTTCATCGCAGCTAGCATTTGACCTTTACAAAGGTACAACTTGTGTTTCATTGCCAAGTGCAACTTGGTGTTTTCTTCTTTTAATTACTAAACTGTGATTCGAAAGTCAGCAGGCCACAAGAACACAGTTTAGAAACTTGATTCCCTATAGGTTTCAGGCACTTTGTATGTATTTATTTGTTTTGACCATGATAAAACAACCACTCATGACAGGGGTAGACAGCCAAACACACATCTCGGCCTTGTGTCCTAGGATCACCCGAAAGTTTTATTAGAGTCAGTTGATGGAGTCTGGCCCCTGTGTCCTACATAGAGGAGAGTAAGTTGAGCAGAGAAGTCCTAACTCTCAGCGGGGAGGAAGTGGCTCTGCCAGGATGCATAGTGTTGTGCCTTCATTTGTACTGTGGACCCAAATTCTACCTACTAGAACTTCCTTCATTGTTCACATATGACACTGGAGGCAGCTGGCTAGAAAGGAAGAGGAAGACAGGTCCTAGGTAAGCCTTGGGCGTACAAGGCACTGAGCCTTACCTCACCTAATCCCCAGCAGACCTCAGTGAGGTAGGCAAGATTATCCCCCTTTTACAAATGCAGAAGCTGAGCCTCTAAGTCAGGGAGCAGCTAGTCCAAGACCCTGTGTCTCCAAAAGGGATGTGGACTCCAAAAGTCCTCACTCCGGTACCTGAGAATGTGACCTTATTTGGAAAAAGGATTTTTGCAGACATAATTAAGATGCAGGTTAGGATGAAGTCACAGTGGAGTAGAGTTGGCCCTTCCTCTGACAAGACTGGTGTCCTCACAAGAAAAAGGAGAAGAGGCACAGAGACAGACACACAGACAAGTGCCACCTGAAGACATAGAGCCTCAGAGGGGAGACGACATGAAAACTCGCGGGGAGAATGCCAGGGGACCGCGGAGGCAGAAATGAACAAGGGAAACCAGGGATGCCTGGTCAGCCACAGCAGAAGCCACGACAAAGCCACAGAACGGATCCTGCCCTGGAGCCTTCAGAGAGAGCAGGACCCTGCCAGCACCTTGCTTTCAGACTTCGAGCCCCCAGCACTGGGAGGGAATAGATTTCTGTTGTTTTAAGCCACTTTGCGGGAGTTTGCTTTGGCAGCTTCGGGGTACGAATACGAAGGGTTCGTATGGTTTAGACACCTTCCTGTGGCTGGGTATCCTTTACAGTAAGTGATAAAGAGGAATGCATTTCGAAGAATCCCAAAGATGAATGGGAAACACGACATGGGGATGGGACAGGTGAGGAAATCCCCGCCTACGTCCGATTCCTCCTCACGGACTGAATGTTTCCTCCACACCATGCATTCTACCAGGTGCCCGGCATTCAGAGACGAGTCAGCCATGGTCCCTGCCTCGGGGAGCAATGATCCAGCGCTGTTAGCATTATTATCCCCAACGTACAGACGAAGTCCCTAAAAATGGAGATCGAATCATGAAGGAGATCAATAGAACTTGGATGCCCAACGTTTTTTTTTTTGTTTTGTTTTAGAATAAGGCAGTGTGGAAAGCAGTGTGCGATGGCCATCTGGGGTTATATCAGGGAGAGGAAGGGGTGGCAACTGAGCAACTGCTCCAAATAAGGATCTCTGGCAGTGACGTCCTCGCTGGGGAAGTCGGAGGGCACTGATGAGAAAGGCTAGCTGCTGCAGAAGCCATGCATTGGCAAGGACGTCAAGCCTTGAGCCTCCCTGCAGGAAGGCCTTGAACAGCACTGTGAGTAGTTCTGCGGGGTTCTGGTAGTCCACCGCAGGTTTTGCAGAGGGGACAGACATGCAGGGTGTCCTAGCTGGTTCTAAATGACTAACCCCACAGGAGAGGAGTTCGAGCAGCCCACAGCTATGCCCAGACTCTCACATGGGCAGCGGCTTTCTCATATCAGTTAATTCCTCTAGAACCGGTCTAGATAGTCTGGGTCCTGGGTCTCCACTACTATGTGGCTAAGCCTGTGGGCCCCCAAGTCTTGATATATCTATTCTCTTATGGGACATGACACCACCTAAGCACCAGCACAGATCATTTTGATCATGTGCTCCAATATCTCATTTGGCAAGAAAAATCCAGCTAAGGAGAAACCATACCCCCGCCTGTGGGGACCTCTGGGTAGTGAGTTTCAGGAATGAAGAACGATTTTTCTCACGTAAAAAAAATTCTTTGGGGTTCTCCAAAGTCTTAATATTTACCTAACAAATAAAGCGCATTCCTCAGTGCGTGTTGCACTTCTGATTTATTCCGGATTTAAGTCTTGCACCAATTAGTGTAAATAGTTAAATCTCCATGTTTTTCAACATGCTTATTAAGTGTCTGGCTTATGTCATTTCATGAAATATTTATTTTGTCAGACACTTAGACTTTTACACATTTTGCACATTTGTATCTCATCTTGTTTAATCCGAATAGTGTCCAGGATTATGATCCCCAGTGTGCAGATAAGGAAACTTAAGGCCCAGTGAAGGCAGAGGACTCCTGCAAAGTCAACTCACTGGTTGGTCTCCAATACTGGCATCTTGATTCCAACACCTGTTTTGTGACCCACTACGTTACTCTTCCAAAAATCAAAAAGGTGAATGATGTCCTTTTTTTCCAGGACCATAAAGGAACAGACCCATACTCAGTTCATTTCTTGGCTTAGAGAGGGAGAAATCTCCCTCAAAACATCCTGGTCCTCTGACCCCCACCTTTGCCAAACACATATCTACACACAAACACCCACAACTGAACTTATAATAACATCCTCGCCCTCGAAAAGGGCCCCAGACACAGCTTGAAATGAAGATTGCCGGTCCCTCAATGCTTTGATCTAAGAACATGTGGTGGGTAGAATCTTTGCAAGGTGTTCCATGTAGTGACCCTGCAGGTAGCTCTTCCTCTAAGTAGTGATCACTTTGCTGAAAAGTTGCATGTAATTGATTATTGGTAAATCTATGTGATTTAAAATTCAGTTGCAGAACTTCTATTGAAAGTTGTTCTGGGGATTCCTGGGTGGCTCAGTTGGTTATGTGTCTGCCTTTGGCTCAGATCATAATCTCAATGTCCTGGGGTCCAGTTTCCTGCATCGGGCTCTCTGCTCAATAGGGAGTCTGCTTCTCCCTCTCCCTCTGCTCCTCCATCTAACTTGTGCTTTCTCATGTACTTGCTCTCTCTCTCTCAAATAAATAAAATCTTAAAAAAGAAAAATAAAGTAGTTCTGCAGCATCTTGGTTTATATAATGAATCGTCCTTTTGTAACTTATCCATTTACAAATTACAATTTGTTAAAACCTTAGTTGCAGGGAAGTTGTGACTACCCATCTACCAAAAGGGGTTGATCATTTCTTTTTTCCTTCCCCTCCTAAGATGCATCTCTGATTTGAGGTTTATCAATCCCCAAAGATTAAGAGATGTAAAGCTTCTAAATCTATCAAACATTTAACATAAACTCTAAAAAATTCACCTCCATGGGGTGCGCGGGTGGCTCAGTCAGTTAAGCATCTGCCATCAGCTCAGGTCATAGTTCCGAGGTCCTGGGATCAAGCCTCACACTGGGCTCCCTGCTCAGCAGGGAATCTGCTTTTCCCTACCCCTCTTCCTCTGCCCACCACCCCCT
This sequence comes from Mustela nivalis, assembly GCF_964662115.1. NCBI lineage: Eukaryota > Metazoa > Chordata > Mammalia > Carnivora > Mustelidae > Mustela > Mustela nivalis. The sequence goes on from NC_139037.1 coordinate 7,903,544, forward strand.
GCTCACGGGCTCTCTCTTATGCTTTCTCTCATATGCACACACACTCTCTCTCTCAAGTAAATAAATAAAATCTTTAAAAAAAAAAAAAAAGCTAAAAAATTCACCTTCAGTTAGGTCTGTGCATTCCAAATGTTTGAGTCTCAGTTTTCTCATGTAAACAAACTGAACTAAATGCTCTATGCCTTCTGCTTCTGAAAATCAAACACTCTCCCATCTCCCAGGCTCTCTAAGACAGAGTTTGTGGATTGTGGAAGGCTAGCATTAAGCTAGAAATGATGAAGAGAGTCCCTCTTTCCAAACACATGAAAACTGAATTCTAGCAGGAAAGAGAAAAGAAAATAAACAGATTACTGACCAGTATGTCAAGCTGTATGGGTGTCATTCTCTGGAGTCCTCACTAAGAACTTCAGCTACACCCAGAGAGGGACAATGAATCCATGCAAATAGCAGCCATTAAAAGATAATCCCCTTTCTGTACTTGACCTGACTCCAGATGGAGGTGGTGGACAACTTGAAGGAGCGGTTTTTGGGGGAGGAAAGAGTGGTCTTCCCAAAGACAGATTAGACCACACCCAGGGGAGTGTTAGCTTACAAGCAGCTCCACACTGACCACTGACTTCCCAGATGCTGGTAGCTTACCACCAGGACCCAAACACAGGGCAAAACACATAAAATTTCAGACTTGGTTAGGATTGCTGGATGAGACTCTAAAGACTGATCAGCTCCACCAAAGACTGACCCAGAGAGTGAAGGCTTGAGTTTTATTTAATTCTTTAGCTGTGTTCAATTTTTCTGTATTTGTCTTCTCTGAAATAGTTAAAATTAATGGTAAAAGGAAAATTCCATGCTTTAGTAAATATATGTCTTTCAGAAAATTTCTAGAATTCTCTAAACCTCCCTTTTCTCATCTGAAGAAAACAAATTGTTGTATGAAGATTAAATAAATACACATCAAATACTACATCTGGTCCACAGAAAGCCCACCATAATTTGGATGCCCTTGTGGTCTTAGTTGTAGCAATGCTGAGGGTGGTGCTGATGGCAATGATGGTGATGATGGTGATGATGGCAGTGGTGATGATGAGGGTGATGATGATGGTCATGGTGATGATGTTGATGGTTATGGTGGTGGTGGTGATAATGGTGGTGATGGTGGTGGTAGTCATGGTGACAGAAGCTGTTGCTGTGACTAGCATTCGAACTAAGATATTTTCTCACTCCTTGAATCTCACTGACTCCTTGATTCGGTATTCACTCTCCCATTAGTCTTTAGATCCACTCAATCTCTAACCATCATTCTTTTCTTGGTGTCTGCATATGTCTATTCACCTAATACGTCTATCTTGCCATCTCTCTTTCTGCCTATTTTCTTCCCAAGTTGAGTTCTCCAATCCCAGTCCCTCTCTACATGCCCCACTAAGCCCAGACATTATACTAGTAGCTCTATTTCTCTGCCATGTGTCATTTTTCTACTCCTTTTCCTCTTTTAGAGCCACTATGGCTCTTTTCATTTCTAATCAAATCATGCCACTGACTCCTAAGAGATAGCTGGTATGACAGAGGTAGTTCTAGCTATGCCCTTATGGTGTCTCACAATGTACTATGACCCACTACATCCTGGTATGGGCCACCTTCATGATGACCCCTGGGTGTCCTACATCAGCATTTTACATTTCCACGGGGTCTCTAGCCCAACTAGAATAGTAACAATCAATATCTGCTGGTGGCAGTCATTTCATTTTGGTTCCTATCACATTGATAAGCATCCTATGAACTTAGGACCCCTGGCTGAGAGCAGCCAATGGTATTTAGAACAATACCATATATGACAGTACAAGCTTTGAAGTCAGGCCAAGAGTTCCATTCTGATCCTGATGCTATGGGATGACCTTGACCTTGACTAGTTTTAAACTCTAAGGAACAGTTTCCTCATCTATATGGTAGAGATACCAGAACCAACCTCTCAGGGTCAACTGAAAATTAAATGAAACAATATATTTAAAATGCTGACATTAGCACCTAGCATATAACAAATGTCCAGCAAATACTGCCCACAGTTATTTCTCCTTGGCTTAAAAATTGAAAGTATAATCCAGCAATACCTCATTAAAGGTCATTCTTCTTGTCTAACTTCACAAAGATGCTGAAGGCCAAGGTGACTTCAGATGACAGTCCCAGCAGTGGAGGTCCCAAATGAAGATCCTGAGGCCTCTGTGATAAGCAAAGGCAAGGAAATGTACAGTACATGGAGATGAGATCTAGAAAAATAAGAAAATTAGGCCCCGTTTAAATTACCTTTACCCAGCATTAATCACGATGAATGCAGCATCTGGTCTATTTTTATACCAACATTAGAGGTCAAAGCCAGTGGAGATTTTGAATTTTTTTCTCCTTCTCAAATTACTCAGGTCTCAAAGTGGAAAAGATGACCTGTTGGTTTGCTGACTAGATATTTTAGACAAAGTCATGAGGCACTGACTTTTCTCTCCCTGGGACAGAATAAGGTGATGCTTTGTCAACCACCTGGCTAATTTCATTGCTGTTGACAGTTGATCCTAATAATGTGGTCAGCAGAGTAGGCTGGGGGCTCCTATATGATCTACTCTGGCTCCTGGATTTTCCATACAGGCTGTCTCCATTGATCAGATATAATCGAATAATGGCTGAAATTCTGCTTCTCGATGGGCCCTATAGGCCATTTCTTTATGACATGACCAAATTGGCCATAGCGCATTCAATTTGTTTTAATGGCCAACACAGAGGCAATTAAGGGGATTGACCGTGCAGCGATCCAAATTGTCCATTAAGAAGGTGGCCAAAACAACTGGACCAAAGGCGTACGCCCCATCCACTTACTTGGGGATGTCTAGACTTGGCTGCACCTTTCATTTTCTTAAAACCCCTGTTAACTAGTTCTCCTAAATGTTGACACTACAGTTCTCTAGAATGAAGCAAAGCAGTTTTGGAAAATAAAGAGGGATTTCTTAGGATGATCCTGAGCCTTCTGATCTGAGAGAGGTAATGGGAAGTAAGCACCTCATTCGAGCTCTGAAGATTTACAAGGATATGCAAAATTAAATGCACTGGTGCAGATTGCTACTAATACTCGTTTTATGAGGAGGGATTTATCTTTCCACTTAAGCAGCCCCCAAGGTTGTGATCCGTCTCTGTAATATGTACCTGCATTTGATCCATTGACAATTGACTTCATCTGTTCCTACTTTGCTAATTCACACAGCAAAGGAAAACTACTCTTGCAGGAATTTTAAAGATGAGAAACACACTCATTATTATTGAATACAATTGATCTTTGAGTATGCTTGCATTTAGATATACGCATTTGATTCCTTTGTACGAATATCAGAGACACCCCATGCCGGAAGGCATGTGCACTAGGCAAGGATAAGAACATGTCTGCTAAGATGTTTTCACCAAGAAGTTTAGCAGTAGAGGACAAGTTTAATTACCAGCAGAAACAGGCAAAGATAGTGGGATCACCCAGAACAATCCTCGACTTCCATACTGCATACTGTGCCTGTCAAAAGGTCCTATCTTCTATTTCAGTTGGCACTTCTCTTTTATATATTCATCATCAGTAGTCACTGGGCAAAATCAAAAGAGAGCGTGTCAAAGTAGAATAAGCAGCGAATGAATAAATACATTTCAATTTTATTCAAAGCAATAAATTTCTCCCATTTGCTAAAATTAAGAGTATCTTAAATGGATGTTGTGTATTTTGGCTTTCAATACACATTTTCATTATAGTTTCATTTTATTTTCCAAGGCTCCTCCCCAGTCAAGGGGGGCCCTCTCTATTTGGCTAATAGTGCTTTACTAAGGTAGGATGGTTTTTAGTGGCAAACAGAAGAAGCCAGGCTGTTGGCTCAGAGCCTGGCGTTTACCTGGGTCCTCTGGCTTGGTAGCTATCTGACTGATGTTAAGGAATGACTATAGTCACACTGACCATCTATGCCAAGTACTCACAGTCTTAGAGGATGGCAGCTCATCTCAGCCACCACACCCCAGTGTGTCAGTTCCTCTGAGCCCACACAATTTTCTCAGAGGCAATATGGTGTCAAGGTTGAAAGTGAAAAATACTTGAATCTGAATCCAGTCTTTGCCATTCGTGAGCCACATCTCAGTCCCTCCTTTCCCTTAGCTATAAACTGAAGATAACAACAGTATCTGCTTCGTGGTTGTTGTATGTTACCTCCTGACCGGGTTTGTGATATCTCTCCTGTTGGATAGTGATTGGACCACCGTGAATACCCAGCCCTCAGTAAATGTTTGTTGAATGAATGAATGAGGCATAAATGAGATAAAAATGTCAAGTGACTGGCATATGGTCATAAATACTCAATACACATTCATTATTAGTAACAAGACTTTTAGTAATAGATTATTATATCAGAGTGATAGAGAGACCTAGTGTCTGCATTTCTAAAACGGACAGAAAGGTATTGCTCTCTGAGGTTTGTTGGGAATATTGTAGACAAATCTGTGAAGGATTTCTCTCATGGTATTTATTCTTGGTGTTACTGTAGGCTCTGATTATGATTATTATTTATATGTTCTGGGATCCCTTGAGACTTTGCATATGAGCAGAAAAATGGAAGAATCTGATAGTATCCCTAGATGTTCACCATATGCCATAAGTTTAACCTACAAGCAATAACTAGCCTATGTAAAGAGCATTGACATTCCCATTTGCCAGTCATTGAAACTGAGGCTTAGACCTCTACAAGGTCATGGCCAGTGGGACAGGGGTGCCAGTCTGCTTTTCTCTAGTGTTTTCGCTTTTTTTTTTTTTTTTAAAGATTTTATTTGACAGAGAGAGAGAGATCATAAGTAGGCGGAGAGGCAGGCAGAGAGAGAGAGAGGGAAGCAGGCTCTCCGCTGAGCAGAGAGCCCGATGCGGGACTCGATCCCAGGACTCTGAGATCATGACCTGAGCCAAAGGCAGCAGCTTAACCCACTGAGCCACCCAGGCGCCCCATGTTTTCGCTTTTTTAAGACCACATGTCAGCTCAGCTAGTTGCTTCTGTCCCTTACCACTTTGCTGCATCCTTTTTCTCTAGAGTCAAAGGGAGAGAGAATTCTGAGTGCCAAGGCCCATGTGAGGACAAATCTAGTTGCTTCCCCATTGGTTGGAGGAAATGGCCGGAACTAGCATCCTAAACCAGCAAACAGCAGGAACTCACTAAGTATCTCTTGATTGAGTGGGTAGAGCCTTCCTCAGAGGCAGTGTCAGAGGCTCAGAGTCTTAAGGCCTGGTCACATTCCTTGGTCCCCACACAAACTCTCAGAGGCTCCATAAGAAACCAGCAAAGTAGATCCTTGTTACGCTATTGCTACCGTAAATACTTTTGGGGAGTTATCTCATATTTCTTATCAATTTAGAGAGAAAGATCAGTTTTGTGGCCCAAAGTTAACACTGTCCTTGGTCCATTCGACATTCGAACAGCCCCCTGGTTGGTCCCCATTTATAGTCTACAGCAAATCTAATAATACCTGTGAAACACGAACCACCTTATCTACCCCTCTCTTTTCTGTGATAGCACAATTAGCCAGATGATAAAGCTCTTTAAAATGAAAGAAAACACTAAAAAATATTGATTTTCCTCAGAGCCATAATATTAAATGTATCATTCCAAACTGAAGTGGGCACTAATTTAGAAGGGATGCATAAATCTAAAACTATCTTGGTGCAGTGACATTTTTTTTTAAAGTGTAGCAAAAAATTATATATATGGAAGCTTGTCTATCATTAAATTACTCAGTTTGAATTTCCACTAATAAAATATAAGGACTTGTTACTATATTAGGCAAGTCACTCCCATTATTAATTTGCTAGATAAATGGCTTCTATATCTTGGAACTTTAAATGAAATTGAATTCACTAATCCGAATTGCTTTGCCTTCTACCAGAGGTTTTTTTTTTCCCCATTAGTTCAGCATAGTTGTGTGTGTGTGTGTGTGTGTGTGTGTGTGTATGTTGTTATTGTTGTTTTTTCTCCTCGCTCCCCCTTTTCCACTTGAAGACAGGAGCCTTCTTCAACTTAACGCCTTAGGGTGTACTTCATGGGTTTATTAGTTATCAGGTATTCATTCAGAGGGGTTAATTAAGCAATAGCTTTCTGTTGACTGCGGTATACAACAGACAAAAGGGTTGGCTTTGCCCGCTGACGAAGCCCCAAGTGATTGTGCCTTCGTGTCCCTCCCTGTGGTCAGACGGAATGCAGATCTTTGACCAGTTCTGGTCTTGGGCTGCCAAGCCGCTCAGGAGGCCAGTTAAAACCAGTTTATGTTTATAGTTCAAGCCACCTTGACATCATCCCAAAAGGAGTCAGGCCTCCTATTCCTTGGGGTTTCCGAGGGGAACTTTCATTCCCGGAGTCTTCTGCAATAACCACTATTCTTTCCGTTTCAGCCCCAAACTTAACCATTCGCAGATTCCCTCCTTTCAGCTAATTACTCAAGACACTTTTTTTTTTTTTTTTTGGCATAGCTTCAAATAATCTGTGGCGCACCTTTGAGCAGCAGGAGGTAAAGAATGAGTATCTTCCCTCTCCCTAGGGAGTTTGGTGGAATCAAATGAGTCAACAGGGTAACTCCACAAACCAGGCAGTGGTGGTGGTATTTTGGAATTTTTATCTATAATTTTAATTTCAGAGTACATCTACTAAGGTGTATGCTCAGTGGTTGTAGTTCCCAAAAGCAAAAGCAAAGTAGTGACAGAGGCACCCCACAGAGGCAGGGACAGTGGGCTCCTTAAAGGCTGACCAACAGATCACCAAGCAAAAGAAAGACATGAGTGTCCACTCCTATAGATCGACTCATCCAGCCTTTAGTAGGGAAGAAAAGGAAGCACTACCGTCATTGCCAGGGTCTTGGAATGTTCTACAGTGTTCCTTTGGGAAGGCACAAAAAGTGCATGAAAACCCTATTCAGTAGAGGCTTCTAATGCTCTAAGGAACACTACCTGTGTATTAGCTGGCCACGGGAGATGGGAAAAGCTGCACCTCTCCTGTCTTCCAGAATAATTCAGACCAGATGACACCTTATCTGGGAAGACAGAGAGCATATAGGTTAGTGGTCACAAACATGGATTTGGCATGGTTTGCACATGGATTCATGCCATGGCTCTGCCGTTTATTAGCTGAGTAACTGTGGGCAAGTCCTGAAGCTCAGAGACCCACACACATATGATCTCATTTCTTCCATGTACTATCTGATGACATAGGTATTTCTCCATACAATAGAGGAGGAAAAGGAGGCACACAGAGGTTAAGTAAATTATCAGAAGACACACAGGTATCTGAAAGGTTGATATGAAATCAAGAAAGAAGTTGGTAAAATCCTTGGTATGGGACTGAACCAGTCTGAACAGCTGAATGTGTCTGTGGGTGCTGTCATTGTTCATGATGCTTGTCAATTTAGCCAACGTGTCCCTAGCTCATACTCTCTCTTTCTAGAGAGAGAGGGAGAGAGAAGAAAAAAAAGCCTATATATGGTAACTACACCTTTTTGTTAAGCTACAGAAATAAATCTATTAAGTTTTCCTTGTGTAAAATTCTGACCTCCCAACATATACACACACACTTCAAAATCCTTCTCATAACATTCTCTGTGTTTTACCCAACTTACAGAGCAGCAGAGGAGTCAAACGGGGCATCTGTCCTCTGTGTGTGGAGCTGTACATGCCGAGAACCACAAAACTATTGCTGCCATATACACCCTCCAGAAAGGACTTCACCACACCCATGTTGGAGAACAACAATAGAGATGCCAGAGGGACTCTCTAGTTCTCAAGAGTGCCGTATGGCAAGAAGGGCACAAGTCAGTGTGGGGGGGACCCTGACAAACACAACGTCAGCCAGGTTGTCGACGGCGGTGTGAGCAGACATAAGCCATGTGCCTTCAGTGCGATACGATGTGCTGAAAATGGCACTTCGCCTCTGGGGTCTTCCTCCCCCTAATCCATGGCCCCAGTGTAATCATGAAAAAAACATCAGACTAATCCCCACCAAGGGACATTCTACAAAATACCTGAGCAGCACTCCTCAAAACTGTTCAGGTCATCAAAAACAAAGAAAGGTCTGAGAAATGGTCCACAGCCAAGAAGAGCCCAAGGAGAGTGATACTTAAATATAACAGGGGATCTTGGAACAGAAAAAGAAGGTTAGGTAAAAACTAAGGAAATGTGAATAAATTATGGATTTTACTTAATAATAATGCATAGATAACAGTTCATTGATTGTAACAGATGGGTTATTCTGGTGTGCAGTGCTAATAGGGAAACTGCATGCAAGAGACAAGGAAAAAGGTCATCTGGAAGTTCTGTCCTGTCTGCTCAATTGTTCTGTATTTCTGAAATCGTTCTTAGAGTCTATTAATAAGGATATATTAAAATAAATTTATAATGTTGAAAATGTATATAACAAATAGCCCTGCCTTGCTGACTATGTGGCAAGCTCTCGCCACCATGCCTATACCAAGGGGGTGGGGGACCACAGTCACACAAACACAGGAGGATGAGCATTCGAGCTGACGGTCCGCTGCATGTTCACTCCTCGATCTGTCCACATTCTACCCCTCGAGCCCATTTTGCCAATGGGAACATCCATAGCTTTAGGGTCTCCAGAGCAAATCTGCCTTTTTTGGAAGAAAAGAGTCAACCCTCTCTCCAGGTGTGTGTCTTTCTGCCGTGCCTCTCGACTCTAGCACTGGGTTAGAGAGGCTGAGAAAAGAGGCCTTGCTCATCTATGAACACTGGGTTAGAGAGGCTGAGAAAAGAGGCCTTGCTCATCTATGAAGTATTATAACAATAGTTGTTAAGTGGTTACTCTGTGCCGGGCTCTATGTTTGGAGCAACTGACAACTTCAGGAAGCTTCCAGTCTCCTGGAGAAGACAAGGAGGCTGCTGCAGTACTAGTGAACACCAAAGTCTTAATCTGTAAGGAAGGCCAAGAGACTGAGCAGGGAAGGGCAGGAGGGAAATACACATCCCCTTAAGGACCAAGGAGAAGGGTCTAGAAGAACAGATCCCATTTGGGGTCATTGTGATACACAGAGCTGGGGTCCCTCCCGGGAGCCCACAGCCCTTCTTCAGATGCCTCATTCCAGGCCGATGGGGAAAAAGCAAGCCTCAGTTCAGCGTTTAGGAGAGAACAAAGGAGAAGCAGTGGTGACCCAGAGACTACAAATGTTTTTGTTAAGCAACCACAAGGGACAGCCTCTTTGGTGAGTGCACTTACCAGATGGCTGGGGCTTGTCAGCTGCTTCCAATCAAATCTTGCACCACTGAGTTGGTGCATCCCACACACTCAGCAAGATTCTGCTGAGTGGAGGAATTAAAAAACAAAACAAAACAAAAAAACACTTATTTTGCTCCATACCTAGAAAGTGTGCTCTTGGGGTTTTGGGGGATAGAATCCAAAACCAACAAGAAAGTATCAGAAGAAAGCAATAGAAACTGAAGACAGCACCTTGTCCTGGGCCATGTGTTTTAAGTTTCCAGTGTTGGAGCAAAGGCGAGGAGAGAAATTGGCTCTTCCAGTCTAAGTTGGTGTGGGCAGAGCCAGGCAGGAAAGAGCTGGAACAGGCCATTAAGGCCCTGCTTGGGGAGACACAAAGGAAGAGAGGGAAGGAGAGAAGTGAGGACCATACAAGACATTCAAGAGGTTGACAAGGCGCAAAACTTCAATTTATTATTGCTATTTTGCAAATTACAACTCCTCCTGCCTAACTGGAAGTATGAAAAAAGCAGTGACTGAATTCATTCAGTTACATATATATGAATGTCATAGTTATGGTTATACATCCATATTGGTGTATGACTCACACAAATATACATATAAATAATATATAAATTATATAAAGACACGTCTATAAAATCAGTGCTCACCATAGGAGCTTCGGAATATACACTTTAGTGGAAATTTTCTAAATCCTACATGTGCTACCTCCCTAAAAAGAAAGTGGTTTCCTTGTAAAGAAAGTGCTGGAACAACTGTTTTTCCGAAAAGGGAAGGAGGGCCTATGAGGGATGAGACAATTTCTTGTGAGATGGTTGAATATGGTGCTGTTGGGTTTTTTTGTTGTTTTTTTTTTTTTAAGATTTTATTTATTTATTTGACAGAGATCACAAGCAGGCAGAGAGGCAGGCAGAGAGAGAGAGGAGGAAGCAGGCTCCCTGCCGAGCAGAGAGCCCAATGTGGGGCAGGATCCCAGAACCCTGGGATCATGACCTGAGCCGAAGGCAGAGGCTTTAACCCACTGAGCCACCCAGGCGCCCCCGCTGTTGGGTTTTCACGCCTCCCTGCTCCCCCCACCCCCCAGCCCACATGCAATAAAACATAGCTCCTGGATTTGAAATGCTCCCTCTCCTTCTCGGTTTCAATGACCTGTTTTACCTTCTTCCTAGAAACAGAACATCCTTTGGGAACTAGGACTGCGCATGCTGAGTGAGACGACGCCCCCCCCCCCGCCCCAATAAAACAGTGCACAGGCCCTTGTGAACTGGGTTCTGCAAAACTGTCCAAACTTGCTGGTGGCGACCAGTGTCCTCCAGCTCTGCGCAACTAGCCGCGTCCCGCAGCCGCCAGCCTTGTCACACTTGCTTCTCCTATGGACACAGAGCAGGCATGTCTGTCCCTACAAGACACTCAGGGAAAAGGAAAGGCAAGGAAAGCTCCGCTCTGGAAACCAGTCTTGGCCCCACGCCAAGCCGTTCCTGCCCACCACATCACACACACCCGAAAGTGAACCCCAATAATCCTCTACGAATGCAAGAAAAACTGATTACTTAGGTTGGCCGCCTCCTGTCCTTCAAAGCTCTCTCGCAGACCCTGAGACGGAAATCCCTGAAGTTTCCGCATCTGTAAAATGGGAGGCAGGATCCCGGCTCGGAGAGCGGCGGGAGGCCCGAGGCCCAGGTGAGCCGCGCAGGACGCCCGGAGCTCGCGCTCGCCCCGAGTGCGGTGCGCAGCCCTGGTCCCGCGATGTGGCTCAGGTAGAACAGAGTTGGGGGGGGGGGGGCTGTGACATTCCCAAGGTCTGCACTTGGGTCCTGTCGGGGGAGAAAATTAAATGGCGTGCATCTGAGGTGAAACCCAGAGCTCAGGAATGATCTGGCAAAGAGAAGCCTGGTTTGGAAAAGGGCTTCTTAGTTCTTCCAGCTAGCCGGCGTAGAGGCGCCCCCAGAAAGGATCAGACGCGGGACATGCTGAGGTTGAACACGACTATTTGGGGAGCAAGTGGCAACTTCAGGAAGCCTCCAGTCTCCCGGAGAAGACAGGGAGGCTGCCCTAGGAGGTAACGCAAATCTCTGTAAGGACCAAGGGGAGAAGTCTGAAACCATCCGGAGCCAAGTAGAAGCGCTGGACCTTGGGAGGACACACTTTTGGAGGACAGACGAAGGTGGGGCCCAGGAGAGCCAGAGGTAAGCCTTGCTCTTTCTGGGAGCTGGAATGGAACGGCGCCTTCCAAATCCCGCAAACTTCTCTGTCCCTGGGGCGGGGGGACTTTGGGTCGTGCGCATTCACGCTTCCAGTGGGCAGCTAGAAATCCATCCGCATAATGTGACCAGAAAGCTGTAATTTTCCCTCGCGGAAGATTGCCCCCATTGTGTTGAGATTTTGCTTGTTTGTTTGTTTGTTTGTTTTTATTCTAGTAAGATGCTAAAAATAGCATGTGGGCCGGTTGACAAGTGTAGAGAAATGTTTCTAAATCGGGATTTCAATGAATATTGCTACCCTTATATGTGAGCTTTTTCTTGAGAAAGAATAAGTGGGGTAAAAAGGGCCAGGACGCAAATATCCTATCTTGTTTATTTTATTTCAGTTCAGTCAAGACCTCCCCCAGTCGTTTCAGCCTGCCAAGTTTGCATTTTAAAATATTACAAGAGCCCAGTGTATCTATATTATTATTCTTCTTCACGGGGTCCCCAGCGCCTTTAGGAGTGGGGTTCTGGTTTGTGATATATGGCCAAGTGTGGAAAAGGATAAAGGAATGTCTGCATGTGGGGATGATGGAATTAGCGGGAAGTGGTTCCAAGGTTCTAGCAGTTTCTCTCTTCATCCCACGACTCAAAATGGCTTCCTAGAAAATACTCAAAAGTCACAGGTGAGCCTGGTTTTAGGCAACTGCTAGGCTAACACTAGTTTCTCTCCACAGTGCTCCCTGCCCCTTTCTCCTACAGAGTTTTCAAACCTCTCTGATCATAAGAATCACCTGGGGTGCTTACTAAGCACACAGCCTCCCAGGTTCTTCCTGTGGATCTCAGCCTTGGTTGCACATTAGAATCAGCTGGGGAGCTCTTAAAACGGCTGATGACCAAGCTGTCTTCCAGACCAGTTCTATCAGAAGCTCGGGGTGTGGGATCCAGGCATCGGTAGCTTGAAAGCTCCCTGGGAGATTCCTGTGTGCAGTCAGGCTTGAGTACCACTGTCAAGGTCGTAATTCGGCAGGTCTGCTTTGGGGCCGTGGGGAATGTATGCCAAGCGCTCTGGGTGATCGTCTCCATTGTGGAGGGATTTCGGAAATACTGGGTTATAGTCCAGGGGCTGGATCAAGCACTGTTTCCAAAAGGCCAGTCCATTTCTCATACTAGTGGTCAGTTGAAACTCACTCCCCTGTGCACGGTGTCAAACACCTGCCTAATATCGCCGGCCCAATCACATTCTCCCACCTGGTATACTGGAAGGTGAGGCACTCGGCAGCAGGTGGTATCCTTTGTAAGAAAAACATGTAAAGTAGATTCGGGATGGCCATGTTTTGCCCGTTGCATGGTAACACTGGCAGAAGAAAGGAATGAAAACCTGGGCAGACCCACTGGGGGAAGAGAAGATACCATGAGAAGAAATAGGGATGGAGAAGGAGAAAGAGAGAGAGAAAGAGGTCTCCTTAGATCCTGAAAGCTTTCTTTCCATTTCTGGTTCCTGATCCTCATGAGGCCCAGGCACCTGCTCTACTCATAGGTTCCTGAAATACTCATTTTTTTTAGTGTGTTCTATGTGTCTCCATCTATTTCTTTATATTTTTAGATTAGGTGGGGGTTTTCTTTCCACAACCACAAGATGCCTGGGACACCAATTGCCTGATAAGCGAGATTCACCAGTAGCAGAGTCCAGTTTGAAAATGCAGGACCAGGAAGAAGTGCATGTCCCAGAAATGTCCCCTGTGCTTTCCACAGCCACTTCCAGTCCTGTTTTTGCTAAGTCTTTCCTGTTTGATCATTTACAAAGCTTCGAAGGTCAGACATTGGAGATAGATGACTCACGAGCTGTATAGACTCGAACACATTACTTGGTGTCTCTAAGTCTCCATTTCTTCTAAAAATAGTGGAGTCTACCTCATCTCATCATGGAAAAGATGGAACAGGATAATAAATAGGAAGTGGTGAAAGCAGGCCTCAGTTTACAGCAGATCTTCCTCAGATGTTACTCTGTTCCCTTCTGCAGAGTGAGTCAGAAGCAGTTTCCCAGAGGTTAACCTACAGTATAAGTGTATAGTTTTATGTGAGAAAGTCAAATAAGTGAGGGGAACTGTAGATTAAAGGAAGCAGAAACAGGTTTCTTTCCTGCAGTCCTTTTCAGAGCACTTAGATGCTAGTGTGCATTGGGGATCTCCAAGACGGGGATGTGATAGGTAGAGTTGCCGCATGTTACTTAGCATTACCGAACCTTCTCACCCATGGAACAGTTCAGGGCCTGGTATCCCACAGGTCACCCTCTGGGATAGTCTCAGCTAGACCTGGCATTTTCAGATTGTGCTCCATGGAGCTTAGAAATCCTAAAGAGTAATATGGAGGAGGTTTTCAAGGAGGATGTGGATGGCAGCGATGACCATGTTGAATAAAGCTCTAATGCGTGTACTTCCACTGGGAAATATTCCCACCCCACATCAGGAATGTAGCTTGCAAGTTTGTAAAAATTTGAAGGAAAAGATATGCTTATGTTTAAAAATCATTGACCTTCACCGGAGCTTTCCAATTCAGAAACAATTGCGATGAGACACAGTCACCTTTCTTCCCAAGGTCAAATGAACAGTGTTTCCTTGTGTATCTTCAAGCTCCTTTCTCCTAATCACCAAGGCTTTGTTTTGATTTTTTTTTTTTTCCAGTCAGGCTTACCGAGCTGTAATTTATAAGCAATAAAATTAACGTTTTGTGTTCCTTTTATGCACTTTCACAAATATGTGCAGTCATGTCGCTACCCTTATACCCAAAACATAGACTATTTCCATCACTCGAAACCGTTCTCTTGTGCCCTCTTTCTATCCCTAGCTTTTGGCATTCACTGGTATGTTTCTCTGTTGCTTTAATATTGTTTTTCCTTTCCAGAAGGTCATGTAATTGGAATCATACAGCAGGTTTGCTTTTGAGTCTAGCTTCCTCTGCTTAATGCAGCAGAGACCTCGTTCGTATTGTTGGCTGTGTCAGAAGTGCGTTTCTTTTTGCCGCTGGGTTGCGTTTCGTCACATGGATAGACCGTAATTTGTTTATTCCTCCTGCAGCTGAATGACATTTGTGTGTTCTGTTTTCTGGCGATTATGTATAAATCCACCATAAACATTTGGATGCAGGCTTTCGTCTAAAAGCCTACGTTCCTTCCTCTTGGGTAAATACCGAGGGATGGAATTACTGGATCATATGTAAGTTTATGTTTAAATTTATAAGGAAGTGCCAACTTCTTTCCAAAGTGGTTGCATCATTTTGCAATGCATGAGAGTTTCTGCTGTTGCCGGTCTTGCCAGCACTTGGCATTGCCAATTTGATTTTTTAAAATTATCCCAGGCATTGTGATAGGCAGTGTTGTCTTGTTGTGGTTGTAACTTGAATTGTCCTAAGGACTAATGAGGTTAAGCGTCTTTTCATGTACTTACTTATTATCTCTGCCTTCCTTGGTAAAGTGTCTTTCAAATAGTTTGCCCATTTTTAAAATAATGTTGTTTTCTTATTATGGAGTTTGGAGGGTTCTTTGTAGATTCTTAATGGAAATCCTTTATCAGACACTTCCTTTGCAAATATTTTCTCATACCTTGTGGCTGGCTGTGTCTTCTGAAAGGAAAGACATTTCTAATTTTGATGGCATCCAACTTATAAAAATAGATTGTACTTGTGTTGTATCAAAAAAAAAAAATCTCTGCCTAACCCATCCTTTCTTCAGATGGTTTGCATTGAGGTCTATACTCCATTTAGAGGTAATTTTTTTATGTGGTGTAAGGTATGGACAAATATTCATTAATTTTACATATGGATTCCCCATTATTTTCAAAAACCATTTTTTGAAAAGACTGTCCTCAATATTAACTCATTATTTATACTTACTTAACTATTTTTAGTTTACTGCATACATCTTAAAATTATGATAGTCAACCTACAAATAACATTTTAACCCTACATGTATAGTGAAAGAGCCTTATAAAAATAAACTTCCATTTCTTCTCTAAGGTAGGCCTGTGTGCCTGGGCCTCGAGGGTGGGTTTGCTGGATGTCCCTGCTTCCCTTACCCATGGTAGCCAAACACCGCATTGAGTCTGTGGTAGGCAGTAAACTGTCCCTCACCCAACAACAGATCATTATTATGCCCTATTGGTAGAGGGTGTGGATCCCAGAGCTCTTCCACTGCCCAGATAGAGAAGGATTTTCTCTTTATCCTTCCCCAGTCTTAATGGGTCTTCACCTCTGCTCTGAATATTACAGGGCTTGCTAGTGTTCTCCAAGCAGCTTAAGAGGGTCCTCAGGGCATTCCTGCCTTTCGTGGTGGCAGGCCGCCCCCCCCTCCAGGCCTACACCACCAAAGGAGGCCCGTTCGGTCTAGTGTTTGCCCCCAGTCTTACTTGTGAGCATCTGGTGGAGGTCTATATTGAAAATCCTGCAAGCATGTGAGAGCTCGCATTAGGTCTACAGCTTCTGTGTCTCTGGTCCCACACTTTCATGCTAGCCTACGCTTAATCTCTAGCAAGCCATTAAACATTTTAAGATGCTCTTGGTGTTGCATCTTCCCATGGCCTGTCCTATGGAAAACTTGTGCTCCTGTCCCAACTACCCCCAGAGCGGCCTGTCTTTACTTGGAAATTGCCTGGTAACCTCAACTCTCTCATGGACTCAAGGAAAGTCTGTTCATCTGTATTTTTCTTTTCTTTTTTTTTAAATAAGATTTTAAAAACTTATTTATTTGAGAGAGAGAGAGAGGGAGCATGAGTAAGGTGGAGGGGCAGAGGGAGTAGGAGAAGCTGACTCCCTGCTGAATGGGGAGCCCAACACGGGGCTCAATCTCAGGACACCAAAATCATGACCTGAGCTAAAGGCACACACTTAGCCATCTGAGCCACCCAGGTGCCCCTGGATATTTCTTTGTTAGGTTAAGAGCAAAACTCTGTCCAGTTTTCTGTACCCAAGGTTAAAATGGGATCCCTCCTTCTTTACACAAAGATTTTGAGCTTCTATCAAATAACCCCTTCTATCTTAGACACATACAGAATATAGACCAGGTCAACAAGTTTCTTCAATATCCAGTCAGCCATTCACAAGCTAATCAAATTAAGCTAAATCTTTCTGAATTAGGTACACAACTACTGATGGGTTGACCCTCATGAACTATTTGTTGATAAACAGATATACAAATCTCATTTTCGATATTTCTTCGAATACATTTCTAGACAGACAATTTCAGCTTAGAATTCTTCTAATGCTCTTTTAATGCTTTTGTCTATTGTTTCAAGTATGGTAAAATAATTTAGGACTTGTATTCATTTCTTAGGGCCAGGATAAATCTTCACAAACTAACTTGGCCTCGAAAAACAGAAATTTATTCTTCCACGGTTCCAGAGAAAAGCAGTGCAAATGAGGTGTGGGCAGGGTTGGTTGCTTTTGGAGGACCCGGAGGGGAGATTCAATTCCCTGCATCTCTCCTAGTGTCTGGTGCCGGCCAACGATCATCGGCATTCCTTGGCTTGTGGGTGCCCCGCTCCGGTCTGCGCCTCTACCTTCCCACCACCTCCTTCACTCTGCCTCCGAATCCTCTCTCCTAATAAGGACACCTGTCATTGGATTTAAGGGCCACCTTGAATCCAGGATCATCTCATTTTGAGGTCTTTACCTTGTTTACATCTACAAAGACCCTTTTTCTAGATAAAGTCACCTTCACAGGTTCTGGGGGTTGCAACTTGGTCGTGTCATTTTGGGGGCCCTACGGATTTGTGTTTACCAGTTTGCACACGTGTTGTTTTTACAGTTGTAAGTTTTGTGTTTCCCTGAGTCACTCTAGCTTGATGAGCAGGGGAAGGCTGGAGGAGGTACTGGCTGTGATGATGGCTGTCCAATATTTGCCAGTTTCACCTAGAATTAAATGCTTGACTCAGTGAGGCCATGTGCCAGTAAATGTTTTCTCTGAAACATCAAGCAAATCATTAGACTTATATTTTGCCTGGCCTGAGCTTTTCAGTCCTCCTCAAATGAGCTTCAGGTTGGTCTGTAGCTTCAAAATGAAAGGGGCACATCATCACCAGAGAGCCCACCAAAAATTGAAACAAAACTGAATTAAGAATAATTAATAACCCAAAGTTAGTTGAATCATGACCACAATAGACAACTTCTGTTTGGAAGGTATAGATTCATTTCTTTAATTTACACTGTCATTGAAACAAACCTCCATGGGACCATGACGATTTGAGTAATTTAATTCTTCCACTCAGGAATTAGGAAGAACTGAATTCATATCTTGGCTACTCCATTTACAAGCTGAGAGACCCTAGGCAAGTGATACCACAACTCTGTGCCTCACTTTTCCCATCTGTTCAATGAAAATAACATCCCCTCCCTTCTTTCAGTGTTGTCCTGAAGGTTCCATTAATTGAGACCATGTAGGCAAATCTGGGGCAAACGCCAAGCACTGCCAAATGTTAGTGACCCCTTTAACCCCATATTGCTATTCATTAAATTAACAACCTCTCCCCACTTAAACTGATGATATAATGCTTCATACAAAAATAAAAGCAAGGAGGAGGCCTGGAATGGAAGTCAGGAGAAGTAGATTCTGACCTAAATATCACTGCCCCCCCAGCTGCTTAAACTGAAGTAAGCAGGCTTAGTTCTCTGGGCCTCAGTTTCTTTAAAAACAAAGTACTCCACTGTCACTGGCTGTCTCAAAAGCCCTTCCATCCCCTACAGTGCATGATTTGCATCTTGGTTGGCAAAATAAGTGTCAGGGACACATCCAGACTTCCTTCTCATTTACTCCAGACTTTCACACCATTGGTGATTCATGGATAATCTCTTAACTCAGAGAGTAAAATCAGCACAATCCAGAGAATAAAAACCAGGCCTCTCCTTGACAGGAAAGAAGACTCGGATTTGGGAAGGAAACAGATGCAAGAGTATGTGGTTTTTCTGTCAGGCCCAGTGGAGAGTGCATTCAAAGCTTGTCCCCTCCCGGAGGACTTGGCACCACACCAACCTCACTCTCACACAGACCAGCGTTTACGGCCACTCTAAAACCTCCCAAGTATGTATTTCATAAAAGCAGGGCCTGGTTCAAATCCCCTGTAATGTCTCCAAAGGGAAAGAATCGAGTCAATAATCAGGGCTGTGTCTGTGTGTCATAAATTCCCCAATCCCCTATTCCCTGGCCCGGCTAGCACACACAGGCGCACGCACACACATAAACACCGCCATAAATATATACACTCCCATTTAATAGACCAGGGATTCAAATTACAGTTACAGTGTAATAAAACTGACTAATCTGCAGGGTGTGTGCAGAAGTTTAAGTGTGTGTGTGTGTGTGTGTGTGTGTGTGTGTGTGTGTGACGGAGAGAGAGAGAGACTTACAAGCTTCTTCCTATACTTGAAGTCTAAATCCCCCTAATGTGAAATTCCTCTGAGACATTTAAATAAGCTGTCTTCACAGAACTATCCTAGACGCCCTTATATCTGGATTCAGGGCTGGCTACGTAATTTGCAGGCCCAGTGCAAAAAGCAAACAGAGTTTCTTTTTCAAAACTCATTAAGAACGTCCAAACAGCCACCAGAGAGCATGAAACCAAGTGTGAGGACTTCTGAGCGCAAGGCGCCTTGTGATTGTGCTGGTCACAGGCCCATCAAGCCCGCCCAGGCTTGGTCACAAGCAGGCTGTTCCGACCAGCCCCCTGCCACATCTCCGTTTCTGTAGGACCCATCCTGGTGAAACGTGCCTGGGGAGGCTGTGACAGCGTGGAAAGGGGTGCTCTGGACCAGCCTGGGTTTGAATGGTGCTAGACCCGTACTAACAGTTTCCTGGGGGACCCTTCCGTTTGTCATTTTGACCTTCAACTTCCAATCTGTTAAAAAGAGACAGGGAGACCCGAGATCATTTCCTGGAACTGCAAGGACTCAACAGGAGACCAGCACCCCTCCCCCTAGGGATAAAACCCTGGCACACGACAGGCGTTCCTACAGCCCTTCCTTTGGGCACAGATCTTACAGATCTGTTCCAGCGAAACACACTATAGGCTAAGAGTGGAGCTGCTGTGGCTGAGGTTCGCGAATGGTCGCTGGTGGTGAGGTCCGAATGGGACCTGAAAGTTTGTCCTCTTTTTCCTCTAATGAGAGCCCCCCCCTACCCACACACACACACACACACCCCTGCCCTTGTGTGGGAAGAGCCGGCCTTCGGGAAAGGGGGCTGAGGCCAGCATCAGCGGAGAGAGAAGCTGCCCCGGGAAGGGGCTGGGGGAGGGAGAGAAAGAACGCGAAGTCCGCGCTGGAGTTTGGAGTCCCGGGTCTGTTTTTTTGGCAGGCGCAGGCAACTTCTTGGCAGCCAAGTGGCCGGAGCGGGCGGAGGCTGCGCTGCCCTTATTGGTCCACCCGCGGCTGTTGCTACGCGGATGGACCAATGGCGTGCGAGGAGGAGTTGGGGCTCCTCCTCCCCCCGGGCCTGGTGGGAGAGCCCCGGGCCGCTCCTCCTCTTCTGCCCTGGCCGGTGGCTCCCCTGTCTTTCTTTTTTTTATTATTATTCTTTTTTTTATTATTATTATTTTCTTTTCTTTTCTTTTTTTCTTTTTCCTTTTCTTTTTCTCTCTCTTTCTTTCTTTCTGTCTTTCTTTCTTTCTTTCTTTCTTTCTTTTTTAAGGAGGGGTGGGGAGTGAAGTGGGGGCACAGCCCGGGGCGGGACAGACGCCTCCCCGCGCCTCACCCCGGGAGGTTGGGCGCCCTGGGGTGGCTCACCTGTCAGACTCGTTCCTCCTCTCCCCGCTCCCTCGCCCT
The DNA here is from genome assembly GCF_964662115.1 of Mustela nivalis. Lineage (NCBI taxonomy): Eukaryota > Metazoa > Chordata > Mammalia > Carnivora > Mustelidae > Mustela > Mustela nivalis. The sequence continues at coordinate 7,923,792 of NC_139037.1, forward strand.
CCTGGCTTTGCACAGCCTGGAGGTAAAGGGCTGGACGCGCCGGGTTGTTTGATTTTATGCATTTTTCCCCCCCGGCCTGGTGCATGTGTGTGTTTTATGTTTTAATAACTTTATCAACTCGGTGAACTTCCGCCAGTGCTGTTGCTACTTCTCTTGCCTCCCTCCTTCCGCGTGTGTAACTGGCTGCTGGGACACCTCCCAAGGTTGAATCCCTCTACCCTGCGTGCACCCTCTCTCGTGGGATAGAGCGGTTGGCACTGAAGGGCTCCCTAGCTGCAAAGCAGGGCCTCCGTTGAGAAAATGGGCATCGACCAGGAGAAAAGAGAACTGAGAGATAGGCGCAGCTCTGGGTGCTTTAGGTCCATAATAACAGTTAATAAAGTATTAAGAAGAAGAGCTATCATTTGCTGCACCAGACGCTGTACTAAGCAGTTACAGTTCTTCACGCTGTTTAAAGCTGGGTAAGACCAGTGCGCTGAAGCAAGGGCAGCGCAACACTGCTGAGTCAGGTGGCAAGGCCCAGGCAGGGCTTGGTCCTCAGTCTGTCTCTGGCTCCAGAACCCTAGGTTCTACCTACATGCTGGTGTTGGTGCGTAACTCTAGGACAGCGCAGGTGGTGTGGAGATCCTTAGGTCCCCCAGTTGGGCGTGTGTCTCAGTAGAGTCCCATGGGCAGCTAGCAGGGCTCCCAATAGGGACGTCTTCACCCTAGGCCTGTCCCTAATTTTAGTGTTTGCATGTTACGTGGATCTTTCTTAAGAATTCAAGAGTCTAGTAGAAAAGACGTATTCTCTTTCTTGTAGAGAATGTCTTCTCTTCATGCCACTGGACACATCTGTCTATGCAACTTCTCTTTAACTGGCTCAGGAACTACCGCTCAGAGAGAGAAAGTGACTTGATCAAGGCTACACAGCTTGTAACTCGGTATGTCCATTGCACATCAAAGCCAGCTGTCTGCACAGGAAAGAAAGCCTGTAAGAGTGCTGCTCTGAGAAAGGGCTGCAGTTTTACATAAACTCAACTGCATGCCGAGAGCCACTATTTTCAAATTTTGTGGACCACCATCTAGTTGGGCATATGTAAAAAATATGCTTGTTTTTCCAAAAGAGTTTCCTTTTGTTGTTGTTGTTGGGTTTTTTGTTTGTTTTTTTTGTTTGTTTGTTTTTTTAAGGCACTTCCAGCTCATCTTTCATGGCTTCACCATTGTAGTGATGGGTACAGCGTGCAAAATTAACCCTATTTGTAGGTGAGGGCACTGAGGCACAGAAGCAGTGCCTGTAGTAGCAAATCCAAGGCTGGGTGTAGATTTCCCCTTTTCTCCCTGAGAGGGAGCTGTCTTCTCTGCTTTCCAAGAATGCCTGTGATTCAATTATGAATTTGAAACAACAAAAATGGGGCACCTGGGTGGCTCCATCAGTTGAGCATCATACTCTTGACTTCGGCTTGGGCCATGATCTCAGAGTCATGGAGTCGAGCCCCATGGAGTGCTCCATTCTTGGTGGGGAGGCTAATTTTCCTGCCCCTACCTCCGCTCACATGTGTGCTCTCTCTCTCTCTCTCTCTAAAATAAATGAATAAATCTCTAAACACAACAACAACATGTAGGGACTGAGAATTTTAAAAGGAAGGGAGGGAGGGAATAAGAAAAAGAAGAGGAAAAGAAAAGAAAAAAGCCTGAGTGAGTCAGTGAGAAATGCAATCGGTTCTACTTTTCTGTTGGAAAGTGCCTGGAAGTGGCCCCCCAGCTGGGAGCAGGATTGACCGGCGGAGGAGCATCTGCTGGCAAGGCTGGTTTCTACCTGGCAGACGGCTGCCTACCACCCTAGCCCTTGTTCTGAGCCTGGCACCAGAGGGAAGCGTGTCTGTACTCAGTCTGCTGTTGCCTAATAGACTCAGCAGAAAGGCCCCAACTAGCCTTCCCTCTTCTCTTTCCAGAGGGAGAGGGACCTGGGCATGCTTAACTCACTCTCTCTCTCGAATACAGAAGGAGCCTAAGGGGTGTTTCTTTTCTGATGACTGAAAAGGCGATGTGTTTGAACCTCTATACCCAGTATTACCCAGCCGGTGGGAGCCTTTCCAGTTCCACCCATCCCCAGAGACTTTCTTGGTCCCAGAAAGATAGTACTGTCTCCTTCCTTAAATCCCCCTAGCTTAAAAAGCCTAGCCAAAACCCTCCTCATAATCTTTTGCCATAAAGTTTATCTGCTAAAACTTTTCTTTAAAACCTATGGAAAATAAAAATTGGGATTGGAGCAGAACAGATTATTATGTTTGCAGAGGCTGATATAATTGTTGGCTGTTTTCCATGGTACCCACTGTAACGCTTTAGGCAGCCCTGAATTTGAGAGACTGTTTACAAAGCAGCTTTCTTCCTGAGCACTAACCGAAATCCCTCCTGTTGCAACCTCTACTCCCTCAAGCTTTGCCCAGTACAGCCAGCCACCTCCCCACCCGGTGCTTTGTCTCTCCTGCTTCTGCATTCTTTCAGCCAAGAGCCACGCAAGCTGGCCTTTGTTTCTTGCACAGTGCTTCTTGGAGTGTGCTCTGCCTCTGAGCTAGGCACTGGGGACTCCCACCCCCATGCTTACAGTCAAGTGGGAGAAGCGCTATGACTCAAACCCCACCACAAACCCAGATTTACACCATCAGCTCTGTCACAGAGGGGACATACGTGCGTGATGCAATCACAGGGAATGATAAAGGAACTTAAAGTCATTTGGAGCAATCAAGACAGCCCTAATGGACAGCTGTCCTCTCCTGGTTCTGGCATCTGCATATCCACTGAGAACAGTTAGCTGAGCCTGTGGCAATCCAATCCACTTTCCATGGACGGGACATTACTTTTTATTGAAACTGGTAAAAATTAACTTCTCTAAGAACATTGGTCTTTCCCCTAAGACAAGAAATTGGGACCATATGTTTAGGCCTGGTTTTGTTAGGTGGGCGTACAGCTCACCAAAGGGATAAAATCAACACATTTTTCACTGCTTCCATAATCAGGGAGTGGGAACATTCGAGTCCTACTGATTTCTGCCTGGGCCCAGTGTAACTTATATTAAGAAATGTTTGAACTTGCAGTGCCGTTGAACTGAAAGGGTTCAGATTCAAATGACACCAAGATTTATTAAGGACTGAGTGCAGCCTGGTATTTGCTAAATAAGACCCCCCGCCCCGGGGACCCTTACAGCAGTAACTCTGGCACTTCATCTGCTGAAGGGGCACTTTTCAGCCCCTTCAGCAGAAGAGACAGAACAAGGCCCAGAAAACCCTTAGGCGCAGACTCCAAGTGTGTTTCTCAGACACAGGATAGGATCAAGTATTCACAGATAGGATGAACATTTCACATCACAGGCTCATGGAAGATCTGTTTTGGGCAGTACTTCAGAGCCACCATTTCTGTTTTCTTCTTGAATTATGACCCAGAGTGAGATAGAGATAGATGTAGGTATAGATTGACATGTCCAAATTCCATGTGTATCTCTCCTCTAATGGAGACTTCTCTGGCTTTTTGACGAAGCCTGGTTGACTTTCAGATGTCGGATTATTCAAAAAAGCTTCCAACTTCAAGATTTCCAACTGGACCAAATAGAAAATATGACCTTTTCCAGGAAGGTATCGATGGAATGTTTAAGCGAAGTCAATGGGCATAAACAGAATCAGGTGTACTAACAGCAAAGCTCCGTACCTGGCGATGACACCAACCCTGCAAATGAAGGAAGAAAGCAGAATACCTTCTTAAAGACCCTAATGGAGGTGTCCAAGAGTCCTTGGGGGCGACTGCATTGTTGTTTATGACCTCTCCTGCATTCTTGGGAGCCTCAACTATGATGCTAAAATAACTGAATCTAACGTTCTTCTCAGTGGCCTTTCAATGGAAACCCTTCTGGAGTAATTCCACAAAAGGGAGGCTCTGAGTTTCACCTTTGCAGGCTTCTGTGCCTGGTTAGTGAGAAAGACAATGGGGTTGCCATTTTCAGAACACCCGGACTCAGTCTCCCCCCTCAACAGGTATCCTGTACTCTACTTCTTGACTCTCCACTTGGCTACTTCCCTGATTAATACCAGTTAGCTTGTACCTCTCCTCCTCAGTTAGAGCCTTTCTTCATCCATCCATGCACCCATCCAACCATCCCACAATATTTACTGAGCGCCTACTATATGCAACACAGGAAGGATGAAGTTAGCAAAGCAATGCTTTCCTTGCTTTCATGACATTTATAGTCTAGTGGAAGGGAAAACTATAATGTCTAAAGGACCGACCCACAATGAAATGTGAAATACCAATGATTACACATGGTCATTTTTTTCCCCCTCAAGAAAATCTCTGTGGCTCCCATGAGCAGAAGGGGAGATAGGAAAGAGGACCTTGCCTAAGTCAGTTGCGAATACTGCTAGTGCTTGTAATCACTTTTCCTGGTTCTTTCCTGCAAGAACCACTCATGCCCTGACTTTGTTTCCTTCTGGACCAGTTGACAGTCTGTCTCTGATGGAAGTTCCATCAAGGCAGGAACTTTCCCTGGCTTGCTCACGTCTGAATCCCCAGCACCTAGCCGAATTCCTGTAACTCAAGGAGAGCCTATCAGGTTTTTTGAGCCGGCGAACAACTTTTTCCTCAAGCCTGAGTGAGGCGGGAATGCTAGAAGCACCAAGAGAAGGTGAGCAGGGTCTTTGGCAGGCAGCCAGGCCGACTCCCACCAATAGGGAATGCCTTGCTCTTTGTGCTATCCTCACTCGAAGACGCTGAAGTCCGCCCTCCTTGGAATCCTGTGGGGGGTTGAAAAGAACCCTCTTCTTTGTTTTAATAATGTGATTACTGATTAACAATTAAATCCAAGTTCAGAGCTAACTTCTTGGTTTTTGCAACTGAGGAAATTTTTTTTTTCTCTTACTCCCCCCACCACCCACCCCTCTCTCTTCCCAGAAAGAAATAGGTGCCCAGCATAAAACCCGGGTACTTAGCAGCTGGCTGTGGAACCGTATGAATAATCTCTCACCTTAATCGAGGAAGAGAGAAATGGAAAACCTGATCCCCAGGTGGCTTCATAAGAACTAGAAAGAAAAAAAAAAATGGAGATGCTGGCATTGTCCAGTGCTTACAATATTTTCCTTTTTTAAAACAATCATTACTTTTGTGCTTGCACCATGCTTTGTAATCACTTCTGATCATTCTCTACATCAGCACAACATTTATCCATTTTGAGGAAGCTGCAGTTGAGGTCTGCAGGGGAGGGCCTCCTTCTTGAGGCCCAGCACAGACAGCTCAGGCCCCAGAATTATTTGACATTCAGAAGAGTCTTTGTGCCCTTGCTAACATTTGCTCTGAAGGGAAAATCTCCCATGCGATGAACTGCAAAGTGGGACATCACTCCGTCCGTGGATCTTACCCACCAAGAAAGAAGCAGCATCTCCGGGAAGTGTTGTCCGGTCTAGAAGGGAGGGCGGTACTCAGACCACCAGCACCCCCCACCCCCGTCTCTGTGGCGTGGCACTAGCAATTAAGGATGTCGTCTCTCATCCCCAAATCACAGACAAGGAGGGGGCCCGGTTAGATGTCACTAGGCAGAAGACAGATAGCCTTAGGAGGTTCCTCTGTCCTATTGATGCAGACACACCCGTCTCTGTCTTACTGCTTATATCACCTGCAATTTGGCCAGATGGACATCATGGGGGGAAATTTCGTCTGGACCAGGAGTCTTAAAACACTAGCAGAAAGCGCTGGCTCTTGGGAGACATGAGAATGGGGCCATTAGAAGTTGGGAGTTGGGGCCATTAGGAAGCAGCCAGGCTGCGTGGATGCACAGGGGGATTTCTGCTCGATAACGGGAAATGTGAACACAGGTTAGTGCTGTGATTACAGCATCCTGGGGGGGGGGGGCCCTGAGACGCCAAGAATAGATTAAGACTCACTCAAGCAAAGGTTGGGGGAAGAGACGAAGGTCATCCCTTCAGATTCTGGGGAAGGTTACCCAGGTGTTCAGAGACCTCCTACTCCACCGTGCACACAGGAAGGATCCTGTTGGAATGTCACACTGGGGAGTGGCCCATGTCATATCCCCAGACCTGGGAGAACTGGACCCTTCCAGTTCTAATTTGGTTTCCAGTCTCTAATAGGTTAGGCCAAATTAAAAGCAAACCCAGCACAGAATTCTTGAGAGAGTTTAGTAAAGAACTGTTACTACACCCTGATGTGGCTAGATGGCTGAGTCTCCGTCCAGCTCCTGGGGGGCAATTTAGCAACGTCCATCAAGAACCTCAGAGAACAGGGGTGCTGGGGGGGCTCAGTCGATTAAGTATTTGACTGAGTTTTGGCTCAGGTCATGGTCTCAGGATCATGAGATTGGGCCCCGAGAGGGCTCTGCACTCAGCAGGAAGTCTGCTTGGGATTCTTTCTTCCTCTGTCCCTCTCCCCGCCCCCATACTCTCTCTCTAAAATAATAATAAATTTAAAAAAAAAAAAGGAAAAGAAGAAGGAGAACCTGAGAGAACAGACTCAAAAACACACAAATTTGTTCTGAAAAAAAAAAAAAAAAAAACCAGAACGTATTTATCCACAAAGGTTTATGGATAAGAAAGAACATCGGTGTGATATTTACACTGGTACAAAACGGAAAGTGATCTAAAGGACTAACGACAGAGGAAATCGCTAAATCAATGGCAGTGCATTCTTACAATGGCACTTAGCAAACCTTTAAATATAAAATCATGCTAATGACACGAGAGAATGATTATGTCATAGTCAGTGGGGGAAAAAAATGCAGGTTGCAATATGAAAGCAGGTGTGGCGGGATCCCAATTCAATACGGAGCGAAATGTACAAAAGAAAATAGACCGGGGAGTGATTATCTCTGTGTAGTAGGGTTATGGGTGATAATTCGTATTCTTTTTAATAGTGTTCAGTGTTTGTGAAGGTAGCTACACACTAACATATCTATTGATATATACGCATAGGTATGACTAACCTATAGATTAGTTCCTTCCGGCTCCCTACCTTCCTTACCCTGCTTGCTGCTTCTCCACGCTAGCGTTTGCTGTCTGATGCCCAAGGCGCTCAGTTATTTGTTTGCTGTCTGTCGCTGTGGCTCCGTCCCCTAGAATATAAGCTTCCTAAGGACTGGGCCTTTGTCTTATTCAGTGCCAAGACCCACTCCCCTCTGCTACCTGGCACATGGCCTTAGACAGAGTCTAACACGTATTCAACTGAGGGAAGTGATACTCAGTTTTGATCATCATAAAAAGAGAATATGATTAAACATAGAAAAAATAAAATTGTAATTGCACTCTCCTTCATTTTCATGACCCTGACAAAATCAAGACTGGGGGTATAGGATGTACCAAGCATCTCCTCTGTCATAGCAGCTAATCAATAGTAGTCATCGATGGATCCCAATTCAGGAAGGGGAGTAAGAGGTAATCCCAACAGTAGAAAGCTTGCATCGATGACCCCAGAGTACCTGAGACTCTCCTAAGAAGAGACTCCGTTCTCAGAGCTGAGATTTCCCAAGTAAGGTCAGTATTCACTGAAGGCTGACGTTAGCTGTTTGAATTTGAACAAGCCATCTGTAATGTCCAGCTTTCCCCCTGAATGGCCGTTGCTCCAATCACAGTAGACCCACGTAATACCTGAAGACAAAGGGTTAGAAGTCACGGGGCATAACGAAAGGAGTCAATATAGACTGACTTAGAATCCTGACTCCCAACACTTCTTAGAAGTATGATCCCATTTGAGATATTTAAACCTTCCTCACCCTTGGTTCCCTTGCCTGCAAAATAATATTAGTCTCACAAAAGTATCTGAAGTATGAAATGAGACTATACTAAAGGCATCCCATAGTACTGAGTATGTATGACTTTCTCCAAGTTCACATGCGACCACCATCACGAAAGCAGATTTTCTGAGGACACTACGTGATACGACCTACATACCACCGATACCAATCTCCACATGTGTATAGATTCAGGGCAGAGGGTCCTCTCACTTGAGCTGCAAATTCCACTATCCCACCGTGGTCTGCAGACCCCTGACATCCCCGCCACGGGACGTGCTTATTAAAACAGGACCCGGGTTAACCATGCAGATTCCCTGGTCTCACTGGCCTTCTGGGTGACAGTGTCTGGGAATGAGTCTGAGAATCTCTACTTTCAAAGGGTCACCAGAGGGTTTACTCACATTCATATGTGAGTTCCACTTGAAGCGGCTTTTCTACGCACGCGCAGAGGAGCTTTAGTTAACCACGTAAACCTGAAGGCCCAGTTCTCAACATGGACTTCGTTTTCCTTTTTAATTTGCACAAATGATCTAATGGAAATCTAAATCAAAGACAGAAAAGATGTGCCCCTATTTTCACACCTCCCCGCAAATTAATCTCTTTTCTCTGCTCCTCCATATTTCTCCTTTCCAGTCTTTGAATACTTAAGTTTTACAAATTCATAATCATTACACTGATATGCTTCCAAGATACAGTTCTTTTAATTTCATGATCGATATCTTTCCCACTTTCCCTTTTCTGCTGTTCCTCCCACACTATAGAATTTCTTTCTTTGTAATAATTAATTCTTAACCTTTATGTGAGGCTGTGCAGCTCTCAAAAGCATTTTCATGCCCATTATCTTATTAACAGAACCAGATTCATTTATTCAAATGATAGCTTTGTTCTTTCTTATGAAAAGTATCTCAGTGGAGACTCATCTAGAAGAATGCTTAGAAGCATGGGGGAGATCCAAGTTCAATTCCTGACACTTGATAACAGCGAATTCAGACAAGTCGTGTCGTCTCCCACTGCCCAGTTCTCTTGTCCGTTCAGCGTGGATAATCACGGTGCCTGGTCCGTAGAGTAGCCATGAGGAGGAAATGACATAATCACTTATAAAATGCTCAGCATGGTGCCAGGATAGAGTAAGGTTTCCATTAACGGTCAGTTTTTATTGTCATAATCATTTTTATTAAATATATTAGATAAAGGCTTTTAATGACTGTAGGAAGTGAGAGGAGGCTTGATTTGGCCTGACCTGACCCCCGAATCTAATTCAATCCAATTCACGGTTTTTAACCCAGAATTGGAAGGAGAGGACCACATTCTGTGCTTTGCTCTTCACTGGTTTTCTCTTGAATTGGGAGAGTGTGACCCCATATTATGGAACATCCTTGCGTGAGACGGAGAGAAAATTTTTGAGGTCTCATCCTTCCCTCCCCCCAAAAGAAGCAGATACCTGGGCACGTCTAGTTCAACTGAAAACAAACACGTAGCTTAGAAATGTTTGGAAACTACTTTTCATAGTCGTCAGATGGGATCCTCTCAGCCTGGAGTGAGGATGGGGGGGGGGTTCTCATTGCAAAACTTCTCGTGGGGATGCGTGTTCTTGCAGGTCTCAGCAAACTTAGTTGGTTCCAAGAGTTCAGGCTCAGGTAAGCTTTGGACAAACACCTGGGGCTCTGAGAGGCTTAATTGAAATGAGCCCAAACTTAAATGTTTTATGAGGTACGCCCATCGCTAATTTTCTTGGCCAAGTTTGAGTCTGTCTCGTTGGGAACACGCTCCTGTTAGCACCTAAGAAACGCATCTTCCCTCTGGAGCTTTTGGTTTGGTTTTACTTCACCACCTTCTCCAAGAGAGCTGTAGACCATCTGTGTGTGTCGCTGCGCATGGCAGGACCACACCGGGAGCCATCGTTTTGGCCTGGGGGCCATTTCTCCCTTGGTACAGCTTGTCTTGAAGTTCCAGAAAAGCCAGGCCTCACCTCCTCCTCAGCCAAGTCCCCAGGCAGGGACCAAATTCTCCCTCGAACATAACAATCCTCGTGAACAAGGGAACACCTAATCCAAGCATCTTGCCAAGCTCCCGTGTGAACTGCAAGTAAAACAGAACCTGTCTTGGGAAAGGAGATGTAAATACCCCAGCCTAATGGGGCAATCTGAGAGAGGAACCAGCGATTCTAGCAAGCTTGGCCATCTTTTAAAATTTGAGCAGGCTTCTCTCCACCCAAGTTCGGAATCTTCTTGGAAACTTGTCCTCAGTTACCCCCCAACCTCCAGGCTGTAAATCCCTCAGGATCTTATTTAGTTTTTATTCATACTGAGGATCACTACATGCATATACCAAAACTATTACTAGGAAACGCATACCCTGAGAGTTTGAGCGGAACGATATCCAAGAGTCCATGTAATTTCCAGAGTGTTCTCCAAGCCAGCAGGAAAGGAACTGAAAAGGCACAAGTCAGAAAGCGGCACATGGAAGTTCCAAATTGCACATTCGTGTCCCCCTTCACAATGTCCTGGATCAGCCACACTCCAGACAGAAGGAAGAGTCGAAACCAGGGAATCCAATGGCAAAAATTGAACACTGGGACACCCTATTGCAAAGTACAAAGGTATTGATGAAAGGTAAACAGGGTATGAGGAGGCAACCCAGGGATTCGTAATGATTGGGACCTATTGCCAACCCCCAGGGCTGGAGAGACCAAAGAAGGCTGTGGTTTTATCAGCACTCCAAGGCCAGAGCTGTGGGACTTCCTGGGTGGAACTGGACCTGTGGAGGAAGAAGCTTTGCTGCACGCGCTCCTCAGAGCACCCAGAGAGAGGGAGAGATACTCCGGCTTCTCCGTTCTGCCTGCCTCCCGAACCCCAACCAGGGCCTCCCAACTGGCGGAAATGAACCAGAAGCCAGGTTCCAGGGAATCTGGGAAATACAGTTTTTAGGACTTGATGCCTCCAGGGAATGGGTCAAAGAGAAAGTCAGTGTCAAAGCGGTACTCACGTACGACCGAGGCCGCTTCATGTCATTTTCTGCGTGTTGCATCAGAGCAACCTGGAAATTCCCAAAGCTACAGTTCCTCAGCCATCCCTCCCGCTGTGTCCCACCTGTCCTAGCGACGTCATAGGCTGTCCTAGACACTGTATGTTCCCATGACCGTATCCACTGCGTGTAGTCAAGTCTCCCTACATGGTTTTGATTCGAGAAGGAAAGAAGGCCAAGTGTGTCGGGAGCACCTTTCTAATGAAAAGGAAGGGTGACGGGAGCCTGGGAGGTGAGGAGGTTCCTTCACGGACAGACGTGGGGATTCCCCGAGGTATCGGGTCCGAGGAGCCTTGTCCGTGTGAGGCTGAGGCGAACTCACACTCCCATCGTCGGCTCTCTGTGCCCTGTGTGCCAGCGACACGGCTCAACAACTCTTTCCAGGGTGATGTTGACGCATGTCAAATACATTAACATTCCTGCCGCGGTGACTCATCTGCAGGGAGCAGTCAGCTCGGGAAGATGGGAGCCGAGGGCTGCGAGAAGCAGGTTACAGTTGTGCAAGGCATCGGGACCCGCTCATCTTTATTTGGCTTTTGTTTTTTAAAGAGAGCAATCCCGGTGTGACAGTGGTGGTGTCCTTGGTCGGTAGCTGTCAGAGTTGAAATGCGGATGTGCGCTTGCTTCACCCATTCAGACGTTAGAAGGGGGTCCCTGAGCCCATGAGTGGACATGACAGGGCCTCCCCTGCTGGCCACTGTCTCCCCGCCACCCTTACTTTCCCCCTCGGGCAGTGTATCAGGAGCGGAGCCCTCTCCCCATCCCACCCCCCACCACCCTGTGCCTTCGGCGTCTGCTGTGGCCACAGTCTCAGCCTCCTCTCTCATGCCTCTGCTTTTCCCAGACCTGGGTTCATGCCCCTTAGGCAGATGCTAAAACTACCTACCATGCACGTGTTCAGGGGCACAGACTCTCTTACCCTCAGAGTCTTCCTTCCTCAGGGTTGGAACTTGGTTTTCACTGCTACCGCTGCTTGCCTTGCTTTGTTTGGGTCTTAGGAAGATTTGCCTGTGGTTTCAGCCATCCGTGAACCAAGAATCCATCAACTACAACAGCATGGGACCCTCTTTAGAACCTCAGGTGTAGACTCTTCCTTGTGAGGCCTCCACAGAGCTGCCTGCTGTGTGCCCGTCCAACCTCTCTGTGCAGGGAGAGCAGCTTCTCCATCTAGGGAACAGCCTCGAGTGTGTCTCAGGTGTCCATGCTTGACCAACCTGGGACCCCAGAGGGAGGAAACTACATGCTGTGCACCCATTTTTACACCCCCACCTTCCACCTCTGCCCTCGTGCTGGCCTTGTCTGAGTTAGAGGGACCATGGGGTTTCCGTTCCCTTCACAAGCATGTGTCTCTGTCCCTATGCTCTCACTTACACATATACACAGAACTCCAAAGACATGATTAGGATGCAGTTGTCTGATACCCAGACAATTCTCCAGGCCTGGGCCATGGCCTACGCAAGGACGCTTCCCACAGGTTGTCAGCATGGTGCTGCAGGGCGCTCTGTGCCCCGGGGGTCGTCGGCCATGGCGGCTGTCAGGGCGGCTCTGTCCACATGAGATCAGCGCGCACCCCTCAGTCCTCTTCTGTGTCCTGTCCTGTAACAGAAATGCGCTTCTATCGACGAGGACTAGCCAGAGCTCCTGGGCACAATGCGGACTTCATCTCAGGGGAGAAAAGAACCTACCAGCCCCTGCTCCCCAACTAAAATACTAAAATGGAAACAGAACTATGGTTTGGCCAAGCATTCTGCTTTAAATTACCAAACTTTTTCTCCTAAAATGTCCGCATTCAGCGTCCTGGTTCTTCCCAGGTTTTCCTGGAGAGCACTGGGTGATACCGGTTTAATACATGAAGCATTAAAGGGCGCCTCCAGCTGATCTTTCTCACATGAGGGAAGCGCATGGGGATGCTACCCCGAAGAGGCAGTCTTTACTAGAGAAAGACTTACAGATTTGAAAAATAGATTCTCCAGCTTTGACAAAACCTACAAAGAATGCCAAAAGCAGGGCTTTAGTCATGCCATGTATTACGTGATGATGTCCACGTTTGGTGGCTTTTCCAACACTGCTCTGGAGCGAGGGATCACGGCCATACACCCTCTCTCCACGGCCCCCTGTTCCCACCCCCGGCGCACACCCAGAGGCACACCCCCATCAAGGAAGGCCTCTGCAGGCAAGAATTAATTTAGACCAGCTGCCTTCCCCGTGTTGCTCCAGATAAACATGCTCCATGTAATCGCCCATGTGAGAAGAAATTACAAATCAGCCTCTCAAGGCTGGAACATTCTTTCTTGTGACATTTGATATGACTCCCAAACTTGAAATCGTTGGGTTTTCTGTTGTTGCTGCTTGTTTTGTTGGGTTTACAGCATTCCCCATACCCATGGCATCTCTCCGAGCGGGAGGTCACGGGGACTTTCCCTGACCTTCAGTTTCAGCTCCTCTGGGTTGGGGGGCGGGGGTGTCACTGTCTGCTGCTTGGGAGCGACTGGCAATCTCGCACGTTTAGTCATGTCGTCAACTGTCTTTGTGTGACGCAGTGCCAGCGAGGAGGCTTTTGCTGCTGTTGTCGTTGTTGTTTTCAGTGGATGTATGGTAGAAAGTAAAGGGAGAAGCTCTTACTGGAAACGGTAACTCTCCCTTACAGACTCCTCGTCCCAGCAGCCTACTCTGTGTTGACATCTCATTTCCTTGGGATTTCAGGCAGGCCTATCTGATCTCGGGGCCTCCGCTCTTTCCACGGGACCAGGCTGCCCGCCCGTCAGCGGAGCACCTGTCAGACACCCCGACTTCTGCGATGTATCACTCAAGGCAGCGTCTTGAATTCTATCATCTGTTCATTGAGGAAGACGGCGGAGAACAGACAGAACTAACTTTCCCCTCCCCCAGTCCCTCAGTCCCTCCCTCTCTCTCTTTCCTTCCTCCTTTCTTTCCTTTCTTTTTTCTTTCTTTCTTTCTTTCTTTCTTTCTTTCTTTTTTTTTTTTTTTTTTATTTTTCCCCCTTTCTTTCATCAGTATTGGCAATTATCTGGGCATTTCTCATTCCTACAGAAACTGAATCAACTATCACCCTTTACCCAAGATCACAAGAATTGATCTTTTTGTGAGAGGAAGTTACCCGCCACTCACTTCCTGAGCTTCTCTTCCAGGTGCTGTCAGATGGCTCTCACTCTTTCTTTGTCCTTTGCAACCTGAGCCTAGTTTAGGGGAAACTTCTGAACCAGCTCCACAATATGACCTCCCTTTCCTACGGACTAAAGCGAGCTAAGGCCTTTCTAGAATGGTCTGTTCCCCTGTAAGTGCCCAATGTCCTTGCCTATTTCAAATGTGCCTTTCATTCTGAAAAATGTCCTGGTCTTCTGATAAATTATGCCATTCTTGTGTTCCCAAGGGATCTTTAAACTTGGTTTAGACTCCAATTTCAGGGCTTCTGACAGGCCATCTCAATCCCTCTCCAAGGTTTTCCAGAAATCTCTAAGTTTCTGAGGGTTTTTTCCTTGTGCTTCTCTATAGCTTCTTGGATTCCCTGTTTTTCTCAGGCATCCCCCTTGATGTAGAATCCAGTTTTCATTGCTTGACTCAAAACTTCCACTACCCTTAATTATATGAACATTTTGGTACACTTCACTTAAACATACAGCCCCATAATTCATGAGCTAGGGGGAGATTGCTGGGCGCGGCCATATTGTTTTGTCCCCACACCTGTGCCTCCTGCTCTCTTATCTCCTGCCTCTGTGAAGAGTAACAAACACATTCCTCTCTCTGCCCCCTGCAGAGTCTTGCTGTTCGGATCAAGCTCCCTGGAGGCCTCAGCTTGGGTCCCTAGTCCTTGCCAAGGAAATTTGCTAAAGAAATATTTTGTTCTTCATGGAAGAAAAACTGAAGAATACACTTCCCTTCCAGTACTTAAATCTAACTGTCCTACTATATTCCTCTTAATTGCCCTTATCTTGATTCTCACGGGCATGAGGACAAAAGTAAACTTTGGCCAAAAAAAAAAAAAAAGGGAGAAAAGAGAGGAGATGAAAGCATAAAAGAAATGAAAGTCATGAAACAGGAAGAAAAAAAAAAGAGGGGGAGATGTAGAGAAAGAGAAAAAAAGGGAGAGGGACCAGATTTTAAGACTTTCTCCTCCTGAACAGCGGTTTTAAAAACTTGCCAGCAAATGGATGTTCAACAGTTTAGATTTGTGGGCCACACTTTGAAAACTCTTCTAGAACATTCCTAAGCTTAAGGGAAATAGTAAGATTATATAAAACTGATGTAGCTAAATCAGGGAGGATTATGATTATTTTTCCTTACCGATTTATTTGAACTGTTTGGAGATCATGCTGTCAGCTTTGACATCACATTTTGGCCGCGAACTGAAGGCATCTTAGGTGGCAAAGTATCGAAGCCTTAGAATGTTCTGGTATTTTTCAAACCCAGGCTTGGTTTAAGCAGTATTCACATTAGCCTCATCTCGTATCTTCGCCCACAGCTGCATAGTCAGATCATCCAGAAGAGAGTTGGCTAAGTTGCTGGGACCTTTGTTGAGCTTCGTTTAGAGAGCATGTCAGAAAAATAGTAATATGGAAAGTGTCTAGTACCTTTCCTGGGACTGAGTGTTATCGTAATGAAAGAGACAGCAGTTTATCCATTGGGGACGTAGAATGGTGAGCTACCCAGCATGTGTCGTTCAAGGTAGTCAGTGCCTTGGTGATGATGAGAATGCTTGATCTGAGCTTGATCTGAAAACAGGATAGCGTTATCAAAACCAACTTTATCTGTTTGAAAGCTGCAATCTCAAATGCTCTTTGTGATCCTGGGTCTCCTTTCATTCCTTCTACACCTGCCATTCATGCAGTCGTCCCCAGCTCCTTCATGCGTTTTCCATTTCTGACCACCTCCCTCTTTCATTGACAGAACAGGGCCTGACTGGGGCTGGCCATTTAGGCAATCAGCGCTCCCCAGTGAAATATTAGCAACATAAGACAATGCCTCTCATCTGACTTCATTTGGGCTGATATAACAAAAATTAGCATAGACAGGATGGCCTAAACAACAAACGTTTATTTCTCTCAGCTCTGGAGGTGTGAAGTTCCAGATTAAGGAAGCAGCAGATCTGGTGTCTGGTCAGGACCTGCTTCCTGCTCTATACACAGCCAGCCATTTTCTCACTATGTCTTCACATGGCAGAAAGGTCAAGCAACTGTCCAGGTCTCTTTTATAAGGTTACCAATGCCTTCCAAGAGGTCTCCACTTCCCAAAGGCCCCCTCTCCAAATGCAATCACACTGGGAATTAGGTTTCAACACATGAATTTTAGAGGGACATGCATTCAGTCTATAGCACCTTAAAACTCTAAAGGCCCATACTTGGCCAACAGAGTAGGACTAAGGAAAGAAACCTCACAATAAAGAGACTATATGAAAGCAGTTCAAGGCATAGTATACACATCCTGAAGGGTCCCCTTCCAGCTGACAATTCTGGGTCTGCCATCTTGCTGAGCGATTGTGATTATAGCTCCAAATCCATGTCTGCTCATGACGTCTGCATTCTTGGTTACCCCATCTTGGTTTTCTCTTTAGAGCTGACTGCGGCCCCATTTTCTTCAACATATGTGCCCAGAAGGGTGGGGGGGGGGAGTAATTTGCATCCATCAACCAGAGAACTATACATTTTTTTTTCCCCCCACAGAAGTCCAAAGACCTCCATCGTACTGTGAAAGTCTTTCCACTGTACTTTCTTCTTCACGCCTCCATCAAGGCCCTGGCAGGTCGATCAGCTTCATTCCCCAGGGATTAGAAAGCCTCCTAAGACCTTCAGGAAGTTCCTCAAGCAAAGCCTCTCTCACTTCTCACAGGATAAAACGAAAGAGATCGTCAGCTTTCATCCTTCTTTTAAGTTAATGAACGCAGCTATTGTTCTTCCTATGAAGGAGAAGTTGAGTGTCTTACTTGGGGCCAGCCAATGACTTTGCGTGAGATCAGATCCACACAGACAGTTCTGTGAAGGACTCAAATGAAGGCTCTTTCTCTTTGTATCCACTCCTGGCCTGCTGGCACTGAAAACAAGTTTGGGCAAGATCTACTTCACAGGATCTTGCTAGTTCAGAGGCCACTGGGCTGATGACTTCATCATCTTCCATACAGATATTAACTTTCAAAATCCCTGGGCATTTGTAGGAGAATACGTATTTCCAGGCCCATAATTCATTGCATTTACATTGATAATCCCAGGGGGAAATAAAAAGTCTCTTGGTGTGAATCTAGCTCGATGTGTTTTGAGCACTGTCTGATTCATGGGAGTTACTTAAAACAGATGACAACAGAACAATGTGCCTTTTACAGAGATTGTCACACTCGTTTGCTCTGTAGCTGGTTAATACATGTGTTTTAACCTGTTTCAGCATTTTTGAGATCATATTGAGAAGGCCTGAATTATATGTTTCCTCAGGACGTGGACTTCCCCCTTGGTCAGGGATGTGAAAAACACACAACAGCCTCCACCATATTGTTTAACTCGCCTTGGGATCCTCTCTTGAATATTGGTGGTAGTCTAACATGACATATCTGCAATTAGAGGGTGATGTCAGTTGACACAACGCCACAGAGGCCAGTGAAACATTGTTCCTTAGAAAATAAGAGCAGGATTCAACCCTGAAAATGTTGGTAGTGGTCCAGGGACTGAGTCATTTGGCTCTCTCAGAGCGTCTAAGCTAGCTGGAACATGTCAAGAAGTGCAAGTTCCCTTCACACCATGGAAGCAGGAAAGCAAGAAGCAGGAAAATGTAATTTTAAAATAATGCACTGCTCAAGGGATCTACTATTTCCCTCACAGTTTGGGTCTAACCTTATTCATGGGTATTAACCCCTTGTACTGAAGTTCACCAGCTGTGCTGGGTGGGAAAAACAAGAGCAGCACATCCATATTATTTCAATATTCAACACACATTTAGGAGCTCATTTTTTTTCTTCTTTGCTTCTTGCAAAAGAGCTGGGAATTGAACGATTAAATCTAATTTAATTTATGGGCACCTCCCATTTTGATGGGAATACTTGGAATGTATTACACATGTATAAAAAAAAGTCTTCCTGAAAACCCAATGATAGACCCAAGTGACTCTGTACTCATGTTTGCACGATTGAAATGTCACACAAAAATTAAAATATCTGGTATAGGAGAGAGACAGTATGGCTGCCCCTCTAGGAGAGCATGGTTCCATTTCTACATTAGTTTTCTGTTGCTGCAGTGACAAATCATCACAGACGTGGTGGCTTACAACAGCACGAATTTATTATTGTAGAGTTCTGTAAGTCACGGCTTTGACACACGTCTCATTGGGCTAAATCGAAGACAGCAGGGAAGTGGCCGTCAGCAGGATTGCATTCCTTGGGAGGTTCTAGGGGAGAATCTATTTCCTTCCCTGCATTCTTTGGCTTGTGGACCCTCCATCTTCCAAGGCCATCGGGGTGGGCAAGTCCTCCTATCTCTGCTCAGCCTCCCTCTTTCATTTTAAAAGACCTTTATGATTACATGGAGCCCACCCAGATAATCCAAGGTAATCTCTGTATTTTAAGGTCCACTGATTAGCAACTTTATTTCCATTTGCAGCCCCAATTCTTGTTCCCATAGAAGGTACACAGGTTCCAGGGATTAGGACATGGACATCTTTGGGGAGGGCAGTTATTCTGCCTACCACAATTTCTGATTTATTCTCTAAAATGTATGCAAATGAGTCCTTCTCCATCTGTTTCTTTACCAAAGGAAAGCAACTGGAATTGACTTCATACCACAAGTACATAAGTGAGCGTGGAGTTATAAATTTGTAGTAGAAGGAGAAAGGTGGGGTTTTTTTTTTTTAAATGCATTTTGGTTAAGAGCCAAAGATTCTTAACTAAAAAATTGCAGAAAGCACTGCTATAAACAGATGACTATTAAACTTAAATAGTCATCAAGTTAAGTTAAATTCAGTTTAACTTAAATATTTATTAGGAGTGAAAGCAAACATAAATGCTGAAAACTCAAATCCTTACTTCTCAACCGTCTTCTCATTTTCCCACAATGTATATCTGGCTGTTTGGAGGTAATTTCCTAGATTTTATTAACCTGTAACAGAAGGGCTTTACAGCTAAATCTATTCCAGAGAATAATTCATTTGTAACCCGATTTTGCAGCTTCAGAACCAAAGGGGTTAAGGGGGAAAAAAGCACAAACTCAGAAAACCTTGTTGCCTGAGGGCTGAAATAAGTTGGAGGGAGGTGGTCACCTCCGGAAATGTAGGTGACCTGACCCATTAATAAGATGTCAGCTTCCTGGATGAAAATCTTCACATAAATGGAATCTACACATTCAAAAATATTTGTAAGAACCTATTCTATACTGAACATGGTTTTAGGCACTGAGGATACAGTCATGAACAAAGCAAGCAGGATGTCTCCCTTTGTGAAGTTTGCATTCTTACACGAAGAGGAGAAAACAGAAATGTAGATACTTAAAATAATTTTAGAGAATGTGGGATAATGCGCGGGCGCGCGCGCGCGCACACACACACACACACACAGACACACCAGACTGCACAAACTGAATAATTAAGGAGAATGTCATAAAGGGCTATTTACAGTGGTGTGGGCAGGTTCGAGGTGAACCAAGGAACCCAGTAGGGAAGGCGCTGGGGAAATCAATGCTCTGAATCACAGTCCTCTGACCCTTATGCCTGTGAGAACTTCCTATGGCCAAGTCCAAATCACAGCCTGAGGCCCAGAGAGTCCCTACTGTCCTCCATAAAGACCAGCTTCTCAGAGCACAGAAGATGGTGGAGAAAAGCAGAGACTGGACCTAGAAGAGCAAACTCAAACCTTCCAGCACCTTCTCCTATGTATCAGTGCTTTGGAATGGTGAAATGGGGTATGATAAGGCATTGGGATCTAGTTTAGATAGAGTTCAAGGAAGACCTTTCTTGGGTTGTCAGGAGAGAACATTTGAGCTATGGCTACAAAGCAGCAAGAATTCACCCACGTGTGGAATGGGGGCAGATGGTTCTTGGCAGAAAGAACCAAGTGCGAGTGCAAAGGACCTGAGGTATATGAATCAACTTTGTGTCCTGAAAAAGGGACAGTTCAGTGCAGGTAACAGAGTTGGGTAAGGGAAAAGTGGTAGCAGATGAAGGCAGAGAGACAGGTGGTGGTTACCTCAGTGAAAGGCTTGTCTTAGGTCAAGTTTTCTCAGAAGAAAACCCTGAGATAAAGATCTGAATGCAAACAAATCAGGAGGCACAGAAAGGGGAAATGAGAAGGAAAGGGAAGGATTCCAGTCCAGGGGATGCCCTGTGGGCAAGTGGGGGTCCCAGGGGACTGGGACCTTATGTGAGACCCACAGAGGAAAGCTCTGGAGGGGAGGAAGCAGGGTGCTTGTGCTTCAGCTCCCAGCCATGGCCTTCTGGGGGCAGCTCCCAGGAGACCGTGGATGACCCTTTTGGACAGGAGAAAATGGTCAGGTGAGGAGTTCCAGTCGTTCCCAGGAAGCTGTGGGCAGTGGTGCGCGGGAAGGGTCAATGCCAGGCCATCATGCTGCGTTGCCCTCAGAGTCTGCTAACGGCTGAAAGTCATTTGGACTTCTTCTAAGTGTGATGGGAAGCCATCAGAGGTGATAAATTATTCACATTTTCTCTAACCGGGCTGAGATGGGAGAGGGTAAGAGTGCAAATGAGTTCTTTAAAAAAAAAAAATTAAGATATAATTCACATACCATAAAATGTACCCTTTAAAATGTACAGTTCAGGGGATTTTAGTAAATTCACAGAATTCTGCTTCCCTCACAACTACTAATTCCAGGGCATTGCCCCAAAGAGAAACCTGAGCCCATTAACAGTCATCCCCCATGGGCTGGCAAGAGCACTGGCTTCTGAGTCAAATCCCCTAACTTTGACTACTGGACCTCTTCCCAGTCCCATATCCACAGGAGAGACATCTTGGTGTTTTACCTCTAAAACAAATGCAGCAGTACCTGCCTTGTGTTGTTTTCCTGATGATCAGAGGAAGCGGCCTCGTGTGGCCCTTTCCCTACTGCAATCGTCATGTGTTCCATGTACCTGTGGGTCCCTTGAATGCGCCCCTTGGACAGGAACGATGCTCATGGGGGGGGGGGTGCAAACCTCTGTGTTTGGGAAGAACACCAGAGTTAAAAACACAAGCAGAACATGAACTTAGAAGGAACATTTTGGTGCCTTGAGCAGAAAGTAAAGATTTCTGAGAAGGGCTAGTTGGGAGTGTTGTCTTCCAACTGAGCAGCCAAGAGACAGACAGAACTACAGAGATAGAGAGTGACAGACAACAGCAGCCCGAGGCAGTTTGCCGCTCATACACCTGAAGGCCAGGATGGGCTGGTGACCAGCCATGGGTGACCTGGCTTTCTTGCAGGCCAGGCCAGCATAGGCAGAGAGCGCTGACCTAAGGGCAGAATGATCAGGTCTTAGGAAGAGGAACATTCAGACAATCTGCGGCAGGCTCTGGGCTGTGCAGCTGCTGTTTGCAAACCTGCACACTTCCCTTCTGTGGGTCTAAATGGCCAAGAGTGGCCAGAAGTGATGTTCCAGGTGAACTGACACAGAAGAAAAGGAAAAACCCCAAACAAAATGACAAAGGGCTGTTTTTTGTTTTGTTTTGTTTTGTTTTGTGAGAAACAAAGGAAGAAAAAAATATAGTCAGGCACCTAAAAGTTAAAGTAGTAATAAACTTTGATTTTCAAAGATCAAATTAATTTCCTGTAGTCCTGGAGGCTGGAAATTCTGAGACCTGGGTGCCGGCAGGTCTAGATTCTTGGTGAAAGCCGTCTTCACCAAGCCGTCTTCACTGCAGACCACCAATTCTCATTGTATCTTCTCACGATGGGGAAGAGCAGAGGAAGCAAGGTCTCTGATGAGTCTCAAAGGGCACTAACCCCACTCCCGAGGGCTCTACCGGCATGAGCTCATTTCATCCTAATTACCTCCCAGAGGCCCCACCTCCAAACACCATCACACTGGTGAATAGAGCTTCAACATACGAACTTGGGGAGGACACATTTGTCTGTAAGTCTTGTCTTTTTCACTTTCTTTGTTGAGGATTTTGTGCATCCATATTCACACGGGTTATTAATCTGCAATCTTCTTTCCTTGCAATGTCTTTTGACTTTGGTATCATAGAGACTCTGGAAGGTTTAGGAAGTGGTCTCTACTCTTCCTCTTTTTGGAAGAGTTTGAGAAGCATTGGTGCTAATTATCCTTTAAACATTTGGTAAGATCCACTAGTGAAGCCATGTGGTCCTGGGTTTTCTTGGTTGAAAGTTTATTTTATTTAATGACTGACTCGGTATCTTTCTTTTTCTCCTTGAGCTTTGGCAGTCTGGGTTTCTAGGAATCCGTTCATTTCATTTAGGTTGTCTCATCCGTTGGCATAGAGCTGCTTGTACTATTCTCTTACCATCTGTTTTATTTCTGTCAAGTTGGTAGTCATGCCCCTGCTCCCGTTTCTGATATTAGTAATTCGAGTCTTCTCTCTTTTTCTTCTTGGTTGTTGTAGCTAAAGGCGTCCATTCTGTTGATCTTTTCAAAGCAACAACTCTTGGTTTCATCGGTCAATGTTTATTTTTGAAGAGAGATTTTCATTTCATGTTATTTGCTTCCAGTTTGGGGAAGTTTATACTGGTTTCTGTAAGCACAGATGTACTTCACTCTCTGGGGCGCAGTGTTTTAAAAGTGATGGCTCTGTTTGTATTTGATGAATGGAGTTATGCATGTATTGACTTACACAGAAAATTCTCTCCCTTTTGGTTAAACAGAGTTGGCTACATTCTGACAGATGCAGCCTTAGGTTGGTAATAAGGGGAAATCATTGCTAAGGACACTGAAATTTGTTACAATCATTTTAGTGCTTATCTTCTCTGCCAAAAACAAGTTAAACCAAATATAAATCTTCAAGTGTAAACATTTTCTTTATGTTGTTGCCCTCTTCTGAAATTCTTTCTCAACTTTTTAGCCTCTGCATACAAAGAATATACACGCATATCCTTTTTTCCTACAAAACCCATTGTTGTCTCACTCTCTAACCCTATGGAAGTGACTGTCTGAGGTATAACCAGAAAAGAAATCTTGCTGGATAACGATGCAACTGTTCTTTTTCCCATATCTCAGACTTGATGTAATCTGTTTCCTGTCCCTTTTCTACTCACCCTACCCTCTGGCCAGCTCCCAGCCACCGTCTAACATTTCAGAGTAAAGAAGAATCAAAACTGTTAGACTTGTTTGTGTCAGAAGAGTCATTACGAAGGGCAGGAGGGGGGGTGGACCTTGATCCGCTAATTGGGGAAAAGACATGGTCTTGTGCACAAGGCAGGTGGGTCATGCATGAGGCGTGTCTGGGCAAAGGTTTAGGGGAGGAAAAGGTGGGACTAGAGCAAGGCATCGCAAGACAGCCCAAGATACGAATTTAGAGTCTAAAATAACATCCATCTCACTTCCACATGCATACTGCTGTGTGAGTCAACATGTACACACTTGGGTCCCACAGAAGCACACTTATACATTTGACCTCAGGCCCTTTTCTGTTGTGTTTTCCTCCAGTGGAAATGAAAATGAAGTGAAATGGAAGGACTTGAGGTCTCTGTTCTTGGGGATCCAGTGGGCACCTGTGGCAGAAACCAGGGGTGACCGATACTCATCCTGAGCTTTGCGTTACCTACCTTTTATGACTGACCTGTGTGTGTGTGTGTGTGTGTGTGAGAGAGAGAGAGAGAGAGAGAGAGGTCATCTACGTGACAGACACCAACAATTCCTCACATTCCTGTACACATGTGACCATACTTCAGTCAGGCAGAGGAGTCCCCTTTTCTTGAAACTCAGCTGTCCTTCTGACTTGTAATGACCAACAGAATGCAACAGAAATGGTCCACAGGGACCAAACCATCACGTAAAGAAGACTGGGCTACACTACTGAAAAACGAGAAACCATGAGAGTGGGAGGAGTTTGTTTGTTTAAAAAGTCTTGTTAGAAAACAGCTTTCATTTTGCAGTGGAAGTGGAATGGCTGTGTTTGTGACTGTCAGGGATGTGAGCGAATGGTGGCCTGCATAGTCACGTATGTACAGCCTGCACATCAGATTCCAGAAACACTTGGGGACCTGGGTGGCTCAGTTAGGTGTCTGACATAAATCTTAAGCAAACCCGAGTCTAGAAATACTCTTTCAAGACCTTGCTCACGATGCCCTCAAACTGTCTCTTTGTTTTCAAGAAGAGAAACATGATGCTTCTTAGAGAAAAGGCAAGTTGGGTCGTGGGTCATGTGGTCATCACCAACGGTCTTGAACACTTCTTGGTGGGGGCAATGCTGTCAGGGCAGAAGTTATACTTAGAGACATCTCATGTCCTGCAGTCAGCGTTCTACCAGGATGCCATCAGAGCCACCACTTGAGTGTAGGTCTCATCCACAGTCCATTTTCCTCTCACACTAATGCCTCCAGAGGTGCGAATTTAGGGATGGGATGTGTCCCTTAACTTTCCCAAGTTCCCAGGTAAATGCCAACAAGCTGTGAAATGGGATCCTAGTGAAGAGAGAATGGGACCCTCTAGAGCCTGACTGATCCCAGCTAAAAGGATGAGACTTTTAGGGAGGACCCAAACTCACTGATTCACTGATTTAGATTTATTTCATTCATTCTCACCCCTCACTCACTGAATAAACCTGGATTAGTTACCAAGCGGGCGCAGACATTGGAAAATATCTTTATAGACGTTAATCTTCACAAAATACCTTGTGAGGTAAGTAATTTTGTGCCCATTTTAGAGTCATATGCAGAGAAAACTTGCCATCGGTCACACATTCAGTCACTGTCAGATCTAGCCAAGTCTTCATATTTCAAAGATCACGTTGATTATGCTGCCCTGGTGTTTCCAAAATGTAAATGGGCTGCCATGCCCAGGTTTTACATATCTTATAATTTACTTAATATTTTTTAAATTTAATCACTCTTTAAATACACTTAAGAAAGTTTGCCTGAAAATAAGCTAGCAAAGAAAAACCAACATTATTTGCTACCGATATCAAGGAGCAACGAAAATAAAGCCCATTTGTGGGATTCTGGCTGCACAAGAGGACCTTTCCAAGAGCTTGAACCGAACCTAGAGCCTGAGTTCTCTTTTGAAAAGGGAAATTGGCAAGTGTTACCCAGTGATGTCAGAATATGGACAGAGTGACAGCTAGCTTAGACCATCGCCTGTGTGAACTGATAGGGGCACAAGCCCGTGTTTTGAGGTGTCCTTCTTTGATGTACCATTTGAAACCAACTCCTCTGCCGCCTCTGGACAGTACCACACTGTACAACATTCCTTCTCTCGGGAGTTTCCTTGGAGGAGGTCTCAGAGGAGACAGACAAAAACACATAGGACGCTGTGTGATGAGTATTACGGCAGTATGTTCCCCAGACTTTTCTGAACGTGTGCACATATGAATTCATTGCCTGTACTTCCCTGTACATTTATATTCCTTTTGAAATTAGTATAGGTGCAATGGTATGCTAACATTTTGTGGATGCCATAAAACATTCAGAAGTAAGAATTTAAAAAATAACGTGTTCATATTTTTCCCCAAATGCCCAAAAGAAGGCCCTGCTTTGCCCCACTTTGGAGACTCTGGTTTTAGCTGAAAGTGCAGGGAGCACAAAGAGAGGGCGCCCAACTGACCCACAAAGACAACATGGGGGCTGTTTGGAGGGACTGTCCCATGAAATGGTCCTGGTGTCAGCGAGGCACAGAAAAGGAGGCTAAGGAGCCAAACCTCATGGCATGGAAACACATCACATGTTCTTTAGAGGGAGTGGGAAAATGGGGTAAGATATGTCTCTGAAGGAGGAAAGCAGGGCAATTCACAAAGCACCTTATAAACTAAGTGGAGTTAGGACTCTGTCCACGGGGCACTGGGGAGCCACGGAAGGGATTTAGCGAGAGCAGTCTAAGCTCCCAGAGATTCTCCTTCCATTCACATACACACATTACCTTCCTCCCCAATGTGAACGCGGTAGAAAACCACAAGCCTACCACACGACTCCCTTTCTGCACTCTCTTATTCATTCTTTCAACACAGTGTAGTGTGACCCTACTTCCTGTCAGGCTCAGTATGCTTTTGGGGTATCCAGTGGTGAGAAAGATAGACTCAAGTCATCAGAGAGCTTTCAGTCATGAGGAGGGGACAGACTAAACCAAGTAAATGAGCAAATTCATTCATAATCTCAACTTATGGAGATGGATAATGGGAATGCTACAGAATAAAGGCAGCTGGAGTAGTTGCATCCTTAGGTCAACTTGTTGGGGAAGGTCTCTGGAAAGGGGACACATACGGTGAGACGTGAACAAAGAAATAATCATGAATTACAGAAAAATGTTGCAGAAGAGTTGTCTAGGCTATGGGAAGGTCGTAGATGAAGACCATGAATACATAAAATCCCGGCATGTTTGGAACCAACGACAACAAAAGGTCCAGAAACGTAAATTAGACGGAGGGAGGGTGATGAGGAGCCGGGGGGGTTCACAAGATGAGCAGGCAGCTCAGGGAGCAGTGGGAAGCCCAGTGAGGGCTTGATAGCTGTTGCAAGGGCCACACTTCCCATCACAGTCTTCAGACCTCATTTGGGCTGCTGGGAAATGCAGTGACTGCTAAGGCTGGTCTCTCCAGGGAGTTGGCCCAGACTAGTGTGGACAGGATAAATAAAGAGACGCAGACATTTGAGTGACACTATTGTCAGAACTTGGTGATTTGGGGAAAGACGCCAAGACCAAGTTCGTCATGTCCTGGGGAAAGTCTGATTGCATAGGACAGGGAGACATTCAGCCCCCCGGGGCAGTACAGGGAGACAGCTCATGTCAGGCAGCAGTAGCGCTCCTCGCAGCTTCTGGAGGGAGAGGACCCCTCAGAGGATCAGGGTGTCCTCAAGTCCAAACTCAAAGTGTGGCCTCTTAACATTTCTCTTTGTCTCCAAAAAGTTATGCCTGCCCAATGCTGCCTTCCAAAACAGCATCGAGCTATTAAAAACTAATGAAATCTGGAAATGTGGTATTGATCAAGGGTGTTTTCTTCCAGTTACCACTGGGCTGTGGAGTGACTCAGAGGGAACTCAATGCAGACATGAATAATCTTTTACATCATCCCCGTCCCCTTCAAAGAAGCCATGTCTGTAGGGCCACTCACCAAGAACTTTGGGGACCACCTTGGAAAGGGGTGGGGTGGACTTCAGTTGGTTACTCAAGCCAGACCACCCCTTGGTGGGAACTGAGAATCAGAGACTTGTTGGCTGGCCCCATGAAGCTGATCTTCAGCTAAATCCAGTCACAAAGTTGGTTTGTTTCTTTGTTTCCCTCTTCTAGTTCCTTCCATTGACCCCAAGTACATAGTGCTTTGAGCTGCCTTGAACAAAGGGAAAGGGAACTGACCTGAATTCAGTCAGAAAACACCTGCTATGACCAAGTGCCTGAGTTAGCAGCTTTATGTGGCTTATCTCATCAGAGGCTCATAGCAAAGTTTCAACACAGAGAGTATTACCTCTCTTTTATTAACAGGAATGATGAAGTTTGGTGATGTCAAGAGATTTCTCTTGAAGTCAAGAGTCTCACGGCTAACAGGTCCTTATCTCAGATAAGGAAATCCTCAGTGTACGTTTATACAACACGGCATATGCCGAGCAGGACCCTACTGATGATGGGACCCACACCCTGAGTCCCCAGTCAGGAAGCAGAAGAGGCAGAGCAACCCCTCTTAGGGAGATGTTCTTATTATTCCTCGTAGCCCGAGGCCATGTGGATATGAAGAGCTGAGATTCGAACTCAGACATTCCAGCCCTTCTCCCTGCCCAAGATTTGCCCAAATGTATATCCTTTTCATTGTAAAACTTTGAACACAGAATCACTTAGAAGACAGTAATTCTAAAGCCAGCGCAAGGACCCTCATTGAGGGCGAGGAATGAGAAATAATCAAACAGACGTTTTCTATAATGAATGTCACACGGGCCTAGCCGACTGGGTTCACATGTGCTCACATATGTCATCCATGTGTGGGTATTTCAAAGGACAGATAGCATGGAGTCTTGGAGACCTGTCACACAATTGTGTGTGATCTACACCACATGGCTTAAGCTTTCTGAGCCTCAGTGTCCTCATTGTTAAATCGAGGCTAATCGCTTCTCCATGAGCTCCATCCGTGGAAGATGTTGTAATACCTAACACGTAGGGCACTCAACAGATGTCAGTCCCTGTCACCCTTCCACGGAGTCGGCATAAGAAAATGAGCTAGAGGAGAGGAAGGTGAAGGAGAAAGAGAAGTGGCATGCAGAGGTTCTCCTTCTGTTCAAAGAGGAGGTCCTCATTGAGGACAGAGTTGCTAAATGGAAATCTAGAGAATGGAGGAGAATCTAGAGACGGAAGAGAATCCAGAGGAAGCAGGCGGTGCAGGGGAGAAGAACAGGACGGCGGAAGGAATGCTGCCGCGGAGTAGACTCTTGTCGGTCAGAGAGTAGGAGGAAGAAAACGTTGGTTTGCCATTTGGTTTTTGGTTTTGTTTGTTTGTTTGTTGTTGTTTTGGGGGCTTGGGGGTTTTTAGTTTTTTTGCTTTTTTTTAATTTTTGTTTTTGTTTTTTACCACCCGCTTGGTGCCCCCATTCAGACACACTGCAGGCCCTACGCAGGGACCATAGTCTGTCAGGCTAGTTAGAGTCCCTTCTCCGGGGTGGGGGTGTGGAGTTGGACACCCAGACACATCCACTTATCTAGAGTAGAGAGAGATGGAGACATGGAAAGAGAATGTCCCCACCCACCACTGGGAAAATTGGCCAACAAGCCGCAGAGATGGGATGAGGGGAACGTATCCAAGTGTAACATGAGAAAGAAGATGTTGCAGGACAGAAAGCCAGGAGGGAAGAGTGCGGAAGTAGAGATCTCATCCTAATGAGGGAAAAGAAGGAGGGGCAGAGGACTCAAGGTAGCTTTGGGGTGTTACAGTTTATAAAAGAAGCAGCAGCAAAGAAAAAAAAAAAAAAAAACACAAACCAGAGTTTGAAATTCTTGAGAGGTCTCTCTTTCAGGCAAAATGAGAGTGGTAGGGAGCAGGGCTTTGTATGAGGTCTGCGGTAACTGGCTACGGCAGGATGGCCTTGACCATAAAGACCTGTGTTTGGTTTATCTGCTGCCCAGTATGGCACCTGGCACATAGTAAGGGTTCAGGTTGTGTTGAATGAAACCATAGCTGTGACCCGAGGGTGGTCATCTTGATCCCCATGGCCCCTGCTATCCTGCACCATGAATGGAGCCCAGAACCCTAGCAGCGAGGTGGGGATAGAAGACCGGGTGGGGAGGCAGGAAGCACCCAAGTACTGAAAGAAGATGTTCCAGGGCCCAAGAGAAAAAACCCTCCATCTCTTTGCACTGCCTGCAGACACCCAAGCAGCCTGAGTGAAGGGGAGGGCTCTGTGCCAGGGCAGGAGAAAGAGAAACAGGAGGAAAGTCATGGTGGGAAGCTTTCTTTTGAGGGCTCAGGAAGGGTCTCGTGACTTAGATCTCTGACTGGTCCCCCAGCAAACTGTTTTTTTTTTTTAAGTGACTTTTTTTTTTTCATATTTAAGATTCTTTAGTTACTTATTTGACAGAGAGAGAAATCACAAGTAGGCAGAGAGGCAGGCAGAGAGAGAGAAAGAGGGAAGCAGGCTCCCTACTGAGCAGAGAGCCCAATGTGGCACTCAATCCCAGGCCCCTGAGGCCATGACCTAAGCTGAAGGCAGAGGCTCAACCCACTGAGCCACCCAGGCGCCCCGCCTCCCAGCAAACTTTTTTAAAGATTATCCACTTATTTATTTGAATGACAGAGAGAGAGAGAGAGAGGAAGAGAGAGAGAGAGGGAGAGCACATGCATACAAGCAGAAGGAGGAGCCGAGGGGAAAGAAGAGGCGGGGGAGAATCTCAGGCAGACTCTGCACTGAGCACAGAGCCTGACGTGGGGCTCAATCCCAGGACCGTGAGATCATGACCTGAGCTGAAACCGAGACTCAGACGCTCAAATGACTGAACCACCCAGGCGCCCCTCCCTCCCCAGGCAGAACTTTTTAGGCTAAAATATTGGTTATCCCAGATTGACAACTCAGGGTCCACCTTCAGAGATGGACAAAAAGGATCCATCCAAGGGAGTGAGAGCAGGTGGAAAGCTACACTGTCTGGTGGGGAACAGGATTGAAAGAGATCCCAGCAGGCTTAACACCCTTACATGCCCTGCTCATGCTAAGTGTTTCACCTGCCTCCTCAAGTAACCAGAAGAGATGCTGTCCTGTGTCTGTGAGGGCTTACGTGATGATCAGAGAAGATTCACAACTCACTCGAGACCAGCCAGCTAATCAGTTACAGTCTCTGTGACCCTTAAACAACACCCCCAAAGCCACAGGGGCCTTCAGCCATATCAGTTTTAATTGCTGAGCTGATGATGGTGGTACTGGCAGTGATGAGGAAGATGGCACTGATTACATGCTACTCCATCACAACAATGATGACCTATTTTTAGGTAAGGACCCTGAGATGGAGAGGGTGAGAAGTTTGCCCAAGATTGCCAGTTGGTAGAGGAAGCTCTTAAATTTACTAGAAAATTCTAAAAATTAGTCAACTGCTGATGCATGACATAAATGAGATTGGAGAGTGGGGGTGGGGTCATGCGTTGATGTTCTCCTTTCACGCAATTAGTTGCATTCAGTCAAATTGGCCCTGGCCATGGTAACCCGTAACCGGAGCAGTGAGACATGACTTATGGCTCTTCTGGTACCATCTTGCAGGAGTCTGTTTGCCAGCCCATTTCTCTTATGCCTTCGCATCCCATTGCAGATGGCAAGAAGGGAATGCGCAAGCCTGACCAGAGAATCAGCTTGGCAAAGAGCACCTGGAAGCAGGGAGTAAATCTCAGCCATTTAATATCAGTTTCGTCTCTTATTGATCCATTTTATTTTCCTTTTCCAGAATAGGCGCGTCCCTGCAGTCTAGCTCATCAGTGGCCTTTAAAGGTTTCTTATTGATCTGTGCAACTATTGTCTCGGTTTGCATTATCCCATCTGGAGACATCCTTTGCTTTTTGGTCATGTTCTGTTTTTGGTTTGCATCCCAAGCATGACTTCTTTTCTGGGAGCAAGGAGCAGACATCATGGGCCCAAGGTGGCAGATGGATTTGACTCCATTCTGCTTCTGGCACCTTTCTGGGGCTCCAGGAAGTCTCCACCTCCAAAGAGCGATGTTGGCAGAGGGGTGAGGGTCTAGCAAAAGTCTGAGGTCCTCATTCCAAAGAGCAAAGAAAGAGTGACAATAAGAACTTCCATTTCTTGAGCACTTTCTCCATGATTCCGCCTCACAACAGCCCTGAAATGTAGTTTTACAGGTGAACAAACTGAGTCCAGACACACTCAGATTTGGATCCTGGATTCATTGGCAACTGCCTGCACGTTGAAATAATCCGGGCAAAGTATAACAGCTTTACTTTCCCCATCTCCAAGATGAGGATCATGATAGAACATTCTAGGTTTGCTGTTAGATTCCCATGAAGTATCTGAGGCCCTTAGCAGAGTGTCTATCACAGAGAGGGTAACCCATGGATACTTGGTTAAGTGAGTGGGGGGTTTTCCATCAACCCATTTCCTTATAAGATCTTCCTGTCTGCTCTGTTCCCCATTATTAAAGGAAAACCTGTTTCTTCTTTCTAAAGGAAAACCTGCTTCTTTCTAGAGTTAAAATTTCATGTGAAGTTTCGGTTTCAAATGCAGAGAAAATGTATTTGAAAATGGCTGGTGTAGTGCCTTACTTGCAGTAGGTACTCAATAAATGTTGGCTGATTCATTTATCCATCCATCCCTGGCCCCTGAGGAGCTATGTCTCCAACATCCCAACATCTTCACATTTCTTTCTCCTCTGACTTCAAACACAATTTTTCCCCTAAACACTCCTTTTGACCCCTTTCATATATATATGAAAGGGGTCAAATATATATGTATGTGTATATATATATGTTTTTAGTTTTTGGTTTGTTTGATTTGTTTTTGCTGAGCAGCTGGAACCTTCATCAGAACTGTTCATTCCCCACTGCCTACTCTTTTCTTCTCAACTCCTGAAAGCTACCCTTGGACTTTTCCAAAGCTTGGATCTTCCCAAAGTTCCAGTGACCTGCTCTTTCTCTGTGGTCATCCTTGTCTGTGTCAGCTTCCCTCTGACTTTCAACAATGTACACCATCCTCTCTTCCTCCAGAAAGCGCTTCCATCCCTTGGCTTCTAAGTCCCTTCATTATTTCCTGCATTCATTCACTTGCTTACCAGCTTCTGGTAAGCCACGTGCCTCTGCAAGCTGGATGAAGGCACTGGATTCTGAGGTGACTTCTGCTCCAGGCGTGTTCAGACACAGTAGTAGTTTCTGGTTCTTTCCTGTCTTGTCCACACTTACCTATTGGCCCATCCTGATTAATTCTTTTAACCCCTGCTTAGATGTCATCTTCTCTGGGGAGACAGCCTGACTACCCTTCAACAGGGACAATTATTTATTTTTCTCAGCACTGTTTTCCTTCCTTCACTTTACTTCCGTGATTGCCCATATCCCCTTGGTTTGAATTATTTTCACGTTGCACCTGATGGCACTGTGAGTTTCTCGGGGACATGAAGTAGGCAAGGCTCAATAAATACTTATTGAGTTGAATGGAAGATCTGTAGTAATTCCTTCACTCTCTCACTTGCTTCCTCTCTTATGCTGGCCCATAAATGGGTTCAGACCTTCAGAAGCTCACCAGTTGTCTGTCCATGCTCCTTTGGCCTGTTAATCATGAAACAAGCTTGAGAAGATGCTATTTCTTCTACCAGGGTCTTCAACCATCATCTTGCATGCAGCCATATGAAATTACATTTATTCTTTCTTACTTGGGCCCTCGAGCCCTAAGTCAAGACTCATACATCCTTCAGGCTGGTGATCTCCTTGACTCCAGTGTGTTATCTAT
Source organism: Mustela nivalis (assembly GCF_964662115.1). Lineage (NCBI taxonomy): Eukaryota > Metazoa > Chordata > Mammalia > Carnivora > Mustelidae > Mustela > Mustela nivalis. The sequence goes on from NC_139037.1 coordinate 7,956,579, forward strand.
ACTAGTTCCCTACATCTCCTGTAGAGAGTCCTAAGTCTCCTGACTCCAGTTCCTTATTTGTACTAGTTTCCTATGTCTCCTGTAACAAACCACCACAAATGGGATGATTTAGGACAATGGCAATTTATTTTCTCACAGCCGTGGATGCTGGGAGTCTGAAAGCAATGAGTTAGCAGGGTCTTGTTCCCTTTGAAGGCTCCAGGGGAGACTCGTTCCGCACTTCTCTCCTAGCGTCCGGTGACAGCTAGCAATCCTTGGGGCTCCTTAGCTTTTAGCTGTGTCACTCCCATCTCTGCCTCTGATGTCACATGCCCTTCTTCCCTGTGTATGTCTGTATATTCACAAGGTCTACTTAAAAGTGTTCAAGTCACTTATAAGTATTTGTTTATGCTCTCACCTCAATTCAATATGACCTCATCTTAACTTCTTTTATCTACACAGATTTTATTTCCAGATAAGGTCACATGCTGAAGTTCTGGGTAGACATGTGTTGGGGAGCAGAGGCACTTTTCAACCCAGTGCATTGTTCCATCCATCTTGTCTACCACCACCAAAATCAGATTCCCAAACCACTACCTGGTTATATCCCTCCAGTTCTCAAAAATCTGAAGTTTAAATTTCCTCACTTCCTTAACCACCCTAAGCCTTGAAAATAGCCTGCTATCCCATTATAATACACATTACCTTTATTTTCAGTACATTTAAAAAAATTGTGACCCTGATAGACTATAAACACATGGGATGATAGTCTAACCTGCGTGCTTTATCCCCATTTCCCAGGATACTGCACAGTTCATGCAAGGGTGTCCAGTGGCTAACTGTCAAGTGAATGCGTGGTGAGCTGAGTATCAGTTTCACATCCTCTGACTTTGAAGAGTCCTCCATTACCTCTCACTGCACCATCCTCTCCAGTCAGCATTTGCTGAGTAAAAATTAGGTGCTCTCAATAAATACTTGTTGGTTGATTGATTAATCCATCAACTAGGTTTCCTGCTCTGAAGCATTTTTAATGTGGGTCTCCAGGGGGCTAGAGTGGGGGCCTCAGAGAGTCCGGGGATGGCAGTGGAGACACTTGATCAGCACTCCCACCTTTGAATTTCTGGGTCCTGCCCAAGGTTTCCATTTGCCCAAGAACCTACTTTCTAGGCCTTCTAGAAGAAATAGTAACAGTAACTTTGGGAACTATAGATGGTGGGGTTCAGGTCACAGAAATTAAGATTCAGATTAAGAGCAGGTAACAAAGTTCCTTTTGTGTGCAGAAAGTGTCCCAGAAAGGCTGGGGACTGACCCTAAATTGGAGAGACACCAGGTGCCTGTCCTCTCTCCTGGATCACCTATGGGTCTGTATCAGTGAATAGTTTGTGAGAGCAACACTGCGCGGTCACATATCTTCCAACACACCCCAACTGGGTGCAACCTGCACCCACATCTCTAGACAAAAGGGGTTCTAAAATTCAATATGAGAGGCACCTGGGTGGCTCAGTGAGTTAAAGCCTCTGCCTTCAGCTCAGGTCATGATCCCAGGGTCCTGGGATTGAGCCCCGCATCGGGCTCTCTGCTCAGCAAGGAGCCTGCTTCCTCCTCTCTCTCTGCCTGCCTCTCTGCCTACTTGTGATCTCTGTCTGTTAAATAAATTTATTTTCATATAACAGTATTCATTGTTTTTGTACCACACCCAGTGCTCCATGCAATCCGTGCCCTCTATAATATTCACCACCTGGTACCCCAACCTCCCACCCCCTGCCCCTTCAAAACCCTCAGATTGTTTTGCAGAGTCCGTAGTCTCTCATGGTTCACCTCCCCTTCCAATTTCCTCCAACTCCCTTCTCCTATCAATAAAATCTTTAAAAAAAAAATAAAATAAAATAAAAAATAATATTCAAGATGAGGTGGCCCCTAGAATGAAGGTTGGACTGCAGGAAGCAGTTGTTTCTGATGTAGCGAACCATTCTGTGGACTAACTCTGGTAGTAGAATGTTCGTGGCTAGACAGGATCTTGACAGCAACAAGCACTGTAGGGAGGTTGGGGAATCAATGACTTTACTATGGAATTGGTCATAGGCCCTTGTAATTGCTACCCACACCTGAGTCAGCATCTCATCACTACCTCCATCCCAAACTGATGTGATCTGAAGCAATGAGGGTCAGTCATCTAATAAGTGAAAAGCCACATGCATCTACCATTTTATTTTTCTGTGTTCTTATTCTTTTCTAAGTGTCCTTAGTCACCCATCCTTTTCGTATGTATTCCTTTGGGGATTCCAGAACTAAAGCAGGTCTTGATTTTGTTTCAATTCCCTTGTATCCGTTTCAGTGGAATCCCTAATACCACTCATTTTCAGATTTGGTGTGCTTAATAGATTGGGAATATGAGGTCATATGTCCAAAAAGATAATTATCATTCTGGGCACTGACTGAATGGTTTCATTGTCCTCAAAATATATGAAAGGCAAAAGGACTTTTGTTACGGCTTTACCTGGGTGTGTGTGTGTTTCCTGAAACTTCACATGACTTAATTTGCCATTCCAAAATAACAGAAATTTAACTTGGCTATAGGGAAGGTAGAAATGTAGTAGCAGATCAGTTGTATTGTTAGGACTCCAAGCCATGCAAAAGTTGTGTTGAGCTTTTTTAATCTGTTGGAGAGTTTATCATACTGTCACCTAGACATAGCCATTCCCCAAAGTCTGGACACTTAGAGCATGAAAGATGAGCAGCACATTTCTATGATTTTCCACAATAAGAACAGTGGTCAACAACATTTCTTCCATGGACTCTCTTCATTCCTGGAGCCAGAGGGCCCCAGATCTGCGCCCTCCCATCAGAATGTGGATGTGTCTTGAGGGTCACCATTTCCATAACTCTGCAAAGACCCAAAAGGACTGGCATGAAGAACTCGGAGAAGGAATATCCAGCCACAGACTCAAAGTAGGAATCAGCAGATGCCTGGAATGAGGATCATAGATCATATAATTAGGAAACCCCAGAACTTTCCTTTCATGCGTTTCAGATCTTCATGGATTGATTGCTTCTAAGCCAGATGTGGGGATGCCAGCAGTAACCCCACCTGGAAGTGTGCCTGGAGAGCACCTTCGAGGAGAGCCTCATCTGTATGGCTACCTGGCTTCCGTATGGCTCCGAGCTAACCACTACTGCACCCAAGGCCACCATGGATTGTTTAAGTCACCGTCTCTGGCTGTTTTTATCTTCCCTCAACACCCCCACCCCAGCCCCTCATCACCAGTATGCATTAATATAGCATTATTCACTCAATAACACTCAAAGAGTAATTCACTCTAATCAGAAGGCTGCATGTGGAGGGGTGCCTGGTTGGCTCAGTCAGTAGAGTATATGATTCTTGATCTCAGGGTTGTGAGTGAAAAACCTCACACTGGGGGTAGAGTTTACCTTAATTAAAAAAAAAAAAAAAAAGACTGGACATGGAAACACACAGGCTTGGGTCTGAGTCTCACTACACTACTTACTAGATATGTGAACCTTGGCAGGTGAGTGAACCCCCCCCCTGCCCCCTAGCCTCAACGTCCTCATGGAGCAAGTGGAAACCCAAGCTGTTGAGATTAAAGGTGGCTATGCCGTGTGCCATGTGACAGTGGCGGGGTAGGAAACCCACCTTCTCTGCCCCAATTTTTGAATACTGTGTTTTTGTTCAAACGTAAAATTGATAAAGCATCATCTGCATAGTCTTTATAGTTAACAACTGCTACTGCATTTTTAAAAACAATCTTAAGTTTATTTACTTATTTATTTAAGTAATCTCTACACGCAGCATGGGGCCTGGACTCACAACCCCTAGATCCTGAGTTGTAAGCTCTCCCAGCAGAGCCAGCTGGGCGCCCCGCTACCTTGTTTTAATGTCAGTGATTGCAAACAAATTGTTACTTATAATACTAATTTGATTGGCTCTACAAATGAGAAAAGAATTAAGGGTACATAAGTTCAATATCATGCATTACTATCAGACTAAGCTACTTCACAGTTTCCAGTATAAATGAGGAACCCTATGTATGAAACTCTACATAAAAAATGGCCCACAGAAGGTGCTGTTTCTTTTGGGTGTGTGTGTGTGTGTGTGTGTGAGAGAGAGAGAGAGAGAGAGAGAGAGATGGGGGTATATTTTCAGCATAGTGGAAGATATAAGATATAAGAATAGGAGAATAATTAATCATTAATCTATTTATTCATCACTTCCTGTGTGTGCCCAGTTACATGCTAAAGATGTTGCATATATTATCTTTCTAAACTTCCAGGGATTTTTTTAAAAGATATTTTGAAGTAATCTCTACACCCATCATGGGGCTCAGACTCACAACCCAGAGATCAAGAGTCATGTGCCCCACTGACTGAGCCAGCCAGTGCCCCCTGCACCTTCATGTATTTTAAACCATAGGACATGCTTTATACTACCTTCCTGCCCTCAAAGATTTGACAGTCTACTCAGGAAATGATTCAGGTCAAACATATAAAGAATTAATACAAACTTAAGAGTGTCAAATGCTAAAATAAAGTCATGTGTGAGTTCCAAGGAGGATGTTTCATGAGTAAGGATCAGGTTTGGATTTACAGTGTTGTTGCAATGTTCCAAGTGTCCCTCAGATTCACTGTCCTCCTCCTGAACACTGCTGGGGGCCCCTCCCCCCCAAGGAGGTGACAACAACAGCTTCTCTTGCCATCTGATTTCCTTTTGGGTTCCACAGAATGGCGCCATCTTGGTCCAAAGAAACTTGGGAAGAATCCTTCTTCTGAAAGTCATCTGCTTCTGGAAGTCTTTCAGTGAGCTTCATGGTATGATCACCAGTGGGACTAGATATGCAGGATGTAGAGTCCTCTAATGGTGCTTCACAGATCAGTCTTAAAATAAATTTCACATTTAGTACATTCAGGCTCTAGATTGTATATCATGCATTGATGTAGCCATGGGTGTCCCTTTGGAAACGCGGCCTTTATCTCTTGAGCATGTAACTGTGCACAGAAGATAGCCACCCAGGAAGGTCAGGAAATATCCCGATGAAGTCAGTCAGAAGAGAAACCACGCCTAGACCTGGCAAAGGCATGAGCAGGCTTAGAAGGGTAGGAACAGAGAGGTCGGGTTTATTCCCTAGCCTCCCCCTCCTTAGCGACTTGGCTTCTCTGCCTCCTCCCCCACCATAAAGGCCAGAGCCCTGCCCCAGTCAGGCAACCTTCTCCATAACACTACCCGCTCTGGGTTCTTATACTGCTTCTTCCCCTTGGCCTTTCAAGCTGTGGGGAGAGCTGAGAACCCCTATCTCCACTACTGTTGCTACCCCTGGGACCTTGTGTTTTCCTTTATGGACTTCCTAAACCCTGCCCTCACCCCGGTGAAAAGTCCTTTTATTAAACTCTCCTCTTATTACCCAGTCTGTGTACACATCTGTTTCTCCCCAACATATTTGAATGGATGTGGTGTTGGGGGCCAATTCAGGAGACTTCACGGGGACTGCAGGTTCTTCTAGGCAGTACAAGGTGGTGTGTGTTATGATGATAGGACAGTGAGTACTGAATACAAAGCATAACAATTATTAGCCTGGGCATTAGCGAGCCTGCTTTGTGCCTGACCAGAGGCCAGGATCTCTTAGCTCCTTAATTATTAGCCATTGCATTTCTATTCCCATCGCCCACAGGCAGAAACAGAGCCATGTCTCCAGTCTAAGGCAGTTTAGCTATTAAATGGCAAGGTTAGAATTCAACCCATGTTCTGTCTCTCTGTGCTCATTCTGACTCTGCCAACCTCTCAGTGACTGGGCCAGACTGATGAGGATGAGATATTGGGCTCACACACCCAATTTTCTTTTTGGGGGAGCACGGGGGCTGCTGCTCAAAAGGAAGAAAAGGTCTTATGCCCACCCACCCTTAGATCCTATGGGGGTCTTTTTTTCATCCTGCTCCTTAGAGAATCCCAGTGGATCTGCTGCTTTTGTAGGATAAACTTTCTTCAGCTCTTTCCAACTCCAGAGAATACCCTGTCATGTTTGCTGGAATGCCTTCTCCACATGCAGCCAGAATCGGACTTCAGAACTCTCTGGGCTCCTCTAAGTTAAGAGCTGTCCATCTTGCACCTGGCTGGTTTGCATGCCCCTAGGCCCTGAACCCAGGCCAGCTGCTGTATCCGAGCTGGAACCCACCTGCTCCTCAGAGAGCTGAAGCCTACAGAATGAGCATGTGCTAATGTGATTTCCTTGTGGTTAGGCTGCTGAAAAGGTCTAGTGTGGCTATAGGAAAAAATCGGAGCATCAGGCATGTAGACCTGGCAAGGAATGTGCTGGAAAACCTGGCCGTGTGACAAGAAGCAAGGGGAGGGAAGATCGTTCTGTATTGATAAAATTTATTGCATTTTTTAATGTTTTCTTTACATGTCCATTATTACATTTCTGAGAAAGATTGAACGTTTTAGTGAGGGGGGAGAGAAACCACTCAAAGTCCCCCATTAAAGATGACTGTTCCTGAGGGTAGTCTGGGAAGGCTTTCCATATAGAAGTATATATACGCATACTTTTGCATTACAAAAGTGTATATCCTGTTTACTCGAAGTGGGGTCCATGAACCACAGCTCAGGAATCATCTGGAAATTAGGTAGAAATGCAGAACCTTGGGCCGCACCACAGACTTAAGAAATCAGAAGCCGTGTTTTCACACACTCTCCAGATGATTCGAGGACATGTGGATTATGGACCTGTATGGGACTCAATGATACAGATGCACCATGAATCATTTCATTAATCCCCTTTTAGTTCAAAATCATGCTCTACGCTTCCATGATTATATACTGCAACGTCATGAAATGTGCTGCAAAAATCATTTTGTATTTATCTTTGAGCAAATGATAAAGACGATTATCATCACTGTTCGTATCACTTTTTGAGGGCTAATTATGTGCTAGGCCCTGTGTTGAATGCTCTATGAGATACACCCCATCTCATCCTTATGAAGGCCTCCGAAGGAGGGGCTCATCTCATGTTAGAAGGGCATTTTTTTTAAGCAAAATACTTCAGATAACGCTGATGTCCCTCCAATGACTGATGGTAACTGTGATATGACACTTACTGGGCACTCCTCTATCCTAGAGCCTATGTTAACTGCTTCACATTCATTTTTTATATTTGAAGCTCAAACAACACTAAGAGACAAGTGTATAGCATTAATCATCTCAAAATCCAAGGTAATCAGGTCTGCAGGTTAAATATCTTGTCCAAGGTCACGTATGAAGACCACGGAATCCCAGGCTGGACTCCGTTCTGAACGATTTCATTGTGCACACGCTCAACACTGTGCCCAAAGAGGAATGTGCTAATTTGCTTCCAGTTCTCCAGTCTACCCTTGGGGCCTCACCTCCCTGTCACTGCTGGGCTCTTAAGCAGACCATTCTTTCCCCAGAGCCTATTGTGTGAATAGGCAGAGGGGATTCACAGCACTGCCTCCTCCGCGGGGTTGGGCTTAGGGGAACAGAGGATTTGTCCCTAATCACAGCTCTACACAGCAGAACTGCAGGCAGTGGGATCCTCAGACATTCAGACTCTCCGGCCGCGTGGCAAACATCCCAGGACTTTGCAGGGAACAATGGGCACTGAACTGCAGGTGACCCGACCTGCTAATCGCTGCCTGATTACCAGCTAATCAGTGCCTTGTTTGGGACGCTGAATCCCAAATCCCTTTGGACTGGGCTGGGTCCTGGCAGGCAGTCACCTGGTTAATGTGCCAGGGGCGAGGCAGGGGGTCATGTGTTCCAGCACAGAGTGGCCAAAGGCCGCCTTCGGGGAAACAGTCATGGGGTCTGTCTCTCCTAAGCTAGTCCTGGACAACTACAGCTCTTGTCAACAGCACGGGAGTGAATAGAGGCAGAGGAATTAAACGCCAGCCTATGGAGACAAAGCTCCTCAACCCTTCCCGGCACAGAGAACAGAGAAGACTGTTTTTCTCAGACACTCTCCAGAGGGGGTCTGCATAAACTACCACCACCAGTATACCTCATGGCTGCCATGCCTGTCACAGCCACCATGGTCACTACAGTTAGGAACAGCACCAGCACAACCACTGTCAGGGCTCCGGCCCCGATCGCCATCATGACCATCGGCAAGACCACAGGCACTTCCCTCCTCAGTGCCATCATCGCCACCATCATTTCCATCATGAGCTGTGTTATTACCACCACCATCACTCCCATGAGCACCTGCACCACCACTACCTCCATCACCGTCATAACTCCTATCATCTCCTCCACCACCACCAACAGGATCACCACCACTCTATCAATGCCGTCACCCGCTTCATGATGTACACCACCAACCCCATCACCACCAGGACCATCGCTACCAACACCATCACCACCATCACCACCATCCCATCCTTACCCATCCGTCAACATCATCATACCCCTACCACCACCCCAAGAACACCACCACTACCACCCTCACCCCTTAGGCCACCATAACACTACCACTTTAGCTGCCCTTGCTACCCCTGCCGCACACGGCCATATACTAGGAAAACAGTTTTGAGCAGTGCTTTCAAAACACTGGTTTCAGAGTCAGATTTAGGATCTACTCCTAGTGTTAGAGGTTTCAGTTCAGACAATTAATTAAACTTTGAAATTTAGTTTCCCAAACAGAAAATAGAACTAATAATATAACCAGCTCATAGGATAGTGTCTCGTGCAGACCACCTGTCACAGTATTTGGCACATGGTAGGAACTCAAAAGCTCACTATCATTATTAGCACTCCTTCTTCCCCAGTTGTGTTTTGGTACACAGCTCCCCCTTCTAGCATCCTTGCTTGAAAATGGGTGGGGAGAGGCATGTTACCCCTTCAACCCTGCTATCATGGGGTCCTTTATGGGATCCTCTAGGGATTCCTGATGTCTTTTAGAGGTGCGGTTGTGGGTTGAAGAAAGTTCCGATCTGGAATCAGCTGTCTAGGTTTGAATCCACATCTTTTTCTAAACCGTTTGACCTTGAGAACCTCTCTAACCTCCCTCTAACCTCTCTAACCTCTCTTTCCTCTTGTGAAGAATGGAGAATGATAATCTCTTCCCTGGAGGATTGTGAGAGGTTTCACAAGATAAGATAGGGAAAAGCCCCTGCACATCAGCAGGCACACAGTAGGCTTTCAATATATTGAGTTGACTTAATTTGCTCAGTGTGTTAACTTCAAATAAAGAATTACCAGGAGGTAGGGACATGCCTTGCTCTAGACAATCTCCAAATGAGGGGGAATAAAACCAAGTCTTCCAGATAGAGCGGAGCCTTCTACTCTGACCAGTGCTCAGGGTGTACTGCTAAGGTCTAATAAAAGCTTACCTTTGCCCGGTTGTTTCAGTTCTAGGAAGCTGTTCAATGTTTGACTATATTTCTCAAACCGATTTAAAAACAGTCCATCAGGTTAGTTCCGTTGAGTTATTGCTCCTTGGGAGTTTTCCAAACCCTGAACTTCCTTCAGAGAGAGCTGGATTCTGTTCCATTCTTGGAATTCAGCTCGTTGCCCCTCTCTGTGACCCCTAATCACAAATACAGTGTAAATAACCTGCTGTCTCCTCACTCAGAAAGAACTCCCTGGCCTCCCGCTTGCAGAATGGAATCTCTTCTCTTAGGCTTCCTGGAGCAAGCTTATGCATTTCCCTTCTTCACTTCTATGCCATCAATTACTGACTTTTGAGGAGTGCACATTAATGTAATCAACATGCCTTATGGTATTTGCATGGTATAGGGTATGGGGGAGAGGAAAAATCGGTTCCTCCACATCCTATGTGAAAGAACTCTCAGCAGAACTTCTGTCTGTGACCATGAGACACTGGCTGTGCATGGAAGGTCAAGAGAGGCACTGATGAATTAGGAAATAGCTAAGAATTAGCTTTGGCCAATGGGGCACCTGGCTGGGGCAACAGGGGAACCTGCCCCCAACACTGGGGCAGGGGGCTATCTGCCCAGTATGTCATTCTCCATGTTCAGAGCTTCTCTCCTTGCAGAAGCTCTGATCCGGCTACCAAGTCAGACAGTCCAGAAATTCAATATGGAGTAATTTCAGATTCCAACCCCTCTCCTACAGTCCTGAATCTTTTCTCAGGATGGCTTGACCCTTCCGATTTTCCACCTACCTGTTGATTGAATCAAATACCTTCTTTGGGCCGGTCACCATGTTGGGTGTTTTATTACCACTGGATCCTTTTAAGGAACCTCACTGGTGGTTTTCCTTATTTGCATGCAGCACAGCGTTCTTAAGAACCTCACGTGCTGCTCATGGGGAATTCTGGCGAGTTTCTCCTGACCACCATACAAAGTATCCCATGACAGGCCCCACAGCATTTTACTTCCCCATTTCCTCCACTGCGGACCTCTTAGTTGCTCACCTGGCCCGACATCCACAGGTCTCAACTCTACGGTAAACTTCTGTATTCTCTTTCATGAGCCCAACTGAGGATTCTGTGGGATATTCCAGAAGTGGGCCTGTTGACTCTAATGGACACGGTTACTCCATGTGAAGAGACGATTCTTTAGGTTGGCTTCACTAACCTACAATCTCCAGAGCAGGGCACGAGGAACCGTGCGCGCCCACATCTCAGAGCAACCCTTGCCAATCTGATGGGTGCAGAGCTCGTCTCTCACTAGTTTTGATGTGTGTTTCTCCGAAAACCAAAGACGTTTAGTCTCTTCATATTGTGTGAGCTGTTTGGATTTCTGCCTCTTTGAGTTCCTGTCATATCCTTTTCTCTTGGATGTTATCATCTTTTTCTTGTTAACTTACAAGTGTCCCTCATGTACCCGAAGTCGGTTCTCAGTCAGTTTGGGATATTGCAAATATTCTGTTCCTGTGTGTGTGTGTGTGTGTTTTAACTTTCTTCCTTGCTATCCTTTGTTAAAAAGAAATACTCAGTTTTAGAACAAACAAAACCATTCCCGTTTTCCCCCTAACAGTTTGTGAGTTTAGTCCTTATATAGGAAGTTGTCTCTGACTCTAACCCGCAAAAACATCCTTCTAAGTTTCCTTCTGTTAATCTTATAATTTCGCCACTGATAGTATCTCTTCTTCATCTGGAGTCCACCTTTGCATAATATAGGGATATAGATCTTATTATTTTCCATATGGGGAGTTTCTCAATAGCATCTACTAAATAATCTAACTATTCCCCATGATTTATAAGTTGCGTTAATCATATTTCAAGTGCTCATTTATAAATAGGCCTGCTCTACTCATGGGTCTCTGTTCTTGAGCCAGTACCATACTGATTTTATTATTACGGTTTTGTAGTATGTCAGTATTTTCTAGGGTTAACCCCTCTTCCATATTTTCCTTTTTCATGCTTGACCTAGATCTCCGGGGAACTCTATTCTTCTGTATCCATTTTAGCAGAATACCTCTGTGTTTCACAACAATACATTAAAAAAAAAAAAATAAAGAAATGCAGCTGGCGTTTTGACTGTTACTACACTGGACTCGCTTTCCCTTCTTTAAATGAAGCAACTCGCATGTGCCTCTCAGGTGCAGACCCCGAGCTGTGGAGAAGCAGTCTCCTTGCATTTCTTGAGTCGAGATGAAGACAAGGGGTGTGGCTCTCTCTGGACCCAACCCACGCGGCCCTGGGGAGCCCAGAGTGGCCGTAGATTTGGTTTGGGTACAGCTGTTAATGCCTGATCCTTTCTTGAGTAATGACTCTGCTCAGGAAACTGTGCCTCAGGGTTCAGATTTCCCCCATTTAAGCTTGTGGCTTCTTGGCCCAGGGCCTGTTCCCTTCCCAAAATGTTTGTTAGTGTAGTGGCTTTTTATGGCACTTTATGGAAAAATTAAAGAGTGGGGGGAGGCAACTGTGTTTTGTAAACCAGCCTGTCTTTAACCTTTGTTTACTGGAATTTGAGTCCTCTGCATACCTTGTTAGCAGAAAAAACTTCGAATATATTTTTTTCCATCCAGGCTCACAATTGGAATGTTCTTTACTTCTTAACTCGGGCCAGGACAAATGTGGTCCAGGCTCTGAAACACAACCAGAGCTGGGCAGCAAGCAGCCTTTGCACATTTCAACTGCAGATTCATCTGCGTGCGGATGGGGAGAGGCCCAGCCTGTTGAAAAGGTGGGGGCCTGCTGTCACTGCAGAGCTAACCCTGGTACAGTGTCAGGGGGCCCGCTCCTCACTTCCCCAAAACCCTGCTTCACCTGCAAAGTCACACGGAGAAGGCAGTCTCTGCTTCGAGAAGAGGGATCCAGCAGGCTTACGGTACAACCTGTCTCTGTTAAGCGCAGGAAGCCGGTCAGAGATGTTGGCCATGGAACGGCCAGAGGAAGAGGGACCCACACCGGGTCTTCCAGAAATGTCATGTTTTTCTTAGAACTAGGGCCTATATTACACACAAATTTGAGATTATCTGCAACAATTATCTAAAATTAACTGTGGTTTTCAAATGAAAAACATTGAGGGGCGGATCAGATAAGAAGGAGGCCTATTTATAATACTTGCCACAGGGGGGAAAAAGAGAAAAAGCAAAAACAAGACGGAGGGCGAGTGCCGCACAAAATCATACCAAATGTTCTTCAAGCACTGCTGGCCATGCCGCTGACTCTTGCTCTCTGACCCTCATTAATAACAGAAAGGAGAACTTTTATTTTGATTCTCTGTTCACCCGTGGTTTCTTGGAGAAAATTCTGTTTCATAGAGGAATGCCGGCTTTCCATCTCGTTCTGGGTACAGAATTAAGTGGCTGGAGTTCTGAACCCTTGAGTTCAGCACAAGTCAAAAATGTTTGCTCATAGGGTGATTTCTGGCTCTGAAGCGGTTATTCACAGGCTGGAACTACCTGGAACAGTTACTAGAATTAGGAATGAGACCCCGGGCAGAAGCCAGTTGAAGGAGCCCCAGAAGAGACCACGTGAAGTCTCCGGCGTCCTGTGGATGCACAAAGGAAGTAGCAGGTGCCCCTCCGCACCTGTGCCCTGCACTTGAGCAGGGCAACTCAGCGAAGCCTACGCTGTTCTTGCTCCCATTTGTCAGGTGAGGAAACTGAGGCTCAAAGATTTCACTTGGCTAGAATGGCAACAGGATGGACTCTGAAGCAGGCCTCGGTTCAGATCTCGCCCACACCGAATGACTTGGACACAACTGTTTTTGTTTCTGTCCCGGTTGGCGTGGTTCCGCTGCAGGCACAGTGTGTAGGGAGAGCTGTTCCAAGGGCGAAGAGAAGGATCTGGGCGTGCACGTTGAGAGGAGGGGTGTATTCAAAGAGGAAACTGCTTCAGAAAAGTAGGAACAGAAGTTGAGATCAAAGTGCCCATAAACTGCCTATCCACTGTGGGACAGACGCTGCGTAGGGTTCCCGCAGGGTCTTCATAGCTGCCATGCCTACAAGTCTGTCCCGAATCAGAAGCGGCAAGCAAGCACCGAGCTCGCTGGCTGCTGAATGGGACACAGTTTCCATGCGCCATGACACCTCCTCACCCCTGAGACATGTCAACCGTCAGGGACCTCTTGGGGCTTTGGGCTGCATTGGCATCATTGGTTAGGTTACCCCCACCTAGACACAGGTCGGCGAAGAACAAAAAGTCCCAAACACCAAAAACAGCCCCGTGGGAAGTATTTAACCCCCCTACCTCCAGACTTTCTGGCATGGACCAGCTCCTCGCCCCATCTTTGTTCCTAGCCAGAAAGAAATGGCACGAAGCAGAGGACAGTTTTCCTAACCCCTCTGTGCTCTAAGGCATGTTTCCTGTGCACTTAGCAGGTCTTAATGGAAACCAAACAGTTCTCTCCTCATCTATATTCTTAACGCCCTGTGTCAAGTATCCACGTGGTTAAGAAAACGGCACCAAGAGAAACATTTTTTAAAAATATCAGAGCACGACATGAAGTGACCATCACTAATTCAAAGAGGCAGACGTGTGTCTGAAAGGTTGAAAGGAGGTGAGTCTTTCACAGGACTCTGGCTCAAGGCCGCATTTGCTAATGTAGAATGGCTCCCCTAGCAGTGTTTTATTTATCCGGCCATCAAAAAAAAAAAGTGGGGTGGGGGGAGTAAAAGTAAAAGAAAAAGTCAAACAACTTTTACTTTCAGCTCTCAGAGTAAGAACTGTTTTTCCAGCTGTGTAGTTGGAGGAGGTTATAAGAAGCCGATTTGGTTCCCTCTCCCTCAGTCTCTCTCTCGCTTTCTCTCTCTCTCTCTATGTGTAATGTGTGTGTGTATATATATACACACACACACATATATATATAATATACATATGTATATATGTATTTTTTTTATCAGAGTGGCAAGAAAGTTTCTTACACAATTTTGCTCAGGCTGAACTGCCTGGAGACTAGTTTATTTATACTGCTTTATCGCACACCTGTTTGGATATGGGCTGTTTTGTGGTATTTAAACATACCATCTCCTGCCAATTGCTTTATCTGCAGACTCTCATGCTTTTGCTGCAAATGTTTCTTATTAACTCAGGAAAAAAAAAAAAAAAACACCAATTGCTCCGTGAACATTATTAGTGAGAACTAAAATAACCCGATTGTTACTTACTGCTAACATGTCATCATTGGAGAACTGGATCTCAGGAATCCGTCTAAAGTATGGTAAAGGCCATTTCACTGTACGCGGTTGGGGGGGGGAGGATAATAGAGACTTTTTGGATGAAATCCTTGAATAAAAATATTTTTAAAAGCCACCTGCTTATTTTGAGCTGGTATTTTAGGGAGAAAGGGAAACATTGCCATTTTAGACTGCAGTGGGCTATTTTACCCACTATAGACGTTCTGGAATACACAGATGGCAGCGTTAGAATTTGCATGGAAGACCTAAGGCCATTCATAGGACCCTCTCTGAATCCTTTAGGCCCTAGGCCCCTCTCTCAGTAAAATAGCTTAATATAGCTTAATAGCTGACCAATGGTGAGAGAATTTAATTCAACACATAGCTACAGAATCACTCTTGGGAGATAAACCTTGGTGCTAGACCTTGGGATGCAGAGTTGCATGCAACATTACCAGCGATCCATCCACAGGTCACAGTCTGGCACATGGTATGTCTCCACTCAATGTTAGGGAAATTTGAATATTTGTGTGTAGATTCATAAATAGCAAAATACAAGCCAAAGCCACCTGTAGACTTGAGATCTGAGTGTTTATGAGAGGAATTTGATGTTATCCTGCTGCTGAGAAAACGGTTGGAATACTTGCTTAACAGACTCTATCAGATGCCTTTTGCCATGTGACGAGTTGCCCCCAATGTCTAGTGATTGGAAACAATACGCATCTATCACCTCAGTTTCTGTGGGTTAGGAACGCGGGGTACCCGAGCTGGGTGCCTTTGCCTTGAGGTCAGTCCTGAGACTGCAGTGAGGGTGTTGGCCTGTGCTGTGGTCTCAATCTGAAGGCTCAGTTGAAGGGAGAGCTTCCAGCTTCAATCACATCGCTACTGTCACCATTCGGCCATTGCAGGCACGCTGTAGTACCACGGACCACTGTTGATCAGCATGTAGGCCTCTCCACAAGGTAGCATGTGAAGTGGCAGCTGACTTCCCCGAGAGGAAGTCAGAGAACGACAGAGAGTGAGCAAGACAAGAGCCTCATTATCTTTGTGACTTAACCTTAGAAGTGGCATCCGATCACTTGCGCCGTAATCTCTTTGCTAGGTGTGAGCCAGTAGGTTCAGCCACACTTGTGGCGAGTGGGTCACAAGAACATGGATGTCAAGAGGCAGGGATCCTTGCGGGCTGTCTGCGTGAGAAACTTCTGCTTCATCGACAGGGCGACTCGAGTGGGACTTAGCCACAGTGACCCTCTGCTCAGACCATGTCATGCAAGCATCTTCGCAGGGGAGCCATCGTGGTATCGGGAGCTTCTGTAGTATCCCAAGGAGACAGTTGAGATAACGCAGCCCTATGACTTGAAGCCTGGGGATTTTCTCTTTCTCCCTTCTTTTCAGCATGGATTTCTTTTTTTTTTTTTCCTTTTTTCCTTTTCTTTTCCTTCCTTCCTTCCTTCCTTCCTTCCTTCCTTCCTTCTTTCCTCCCTTCCTTCCTTCCTTCCTTCTTTCCTCCCTTCCTTTATTTTGCCTGGTTATAAAATAAGTATAATAAGCAACTCTTCCTCATGAAGTTGTGGGGATTACACACCATAAGTGGTTAACACAGGGCTGTGCATCTGGTAGTCCCAGGCCCCTTGATTCCAACACTTGTCTCGTTTCTGGAGGTTCACATGCAGTGATATGATTATTAGACACATACTCATAATGGGAACTATGTGCATGGGCTAGATGGATCAGTGAGAACGAACTGATTCCAAGCAGAGCTGGCTGTGAACCCAGTTCACAGTTCCGGAAGTCCTCTGCAGTCTGAGCCAACAAACCTTCAGCAGCTCACTTACATAGATGTGGGGAGTGGGCAGTGGGGAGCAGTGTCCCAGAGAGAGCCAGGGCTTCCGGGCTTGGCTTTGGGGGCTCAGAGCAATAGCTACCTATCAGCAGTTAGGAGAGTGTTTTGGTGTTTGAACTGGTATAGATACAGTGGTATGCACAGGTTTACCACTGCCATTGGCCCTGAGAATGAACACTATGGAAAAGTAGGGTTAAAATACCTGAGCTTGTTTGGAGGGGTTAGGAGAGACTTCTCTAAGGAAGAGACTTTAGGGAAGACCTGAAGATAAGCAGAGGTTATACACATACAAGAGAAGAGAAAAGCTTTTTCATGTCAAGGGAACAGCATGTACAAAGACTCAGGCTCGAGAAGGCTCATCTATGTGGAGAGCCAAGGAAGAGAATGGTGATTCTAAAAGGGAAGAGAATAAAGGTGACACTGGGGTCACTTTGAATCATGTGAAGATTCATATTTTGACTTGATAGGTTCAAAAGAAACCACTAAAGGTACTGAAGTAATGGTGTGATATTATCATATTTGCATTCTAAAAGATCATTCTGCCTGGAGATACTAGCATAATCAAGCAGAAACATTGTGATCACTTTTCTGGCGGTTCTCCATTGTCATTGCAAACCCAAAGACACAGATGGTTAAAAAACACCCAGGTTCTTGCTGCCTTCCCTGGTAGGGAAACACAACATCCACACTCACAACAATAGAAGTGCACGTGCTGAGAAGTGGTCAAGGATGGTTCGGGCAGGGTTGTTGGGTCTTCAAGGAGGAAAGGCATGAGCCTCCTTGGAGATCCAAGGAAAGCTTCTCAGAGGTGGTGGCACAGGAGGAATCAGTAGAAACCTGCCAAATGGGCTAGGAAGGTCCCAGGGATCCCAGGCAGCGGGAAGGCCGTGGGAAAAAGAGAGGCCCGGTGGGCAGTCCACATGGACATCTACCTGTGGCTGGGGCCATTGTGAATTTTGTGAGCAGGGACATCTTCTCCAGAAGAACATGCCACAGCTGCAGGTGGACACCGGCTGACCCTGCCATCCTATCAGAGCCAGCAGGATGGCATGGAGGCGGGGCCAGGAGGCTGCCCCTCCCTTCCACGCTTCCAGGGTCTCCATGGGAAGCCCTGGAGTTCAGCGCCTACAGGGAAGAGTGAGCAGGGGAAGTCCTGGCCCTGTTTGGTGACTCACCCCTGACCCTGGGAGCTCCAGGCTGTGCCGAGAAGCCTGGAGTTGCTCCCAGAAGCTGCTGGGAAGGGAACTCTGGCCAAGCGAGGGCCCCCCATGCTCCCTTCCCCATGCTGAGCCCCCCCACAGGCAGCAGGCCCACCCTGCTGGGGCTGTCAGATGCCATCTGATGGAGGAGAAAGTAAGAAGGTCGACTGAGCTGACAGACCCGTGAGAGGTCAACTGATACAAGGTGGGGAATTCAGTCCTACTGAAGGGAGGGACTTGCCAAGGCCACACAGGGAGATGAGAGCCGAGCTCGCAATCAGACCCAGTCCTTCCGACCTGTAGCCCAGTGCGTGTGTCATGGACAGTTTCCTTCTGTCAAATGAGCATAGAAGCCAACTTCCTCAGGGAAGGGTTCATATTCTTTCGGTTGACCTCTTCTGAGGTCAGCAAAGTGGCTCACAGGCCAAATCCAGCCATGCCCATTTATGTATATTGATGACTGTGTTCACGTCACAGTGCCCAGTGGAGTCACTAAAACAGAGATTATATGGCCCTTTAAAGAAAATAATCTGCTGGCCCTGGTCCAGCCCACTGCTGCTCCAATGTCAGCATGCCTGAGAATCTGCTGGGGAATGTTTATGAAATAGTTGGTCCATTTGGGGTGGGGTCCAGGAATCCAAAAGTTAGAAGAGTCTCAGGGGTCTTGATGCAGGTGGCTCAAGACCACACTTGAAGAGACTTTGATCAGTCTCCAGCTCATGGGAGACAGGGCTGACTCTGTGGGCTGCAGTGACCAGGGGCAGGGAAGCAGGCCTGTGTCTAGGCTTCTGCTGGGCAGAGCTTGCGGGCTTCTGCATACAAGTCACTGTGGCCCAGAGCTCCGCCAGCTGTCCTAGAGCAAGTCCCATGAGGCCTCTGTAGGATTTCTCCCTGGTTTATGGTAGGGATAGCACAGCGGCCACAGAGGCAGTGGCCCTCTCTTACTGGCCATGTGCCTGACAGGTCGGGGGATTTAAAAACACGCGGAGTCATTTCCCTTCTGGGCCTCAGTGTTCTTATCTGTAAAATGAGCCATTAGGTCTCCGTGTCTGCACAGATGCCCTTCTGTTCCGTGATTGCTGATGAGCATAGTAATGATACATCAACACCAACATCCCCGAAATCCCCAGGATGTTGGCAGAACACCACGGAAGCAATGAAGTGGCTTGACATCTGCTTCCTAAGCACCAGTCCTCATAGCCAACAAAGTTCACAAAAAGAGACGAGAGGAAGCAGCAGACCGAGTGTTGGTGAGACAAAGCTGGGAATCCTCCCCTACTGGCAGACCTTTACGAACATCATGAACCACTGTACGGGAGCTGTTTTTCTGGAGAACTAGCTATGCCCCAGGCTGTCTGATGCAAAGAACCATACGGGCCCTGCTTCTGAGGAACCCACACCTACTGCAGAGCCATGGGCCTCTGGCATGTACCATAGTCACTGCTTTAATTTGGTTCAGTGTTTGTAGGAAAAGAGAGGAATATTATCATGCTGATTGGAAACACATGAGCATGTTTCAGCGCTATTTGTATTGGGTTAAAACATCAAAATGAATATCCAACAACAGAGGACTGGTGTTAAAATAAATAAAAGGCTCTCAAAAAAGAAAGCAATATGTGACATCAAATATTCTATCTATACCATCAAAACCGCAGTGAGATATCACCTGACACCTGTCCGATTGGCTAATATCAAGAAGACAAGACGTAACCAGGGTTGGCGAGGGTATGCAGAGAAGAGAACTCGTGTGTGGACTGTTGGCGGGAATGCAAAAGGAGGCCACCACTATGGAAAATACTATGGACTTTCCTTAAAAAGTTCAAAATAGAACTACCTCATGATCCAGCAATTCCACTTCTGGGTATTTATCCAAAGAAGAGAAAAACACTAACTCGGGAAACTACCTGCACCCCCTATGTTTTTGCAGCATTATTTACAATAGCCAAACTGTGGAAGCAGCCCAAGTGTCCATCCACAGATGAATGGATAAAGAAGATGTCAGATATGTTCATCTATCTCACACATGCACATGTACACACACACACACACACACACACACACAATGAAATACAACTCAGCCATAAAAAAGAATAAAATCAGGGCACTCGGCTGGTTCAGTGGGTTGAGCATCCAGCTTTTGGTTTCGGTTCAGGTCGTGATCTCAGGGTCATGGGATCAGACTCTGTGCTGGGCTTCTCTGTCTCCCTCTGCTCCTCCTCCCACTCGCTCTCTGTCTCTCAAATGAATAAATACAATCTTTAAAAAAAAAAAAGCTTGCCATTTGCAGCAACATGAATGGACCTAGAGGGTATCATACTAAGTGAAATAAGTCAGACAGAGAAAGACAAATACTATAAAGTCTTACATGTAGAATCTTTTTAAAGAAAAATGAACAAACAAAACAGAAACAGACTCAGACACAGAGAACAACCTGGTAGTTTCTAGAAGGGAGGAAATGGAGACAGGCAGGGGTGAAATGGGGAAGGAAGGGAGATTAAACGGTATAAATTTCCAGTTATAAAATAAGGAAGACATAGGGATGCAATGTACGGCATAGGGAATACAGTCAATAATATTGTAACAACTTAGTGTGGTGACAGATGGTAGCTAGATTTACCATGGTGATCTCTCCATAATGTATATAAATGTTGAATCACTATGTTGTACACCTGAAACTAGTATAATATATGTCAATGATGTTTCAATTTAAAAAAATATGTACCTACAACAGGGTTTCTCAGCATTGACTCTTTGTTGACATTGGAAATTGGGTACTTTGTTGTGGGCAACTGCCCTGTTCGTTGTAGGATATTGAAGACCAACTCCCCCCACCCTTACCTAATTAAGACAACTAAAAATATCTCTAGACATTGCTGAATGCTCCCTATGGGACCAAACCACTCCCTCTGCACATTGAGAAGTCTTGGTTCACAACGAATTTTCAATAATCTTAGAAATCACATATGCTGTATTAAGCATGAAAAACAGAAAAGTAAAAAATCAAACAGTATGATCTTATCTGTGCAAAACAATAGCAGAAGGAAAAGAAGGAAGAGAAAGGAGGGAAGAAAGAAGAAAATAGAGAAATAAAAAGAAAAGAGCCCAAAAGTTTAAATCAGCTGCTTTTGAAAGGTGAGACCATAATCATTTCAATTTTGCTATCATGTCCTGCATTTTCCACAAAGACTGAACATTATTTCAACAACCAAGGAATGCATGTCAGGAAAACAACTTAAAACACCCAGAAAATGCATAAGAATAAACACTGTTTCTGACTGGTTTAGGTGGCTATTTAGGACAAAGCACATTTTCTTCAACTTCACATTTCTGAAAATTGCGTCTGCTTTCAGGTTCATCTTGGGCACTTAGACATGGGCCGTGTTTCTGAGCTGCCTGGTCTGTGGCTAGCCGCCAGGATGTCTTAGCAGTTCAGCTCAAAGGGGATTTTCCCCAACCCTCCACGAACGGTTGGTTCAAATGGAGCCACGTTAATATTGATACAAACTTCTGCTGACTCATCTCCATTGGCATATCATACAAACCCTCAGATCTCTCTAGAATTGGCCCCAACCATTGCTGAGGTGTTTCAGGGAAGGTCATATGAGATCTTAAACTGCCTTCCTCGGGACTGCTTGTGACTCTCCAAATGCCTCTGGAAGATGACGTTTCACGCACAACCCTCCTGCCTCTGGATACCCTGGCATCAGAACCCCGCAGGTCATCCTGAGAGGCCATGCTCCTTCCCCCCGAATCTCCCATGCCTGACCATCTAGGTGAACAGATTCAAAAAGCTCCTCTAATTTTATCATCTCCATTCATAGCTCTCAAGATCCAGGTCAAAGGTTGACAAACTTTTAGAATGAAGGGTCAGACCGTGCGTGATCTCATCTCTGTTGTCCATACCACGCAACTCTGCCACTGTGGCAAAAAAACAAACAAGTGAAAACTTGCAGAGGCATGATGTAAACAAATGGCTGTGGTTGTGCTCCAATAAAACTTTATTTATAGTCCCCAAACTCTGAATTTCATAGACTCTTCAAGTGCCATAAAATAGTTTTCTTCAAAAAACTTTCTTCCAGCCATGTATAAAAACAATTCATGGGCCACATGAAGTGTTTAGGTGCTATGTGTCTGGCTGGATTTGGCCTACACCCTGTAGTTTGTCAGCCCCTGCTGTAGGGCAAGGGGAAAGGCCAGAAGGAAGACCAAGAGGACAATGTGCACTGGGCTCCGTGGGAAGACTGGAATGGGAACACAGCAGGATCCACCTGGATCAAGGTCTTACAAGGCTGCAGTCATTGGCCGGGTCATGTTCTCATCTGGAAGCTAAAATGGGGAAACACACACTTTCAAGATTATTCAAGTTATTGGCAGAATTAATTTCCCTGTGGTTATATGACGGAGGGGTCTAGACTTTTCGGTGGTAATCGCTGGAGGTCACCCTGAGGGCCTAGAGTCAGTCCACAGATCCTTGCCATGAAGACTTCCACACCCAGCTATGGCCGCCTCTTTTATCAAACCCAATAAGAAAAGTCCATCTCAGGAAAAAGCTCCCCTCTTTTAAGGGCCTCGCCTGATTAAGCTGGGCCCCAAAAGGCAAGAGAATCTCCTTTTTATTAACTCAAAATCAACTGATTTGGTTCCTTAATTACATTTGCAAAATGCCTTCACTTTTGCCATATTCAGTTGGCCAGAGGCAAGTCAAAACTTCATCTGCCTCAAGAAGGAGCAGATCACAGAGGATGTGAACACGGGGGCAAGACTCCCAGGGACCAAGAGCAGGTCTGCTTGTAGGAGGAGTGGGCTTCTCATTGAAAGAAATGTCTCACTGAATAGAGGAGTTCCACTCAATTAGTTGAAGCCCACAGGGAAGAGACTTCTAGGAAGAAGAGACAACGTGTGTGAAGGCCCTGAGAAAGGACGGCGATTTTGTGAGCCTGAAAATACTCAGTTTGGTGGAATGGTGGTTTTCATCCCTGGCTAGGCATCAGCTGGAGAACTCAAAAGGCTAGTTGTTTTCTAAGAACCATTGTAAACCAAATAATTCCAAAATATACTCGGGGCTGGGAAAGCACATTTTTTGTTTGTCTGTTTTCCCTAGAATTTCTCAAGTTATCTCCGGGTAGGACTGGAGTTAGGGGTTGCCTGGATGCTGCTGGAAGCAGACAGATAAGCCGTACCTACGTTAGCTCAGATCAAAAGATGCTTGGTTAAGGGAGGCAAGGAACAGCTTATTGCTGTTTTCAAAGTGTGGACATCATTTAAGTGTTCCTTTTAGGAAATCAAACCCATGTCCTTTAATTTTTTTTAAATATTGTATTTATTTATTTGACAGACAGAGATCACAAGTAGGCAGAGAGGCAGACAGAGAGGGAGGAAGGGAAGCAGGCTCCCCACTGAGCAGAGAGCCCGATGCGGGGCTCCATCCCCAGACCCTGGGACCACAACCCAAGCCGAAGGCAGAGGCTTTAACCCACTGAGCCACCATGGGTTTGGGTGCCCCAAACCCATGTCCTTTAAAAAGTAGTATGTGGAGCATAACAAATAGCATGGAGGACATGGGGAGTTAGAGAGGAGAAGGGAGTTGGGGTAAATTGGAAGGGGAAGTGAACCATGAGAGACTATGGACTCTGAAAAACAATCTGAAGGTTTTGAATGGGCAGGGGGTGGGAGGTCGGGGTACCAGGTGGTGGGTATTATAGAGGGCATGGATTGCATGGAGCACTGGGTGCGGTGCTAAAATAATGAATACTGTTATGCTGAAAATAAATAAAAAATAAATTAAAAAAAAAAAAGTAGTATGTCCTTTGACCAAACGTGTTAGATTTTAGAGTCACCCAGCACAAGATTTGGCCAGACTTGGTCAAAATGCTATTCTTTATGGCTATATCTCTTTTAAAAATATCTGATCAAATGTCCTCAGGTTTTATTTAAGTCTGCATTTGACCCAAGAAGCGGTGTTGGAGACAGAGGATTTTAAAGCACCTTCAAGATGAGGCTTTGATTTCGAAACAGTGATCCCATATCACTCTCTGGCCCTGGGTCAGCAGCTTCCTCAGGCATCGTCGTGTTAAATACTGCATTTTACATACCCAACAGCAGAACAAGAGCACAGAGAAAGACATGGAAGCCCAGAAGGCCACTGGCCCCAGACAAGGTGGCAGATCGGATAGTGTGGGAGCTTTGGACGTGGGCAAGGATGACTTCTTTCAAGTCCCGCCTTCTTCCTCATGACCGATGTGGAACCGGGGCGGGGGGCGGGGGTGGTGTTTAACTCACTTCCTTGAAGCCAAAAACCACCCTAGTATCAGCCTTCCAGGGCAGCTGTGGACAAAACAAGGCACCCAGCACAGTATGGGGAAGTATGTTCTGCCTGTTCTCCTAACTTCCGCCAGGCTGTGATGGACAGATTCACGGTTCCAAGCCTGAGATTCCAACTCCAAGTCCGATGGACTCTGCATGGAGTCAGAGGAGAAGCAGGTACTTTTTAGCAGTTTGCTAGAAGATTCTTGCCTTGCAATATGGAAGATGATTAGTCAAGTGCCTTCAGGAGTGGAAATATGTTTAATTTTTCATCTTTAACCATTCCGTTTAGAAATCAGGCTGTCTCACAGACTTCAGATTAAGAACTGGCTAGATCTCCACCACCTCCTCCCCAACCGCCAGGAGAAACCACTCTTCTCAGAAACTCAGTTTCTTCACAGGGAACGAAGGTGGAAGATAGCCATCCCTCCTTCCAGATGTTGCTGCGGGTCCCTACGGCGCCGTGTCTGCACTGCTCTGACCCAACACGCTAGCCGGCTCTTTGTCATCACTCAGTGAAAGGTCTCTATTACTACCTGGACCAAGAAAAGAAGAGTAGATGGAGAAAATAGGTGCAGGTTTCCCCTAAATTATCCCATATTCACGGAGCAGTTATGTCCACCAGTCCTCACACCACTGACTATTTGGATCCTCCTTCCCAGGATCCCCTACGTGACATGAAGCGATGTGACATATAGGGCGACCCTGTGCCGTGTCAATGACAGAAGCTCTGACATCTCTGTCTACCGTTCACGTCCACCTGTAACACAGGTACTTGGTGTCTCGTGTCTGGCATGTGGCCAGCCTGCTCCAGAAGCAGCTCCCCTTCCGGGGGCCACTGTCCCCTCATTATGAGGCTGGAAGGATGTGGTGTCGGGGAAGGCCGTTGGCAGATCTGGTATTAAATTGTGCATCCACTCAAACCTGGAGCACATTGTGAGCTTGGAAGTCACCAGCCCGTGGACAAGGACAGCCAACTGGACCCACCTTGGCCTCTTGCCTGCCCCCAAAGATTCATAGTCCTGCAATTCAGGAGACTTGGGCCTCCCACCACTACGAGGGCTAAGTATGTGACTGTGATTCCTCCTTTTGACACCAGAGCTATGTCAGGAAAGTTATCTTTTAGAAAAGCAAAGAAGAAGGCCCTTTAACTCCTAAGGGCTACTTCTGAATGCATGTCTGCTGCTCCAAGAGCAACAGAAACCACCTCTGGGACAGTAGCCCCTGCCGCAGGAAGCAAAGAGGATACCATGGGGCCTGCACGGACTGCCCCCAGCGGCCGGGTGTCTCGGAGGGGACTTCTGTTCTTCCACGACAAGATAGGGCATGTGTCTCTCATTTTGGGTTTTCCCATGCCATCCACCATGCCCACATAAGGCCTGAATATCTAAACACTAAAGGAAAACGGAGTACACACTGAGGTTGAGCCGGTGTCAGGAATGATTGCTAAAGGAACTTTCTGGCCCTTCATAAGGACAGGTAGTATCTAGGTAGCACTGAAAAGGGGGGAAAGAAAAAGAAAGTATAAGCTATGTATAATAAGTTATTTAAAAAAAAAAAAAAAAAAAGCCTGTTAGGATTCCAGGAAAAATGTGTATTCACGGTTCGATTTCCATTTTTGTAAGGAAAATGAAGAAAATGTCTTATTTGTTTCTTCTTAGGACAGAAATGATTATAAGCAAGATATAGGAGAAACTGGAAACTTGTTTTCCTTAGTATTCCAAGTCTGGGCAGCAAAGGAGAAAAAAATCGAAAGTGATACAGAGAGAGAAGGAGGAAAGGAGGAAGGAAGGGGCTGATTTCTCTGTCAGGTACGGGACACCCAATATCCAGACCCACAGTCCTTTTCAGGACTCACAGAAAGGTTTTCATTTTAATTTCTTTTAAAGTCAGAAGAAAAAAAGTGAATTTAATTATAATGAGCATATAATACTGAATCCTGCCTCTGTGATATTCATCTTTACATCAATGCAGTCGTAAAATGTAATATTTAGATTTTTTTTTTTTTTTTTTTAATGGAGGAAGGCGCCCGTGAAGGCAAACACGCAGATGCATAGGGTCTAGAGCAAGGGAGAGAGGAGGTGGGGAGGGGCAGAGGAGGAGGGGACAGAGAAAGGGAGACAGAGGTCTACAGATACAATTGTGAGGCCTTGTGGGTGGCGATAGGCTTTGATAAAGTTTCTTCCGGAGGTAGCTTCTACCTGTGTTATCTGGCTAGACCGCCTGGCTTGTGACTTGGGTGCAATTACTACGAGTTGTATTTTAACACTGCTGTGATCATTAATGCACTGGAAGATTTACAAAGGCAATAAGTTACTTTGTCTCGCCCCAGGTTTCCTCCCTTGTCTCTGCTGCGGCACATGTGTGGTTTCAGATCACTTAAATCCTTTCAAGTCCTACTTATCATTATTAAACTTTAGGAAGACTGAAGACAAAGGCCAAATTCTCACCTTTGATAGATGAGCTTCCTTTTTCTAGCAGTGTAATTGCTGGGTCTCATTCTTGCTAGCTCAGGAACCTAGAAAAGCCCGACTTTCCTGGGCCCCATTCATCCTTTCAAACTTGGGTTTTCATCTTCAGGATCCTGCATCCAGCCAACTGATTGCCATCCTGGCTTGCAAGCATCCATGGGGAACCCAGGGAGCTACATTCCCACTGGATAATCTTTCTGAAGCTAACCAAGGTTCTGCCCAGAGATAAGGGCAAACAGCCCTGTCAGTGATGAACTAACCCTCTAAAGCAAAATTTACAAGAAAGCATCTTTCTCAGTTTGCCTAAGAAAACAGTATAGTACCATGAAACCCAGCTCGACTATTTAGTGGGTGGGTAACTATTGAAGCAAGTTGATCTGTGCCTCAGTATAAAAATGTGACAACAATATCTTCTATTGTTGTTGTCAGGATTAAAATTAAATTATGTGTCTGAAACACTTAGCACAGGTTTGACAAGTATAGATGTTAATCAAAAGATGGCCTTTAGGGGCAACTGGCTGGCTCAGTCAGAAGAACATGTGACTCTTGATCTCAGGGTTCTGAGTTCGAGCCCCACATTGAGAGTGGAGATTACTTAATTTTTTTTTTAATTTTTAAAAAATTTAAAAGAAGACTTTTATTAACACTATGGTTATTTAACTTTCTGTTTTTCTCCTAATTACTAAGGAGATGATACCTATTATACAAAAATTTAAAGTATTGAAAAGTATAAAGAAGCAAGAAGAAATCACACTCATGATCACCTCACCTAGAAGTAGCTAATTGGTCATTTAGACATGCTCCTACCTCACTTATGTTTAAAAGCATTTCAGATACAGAATATTGAAACTGGTAAGAGAGTTCACCAAAGTTGCTAGATTCAACCCCATCCATCCACAGTAGCCCAAGCTTATTCATCAATACTACCTCATTACTAAATGCATTATCAAATCCATATTATTTACAATGGCACCTAAATAATAAATACTTACAGAAAAAAATCTAACAAAAATACATGTACTCTATGATAAGAGAAAAAAAGTAGAAAATGTTATCTTAAGTCATTAAAGAATATCTCAGTATAGGAAGATATGGATCATGGTCATATAGAGCAGATTATAAACTGGGAATTCTTCCCAATGACTCTATGTTGAAATTCAAAGTAATTCTATTCAAAACCATAACAGGGAACTGAGAAGACAATACAAAAATTTCACATGGGAAATGAAAGAAGAAAGTAGAGTCAAGATCATTTTGAATAAATAGAACAAAGTAAGAGACTTACTGGTCATAAAGTTTTATTATAAATCTCTAGCAACTGTGGCAGTGTTACATGGAGAGAAAAACAAATCATTAGAAAGCTCCCAAACAGAGCCAGGCATTTGTGGAAACTTGACATAGAATATA
The DNA here is from genome assembly GCF_964662115.1 of Mustela nivalis. Lineage (NCBI taxonomy): Eukaryota > Metazoa > Chordata > Mammalia > Carnivora > Mustelidae > Mustela > Mustela nivalis. The sequence continues at coordinate 7,984,332 of NC_139037.1, forward strand.
ATGGGCACAGAAATCAGTTGGTTTGGGGGGGGGGGGTTGACTGTGTAATCAAGAGTCCTGGGCGCACCTGGGTGGCTCAGTCAGTTAAGTATCTGACTCTTGATTTCAGCTCAGGTCATGGTCTCGGGGTCATGAGCTGAGCCTGAGTGGGAAGTATGTGCTCAGCAGGGAGCCCTCCTTGGAGATTCTCTCTCCCTCTGCCCCTCCCCACGCATGCTTGCCCTCTCTCTCTCATCAATAGATCTTTTATTTTAAAAAGTGCATGTATCAAAAGGAATTAGTCAATCTCCCAAACATACTAGAAAATGAAAAAAGAAAGTTGCAGAAGGTTGCTGATTACATAACACTTAAAATATAAATATATCGCTATTACGTTGTGCCCAGGCACTTATATATTTAGTAAAAGTATAAACCCATGAGACAAAAGGATAGTCACCACAATCAGGATAATTAGTTATTTCTGGTAAGAGAAGGATGAAAGGGGGTAGATACAGTGGCTTTTAACTGTGTTTGTAAGAATGCATTGTTGAGGGAAAAAATTAAAAGTGAGCATGATCAAATAAAAAGTTAAGATTTCACAAAGTTGAGTGAGGATGGCACTAGCTAAGTTATATTATTCTCTGTATTTGCCTATATACTTTAAATATTTCATAATCTGGCAAATATGTATATTTTCAATCATATGACAAATGTCTATTACAATTGTAATTAAAGGAATAAAATCTAATCATTCACAAATAAGTCCAGAGAAAGGCATATTGTTAGGGAAATAAAGGTCTGGGAGAGGAAAAACTTCCCAAGGAGGGAACCTCTAAATTAGAAAGGAGAAGTTTTGTTTTTTTGTTTTTTTCTTGATTGACTGATACCCTCTGGGATTTTCTCCTACTAAATTGCTAGTCATTTGTACCAAGTATGGCAGCCTACGGAGGACGTGGGACTTTGAATCACAATCGGGCCTGTTCCCCCCAGGCATCTATTTCCTGGAAAACAGGGAGGCCTATCACAGAACCTGTGGGACTTTTCACACTTCGCTGCTACCAGTAACCACAAAACAGAAACACGGAACTTAGATCTTTAATTTACATTTGCTAAAGGTGATTTGGCTCTGAACTTCCAGGAGACCAAAACAAGGAAGGAAACAAAATCAATCCCAAGCTTTTCGCTATCCAAAAAGCAAAATCAAAAAAAGGTTTTCAGGGGAAGAACCACAATTTCAGGAGCTTGGGGTCCGAAAGAAAACTTTTCCCCATTATACTACAAATACATAAAAAATAGAGCTTTCCCCCCCCACACACACACACCGCTTAGGCACTGAAAAATGAAACTATGTTATCATGACATTATTATCCCGTCACTTTCATTAATGTCTTCCCTCTTCAAGGAGACAGTTGCCCATGCAATGATTCTTCATTGCAGGCATTTCCCCCAAGACCAACCATGGAGAAAGCATCAACAGAGGAGTGATGACCAAAGAGTCTCTGAATCCTTACTGTCGTGGGTGGTCGCTACCCATTGAGACCCCACATTAAAGGAACTACATGAAACCAAACTTCCAATTCTCAATGAATTCTAATCTCGTCTCGTTTTCTCTCAGATTTTGCCAGATCTGTCGGGATGGTATTCTCGCTTACCGTGGTAGGCAATAAACTCGGCTTTGCCTTATCAACAAGTGGTATGGTGATATTCAGGGAGCTGGCAACAAACAATCATTTAAATTATAAAACAAACAAGGGGCATCCGGGTGGCTTAGTGGGTTAAGCCTTTGCCTTCGGCTCAGGTCGTGATCTCAGGGTCCTGGGATCAAGCCCCGCATCAGGCTCTCTGGTCAGCAGGGAGCCTGCTTCCCCCCTTCTCTCTCTGCCTGCCTTTCTGCCTACTTGTGATCTCTCTCTGTCAAATAAATAAAACATTTTTTAAAATTTTTTTATTTATTTTCAGTGTAACAGTATTCATTGTTTTTGTACCACACCCAGTGCTCCATGCAATCCGTGCCCTCTCTAATACCCACCACCTGGTACCCCGACCTCCCACCCCCCCACCCCTTCAAAACCCTCAGATTGTTTTTCAGAGTCCATAGTCTCTCATGGAAAGATAATTAATTAATTAATTAATTAATTAAAAAACAAACAAAAAACCTCTACAGGAGATTGAAAGCCCTCCACCTTTTCTAGAACCCTTGGAAAGTCTTGCTAACACCAAGGATCCCATCACCCGGGCATGCAGACCTCCAAGGCGCATTCCTTCTGCCTCCCTACCAGCCCTCCAGTTTCCAGTCCTTGCCCGGTTGGGTTCCTGGGAGCTCGCTGGAGGCCTACAGAACAGTCTGGGCATGTCTGTGACTCTGCATTTTTCTGGCATTCTTGCTGGCAATAATCAGGGTAATTATAGACTGTTCCCTCATTTTCCTGACTCTTAGGAGCTCTTTAGCACCAGAGAAAGATAAATTCAGAAAGCCTTCCAGCCGGGATTGCCCTGGTGGGAAGCTGGAGAAGGCCTCCAGCACGGTCTCTTGGCATCCCTTTCCAAGGAGGAGGAGGAAGAGAAAAGAGGGAAGGAGGACAAATGGGAATGGACGTCGTGGCCTGGCAAAGAAGCTACTTGGGAAGAGCTACTTTTAAATGAAGTTGGACACTTTTTATTGGAGTATCTTAGATCCCTTCCATATTGTAGCTCTGACCTGGACCATATATTTGGATTACCTGACGGGAATGGGGGAGGGGAGAAGACCATTAAAAATTAAGATGCCAAACCCACACCCCAAGAGATGCAGATTTCAGTGGTCTAAGATAGGGGCTGGCTGGTTGTGGGTATTTATTTGTAATTCTTCAGGTGATTCTAATGTGCGGCTATGACAAACCTCATGACTTCTTTGTACCAATGTGCTTGAGATTTATAGACCCCTTTTCTATGTTTATTTGACTATATTTATCTGCATCTTTTGTACCTTGTAGAACTGCATCTTTTGTACCTTGTAGAACTGGTTATTTGACTATATTTATCTGCATGTTTTGTACCTTGTAGAACTTGTACCTTGAAAACTTGTAGTTTTCAGTAGAAAACACATTTGGAACTTGGGATTTTTCTTTTCTTTTCTTTTCTTTTTTTTTTAAGATTTTGTTTATTCATTTGACAGACAGAGATCACAACTAGGCAGAGAGGCAGGCAGAGAGAGAGGAAGGGAAAAGCAGGCTCCCCACTGAGCAGAGAGCCTGATGTGGGGCTCCATCCCAGGGCCCTGAGATCATGACATGAGCCGAAGGCAGAGGCTTTAACCCACTGAGCCACCCAGGCGCCCCACTTGGGATTTTTCTATCACAGATGTTTTCCCTTTAAGTGGAAAGAGGACACAGTACGGATACTAGCACCCAATACTAAAAAGTGAATGTCTTTCTCAACTTCAAATTATATTAATACCAACCATTGGTGTTAAGTGAATTCTAAAACTTGTGCATTTGTTATATCATTTAATCATTAAAACATCTCTAAATAATTGGTAGTGCTATTACTCCCATTTTACAGATAAGAAAACTGAGGATCATAGAGAAACAGTGACATGCCCAATGTCCTACAGAATCTGGGCTTGAATTAGATCTGAGGGACTTAGTGCCTGAGATCTACAACCAGTATGCTCTACTGTCTCTTAGAAAAGTTGTGGTCCAGTCAGAACTGGGGAATCTGGGTGGTTCAGTCAGATAAGCATCTGCTGTTGGCTCAAGTCATGATTCCAGTGTTCTTGGATTGAGCCCCACATTGGGCTCCCTGCTCAATGGGAAGCCTGCTTCTCCCTCTTTTACTCCCCTGCCACTGCTTTTGTGCACTCTCTAGCTCACTCTTCCTCAAATAAAATCTGAAAGAAAGAAGGAAGGAAGGAAGGAAGGAAGGAAGGAAGGAAGGAAGGAAGGAAGGAAGGAAAGAAAGAAAGAAGGAAGGAAGGAAGGAAGGAAGAAAAGAAAAGAAAAGAAAAGATGGAAAACGAACATGTGGTGGTTCATATTTCCACCAAATTATTGGTTCTCGAATCCTAAGATTCATCTAGTTCTCCACCAAGAGCAGGGTCTGGGATGTTTCTCTGTCTCTGAAATGAGTTCCACAAAATAGCTATTCGGAACCTGACTCTGTAGTTTTGTGGGGCCTGTGATTAGCCAATATTCCTCTTCGACCCACTTCCCTTTCTTCCACTTCACCCAAAGTAGAAGGGATGGCCATTGTGCGCCCAAGCTCCTGGAGCCCCCACAAAGAAGGCAGCGTGGCGACCACAGAGCCTGGGACCATTTGGCAGTCTTGGCCACGTGGTCCGGGGCCAAGGCTCACACAGGCCGTGCAGAGTGATTTGCAATCAGTCGCAAGTGATTACACATTGTTTCTCATCGATAGGCATGAGGGAGCCCTGACGGGATAATGAGATGCAGCTGATGGAAAATCACAGCTGACTGTCAACAGCGAGTGGGGTTTTGCCCAGCCCTCCAGTGCTACAATCAAATCCTCCCCACTGCAAAGGCCGGGAGCAAATCTGAAGAATTTTAATGCTGAGCCACCTCACGGTCCCAAGGGAAATGGACTGGAGGGCCCGTCGGTTCAGTGTTGGATAACTGGCCTCCCAGACTGGGGTTCCAAATAACCTCCCCACAAGGGGAGCACAGGGCCCAGACAGCAGGCCGGAAGAGCACTGGAAACCGAGCCAACCGAGGATAGGGTCCCTTTATTTTGTCAGACTCCCAGAAAAACCAGTTTCTTTGACTCTGCGCATTACCTGTGCAGGGCTGGGGAGTGAGGCTGAGTGTTTTCCTTACTGTGCTCAATGAGAGAATCTGTTTAAACTATCTTTCCATGGATCGGTTCACTAAGGGCCAACTTGAGCCCTGTTTACCCTTCTGTTGTCAAGGAAAAACAGCTGTTTGCTTAAATTGAGGTCTCCTTCTTCCATGACGGTCATTACCACCTCCCCAGTAAGAGATAATGGGCTCGAATTTCCCAACTAGATGGGAGCTGCCCAAGTCTTGACTCTCCTGGTAAAGTCCGTCCGTAGCCCAGAGTGGCCTTCCTGAGGAAGGTACTACCCGACTTAATCTTCATGCTTAATTACCCTTCCCAATTGAGGTGCCATGAGGTCCCTAATAAACGAACTCCTTAAGGGCACAGCTGTGTTTCCAGATCTTTAACCCAGTTTCCTCACATAGCATTTCCATCTACTGCCTTCGGACTGCATTGCTCCTGAACAACTTGTTGGAATCGTTTGTAATGAACGAGAGTCAACTTGGCCAATCGATGTTTGACCAATGAATGTCTAAAAGAAAAAAAGATGTGCAGTTGCAATGGGTCAAAACGTTAAACAGTTTTTCTTGTTTTGCGGACAACTTAACAATGTTATGCTATTTAGATTAAACTTTTTGTTTTGAGAAAACAGTAGGTTCACAGGCAGTTGCAAGAAATAATGCAGACATCTCATGTAGACCCACCCCTTTTCCCCCAGTGATAATGTCTTGCAAAATTGTAGTAGAATATCACAGCCAGGATATTGACATGGATACGGTCAGCTCGTTCTCAGGTATCCCCCTTTTATGCTTCAGTTCTATACAGTGTTATCATGACTGCCTATGTCCAGCACCACCCTCACAACTCAGAGTAGTTCCATCAGGACAAAGATCCCTCCTATTGCCTTTTTAAAACCTCCCCTGTGTCCTTGTCCATAGCCCCGGGCAGCAACTCATCTGTCCTCCATTTCCATAATTTCTTCACTTTAAGAGTGCTGTATAAATGGAATCCTATGGTATGTGACCTTTCGAGGTTGGCTTCTTTCACTCAGCGTAAAATCATCTGGATTCCTCCAAGTTGTTGCATGAATCAATAGCTCATTCCCTTTTATTGCCAAGTAGTATTGCATGGTATGGATTCAGTTTGACTCTTCACCCGCTCAAGGACATCTGGGTTGCTTCCAGTTTGGGGCTATTATGAATAAAGCTGCTCTGAATATTCATAGGCAGGTTTTTATATATTTTCATTTGGGGGGAATCAGTGTCCTAGAGTGAGTATAATGAATAGATCACATGACCATTGCATATTTAGTGGTATAAGAGCTTGCAAACTGTTTTCCAAAGTGGTTGTACTGTTTGTTGTTTTATATTCCCACCTGCAACATATGAGTGATCCATTTCTCTGCCTCCTCACTGGCATTTGGGAGCCTCACTACTTTTTACTTAAGTCATTCTGATAGGTGTGTGGTAATACCTCATTGTGGTTTTAAGTTGCACTGAGCAAATGGTTAATCGTATGGGGCATCTTTCCTTGTGTTTCTTTGCCATCATTATGTCTTCATCAGTATTTATGCCCATTCATGCTTTCTGTCTAGTTTTTATTCGATTGCTTGGTTTTTTGTTGTTGTTGTTGTTGTTGAGTTTTGAGTTCTTTGTATATTCTAGATACTAATCCTTTCTCAGATACATGGCAAAAGTTTTTTTCTCTCAATCGATCACTTGCCTTTTTATCTTACTGGGACCTTTCACAGAACAAAAGGTTCTAATTTTGATGAAGTCCAGTTGACCGATTTTTTTTCCTTTTGTGGATATTTTGGTTTCAAGTCTAGATTGGAGATCCCTTTGACTTGACCTAGATCCCTAAGATTTTTCTCATGTGATTTTTCTAGAAGTTTTATAGTTCTGTATTTTCCCTTTGCAACCGTGATCCATTTTAAGTTTATTTTTGAATAAGGTATGCACTTTATGCTGAGATTTCTATTTTTTGTTGGGATGTCCGATTGCTTTAGGATCATTTATTGAAAATTGCTCTCCTTCCTCCACCGAATTACTTTTGCATCTTCGGCAAAAATCAGTTGGGTATATTTGTGTGGGTAAATAACTCCTAAAGTTGAAGTACAATAGCAAGTTTGAGATCAATAGGTAGAGTATGATCCCATTTTTATTTAAGAACATAAACATATATATTTCCACAGAGCCATACATATTCATAGTGATGTAATTATTTATTATGATTATTTTAGTATTACTTACTGTGGTTATCTCTGGAGGTTGTGATTGGAATATTTTCACCTTATATACTCAAAATAATAGCTAGTTTGTTGAACATTTATTATGTGACAGGTGCTATTCAACATTTTACAATTAATTAAGGTGCTATTGTAATAAAAGAGTGATGATATAATGATTCTGATTGCTGAGTTTACTGGCTCTCATATAGTCAGGTACTATATTTAAATGCTATACATAGATAGATATCCTCTCTCTCACTCAGTTATCACAACATTAGTTAATTTCTGTTTTTTGTATGTTATGGTAAATTAACAGAGGCTAGAAGAAGCTGTGTGCCCAGGGCCACAGAATAAGAAAAGTACAAAGATATAAACTCAGGTACTCTGACACTACAACAAGCTCGCTGAACCCCTGAATTATACTGTTTGTTATATGAATTATTTGACAAAATAAGTCCTATCTTTTGCAGCTGCAAAGGGCAAAAGATGGCTTAGAAAAAATAGAATCCCTAGGGTGCCTGGGTGGCTCAGTCTGGCAAGCATCTGACTCATGATTTCATCTCAGGTCATGATCTCAGTGTCCTGAGATCGAAGCCTGTGGTGAGCCTCTGGGCCAGGTATGAAGCCTGCTTAAGATTTTCCCTCTCCCTCTTCCCCTCCCCTCCGGTTCTTGCTCTCTCTCCCTCAAAATAAAAATACAATAAAATAATGCAATCTGATTTGCAAAAGAACAGACCTGCCCTCTCTTTGGCAGGTTTAGCTGCAGTATCAATTTGTAAGTTGTCTTGAGTCCATGGGATATGTACGGTCTCTGAGAATGTTCTCTTTAGAATTACTTCACCCTAAACAAACTTTAAATGCTTCTGGAATATTCTAATACATTAGGGTTTCCCCAAAAAATCATTTTTTCAAAGAATGTATTTCTTTCTTAAGAATTATGCTTGGCTGGTTTCAGATGGCTCCTGAGAATTAAGTGGTCTCTACAATGTCTCCTCTATATTCCAAATAAACAAGACAAAGCCAGAAAACTCTGTGACGGGACATGACCCAAACACTCAAGTCTTTATGGCCTAAAGTCACCTCGCCAGAATGCACTCGAAGGCAAACAGAGAGGATTCTTTAAATATTTCTGGTTAAAAAAAAAAAAGAAAAGAAAAAAGAAAACAAGACTTTATTTCATTCCTTTTATTAAGTAGCCCCTAGGAAGGAAATAGTGAATAAGTGTTACAATGTACATTAATTAAAAAATATATATGTATTCGTGGGAGTGAAAACTCTCAGTCACCCCAAATCCTCTGAATGAAGATACACAAGGGCTTGGTGTAAGAATCCCTGAGTGCTGTTAGCACCTCCGTCTCTTTATTTCACACTTTTCTCATTCATTGACACCCCCCCACATTCTCCAACCTCCATGAAAAGTAAAACTTACAGATTAAAGGATTTTAAAAATAAAGAGTTATCTAAAGTATAATTCCTTTTGAGAGTGCTGTCACTTCTTCTGGATCTATTTCTTCCATTACTCATATCCCTTCTGTTCCAAGGGCCACTGCCTTAGTTTGGGCTCGTGTTACCTGTTTTCATCTGGATTCTTAAAGCAACATTCTGACTTCTAACTTCAATCTTTCTTCTCCAGTCCTACCCAGGCTGCTAGGTCAATTGTAAGAAAACACAGCTCTAGGTGTGCGACTCCCTGACTCAAAGATCTTTGCTGGCTCCCTACAGACTGCCCTTGCAAGTACAAACTCCACAATTAGGAATTCAAGGGTATTCACAAAATGAAGTCAATCCAACTTTCCCTGACTTTCCCCACCATGAGCCTTGACCCAGTGTCATATGGTCTTATCTAGAGGGAGGACCACTCCCAAGATTGGTTTCCTGTCTTCGTGATTTTCCACAGGCTGAGCCCTTAGCCTGGGTTATCCTCATGGGGCCCGTGGCCTCTCCTCCTCCTGCAAAGCCATCAGAGCTGCTCCCCCACAAAGCTTTCCCTTCATTTTCTCCAAATTCAAGGCCAAGACCTTGAATATGAGCTAATGGAAATCCAGCGACGTTCAAGCAGTGTTTAACAATCGATGCTCAGGGTAGAGAGAGAGAGAAAGTAGATATATCTATACATAAATAGACATTTATTACAAATGTTGCTGATATAAGGAATATAAAGCATAGCATTTAAAATAATAAGGAACTATTCAGCGCTCTTGTTTTAATAAATTCCATACAGCCCATTAATTCTCACAAAATGCTTTTGTTGATATTTTTGTTACACACTTATATCTGAGCTTCATCTATGGTTGTGATAATGAGTGAAGATAGTTCCCACGTGAATGTTTGTTGATATTTGTGTTTACATTAATGGGTGAGATGAAAGCGAAATGAAGCATCTATTTATTAATGATGTGTGTGACTTCTTTGCTGATTTGGGTAATTCTCAAATACTGAGAGAAGTTTTCTTCAAACATGTGTGCTGTTTACAGTGTCATAGTGGCAGACACAACACAATTTTAAGGTTAATCTGCATCACTAACATTGTTCCCAATACATTCTTAACTCTGGAGAATCAAAATAATAACACATGAAGCTCTGATTTGCTGTGCTGCCTATTTCCATGGTATAAATATTCCCCTCACGGCTGGTTTCCGGCTGCCAACCTGATGTCCGTGGACACTGAGTTTGGAAAGAAATGTACAGTCGTGAATCATGAAATAGTGTTTCTGCCATACAGGTGCAAATAAATGAAAGAACATAGTTAAATGTCAAATAATTAGAAATAATCAATTAATTTTTGACAAAGGGACCAAAGCAATTCACTGGAAGAAAGGAATATATCTATATGGAACAAAAAAATGAACCTTGACTCATATCTTGTACCATATACAAAAATCAATTTGAGATGGCGCATAGGCCTGAAGGTAAAGGATAAAACTACAAAGGTTCTATAATGAAACTGGGAGAAAATCTTCACAACATTTAAGTAAGGAAAGAGTTTCTTAGAATGCAAAATGTACTAACCATGAAGGAAAAAATTAAGAAAAATGGACTTCATCAAAATTAAGCACATGCCCTTCAAAAGACACCTTTAAAAAGTGAATAGGTGAGTCACAGAGTTAGAGAAAAACCATCACAATGCATGTATCTGATTAGGACTCATATTCAAAATATAAAAATATATATGCAACCTCTAAAACTCAATATAAAAGATGAATGGCATCATTTAAAATGAGCTGGACAAAAGACTCAAACAGGAACTTTAGAAAGAAAAACATCAAATGGCCAATAATCACATGAAAAAATGTCCAACATTAGTCATCGGGAAAATACAAATTAAAACCATGAGATAATATTATACACCCACCAGGACAGCTAAAAAAAGAGATTGACAACACCAGATGTTGATGTAGAACTGGAATGAAAAATGGCAAAATCACTTTGAGAATCAGTTTGGTGATGGTATAAAAGTCAATGCACTCCTACCCCATGACCCAGTGGTACCACCCCTAGATGTTTACCCAAAGGATATGAACGCATATATACACAAGAAGACCTATACAGGAATATTTATTAAAAATTCATTAATAATATAAGTAACTACATCGAGCTCAGATGTCTATCAAATGAAATGGATTAACAATTTGTGATATACCCATATGATGGAGTACTACACAGCAATAAAAAGTAGCAAATTACTAATACACACCACAGCATGGGTGACCCTCCAGAACTATTGTGAGCAGAAGAAGCCAGGTTCAAGAGAAAGCACTACCATATGATAACACTCAACCAAAACATCCAAAGAAGCAAAACTTATCTCTGATGAAAATAAAACGTCTTAAAGGTTTTTCTTCTTACCACCAAGAATACCAGCCAGTGTAAAACCTTAAATGAGCATGTGCGCACGCGCGCGCACACACACACACACACACATACACACACAACCTTCCCTTCCGACAGATGATACCAAAACTGACTTAGTCTTCTCCTTCACTGAGATTCAGAAATTGGATTTTTTTTTTTTTTTTTTTTTTTTGCTAGTACAGAATCCTGTGTACTCGAGAATGCGGACTGGAAATCAATACCCACGTCTTAAAGGTGACATTTCAACAACTGTACATCCTGGAGCCTTCCAGGGTCTCAGGATCGTTTTGTTCCTGTCAACTGTCTCACTTTTTAAATAATTTATGAGCATCCAACTCCACATTTTGTGATCTAAGATGAACTGTTTTCATTTCGCATGTGTATGTCTTCATTCAAATAGCCCGTCATTCGTTTGCTAAATGTTATTGAACACCTACTATGTGCCGGGCATTGTACTGTGCAGTATGAACAGTAGTGGTGGAGAGGGCAGTCACAGTCAGCGTCTGGAATTTTCATGGAAGGGAAGAGAGGGTAGACATCAGTATGTGAGTTATGCTGATAGTTGTTAAATTTCAATGGTAACTATTGCTTAAAAAAAAATGGCAAAGTGCAGGCTTCTTATGAACACGTTTACCAAGAAGTCCTGATCTGATCTTGAGTGGAGTGAGTGGGAATAAATATCAAGGAGGGCTTCCTGGAGGAAGCTGGGCTTCCTTCGAGCTGGGCTTTGAATGGGGAGCGAGACTATACTTGGAAGGGGCTAAATTTCAGGCAGCAAAAGCATTGTGTCAATGGTCCTGATACACAAAGGGGTATGCTGTTTTTAAGATATGGGAGAAAGCTAATCTTTGCAGAAACTGGAGATACAAAGTGAATCTGGTAAAACTGGCAATGTCTGAAATAACCAGGGCCCTGTTAAGGATTTTCGTTCTATCAATTACTAAAGTCAGCAGAAGCTGCTAAAAGACATGTGTACTTCCGATGGGGTATCATCATCTGGCTACTCCATGTCGAGTGGACTGGGAAGCATGTGTCCAAGCTGTGGGGAGACCAGCTTGAGGCTAGCACACCTACCTAATAAGCAAGTGTCCCTATTAATTTCCAGTGAAAGGCATGCTCTGAATTCTGAGAACTGTAGAGGTAATTTAGCCCTACTTTGAACAGTTAGCAAATATACCGGAACTGCTTTGCAGACAAAGGGCAGATGTGTGGGAGGTTTAGGAGGAGTTAAGGAGCCAGCCAAGAACAGGACATGAGGATGGACAGATCAAACAAGAAGCCTCAGGAGGCAAACACCTAAGTGCCAGGCACTTATTTTTAAATTTTGATTCAGAATCCGTGACTGAGAGCTCATTCTGCCTCAAAACTGTACCGAGTGCTTTATACCTATGCCATGTAATTCTCACTTCTATCTACAAGGCAGGTAGTGTCTTAAATATTTTCTTTTTTTTTTAAGATTTTATTTATTTATTTGACAGAGAGAGATCACAGTAGACAGAGAGGCAGGCAGAGAGAGAGAGAGGGAAGCAGGCTCCCTGCTGAGCAGAGAGCCCGATGCGGGACTCGATCCCAGGACTCTGAGATCATGACCTGAGCCGAAGGCAGCGGCTTAACCCACTGAGCCACCCAGGCGCCCTTAAATATTTTCTTATTACAAAAAGAGACCTGGAGGTTTAGAGAGGTAGAGTAGCCTACTCAAGGTCACACTGTGTGTATGAGGCAGAACGTGAACCCGGGACTCTCTAATGCAACGCTGGCTCCTCACCGCCTCCGTCCCCTGTCCTCCATCCCCGTTCTATTTGGGAACAACATCAGGTTTTTCTGTGCTTCAGTATAAATACATAGAACACTCGTTCTAAAGGGGTCTTCGAAATCTGATAAGTGAATCCTCTTACTTGACAGGGGAAAAAACACCAGACAGACACACTGGGGGTCCAGCCGTGTCCCCCAGCAAATAATGCGCAAGGGAGATACGGACCCCCTAGTCTTGCAGTAACCCAGGCTGCTTGTGCAGCCCATCCACTCTCTTTACAGATTTGGGACTTTGCAATGACAGAGTTGTGCTGAGTCCGTGGCCCAGCTCGGTGGAGGGGGCAGTTCTTAAACACCGGTCTGTGAACAGAGTAATCGTCAAAATGAGTTTGAGGAAAGAGGAACTAAATCTAGTTAATTATTTTGTCTAGCCCCTGCCTTCTCCAATGGGAGGAAGAAATGTTACTTAACATGTATTAAATGTTGAACATTTTAGAACTTGCAGCTGTGCTTGTTGCTTAATTATTCGCAGATTGCTTAGGGCCAAACGCTGTCTGCTGGGGCATGAATGATTCTTTGGTTCCCTACAACTCCAGTGCAAATAGGACAACTTATCTCACAAGCAGCAAAGCACTAGCCTACATGAGCTGTACCAGTGGACTGGCTAGGATTTCCAAAAGGGCAGATTATATTACTTATACTTCAGATCATGCACTGGTAGCTAAAATGAATTACGAAGTACCTAGAAGGTATTTGATGACCTCGTCTTGCATAATGAAATGCAATTAATAGGGAGCTACTCTGGATCCTGGAACTAACTAGTCTCTCAGCAACTACTGTTGGCAGAGAAGCAACCACACCAATCCCAACTGGGCATGGTCTCTTCTGGGTAGGAGCAACCCAGATTTGGCCACAGCTAGCTTTAAGACCCAAGAGAGACTCTTCATGTTACCATCAGAAGACTTGGGGACTGTCTTCGTGGGGAGCAGAACCAACCAGTCTGGAAGTTTGGGGGCTCTCAGAATGCCAATGCATGATTATTTTAAGAGAATCCCTCCCTCTCAGAGATGCAGTCACTCATCTTTGGGTGCGCCTAGAAGGAAATTTTACGTTCTGTGCTGTAATTGAATTGATGCTATATTTTTCAAATACAGAGCATTAGCTTTCACAACTCAAAAGAAAATCTCTGCAGGCCATTTTCCCCACATCTCTGTCAGAATTCTCCCCTCCCTCTTTAAGGAGGAGTAGATATTATTTCATTTCTGGCCCAACAAATGTCATCTCAACCTATAGAGAGACAGGAAGCTTTTGTCTTCCTTTTGGACTACCACTATGACTTTTCCCTGACTATATTCTCTACCATGGAAAAATACACACAGAGTTGTAAAATGCACACCGATTTAAAAAAAAAAAATCGTATTTAAAAAAAAAAAAAAAGGACAGGGTAATGCAATGTGTGGAATTTGAATTAGGCTCTAAAAGGTTTTTTTTTTTTTTTTTTAAAGATTATTTATTTATTTATTTCACGGAAAGAGAGAGAGAGAGAGATCACAAGCAGACAGAGAGGCAGGCAGAGAGAAGGGGAAGCAGGCTCACTGCTGAGCAGAGAGCCCGATGCGGGGCTCGATCCCAGGACCCTGAGATCATGACCTGAGCCGAAGGCAGAGGCTTAACCCACTGAGCCACCCAGGCGCCCCTCTAAAAGGTTTTTAATTCCATCTCCACTGATGACTATTTGTGTGACCTTAGACAAGCTCGGTTACTTCTCCAAACCTCAGTTTCTTCATGGAGGGAACATCTCTTTTCAGGTGGTGATGATGATAAAAATGGTACTTACTCCGATATAGTAAGGATCTTGTACAGTCCTTGATGACAAATTAAATCCCACAATTATTCTCTCTTCTAAAAAACAATGGGAGGCCAGGCCCAGATATCATTTTATGTGTCCAGAACAGTTTCCCTTATTTGGAACAAGACACTGTGCAATCTTGAAGGGAAAAACAGACAGGACAGAGGTTGAGAAAGATTCTGAACGAAGAGACAAAACACCAATCACAGGATTTGTCATAATCATTTCTGAAGATCCTTCCTGAGTAACACGGGGCTCTTGCATCATGGCCAACCATGAATTTGACAAACAGAATGATTGTTTTGGTCTGTGGTAGGTCAGAGAACAAGAGTAGACCAGAAGGCCATGGGAGGGCTTGAAATCAGTAAATCTTTCAACCTTTTCTGACAAGTTAAGTGTAGTCAGCTTTGACAAAAGCTGCCAGTGGAGACTTCTGGGTTTCCAAGGACCCCCACACGGGTTGACACCCTGGACGTTCATAGGCATCCCTGTGTTTGTTTTGGATGCGGTAACAAGTGTGGATAGAACGAGCCCTTCCCTGGATGCGTACACATAATCACTTCTTGGATTTCACTAAATTGAAAAATGAGGTTTCTTATTGAGACTGCAAGACTAGAGAATGAGGTCATAGCCCCTTTTCAGTAGCTGCTTTGGGCCGGAGACCAAAGTCAGACTTTCAGCTTGGATCTAACACATTCAGAAGAAGAAGAAGAAAAAAAAAGTCCTTTAGTGCATAATCTATACTATGCATTTATTAGAGTGAGTGAGACTTCTGTGCTTAGTTTCTTCCTCTCTCCGGGCATACCCTCAAAACCCCTGCCACCAACACCCTTGTAATTGGTGATGGACCCAGATGAGATCTCAGGGAGGCTGGCATTTCTGTTAGCGGATGACGAGAAGGAAAATATGACACGGGAGACCGTCTGTTTCCCACCACCCCCATGATGTCAAGAGGAGGAGATGGCATCCAGAAAATCCAAGGAAAAACAGGAGTGGAAAATGCCAAGAGGAAGTCTGAAGAGGGAGTCCTGCTAATAGTAGCAGCGGTGATGATGGTAAGAATGACAGGAGCTGAACTATTCCCGGGGCACACGTGAAGCCCCGGGGGTGACAGTTTGGCATACATTCATTCTCTCCGGTTTTCCTCAGCATAACCCAACTGTTTTCACCATTTTCCACAGGAAGAGGATGAGGCTTCAGAAGATCAAATAACTTGCCACCAGGCCCACAGCTGGAGGTTGATGGTGGAGGGGTTTGAACCCGTCTCCATGAAATCTATTACCCACTTCATGGGCTGAGGTTAAGGATAAACTGTGTAAACTAGCTGTACCCGTGGCCATTCACTCGGTCAAGCATCACTTTTGCCTGTTGACGTGTGGCTAACTGGGAAAGAAAAAGAGAGGAAGATGTGTTCAGCTCACTGACGCTCCCTCAAGAAGTGATGGAGGTCCCAGTAGGAACGAGTCTCTGCGCCCTGTGTGGTGATTGAAATGAAAGCTTTGGGTCCTGGATGCCCTCGATTCTCTCCTGGCTCGAGTGGAAACACATTGCAGGGAGAAGAACCCGGTAGGCAAGAAGGAGTGAGTGAGGTACTGGTGAGTGGCCGCCAGCAGCTGTGTGGTGAAGGAGGCAAGGAGGTAGCACAAGGTGGGTGGGAACACTGAAAGGGTGGGCCAGGTTAGGTCAGGGAGGATCTTGTGACCTCAGCTATGGAAGTTAGCCTGTGTCCTCCACACATGTCAGGAGGTTGAGTCACAGTGTTGCAGAGTAGGATTTCAGTTCTAAAACTGTCTCGCTGACCCCAGAGCGTAGGTTAGTCTGGAGAGGAAGGGCAGGATTGGAGACAGGAAGCCTGTTTAGGGAAGGACTGGAACAGTCCAGGCCAGAGAGGATGAGGGCTTGAGCTGTAACCGCTATAACTGAGACTGAGTGAATTCATTAGGTGTTTGTGAGGTCAGCCAGCAGAACTTGAGGACTCACTGGGGATGGGTTCAATGTGGAGGAAGAAGGAGCAGAAGGATCTCGGGGGAGTCTGGCTACACCATTTGCGGGACATGGGCTTATCCTGAGACCATCCCACTGAGAAGCAGTCACTGGAAAGGAATGCCTTGTTCTCTGCAAGTACCTTGATTTCCGGAACACTCCCAAAGTCCTACTTCCTCATGACCCCCATCCCATACACGTCCAGAACTTCATGGATTGAAATAGAGACTTCTCTCTCAATGTTTGTGGCTGGTCCACAAGAGATGGTCAGACTAGTCAGTGTTTAGACCCCGGTCCAGCTCTAGAGCCAAACCACAACCTCATCCTCTGGCGAATCAGGGCTGGGAAGCCACAGAATCTGTCTCCTGCAGAGCCCCCTGGCTGCTCGCATCTTCCAGGTGTCATGATCTATGGATCCTGAGTCATATTTTCCTAGGACAGGAGATTGCAATGAACACTTCAGTTTTAATTGGCAGTTTTGATCTGCGTGTGTTGATTCTGCCTTGCCATTCATAACAAAATGTACAGCTTTCATTTGGGGTTTACCCGTACCCATAACAGACTCACTAGTTGACTCCTGGTTAGCCAAAGAGAAGCCTTCTTTTCATGGGATTTGGAGGGGGACTTGGGAGATTTTATGGCTCCAGTTCTTTTCTCTTCATAGACTTTGAGGACCCTCAGCTTTTCAGTCCACAGGGTCCTCTCCAGTTGTTCCCAGGAATGGAGAATTGCCTTGGGGTCATGTCTGACGCAGGTGGCCCAGAAGTCTGATCAGAACACCCTCACTCCCGTCCTCTAGCCCAGCGGCAGCTCACGTGATTCTGCTGGACTCTGTGCGCGATCTCCCATTCTCTGCCATTCCCTCCTCCTCAGAAGCATGTCCAAACTTTACAAAAGAAGGGCCACTCTGTGATGTCCAGCAGCAGAAAATAGACCATTATCATGAGCTGTGGGAGCAAAACCTAATGGACTGCTCTCACCCAGAACGGCTACAGCCTGCAGCTACAGAATGTAGAGAATCACCCCACACGCGCAGAGCACAGACACAACCATTCGGAAAGAAACTTGGGCAAATTGGTATTATTGTGGCTGCCTTGCTCAGTGGTCCGCAGGTGTGAGGACTTACGAACTTCTGCAGACCTCTAGGCACGAGCCCCCGGGGATGACTCCCACTTCACTCCCTAAGGACTCCAAGCTCTCCTTCTCCCCCAGACCTGTGCAAACACTGCCTCCTTTGGGGGCTAACCCTTCCCATCCTTTTCATGGAAGCTTAGGAGTACTCCCGAGACCTCCAGATTGAATGAGGTGCTCCTACCTGAGTTCCCACTGCATGGCTCTGTGTTAGCGTTTGTCCTGTTTTATAATGATCATTTTACCCTTCGGTATGCTTCAACGCCATGCCTAGGGGTCACAACGTTCACCTCTGTGCCCCTGGCAGTTTTTACAGTCTACTACCTACAGAATATACTCAGTCAATGTTGGATATTGTCTTTAACAATGGGAGGGTGGTTCTGCCCACCCCCTCACTTCTCAATCAGTATGAAACCAGGAAGAGAATATGACCCCCTCTCGGGCAGGCCTCATTCTGTGGGATTTTTCTAATGAGATGGCTCCAGCCAGAGCAGAGAAAGAAACTGTTAACTGACCTTATCCTGCACTTCCTCAGCCAGGGTGGGCTCATCACTGTGTTTCAAGAACTACCGCCATCCAAGGGCCTAAGAGGACACTGGCTTCCCAGAGGAGATGAAGCTCAGGTTTGGATATTGGTGGGCCATCCCTCAAGGAAGGCCCAAACATCTCTCCTTCAGACCCTGGACATACTTTCTGGGGGGAGACCTTGGAGAGAATGCCCAGCCACCACCTCCTCCTCTTGATACTCTACACTCAACAACGGTGATGCCTCTGCCCAGTGTAGTCTCACAGATACCAGCCTGTCACCATGATCCTTTTACCCATTGGTCTGGCGTCCTAATCTCCACTCATCACTGCACATGGTCCCCGTCTCATGGGTGCCCGGTACCTGCCAAGTTTGGAAGTTAGGGAAACAGAGCCAGGTTTCCACCTCCTGCTTGCTTCTTTCCTGCTGCTTCTAGTGTTGTTTTACGTACGGATTTTCAAAAATGTCTCTCTCTCCCTCCCTAATCGAGTGGGAATTACTTTTTTCCTAGGTAAGCCCCTCAAAACACTTGTCTCTCCCATTGGGGCACAGCCTCCTAGGTGACATTGCCACAACCATATAATATTTTTGGTATTAGCTTCTGCCTCTTCTGTAATGCCCTTGAGGGCACAAATTCAGTCCTACTTTTCCATCTTTTTGGGTTTTTTTTGTTTTAATTAATGTCATATATTAATATAATATAATAATATATTAATATAATATATTATTATTTAATATAATGTATTATTTGTTTCAGGGGTACAGGTCTGTGATTCATCAGTTTTACACAATTCACAACACTCACCATAGCACATACCCTCCCCAGTGTCCATGACCAGCCACCCCATCCCTCCTTCCCTACGCCCCTCCCGCAACCCTCAGTTCATTTCCTGAGGAAACAAACTCTTTCCATAAGACTCTTTCCATAAGAGTCTCTTATGGTTTGTCTCCCTCTCTGGTTTCACCGTTTCATTTCCCCCCCCCTTCCTCTAGGATCCTCTGTCTTGTTTCTCAAATTCCTCATGTCAGTGAGATCATATGATAATTGTCTTTCTCTGAGTGACTAATTTTGCTTAGCATAATACCCTCTAGTTCCATCCACGTCGTTGCAAATAGCAAGATTTTGGTTTTATGATGGCTGCATAATATTCCTGTGTGTGTGTGTGTGTGTGTGTGTGTGTGTGTGTGTGTGACAGCTTCTTTATCCATTCACCTGTTGATGGACATGTTTCCATAGTCTGGCTATTATGGACATTACTGCTTTAAACATTGGGGTGCACATACTTTTCTTTACCATCTTGATAGGAGTCTAGGACCAGAGGCTTATACATATTTGGCAAATGATACATATTTGTGAAGAGAAATGGAATGGAAACAGTCAGTGAATGAGGCACATGCTTTGGCATACCAGCCAGCTACAAAAGAATGTGGACATTTAACAATCATTTTTGCAGTATCTTTGATTCTTCAACATGGTCCTGATAATAATTTGCTTTTGGCTCAGAGTAAAAGGAAGCAAAAAAACCACAAAAGTATTAAAGATCATTACAAGCTATGATATACTCCCTAGAATGACTGAGAAGGTCAACATCAAGTGTTGGAGAGGAGGTGGGGCAACCAGAACTCTCCTATAGGGTTGGTGGGAGGATAAAAAGGTTAAAAAAAACACTTTGGAAAACTGTTTAACAGTTTCCTACAAAGTTAAACTCATAACTATCTAATGACACAGCAATTCTACTCTTAGATATTTATCCAAGAGAAATTAACATGTAAACCCTCAAAAAGCCTCTTGTATGAACATTCAAGCACCTTTACTTGTAACAGTCAAACGCTGGAAAAAGACCAAATGTCCACCAATCGGAACATGGATTTATAAACTGTTGTATATTCATAAAATAGATTATTACTCAGCCAAAACAACAGGAAGGGATGATAAGCTACATACACAATGTGGGTGAATCTCAAAAGTACTGTGTGGTGTGAAAGAAGCTGGACACAGAAGCACATAGTGTACCATTCCATTTACAGAAACCCTAGAATATGCAAAACTAACCTACAGTGATAGAAATCAGATCCACAGTTGCCTCTGGGGTAGAGAATTGACTGGAAAATAGCACAAGGGAACTTCTTGTGGGGATGGAAACATTCTGTGTCCTGGTTGGGGGCAGTGAGATTACCCAGTATATGTATTTGTCAAAACCAAGTCAACAGTACAGTGAAAAGGATTTCACTGTATGTAAATTATACTTCAATTTAAGAAAACCATTTTGGATGTTTTCTCAAATCTCAAACAAAGAAAAGTCTAGGATTGGAGAGGGCAGCAAAAAGACTGGGACGGATCATGTGTTCCTACTCACGGTGTAGTTGGAAAAACTAAGAGAAGGAGAAAAAGAGACATGATCTGTTCAAAATCACCAGACTTGGGGGCCAAGGCAGGAACAGAACTCAAGGCCCTAACATACAGGATGGTTGGGAGCCTCTCTGAGTGACCGCAGCCAAGGGGAACGCTACTTGCTCTAATATCATCAATTAACCACTGGACTTTTGTCAACCTCCAGTGACCTTCTGCACCTCCACACCCTGCCCCATGCCTCTCGAACATCTCTTTTGATGCTACTTCTCCAAGGGGGTGATTTTCCAAGCATCAACCCCATGAACATCAATGCAGAGCCAGGCTAGCTAAAAGGAACTAACATTGCATTATCTCTGGGTACAGACACTCTGGTTTTCAGGTCATCTTTAGTCTACTGGAGAGTGTCTAAAAGAGATTCCACAGATTAGAAGGTATGAAGAGGAAACCCTAGTAGGGAGAAATCAGGAGATATCCCAGGACCAGACAGAGGAGAAACTCAAGCTGCTACCAAGACTGGGGAGAGGTCACTGACTGAAATATGGAGAACTATCTCATATCACCTCTACAGACAAGGCCAGCTGATTTTCTCTGTTCTAAACTCTCTCTTTCAGGGTCTGGGTGACTCAGTCGTTTGAGTATTCACCTCCTGATCTCGGCTCAGGGCATAACTCACCTTCTCTCTCTCTCTCTCTCTCTCTCTCTCTTATTCTCTCAAATAAATGATCCTTAAAAATAAATCAATTGTAGGTAGATAGGTAAACTTTCTCCTTCATTTCTCAGACTGTCTCTCCTCCTGGAGACCTCCATCGCCACTGCCGACTCTTTTCCCTTTCCTTTAACCAAATATCACGTAGATCCCCATGACAGCGGTGAAGAGGATCAACCAGATGACATGTGGTTTCCAGCTCCAGCACCTCTAAAGAAGGCAGGAGAAGGACCCTATTAAACCATAGCATTACTGTGAGCTGAAACCTAACTTGTTCATTATAAAAATAACATGATGGAGTTCTCCCTGTAGGATCTGGACACTTTGCATATCAACTTAGATGGAATGCATTTGGTCCTGGCTGATTGTGTTCCTCAACGGCTGCTTTGTACAGCCAGTAAAGCCCTCTGTAGGGTATCCACCCCGTCTCCTTCAATGAGGGTTTCTGTATCTCTACTTTTACTGAAAGAGTATATCCTGGGAAGGCTGGCCATGGGTTCCCAGCTGAAGGTCCTCTCCTGAGGAGAGGAAAGCCAGCTATGCAAAACTTTTTGTAAGCTCCAAGGCACCATTTCTTATTTCAATGCCAGTCACTTAGTAGGGGCTTTAAAAAAAAATACTGATTGTTTAAAGAATGAGTGAAAATGTATATTCTGGGGGAAGAAACCCACTTGAGCTTTGGAGTTCCGACAGTCTGTATTTAAGGGTATAAATCACCATGCTGTGCATAGGCATAGCACATAACTTCTCTGTGTCTCAGTTTGCTCATTTCCTATATAGGGAAAATAATAACCCTCAATTTAACAGTAGGTACTTTTAGCCTGGAGTCCTTAAACCCTTAAGGAGCCTTTAAAACTGAATATAATTTTTGGGGGGTGCCAGGGTGGCAGAGTTGGTTGAGTGTCTGACTCTTGGTTTTGGCTTGGGTGGTGATCTCACGGTCACGGGATCAGACCTCACATATGGCTCCGTGCTCATGGCAGAGTCTGCTTCAGACTCTCCCTCTCCCTCTACACTGTGTGGCCCCCTCAAACCCCTCCTCTTTCTCTCTAAAGTAGATAAATAAATCTGTTTTTTAAAAAGTGAATATAATTTTTGGTATATGCATATTTTTATGAAAGAAAGAATTTTATTTTTTATCAGATTCTTTAAGTAGGTCAGTAACGTCTTAAAAAAAAGAAAGAAAAGAAAGGAAGCTACTGTGGCCTTAGACTTCTTTGTGAAGATGGAAATAACATTTATAAAGTACCTGGGAATGTAAGAATCCGTTTTAGCTTCCAAGTACAGTCGCTGACTTGGTGGAGTGAGCCTTCTGAGCTTTGTACCAGGATGTCCTTACCCCTTATGTGTCCACAGCCCTCCAGATATGCCCCTTTAGCAGCCAACTAGGTCGTCTTAGGCAAATCCCTTCCTTTGGCCTCAGTTTCTTGTCTGTAACATGAAAATGTTGGACTTGGTGTTCACCCAGAGCTTACAGATGTTAACACCCTGACTCTGTGGAGAGGAACACCAACACGATTAGCAATGTACTTTGTTTTCCAGAGGGCTAGGGAGCATGGTCTCTGCTCTTGACCTCCAAGAATGTCTCAGTTAGTGAATGGAAGTCAGTTTCAGTAAAAGACAAGTAGGATCTTGGAAGAGGGTGGAGGCTAATCTCATGACTGGCCAATGAGAGCCAAGTAGAGTGGGGCCTGCAGCCCCCTCTATTGGAAAATGGTGGGGTCAAGGTATCAAGGTTTCAGAGAAGCCAATGGGTTCAGAGGGGCAGAGTTCATATGGGGGTCACAACCTCAGAGCTTTCTTCCAATCGCTCCATCAGCTGCAAAGGGAAACTGAGATAAACAATCATGTTTAGAGGACAAACCACTGATCTGCATAAATTTAGGCAGAAAAGAGCTCCCTTGGTTCTCTAACTCTTTAGCTTGCTTCCAGGGGCTCTTAACGATCTCTTCTGAGAAAAGCACACCTCCTGTAGACCCCTAAATTAGAGTAGACTTTCCCACTCACCCTCTAGATGGCTTCAGGGAGAGAAGATGGGAGTCTAAATCACCCCTTCCCAATGCTTGATGGCTACATTGAAGGCCTGACATAAGCATCCAAGGGAAATGTCCAGAAAGCTCAGTCTTCCTTGGCTACTTCTTCCATGGACACATTACTAGTCCAGGGAGAGTTTCATATGAGAGGAGTCTGTGGGCAACCCCAAGGTAAGAGTTCTCCATATGGGGACTTCAGCCAAATACTCTGGTTCCCACATTAATCCACAGGAAGTTGCACTCTTCCCCAAGTAGGGGCTGGACTTTGTCCACGCGGCTCATCCCATGCAATGTGAGTCACTTCCACCATGTTTGGGCTGAATCCTGGCTCTTCTCCTTACCAGCTCATGATGCTGGTCAAGATGCAATTTTACAGAGCCTCAGCTTTAGCATCTTTAAAATGGGAGAATAATAGTACTGATGTCAAAGGATCAAAGAAGTTTATATGCAAAATATATCAAGTACAGTGCCTGCTGGCCTGCAGCTGATATTAGGCTATTACATTAGTTATCTCTTTTTTTTTTTAAGATTTTATTTATTCACTTGACAGAGAGAGATCACAAGTAAGCATAGAGGAAGGCAGAGAGAGAGGAAGGGAAGCAGGCTCCCTGCTGAGCAGAAAGCCTGATGCGGGACTTGATCCCAGGACCCCGAGACCATGACCTGAGCCAAAGGCAGTGGCTCAACCCACTGAGCCACCCAGGTGCCCACATTAGTTATCTCTTACTGCAAAAGAAATTACCCCTAAACATTCCAACTGCAAACAACACCACCAGTTTCTCAGGAACCAACATGGCTTCACTGGGTCGTCTAGTTCAGGACCTCTCAGAAGGCTATTAATCAAGATGTCAGCTGGGGCTGTAGTTCTCCCAACACACAGCTAGGGCTGGAGTCACTTCCAACTCACTTATATGGCTTTTGGCAGGACTCAGTTCCTGGTGAGTTGTTGGCCAGAAGCCACCCTCAGTTCCTTGCCGTGTGGGCCTCTCCATGGGACGGCTCACTACATGGCAGCTGGCTTCATTAGGTCAAGCGAAAGACAGAGCAAGAGAGAGAGAGAGTGCCAGATGGAAACTGTGGTCTTCTGAAATCTCCTAAGTGACAACCAATCGCTTTTGCTAGATTCTGTTCATTCAAATCTAAGCCCAGACCATCCTCGAAGGGGAGAGAATTACAAGAAGGTTCGAATGCGAGGAGGTAGGGACCATGGGGTAAACTGGAGAAGGCTGGGTTAGAGTCGGTTGCAATTTTTTTTTTAATCCTTCCAAGGTATTTTTATTTTTTATTATTTTTAAGTTTTTTAATTCCAATCTAGTTAACATATGGTGTTACCTTAGTTTCAGGTGTACAATATAGTGATTCGACACTTCCATACGTCACCCAGTGCTGATTTTGACAAGTGACCCTATTAATCCCCATCACCCCTTCCCCCCATCTCCCCACCCACCTCCCCTCTGGCAGCCATTGGTTTGTTGTCTAGAGTTAAGGGTCTGTTTTTTAGTTTGTGTCTTTCTCTCTCTCTCTCTCTCTCTCTCTCTCTCCCCCCCTTTTTTTTTTAACCCCCCTTGCTCATTTGTTTTGTTTCTTAAATTCCACATATGGACTGAGATCATATGGGTAGTGATTTTAAATAAGATGGACAGGGTGAGCATGAGAAGGTGACATCTGGGTCAACAGGTGAAGGAAAACTGTGAGGAACTGTATTTAGGTAGAGGAAACAGAGAGCACCAGGACCCTTGGTCAGAAGGTGCCTGCATGAAGGCCGATGCCTCCCTCATCCCTGCACTGATGTGGGGGTGACTAGAACGATGCGGTGTAAGCCTTAGGGTGCCAGCCCAGCCCAGCTTCCCTCTGATCCCTGACCCACTGGTATATTCAAATTAAATACGGATCTCAAGAGTGTTTCTGGTATCCCCTAGCCCCTGCCTAAGTGTACATAGCTCTAACCACCTATACAATAAATTAATATATTCTTGTAGCAGACAGACACCCAATCCAGTGATGTCCACTCCTAAACCCAGAACCTGTGAATATGCCATCTTACATGGCAGAAGGGACTTTGCAGATATTGTTTCTCGATTATCCGTGTGGATCCAATGTAAGCACAAGGGTCTTTATCAGAGGTAGGCAAGAGGGTCAGAGTCAAAGATGTGACAAAGGAGGCAGAGGTCAGAGTGACACAGAGCAGCAAGCAAAGGCATGCAGGCAGCATCTAGAAGCTGAAGGAGGAAAGGGACTGATTCTTCCTGAAGGCCTTCAGGATACAGCCCTGTGGACACCTTGACTTTAACCCCATAGACCCCTTTCAAACTTCCAAAACTTCTGGAACTTCTGACCACCAGATCTTCAAGGTAACAAATGTGTATTGTTTTAAGCTGCTAAGTCTTTGGTAAGTCATTACTGTGGCAAAAAGAAATTAATACAGTTACAAAATTATCTTACTCCATTAAGGCAGACCTAGTCTTAGGTAGCGCAAGACCCTGCTCCTGCCCTTTACAAATAACAATTTATTATTTAATCCCCTTAGAATTCCTTAGAGCAGGTCCTATCAGTGTCTTCAGTTTCTAGATAAGGTAATCCAAGCACAGAAGGCTTCCTTCTGTGAATTTGTCTGGGGTCACAGGGCTCTGGGTGTAATGGTCAGGATTTGAATCCAAGCCATCTAGCTTTAGGCTAGATTTCTTCTCTGATTGGATTTCTCACATTAGCCTTTGTGGCCTCAGCATGACGGTTGCTTTCTCGAGCCTAGCTGATCATCTCTGCTCTTCGGCATTCTTACCTCAAGGGGACCTTCCCCCCTGCGCTGTGGACCCGTGGACCGTGCTCAGAGAAGACCTCAGAGACCACCAAATCAGTGTCAAAACTAACACTTGGTGTCAATTTCTGGAAAATACAGAGACATAATAACAGAAATAAATAATAGAAACATTATTTCTGGTGTCCATTTCTGGGAAATACAGAGACATAATATTTGTTATAATATTTATAACAAATAAATAATAGAAACATTATTCACATATCATAAAATTTGCTCTTTAAAATATACAATTCATGCTGGTTAGTATATTCACAAGGTTGAGACGCTATAACCACTAATTAATTTCAGAAAATTTTCATCATTCCCCCAAAAGAAATTCCATATTTGCAAACAGTAACTCCTTATTTCCCTACCCCCAGACGTGGCACTAATACACTTCCTTTCTCTCTGAATTTGCCTATTCTGGACACTTTATATAACTGGAATCAGGCAAAGTGTGACTTTTCCTCTGGCTTCCTTCACTTAGCATGTTTTCAAGGCTGTTCCACATTGTCACACGTATGATCACTTCAGTCTTTCCTGTGTCTGAATAATGCTCCACTGTGCAGATACAACACAAATGTGTTTGCCTGTTTACCAACTGATTGATATTTCAGTTGTTTAAACCTTTTGGTAATTATGAATAATGCTGCTATGGACATTCACGCAATCAATTTTATCATGCCTAATCGGAGGGACTTCCAGATGGAGCCCTGTAGCATCCAGAGCCCTGTTGACAGAGCATTACGGGAAGACACAACTCTTGTAGTCCATGACCCTGCCGTGAGATGCCAGCCCACCCTGGGAACATACCTCAGGAACCAGGGAACAGTGGGTCCACTGGGAAGAATTGTGACACTCCTTGTCCTAAAGAGGAGCTGGAGAAGGTCCAGGAGCACATTGTTCCCACCCTGCTTGTCTCTTACAAGCCATGCGACCTTGAACATGCCCTTCCCCAATCTGGGCCTCAGTTTCTCCATCTGTAAAAGGAAGGGCTTCAAAACATGGGGGACTTTAAACTCAAAGAGGGGGCAACTCCATGGCACTGAGTCCCAAGCTGTTTTGCTTTGCTAGGCCCACTGAAATGCAGCATGTTACCTGGGCTTATATTCTGTAATTCATATGGGTTGTGCACACTGAATAGAACACCCGTATCTTTTAATGCAACACGGTACAGAGTTATTGATGATACTTTTTGTTTTCAGTGTTCATTTCAAATAGAATTATACAGTGCCTCTTAGGGTAGTTTGGGGAGAAGGAAAAAATTTTTCTGTCCAAAAGCTCCAGTAACCAAAGGTTGTAGGTACATGCCTTTGTCGATAACAAAGGCAACTGACAACTTTTAAGATAATAGCAAGAAGAAGGGGCTTGCATCACTATGAACTCTTCCAAGTTCACCCCTATACCAACTTCTTGCGGCCTTGGAGGAGGCATGTATCCCATGCCCTGAAGTGAAGCCAAGAGTCCCAGGGCTGTGACCACACCCCCCCACTTGTCCAAGTGCACCCCAAAGGACATGTCACCCGGCAGCATTGCGGGGACAGCAACATAATAACATCCATTTTGGTAACACATGGAATAAATGCTGTTTTCATCCCAAATACACTGGGAGGAATCAGTACGGCATTGGCCTTTTCCTGCCCTGACGCAAGTTAAAAATATTGCCTGCTTCTTTGCTAACTCCCATCTTAGCCCTGCACATTTAAAAATACACCCGTCAGTGGCTCTGCATTTGAAAATGTATTTTGCATCTGATAATTATGATGCATTTAAAAGGGCAAAATTAGAAAGCACAAAATTAGGCTGGCAGGCTTAATTAGCCCATTCTTTTTTTTAATGGGTGGAATTTGGGCAACTGTCTGCTGGAGGGGCACAAAGACCCCTAATGGGGTTGGTGGAAATTCACCGGCTCCTCTGTCAACCCAGTCACTCAGCGAGCCGGATGGGGATTAACTGTTCACCGAGAAATGTGAGACCCACGAAGCTGGAAGATTACACCCTCTTGTCCTGAAGAAAACGACATGAGTGTGATTACAAAGTAATCTATCAACAGATAATAGAGGGCCGCGCACATGGCTTCCCAGAGGCCTGATGTAATCGCAGTGGCGACATGGGTTTATGTGTAAAGGGATGAACTCCGCAGCTTGGCGCGCTCGCCAGGATAATTACTACCCGTATCTGCACCTGAAGATCCATTTCCCCCGAGCCCTGGTCTTGCTAACAGTTTATTGAATGCCTTCCTCTATACACGGTGGCTGACCACTGCTCCCAAGCTGGTGAGCTATTCATGGAGAGGCACACGGAGCTGGCCAGGACAGGTGTGGAAACTTCTGAGGACCTTCCAAGCGGGGCATGCTGGATTCTCTGTAATTGGATTCCCCATCCCTGATAAAGCTATCTTGACAGCTGCCCTGAGCTCTCTCTGCACCGAGCCGGGTGGGTCTGGGTCCGTCCCCAGCAGGCAAGAGGGAGTTTGCTTTTTTCAAGTCCCCGTGGTCCTTCACAAGCTGGGACAGGCCTCGGGAAGCTGAGTAGAGGCGAAGCGATCCCAGGTATGAGTCATCCTGATGAATCAGACGTGTCCCTGCTTTTTTTTTTTTTTTTTTCAAGCTGTGGGTTTCTTTGTAACAGAGACTGTGTTGTTCTTGTTGCTGCCCGATCTAGAAGCCCGCTGGACACTGAGAACGGAAGCTCTACCGTGCTGTGTCCATCAGACGGAACACAGGGTGGGCCACCCCCACTCAGGCCACATGGAATTTTCTGAACAATCCATGGGGCAGCTGCCCAGCTATGGAAAGAGCCTGAGATGTGAATTTAAACCCAGGCTCTTAAGACCTGGGTGGTCTCAAGCAAGACAGTTCTCCCTGAAGTGAAACGTTGAACATGTCGAATTGCTGCAAAAAGTCATTCGGTGAAGAGGGCGGTTCTCAACCAGGGGCCACCATGCCCCCAGGAGACATCTGGCAATGTTTGGGGACAGATTTAATTATCACAACAATTGCCATCCTTACCACCATCTATGTGGTGCTCCAGAGAAAAGTCCTTTGAGTCTCTAACAATGGGTCAAAATTCAGGCATTCATTTTCAGTGTTTCAGAAATCTTTGTAAAGAAAATGTGTATAACCCCAAATTACATAGAGAGTTGGGGAACAGAGCAGGGAAATCGTGCTCCTGTTCTATTCATATTCTCAAGGTCATATACATATATATGTGTGTGTGTGTATATATATATTTTTTTAATTTGGTTTGTTAACATATCTTCATGACAATATTTGACCATTTCTTCCTAAAGAGTCAAAACGGAAAAGAGAAAGAGAGAGGGGTGAAAGAAGTGAGGGTGACAGAGAGGGGAGGCAGAGAGGAAGAATAGGTCACTAGAAAAGGTATAAGATATTTCTGTGGCTAAAGGCTGGTAGTTGGAATTTCACTGGTTCTGAGCAGAATGGCTTTACTCAGAGTCCAGTTGAATGACAAAATTTTACCTTCCACCAGGTTTCCCGAAAGAAAGAGAGGTTCAGGACACAAACACACAACCACACAACCTGGCAGACCCTCAGAAGGAGGAGAGAAATCAGGAAGGTCTCCCTCAGAATCTCCTGGGACCTCTTCCCTCCTTCTCCTACAGCAACCCCTCACCCCTCGTGTGAGCAAGACGGAGGGTAGCAGAAGAAGGCCGAGTGGTGCTCTGATGGTCTCTGAGGGAGGAAGGAGACATCCGGCAAAACCGCACCATGGGATAAAGACAGTCCGAGCAATGCTGAAAGATTTCCACATGCCAGGTTTTTGGGTGCTTGATTTACCATTCAAGTGAGCACAGCTGTGAGGAGGGGACGCGGCTCCAAGCCAAGAAGGGGAGAGGAGGGGAGAGCGTGAACAAGAAGGAAGAGGATTGTTTGCAGACTAGACTATTAAATTGACTTGGAAATAGTTCCCCTCTTTCCTCCCTGGATAAAATAGTTGTCTATTTCAGATGGATTACCCCAAGCTCCCTGCTAGAGCCCGTAAGTGCTGTTTATACAGTGAGCTAATTGCCGTAATAGAGCCCCCCAGTCACTACCCAGCTTCGGTCCAGTTTCCCCTCATGAGCTTCCTTCGTGGAGGCCTGTGTGTGGACCTTTCTCTCAGCCCCCAACAGTGAGCATAGTGGGAAATATGCAATTATTCACTTTATCGCTATTGATGCCGCCAATGCCGATGGCCGTGGGTTCCCCTGGGCTTTTGGAGAGCGGGGATGCTGTCCAAGTGAAGCCGCCATGTCTGGAGTCAAAATGATCTTTTTTTGGGACAAGGCCTGAGGTTCACTATCATCGGAGCCTTGCTTGCAGAGCTTCTAGGAGTTTGGGTTTGGGGTTGAGTTCACATTGTCGTAAAAACTGTCGCCTCATTCCCTAGTGGGTCTCACTTTTACCCTAAAATCAGCAGCAGTAATAACAGCTTATGCTTTTCCTTTAGGTAGCTTTCCATAGCTTAGTGGAATGCGTCTGTCACTGCATGAAAGTCAAGGCCAGCCGGACACTCGGTGCACATGCACTGTGGCCACCAACCTCTTTTCAGTTGGAACTTGCTCATTCAACATCCTTCACCTTTATTATGCCTTTAGCTCAAGAAGCTTCCATCCAGATCCCATTCCGATGCAAGAACCGATCTCTCCAGCGCTGAGACCTTGGCTCCTGTATCTCTTGTGGCTCCCGTAACACTTTGCCTTGAACAGCCTTAAGACAACGCATGTTTATCCTCTTACAGTTCTGGAGGCCAGAATTCCAACATGGGTCTCACTGGGCTGCAGTCAAGGTGTGGGCAGGGCTGTCTTCCTTCTGCAGGCTCCAGGGGCAGATCTGTTTCCTTGTCTTTCCCAGTTTTTAATGTTGCCCACATGCTTTGGCTCCTGGCCCCTTCCTCCACCTTCAAAGTGGCCAATCCTGTGCTTCCTGCGTCACATCACCCCAATTCCTTCCTCTTGCTTTCCCTTGCACTTTAAAGAACGTGTGTGATTTCACTGACCCCACCCGTATAATCCAGGATAATTTCCCTATCTTAAAGTCAGCTGCTTGGCAACCTGAATTCCATGCACCGCCCAAATTCCTCTTTGTCTTGGAACCTTTGTCTTTGACTCTGGGCAGTAGAAGGTGCCATCTTGGGGGCATCCGCCTACTTTAGTTTATCTTCTGAAGATCTGTATCTCATCCTCCCCACTTGGCAGTCGCACAGCTAATCATTCAGGGGACATACTTCTAAATGGATCCTGGGACACTCCTGCCCAAAGATAGAATACACTTTTGCATGCATACATGCACGCACACATACCATCCTTCCCAGTCTCCTGAGGTGGACCACAATCCAAGCCCCAGGAGGCAATTTGGGGTTGTAGTCTAAGAGCTCAGAACAACAACTGGTCTATTGCAAACACTCAATAAATATTTCTGGGGTCAATCAATCAATCAGAAGAATAAGTTCCACAACAGGAATGGCATAGCAATGTAACACCTGGGTCCTTGAGTCAGACACCAGATTCATTTCTTGTGTTTATTCTTATTCATTTCTACTTAAGAGTTCTAGAACTCTCTTAGGGAGGCTCAGTGACCCCCACCTCTAGAGAGAGGATCAAGTCCCCTGCCTGCAGACCTGCTGTCTGGATGAGAGTGTGCCCAGCCGATGGCCTGGGATGCCCTAATTCTGAAAGAGCAGATGCCACTGTGGTCTCCCTTGCCCTAGCCGTTAGCATCTTGGACAGAACGCAGACATGCAGACAAATGAGGGCCTCAGACGTTACAGGTGCTTAGGGGGAAATGTCTTTGCATCCGCCGTTGGGAGACAGAGTAGGAAACACTCAGTTTCAACCTCAAGGAGGCTTCATAGGTGTGTTAACACTTGAACTGAATCTGAAACAATGAGTAAGTGTCAGAAGGATGGGAGAAGGGGAGGGGGTGTTCCAGGACAGGGACCGGCATGAGCAGAAGCCCGAGGGCACGGAGCTGGAAGCAGGTTTATAGGAGTGGAGCTAAGGGAATCGTGAGGGTACCAGGCAGGACCGACAAGGCGGCTGGAGCGGAGGAGGGATGAGTGGGCTGTGGGGGCAGACCCCACGTGCCGTATGAAGGGGATTTGACGTCTAAAGATGGCGGCTGAGAAGCTGGATGTGCCACGGATGTTAGCCCAGAACCACTGTCCCCAACTCTTTTTGTCTCTCACCCATTCACACCCCTGACACACACACCACACACACATATGGTAGTCTCTCAAAAATGACACACACGTGGAACACGCACACGCACTGAATCTACACAGTTTACCTTCTAGGATGACACACGTGTTGAGGGCCTAAACCCCATATACGCACACACCATAGTCCACAGAACTGCGAACAGAGGACATGGACTAGATGCCTCACCGGCCGTGTAGCCAAACATGCACACGCACAGAGGGACACGCATGGAAGCATGCTAACATGCACGGACACGCGTACAGTCACACTTGTGGCCAGGCAGCACACACCGGCGGAACTAAGCACAGGCCTACGAACAAAGGACACACTCACACTACCCACATGTACGTGCAGAAACGGACCCTGCAGAGCTCCCCACACACTCACCCAAACACACACCCCTATGGAACAAGGACTCATACCATTTAATCAAACACACACGTGCACACACGTTGACCATGCACACGCAGATGCCTCATTTCTTTCCGGAATGTGTCTGGGTTCGAAGGCAGGCAGTTGTCTGGCCTGAGGCAGCCTGCAAGTACTCTCCAGGCGCGTCAGGCAGAGCAGCTCTAAGACGTGCTTTGGGTTTCACGGCTTATGTCCACCTCTCTCCCCGTGGGTGAGGGCAGTGGGGACAAGGAGCGCCTTAGTGTTCCCCGAGCACCCCGCTTCTGTCTCTCTGGCAGCCCAACCCCTCTCCATCTCCCTAGCCTGCGACAGCTGGATGTTGTCCAAGAGCATTGCTGGGTCTTTTGCAAGAGTTCCCCATGTACGACTCACTGCCCAGCCTCTTTTCCAAACGGAGTTGGCCGGCGGCCAGGCCACCCTGGGGGAGGGGGCAGAGCCAAGTGCTCAGTGGCTCCCAGCACTGGGGGGCCCTCCTCAGCTGCTCTCCCCGGGGCCCTGTTTGGGTGATGAGCCCAGCCAGCGCTCGGGCTGTGCGGGGAGGAGTCCCGCACAACATCTGCTTGGCCTCTCTGGGGCTAGTCAAGCAGAGCTTCCTCTTCTGCCTGCACTCATCTAGGAATTGGGTTCCAATGAGCTGGAACCTTGTGTTTCGCCTGAAGTTTTGACAAGTTGTTGCTTCCTGGCAGCCGCCGGGATGGGGCTGTGACCTCCATCTGGGTTAGTGAGTGGAAGGCGTACCTCGCGCCTACCGCACTGTCCCAGTTCACTCGCCCTGCTCCAAGGAGCTAATAAACAGGGTCACGCCTCATATTGGGTGCATGGCCTCCTCCTTGGAGACCATTTCATGCCCTCAATCGGAGCAAGCCTCAGCGAATGGAGCCTGAGCCCCTCCTCTTCGTGAGAGACGGAGAGAAACGTCGGCACCAGTATAGGCTAGCCCAGGACGTTGACAGTGCGACTCAGATGTTACCCACAGCCCCCATGCCTATCAGATTTAGCTAAAATTAGTCCAAACCCTAATTCCACAGATTTTCAAAGCCCAGAGTCGTCCCCACAATTACTGCGAATTCCCCCCAACAGTTATCTCCTCAGCGTTCTGCCAGCCTCTGAGCTCTCCACCCTCATCAAGCTGAACAAGAAGCCCATATTTTAAAGGGATTTCTGAAATAAATCCACTCATCTGAAACACTCTGAGTGCAGGGGCCCGACCGGAAGTTTGATGAGCTTGGAAGGGCGGCGTGTCCGGGACCTCCGGCGCGCCTGCAGGCACCCCAGCATCAGGCTCATTCTGCTTCTCCCTTCCCTTTCCCTTTCCTCTCTGGAGGGACCCACAAGCCCATCCGCATCGCCCTTAGCCTGCTCACATTCAGGGCCGAGACGGGTTCCATCACCCATCCCCAGACAGACCTTGTCGAATATTCTTAACTCCTAAAAGTGGGTGTCGGATCATAAGAAATTTTCAGCACAGCTGCCAAGAAAAGAAAATACTTCCCATGACATTCCATAATCAAGCTGTGTGTTTGGCAAAGAAAGTCCCCCAACAAAGGTGAAGGAACGTCCCAAAAGGAAGCTCCCAGAGAGGGACCGCCTTCGGTATTAGGGAGAGGCCTATTCAGCTCAATGAAGAGAGATTCTGGGAATTACATGCCCAGCCTGACTCTTCGTTTACCCAAGCAGTGGTGAGAGGCGCCCCTTATCGGGGCCCGGGAAATGTCCCTCCAGCTAGGGTCTGAGGCTTTGTTCCAGGCTGACAACAAAGGTCTGACCTTCAAACACCCACCGCCCCCCCACCCCCCGCCCTGCCCCAAGTCACTGTGGTTTCTCCGGGCCAAGAGGGGGAAGAAGGGGCCGGAGCAGGTTACAAGGCCTCCTCCGAAGAGCTGACTGGTGGCCATTCATCCCCAGAAGGGCTTCCTTTCAACAAAGTCTGTTTGTTTCCCCCAAGAGCCCTGGGGACTCTTTGCCAAGACAGAATGACTCACTGGCTCCCAGGCCTTGCCTCCCTCGGGGAGACAGTCAGCCAGGGCTCTCCTCGCAGCAGAGCAGGAGAGAGCCTCCATCTGCTTCTGCGTTGATGTGGACTCTACAGAGTGAGCTTGGTGAGAACTGCCACCCAGGGAAGGTTCCAGGTGAGGCCTTAAGGCCTCAGTGCTAGCGCGGAATTCCCTTGTCCCTGCTTGCTGGCTCCCTTCGAGGGTTCAGATATCATCACGTTGAACATGAGTCTGTGACGGGACGCCTGGGCGGCTCAGTCGGTTAAGCGGCTGCCTTCGGCTCAGGTCATGATCCCAGCGTCCTGGGATCGAGTCCCACACTGGGCTCCTTGCTCAGCAGGGAGCCTGCTTCTCCCTCTGCCTCTGCTGCCACTCTGCCTGCCTGTGTTCCCTCGCTCTCTCTCTCCAACAAATAAATAAGTAAAATCTTTAAAAATATATATTAAAAAATTAAAACAAACAAACAAACAAACATGAGTCTGTGAGCCCACTCCACTAGCGATCTCTGGAAGTAATAGCCAACCTTGGAGGCAAAAGCATGACTCCTCATGCTGGATGGTTTAAAAAAAACCTCCTTTTTAATATTTGAGATGCTTTCAGAAAAGCTTTGTTGACGACAGAAATTTCTCTCTTCACATCAGTCAAGATCAGTTAGAGACACCAGCAAGATATTTGCACTGCTGGAAGACTGGATAAAATCCAACCAGCTGGGGCGATTTTGCTTCAGAGTCATTGTCTATTACGTTAGGACCCTACCTTACTTGCTCCTGGCCCCAGACGGTTGCTGTGTGGTCAAGATCAAGACAAGGGGCTTACTCCAGTCCAAACAGTGTGCACAGTCAGCACATTCAGACAGCATCTGGCCTCTCCCCATAGATCCAACACAGGTCTCCAGGAAGTGTTGGTATCTTTATACCCATTTTGAGAAAACTTAAGGCCTACAGAGAGCCCAAGTGAGCCCAAGCTCACACAGCTAATATCAGATTACTCAACACGTGAGTCAGGCAATAAGGTAGTAGAAGGAGAGTGCTCAGGTAACCTAGAGACCCCGAAATATTTTAGGGTTTTTAAGCACCTAAGAAGCCCATGTATTAAGTAGCAGTGGGTATGCTCATTAGAAAGCAAGTTTGTCTCTCGACTAAAAACAACTTCAATATTTCTTCAACCATATTGGCCCCGGCAAGTTATTTCCTAAAATAGAGAGTTATCCACTTCCAAGTAACGTTGGTTGGCTTTTCTCCTCTTTCCTCCCAGCAAGGGAGGTGTCACTTCTTCATTTGACAAGTCTTGACACAGCGCTTCCTTTGAGCCCCTCATTCTGTTGAGGCTGCAGATAAAGTTGGTGACCAAAAGGGACATGGGACTCACAGTCTAGGACAGGTTTGCCAACCTCAGCACTGTTGACCTTTGGACCTACATGATTCTTTGTTGGGGGGCTTGCTCTAGGCATTCTATGATGTTCAGCAGCATCCCTGACCTCAACCCCCCAGCCCCATTGTGACAACCAAAAATGTTTCCAGACATGGCTTCTGGGGGCACAGCCACAACCATAGGGAATCGATGCTTCCCAAGAGAAGTCATGCTAGAACACAACACTGACGGCTGTCAGTGCAGGAGACCTCAATGACCAGCCCTGAACCTGATTTTCTCGGTAGAGGTGATCGCTAAGTAGAAGTGGGCAGACCTTAGTGGAGCCAGCAGGAAGAGCCCATTGGTAGGTGAAGGAGATGGGCTTTGGAAACATATTTCAGGAGCAGAGGGACGGCATGCCCCTAGGCAGGGAGGGATATGTGATCCTGATCTGAGGCCTGCGTAGTTCAACATTCGCATCAGAGCTCAGATTACAGACGAAAGGCGGTGCTATTCAATGGGCGGCTGACAGGCTGTGGGGAGAAATGACAGAATCTGTACTCTAGAAGGTCTCACCAAGTTAGATCCATGGGCCAATATTATGATGCACGACCAGGAACAAATCCAGACTCCTGCACTAGGATCCCAAATATCCAGCCATTAAGATGGAAAAGGCAGAGGATTTTAGAAGGTGTTGGGTATAAACCAGCGCATCTCACATTCATTGGTGCATGAGAATCCCTGGGGAAGCTTGTTAAAGCACAAATTTCTGGGCCCCACCCCCAGAGTTTGTGACTCAAGATTTGGGTCCTGGGTGGAGCCAGAGAATTTGCATTTCAAACTAGTTCTCAGATGATGCTAATGCTGCTGGTCTGGGGATTAACTGGGGAACCACTGGTAGAAGCCTGCTTTCCAAAGATGTTAATAGCAATGGGGTCAAATTAGTAGAGACATGGTGTCTAGTGTGAGGAGGTGAAAACCTCACGGCTCCAGCTACCGCTGGGATCCGGGAAGAATGCTGAGCACTGTATTTTCAGGAGATCTTTGGGAAGTTGGAAGATGTCCAGAGAAAAGCAAGAAAACTAGATGATGAAAAGCGATTGCAGAACGTGGGGTGTTTGGCCGAGGATAGAGGAGTTATGGGAAGAACCCGAGGGCTGCTTCTGTTAGTGTGGTGCTGTACCATAAAAATGGATTTGATTCATTCGGAATCCCCACAGTGAACCACATTAGTTCAAGATAAGACAAACCAGGGTGGGAGCGTCCGGGACACAGCTTTGGCTTCAACATGTGGATTCTTGTAAGCAATGATAGCTCTAGTACAGCACTGTCCATAGAAATATAATGTGAGCCATATATATAATTTAAAATTGTCTAGCAGCTCTAATATAAAAAGTAAAAAGTGAAGAAGTAGGTGAAGTTAATTTTAATAGTACTTTTTTAATTTAACCTAACTTTTATTTAACCTTTTTTATTTGCTATTCCAAAGCATCTTTATGTGGACGTGTAATCGATATAAACATTTTTCGTGAGACAGTTTCCATTCTTTCGCTTGTCCCGTGTTCTAAATCTGCGGTGCGCTTTGTACATACAGGTCGTTTCTGTTCCATTCGAATGAGCCAGAGGCAACGATCTCCTTCACCCTATGGGGCTTGGGGGTCCACCCTGGATGGCTCAGCTCTTGTGAGCCAAAATCGGTCATGGTGAAGTGAACACTTCCTAATTTTAATCAGTTTCTTTGCCCTGTGACTGTGTTTTGGATTTAATGACATTTGTATCCCATTCATATATTCCTGTTTTAAGTTAAATGAACTAATTCTAAGATTTTCTATACGTTTTAAGAATTGCATAACATGCTTTAAGTTGTCTGGAGGCAGCCTGGAGAGCTATAAATAGAGATGGTATTGGGACTCTTGCTTATAAGTGACAGGAGACTCGATGCAACTTAGATTATTGGAGGGGGAGACGAACCATGAGAGACTGTGGACTCTGGCAAACAATCTAAGGGTTTTGGAGGGGTGGGGGGTGGACACTGGGTGAACCAGGTGGTGGGTATTATTGCACATATTGCATAGAGCACTGGGTATGGTGCATAAACAATGAATTCTGGAACACTGAAAAGAAATTTTAAAAAATAAATAAAAATTTTTTAAAAAATGAACATCCCAGAACAATGTATTGGCTTACATTTTGAAAAGTTCAGAGGTGATGTTGGCTTCTGGCATGGATAGACCCAGATGTATCAATAGTGTCATCAGGAACTAGTTCCTGATGCTCCCCAACTCGCTCACTCCTGTTGCCTTCATGCTTTACTTGGATCCCCCGGAGGTAGAAATATGGCCACTGGAAACTCCAGGCTTAAATCATCCTTACAGTAAACATTCCCTACAGAATGAGCTTCTTTTTTTCAAATAGTTCTAAATAGTCTGGATTGGAGGCTTTCTTGGCTTGTCTTGGTGGTGTATTGTTCATCCCAGAATCCAGTACTGTGGAGATGTATTTGGTCAGTGCCCTCACCTCTGGAGCCAAGACTCCAGGGAGTCAGCCCTGAGAAAACAAGAATGGGGCTGGGGGTGGGATCCCCAGAGGAAAGGGAAGTGTTTGAGGGACACAAATATCCGATGTCCCCCAGAGATGGGCACTAAGGATAGAAACCAATGGCCATTTTATCCTGGATTTATGAAAATTGCCTTTTTGAAGGGTCCAGTTTCTCTTTACTCTGAAGGCACAGCTTAGGATTTCATAGATGAGGAGCTCAATTTAAGACACTGATCTTGAGTATGAGATCTCCTCTGTGACTCTCGCTGTGCTTTTGACCAATCTACTTTAAGAGGTCCTGTCCTGTAGTTGAATTTAGGCGACACACTGAAATCAGATTGAGGCATGGAGAGGTGAAAGAATAAATTTAAATTTGCACATTCCTAAAGAATTCAGAAGAGCGAAACTTGGTTAAGCCAAGTTAGTCTGTCTTTCTCCTTCCCTCTCCCAAACAATGAACTTTCAACCAAAATGGTGACTGATCTCACACCAAAGGTCTCTGGCGTCAAAGATGTGAAAATCTTGCAAGGCTCAAAGTCTAACTGCCTCTGATTCCTGGATATCCAAAACACAATCATATCATCCATATCATATACATATCATCCGAAAACCTACAGTTCTCACTGATGGACATTCTTTGTTTGTGCTAGTTACTCATTCTACCTTTCCCACTAATATTTGTGGGATATTTGTTTCCTATTATTAAGAGTCTCTTATAGTTTGCCTTCCTCTCTGATTTCATCTTATTTTTGTTTCTTTAATTCCGCATGTGTGTGAAATCATGTGATAATCATCTTTCTCTGATTGACTTATTTTGCTTAGTATAATACCCTTGAGTTCCATCCACATCATTGAAAATGGTAAGATTTCACTTTTGATGGCTGAGTAATATTCCACTGTGTGTATATACCACATCTTCTTTATCCATGCATCTGCCGATGGACATCGGGGCTCTTTCCATAGTTTGGCTATTGTGGACATTGCTGCTATAAACACCGGGGCCCAGGTACTCCTGTAGATCCCTACATTTGTATCCTTTGGGTAAATACTGAGTAACACAATTGTTAGGTCGTAGGGTAGCTCTATTTTTAACTTTCTGAGGAGCCTCCGTACTGCTTTCCTGCTGTCAGCTCTGGCATTTCTTAACCTTGTATCTAGGACACTCTTAAACTTGTTTGGGTCTCAGTTTCTTCATCTGTAAGAAATTATAATCCTGTCTTGCTGGGTTGTTTTTTAGATACATGAAGAAATGTGTATAAGTTCTTTGGTGCATAGGCCTTAATATGGTAACACGGTACTGTACTGTGGCTACCCCTTTCAAAGTCACTAGACTCTTCCCATTAGATTCTGATCTCCTGGAGGGCAGGAACTGTGTCTTAGTAAATTTTATGTCTCAAAAAAAAAAAAATTATGTCTCAATCTTCCCCATAGACATACATGTTTGTTGAAATAACATAATAAATGAATGAACACATACAGAGGAAGCCAGAAAAGTTAGTCCACAGCCTATCTCTAGGGGACTGTGGCCCTTGAACAATAATATTATACCATATCAAACTCCTTCATTTTCAGCTGAATGATGAGACCTTATTAGACTGAATCACTTGAAATGTTGCTGAAGAAACCATGCCCATGGCCAACATGAACAACCGCATATGATTCAAATTGATGAAGAGCTAAGAGTCTTAATTTTCAGTGTCTTTCAAATATCACCATATGATTAATTGTACTAAGTATCGTCCTCATCTTCCTCCTTCTAACCACAGTGACCGATCAGAGACTTAAACTCAAAATAACAGTGTGTGTACATTGAAAATGCCTGCTTGCCAACCAAGCTGTAAGTATCCCAGGTCCTGAAATCTCAAAGTTGACTTTCTGAATAAAACACAACCCCCCACACCCCCATTAACCATGCCCCATTTTGGAACTAGGGAGGCTCCCTATGTATTTTCAACTTGAAAAACGCACACGCTCATCTCATTAAAGTCTACCATATAGCATCATCCCGGTTACTTTTAAAACCTAAAATTTCAAGCCAGGAAGTGAGGAAAGGCAGTGGGCACCCAAATCATCTCTAGCCCAACTGACTCAGAAGCAGTTGGGCTGGGTAAACTCCCTTATAAAAAAAAAAAAAAAAAAAAAAAAAAAAGGTCATCCCTTATTTGGATTTGAAAAGCCCTTCAGTCCCTGCTGTTAATCTGGTCCTAACCATATTTTGTAAATACAAAGTCTGGTTCAATGGTCCCACCGAGACCACATTTCCCAATAATGAGGGAAATGGTATTTACAGGAAGGTCTGAAACTTTCCCTCAGTAGCCTGCATTTTTGTAAGTCCCGTATGAAACCTCCATGTGGGCATGACTAATGGATCCTCCTAATTAAATTTTTACAACATTCCAGGGCTGGAGTGTCAAATGTTTGCTTCGAGCTTGTCTCCTTGTAACACTGTCAAATAAGTCTCCCCTCCCCCTCCTCCTCACACCTCTTTGGGGGGCTGTAGGCTGCATTCCAATGTCCTATGAAATCAGAATTTGGTTGATAGGGATGAAGAAATGGATTGTCAAGTCGTTTTTGTAAGCCAACCTACCTTTACCCATCTGGAGAGGTTAAAAGTGAGGGGAAAAAAAAAACCCAAAAAACAAAAACAACCCTCCTTCTAGCCAAGGTAGGATTCCTTATGGGAGGTGGA
Source organism: Mustela nivalis (assembly GCF_964662115.1). Lineage (NCBI taxonomy): Eukaryota > Metazoa > Chordata > Mammalia > Carnivora > Mustelidae > Mustela > Mustela nivalis. The sequence goes on from NC_139037.1 coordinate 8,025,480, forward strand.
AAAAGTCACTTTCAGTGGATAAAAAGATCATTGCTGTTGTTTATAAATTCTTACTCAAAAGACTAGAGTATGCATTTAGCAAGATGGAATTTTAACTTTGAAAACATACTTAAAGTTAATAGATTCTATGGACTTCAAGAAAAAAAACTCCTTGATAATCTACAATACATGTTTTCTTGGTCCTTGCTGTGTTGGACCCCAGGCCCATCTCCTTATCAGCCATTGAGGATTGGTCACAAAATAAGTAGATAATGGGCAACGTGTCTGAAGCTGCTCAGTAAAAAGAGGAAATAGAATCTGATTTTAGTATTGACTATCGGACTCCAAATTGGGCTGCTGGTTCAAGGCGGTGAACTCCCTCAGCACTGCCATGGCAGATGTCAGAGGAACCTTTTTGGAGATGGAGGCTCAGGATGGACACATGTCGGTGAATCCCCACATGCCTTCCATGCTGCGGCAGCACCAGGACTGGTCCGTGTCACCACCAGGACTGGTCCGTGTCATCACCAGGACTGGTCCGTGTCACCACCAGGACTGGTCCGTGTCACGTGCAACTGAACCACCAAGACTATGTTAAAATGCAGATTCTCAAACCCTGTCCCAAAACTTCTGAGTCAGAATCCAGAAGTGGTAACAGGGATGTTTTACATGTTAAAGAGCTCCCAGACAAGGCCTACCAACCTGAACTTGGAGATCCCCTCCAGAGCTATTAGGGAGGTCAGAACAGAACTCTGCACAAAGCTGGGCTGGAGGTTCCAGGTGACAAACAAGTCATAGAGTAACCAAGAACAGATGGAGACCCTTCCCAGGGAACCACGTTCTCAGTGCCAGGAAACTTGTTTTCATCTAGCCAGAAGAGTCCTGTAGACACACTGAGGCTCACTTCATCCCCAAAAGGGCCAGAGATGATTCTTCAAGAATCAGTCAGAGTGGGGACTTGTCATCTGCTGTCTTCCACTATGTCCTCTGTGGTGGGCCCACCCTCCTTGCAAGTGCTCAGAAATACATATGCACAAACACTCAAATGAGTTCATTTCCACTTATGCATACCAGCAGACCCACTCTTGCAAACAGACATCTGTGTGCATATAATCTGTGCATATACTACTGCACATGTACACCTAAGCACATCCAGAAGTTTGCCCCACCCCACCTTATCTGAGGTTTCGCTTTGTGTAGTTTCAGTGACCTGTTGTCAACTGCAGTCAGAAAGCAGATGCTCTGTCTTCTTTCTAACATATCAAAAGATCCATGTTAGCCTAAATGGTAGCCTAACTGTAGATCACAATGCCTACATCACTGGCCTCCTGTCATTCCATCACATGGGCATTTTTTCATCTCATATCACCCAATAAGATACTTTGAGAGAGAGAGAGAGACCACCTTTGTGTAACTTCTATCACAGCATATTGCTATAATTGTTCTATACTACTATTAATTATTATTATTAATCTCTTACTGTGCCTAATTTAGATTTTATTTATTTATTTGACAGACAGAGATCACAAGTAGGCAGAGAGGCAGGCAGAGAAGGGAAGCAGGCTCCCTGCTGAGCAGAGAGCCCAATGTGGGGCTCAATTCCAGGACCCTAGGATCATGACCTGAGCTGAAGACAGAGGCTTTAACCCCATGAGCCACCCAGGCGCCCCTACTGTGTATAATTTAAAAATCAAACTTTATCATAATACCTATGGGTAGGGAAAAAACACTCTCTGTAAGGTTTGGTACCATCCACGGTTTCAGGCATCCCCTGGGGGTCTTGGAACATATCCCTTGTGGATAAGAAACTGCTGTGCCTACTTGTACTACTCCATATCTGCTTGCCCACGTGTTCTAACACAAGGATGCTGTGCCTCCGCTCACGATGAGCCAAACTAACCTTCCTTCAAAATATTTTTCTTTATAATGCGTTGTAGGAAAATCACTAACCACAAGCTATTCTGGAAACCATGTTCCTCTAAGGGCTCCGTCCTAATGTGGGAATCAGCTAAGTCCACAACACATGGTTGACCTGAGTCAGAGTATGATGCGATTGTCAGAAGTTTGTGATGCAACCAAGAAGGATTTCTTGGCATCCATTTCTCCCGGGTCCTGATCCTGGGAGAAGTTCAGCACCATCCTGAACAAAGAAATAGAGGAGTGTGGTGCCTCGGGAGGACTTAGGAATCGGGGGGGCCTCACAATATGTGTCTTTGGCTACCACTGCTGTATGAGCTTGGGTGAGTTATTTACCATCGCATTCCTGAGTCTCAGGTTCTTTTTGAATGACACCATGTATGAAGTCGTACATGTACATGTACATGTTCATGTATGAAGTTGGCTTCCTGTACAAAAGTACCTAGTCCTGTACAAAAGTACCTAGTCCCTCAGTAAAAAGAGGTGATCAATCTGTGACTGGCTTGGCAGAGTGCGTGTGTTCCATAGGCTTCAGATTCTAAAAGTTCTTGGTTTGAATCTTAGCTTCTCAACCTATTGGTTGGGATGTTTTGTGCAAGTTTCTTAACTTCTCTGAATATCAGGTTTCTCATCAGAAAAAAAATAACGCCCCCACCAAACTCACAGAGCTGTTGGAGGAAGAATTGTGTTTGTGAAGCACGAGAACTCAGCACACCTAGGAAGAATTTTTTTTTTCCCCCTTCTTCTCCGAAAGGAATATCCCATCGGAAGGACAGCTGAAGGCAGTTATTTCCTCCGTCAGGGGATGCTCAAGACAGGAGACTGTTAGGGAAGGATTCATTCCCGAAAACACAGGCCACCCAGTGATCCTTCAGAAGAAGTGAATCCGTATTTCTTGTGTCACCTAGGCTGAAGGAAATGCCCTTTTGCCTGCTGTCTGTCTTTGGATCAAACTCTCCCCAGAATGGAAAGCATCTTTCTCCTTGAGCTGGGAATGGTTCTTTATGAAGGGCTTTGCTGTCTTAGTCAGGGAACGGATAACCTTTTACATCTGGCGAAATGACTTCAATAGGTCTTCAGACCCAGTGAGGCTCATTATTTCTTATTGGGGTATCCTTGGGTAAGAAGAGTCATCTCTCTGAGTCTCTATTTCTTTGTTTTAAAACATTGGGATAATAATGCCTGCCTTACAGGGTTTTCATGGGATTGAATGCCTAGTGTCATTTTTGAGTGCAAGTTAACTATCCTGGTGATGGAGAAAAAGAGGGCTTCGTGGGGTTATCTCCCCATCTACAGCCTTCTCAGTCCTGGGCAGAAAGCCAACACTAGCTCAGGAGGTGGCCCCAAGCTTGCCTTGGGTGGAAGACATATTAGCTGACTAGAATGGTTGTGAAATGAGGGTTCTAAAAAATTATCGATTCTTCAAAAAGTTAAATGCAGAATTACAATATGAGCCAGCAATTCCATTTCTAGGTGTATCCCCCCAAAAACTGAAGAGAGGTCTTAGAGTCAATACTTGTACATGACTATTCATAAAGCTCTTTACAATACCCCAGAGGTAGAAGCAATCTGGTTTCCACCCCCGGATAAATGGCTAAGCAAAGTAAACATGGTACATCCATACAATGGCATAGTATTCGGCCATAAAAAGGAAACGGATTTCTGCTGCTTGCTACAGTGTGGGCGTACCTTAAAAACTTGGCATTCCGTGAAAGAGGCCAGACCCAGAAGGTCACATGCTACATGGTTCCATTTAGAGGAAATCTCCAGAATGGGTGAACCCATAAAGTTAGAAAGCAGGGTCGTGACTGCAAGCGGCTGAGGAGTGGGGCCGAGGAGGGGCTCCCACGTCATGGGAGCAGGGTTTCTTTTGGGGTGATGGCAATGTTCTGGAACTAGACAGAACTGATGGTTGCACAACATGGCGAATGTACCAAATGGCCTTGAACCGTGCACTTTAAAATGGATACTTTCAGGTGACGTCGATTTCACCTCAACTTAATAAGCAAAACCCTCGCCAGTCCCCGTGTGGGAATCTCGATGCCACAGGTGAAGAGAGGAGGAGAAAAGGAGGCAGTGCTTGTGGAAGCACCGATAAAAAATGTGCACTTTGAGGGCCGGGCCGTCCCCTAAATCTCTTTAATTAAGACAAAGAGGACAAGGGCTATGGGGCCGCTGCAGTTCAGCATTATGAACAGCAGCAGAGCGAGGTACCAGTCAGTGGCTTCTCGGGAAGGGTCAGCCACCGGGTTTGTTTTAAAGTCGAGTTAACACGTGAAGTGTGCAAACACTACTGTCGGCTCTTTTGTCCCTGCTCTCCCCAGCCCTCTCCACCAGCTCTCTCGGCTTGGCATGCGTCCTATTTTCCAAACAGCAGCTGTGCGCAGTTGAATAGTAAATCAAACACCCTAAAAAAACCGTTGTTTTAAAACAATGTCTCAGATTTCCCATATATTTCATTTCTATTTTCCTTCCCCAAAACCCTCGCCTCAGACAGCAGTGGTAGGAAGCTCATTCAGGTGGTGAGCCTCTGTCCTGTTCGCAGGGGACGGACGCGTGAATCCCCACCCAGGAGCGGCGGCCGGGGCAGGTTTCACAGGCAGAGTAATTCCAGGCAGGTCCCGGATGGTTTTAGGAAGCGGGTTGTGAACAAACGTTCTTGGACAGGAAGGGATTGGATGGCTGGGGCTTTCTGGGGACACACGGCGGCAGGGTGAGCCTCGAGTTCCGAGGAGGTTGGCACCCTCAGGGCCCCAGGCCCAGGGCTCGGCAAGCCATTCTGCAGTCCCCGGTGAAGGCTGCGTGGGTTCCAAACTCACTGTCTGGGAGGCAGTTTTCCTGGGGAAAGAGACCAGCGGTCGTAGCGAGGAATCTTCCCGAAGGGTTGGTGCCAGGCTTCCTGGCAAATCGCACACCCGGACACACATAATTACACCCTCACAGGCCCCAGTCCTATGGGTGTGTCAGCTCAGCCTCCAACTTTCCTTGAATCAGGGTCTGTCAGCCTGGGCATTGCGGACATCGGGGTCTGATCCTTCTTCGTTGAGCAAAGTCATGGTCGACGCTCACAGAGGTGGGATGGCTCGCCGGAGTCACATGCTGTTAAGTCACGGAGCTTATCAGGTGTTCACTCAGCAAACATTTTAGCCCGTCCGCTGTGTATTGAGCACAACTACAGGCAGGCTGGCCGGCACACACTTATTGAACATCCGCACGATACTGGATATTAGGGATGCCCGAGAGATGGCAAGAGTGGAGGAGACAGAAAATAAACACGCAAAGCGGTTTCTGGGACCCACTGGCCTCTGGGGCTTAATCATGCTTTGGTGGGGGCTGCCCTGGGCATTGTAGGAGGTTTAAGAGCCTCCTTGGCCTCTACTAGATTCTAAGAGCACCCCCCAGTCCTGACGACCAAAGATGCCTCCAGACATGGCCACATGTGCCCTCAGGGGCAAAATTATGCCCCGTTGAGGACCACCTTCAAATGAGATGGTGTGGTCAAAGGAACCATTCCAGAGAAAAAGGAATGTATTCCAGAGATGACCTCCCTTGGGAAGGACTGTCCAGGGAGGAGAGATGCCCCTGGGGTGTGACAGTCAACCCTGCTGAGAAGGAAGGCAGTATTTAATCCATAATTGGGCTAGCAAATTTACCTGAAATTACCTTATGTAATCACTCATCATTATCAGTGTTCCCCCTGGACGGTGAGTCTGTGAGATCAGGGACTGTCCCTCCAGGTGACTGTCATAGTTCCAGAACCTAAAACAGTGCCCGCCACAAAGTCCTACACCTTAAATGCAAGAAGGAATAAATCCAGACAGTCCCCTTCTCCCGAGAACGCTGTGACCTTCCTTCCTCTCTTCCTTACCCGCCTTTATTGCTCCCCCTTGGCCCTTCTGACCTCCCCTCTCCTCCCACCGGTACCCAAACATATACACCGTCAAGCACAAGTGTAAACAGGCTAACACTCCCGGCAACAGACACACGTACTCACCAACACACCAGCAGGAAATGAGAAGTAAACACCAGAAACGTGTCTTTGACTCAGTGTTCTGAGAAAACAAACCAAACCCAACAGCAGATTGCTGGGACCCAGACTCTACCGGAAATATCAACCAGCCTTTGAGCCCCTTGCTATTTGTCGATTTGTCACAACTTGAGGGCTTGATGGCCTCACCACAAGGTCACCAGAACTTCTGTGTTCATGCCAAGAAACTATGCGATCCTTTGTTTGCAGGGTAATATACTTTACCATCACATTTGTAGTGAAAAAGAACATTAAAAGACCACTCCCACCAACCCTGCCAAACACACACACACACACACATGCACACACACGTGCGCGCACACACACACGTACACACATACACACACACACTCTGTGGTTATGGAGCCCATATAAAGTGGTTCCAGTCTCTTGGCAAAGATTATTACAGGCTGGCAGAGCCGGCAGAGACGCAGTTCAGAAAACATAATCTTTTATTTACCCAGATAAATATGATATTTGCTACATAAATTTGAGGGCACTCTGTTAAACACTTTATATGCTGTACTACACCCAAAAGACCATAACTGCCTTTAGATTGAGGACAATGATTGAGAAATAGCAAACCAGGCAAATAAATTGTATGTATTTATTTTTAACTGCTTTTCCAGACACGCCGCAAGGTTTCTCTTGGGCAGCACATACTTGGCGACCTAAAATAAAAAGGGACCTCTTGATCGGAAAGAATTGCACTGCTATTCATCTTCCTCCCGGGCCGCGGCTGAACACCTGTCCCTCTGCCATTCTTGGTGAAGCAGGGGCTGTTCAGACCCGTGGCCCCTGGGCTAAATCAAAGCACCCACCCCTTCTGCCAAACTCCGCGTGGAGGAGATGTTACAAATTACAAGTCTGAGAAGGAAACTAGCCAGTTTCCTGAGTACATAGAGTCAGACCCCAAACCATACAGAGTTGAGGCGGGGACCAGAACTTCCATGAAACCACAGGCCATATTACATAAGGCTTTGCATCGGAGAAATAAACAGGGTTTAGAAGTCTTCCCAAAGGCCAGCTGCTCTTTGGTTGGAAGCATGAAGATGTCCTCGGGATCATGGCTCCGGAACCCTGACCTCTTCGTGGGCTCCTTTGGTTGGTTGGTTTGTTTGTTTGTTTGTTTTTATTACCCCCCCCCAAAGAATATTTGTTGATCATTCTGTATGTGTCCTGTGATTCTAAACACTCTGCATGACCATAATGATATCCCAAGTTCTATGTAATACTATGGTTAACCTACATCTTACTGAAAACTAAGACCTAGGGAGTTTAGGTAAGTCTCTAAAGTTTAGGGAGTTTAGGTAATTCTCTAAAGTTAACATAGTCAGTGGTGACACTGGGATTCGAATCCAGGTCATCTTTCATCAAAGCCAACACTGTTTAAACTACGGCCAGACATGAAGCCTGCACACTCCTCTTGTTTCACTGTCCCCACGGCCAGTCCCGAGTCCTCCTGGCTTCCGTCGTCACCTCTACGATAGCCACAAGATTTCTGCTTCCATGCCAGCTCCAGCCTATGGGCCACAGCTGCCTGAATTATGGTCCATAAGCAGCCTGGCTCAAAGCAACAAGAATCCCATGACTGATTAGTGATGCCTGCTGTGGGTGCAGAAGTGGTGTTTAGTGACACGTATGACCCAAGTGCCTTCCTCTGTCCTTACGCTGATGACTGTCCAATTTCCATCACTTAACAGTACTTTGTCTTCTGAATTCCGGAGTCAGATTTGCAGCCGCCTACTATCAGGGTAGCCCATTGCTACCTCCCCCTCCTCCAAGCCAGCCTCTTTTCTCATGATCCCTAATCTGGCTTTAAAAATAATAATAATAATAATTACCCACCCAGGCTCCAAGCTGGACCTGACAGCTGAGCTTAGCTTTTCTCTCTCCTTCATTCAATACTCCATTAATCATACATCTTTTCCATTCTGCTCTTCAAACATTTTGAGAATCTTCTGCCTCGGTCCAATTCCCACTCCAGACTAGGCCCTCACCGAAACTCTTGCAACGATCCACTAACGAGGGCTCTGCTCCCGCCTCCAGACTTGTCCCTCTAAGCCACGTATTCTTCCTAAAGCACAAATCTGGATATATGTTTCCTTTGCCCAAATACCCTTGCGGCCTCCCTCGGGTCAAACTCTTCAGATGACACAGAGGACCCTTCGCCACGAGGCCTCATTTAACTGTCTGCTTACCTCCATGCTCCTCATTCGCCACTCCCTCATCTTCCCTGTGCCTCAAGAGTACAACGGCCTTGCTCTATTATCCCGTCACCATTCACACCCATGGGCCTTCGCACAAGCCGTTTCTTCCACTCGTATGTCCACTGTGATTTAGTGATCCTTTATAGAGACATCCACAAGTCAACCGTTGCAGACGGTGTGCTCAGCTCTCAACGAAGGACCCAGTGTAGCCCTCACAAGCCCATCTGCAGAGACATTAGGTCTTACCCCCAGCCCATCCTTTCCTGAGTCCTCTTCAAAACAGCAGCAATTAGAACGAGATTTACAGTTAATACATCCATAAGCAAAGGTGTCCTGCAGACAGCATCCCCATGGAGGCTGGACGGTGAGACCTTTGACCCTCAGGCACCCCCTCACAATGTCAGTTGCACCCCTGGCACCTAGGCTGGTGGATTTTTGTACCAGCCGGTAGCCGCCACTGCATTCTGGGCACACCTTTCCGGGGCACACAGCTCACAGCCACTCCCTGACACGTGGGTCTGATTTAAGTGTGAGCTCCTTGAGGGCAGGGTAAGTCGGAGACAGCTTCGCCATCCTGTTGTCCCTGGGATGGGGAGCCTGGACGAGGCATGCATCCAAGAAATGGTTGTCTTTGGATCAGATGCAGTAAACCAAAGCAGAGACAACTCGGCCTCAGCACCATCCCTCATTAGTTGGGCAGCGTTGGCCCAATTATTTAACCTCTCTATGGCTCTTTATCTCCAACCACCGAACCGGAATAATAGCAGTGCCATATTCTTGGGTTCTTCAGACCTTGTTATCAATGGGTAGCTGATGGATGGGTGGATGGATGGATGGATGTGCCTATTGATGAATGAATGGATTAGTAGATAGATGAGTAATTTAATAGCTACTTTATTGCATAATTAATTAAGAAAAATGTTCTTCCATCAGTGCCGAAAGCCACCTTCCATTCACACAATTTAAAAAAAAAAAAAAAAGTGGTCCAAAGACAAAGGGTCCCTCAGGAAACAATCAAATAGCTGTAACTTTCACAGCCCTAGGGACAGCATAAAGGCTCCCTCTGGGCACTGTCTTCAGCACATCCCCTTCCCGGGCAAAGGAGGAGAGAGAGCAGAGCTTCAAGTCGGCCCTCCTTTGGGGAATTTGGAAATCCCGTCACTTCACAGAAGTCTCTCCCCTCACCCCCGGCCTCCCCAGGAGCAGTGTGCGCCTCTGAGGCTTTGCCTCCCAGGAGGAGGAAATCCTGACTTGCCGCCCCTCTGGGTCTCCCTCCATCTGCCACCCCGGAAGCACTTGTGTCTGAAGGGCTGGTGGAGAGATGCGCAGAAGGAGATGCCCCCCGAACGCCTCTTCTGTAACCTGTTAGAGGTCACCCCTCACCCGCCTGGCATCTCCCACTTGTGGCTCCTAGACCTAGCCCGCCCTCAAAGCCTGGAGTGTCCTGCCCGGGTGCTCTGTGGACCCCGAGCCTTCTTGGGCCCCTCCCCGGCTCCGCGGTATCAGCTGAGTAATCTCCCCAAGCATCGACACACAGCTGCGAGAGATGAAAACTGTACGTTGATAGATGAAACTTTGGGTAAGATTACATGGTTTTGAATATCTTGATGACATATTTGTCTGAAAAGTCTTTCAGAGGATGGCCTAATATAAATGCGCGGAAATGTTTCTAATGACTAGCATTTGTCTACAGACTTCGTTGGAGAAATTAGCATTCATGTCTCTCGGGATGTCATTTGCATTTGTATGCGGGGACCAACTTTTGAATAATCATTTCTTCCAGCTCAGAAGAGTTAACTGTTTACTCTGAACGCAGGCTGGTTTCCTTCTCAGGCTATCTGGCTGGGTCTGCAGGGTCCGGAAAGAGGTAATGATGTTCTAGGCCTATATCTCACTGCTGCCATACTCTGGAAACTTCTAAGTAGACCTCACAATACCGTTTGCCTAGCACATATTTCCTGGGCTCCAGCTGGGCTCTGGCCACACCCGCCGAGTTATTGGAACCCACCCCCTGTTGTCCTCAAGAACTTCAGCTTCCTACAAACCCCAGGCCCACAAGGGTGACATCTGAGACCTGTCTGGTCACAAGCTGACCTAGAATGCTGCCCAGGGTGACAGAGAGTCCGTTGAAAACCCATGGAAAGCAGTGAGTGTGTGAGGGCAGCACTGGTCCCCTTCCATGATTCTGGTTTCTTAGAGGTCCTTTGGCTGAAGTCCAGGGCATTTTCCTGGCTCAATTTTGCATTAAATAGAGTGAAAAGGAAAGGTCTGGATAAAACCAAGGAGAGCTCAGTTCTAAGAGGGGCACTTCTCTGCTCCGTGATGTCCAGGCAGAAAATTAACCTATTCTGGCATCAGTTTTGTCGTCCATAATTCAGAGCAGTAATCCCACCAATTACTCAGAATTAAGGAGACACGAGTCGATCATGCATGTAAAATCCCAAGACTTGGCTCATAGTAGACACTCAATAAATAGGACTTGTCCTGCGCTGTCTCCCCGGCACCCCCGGTGCACCAGCAGCAGCAGCACTTAGGCTCCCGATGACACCTTTTGCAAATGGAAAAATAGGATGTCCTGGCTTCAGGATGAAGATTCATTTGAGAAACTATCAGTGCAGACATTTTATTTTGGGGTAGCTAGACAGCCACAGGATTCATTCTCTGTGTGAGCTCTGGGTCTCCAGTAAAATTCTCCCAAAATTCTCTGAGGCCTTTGCTGTGTGTCAGAAGCAGACCCCTGACAGTTCTTCCACCTGAGTGGCTGACTCTGGAGGCGGGAGGTCCAAGCTCAGTTGAGGCCTACAGTGTGGCTCTGGTCCGGGACCCACCACCCTGCACAGAAGTAAGCATATCCCTGAAGGCCTGATTAGTGAATTGGTGTTTGAGCTTAGGAAAACTGTGAGCCCCACGCAGCCTCCTTCTAGGTTGTGGGACAGGAGCACCAAAGATCTGTGTTCCAAGATATAAGCATCTTTAATAAGAAGACAAGAGCAGCAGAAACTCTCATGACATTTGTGAGGTCTTCACTCCAGGCCAGGCTTTGTGCTGAGTGCTCCATGATGCTGTCTAAGTCCAACACTCACTCACCGGGACCACAGCTGTCAGTTCTCACCCCCTATCCCGGCAGGGACTTGGATGTGGAACAGAAGGGATGGCTTGGACCCCCTAGGGCTGTCATTCAAGGACACCAACATCCAACACCGCCATTTGCTGGTTCTTTCACTTGGCATGCCCCTTCTCTGTTTGGTTTTGAAGTATGAGGAGCTCATTTCGGGTATGGCCCTCACTTACAAACATCCCCCAAACCCTAGGTTTGGGCTTTGCTCCCAAATATGGCTGAATCTGGCCTTTTAGAAGCTCCAAGAACTGGGAGATGAAAGATGAAAACCCTACAAGCAATTAAAGGTTTTACTTATTTATTTGATATTTATTTGACAGAGAGAGAGATCACAAGTAGGCAGGCAGGGGGAGGGGGAAGCAGGCTCCCTGCTGAACAGAGAGCCCAATGTGGGGTTTGACCCCAGGACCCTGAGATCATGACCCAAGCCGAAGGCAGAGGCTTAACCCACTGACCCACCCAGGTGGTCCCCCTACACGTAATTAAAAGTTAGAGACCTTACTAGACTGGAAGAGAATCAGGGAAGTAGAAGAAAGTTCAGCTTTTCCTGTATTAATGACTTCAATTTGTGTTTTAAACGGCGGCCCACAGAAATATCTGGGGGGGGGGGTGGGAATGGCTGCTTTGCTGATCCCTTTTGCCCACACTTCCTGGAATGCAGCTGGGGACCGGTCCCCAGGCATTTTCTGCTTCTGTCCATTCCAAGCCCTCTTACTGCCCGTTGTGATTCTGGGTTTGCTTGTCTGTCTATGCATCTGCCTTGGAACCTCCCAGAGGGCAGGCACTGGCATTCGTGTGGGTCTGATGCCAAGGAAGTGCTCAGTAAAGGTCTGCAGAAGGCAGGAACTACTTCCCGTTGAATGTCCTCTCGCAGTGTGCTGGTGTGTCCCAATCTGAAAATGATTTCTCCTAAACAGGGCGCTCTTTCTCTCTCTCTCTCTGTGTCTCACTGTCTATCTCTGTCTCTCTGTGTCTGTCTCTTCCTGATCGATCTCTTTTTTCTTCTCTCTGGCTCTCTTTCTGTTTCTCTCGCTCAGAGAGAGGAGGGAGGATTGAAACCTGATTTGTCAAAATCACTTGACTTGTTTCCATCTTTCTCTCGGGCCCCATGTGAACACCCCATGAAGCTCCCTGCCGCCATGGTAATACCTCAGGTGATGCTATCTGGTGGCCCACATCTCATGCCAGAGACAACGCCTGCTCCCAGAGAATCCCAAGCCATGTCCCACCCCTTTAATGTCTGTGAAAGCAAGTTGGGAGAGGCAAGGCTGATCTTCCTTGAAGCCTGGGTGTTTGATGTTTGCTTTCTTTTCTTTCTTTCTTTTTTTTTTTTTTAAACACTACACCTTGAGAATACTTTTATGTGCCTCTTGCCAAACATGAAACTTGGTGCCGGGATTGTTAATGATCTTCTGAAAAGCAGAGCCTCCAGTGGCACCAGAATATGCTGGACCACTCCCAGCGACACATTTCCCAAGCCTCCAGAAAGGACACCCCGTCTTTGGGGTAGGAACAGCTCCGGAGAATGGCACAGAATCTTCTAGTATCACATTCTTATCTTGAAAGAAACAAATTAACCAATGGATATGGCGACCGGGGCCTCTGTTTTGACGGAGTTGATGGGTCTAGTGAGCAAACGCATCATTAAACGAATGTGCACATAAGATATCCGTATATAATTGATACGTATAAACGCTCTCCCTTCCCTTTTGTTACCAGCCATTTGTTTTAAGTACCTACTGGCTGTCTGCAAACCAGACGGCTTCTCACTGCAATCCCATTTCGAATTTGGACAACTTTAAAGACATTTATAGGGCGCCGGGGTGGCTCAGTGGGTTAAAGCCTCTGCTTTCGGCTCCGGTCATGATCTCGGGGTCCTGGGATCGAGCCCCGCGTCGGGTTCACTGCTCAGCGGGGAGCCTGCTTCCTCCTCTCTCTGCCTGCCTCTCTGCCTACCTGTGATCTCTGTCAAATAAAATAAAATAATTAAAAAAAAATAAAATAAAATAAAGACATTTATAGACACCACCTCCCCCCTTTCATCCCACCCAAGTCTCTTAAGGAAATTCATATTCTTAAAATTTAGGTCGTAGAATTTATCGATGAAAAGGGTACAATGATAAAACCAGTACTAAGCGTTCATCACCAAAGTGTAACTTTCTGGAGGAAATTTAAGAGGACACACAACTGAGAGCCAACCTTCCTTCTTTCCTTTTACAGACACCGTGCCCAGTATGGAGTCCAGTATGGAGTCCAATGCGGGGCCTGAACTCACAGAACCTGAGATCAAGGCCTGAGTCAAGATCAAGAGTCAGACACTTAACCAGCTGACCCACCCAGGCGCCCGTAACTGTGAGGGTATTTCTAATCCTCTGTTGTGAAATTCAGAGCATGGGCAGGACTGTGAAGACAGGTGGGCAATGAGGCACTGTGTATGAGGGGGTAGAGCTCACCAAGGCAAAGGAGCTTTGTCCCAGGTGTGAGCCCCTGCTTCAAGTGCTCCATGGAAACTTCTAGAACATTCCCTGATGGAAATAATTTTGACAGCGTAAAGGACTGGGGGTGTGTTAGCAGCTTCTTTTCCTTCATTCAGTTTTGTGCTGGGTGTCTTTGATGTGCCCTACCTCCCCTTCCCAGATCCATTCTCCACCTTTCCCTACCTGGCTCGATGCTCCAGGAGACAGATCTACACAGATGCATGAATGGACTCCCTAGGCTTCTACTTGGGTCAGGTCTCTGAGCAGCACTGGAGGCAGCTGAGAGCGAGGGAGAGAACCATCTGTTGGCTCCCTCCCTGTGCCATCACAGTGAGCTAGTTGTGTCCCTTGACTGGAGGTTACAGCTAGACTCAGCTGGCACGGTCCACACCACCAGCTCACTCTCTGTCTCATCTCACTTTCTCTCTGAGTTTGGATCCACTCCCTCCCCTTATGCCTTCCAGCAGCAGGAGGTGGTATTCCCCCCAGGAAAGTCGCCCCAGGAAGCTATAATTTCCCATTAGGACTTCTAAGCCCTGTGCCCCTGTGCTCTGTAAACATTCTCTCTATTAAACCTCCTTTGGCCTTAGCCATGTCAGCTCCTTCCTGTTGAGACCCGAGGGATATAAGTTTGTGGACCGAGTGAAATCGCAGGAGGGGGCTTCCCCTGTGGTGCCCCAAGATCTACAGGGACTAGAGCCTTCCTTCTTGGTCACATTTTACTTCTCCCCTTGGACCCAGTCGATTGACCTTTAGCCTTTCCTGGGAAAGACTAAGCTGGGGAGATGAGCACGTCCTCAGGCCTTGCTCCCCTCCCCCAGCCCACTCACCCACGGCAGACCCCTGAGTCGGAGCCCAGCTGTGCAAAAAGGCAGAGCATCGGACCAAGAGTCCAACACTGGACCACAGCTCTTTTCTTACCCTGTGACTTTGGGTCACATATGTGCTTCCTCCTTGGGGTCATCTGCCAACTAAGATGACAGCCTGAGTCTAGTTCCTCATCAGACCCTTGAGGGATTAGAAAGATGTATGAAGACAATTTAAAATTCATCTTGTAGGGCCACCTGGGTGGCTCGGTCAGTTAAGCGTCCAACTCTTGATTTCAGCTCAGGTCGTGATCTCAGGATTGTGAGATCGAGCCCCACATCAGGCTCCATGCTAGGTATGCAGCCTGCTTAAGATCTTCCCTCTCTCTCTGCTTCTCCCCGTCACTTGGGTTCTTTCTCTCCCCCCAAAAAAGTCACCTTGCTGTAAGCCAGTGCGTGTGCTCACTAGGAGTTTTGGGGTCTGAAATGGAGGCTTGTGCATAATTTTTTATTTCTCTGCAGAATCTACTCCAGTGCCAGGCACCTGAGAACTTACAAAACCGTGGCTGACCTGCAGCTATTATTTCCCTTGTGATATTTGAAGGAAAACAAAAGCCAGTGTTCTAGGGCTTCTAAGAGGCCGGCAAAAGGTGCCCGCTCACATTTACACTGAAACTTAGCGGCAGACTTACTGCACCAAATTGTGGAGTCATGTTAATAATCGCGCAAACACAGGTCATATTTAAGTGGATAGTCCTAAAATAAATGAATCTAAGAAGGAAGTATCAGATACTGGAAGTTGACTGTCTTAACTACTTTGTCCTTGTCTGTGTCTACTGTAGAAGTTGGTAAAGCTAAAAAAAAAAAAAAAAAAAAAAAAAGAAAGAATGAAATCATTTTCCTAAATCCTTTGGCAGCTAGGCAGCTAGGAATGGCCATGTGACTCAGCTCTCACTAGTAAGACATAAATATTTCTCATTTTTTTAAGATTTTCTTTTTTTTTTTTAAGATTTTATTTATTTATTTGACAGACAGAGATCACAAGTAGACAGAGAGGCAGCCAGAGAGAGAAGGGGAAGCAGGCTCCCTGTTGAGCAGAGAGCCCGATGCAGGGCTCAATCCCAAGACCCTGAGATCATGACTCAAGCTGAAGGCAGAGGCCTGACCCACTGAGCCACCCAGGCACCCCAAGACATAAATATTTCAATGGTACCATCAATTTTTCATTTTTCCCTCATCTTGGGATGCAGACATGATGGCTGAAGCTTCAGCAGCTACCCTGGGAAGATGAGGTAGCCGAAACAAGGAAAACACATGAGAATGGCAGAGATGTTGACCTTGATATTATTAGGCCACAAAACTAATTTAAACAAACAACTGCCTCCAGAACCCAGTGTGGTTTTGAGGCGGAAGGGAGGGGAATGTTAACCCTTCTTTGTTAAAACCATAGTTAATGGGCTATTCTGTGGCTGTAGCAAATGACACAGCGAATAGTATCAAAAACATAACCTACTCTTCTCTAAAACGTCATTGGCTTTGTAAGTTGAAATCTGTGTAAGACTTTTTTTTTAAGTGAGAAAGCTCCGTCAGGATGAATCTGAACCGGATTCACCCCGGCCCTGCCTGATGCCTCAGCCTGCTCCCCAGCTTCCTCTCAACAACTCCTGGAGCTCCTCGAGAACAGACGCCGTGTTGGCATCTATATTCTTAGATATCAACATGCCTTTTTCACCTAACAGGCCTTCAATTAGAGACTGAGGCCTAAAGAGAGAAAATAGCTTTCGAAGGTCCAAAGAGAACATCCCCTATAACGACCATTTACAGAGAAGCCTGCCATATGCAAAGCACTTTCTAATCACTACACCAACCACATCACATCTTTATGAAGCAAGCATTTTTTTAATCCCCAAGTTAGTGGTAAAAACCGTGAGACTCAGAGAGTTTTCATAATTCAGCCAAGATCCCGAGGCTTATGAAAGACATGAACATGTGGACCCATCCCCCAGCTCCACTACGGATGTCTTCCCTGTGAGAAGAATCCAGACTATGACCCCTAGAACCTTAGTTTTTCTCACTTTAGCACTTGAAGGTGCCAGTCAAGCCAGCCAGGGGCCCAGCTGCGTGTAAACGAACTCTGCAGGAAACCTTCAAAGTGCCTGTTGCTCGATCCTGGGAGGGTTCAGAGGGTGATGGTTTGGGACCATTGAGAAAGTGGCCCATTTGCACTCTCTAATTTGCATGCTGGATGTCTACTGAAAGTTGCTATGGTGATCCGTTTGACCAGAAGTTTCCGCTGAATCATCCCAACACGTATATAAAAACATAAATGTGGTTAGGGGATCCAGAGCCCGCCAGCCGGGAGAGATGTCTCCATTTGTTGTCGCTTGTGACTCACTCGTGGTCATGCGTGGGCCCAGCTGTAAACCTCTGTGGGCAGGTCTCCTCCCTGGAGAGGTTTTACACAGCAAGACACATTGAAATTGCCTCTGGGGAACCTGGAGACGGGAGGAGGCACAGAAACCGCCCCCAGCCATGCCCTGCTCCCCTGGGTGGTGCCAGAGCTGGGGGTCTTTCCAGGCAGTGTCTCTGTTTGCAGATCCCTGAGAACAGAGGCTGTGACGGGCACCCAGGAGCTGAACCTGGGAAGCACACGTGGGATTCGGAGGCAGCTAGCAGAGAAAGCCGCTAGCTTAGAGCAGTGTGCGGTGGCCCTGCAGGTGGCTGCCTGGGGCAGGGATCTGCTTTAGGAGCTGCCCTGGAGGCCCGGGGACAGGACACCGTGGGGAGAGTGTGGATAGACTCGCGTTCAGATCCCTTCGTGGTCGCTGCAGTCCCTTGGCGAGTTTCTCGACACTGACACTGATGTCTCTGTGTCGAGAGAAGAACGGGAAGGGAAAGCTCGTGTGGCTTCAAAGAAAGACTGCGCAGCCTGGGGCCTCACACAGGGTCAGTATACGGTATCTCTGGAGGGCATCTGTGTTCTCTCCTTGGGCTTCACCAAAGACATGCAGCTGAATAAGACGGTTGTTCTGAGAATCAGGGATAGGAGCTTATATAAAAAATTGATAAAGATTAGAACATAACCCTCAAAAAGAAAAAAAAAAAAAAAAGCCCTCTGTTTTTTTTTTTTTCTTTTGAACTAGATGGTATTTAACATCTAACCTTCATGTGAAACATGTATTTTCAACTACATAGACATGCATATGGGTATTTTTATAAATAAGCAAAGGTAGACACATCAACAGTTGCCTGATTTGTTCCCTTTTGCTCCTTGGAGACATTTGAGGGAGGCCACTGAGAGGGGGGCGGGGTCAGTTGTACGTCAAGGGGAAAGCCAGGACAGGCTGTTAGAGTGTTGTTCGGGAGGCAGACTGTCCTTAGAATGGACGTCGATTTATAAAAACCGTAGAATCCATTATATTAGCAACAGTGTCAAACAACAGATACAACTTTTCTAGAAAATACTTTTTCTATCATGGGGAGCCTGGGTGGCTCAGTCGGTTGAGAGTCTGACTCTTGGTTTGGGCTCAGGTCTCATGATCTCAGTGTCCTGATGTCCAACCCTCAGTCCGTTCCCACGCTGGGTGTGGAACTTGCTTAAGATTCTCTTTCTCCCTCTCCCCCTGCCCTGCCCCTTCTCTGCCCACCCCAGTCATGCACTCTCTCTCTCTCTCTAAAAAATAAGTAAGTAAAATCTTAAAAAAAAAACTTTGTCATATCAGAGCCCTAAAATATTTACACCTTTTAGTCTACATATAGTATAAGCTGGTATTCACCAAAGAAACAGAACTGGCAAAATATATATGCATAATCATATCCTATATATTTCTGCTCTATATATCCTATATATACCCTATTAGGTAATGTTACATATATATGAAGCACATATATATTGACACACACATATATATTTAGTGATAATACTGATATGTGCATCAGTATAGATACATAAGTGCGTGTCAGATATACATATGTGTGTCAGTATATATACGTATGTGTGTGCGTGTGTGTGTGTGTGGCAGATATATGTATCTCTGAAAGAGGATTCACTCTAAGGAATTGGTCATACGATTATGGAGGTTAGGAAGTCTCAGTCTCATCTCTGTGAGCTGGAGATGCAGGAAAACTGGTGACATAACTCGGTCTGAGTCCAAAGGCCCAAGAACCCAGGCTGCTGGTTGTGCAAATCCCAGTCTGAGGGCAGAAGATGAGATGGGATGTCCCCGCTCACTCAGTGAGACAGAAAAAAAAAGGTGGAGGGATGAATTCTTCCTCCTTCCTCTGCCTTTTATGCTATTCAGACCCTCCGTGGGTTGCATAATGCCCACCCGGACTGGGGAGGACCGTCCACGGCTGTCGTGAATCCACAGATTCAAATGCTAATCTCATCTGGAAACATCCTCAGGGCACACCCAGAAATGGTGTTTAGTCCTGCCACTGCATAGCCCATTGAGTCTGACACATAAAATTAACCACTACAGGTTAGTGACTCTAATTTTTTTGTATTTATCTTAGATAAGTTATCAGATATTCAGCAATTATGTACAAGGTTAGAGATCAAAAGGTATGGACATGACTGAAAAATTGGAAAGGGTTGTAATGTCCCAAATAAGCAAAATAATCAATTTTTTTTTATAATCACAGGATTAAATTGTTATGTGGCCGATAAAGCTGTGCTTAGGGACCTAGGTAGGAAGAAAGGGGCACTAGATTATGAGCTGGAAAGTTAGATACAAAATGTAGATTCAATCTGACCCCAATTCTTTTTTTTTTTAATTTTTTATTTTTTTATAAACATATATTTTTATCCCCAGGGGTACAGGTCTGTGAATCACCAGGTTTACACACTTCACAGCACTCACCAAAGCACATACCCTCCCCAATGTCCATAATCCCACCCCCTTCTCCCAAACTCCCTCCCTCCAGCAACCCTCAGTTTGTTTTGTGAGATTAAGAGTCACTTATGGTTTGTCTCCCTCCCAATCCCATCTTGTTTCATTGATTCTTCTCCTACCCACTTAAGCCCCCATGTTGCATCACCACTTCCTCATATCAGGGAGATCATATGATAGTTGTCTTTCTCTGCTTGACTTATTTCGCTAAGCATGATACGCTCTAGTTCCATCCATGTTGTCGCAAATGGCAAGATTTCATTTCTTTTGATGGCCGCACAGTATTCCATTGTGTATATATACCACATCTTCTTGATCCATTCATCTGTTGATGGACATCTAGGTTCTTTCCATAGTTTGGCTATTGTGGACATTGCTGCTATAAACATTCGGGTGCACGTGCCCCTTTGGATCACTACGTTTGTATCTTTAGGGTAAATACCCAATAGTGCAATTGCTGGGTCATAGGGCAGTTCTATTTTCAACATTTTGAGGAACCTCCATGCTGTTTTCCAGAGTGGCTGCACCAGCTTGCATTCCCACCAACAGTGTAGGAGGGTTCCCCTTTCTCCACATCCTTGCCAGCATCTGTCATTTCCTGACTTGTTGATTTTAGCCATTCTGACTGGTGTGAGGTGATCTGATCCCAATTCTTTAAAAAATATTCCTTAGTTATACATTTGTATATCTATGTATGCATTTTCATATATTCATTACAAAAAATAACTTCAATACTATTGACAGCCACTGTCACTAAGCATTGTCTTCATTTCCTTCTCTCTCCTTATTTATATTCTCCAAAACTTCTGTAAGGAACATAACCTTCTGTCATAAGCAGTAAATATGATGTACCAAAATGTGAAAGAAGTCAAATTTTGGAATCGTGGTCATTTTTCTTTAGCAAAATATTTCTTTAAAAAGTGTGGTGGCAGGGGCACCTGGGTGGCTCAGTTGGTTAAGCAGCTGCCTTCGACTCAGGTCATGATCCCAGCGTCCTGGGATCGAATCCCACATCGGGCTCCTTGCTCGGCAGGGAGCCTCCTTCTCCCTCTGCCTCTGCCTGCCATTCTGTCTGCCTGTGTTCGCTCTCATTCCCTCTCTCTCTCTGATAAATAAATTAAAAAAAAAATACTTTAAAAAGTGCGGTGGCGGGGCGCCTGGGTGACTCAGTGGGTTAAAGCCTCTGCCTTCGGCTCAGGTCATGGTCCCAGGGTCCTGGGATCGAGCCCCACATCAGGCTCTCTGCTCAGCAGGGAACTTGCTTCCTCCTCTCTCTCTCTCTACCTACCTGTGATCTCTCTCTGTCAAACAAATAAATTAAAAAATCTTAAAAAAAAAAAAAAGTGCGGTGGCTTCTGCTTCCAAAAGGTTAGGGTCCGGCAAGAGTGGAGCCATGAGGATCAAGGAAAAGTGCCTTGGTGTGTGGCCTCTGAGCCCAAGGACAGATGGGTGAGCAGGGCAGCCCGGTGGATAGGGTAGAGGGAATGTGCACATGCAGTGAATGACAGCTGCCAGAGGACAGAGGGGAGGGTTGGTCACCCTAGCAAAGATGTGAAGGGGGTGTGGCACTTTATCATGCCTGCCATCGCTTTGGCCCTTTGGGGGTGCAGGTCTGACCATGAAGCTCCCAACAGCCTGATGTCATATCTTCTCCATTTTCTCTCTTATACTGGTGCCTCCATTCCCTCACCCCGCCCCCTTCCCTGTGGCCCCATGCCCACGTGGTCTAGCTGACTTACTTGCTTTGGGCCCAAAGGGCTGTTCCTTCATGCTGGGGTTCTCTGTGAGACAGCCACTGGCCCCTCTCCTTCCAACATCTCACATCCCTCACCCACAATGCCAGAGAGTTAGAGGGCAAGAGCACAGTTTCACCTGCCATAGGGATTTCAGAGACCCACTAAGACAGAGACTAGGTAGACAGGTAAAAACTCCTCAGAATTGTAATCAGAAGACCTTAGTTTGAATCTCTCTCTACCTACCTGGCAAGCTATGTCAGCCTGAATATGTATCTTACCTTCTCTGTGTTTCAGTTCTTTGACCTATAACCAAAAGAGAATAATAGGCAGCTTCCTGGCTGACGATGAGAATAAAGTCAGTGTCTTGGAACTAAAGTAGTTTTCAATTGCTGCATAGCAAACACCACAAATTTAGCGGCTTAAAACAATGGCCACGGGTTGCATCATAGTTTTGTCGGTCAGAAGCCCAAGTGGGCTTAGCTGGGTTCTATGTGGGGCAATGGGGCTCATACAATGCCAAAACCGAGGTACCAATGAAGCTGAGCTCCTCAATGGAGACCCAGGGCAAAGAATCTACTTGCAACTCACTCAGACTGTTGGAAGAATTAATTTCTCTGGAACTGTAGGACTGAGGAGCTCATTTTCTTGCTGGCTTTCTGGTGGGGACCACTCGGCTCCTAGAGATCACCCACATTCCTTGTCACGCCCCCTACATCTTCAAACCAGTAATATGAGGTCAAATCCCCCTTGTGCTTTGAATCTAACTTTCATCTGAAGAAAACTCCACTTTCAAAGGACTCATGGAGGTTTGAGAAGATGGTGCATGGAAGTCAGGTGGAACAGGAGATGATTGATCAAGGCCAACTTTTGGGATAAATGCAGTGCACAATATATACAAGGCTCTAAATAGACTTTGATAGAATAAATGAGTGAGTGGACAAAAGCAAGAATGGGTGAGCAAATAGGAAAAATCAGCAATGAAGTTAAGAGTTCCTGTTTTGGGGCACCTGGGTGGCTCAGTAGGTTAAGCGGCTACCTTTGGCTCAGGTCATGATCCCAGGGTCCTGGGACTGGAGAGCCTACTTCTCCCTCTCCCTCTGCTTGCTGCTCTGCCTACTTGTGATCTTTCTCTTTCTGTGTCAAATAAATAAATAAAATCTTAAAAAAAAAAAAAAAAAGTTCCTGTTCTGGAGAGGTTAAGGAATTAGCCAGGAGAACCGTAAGGAGACATTCTGATTCGAAAGCCACCAATCCCCACGGAATGAACATTCAGTTAATTCGACCACTAAGTGAGGTATCATCATCCTGCAGCGTGGGGGCACCTCCAGTGTGTTGCCTGAGCTTGGCTTCTCTGCTCAGAACACATCCAGCTCTGAGGCCTCCGGAAACCTGACCGGCAATCAGAACCAAAAGAACACAACTCTGTCACCAAGCACTTCTCCCTTTAAACTTCAAATTGCTCTTGGGATCTTCAGGCTCCTTCACCACGGGTTCTGTGCTTGTGGGCCCAGCTCCCTTTCCACCAGAGGGGTGGGAGAGAGGGCCAAAGTGTGGGCATCCCTGTGGGTTCTGGCTGGAGGGGATTTTGTGGGAAGGCCCTTAAAGGCTCAAATGTCTAGTAATCTTAGTAGTTGTCTGAGCATCATCAAATCATTATTAGCAGCTATAAGAACTCCAAAACAATCCACGGACCAGAAGGAAACAGAACAAAGATGGAACCTGCTATCTGATGGACAGAAGCATGCCTGGTAAACTTACAAGCTGCCAGACCTCCTCCAAAGGGTTTTTATAACTTCCTGAAAAATGCTTTAACATTGGGCTTTAATTAAACATTTAATGTGCATCATGCAAATATACTGATTCTGCCGGGGGGGAAATGATGAAGCTTGTATTCGGACATCTCCAGCTGAGATAACTGGTGTTTCCACGGGGTTTACTAATGGGGCCTCGGATCGCACCCTGCCAAGTTGGAATGGCACTGTAGGAGCAGAGGAACGTCCTGGATTGGAAAGTCAATGGCTCAGAGCAACTGTGTTCCTTGCTGCTTCTCACACTCCATCCTAAGGCTGAACATGTAGAAAGTGCTGGCTGTGGAGAGTCACATGAAGCACTTACAAATGAACCCTCTCTTGTCACGGGGTCTTCTTCTCTGGTCATCCACCTCCCCTCCCTGTTACCATGACTACTCTGAAGTTCTGATCTTTGGGGAGGATGAGCCAAACAGCCCAGAAAAACACCTTGAGGACATGGCTTCCTCTGAGGCAAAATCATACCACCTGCCCGGCCCAGGGTGGTTGGAAATCCCATTAAATGTGTATGGACTACATCTTTGGAATAATGCAGAATCTGGTAAATCAAATATTCTCCTAACTCACCAACTCTCTTGGATTCCAATTTTATTGTTAAAATGTCTTCTGAATTCCCATAGGTCTCACTTCCTGCCTTATTAACAAGGAATTGGGTAAAATTCTTTATTAATGAAAAGGGATTGCAAAATGCCCTTGGCTGTTCTCAGCAACCACATTCAGTGAACAGGACAATAGCTATGGGACAGTGGTTCTCAAATGGACCATTGTGTACCCCGCTCCCACCAAGGGACTTTGGTAATGTCTGGAGATAATTCTAGTTGTTACAACGAAGGAAATTGGTGTTGCTATAGGGATCCAGTGGGTGGAGGCCAGGGATGCATCAATGTCCTACAACTCATAGGATAACCTCCAGCGGAGAGAAGGATAGACCCCAAATGTCAATAGTGCTGAGGCTCAGAAACCCTGATACAGAGATAAGAGAGGGTCTGCCCTACAGATTAATATATTAGGAGACCTGCTAGAAGGAGGAATTAAAAACAAACAAGCACAATCTGCTGCAAATCAGCTGTACGGCCTTGAGCAACATATTGAAAACACTGAATTCAGTTTATGTACTCGTTCATTTGGCCAGCTTTGTAAAGAGTGGCGTGTTCTAATTAAGGCAGAGAAATGACAGGTGCAAAGGCTCAATCAGGAAAGAGCAATTGTCCAGGGAAGACCTGAGTGACTGGATGACAATCAACAAGACAGAGGCTCAGAGCAGCCCCTTCTGGACTTTCTAGACCTTATGGAGCTGTGCCTTTGTTCTAGGCATGATGAGTAACATGACCCAGGTTATGCTTTAATGCCGCCTTACTAGATAGTATCTTGTCCTTCTTGTTAACCACACAGGTTCTAAAGGTTGGAGGAGAGACTTTGCTCCCTCCTGCTGTGGTGGGGAGACCTGACCAGACAGAGGGAAAAACACTAAGGGGCAAGGAGAAAACTTAAGAGGCCACTGTGTGGTCCTGGGAAAAGAAGATCGAAAATAGCCAGGCAATTTCTCAAACAGTTACACATTGTATGATCAGGTGGACCCAGCAATTCTGCTCTTAGGTATTTATGCCCAAAAGAAATGGAAATATACATCTCTTCATAGCACCATTATTGATGATGGCCAAAAGTGGAAACAAGCCAGATGTCCATCAACAGGTGAATGGATAAAGCAAATGTGGTACAGTCATACAATGGACTATTACACAGCCCTGAAAAAGGAAGGAAGTACCAATATTCACTACAATGGGGATGAGCTTTGAAGACACGATGCCAAGTGAAGGAAGCCAGACACAAAGGACCACATTTTGTCTAATTCCATTTATATGAATTATCCAGAATTGACAAATCTCTATGCACAGAGAGGAGACTGGTGCTTGCTGGGGCTGGGGAGAAGGAGAGTTATGGACTACATGTTAAAGGGTTTGGGTGTTTTGAGGAGGTGATGCAAATGATCTAGATGTAGACAGACTGCACACACTTGTGAAAATATTTTCGGAAACACTGAACTGTACACTTTACATGGTTTATATGTGATGAAGGCACACAGATGGATGGTGAAGGTAGAAACGCATGGGATCCCCAGGCTTGGAGACCGGCGGCATGTGCGAGAGGGAAAGAGAAAGATTTCTCAGTTGCTGCTGCAGCTCTTGACCATTCCTTCCCGATGCCACATTCAATAAAGATGGGATGGTTTTCTCAACATCCACCTCTTTTCTTCTCGTTGGAGTGTGAGGGGGGAAATACTTTGGGGAAGGAGAGCTGCTTTTGGTAGAGACTTTTTTTTTTTTTTTTTTTTGCAACTTCTCACTCTTCATTGCCAGAAGACTTTGAACTTGGACCCCATGGATGCTGGATGCTGGGGGAGTAGGCTTAGGTGAATAAAACGTTGAAAATGCCTCAGGTTTTGCATGGAGAGGATGTGGTATGCTTTAATGCAGCTTCCCCAGCGGGTAGTCAATGCACAGAGAGAGAAATTCATGGTGCTTCCTTTACTTAGAAATGTATCTTAGCGTTTTTGTACACATGCGAGTATGATTTCTGGTAAAGTCAAAAACAAAAAGAACCTTCTATTGTGCTGATGAGAAAAGAAGATACGAAAAAAGAAGACCCAGGAACACAAAGTTCATTAACGTTAGATATCGCACTGTCATGGCATTTTGCAGGGGAACACATTTGAAGCTGGTTTTCACTATACTAACAAGTAATAAAAATGCTTCGGACCTCCCAGGTGTGTTCAAGGTCAGAGTTGAAGCTGAGTGTCCTCAGTGGGTCCCGAGACAAGGAACTTCCCCCTGGCCTGAGGGGCCACCCAAGGAACACATTCATTTTCACAGCAACATCTGATTTCCATAGTTACTGACTTTTCGTTCATCCATCTCTCTCTTCAGGCAGTAAAGCATTTGCTACCCTAGGCATTTGGAGATGTGAACCTAAGATCCATCCCTGCCCTCAGAAAGCTCGCAGGTACAGGGAAAAGACAAAGAGTCAAAGGTGAACGGTAAAAGAAGTATTCAAAGTACCGGAGACGTCCGTTCTGTGGGAGGGGGAGGCATTACGGAGATGCACGCGGCCTTTAACCAGGTGCCGCGTTAACCAGGCACTGGGAGTGTTGCAAACTGAAGGAAGTGACCTGGTTTCCTTTTCTTATAATTCAAACATCCTCTAAAGTCTGTCCCAGAGTTTGAGGACCTGGGGTCATTCTCTTGGGATTTCACAAGGCTTAGGTTAGACCTCAAGTCTGTTCGCTCCAAAGCCAAGTGGTTTGCATGGCTCCATGGCCTCCACCAGACCCCTCGGCTGACCCTGGCTTCCCATCAGGGGAGGCAGCGGGGAGGTGGGTTTTGTTTCCCAAGCCTGCGCCTGCTCCCCACCCTCCGCCTCCGCAGGGCTCAGTCATCTTGGCTCCCGGTGTGGGAGGATGTTCGCCGCACGCTGGTCTGAGCGGGCTCCTGGCCCCCCCAGCCCGCCCCCACAGCCCCTCGGAGGCCCAGAGGCCCTGCCTCTGTCTCACCTACGCCCTCCTTTCCCAGGCGCTGCTGCCACCACCTCCTTGGCAGGTGGCCCGGCACGGTTGACCGACAGTGGATCTGTGATTTAAGCCAGGACAGGCGCGGCAAGGGAGGGCCTGGTCTGTGGTCCCCCTCGCTGTCCCCGGGGCCCCTCCCGACTTCCTGGTTGCTGGCTTCGGGGCCCCGGAGGAGCTGCCAAGCCATCCCATGCGAAAAACCAGCTTGGGAGCAGAAAACAGAACAAGCTTAACGCAGAAGTCGCCGAGACAGGATAAACGGGGAAGCCTGCGGACTGTGTTGTCCTCACCCAGTGACTTTTACCGTTACTCTCAGACTTCAACCCAATTAGGACTTGGCTAATTAGTTTTGTGCACTGCACAATAGTCAGGGGAAAAGGTCACTTTGATGTATGATTTTCTTTCTCTCTCTTTCTAAGCCACAGAGCTTCCTCCAAGGAACAAGCATTAACCTCCGGTTCTCAGAAGCAAAATAAGCCAAGTCACACATTTCTATGAATTCTCTCAGTAACCTGATGATCGTAGTAATAGCTGTAGCCCTGCCCCTTGATTGAGTGGAGGTTCCAGACTCGCCACGGATCTCGCCTGTCATGGAGGCTCCCAGAGACTCGGGCAGACCAGTTCATATCTAAGGAAACCGCATCTGAGGGAGGGTAAGGATGAGAGGAGATGTCCTCTCAGAAAACATAAGCCAGAAGTCCGGAGAGCCAGGACCCAGCCATCGTGGCTTCCCAAGTCTTTTCCCACTGCAAATTTCAAAGCCCTTGTACAGAAGAGTTTATTAGCTATAATGATAAATTATACATTGGTGGATGATTTCATTGAATCTCAGTGTTTCTGCCGTAGAGATGATGCTCTAGCCAGTATATGGACCACCCATTACCTCCCAAGATGGAACTAAGAAAACCAAGTGTCACTTTTGGTGACCATGTACCACGTGGGTACTTTGTGGGCTGTTGCCACATGCTTTGTGATGGAAATAGCTTTGAATAATACAGAGACAGGTATACAATATAGAATTATAGATGTCCAGGTTGGTGGGAGAAACAGAAGCCAAGAGGACCAAAACAGCTCCCCCAAACTCCCGTGAACATCCCATACTCAAGAGTTCACCAAGACAAGGCGTAAGCACCTATCCCTGCCACCTGTGAGGAAAGCCCCATCTCTGAGCATGCTATCAGTAATTATTTGTTAAGTTATGCAAGGCTATGTGGCCACAAGAACTTCATACCACTGAACTTGAACTTGAAAGCACAGCACAGCACCCTGACCCCTTCTGCTTCCTCTGCGGTGCCTCTGTTCTGTGTCCCTGTGCGACGCCAACATGACAACCATTGGAAGCCCAGCCTGTGTTCTTCCTTGTAGCTCTCCTCCTGCACATTCATTGCTTCAGAAAGACCTTTCCTCTTCCCCACTTCGTACTACACAACGTAGGGATTTAGGCAAAATCTACCCAGGCGAGAGTTTGCAATCAGCCCTTCTGTGAGAATACAGCACTGTATTTGGAGGTATTAGGTAGCCAGCCAGTTAGATTTTGATTTCTAAAAGCTGGAGGAGACCCGCACAGCACGGAAGATGGGAGCGTTCATCCTATGGCACACTGCACTGTTTGGGGGGAGCACACTGGTCCTTGAACTGGGTTCCTGTAGACGCACCTTTAAACCTTCCAGAGGATATTCTACTCCATTCAGATCGGTTGGTTCTCACAGAAAACAGGGAGACCAGTAAGAATGGGCCTACTGACATGGGCTTCTATATGTGAGGTCCTTGTCGGCGTGAAGCCTGGTGAAGCCCGGTGATCATGGTAGTAGGAGGTTTTTCCTCCCTGAGCCGACACGGAATAATCACAGTGATTCCATATGTAGTATTTTTCCCCTAGAGATCTGAGTAGATGCCAGTGAGGCAAAAAATAATGCTCCACGAGATTTTCACTTCTGGGAAACAAAACCACAAAATATATTAAGTGCTGGGAGTGGGGGTATATCCACAACAAGAGTTTACTTTTCTGTTCAGATTCTCAAGTTTGCTTCTTACTTAAAGCAGTAGGCAAATAACATAGGTTCTTTCTTGTCACTAATAAGCTGTTCCACATGTGTTCTAAGAGGCTGGTGTTCTTGCTCTGTCTAGTTAAAAGAGACATGTTTGTGCCTAGAAGGTATTACGAAGAAGTTCAAAAAGCTACTTTTGCCTCAAATGTCCTTTCACATGTCCCCTGGGCCTACTAAAAATGATGGATTCTGTATACAAATATGGTTGAATGGATGGATGGGTGGATGGTCGGACAGAGACTGATAGATGGACAGAGAGATGGATGGATGGTTGGATGGACAGGCATGTGGGATGATACATGGATGAGTAACAAGATTTTTTATTCCTTTATCCACCCAACTAGCACAAAGCCTGACATACAACAAGCTTTCAGTAAGTGCAGACCTGACGCTTAGTGATCTTAGTAATGAATCAACTGGTCACTGCCCTTCAAGACTCAGGCTTGGAGGGAACTCAAAGTCATCTGACCTACTTTGATATTTGTTTATTCATCGAAACCCAGGGATCCAGGGGTCTAATGGGAGTCTTCATGCATCAGTAAAGCACATGTCTAGAAACATGGGATAATTTGAAGATCGCTACTACTCCAAGGCATTCTCAGAAGATTTTATCCGTAGTAGGATGATACGCAAGAGTAGTGCTGGGGAAGGAGAAAACTCTCCTTCCAGTCCATCATGAGACAGTCTAAAGCAAAGAAATGCCAAGACTTTCAATGAGTACCCTCAATTCCTTGTCCAAGTTACTCTTTCCATCAGGCCTGATATGCCTCCATGGCCTGAATCACCACCCCCAAGGCTGAACTCCCATTCAGGCTGAACCCCCTATGATCTCATAGGAGAAAAACTAGTGATGGTGATGAGTCCATAGTTTTCAAGTTCATTAACTACAGAAGCCCTTTATTCATAGAAAGATGTTGCAAAAGGAACCAAATTAAGACACCCCCCCAAAAAAAAGTCTGGTGTCCATGCTTCATTTTGCAGCATGCATACCTCTTCTATCCTCTGTCTTTCCTGTAAAGTGGCAGTAGTAGTAACTGTTGTTGTTACTCTGCCATCAGCATCATATGACATCATGCCAATGTTGTTGAAGAGTAAGGATGTAGGCAATGGAGCGCTAGCTTTTAGAAATCTAATTCCACCATCATATACCTTTCAGCCAGCCCTTTCTTCCCTATGATGTAGAAAATGAACAGGAATCTCATGGCGGTGCTCAAGTTTGGGAAGTGATTCCAACACAAAGAAAATGCACGGACTTGTGCAATGGCCAAGAAGGACCGGCACTGCAACTGCATTTATCTCTGGGAGTTTCTGGAAACAGACCTTTCTGACAGTAAATTACAATACAGTTGGTGGGTGTTATATTAATGACTAGACTCTTAGTCACCTCCAGGGAACTGAAATTAAATGACACCAGGATAGTGTAGGGAGGCAAGACATTAGCGATTCTGATTGCAGATATGAATGCAATTTCAGGGGTATTTTTATAATTGCTTTTATGTTTTGATTAAATGCATCACATAAGCCTAGACTCCAAGGTGGGAGGTAAGAGTGAAGTGAGGAGGCCCAAGGTTATTTATTTGCCTCCATATCCGTGCTTGGAGAAGGCCAGGGTAGGGGGTATGCTTCATCATTAAATAAAACACAAAATCTTCACTTTAAAGCCTGCCTTGTGCACTTTAACACTCAAAAACAAGCCCCTGCACACAGGCCATTGCTTATGGGTGTGTAGCAAACACCAATTTAAAGCTAGTTATGAAAAGTTCAGAAATGTCAAAGACATTGTTTTAGAAAGGGAGAAAGATTAAAAGCCAAACAAAGCTCTGTATCATTTACATTTGCAACTTAACTCCTCTTCTATAGGACAGAATTTTGGCTCTTTTCCACACAGTATCCCATA
Source organism: Mustela nivalis (assembly GCF_964662115.1). Taxonomy (NCBI): domain Eukaryota; kingdom Metazoa; phylum Chordata; class Mammalia; order Carnivora; family Mustelidae; genus Mustela; species Mustela nivalis. The sequence continues at coordinate 8,055,957 of NC_139037.1, forward strand.
ATTCTTAGGGACACATGATCAGTCTGATATCTTTTAACACCCACCACACTGGGAGCCAAAGAGCTATAGGTCTAGATACTGTAAATGGCCTCATATTTGCTCAAGTTCCTTCCTTTTAATCATTTGTCCTTCTTCTGTGACCAAAAGAAACATAGGCATGTAATAACAATGTTGCCATGGCAAAGAACAGTGTTCTTGGATCAAAGGATTCACACTGTATGCAAAAAGTGGTTTATTTGGTCACCTGCTCAGTACCATCCAACATCTGCAAGGCTCCCTGCTGGCAATAGATGCTCTCAGGGTGGACACCAGGATGGACTGCTTAGCAGCACCTGTTATGATATGGCATGAAATGGTGTGATAGAATATGATATGATCATATGCAATACTATTCTAATATTATATTATATTATATTATATTAAACTGCATTCTGTATAGTATATCTTTCCTTGTCTATTTTTTTTCCTATCTGTCTCCCTCTGATAAGAGATAGTAAAGGGAAATAGTCAGGAGTGTGAACTTGGCAGCCATACCTGGTTATGAATCCCTTGTACACTCACCTTGGACAAGCTCCCTAAGCTTGCTCCTCGGTCAAAAGAAAATCACAGCAGCGCGTCTCTTACAGGGCTGTTGTGATGATGCGGTGAATTAAAACTGAGTAGCAAGAATGTGTTGGCTATGAGTAATGTCATTATTTGATGGCAGACTCCATGCTGTCGCCATGGGGGACAGCTTCTCCATCACACTCGGAGAGGCTCAGAGAATTCCCCAGCTCCCTGCCCACCCCATTTCTGAGTCTACGTCTGAGTCAATCAGCATATTTCATCCTTTGCTACAGGCATTGGTTCAGGGGTGGGTAGATAACCAAATGACCCAGACCAATTCGATTCAAACCGTGACTTTGATTTCTCCTACCGTGGACTGACACAGACTCCCATCGGACCTGCCCTGGAGGGATTTAGAACGGGACCTGCTGCAATCATCATGGTCCCGTGGGGCATCCTGGTCTGGAGTCCCCACAGTAGAAGGCAGGGACAATGAACGGGTGGACGGAAGCCAGTTCCAGTGACGTCACATGACTCCTGCCCCAGCCAGGCCTGAAACCAGTGCTGTTCTTACACCTGTTGGTCGTGCAAACCAGGTAGTTTTCTTTTCTTTGAAGCCAATTGTAGGTCAAAGTTTTTTCCCCTACAACTCCAAAGAGGGCTAACTGGAGTTCGGCTAACTGGTACACGGAGTCTCAGAGGGCACCTAAAGAGCCCCCGGAGATCAGTAGCAGGCCCCCATCAAGACCCCTGCTGTCCCTGACTTCTATGCCATGCTACTCCTCAGAGCAACATGCGGCTCTGGAAGAGAGTTCCAGCTCCAACCATGGAGGACCGGCTGGAGCAGCAACACTTCTGGAGGCACTGGCATTGTATTCACGACTACTCTTTATCAAATGCCCATTACAAGCCAGCTACGACGCTCAGAACGTCACGTGCAGCCTTGCACAGGGAGCTGTGCCCTGAAGAACAAGCAAGATCTGGGCATGTGGAAATGGGGGCGGACTGGCATTCTTGTTGGAAGATTACAAAACCGTGTCCATGCCTGGAGCCCTGGGGAGGCAGCAGTGACTCAAAGCTGGGACAGGGCTGTCTTCGGCAGCGACAGGCAATGCGAAAACACGGACAGCACACCTCACTTACGCCCAGGTCCTTACGCCCAACCTGCCATCCACCCACCGTCATCCCAGCGGGAGTTACTGCTTTCCACCTCGGTTCCAGGGCCCGTGGAGCTCAGCCATGCTTTCCACCCAGTTCCATCTGGGGAAGACACAGGCTAATTAGGGAACAAGATAAGCATCCTGGTAATTGAGGGATGGGCAGACTGGGCTAGTGAGCAGTGAGTGTCAAGTTGCAACATAGCACCTCGCCACCCTGCCCCCATCGAAGTCCTGTTTTCTGGGACACTTGGCAGGACATTCTGTGTTCATTAGAACATTTTTTAAAAAGTGGGGAGGAATCCGAGTGCTCATTAGTCACTTTCATTTGACAAACATTTATTGAGCACCTGCTGTGTGCCAAGCACTGTAGTAGGTAAAGGAGATAGATGCGGGGTGCTGTCCCGGCCTCAGGGCTCTCCGAGGGTCTGCAGGGGACTCCTACGGTGCCGAAAGACTCTAAGGCAGTGAATGCAGTGAGACCAGCCTGCCATGGGGGCTGGTGGGCACAAGGGCACAAATAAGGCTTTTAAGAGAAACCCAAGATGTAATGAAGACTCACGATTAGCCAGGATCTAGGACAGAGGGCAGGGAGGAAGGGGATGGGCAGAGCCCCACGTGAACGAAGTCATCAGAGGAGAGAGGAAGAGGAGGCGCACGCAGGTCAGGGGGGACCACAGCTTCACGGCAAGAGCGGAAGAGACAGAGGGAGGGGAATGGTTTCTGACTCCCTGGCGCGCTCTAGACCTGGAAGTGGACACTGTGTGTAGACAGTCAGGGCAGGCCTTGCACTACAAATAGATGGTTTTGGGGGACAATTACCAGGAGGCAGGCTGACATGGTGTACATGCTCGTCCTGATCGTAAAACCATCCCTAGCTCTGACCCCAGAGGAGAATGAGGCCCGACAGGTCGACCGACTTGCTCAATTCTCACACCTGGGTTGGAGCAGGCTTCATACCTGGGTTGGCCTGGTGCCAAAGCACAGCATCCCCCGGGTCTGTCTCCTTCCTCAGTGACACTCAGAAATCCATGCTTTACTCCCTCGCTGCTCTGCCACCAAAGCTTTAAACAACTTAACCTAAAGCTGCGGCATCCCCTGGCCTGGAGATGCGGGCGGGTTTGGCCCTGCCGTTCTGACCCCACCACGCTGGCTCGGGTCATGTTGACCCCAAAGACAGTCTGACTTTATCATTATGACCCATCAAGGCTCTGTAGCAATCAGGCATGTCAGCTTTGTCTGTGTGTATGGGTGTCTGGTGCATGTTCACTAACCCTATGCTCAGCCTCAGAGGGCTGAGAACATTCCTTCCACACAATCCAGAACTTTCGTTAACCTCGTCACGCAACCCCATCCATTTGTAGCCGGGAACATGAGTTGGAAGACGGTGGAGCACTTGGCTGAGGTCAGAGGGTGAATCAGCAGGCTGTCTCCAGGCCGGCCCACCTTCCCCTACCCCAGTCTGCCAGCACCCACCTCACTTGACTCGTCCTGATCAGCAGGTCTTCGCAGAGCCTGAAGTCCCCAGTCAGCGACACTGCCCTGAAGAGTGCCCGGGAGTCCTGATGATCCTGGGCCCGCTGGGTCTACTGAAACAGCAGGTACCAAGCTCTCAGACAGGACAGAGACCGCAGACAGCAGGTCATAAATAACGCATGGGCCTTCCTGCTCTCCGTCCCAGGTTTGAGGATGAGACAGAAGTCAGGAAGGGCAGATTCTGCAAAAACCTGCACATTTAGGTCCTTTTAAGAAAGACCAGGGGGAACTGGTTGCAGCTCAAAGGTGGACACTAGAAATTCTGAACTCTCCTGTTCAAGAAAATGCCTTGGGGCCTCCCGGCTTCAAAATTGGTGTCAGGACATGGCAGGAAAGTTGATGATCTAAAGAGAAAAACCAGGGAGGGAAGAACAGATCTCAAATAAAAGCTCTATATGTAAACAGAATTCTTCTGCTTTGTTTTTCTAGGCTACGTCTATTTTTTATTAGTCTCTGAGATCCCAACTTTGGGCAACTACTCTATATTTTGACAGGGCAGAGGTTTACAAAGACCAAGGCAAGTGACACGTTAAACAATTATCTAAATCATCTGTCCTCTTTGGGGCGCCTGGGTGGCTCAGTGGGTTAAGCCGCTGCCTTTGGCTCAGGTCATGATCTCAGGGTCCTCGGATCGAGTCCCACATCGGGCTCTCTGCTCAGCGGGGAGTCTGCTTCCCCCCTCTCTCTCTGCCTGCCTTTCTGCCTACTTGTGATCTCTCTATCAAATAAATAAATAAAACCTTTAAAAAAAAATCTGTCCTCTTTGACAGAGAGCTTTGCCTACACCATGACAAGTCATCTTAGAATTGATTAGAAGGATGTGTGTAAGACATCTAGATGGAGTGATTTCATTTAAAATTATCCCTCTTGGGGCGCCTGGGTGGCTCAGTCGGTTAAGCATCTGCCTTTGGCTCGGTCCTGATCCTGAGGTCCTGAGATTGAGTCCCACATCGGGCTCCCTGCTCAGCAGGAAGCCTCCTTCTCCCTCTCCCTCTGCTGCTCCCCCTCCTTGTGATTTCTCTCCTCTCTCCCACTCTCTGTCAAATAAATAAATAAAATCTTTAAAAAATATATCCCCAATCACCAAATAGGCCAGTTAGGGGTTTCCTCAGCTTTCTTGGGGTATCACTGACAAATAGAAATTGTATAGATTTAAAGTATACAATGCAATACACACACACACACACACACACACACACACACACACACAAATGTAGTATATATACAATTATAGTAGTATATATACAATTGTAGTAACCATTTGTTACTACAATTACTATAAATGTAGTATATATATAATTGTAGTAACCATTTCACAAATATATATATTTGTGAAATGGTTATACATATATATATATATTTGTGAAATGGTTATTTATATATATATAATTGTAAAATGGTTACTACAATTGTAATTATGGTTGCTGTTTTCTGAATGTGTATGGGTAGGCATATATGTTAAGAACACTTAAAATCTACCCTCTTAGCAAATAATAGATGATACAGCTTTGTAGTCTTTATACTATACTGTACATCTCCCGAATTTTTTTATTCTGCATATCTGCAACTTTGTACCTTTTGACCAACATCTCCCCATTTCTCCCACCCCAGTCCCTGGCAACCACCCTTCTAATCTCTGCTTCTATGAGTGCAAATTTTTAGATTTTACATATAAGTGAGACCACGCAGTATTTGTCTTTCTGGGTCTGGCTTATTTCACTTGGTGTAATGCTCTCTAGCTTCATCCATGCTGTCACAAATGGCAGGATTTCCTTGTCTCTTAAGGCTGAATAATATTCCATTATGTTAATATCTATATCTATATTTTACATTTTCTTTATCCATTTATCTGTAGATGGGCACTTAGGTGGTTCCTATATCCTGGCTTCCTATATCCTATATCCGCGGCAGTGAATGTGGGAACACAGATGCCTCTTCAAGATCCTGATTTTATTTCCTTGGGATATTTACCCAGCAGTGGGGTTTTCAGGTAAATTTCATAGGGTAATTCTATTTTTAATTTTCTGAGAAACCTCCATACTGCTCTTCATAATGACTGTACCGAATGCCCTTCTCACCAGCAGTGCGCAAGGGCTCCTCTGCTCCCCATCTTCGCCAACACTTGTTCTCTTTGGTCTTTTTGATACTAGCCATCATGACAGGTGTGAGGGGACATCTCGTTTTGGTTTTGATTGGCAGTTTCCGGGTGATTAGTGAGGTTGTAGGCCCACTCGACTTACAGTGTCCACTAGGGGACTTGACTAGTCTGTTAGGTCAGTTAGCATAATGATTGAGGTTGGGAAGGATAGTCTCTATCGGGGTACCACGGGGCTCTGTCCCTCCCACTACTGCCACCCACAACTCGGGGGAGAGCAGGAAACACGGAAGAGCACCAGCCATGCATGGAACCCCTCTGTGGTCTCACGTGCCAGAGGCCCCTTCTCCCTCTAACCCTGACAATATGCCGTTTTGCCGAGGAGACCCCTGCTGCGGAGAGGTTAAGTCATATAAAAAAAAAAAAAAAAAACACATCAATTTCATTTGCAGCTGGCACAAAGCTGGGAAGCGAATTAAAACTAGTCGATGGCACATTTTAGATCCAAAGAGATTTAGACAAGCGGGGAACAGGCTGAACCTAATGAGATTCAGTCTACTGGGGATTGTTCTGTGTTTCTGCGCTCGGGTTCAGAAAAATGTAAGCACACACATAGAGGATGGGGGCATGTGGGAAGAAAAGACCCTGGGGCCACACAATGAGTCACTGGTGATTCTGTGTCTGCTGGAGAGGCTCGTGAGATTATGGTCGGCTTGGGGAGCAGACAGCCTGCAGCTCCCAGAGGTGAAGGGCGGCGCTTGCTCTGGGATGAGAGGCTCACACCTGGGAATCTGGGTTTAGTTCTAGGACCTGAGCCTGCAGAGCGGGAACAACCAGGTGGGCCCATCTGGAGTCAGCAACGAGGAGGCGGGGGTGAGGGGGGGGCCCTTGAAATTCAAGCATATTTGGAAATGCTAAAGGCACTGACTGTGTTTACAGCGAAAAGCAAAAGGCAGGGGGAAGGTGTCAGATTGGTTGTCTTCTACTTCTCGGGGTCCCTGAGGGATGTAAGGACTCATTATACGTGCACTTTGAGTTTATGAAATCAGGACTCATGCATAGAAGGGGGGTAGGGCTTCACAAACAAATAAATAGAAAGGTTTCCTAACAATCTCAAGAACTGTGGAAAAATAGATGGACAGGGTAGGGAGTAAAAGTGAGAGGTAATGATCACCCTGTCACTAGAGATGATCAAGTACCTGCCGTTGGGGCCATACTTGGACTTCTGTGGGTGCTATGCATTTTGGTTTCTGTAGACCCTTTCTTCCGTAAAGAAAATATTATTTTATGAGTTTCTTGGTGTAATGACAGTTACAAGCCATGCTAGATTATATTCATTTCTTCTCCTCTGATTTTAAAATGAACAGGTTTTCCTAGGCCCCTAGTAGTCTCATGGGCCCTAAGCACGGTGTCTGCTGTGCCTAGTGAATCAGTCCTGCCTGCTGACTCACGTGCCGGAGTGTCGTAAAGCAGATTCCGATCAGACGTTGGTTGGAAGGGAGGTGTTAAGGTCAGATCTGTAAACTTCCCAGCTTCCCCCAGCCTGAGACTCTACTAAGTGAATTCTGCTGAAGAATCGAGGCGTGCCCCAGCTGCTTTTCGACATTGTTGAGGTGAAGGTCACATGCCGCCCATGCTAAAGAACCCTGTAAGAGTTATGATTCCCACGGAAATATACTCGAGGACCCCAATTATTAGAGGTGGTAACACCTGAGGCCAGGATTAGAGGCTTGGGGTGGACAAGGAATTAGTGGTTTCTTTTGTTTTGGTAGCTTCCTGTTTCTGTCTTGTCCGAATGTTTATATTTAGCCAAAAGCATATATCACTGTTATAAAATCACTTAAAAAAAAAAAACTAGCAAAAGGTGTATAGATTTGAATTTAACTTTTGTTTAGTGGGGGAGCCCAGCTCTGATCAGGAATGCTGTCGTGATGGATGATGCTGGGAGGCTATCATGGGGCAAGTTTGGGGTTTCCAGTGAACAGAACAGCGTAGGAGAGAGCTCAGCCTACCCCATTATGCAACCAAGAAGGAAGACATGAAAACAGGGCCACAAGGGATCCCTTTTCTTGGGCCCCAGCCAAACAAACTCAGAAACACACAAATTCAGAAATTATCTGCATCACCGTATTCCTGGTAATCCCCACAAGTATGTAAGTTTGGTCTCTGTTTTCCAGAGCTATTTCCTAGGTCCAGTGGTTGCTAAATGCCTCTGGGACCAGGATCTTTGAGTTACCCCATCCCCAGGTGTAGAAGAGGGTCCAAAACCAGCAACAGCCTGTCCTCTGAGTTATCATGCATAAAAGGCACAGGCCTGACTAAACACTATCCCCATATCAGGTGCCTTTTTTCCTCCCTGTTTGTTTGTTTGTTTGTTTGTTTGTTTGTTTTTTAATCACTTCTGATTTCAGCACAATAAACATCTCTGAAGGGCTGGATGTTTTCAAGACATATTCCCTCATCGGTATAAGCTGGGACTAGGATCAAAAAGGATAACAATAGAGGAGTGAACCATAAGCAGTTCCTAATTGGGGGGAGGAATCTAAGGAGATAGTTATGCCCTGAAAAAGGAAGAGGGAAAAAAAAGAAGAAGAAGAAGAAGAAGAAGAAGGAGAAACCATGTTAATCTTTTGATTTGGAATGGCAAGGGTAGGGAAAGAGGCTTCTTCATTCTGTATCTATGTGTACTGCCTCAAACCAAAAGAAGCCCGTTCATGTAAATGTTCACGTGTGCATGAAACTCTATCAAATGCCTCCTGGGGTATCTTTTTGAGGTGAAGAAAGGGATCCAGTTTTGGGAAATCTTCCCAGGAATTCTCACTTAGAAAAAGAAAAAAAAAACAAAACTGGGTTTTTTTTTTCCCCCATCTCTTGTACAAAACGAACAAGTGTTTTAATAAATGATGTGTATTGTGTTCTAAGGTAGAGCCTAGGGAGACCAAAACAAACAAAATAAACATCAACAAAACCTCCGGCTGTCAACGGGCCTTCACTGGCATCCATGGTTCTTCACAAGGTGTGGGTGGTGAGTTGCAGGTTCTTTTAGGATCCCCAGCCGGTGTCCAGATCATGCAGGAAGCAGTGCAATGGGAGAGGAGCCTAGCACCCTCTCCTGCACCTCCCCCACCCCGTGCCCTGCCACAGGTACCCCCCCCCCAAGAACACCCCTGGAAAGAGACCTACAGATCTCACTTGTCTATATGTTGCTTCCTCCTCATGATGACTCCCCTCCCTCACAGCCCAGCTTCCCTAAAAACCAAATGAGCTGTTCTGTAACTGCACCAGAAAATCAGAATTTATTGTACATATGTTTGTGTTCCACTTAATAAAAAAACCTATATTTTAAGATAAACTTTGTTAGTAATTCATGAGGTAAGTGACTATTTATGCTAATCAGGCAGAAATATATTCTCAAGCATAATGCATTACATAAATTTGAATGCAAAATGTTCAATTATGAAGTAAATACAGGTAATGCAAATAATAAATTACCTCTAATAAAAATTATAAAAGATGTGTCTTCAAAGAGAGAGCGGCTTTAACTTACAACTGTGAATTGCTTAAAGAGAAAAGAATTAATAAATGCTGAATTACTCTGATGATTATTTAGCACATAATTCACCTATTCATAACGACTCCTAGTAATCAGACTGTTGTTTCACATTCTCCAATATGAGGCAAGACTGTTTCCTCAGCAATTTTACCCTTATCAGATTATCTCGTCTGATTCTATTAATTTTCTTCCATGAATCTGCTAACAGTGATTTGTGATTTACTTACCCTGCTAACTAAAGACTGTTAAAAGGATTTATCTAACACTAGACCTAAGAACACTCTATGTCTTATCATTCAGTTACTCTGAGCAACTCTTTCCTCAAATCAATTTAGTTGCCTTTGTAGTGAAATTTAGTGGACACTGGTTAGTTCTGCACCATAAAATCAGCTCCTGGATAAACAAAGAGTTCAGATCCCATATTTGATGCATCTTGTTCTTTTTAGATCACATATGTCTGATTCCAATGTGATATACCTAAGTTGCTGTAACTCACAATCAAGAAAAATATGGTAGTTTTAGCTTCTCATCATTATCATTTAGACAGGAATAAGTTTCTTTCTTTCTTTCTTTCTTTCTTTCTTTCTTTCTTTCTTTCTTTCTTTTTGTGTGAAGTTCTTCTGGCGGTACTGACGCGAAACTATAATTGTGTTTTTGATGTTATGGTTTCGCAATCTTCTGCGGGATTCGACCCATACCCTCCCCCTCCACAGTCTTCTATAAATATTCACCGCTTTCAGAAACTTTAATACTACTGGTTTGAATTGGTCAATAATGACAAACGCATGGTTTCTAAATTACTCTATATTGTTCTACAGAGATTACTAGAGTATATATAGCAAGGGGATATTAAGCAGTAAGAAAACACAGTTCGCATTGTATTTGGATTAGACTGGCTTGGAAGAAGTGAAACAATGTTCGCAAAGAAGTCTAAAGAAATGTGGCCTTGCTGTAATTGTAGAGAATCAAAAATCTGAATAGTACTAATTAAAATGAGAGAGCGCAATTGTTACAAAAGAAATGCCGCTAACAGAGAACTGTAAATGTTTAGACACCCCTGTGAATCACTAAATAATAAAGCAAAAAGGACAAACACGAGAATTAAGTTATAAGAGCACTACTGCTACACGTCTAAAAAATAATTCTAATCCTCTCTTTTTTTTTTTTTTTTTTCAAGAGAAAATGAGAGACTGTAAAAGACTGCAATAAGAGAAAGAAAAATACCATGGCTTGACAGCAGTGTACAAAAATAAACCATAAAAAATGTGCAGATAATAATACATTTAGCTGCCCAAACATGGGCATTTAATTTCTAGAAATGATATATAATTGCAACAATTAGGTGGATGGCCATGAATCTGTATCCCATGGTCTTCGTCATTAGCAAACTTTGTTTATAAATGTTATTTATCTATAAATTTAGCAGTTTCAGTGTTCCTGGCCAAAAATACTTTCAAGAGAGGCAGGGATCCTATCTTACAGCTTTTAACAAAAAATGTGATGCAAAGGATAAAAAAAAATTTTATTATAAACAAAAAATGAATTAATTCTTCCTAAATATACATATATTCATATTTTACATGAACATTATAAACTTCAGACTTTTGTGGCTAATGATTAAAAAGCCCCGGAAAACTATCACTGTAGACAATGCTAAGTGACATAATATGTTTATGTAACTTAAGCAGTAGATTTTCCTCTGAATACATAAACTATAATCTCTTAACTTCATTACTAGGTAAAATACTGTTTGAGAGGAGGAAAGCAAAGGAGTTCTGTTAGATTGCATAAATATTGACACAATCTTCACTCTTTCTTCCCAACTAGTAATAGACATATTTCATTCCAGCCCTACAAAGTGCTCCCATAAAACCAAAACTATCCTTATAAACAGCTTCTCTGCAGCAATAATGAAAAGGGAAAAGTACTTTTCTGGAAAATACCAATGGCACTGGACTTTTAGGGTTATGATGTGCCTACAAACTTTGGGGGGAGCCTTTCATTAGGGACTCTGGGTTTGAAGGCTGCCAGCCTCAGAGAAATTAACACAAGTCTAATCTGGTGTAAGAAGCCAAGGAGTGACACCTAAGGTCTCATTATAAATAGTAAAGTATGCTGTGGGGTGGGCAAGAGCAGTTCTGAAGTGCAATGTTCAAGCAGCTGGCTTAATATATGACTAAGTGTCAGAAGTCAGGTTTTCTGAGAATTACTTTTCAGATAAACAACTTTATAGCACTGCACTTAATCATACTTACTAGAGACATCTCATTTATCACCGAATTACAAGTAACTTTAATTCTATTGATATTGCCATAAAGCCCGTTGAAAATCCATCCTGGCACTTTTAAGGGGTTTAGGGCCCTGTTACAGGGGATTCAATTGCAAAAGTCTCTCATCAGAACCAGTCTGCGAAGGCTTCTGCGTCTCCTCGCCTTTTTTGTTAATGATCAAGGGGGACAGAAGGGAAAAAGGATTCCTGCACCTGCCAGAACTGTCCTTAGCACCTTTCCTGCAAGGTTGTGTTCTCCCACTGCAGTCAAACTAACTCTCTGTGCCTCGGTACCCCCTCCCACCTTGGAAAACCAGCTTCTTTTCACTTCATCAACAAAACTGGACACGGACCAATTTCAACTGACCTTTGCCGAAAGGTGGCGCTGTTGAGGTAAAAATCCAACAATAGTTCTCACTCGGATTCTTTTGCAGGCTTTTCAGATTCTTTTTTTTTTTTTTAAGTGCGCCCTCCTAGCGTCTCCCCCTCCCATAAAGTAAAATAAATATGATTAACACCAAATGCATTTCATTAATCGGAGGAATCAACAGTCTCAATATCCAAGTAGGCGGTCTGGTCTTCCAAATCGCTGGGTCGGCTTGGCTCACGCTTGCTTTCCCCCAAATAAATCTCGGTTTCTCCGACTTGCCTATCGCTTTAAAATCTTAGAAACAGTTGTTGGTTCTTTCTTTTCTCTTTTCTGTTTCTTTCTTTCCTTTTTCTTTTTTGCATAAGCTTTAAAAGAATCCGTCTAGAAAACTGAATAGTTATTAGCATTTGCAACGGGGAGGGGGAGAAACAGCCCCCCCACCCAACCCCCACTGTGGGTTTCCGGGCTGGTCCGAGAAACCGCGGTTTAAAACTTAACCCTTCGAGGGGAGCTGGCGAAGGCTGGGGTGTTGTTTCCCCCCAACACATACACCCCTTGCTCCTCTCCACGGCCAAGTCTGAAATACTTAATTGAAATGTGAAAGTGCAAAGCGCGCGCGGGACCGTCCCTGATAAACAGGGGTCAGATTTCATAAGGGGGTGGGTGTGCGTGAGAGAGAGAGAGAACGGAGAGAGAGGAATATGAATACGAATCTCAAAGGCCAAACTCGGGCCAGTGTCGGAAGCCAGAGGGCTGAGCTGGGCTGACCCGACTCCGAGCTTCCCTGGAGTTAACTCGCGTAGGCGTTCGCTCTCCCCACGCCGCCCTCCCAAGGGCACGCGACGCCAGCCGGCAGCCAGTCCCCGCGCGTAATGGTCCCTGAACAACTTATTTCCCCTCCTTCAAGGAGGGTAGTAAAACGTGCTTTCTCCCCGCGCGGACCCGGAGCCACTCGGGCTGCCCCGGCAAGGCGGCGTCCTGGGCGCAGTCGGAACCCTGAGCCCCCCCCACACACACACACACACACTCCCCGCGCCCCTGCGCCCCTGCGCGCGGGCTCCAGGGAAAGGGACAAAGAGTTTGTGCTCTTTGACTCAAAGGGCTAAGTTTGAGCTCCCCGCAGCTACGCACGGGGAAGGCAGGCACCCCCCGGCAGACGCCTTGGTGCCAAAGCTGGAGCAGGAGAAGCAGCTCCGGAGCGAATTCACAGTCCCGGGGATGGGGGCTGCCCGGGAAGGGGGGGTCACGCCAATCCCCGCAGAGCGAGTGGAGGGCAAGCCGGCGCTCCGGAAGGCAGGCCTCTCTAGTGCTCCTAAGTAAAGCAATCGCCCTCTCCGTCCTCCCGGGTTCCCGCAGTCCTTCTGGACTACTCCTTCCCCTCTCGCACCAAACTTTGCGCCGGGCTTTGCTCCCTTCCTGGGAGGCTGCGGCGCGGGAAGGGTTAAGCCCTCTTGTCCCAGCTGACAGTCAGCTGATTGGACCCTGATTGACAGCTCGGAAAAGTTTCCTTGTTTCTATCTATTATGCTAATCGCGGCCGCTCACGTCGCCTCCCATTGGCTCGGAGTACCAGTCAATTTCCCATTTGGGCCTGACGTCACAAGTGCTATAAAACTCAGCAATTGCTTTAAACTCTTCTTGCTGGATCAGAGGCTTTAAAATCTTTTTTCATCTTCGAGCTGTAGCTCGGGCTGCTCTTCGGCTCGGCCTCCCCCCTTTTGCTCTCTGCCTCGCCTTTCCCCAGGACTTCGCTATTTCGCTTTAAAAAAAAAAAAAAGGCAAGAAAGAACTAAACTCCCCCCTCCCTTTCCTCCAGCCGGGCTGCACCTCTGTCTTGCACTTTGCACGGAGAGCGCGCGCGAGGGAGAGAGAGAGGAAAGAAAATAATAATAACAATAATAATAAGAGCAGGCAGAAGAGAAGGCGAGAAGCATGAAGTGTTAACTCCCCCGTGCCAAGGCCCGCGCCGCCGGACAGCCGCCCGCCGCGCCTCCAGCCCCGAGCGGCCGCCGCGCGCGCCCCGCCTGCAGCCCGGGCCGGCGAGGCGAGCCCTCCTTATGCAAAGCGCGCAGCGGAGCGGCGAGCGGGGGACGCCGCGCACCCGGCCGGGCTCCTCCGGCTTCGCCGCCGCCGCCGCCGCCACCGCAGCCCGCGGAGGACCTTCCCGAGCCTGAAGCAGCCGGCTCGGCACGCACGGAGGCGAGCAGGCGAGGAGGGGCCGGGGCGAGCGAGCGAGCACATTGGCGTGAGCAGGGGGGAGGGAGGGCGGGCGCGGGGGGCGCGGGCAGGGCGGGGGGTGTGTGCGCGCTCGGAGGTTTCGGGCCAGCCACCGCCGCGCGAGCTAGAAGCGCCCCAGCCCGGCAAGCTGGCTCACCCGCTGGCCACCCAGCACAGCCCGCTGGCCCCTCTCCTGCAGCCCATCTGGCGGAGCGGCGGCGGCGGCGGCGGCGGCAGGAGAATGGCATCAGAACTGGCAATGAGCAACTCCGACCTGCCCACCAGTCCCCTGGCCATGGAATATGTTAATGACTTCGATCTGATGAAGTTTGAAGTGAAAAAGGAACCGGTGGAGACCGACCGCATCATCAGCCAGTGCGGCCGTCTCATCGCCGGGGGCTCGCTGTCCTCCACCCCCATGAGCACGCCGTGCAGCTCGGTGCCCCCTTCCCCCAGCTTCTCGGCGCCCAGCCCGGGCTCGGGCAGCGAGCAGAAGGCGCACCTGGAAGACTACTACTGGATGACCGGCTACCCGCAGCAGCTGAACCCGGAGGCGCTGGGCTTCAGCCCCGAGGACGCGGTCGAGGCGCTCATCAGCAACAGCCACCAGCTCCAGGGCGGCTTCGATGGCTACGCGCGCGGGGCGCAGCAGCTGGCCTCGGCAGCCGGGGCCGGCGCCGGCGCCTCCCTGGGCGGCAGCGGCGAGGAGATGGGCCCCGCCGCCGCCGTGGTGTCCGCCGTGATCGCCGCGGCCGCCGCGCAGAGCGGCGCGGGCCCGCACTACCACCACCACCACCACCACCACGCCGCCGGCCACCACCACCACCCGACGGCCGGCGCGCCCGGCGCCGCGGGCAGCGCGTCAGCCTCGGCCGGTGGCGCGGGCGGCGCGGGCGGCGGTGGCCCGGCCAGCGCCGGGGGCGGCGGCGGCGGCGGCGGCGGCGGAGGCGGCGGGGGCGCGGCGGGGGCGGGGGGCGCCCTGCACCCGCACCACGCCGCGGGCGGCCTGCACTTCGACGACCGCTTCTCCGACGAGCAGCTGGTGACCATGTCGGTGCGCGAGCTGAACCGGCAGCTGCGCGGGGTCAGCAAGGAGGAGGTGATCCGGCTGAAGCAGAAGAGGCGGACCCTGAAAAACCGTGGCTATGCCCAGTCCTGCCGCTTCAAGAGGGTGCAGCAGAGACACGTCCTGGAGTCCGAGAAGAACCAGCTGCTGCAGCAGGTCGACCACCTCAAGCAGGAGATCTCCAGGCTGGTGCGCGAGAGGGACGCGTACAAGGAGAAATACGAGAAGTTGGTGAGCAGCGGCTTCCGAGAAAACGGCTCCAGCAGCGACAACCCGTCCTCTCCCGAGTTTTTCATGTGAGTCTGACACGCGATCCCACAGCTAGCCACCTTGATAAGTGCTCCGTGGGGGTCCGACTCGGGTGTGGGCTTGCTAGTTCCAGAGCCGTGCTCGCCGCCACCTCGCCCCCTCCCCTGCTGAGATTGCCCGATGCCCCTGCACACACACACACACGCGCGCGCGCGCACAGACACACACACACACACACACACAACACACACGCGCGCACACACACACCCTGCTCCAAGTTGGCGGTGGTGGTGGCTGTTTTTAAATGGGGAGGGAGTGAATGTCTGGCTCATGGATTGCCAATCTGAAATTCTCCATAACTTGCTAGCTTGTTTTTATTTACACCTCCCTTACACACACACACACAAAATGTTCAAAGATCTCAGCAGAGTTCTTCATGCTCACCTTTGAAGCCTGCATCATTCACAGTGTTTTGTTTTTGTTTTTTTTTTTTTTTCTCCTTCTTCAGTTCATGAGCTGGTGTTCATTTTCTGTGTGTGTGTGTGTTTTATTTTGTTTGGATTTTTTTTTTTTAATTTTACTTTTTGGAGCTTGCTGTGTTGGCCTTTTCCCCAACCTTCACCCTCACGCCCTCTTCACCCATCTCCCCACGAGATAAAAGAAAAACAAAACAAAAAAAAAAAGCTAAGTTTTTTTTTCTCCTCCTGAGTTCTTCATGTGAGATTGAGCTTGCAAAGAAAAAAAAAAAATGTGAAATGTTATAGACTTGCAGCGCGCTGAGTTCCTTCGGGGTTTTTAGCATTGTTATGCTAAACTAGAGAAAAAAAAAATCCTCATGAACCTGCCACAATCAAGCCTGCATCAACCTTCTGGGTGTGACTTGTGAGTTTTGGCCTTATCATGCCAAATCTGAGAGTTTAGTCTGCCATTAAAAAACTCATTCTCATCTCATGCATTATTATGCTTGCTACTTTGTCTTAGCAACAATGAACTATAACTGTTTCAAAGACTTTATGGAAAAGAGACATTATATTAATAAAAAAAAAAGCCTGCATGCTGGACATGTATGGTATAATTATTTTTTTCTTTTTTTTTTCTTTTGGCTTGGAAATGGACGTTCGAAGACTTATGGCATGGCATTCATACTTTTGTTTTAATTGCCTCATGACTTTTTTGAGTTCAGAACAAAAAAAGTGCCACCCTAGAGCCTTCTTCCCATGAAAGTTTGCATCTGCTCCAAAACTGCTTTGAGTTACTGAGAACTTCAGCCTCCCATTGTAAATGCACTGAAGGCATTCCTTGTCAAAGATGCCAGAATGGGTTAAAAATTTAACATGGCAAACATTAAAAGAACTCTTAATGTTTTCTTTTTAATAAGAATGACACCCCACTTTGGGGACTAAAATTGTGCTGTTGTGGAAAGCAGTCTAAATTTATTTTTTAAGAAAAAAAGAAATCTGCCCCATTATTTTTGGTTTGTTTTATTTTTATTATTATTATTCTTTTTTTTTTTTTTTTTTTGGCTTTTGGTCATTGTCAAATGTGGAATGCTATGGGTTCCTAGTATATAATTTAATTCTAGTTTTTATAATCTGTTAGCCCAGTTAAAATGTATGCTACAGATAAAGGAATGTTATAGATAAATTTGAAAGAGTTAGGTCTGTTTAGCTGTAGATTTTTTAAAAGATTGATGCACTAAATTGTTTACTGTTGTGATGTTAAGGGGGGTAGAGTTTGCAAGGGGACTGTTTAAAAAAAAAAAAAGTAGCTTATACAGCATGTGCTTGCAACTTAAATATAAGTTGGGTATGTGTAGTCTTTGCTATACCACTGACTGTATTGAAAACCAAAGTATTAAAGGGGAAACACCCCTGTTTATATCTGTAGGGGTATTTTACATTCAAAATGTATGTTTTTTTTTTTCAAATTTAAAGTATTTGGGACTGAATTGCACTAAGATATAACCTGCAAGCATATAATACAAAAAAATTTGCAAAACTGTTTAGAACGCTAATAAAATTTATGCAGTTATAAAAATGGCATTACTGCACAGTTTTAAGATGATGCAGATTTTTTTACAGTTGTATTGTGGTGCAGAACTGGATTTTCTGTAACTTAAAAAAAAATCCACAGTTTTAAAGGCAATAATCAGTTAAATGTTATTTTCAGGGACTGACATCCTGTCTTTAAAAAAAAAAAATGAAAAGTAAATCTTACCACAATAAATATAAAAAAATCTTGTCAGTTACTTTTCTTTTACATATTTTGCTGTGCAAAATTGTTTTATATCTTGAGTTACTAACTAACCACGCGTGATGTTCCTATGTGCTTTTCTTTCATTTTCAATTCTGGTTATATCAAGAGAAAGAATAATCTACAATAATAAACTGCATTTTTTTTTTTGATTCTGTGCTCAGTTTCTTAGTGTACAATTTAACTGGGCCCAAAACTGCATTAGAAGTGTAAGATGCATCCTTTTCTCCAGAGGCAGGATTCATGGAGGTGTAGGGAGGCAGTAATTCAGGGCGAAACATAGGCTGTTTTGTGAGGTGGGAGGCCATCCCTTTGAATAATTAGAAATATTTAATGTAAATGCAAATTATGACCTCTCAAAATGCAGCCCCCTCAAAAGCCCCCCCTTCCATGCAAAGTTTTCAGTTTTCAAGTGAGTTGAGACATCATTGCCCTCTGGTGAAAACAAACAAACAAAATCCCAACCAGAGTAGGGCCTGCTCGGCATTGCCCTTGGCTCCTGGTCCAGCCCAGCAGCAAGCCCATCTAGAGGGAAATGGGCCCGGCAAAGAAGTCATGGCAGGAGGTGGCTTGGGCACATATGCATTTCATGGTAAAGATAAACAATTCTTGCCTTTTGGCTAGAATTGATTATTTTTCCTTCTTCCCTTACACACCATGATTTTCTGGTTAGCAGGGCCCGACCAGACTTAACATCAACACTTTGGACAAATCCAGTTGCTTGTTTTGTTTTTTAACTCTGAAGGTCATTTGTATTAAATAGGAAAAAGAAAAACCCACCCCTTACTCACATAACCCCAAGGACATCTCTGAATTTAAAACTGTGTCATTAAATCATGTTTCACAGTATTTAGCAGAGAGGGGCTTCTCCACTTAGACAAGCTGGCTATGATTAGATCACCTTAACTCCAGAAACACAAGTGAAAAAGTAATACCTTGATAGAATCTGTGCTCTGATTGATCAGTATTTGCCCCCAAACTAGCCGTATTTCGAGGCTAACTTCAAAGATGACTTGGAAAGCCTTGAGCTACCTTCTTCACAAACAGCATTGACCTATTTTAAAATGACATAAATTCGTGCAACTAATGTTACGAATTCATGCAGTCTGCACTCCTAATCGACTTCCCCTAGAATGCTAAAAGAATGTTAGACAAAGCCAACACTGTTTTGAAAATATAGCCAAACACGATGACTTTTGTTTTATTTTGTTTTGTTTTTTGTTGGTTTTTTTTTTTTTTTTTTTTAAGATAATATTGCAACTCTGAAGGAAGGCCTTATTTTGAAGAAAACAGGTTGTGCTTGGTGCAGACGAGCTCTGGCCAGTTGATATCCTGTCTTCCTTCCCCTTTTTCACAGAACGCACAGAGAGGGTAAACCCACTGCATTTTGACCTTTCTTCATGTGCCAGTTTGGATAGAACTCCTGACTCCACACTTCATTTTGCTTAACAAAAGTCTTCATAGTAAACGTAAATCCCTGGTAAATCCCTGCGCTGGAAGTTAGCACTTCTCTGTTTCAGAGGTTTGGGTTTTTTTTTTTTGCCCCTCTGATCCCCTGGAGGAGATAGGCAGTTTCCCCCTGAAGGGGTAGAGACACAGATATATCAGTTATGCTAAAAGCTCAGCCTCAGATGAAAGCTTTGAGGCAAATGCTTCTGAAAATCAGAGTGTCATTGAAGATGGACTCACTGCAGTCCCGTCCTGAGAAAAACACTTGTGCCACAATTAAGCATTTTGATAGGACTCGACAAGGCAGTTCACTGTAATAAGTGGGTTTGGGCCCCAAACATTAGAAAGCAGAGAGGCACTGGCAAAAATGGGGTTTGGGTGGCTGGCTTTAAGAGAAAGTTAACTCCTTAGTGAAAGGCAGTTTTACATGACTATAAAACTTTGAAATGTAGCCTGAGAGGCAAACACAAATACATGTGTTTGTTGTTTTATTTTTTTTTAACAAAGAAATCCTAAATTCTGCCTAAGTGTCCCTAGTAGAAATAAATTTTTATTTAAAAAATAAATAAGTTCTGTAAGGAAATCTCGCTTTCCTTTTCCACTGCATCTGAGTCTTTGTCTAAATAGTGTTAAAATTCCTTTCATTCCAATTACAGAACTGAGCCCACTCGCAAGTTGGAGCCATCAGTGGGATACGCCACATTTTGGAAGCCCCAGCAATGTATACTTACAGTGTTTTCATAAAAAGAAATTTATGTAAGAACTGTACATTAAAAATTTATCATTATTATCATTATTATTATTATTATCATCGTTTGCAGCCTTAAGAGAGCACCGTGCCCCTGACTTCCATTTAGTCTCCTTTTTAAAGAAAAATGTGTTAGAGAGGAAGAGTGGTAGGTGTGTAACCTCCATACTGTGAACTGTGCCTCTGGTCCGAGGGTCTTTCGATGCCAACCTAGAGAAAAGCACGAGGGGGCTTCTGTCCTCACGGCGTGTGAAACTAAATAGGTACCATTGTTTTCAACCTGTGAGATGAGTTTTTAAAAAGCCACTGAAATTGAAAGGAGATCTGTATGCACCTTTATACGAAGAGAAGTTTCCCAGAAGGTAGCAGCTAGCGTTTTTGAAACATGTAGACACGCACACTCTAAATAGTACCTTTTCACACTTCATTGTTTCTCTGGCAGATAATTTTACTAAAAAGAAAAATATACGTGCTTCCCCCTCCCCAAGCAGATGCCACAGGCAGAAGCTTTAGCCAAGCCTCAGCACCCTGGGTTTCTGGTAGGCCCCAGATAGTAATATATTTATATTTATCAGTGATGTCAAACGTGTACATTTATCAGACATGGCTGTAAATGAAAACAGCATGTGGCAAAATACAAAGTTAGTTAAACCACACCCTCCATGTGCTTTTTCCTCCACTTCTAGCCTCCTGGGCCATTCACAAAATCACCTCCCTTG
Organism: Mustela nivalis; assembly: GCF_964662115.1. Classification (NCBI taxonomy): domain Eukaryota; kingdom Metazoa; phylum Chordata; class Mammalia; order Carnivora; family Mustelidae; genus Mustela; species Mustela nivalis. The sequence continues at coordinate 8,076,183 of NC_139037.1, forward strand.
TGTTTCCCTACTCTTTGCACATTTCCTTTTGTTTAAAAAAAAAAAAACAGTGTAACAGTTTTTCACACTGTATCTGACACATTAATAGATCGACATCAAAGTAGACAGAGGTTCTTCCTTCACCTCGGTGAGGAAAGGATGTCTAGAAACCATGTTTGTCCGCCTCGGTGCCATAACCATCCGGGCCCCTTTCAACACGGGCTGCTCCAAATAACTCCACGTATAATGTATTATGGAATGCGAGATTCTACCACCCCTGATCTCTCCTCCCTTCTCCCTTTACCCCCGTCGTTTTTATTTCGTGATATCAATTCTAGATGGTTCTTTTCTCCTAGAGGACCTCCCCTCTGCCAAACCACCGGGTTTCCTGCTCAGCACGGTGAACGGAGGGCCGGGCGGCAGCCCCCCTGGCAAACATGGGCCACGGCCGCCTCCGTAGCCGTGTCCCCAGCACAGCCCTGTCTCAGTAACAAGTTGCTTCTGACACAAAGGTTGCCAGAGTGGAGTACGTCGGAGGCTTTTGTTGATGTTCCTCGTGCTTTGTTTGGGACGACTTACTTCCGTAGTCACACACTCTTGGCTTTAGAAAATGTACTCCTCCCGGGCTTCTAGGCCAATCAATATTTTTAAAAGTCTGCTTGCCACACAGGTGTCTCTGTATTTTGCTCGTCGGTAGTTAAAGCCTAACCGAGGTAGGCTGGAGGCTGAAATCCATGAGTGACAACCTTCAGCCTTCTGACTCCTGTACCAGGGAAACACACCGCCAGGCTCCTGGCCTTACTTTCCATGTAAACATGCATGAGAGGAGGAAAAAGAGGCCGGATTCCTCTGCTCTAGATGGTTTGCAAAGCTTCCCACTGCGATTGACTTTCCTGTGATTTTTTTTTTTTTTTTTAAATCACGTCGCCCCTTCCTAGGAAGACATGTCTTGTTTTTTTAGGGGAAGATCTATCACAGTGATAGGCTCTCATTTTCACCGCTTCTCGTTATTCCTCAGGGTGCTGAATGAATAACTGGGAGTCGGGGTCTTCCTTGTTGTTGGGAGGAAAATAAGAGAAACCTGAAGTTTGTTCTCATTCTTGGCTCGTCCTAAATGGGAAAGGTGCCCCAAGTCCAAGGCAAGGCGTCTAGCGGCCATCTGTACGGAAGGTGGTCTGGGGTCCAGCCCCCCCCCCCTTGAATCAGGATTTGTTTGTTTGGTTTTGCCCTGGTTTTAAAACAGTCAGGAGCCTCAACCCACCTTCTGATAACACTGCTTTTCTCACTTTTGATATAAATCTTCAAACCCTAGACATCAAACAGCCCCAGAAAAGGGGAATTCTCTCCAAGCCTTGCTCGGCCCCGGCTCCTGAACAAACCCAGCTCTGTGTGGCACTTTTTCTCCAGCGGGGGTAGGGGACAGGGTGAGAGAATTTCAGTCCCCCAGGCTGTCTCATGATTGTCTGGGCATAAAGAAGTACAGTCCTGCAACAATGCGGGAACATCTTTATCCTTTAGAGAGGGACAAAACAAAAAACAAAGCAAATCAAATTGCTCTGCACGAAGGCGTAGCAAAACCCCAGGCTCCTGTTCTCGGCACCCTCTGTGGGCGGTGAGAAATGAAGGGAGGACGAGGGAAGGGTGGGGAGGACTTTGAAGGCAAGAGTCCTAGGAATAATCCCAGTTGCCAGCCTGAATCTCACTTGCTCTCCGGGTAAAGGCAGGCCCAGTGCGTCCACGGACCAGGTGCGAACGAGGTTCGACTGTCCGCTCGGTTCCCATCCGCTCTCGCATGTGTTTCCTTTTTCAAAACCATTTGAGAGCTTAAACCCAAACTGAGAAATCTGGGGAAATTGTTAATGCCTCAGCTTTGGGGGCATTTATAAATATATCCATCTGTAATTTTACAGTGGTGCCGTTTTGAATCAGTCAGACCTGTTATGCCAATATTTATATATGGTCCCGCGTAGGGTTTAGGCACTGTGACAGTCTTCATTGTTTAAATTCGAAAGCCCTTTGCGTGTGTGCCTGTGTGTGTGTGTGCGTGTGTGCGTGGGTGTGCATGTGTGTGTGTGTGTGTGTCTTCCATAAGTTTGCCCGCTATCATAAGGCTGAGATAGAAGGGACCTGTCGATAGCACACAGAAATCAGATCTTCAGGTGAATTTGCATCAGAGTTGGGCAGTTTTAAGAAACTCACAAAGCCCATTTTCCACAGAGAGGCTATGACTGGAATGCACAGTCCCTTACTCAAATCCTAATCATCCACTGAGCACCTCTCCCCTTGTTCAACAAAATCCATTCTCTTTTCCTTTCTTTTTGTGAAATAACATTTTCCCCCCTATAATTAGGACTTTGGATTGCAAAATCACATTCCTCTCTTCTCCGCAGATTCTTGGATCTTTAGTTATGATTAGAAAGGGGCATTAATTCAAGAAGGGAGGATGAGGGAGGGGTGTTTGTGGACATTCGGGAAGAGGACGGGAGGAGAGGAAATAGCTCTGTGTTCACCCCCCACACCCCTCAGCCCCTGCCCCGCCCAGGCTTGGGTGTGAGCTACACACAGGGGATTCGGATTCTGAAAATTCTGATCACCAACCTTGAGCAGTTCCCAGCTAAGATTCCAAAACATGCTTTTTCCCTGTGGCTGGTTCTTTCAGTAAGGAAATAGGAGAGGCCGTTGAAACAGAACCAGGCAGAGAGGCTTGAAAACCGCTCTTCTGAGAAGACCCCCAAGGACGATTGTGAAGGGATCCTGCACTGGGAAGTCCGGTCAGCAGGGAGGATCCAGAATTTGCCCCAGTTCTGTGTGACCTCATCCACTTCTGGAAGCCCATAGAAATGGGTTTCTGGCCTTCGTTGGGGGCGTCCTCCAGCAGTAAAGCAGGCTTGAGGATCCTGGAACAATAGGTGATTCCAAACTAGGCCAGCGGAGTGGAGAACAGGAAGGGGTCAATGTGCGGGTCTGGGGGAGTACCACTACCACAAGCCAACCTTAGCTTAGGATCCCCAACCAGGGATCAGAGCCAGGTCTGTCCCAGGGCCCTGCCTTCCACCAGAAAAGATCTGCTTGCGGGGTGACTGACAGACGGCTGACAGACCCCAGGATCCCCAGGATTCCTAAATGCAATACCCATGTTCTGAGCTCCAGGGCTGTGGCCTCTCATCACTGGACACTTGCCCCATTCCAGTGCCCTCTCTGTAATATTTACCCCCTCTTTCTCCCATGCCTAGTCACCTAGGGCCTTGTGAGAGTTCGAGGTCACCGCCTGGGGCCAGAAGGCAGTGCCCAAGCTGAGGCCTTGGACGCATTACGTCACTCCTGCCCCAGTTTAGGTGCAGACAAGGGCAGGGCTGGAGTGAAGGGCTGGCCAGCAGCTCCCGGAGAGAAGCTAGGGGGTGGCTCATGGAATGTTTAGCCCTGGCTGCAGAGGGTGGTGAAGGGTCTTGATATGAAGGCTGGGAAGAGGCTGAGGTTACCCATTTCTTGGTTTCCTTGCCCCGCACTGGCCACACCTCTCCTTCTGCCTCTGGCCCTGTATACACTTGGTCTGCGTTGGGGGTGAGAAGGGAATTTGCAAGGCAACCGCAGGCTGCTGGGGGTGAGTGGAGTCAGGTGTGCTCTCCACCCTGGGGGGGGGGGTGCCCTGGCTGCACTGGTGGCAGGCACCAAAGGACAGAAGGCAGGAACCACAGGGTAGGTCCCAGAGGCTGCCTGAGGTCACCAGGCAGTCCCTGCTCTGCTCTCTCCAAGCTCTGCGCTGCGCCCCCCAGAGGCTGGCACACTCCTGGCCACCACGGGACTCCTCTTGGAGAGGCCCAAGATACCCGGGGGCTGGGGGGGAGGGGCGGCATCACAACAGCAGCTTTCTGTCCCCAGTCTCCAGCTTGCCCCAGTGCCCCGTGCCCATCCGGTGCCCATGCCCCAGAAGTGCCTCGGGTTTGTATTGGAATTTGGTTTAATTTTCCAAGAGGACTGACCTAGCCAGAGTGGAGTGCCTGTGGACGTCCAAACTCCCCGTTCTGTTGTGCCCCTGGGTGGGGGAGAGAGAGGGAGGGGGCTTCAGCCCTAAAAGTCTCCACCTTCCACCCCTCACCTTGGGACTCCCACCCCACCCTTATGAGCCTCCCCAGGAGCTTTAAGATCCTCTTCGGCTGCTCCAGGCCATTTGATTTGTACTCTGTTAATTTTCGGGCCTATTTTTCAGATCTGTTTTCCTGCTCTGGTTAGAGGAAGGAGGAAAAAGAGAAAGGAAAGGAGGAAATCCAGAGAGCATTTCAGGATCTTCATAGAAATCTCCATATGGTTGGGGGTTTTGATGGTATAGTTTGATGCTCGTGGTAAACGAAAGCCAGTCAAACAAACTTTATTTTGATTTGGACAACAGCTCCGTCATGAGGGTCTTGCTTGCATTCTCAGATTTTCAACACAGTTCTGGTCCAGTTTCCAGCCCTCAGGACCTGTTTTTACGAGGACAGATTTCAAAACTACTAGTTGCAGAAAGGAGCCGTTCCCTGTAGGGTGGGCCTTTTTCTTATTGGACCCACAGTTTTTTAGAGACTCAAGAAGAGAGCCAAGTAACATCGCACTTTCTGAACTAGGTCTCCCTTTTTCTTTCTCCTTCTCTTCAGGATGGAATCATTAATGTGCAGATAAATATGTTGAAACTAAAACAACAATCTCAGCCTCTGAGACACTTTTGCACTGTCAAATTACACTAAAATCCTTTCTGATAGAATGGGGGGAAAGGTGTGGTAATCATGCTAAGATTAAATCTGTTAAAAGATGGTATTTGAGTCTTTGCATTTGCAAGCAGTGAATACAACATATTTTTTCATCTGGCGTCTATCTGTCCAGCTGTCTATGATCTGCTATCTACCTACCTATTTATGGAGCTCTTTAACCCATCATAGAAGGAGAAGCTGTTAAAAACCAGTCTGCAGTGTCCACATTATGAAATAAAAACAATCACGTGGCAGAGTTAACCTGCGTACTCCGTATTTTGGTAGACATGAGCAAACCTGGTCTGAAATGTCCGTCTTAAAACAATCTCCCCAGGGGCGCCTGGGTGGCTCAGTGGGTTAAAGCCTCTGCTTTCAGCTCAGGTCATGATCTCAGGGTCCTGGGATCGAGCCCCACATCGGGCTCTCTGCTCAGCAGGGAGCCTGCTTCCTCCTCTCTCTCTGCCTGCCTCTCTGCCTACTTGTGATCTCTGTCAAATAAATAAATAAAATCTTAAAAAAAAAAAAAAAAAAAAACAATCTCCCCATAACACCTTCCCCCACTTGGTGCCATGCTGGACAGTGCGGAAACAGAGACTGACCATCTCTCTGTAGCACATTCGTGGGGTCCATGGTCCATGTTAATTTCCTGCACTGTGTGGGTACCCAGACCTTTGTAAAAAATCTTCCTTGGAATATCAACACACGTTCCTATGCTATTTGAAAAATACTATTTAATCGTTAGGTAAATATCTCCAGTCCTTCGAGGCTCTACGCTGGCAGACGTCTGGCTCGGACTATGCTGTAGCGGTCTGCCTCAAAAACCTCTCTTCCCCTTCCCATGTGAGACCCCCCTTGCCCCCACCACTCTTCTCCAATGACTAGCCTGGGTGAAGTTGATGAGAGCCGAGAAACTGCAGTGGCTTTTGGACCCTGTTCAGGTGTGCAAACAGAATCTCTCTCCCCCGCCCTTTTGAAAGTAAATGCCTTGATAACAGGATGGGTTGCCCCAATGGCCAAAGACTAGAGGTCATCTTGAGGAAAATGACACCGATGATCTAAAAAGGACATCTACTTTATGAGATTACAGGCGAGATGCCAAATATCACATTTAATGAGGCCTGATTCTTTTTCTCCAAAAATAACAGAGACTATCAATGAGACGGTCAGGAAGGCAAAGGGGCATTTTGCAAAGCCTACGTTCAATTATTGCTTTGTAATATTTTTCTAAAATTGAAAAATGCTTCACAAGTGTATGATCTCCTGTAAATACCCCTTGCAGAAGCTTAACATATGTTTGCCCTGCCTCAAAGGAATTACAGAAATATTCTCTCCACAATCTCTTAAGCTTTTAAACTATTCACTTGCATTTCTAAAAAGAATCTGTTATTCCTAAAGGTTAAAAAAAAAAAAAAAAGGAGAACCTTCTATGGGAAGGGTTTTTGTTTATTTGTTTGTTTTTTAGACATTAGCCCTCTGAACTTCAAATGGAGAACAATTGCTATTACTGGTAACACTTCCAGGTTTAAAATTTAACTGTGTTTCTTGTTCTTTTTCTTTCCTTCTTTCTTTTCTTTCTTAGTTTGTTGTGTTTTGTTTTTTTTTTTTTTTGTTTTGGTTTGGTTTTTGTTTTTGGCATCGAAATAATATATTTAGCGAAGATTAATGGATAGGATTACATGAAGGAAAGTAGTCTGTACTATAAGATTTTCAAGGCATTTCTAACAAGAGGTGTGAGTGAAGGCACGTAAAGCATTGGGGGCAGCTCTGACAGATACAAGAGTACAAATTTGTTTATCCAAGTGTTTTAATGCAGAGTTACACCATGCAGAGGGGACATTCGAAATAAATGGCAAAGTTATGCTTGATGAAAATTTAAGTCGAGAAAGATTTTACGTGCTGTTAGAGCTGCCTACAGATTTCAGCATGTGTGTGTGTTTAGTGGATTTGTTCATACCAATTACAAGGTAATCCAAATAAAAGTGTGGGGGATTAAAGAGAAATAAGTGAATATCCATCTTGGAAAAAAAAAATTAGATTGACTTGCTAGTTTATCGCAGTTATTGTACACAGATTTGCTGTAACCATGTTGAATTTTTAAAATTAGATTTTAAATATATTTTGACAGTCTGAACTTGTATGGTGTGACTAACCATAGGGAGAAATGACAGGTCTGCTTTGTTATTAAACTGCTGTCTGGAAAATATTGGACTCCGTACAGTAAATGATAATTATTTTGCCACTTACATTAGTACAGCTAATAGCAATAGGGTTTTTTGAACCACAGAAAGCTAACTACTTTGAATTACTGTGCTTTGTTATTCACTGTGAAGCAAAAAGACCTTTTTTTTTTTTTTTTTTTTTTTAAAGCAACCTCATTTTCATATCACGGTTCTTAAGCGTTCCCTGCTACTAATTTAAACAGAGAGGAAGTTAATAAATATAAGGGTGGTATCTAAATGTTACTATTTGTTAAGAGAACATTTGCAATAAGGTCAGCAGTACCAGCAGAACAAACCAGAGCAACGAAGCAGGAGGGGGCAGATGGAAGAGAATGGGCCCCAGTAAAGACCCAAGGGCGGCTGGACCAGTTGGGTTCTCTGTGACCACTCGGGAGATGCCCGTCTGAGACCATTCAGACCCTCCCCACTGTGACCCCGGAATAACTGGGTTGTCTGAACTGAGGACAACTTCAAAGCTGATCCAGGCTGCTAGACCCGTCAGTATCTCTATCTCCACCTCCCAGGGGTGGGAGCGATCGTCAGAGGGGGTGACCTTGTGTCCCATGCCACTCTCTTCCATGTGACCCCCTCCTCTGGCAGGTCTGAGGCCAGGATGCCAAAGCAAGGGGAGCTAAGTCCCTCTTCCTTGGGTCTCATTCTGCCTTATCCGTAGAGAGCTAGGCTGCCTTGAACATACTGTCCTTGAAACCTTCTTCGTGCTTATTAATTACCCTTTGTTTATTTCAATATATTTACTAAATCAGGTACCCAAGGGAATCCTCTGCCTCAGTGATGTGAAAAACCCTGTTGCCTGAAGTCAAAGAGGTACTTCTTGATTTCTGATTTGCATGTGCTTGTTTCGATGAGTTTTCCGTGAGGGGGATAGCAAGCAAGCAAGGAATGCTGATAATCCCTTAGGTGTGCAAAGCTCCTGCTTCAGTAGATTTAGTCCCTGGATTTCACGTGGAACATAGACGACTATTCTGGGCGGTGACGGCTGAGGCAGCGTACATGGGCCCAGCATGCATGCGTTTCTGTATTCATCTCATTACTTAGGTGTGCTGTAGAGCACTTAATCTCACCCAAGGAACCCCCACATCTTTAGCCTTAACCAGTATGACTCTCTTGACACTCACAGAGCCAGTCCTTCTGCTTGAACGTCAGACAGTTTGGGTGAGCCCGTCAAACTAGCATCCACGGTCCTTGCCCGGCTTTACCCGGGCCTCGTAAACATTCCAGATTTTCAGCCTCCTACAATTTACTCTATATTCACATTTGGAAAATTTGGTGTCCTTTTAAAGCACAGTGTGTCCCCGACTTCTGCATCCAAATGTGACTTTGGAGCTACTTCCCACTTCAACTGTAGGCAGAAGGAGAGCACAGGCGACGGTTGGGGGGGCAGATATCTGATTTTCATCTACTACAAAAATGAAATTAAGCCATTTAAATGAGTTTTCAATTGTAAGTATCCCAGGGTGAATTTAATAATGAAACCTCTTCATTTAGAAAGCTAGTGCAACACTTGTACACCAATAATTATTTAGTGTCATTGTTTTATGTATTCTTGTTACCTCTTATTGGCTAATGGAATGACGTTTGATTTTTTTTTTTCATTAAAAAAATTGCTTGCTGAGAAATCTGCATGAAATACGGTTTTTGATTTCTAGAGAAACTGAGGAGGGGGGCAAAAGTCACACCGTCAAACTGCTTGCTCCTTTTTGCAAAGAAGACCCTTCAAGGATCCAGTGAATCTGAGTGTTGGGAACCAGAGCCCCATTTTCCCCCATTATTCAAAAATAGTATCTGATGACTTACACACTGCTTGAATAACTAGACTGTGCATATTTAACTATGGTTTCTTTCCTAGCCTTATACAAAATTAACATTTTCTTGAATAGTCTTGTACATAGATTTTTAACTCGATGCTATACCTTTGGGATTAATTTGAGTGTCTGCGTGTGTGCATGCTGTACCACTGCTTTATTCCTCTTGTTTTTATTCCTTTCTTTTGTCTCTATCTTTATAATTGGAATTTGAGAATCATCTATTACCTATGATGATCTAGGCCCACTGGCAGGTTTTGTTACACGGAACCCATCCATTTTGAGCAAAGAGTTAATGAACTTTTAAGGTGAGGTTCACACTGGTCCTGACCCTCCTGGTAATTTTTCATATAAGGTTACTGGTGGGAGAGAAATCAAATTTCTCCTGTGAACTTGATTGACAGGTGAGAGCAAGCAAGAGAAAGGCATTCGGTCAGATGGGGAATCTGCGGGAGGTGGACAATTCCTCTGAGTTACTTCGTGATATTAGATATTATAAGCGGATATATGAAAAGTTCAATACTTGATACTCTTGGGAGAGTTACTTAGTGTATATTCAGAAGTCACTTTGGCTAAGGGATTTTAGTAGTGAAAGCCCCAAATGGAGACCTGCTAGCCTTCTTCTCTCTTGATAATTTCCGCTACGTACAGCTTCGTGGCTTATTTCTGGCAATTTTCTAGAGTATGAAAATTAAACCGCAAACCATTTGGGGAGCTGTATAATTACCTTTCATTTATTCTCAGAAACACAGTCTAGATTATATTATGGTTTTTCGGCATGTTGCAAAATATCCCTCCTAAGTGGCATCATAAAAAAGATTAAGTTCTTCTTTTCTGTAGCATCCCTTGATCCTCACTAACATTTTCCATCAGTGCATGTTACAGCCTAACATACACAAATCTACCCAGATGCATGACTTATCAAGGTTGTGCCTTCTAAGGAAGGTCTTCTCACATGAACCTCTGTGGAGGCAACCGCAAAATTTTCCACGGTAGCATCCTGGTTGCTGTGATGTTAACATCTTCGCCATGGAAACAAGTGATGATGTTGCTTGACCCTAATACCAAGGGTGCCTTCGGAATCCACCTTAGGGGCCGTTCCTCGCTTAAATTAACACAACTGGCCCTGCGTTACAACAACGTTGAAAGTGGCCTTCAAGACATGTTCTTTCATCTTGTGTGCTGAACACTAGTTTGGAAGGTGGTGACGGATCTTGGCCTGCTCATGTCTATGCTCTGCCCATTTCAGATGTTCCTGACAGTGGCTAAGACCCATCCGGATGCAACCAAGCCTTACAGAGCTGCCTCGGGGCAGGGCAGGTGGGACAAATACTTAGGGGAGAGGCCCATTTGTAGCTTTCCTGTCGCCTGTGGGAGAAGCTGATGGAACTTGTATAAATAGCACTTCCTGGGTTCTAAGTACCCATCAGTTTGTTTATTTGTTTTCTCTCCCTCTCTCTCTAGTCTTACAATTAGCTGAGTGAACATGTTTTATCCTGACTGTACCCATGCCAATATGAATCCCAACAAATGTAAGGAAGGCTTCATTGTTTTATGAACTGGGATAAAAACAAAACAAAACAAAAACAGAACAAAAAAACCAGGAAAAGTATTCAGAAATCTTGTTTTTATTTTGTATAACTTGACCTCCCATATTGCCCGTAATCATCCAGAGAAATAAAACGCAAGCATGGTTCCCCGACGCCCGGTGTCAATGTGGGTGCCTTAGCACGGCTATTCAACTCAAACAGAAAATTACATCTGTCATAACCGTGTTTCCGTTTCAGAGCCCATCAAATATTTTAACAGAAATGGTGAATCAGGTGTTGTCATGCAAAGGACATATGAAAACACACAGACTGTAAGTTCCAGATTCTTGGTGCCTCAGTTTAGAGAGCTCAAGTGAGAACAGTGGTTGGTCTTGACTCTGTCTTCATTATAGGCCCCTCGGGGCTTCTCAATACCCAGTTTCTCCCGTACATCCACCATCCCCCACGGCAGCAAGGAGCTGAATGCTGTCCGGTATGCTGATTTGGAGCGAACCCTTCCATCACAAGTTCCATGAGCATGTCTTAAGAAAATTACGTCAACCTATTTGTTGGCACTGAGAAAAAAAGGCGGGGGGCGGGGGGAGAGAATAATTTCATTTCAAGTGTTTATTATGCGGACTTACCTAATTGTTTGTTGTTGTTTGTTTATTTAGGTCATGCTCCCACACAACCACCAACCATACCCCCTTCCCCTAGTCTGCCTACTGTTTTTCTTTCGGTGGGCGCTGGCTGGCTACTGAGCTGATTTAATCAATTAATTATAGCAGAGCAGGCGCAGGGTAACTACCCGGATGATGCCATATGAAGTCATATTTTCAGTGAGCCCTAGCATACAACTGAAGGGGCGACTTAAAGAAAGAACGCATTAAGAGAGGAAAAAAGGAAGAAGGAGTTTTGGTAAAATCACAGTGCTCATTACTTAACACCAAGCGATGCTCCTGAAAGAGCGTCTATGCTAAAAAGCACTCGTTCAGTCTACCAGAAGGCCAGATTTACTGCTGCCGTTCACAGACGCCAATACCGAGACCCTCATCACCTGCCTGTTGCTGAGTCTTCCGTTTCCTCCATCCAAAAATTGCTGTAAAGTTGTTGTTCAGTGTCTGCATTTTGGGGTTTTCCTGGCACCTAATGAAATTATCGGCAATAAATGAGCTAAGCAGAAGGGTTGGTTTTGAATTTGTTTTTGTTTTTGTTTTGTTTTGGGTCTTTTGGCAACATTTGGAACATGCTGGGGGAGGGGTCAGCCAGTGGGGAAAATTCAGTGTGCCTCTGTTTCCAGCATCCACGGAAAATATTACAAAGCCTTTTGCATTGATAGAATTTCAGGCGGGAATTAACACTAAGTTGGGGAGGGGAGGAGCAGTTCCAGGTGTGGGGCTGGGAAACTCAAACCAGTTGTGGGAATCACAGGTATTGTCATGCAGAGACGACTCAGACAGGGGAGCAGTGACCTCAGATGTAAGGCCTTAGAAGATATTAAGGCCTAATTAACAAGACAGGGGTGCACATCCTACAACCTGAACCCTACCAGCAGGAGGTGAGAATGACAGGAAAGACAGAGAGAACACTAGTTGGGGTTTGTTTTCACCTTTTCCCTCAGCAACCTTTGTCTAATGACCAGTTATGCACATGCAGCCAGGGAGGACTTCTTTTGGTCATTGGGATCTGCTGAAAAGCCCTGTAACTTCATTAGGTAGCAGGTTGGCAGTGGAGGTGAGCACGAAATTGACTTACCCCGAGGTTACACTTCCATTAAATTGGGTTCTACAAAGTTTCTTTTCCTCTTCCCTGGCTCCTTCTGCAGCAGACTTGTGTCCTGGGTTTACTGCTATTTTAAAGGGAGTCTGAACCGGGGGTGACTCCCCCTCTCCCCAACAAGAAAGTTAATCAAAATGGAGACCTTTGGTTGCTGATGGTAGTTAATTACAGGGCTTGAATCTGTACAGCGATGGCGTGCCTCCGGCGGGCTCGTGTTTGAAAATGAAGTTCATTCCTCATGTACACGAAACGGGGGGGGGGGGGGGGGAAGCTGGGGGTGGGGGAGGTGCCTTTTCCTGGTCCGCGAATTTTGAGTAAGAGAATAGGATTCCTTGTGTACCTTTTAAAATCTTCTCTTCTTTATTTTCCTGCCTTCTCTCTTACTTATAATGGAGCAATTAGAATCCTTTCCAGAAATCTTAAAGGGGCACACGATAGGTTTCACAGTGTTTGGAATCACGCCCGGCATTTTGTGAGGGCACGTGAGTCTGCTGAAAAGGATGAGCAGCGCCTCCCTCCTCTCAGCAGCGGCCAAGAGAAGCCAGAAATCCCTTCGCCCACAACTGACCTTTCGGACACGAGCTGAGAACTGCTTTCTCATACTTTGCTCCATTGAGTCTCTCTCTCTCTCTCTCTCACACACACACACACACACACACACACACGCGTCCTGATGCCCAAAGACTGTGTTGTTTATTAGTTCCTGGCCTTTCCCAGACCTCTACTTTTATTTTATTTTATTATTATTTTTTTTTTCTTCTCTTCTTTCCCCTTGGAAAACCCAGAAGCGGTTTTCTCCCCGTTGCATAGTAGAAGGCGAGTGCAGAGTGCCCTTGGGCTGCACCAGGCTGGCCGGGCACACACGGAAGGCTGAGCCTGGGCTCTCTCGGGACGCCAGGCAGGGGGAGTTAGCGATAAGGACCGCGTTTCTGGTCAGCCTCGGAGCCGCTTTGGCTGCCCAGCGGCTGGCGGCTCCCAGCGGCCCTGCTCCCCAGCGGCTTCCGGGAGACCCAGTTGACATTCCAGGCCCAGTGGCCTCGCCTTCTTGCGCCTTCCACGTGCTCCTGGTTCCCGGATGTGCCGGACCAGCCAATCAGATCGGGCGTCTTTGGCACGTGTCTGCCGCAGTGTAGTGTGGGTGCGAACGTCGCTCGCGGACCTGCGCTGTGTTCTAGACGCAGGCTCGGGGGGAGTGTGGCGGCGCTGGTTACTCAGAAGTCACCTCCGCTGCTTACGGACTTTGGTTAAAAGTCACCTCGGTTGTTTACGAACCTTGGTGACGCGGTAGCATCCCGACCAGACCGCAGTCTAAGGGCAAACAGGTCCTTTGGTCACGAAACCGCCCTCCCCAGGCGCTGCCGACCCGCCCTACAGACTGGCGGGCAGGTGGGCCGCCTGGTCCCCCCCAACCCGAGCTGGCGGGATTGGAGTCGGGGAGTCCGGGCCTCGACTCCCGAAGAGAAGCCCAGGGTCCACCTTGGTTCCTGACCGAGAGCGGGAGGTTTCCCCTGTGCAGCCAGAGCTCCGCGTTTTCCCAGCGGCACGCTGAGACTCGTCCTGTTCCGCGGAGGAAGAACCAAGTAAGGAATGGTTTATTTTTAATACTTTCCTCCTGTTCTGTTTGAGGCGGCCGATACTAGTGATGAGAAACTTCCCGTCCTTGTTGCTGGAAAACTTCTATTTATTTTATGGTATTGGTGGGAATGGGGGCCCGGGGGTGGGGGGGGGGGCGTGCAGTTCTTGCAAGGTGTTTGGGTCTGTCTGGACTCAACATTGTACAGCGTCATTCAGATTTCCCGCTCTGCACCATCATTTCCTTCCATTAAAAAAAAAAAAAAAAAAAAAAAAAAAGCCACCTTCCCCTGTTTGCCACAGTTAACACGGATCAGGTTTTCGCTTTAGAGAAGATGAGATCCGGGTGTGTGATTTCGTTGTAAATTCGTCAGGAGTTATTTGCAGAGCTACTGAGGAGGCTGTTGTTCTGAGAATGCAATTTTTACTCTTTCTTTAAAATTTAATAGGGATCAGGTCACTATGTGGTTTCAACTCAAGGCTTGCTTTCTTTTCTTTCTTTCTTTCTTTCTTTTTTTTTTTTTGCTATTGCAAGCTGCAATAAAACGATTTGTAATTTATAATCAAACTTTGGTATCGTTAAACTAAACTGCAAAAACTGGCTTTGGGGTTTGCTCATAAAATAAATATTTGAAAAAAATATAGCAATGAGGCTTATACAGTAGAGGCAATGTCAGTACGTATCTGTCTGTGTATACGAATATATACGTATGCATTTTTTTTCCTGGAGACTCTTAACAGCTAGCCCTGAAAAGGCATCTTACAAAACTGTGACTTTCAGTAAACGTCCAAGCATGAGCAGACTCTGGTAAGAATGTATGCGCATTTTCTTTAATGAACTTCTAATTCGCTTTTGAAACGCTGTTCATAATTCACATTAACCTATTCTTTCAGTTATTTTATTTTTGCACTGAAGAGCCTGCATATCCATGCTAGAATTCTCTGTAAGCTATCGTGCTCCTTAGCTAGGAAGACTTTTTTTTTTTCTTTCCTCCTAACAAGGAAGCTCATTTAGAAAGAAATGTTTATGTGAAGTGCTTGTCAGTTGGCATTTTTACTGGTTTGCTAACCCAAAGGTAAAATATAAAGCCATGTCTTTTCCTCTCTGGCTTGTTGTTACTAGAAGGGTCCCTCCCTTGTTAGCTTGATAAATAATTTTACTAGGGGGACTCTGCTGTATTTTTATGCTTGCTGTCTATTTTCTGCTTGCTGCAAATAAATTTCTGTACTCAGAGGGCACTAAAACTCCAAACACATGGTATTTTCCCATTTTGCTGCTGGTCGCCTGAAATATTTATTCCATCTCGTGTTTTAATTAATTTTTTAAAGGAAAAAATAATTTGTGGTTAAAATCAGACAAAAATTTGTCATATATTTCTTAGAACCATTGGGTTTGAGCAGAGAATGATGGCTTTTTGAAAGGCTTCGTGTCTCACATTTGTCCACTTGACGATAAGAGTTATTTATTGGGGGAGTCCTCAAGTTTTCTCATTATAGATTTCCTTGTCTGTCTTTCTAACTTTAAATATTAAGCTGTTAACATGAGAGATGAATAGAGCTATAGAATTCCATCTAGAAACAAGGCACTCCACAATAAAATCTTTATCTTTGAAAAATGATTCATCATGTGAAAGTAGAGATGAAATCAATCTTAGGTATCAATATGGATATCGGCATCCACCTGGGTCCCGTGCATGTAGACGTGGGATTCATTTCTACCGAGGTGAGCTTGGTGTGGATCACTGGGGGGAAAATGGGTGGTACGGTACCTTAAAGATACACACATACCCTAAAGCATTCCAATAAAGTAAAATACATCCTATAATTGCAAACGTCCAACATTGCACATATCAGGTGTACAATGAAATGTTTCCTAAAGGTATGACATGCACATTGGTAAAACAAGTGATCATTTTAAGTGAATGCCAGATTATTACAGGCATTGAAATATGATTTCTTCCAAAGCAGATAGGGTGCTTGTTATATGTGACTTGTTATTTGCTTATTAGCAGAGTTTTATTTCGTGACATTGGAAAATATTTTTAGAAAGGTACTAGAGACATAAATTTGAAGCCAGATTGCCAGCACATGTCACCAACATCCGCAGTATTGGGGAGACTGGGCCAGAGGTTATCTGGAGTTCATTTTCTGCAGAGATCACCTAAATGAAGAGGAAAATGTAGAAAAAAGGCCTACGCTTAAGTTTTCAACTATGCACAAAGGTCCAAAGGTCAAGATTTTGAACATTCATTTTCGTGGGCTTTGAACCATAAGACTAGTCAAAATGTTTTCACTAAAGGCACATATATTGATTACTAAAACTTATATCTTATCAAACATGTACGTTGATTTTATTTTCATATCTCACTTAACAGGGATTTCAGAAATCAGCTAGATTTTAAGACAATGGCTTGTTTTCTCCCTCCATTTCTGCAGTTTATAGAGACTTTGGGGAAACAGAGTTTTTTATATTTAAGGGAGAGTTGAGACCCAGCGTTTCTTTTGGTCACTGTAGGGCTCTACCAGTTTGTCAGGAGTTAGAGAAAACTTCCACTGGGCTGAAGACCATGATGTTCCATCCAGTCCTGCTCTTTGGAGGTCATCCAGAGCCTCACAGGCTTTGATGAATACAGCTGCCACTGATTGTCTCCTGGGAGCTAGGACCTATGCCATCTTTGATCGTTACTACAACTAGAAGGGAAGATATTTTAATCCCCTTTATACAGATGAGGAAACTCGCACAAAGCTATTAAAATATAATTTGAGATGACACTGTAGTCATGCAGGTATTTATTTCTAGGATGCCATCCTACCCCTGCCCAGGTCATTTTATTCCCTCCTTCCCAGTTAAAAAGCCCAGCGTTTAACCTTAGCACATGTAGGAGATTAGTAGCCCTCTCCTGTTTGGTCCTCTTATTCTGAGTTGGGATGAGTGAAGCCGGGGTACGCTGGGGGATTTATAATCTGATTAGTGTCTACAAGCCTGGGACTGGTCCTTCTCATGATCTTGACCTCAAGGACCCCCTCCAGCTCTAAAGTCAAATGATTCTATGGTTTGATTTCAGTAGGTAACAGAGCAGCCTTTTCCTACTCAAAGATAAAGATTGTCATTTCAAGAGCATTTAAAAAATAATTGATGATACGTTTCCTTAATACCCTGTAATGTGTAAAGTGTCAGGTGTGCAATTGACACTCAGGAAATTGCAAGATAGTGAAGATAAATCAGCATTAAATCACTCCATTGAAAGCCCCATTTAGTAAAAGTTGTCAGCAAAATCTGTAGTAATATGAGAAAGAATACACAGTTTCTGCATCTGTAAAATAGGATTGTAAGATAGGACTGTGCAAAGGATTAAATACAATGATGTATCAAAAGCACCTGGGGTGGAGGAAACACTGTGCCCTGCTTGGCCTTGATCAATATTAAATGGAATAAAACTTTGACCTTGACACTTTGCAAACTTTGGTTTGTTTCAACATGGCTTAGCTATTAAGAATCACACTTACTCCCCTCTGCTGAGTGTGGTCAGCTTGGAAAACGGAGAAAAACTACATCAGTAGTTTATGACTATACCTGCTCTCCCCTGAAAAAAATGCCATGACCCCTTAATTTTTTTTTTTTTTTTTAACAAAATGTGTGCTGGGAAGTTCTGTGGTCAAATAATTTAGGGAAATTATGGATTAGACAAAATCAAACATTTAATTTTGCTGTCATTCCTCTTAGAGCCTTTATATGCTAATATTATTGTGACACTCCAGGGGAAACGAATGGCACAGCTTTCACACTGTATCCTCCAATCTTACTTGAACATGGAACCTGTGCCCTAATCAACCATCTTGAGGAACTCACATCACATAGGACAGTTTTGAAAAAGGGTGGTTGAAATACTGAATTTTATTTAGGACTCCAGGATCCCTTTGCTGATTTTCCCCCATGAAAAACATGTTCTGAAAGACGCATTTGTAATTGTGTGTATTTGTTTTATTAATCGGAACCCTCTGTAACAGCTACAGGGCATTTGATCAGCAAGAGAAGAAACATAATTCCATTGATGTATATGCAGTTGAAAGCAAAGAAAACCTTATCATGGGTGTTTTTACCCCGTAAGTCTTTACAATTATAAGAGTGACTCATGGGTGCTGTTACTGCCTTCTAGGGCTCCCAGTGGCTTTCTAGGACCCAGGTTTGGGTTCCTCTGTTCTGGTAAAAATCCCCAAATCACTGTCAAATCCTGCCATTTGTGACTGGATGAGCTTCCAAGGAAATCAGAGATCCTTTAAGGGATATGTTCATGTCTTAGAATCTTGGCCAGGGACTCTTTGGACATTAAAAACTCTGCCTTCAAGTTTCTGTTCTTCTCTTAGAAGGATAACGGTGTCCATTAAAGCCACGTACATATAAGCTAGGGGCTGAAGGGCAGTTGGGGATGGAGGTCCGATCTTCCTGTGCCTTCTCCCTCCGTTCTCTCTTTTTATACACCTGCTTCATTCTTACAGAAAGCAGCCAGGCCTTCTCTCTGGAGAACATGTGATTCCTGCGGTCACCTCTGGGCTCCACTTAAACTTGGTTTTCAGCTCTTAGGAGAGGTGGTTTGGAGATTCTCACCCCTCAGTTCTAGGAAAAGAGAGATGATTGGCTCACCTTGGTCAAGTGTCTTTCTCTCATCCAATCAACAGTGACTAGGGGAGGGTCCTCCTCTTCTGCATCTTCCCAGTAAGATTTCCTGAGAATGGGGTGCAGCAGGGCTTGGGAGATGGGTACTTGCAACTTGCAGGAAAACTTGGACCACAGACTTTTGTACTCCTCTTTTGGAGATAGACGTGAGTAGAATTAGGCCATGAACAGACCTTGGAACTTAGAGGCTAGATTGTCAACCTTGGATGTGCCGGTGGAGCTTTTAAAACCACGGAGATCCTGCCCCAGACCAGTTACTCCAGATATCAGGGCTTCAGGTATCAGTATTTGTTTAAGTCACAATTCCCAGGGATTCTCATGCACAATCAGGACTTAGAACTCCTAATAGAAGACTTCAGGGACCCAGAAAATGAAGAAATAATGGGTGAATTTCCCATATTTTATTGTTCTGTCTCACAAACTCAGCATTTTTTCAGGACCGGTTTAAATTAAAAGGGATGAACAACTGCTTGGTGCTTTTCCTGCTTCGTCTATCCTTCCCAGTCCTTTATTAACACCAAGTCTGCATGAGGAAGACTTAAGGAAGGCACATAGGGAAAGCACATTGGAGGTGGGATCCAGAGGTCTCCTTCTTACACCTGAGTTAACCACTAAGTAGCCACACGATATTGTCCTGATTACCCTGTAGAGTTTCATTCTTCTCTTTTGGGAAACAGGTCAAGTAAGCCAGAATCAGAGACCTTCTATGAGTCTACATAGTCAGCTCAGTGACCAGTTCATCACAGATCCAGCCCATGAACCAAAGGGGTTGATACTGAGGATTTTGAACTAGCAGAATGGGTGATTTTAAATTTGTGATGGTATTTGAAAAAACACAACAAAACAATGCATATAAAAGAGAATGATGCATTTAGTCATTGAACTACAAGGATAGATGTGTTCCAAGTTACTTGCACAAACTTTTACAAGTACCAAGGAGTTGCTGTGTTATTTGTTGTCATTACCACCAGGCCCTTATTTAGCTAGCATGATTGGGCTTATAGCAGGAACAGGACTGGAGAAAATGGTGCTGGCCGGGTTAAACCAAGATGTTTGATCACATGCTGTCAATGTTGACCCATTGATCCTCCACTAAGGCATAGCATTAAACCACACAAAAATGGCCTGCTCTGAAGGTATACTTCACTCTACTTTGTGAGACAATTACCTTTTAAATTTCTCATCTCCTCTTGGTTTCTAAACTCTGTGAGCATGGAGTCTGCACCTCATTTATTTTTGTGTCCAGCCCAGCCCTGCGTTGGTGAGCAGCACATAGCATCTGTGCCTTGAATCCTTTCTGGAAAGCGGCAGAACACACTCAGATAAACGGGAGCCCAAACAAACAAATGAGTGCTAAGAGCCTCGTAGAAGCTTCTTGAGGGACAACGATGCCATCTTTGCAATCTGTCAAAAATTAGAGGTTGTCCTCTTAATCCTCTTCCCGCTTTTCATAAGACCCATATCCTGACATTTCCTTGACACTTCTGTGGGATAAGTTTCTTTTCCTGGACAGCTTGTTAAATATAGTCTGCACCAGCCAGACCTATTTCTTAATGTCCTTTTTTGGAGAGCTATTGGAAAATAAACCCCTTTTCTCTGGCTGGATTGGCATCTGAGTTATTATGCTTTATTTTAGGATTTAACTCAATGAACACTTCACTGTGCACGATCTGCATACTAGAATATGGAGTTGGTGCTGGAGGAGTCAGAAACCAATAGGACACAGTTCTCGCTCTCAAGATTCATTACTGATGCAGACAGACAATTCAATAAATACTTGTCCCGCTTGATAAACAGTTTCGGGAAGATGTGGGGTTTGCAAGGTGAGCAGAAGGGGGATTGTCATTTTGGAACACCCCTGCAGAAGCAAAAGGAAACTAGATTATGATTTTAACTTCATATGGGGAAGGTCTTCCTTAGCCTGACCTAAAACCCACATGCTATACAGCGGAGTGTTGATAAACCTAACTACACAAGCATTTAAAACCTACAATAGCAAAAATCCCACCAACAAAATCAAAAGATAAGCAGCAAAGTGGAAAAACCACCACCCACCATTATAGTCCAAGACTTAATTTCTTTAGCGTGAAGCGCTCTTATAAATCCTCGAGAAAGAAGACCAACAAGCTGATAGGAAAATGGGCGGAAAAGAATGGACAGCTTTTAGAAAAATTAACACAAATGACCAGTAATCTTGGGGAACAGTGTCCACCCCTGCTCCTAATCAAATCATAACAACGAGAATGTAGCATTTGGGCTGAAATGAGGGGTGATGGGCAGCCTCACCCATTCTTGTGAGCCTGTGAATTAGACAGCCTTTTAGCTGACTTTTATAATATCTTATAGCACAGAGTATTCACAGGCAAAATGCCAGTTTCTACACATTTCCTGTTTGGGGATCTTAATTCACCACAGCAGCGTGGGTATAGCTAGAATGAACAGCGTGTTTACGGGTATGAGCTGGGGAGGAAGGATCGCCCCAGACAGGGACCGTTGGGGAACCTCGAAGGCCAGGCCAAAGAGGGCGTGCAAACAGAAGTAGAAAACCAAGGGGAATGAATTGGGGTGGTGGGTGCCCTGGCCGTTTGCACTGCCCCTTCCCTGAAGCCCCTGGGTCCAGCCTTCGTTTTCGCCAGCCTGAGCCCATCCAGGTACAGCCCCTCCCCTTGATCAGTCTGCATGTGCTCCGCTCCCCACCGGATAAAAGACTCATTTGTGTTAATTGAATTAAGGCCCGTATTGTTCACTGAGCTGTGGCAGCACTTCCTCTGTACTAGCCCTTTTCTGTATCATCTGCATTGTCACAGCCAAAAGTGTTGGGGGGGAGGTGAGGGAGGGAGGGAGGGGCATTTTTCAAAGAACTACATGGGGATTTGGTCACGTGTCTGCCATTAACATCAATCGTGGTGCAGGGCAGAAATGCCTGGCACGTTCCTACACATGCCTCTTTGAAAAACGTCCCCTCTGGTGTTGCTACCAGGCTCCCCTCCACTGATACAGGATTTGGGGGCTTTGAAGTCAGTTGTGGAAATTTCACTGCCTTCTTTGACTCCAGCAAATTGCTCCAAAATGCTACAAATGTAAAAAAGACTAAGGGAGCTTTAGCAGCAGCTTAGAGGTGGAATCCCCTTAAGCCATTGACAGAAAAGTGCGTTTCTTCTTTCAGTTTTTAATTTGTGAGTTATATGTTAAATACAGCAGAGCAGTTCCAGTCTCCTCTTAGGAAGTCGGGTTTGGGGAGGTGCGGAAAGGGGTGGGTTGCAGCTCTAGTTCTTTGAACCAGTTGTGTTTAGGGGCTTGCCTTGACTCGGGGGCAAAGCTGCCTGCGGAGAAGTGGTGTAAGACAGATTTTGCCCACTGGGCTTGAAAAGCATTTGCAACGTGGGGTCGGGTGTTTCTAAGGTGAATCTGAATTTGACTGGGTGTTGAGGCAAGTTGGATGCCAAGCCCAGAAATCGCGCAGACTCATGCCGCCTGAGTGCTGGAAGGGACAGAACAGGGAGATCCGAACCCACTGCTTCAGTCCGGGGTGTTACAGATGTGCTCCTACTCACAGTCTTGCCTTGGGAGTTCACCATTTGAGGGGAGATCATTGGGCTTGGGTGCATTTTTTGAAAATTTCCCCCAAGTTATTTTATTCCCATGGTACATTTGCACTGTAACAGGTGTGTTGGGGAACAACTGCTCGAGGTGCTGGGCTTTGGGGACCACCTCCATAAATACAAGGATTTGGCAGGAGTCACAGGTTTTCAACCTCATTTTGTTTCAACAGAGGAACCGTTTGTAACACGAAGGTTTATGTGGGATTGCTGTCTAAAAAGGCAGCCACACAGGGGGCAGCTGACCCTCCAAATTGTGGCCTTTTGTCCCCCACCCCTGGACTCCAGGATCTCTGCAGCCTTTGAATATCTTTCAGAAATCATTCTCTAAGGGAATGTGAGCTCAGACGGTCTTTGATGTAGCAGAGGCCCACTTTCCCTCCCTCATAGGGCAGCAGACTGTACCGAATCAATGCCAGGACTTTCCAGCTGTGTGACTTTGGTGAAGTCACTTCCCTTCTGTAGATGGGATGACAGAACCAGCCTCATGGAATTCTCAATACAGGTTAAATGGAATAAGCAGAGGCAGCAGACATGATCAGTCATAGTCATGTCTTTTTTGGCTCAAAAATGTTGAGGATCTTTTTTTCTTAGGATTTACGGGAATCCTATAGATTAGTAGGCAAGACGGATCGTTCCCTTCTGTATATCTGCCTCTTCCCTGTTTCTCTGCCTGTCACGTGTCACTGAGAAAGGCAGGCTTTCCCCGCTAGACTGAGATCCAGGATCTGTACCTTACACATTCTTGTGCTCAGCACTCGGCGCAGAGCCCGTCCCCGAACAGATTCCCACCAGATGCTTGCTGGGTGGCCTTCTCGTGGCATGCCAGAGCCCACTCCCGTGGGTGTGCAAGAGCCAGTTGTGTGCATCTCTTCCCAAGCCTGAATTAGGTCCTGGGAGCATGAAATTGGCCATGAATACTTGCAGCATGGAATGCAAATGCTGTAAAATCAGAGCCCCTTTCCCTGCTCCCATCCGTTCGAGAGCTGGCTGTTAAACACCCAGCACCACACCGCTCTCTGAACTGCCCAGATTTTCAAAAATGGAAATTGAGCAGAGCAGAGGCATATGTATCAGAACATCATCATCCATACGGCTGCTTTGATGGCGAGCACAAAGGAATCTGCGAAGGGAAGAGTTGTAGGCTGGAGGCATCAGAGAAGGATCTTGGGGGACAGAGAGCTTATGGGCGTCTAGGAAGAAGTGATTGGGTGTCCAGGCTCTGGCAACAGAAGGGGAAAGGACTTGAGCAGGTAAATAAGGAAACGTTCATCTTGCCCAGGACAGTTAGGGGAGGCAACAGCGGGACAGATGGATTCAATTAGGTGGACCTGGAGGGATGTTTAGGTGTTGCTAAAGAGAAACTTGAATTTCAGTGCCACCTGCAACAGTGATTTCTGTGCCTTGCAGATACATCAGCTTTAATGCACAGCATTCACCTGCCAAATGTACTGGCCTCCTTACCCTCTTGAGGTGGTGCACGGTCCAACTAAATAGCTTCCAGAAAGCTTAGAAATTTAGGTAAACCAACGGGAGAGGGATACAAAAAAAGAAACAATGTGAGGAACTGGGCTGTGTGAGGCTGTGGTTTGAGGCTGAAAGCAGAGGGCACCGCTACACAGTCCTCGCTGTTTCTGTCCAAGATTCAGGCTGACAGGTCATGGGACCAACCACATTGGTTTTTTAATTTTAGCACATTGGATGTTGACCAGTGCCTCCCTGAGAACCTGGGTCAGCTCCTTTGAGGTTGGTGGTTCTTAACATCAGCTACCCCTGAAAATCGTCTGGCAAGCTTTCAAAATCCCAGTGCCTCAGCCCCAGTCCCAGCCCTGCTCAACAAAATCAGAGTCCCAAGGTGGGATCATCATCATCATCATCATCATCATCATTATTTTTTTTTGGTAGGGCCCCATGTGACTGTGTACAGCCAAGGCTAAGGCACAGTACTCTAGGGCCCTGGCTTTCAGCTTTGGTGAGCATCAGCCTCCCCCGCTGCCTTCCCCTGAAGGACACCTTGCAACTATGATTGCTTGCCCCCATCCCTGGAATTTCCGATTTAAGTAGTCTTGGAGTGGCCCAAAATTTCTATTTCTAACCTGTTCTCACGTTCTAGAATGGGGCCACATTTACAAACCACTGCTGCCAGGTAACAGAAGTAGCATTTGGAAGAGTATCTGGTGGTGGAGGAATTGGGTAGGCCAGGGTCCCTGGCCCAGCTCTGTGGTTCTCGTCCGCATGACCCCGCTCATGTGTTGGAAGCATGGGTCCGAACCAGGATGATATTACTCTCCATGCGACAGGTAGCAACGCCTGAAGATCTTTTGGGGTGTCATGACTCAGGGACTGAGTGCTCCTGGCCTCTAGTGGGAGAGAGCAGGGGTGCTCTCATATGCAGGACAGCCCGTGCTGGGATTGAGAAACCCTGTTTTAAAGGCGCAGAGCTTCTTTTGGCTTCATACATGAAGTGGGAATAGTCATACTAGTTATTCTAGATTGCTGGTAAGAATAAACAACGTCCTATGGATAAAGCACTATAGGCAGGAAGCGCTCAGTAAACGGGAGTACCATCCACCCTTGAACTACAGGGATCTGGACTGTGCAGGTCCACCACCAGCAGGCCTTTCTCAATAAATAGATGGACGGCATTGCCATCCATCAATATTTATGGTATTTAGCCATTGTATTTTCTCTTCCTTATGATTTTAATAATATTTGCCTTTCTCTAGCTTGCTTTACTGTAAAATACGGAATACAATGCAAGTATTCTACAAAATACATATCAGCTGACTGTGTGATCAGTAAAACTCCTGGTCAGCAGTAGGTTCATAGTAGCTAAGCTTTGGCTGTGGGGTGGTTCAAAAGCTACGTGTGGATTTTTTTTTTTTTTAATTTTATTTATTCGACAAATAGACACAGTGAAAGAGGGAACACAAGTAGGGGAGTGGGAGAGAGAGAAACAGGCTTCCTCCTGGGCAGGGAACCCAGTGCAGGGCTTGATCCCAGGACCCTGGGTTCATAACCTGAGCCAAAACAAAGGCAGATGCTCATGACTGAGCCACCCAGGCACCCTCTGCACATGGATTTTTGAGGGTGCAGGGGTTGGGATCCCTAACTCCTGTGTTGTTCACAGGTTAGATTTTGTAGTTCTTACTCAGCTGGGCCACTTAGAGATATAAACTTGGTTGAGGAACTTGATCTCCGTGGACCTGTCTTCTTATCTGTAAAATGGGCACAGGAATAGTGCCAAACCCTGAAGGTTAGTTGCAAAGATTAAAGGAAATAAACTATGTCAAGTCCTTAGATACGCTCGACAAACACTTGTGATGATGATTTTCTCATATCTTTGCACAGACCTTGATTGTCTCCATTGAAGAATCTAAGATGCAGACTTTTGGCTTCTCATTTAGCAAGCCTGTGATACAGGTGGAAAGTTGGCTGATTTTTGGTTTTCAGGTTGCAAGGGCCCGGGAACAGGAGCGGGGATAGAGCATCCTCTCAGCATTGCAGGCCAGACCCGAACCTCCAGACCTGGACAGTGCTTCCAGAGAGTGCCCACCTGCACACGGTTACTCAGAAAACCCCAAGTTTAATTTTTGCTTACCTGTTCCCAGCTTTAGTACAGGTCTGCTTTAGTGAGAATTGGGTGATGTGAAATTTTTAGAAGACAAAACCTCCCTGGACCCATATCCCATAGGTAGACAGGCCTCAGCGCACTGAGTGACCAAGTACGTGTCCCCGCTCAACCCTCCCCACTTACCAGATAGGACAAGAATTTGAACCCAACTTTCTTGGGTTGGTGTCTTCACCAGTCTGTGGCTCATGATGTGAGTTAGAATAGGAAGAAATCCTCAAGGACACCCAGGGGCTATCCGGAGACACTCCGGTCCAGCCAGACCCCCTGTGTAGAGAGTTTGTGCTCCCCTCTGAACAGCAGCCTCGGAGGTAAATGTCCTTCCTCTAATCTGCACACAGAATGGATTTTTAGCAACTGGATTTTATTGAGGAACAGACTCCCACTTCCCCCACCCCCGGCATTCGAAAACATATTGTCTTCTTTACTGTAGTTCATTTTGCTTTCCGAGGTGATTAATGAATTAAAGATGCGGTGTATTTATTCTTTTGCCTGATTACCATTCTGTAATAAATCTAAGCTCTGGAGTCTGTCGATACAGGAAGGCCAAACTGCCTCTTTGGAAAATAAAGGTTTGTATGTTAAGCTCAACTTGCAGCTCTCTGAAACAGGAGAAAATTCACCCTTAGAGCCTTATAAAAATAAGAGGGAAGCTCATGGACATTCCAACTGGCCCTTAGAAGACTCAATTTTTGTGAATGACAAGGCACTTTGCACACATCTCCCTAGACACGGGAAGTAACTGTTGACCTGTAGATGGAATTTTTTTATTGGAATACCAAATGTCGGGCTCTTCATGGAGGTGATGCTGGGGAGGGAGGGGACAGCCATGAAGACCTTGTCCCAGCACAGTGAGCTCTTATCATCAGTTTAAACAGGTACTCTGTGCAAGCTTTGGTAATCTCTGGCCGAATGACCATGAGAACATGGGAGGGTGACATTGTTGATTCCCAGGGAGAGCCCCCAGAAGGCAAGGGACTGGTGCGCTCAGAAGACCAGGGTAACATGGCAGCCAAGACCACTGCTCCTGGACTAACTGAGTCCAGCTCTGACACACTAATTGTGTGACCCCAGAGCTCTGGGAAGTGGGATTTCCCCCCAGAACAGGTGTAGGGGTGGAGCAAGATCTCACTTCATATAACCCTCATCCAATTTGACATGTGACCAAGAGAGCAAGCACATAATAAGAAACAAATAGGGGCACATGGGTGGCTCAGTGGGTTAGACTATAGGCTCAGGTCATGATCCCAGGCTCCTGGGATTGAACCCTGTGTTGGGCACCCTGCTCAGCAGGGAGTCTGCTTCTCCCTCTCCCGCTCCCTCTGCCTGCTGCTCCCCTTGCTTGTGTGTGCACACACTCTCTCTCAAATAAATAAATAAAAAATCTTAAAAAAAAAACAAAACTAGGTTGATAGTATCACTGGCAATTTCCTTTCCTTCTTTTTTAGTTTTTAAAAAGAAAAAGCAAAAAGCAAAACAAAATTTACTTAGCTTTTGGCTTAGATAGGTCCATTTCTCACCGACACTGATAAGACAGAATATATAAAATATAACATATGTGTTTTACATATATATAATTCATACAAACTTAATAATAAAATGTCAGATTGAATGAGTCCATTTCAGGGACTCTATAAAATCTCCTAAAAGTATATTCAAGAGTCTGTGCAAGTGCATTTTCCTGGAAATAGGGTCCCTATATTCATCAGAACCTCAGAGAATCCACAGCTAAAGCCCATCTGGAGATCAGACCCCAGGTTCCAAAGACCTTATTATCTCCACATGAGGATGCCAGCCCGGTGCTGGTGAGGGTGGGACAGGCACAGGTTGTTTCTTGGGGCCCTTCAGACCTCCCCAGGCCTAAACAGATGCAGATAAACTTGACTAGCTCAGGGTTGCCACTCTCTAACCTCAGTTCCCTCCTCCGGAAAATGGGGACTTCCAGAGGGTCAGGTCGCGGGGACGTAGTGCCAGGCCGAGATCAGCCCTCCACACGCTGTTGGTTGGCAACAGGCTTCCGGAGTGCCCCCGGCCCAGGAAGAGCCAGCAGTCCTGTCCTTGGCTGAGCCTCACCTCTGCGGGCTGGACAGCAGGGAGAGTTAGACACTGAGCAGTTTGGTGCCTGTCCCCTGACTTGCACCCTTTTCCTGACTGGCCCATGTCCCTCCAAGACTCCCCAGTTCCTTTACGATGCTAACAAATTGCAGTCCCTCTCTGCAGGGGAGTTAAGAGGCTGGCAGATAGATGAGCTGGGGGGTCTGCCTCATAGCTGCTCCCCCACCCCTGGCTCAGGGTCTCATGGTGACACTGCTGAGCTTGTGCACCTGTGGACTGATTCCTCACTTTTCCTCCTCCCCCAGATTCCTCCTTCCTCCCCTTTGTAGCCAGAAAACGGATTGTGTAGGTAACAGATAGAAGGAAGAAGTGTCTCAGCAAGGCAGATGTGCTTCTTAGGGCCAAGGAATGCTCTTTCCACCTTCTTTCCAACAAATCAAAAAATTGACGGGATGGGGAGAGATGCTGCCCAGGAGGACGTGGCACATGGTTATGCAGGGGGAGCCTCTGAGTGGCAAGTCCCCAAGGCCTGAGCGGGTGGCAGGGACAGTGGGGGAGGGAATCTGTTGAAAGCAGGGTTTGTGCCCTTTGTGAGGCTTCCCACCTGGAAGGTTCTCCCTTCCTGCCTTTGCTCCATGTGGAATTGTGAACTAGGTTAAGAAGAAACTTCAAACCTAAACTGTTAGTTTGGGGCTGCCTTTCACAGCATCTCAAAATGACACAGGTGATTCTACTCAGAGGACTCTGGGTGGGATTTATGAAAGTGAAAACCTTATAAGGAGCAAGAGGCTTCCTCCTTCCTGACCAGAACTACAGATGGAATACCTGCTGTGTGAGAAGCAGATAGAGAATCCGGTGCGACACTGCCCTGAGATCACCCAAGCAGTCAGACTCATTTTATGTATATGTTTGTTCATTTTTGCTAGCTATGCGTTTATTAAAACATCTAGAACATTGCTGTCCAATAGCAATATAAACATGAGCCACATTAAAAATTTTCAATTTTCTAGCAGCCATATTTAAAAAAGTAAAAAGAAAGAGGTGAAATCCATCTTAATATTTTTTAAAACCAATACATCAAAACATTATTACGACCACATGTGAGCAGTATGAAAGTATACTCGTGAGATATTTTCCAAGCATTTCCTTTTTTTGGCAGGTCCCTGAAACTGGTTGTGCATCTCACATCAGTTGTTAAATGGTCAGTGGTTAATGTGAAATGGTCAGACTAAGACGAAAAAAGATGTGCTTCCCAGAAAAAAAATTTTTGCACTGTTCCCATTTTCAAACTTAAAGGTAAAGTAGTTGGAATCAAATATAATTAAAACCTACCTTCCTTGGCCACTCTTCAAGGGGTCAGTAGCCTCCTGAAGCCAGAGGACACGTCCTTGGATGGTACAGCAAGCTCTGGAGTTGAGGAGTAACCCAAAGTATCCAAAAACCACGAAGTACCAGGATGAGTTTTAGCGTTGTCTGGTATCAGGCACCTGCATGCCTTACAGATGCTCCCTGAAGCCTGTTTGTTAGATCCCCCCAGAGTGTAGGGGGCCACCTGTGTAGTAGAAAGACCTTGCATGCTGTCTGCATATAATATGGAATTAATATTTGCTGAATGCAAATATGAACAGAAGGGACAAATTAAGGACGGCCTGCCAGGTAGGTACACAGGAATTTAGAACAGGAGCCTGAAGGAGTTTTTAGTTTTTGTTGGAGGGAAGGTAAGAGGGCGTTGAAGGCAGAGGGGCTTATTTCCTGGACCAGGAGAGAGGCTGGATCTGGGTGGGATTATGTTTCCTCCTCTTCTTGTTCTGCTAAAGAGTTAAGTCCTGGGTTAGAGTTCTAGATACTCACTTCCCAGCAGGTGTGGGGCCTTCTCTGAAACAGGAAAGCCTAAGAACGGGGGTTAGAGAGAGCGTGAAACTCTCCCAGCCCTAAATAGATCATGTATTCCCAGGCTTAGAAATACTCTATAGTGTTAGTTGGCATCCAGGACATAGATAACAGAAGAATGTTCCATGTTTTGGTTAGACCATCGAATTTAAGCTTATAAGATGGATTTTTTTTTTTTTTTCCTCAAGGGCTAAGGACTGTGCCTCTGACTTCTAGGTCCTGGAACATGGTGAAAAAGCCCATTCATTTATTCCTTCCTCTTTCCATTAATTTATTTATCCACCTAACATCACCTATTAAGAACTATTTCTTGAGGCAGTAGGATACTGGAAATATAGATGGGAGCAAAATGAGCTAGTCCCTGCCCATCGACAGCTTTACCATCAGCTGGCAAAGCTGGACTTGAAACAAAGATCCGTTACAATTGTGCTAAGTGCCATAAAGGCTGATGCCAGAGTCCTGTGGCCAGACCCGGTCTGGACATTAGGAGATGGGATATTTACATTGAGTATTTAAAGATGAGAAGGATCATATCTTGAGAAGTTAGGGGAAGGTAGTTGGAAAGGGGGAATGTGTGGCAAGTAGAACAAGGAATATGTTGGAAGGCTGGGCAGGAAGGAGCTGAAAGCTGACTGCCGGGATGCACAGGGCTCATGTCAAGGCCAGAGACGCTGCAGTGTCCATTCTGGGCTGTTTTGTACCTAGCTTGGTGTCCCGCATACCACAGGTGCTCAACAAATACTTTCTGAATTAGTGAAGGCAAAGAATTATCCTGAGGACTCCCAACTTTTGGGAGAAACTCCTGTCAAGCACCCAGACATACCACCTCTTTTCTCAGCCCATTGAATTCCATTCTGAATTGTGAAGATAATTATTCTAACTTTCCCTGGCTTTGGAGAACATGTTCTGTTCCACTTTTTTTTTTTTCCCCCTAAGATTTTCTTTATTTATTTGACAGAGACAGTAAGAGAGGAACAAAAGCAGGGGGAGTGGAGAGGGAGAAGCAGGCTCCTTGCTGAGCAGGGAGCCTGATTTGGGGCTTGATCTCAGGACCCCGGGATCATGACCTGAGCCAAAGGCAAACCCTTGATGACTGAACCACTCAAGTACCCTTCTGTTCCACTTCTTAAGACCTCTTCCACAGTGCCACATTTTTGGAGGAAAACATATAATGCTGGTTATTTTTCTTATTCTTAGCTACATAGCTTATGTTTTGTTTTTTTGTTTCGGGTTTTTAAAATTTTTTTATTTTATTTTATTTTTTATTTCCAGCACTACATTGGTTCTACTTAATTTGGAATGCATATATCAGCGATCACATAGGTTTCTCTCTTCTGCCCTCTGAAATTTTACTGATTTCTGTGATTTAACCAGCTGGGTCTCCAAAGCAATATGTGACTTAGGGAATTTCTTGAAAGAATAATGTTTATGGCAAAGACATAAGGAGAGGGCGCCTGGGTGGCTTAGTGGTTTAAAGCCTCTGCCTTTGACTCAGGTCATGATCCCAAGGTCTTGGGATCGAGCCCCATATTGGGCTCTCTGCTCAGCAGGGAGCCTGCTCCTCCCCCCCCCCCCCCCCCGCTTCTCTGCCTACTTGTGATCTCTGTCTCTGTCAAATAAAAAAAATTTTTTTTTTATCTTAAAAAAAAAAAGATAAGGAGAAACATAAAACAAAAGTAAACAAAACGAACAGAACCCAAACAATAATATGATGGGAGAAATTTTAAGAACCCATGTTCTGCTTTGCCACATCTGCCCATCAATATCCAAACCATTAACTGATGTACAGAGAGGAAGGAAGGGAAAAAAAAAGAGTGAAATATAGCACCATCAGCATCTTTCATTTCTGTTGGTTCCTCCAATTTAAAAATGGAATCATGTTTAACATCTTAATTAGGGACAGTAATGTACAACAGTTTTTTTTTTTTATGAACATCTAGTAATTTACTCTTGAAGTAAATTATAGTCAATTTATCTACAGTGACAAGTCAATAAAACAGTGCAAGACTCAAGCTTTTCAATCACCTAATATTTGTTTTCTGTTTTTACTACTGAATGGCGGTCAGGGCAACAGGTAAGGGTGGGTGCTTTGGCTTTTGAAATCTGCTACTTGACCACCTCCCCCCTCCCCTTTTTTTTTGTGTTTAATGTTGCCTTTTATTTTTTTTTAAATTTTTTTATTTTTTATAAACATATATTTTTATCCCCCTCCCTTTTTTTTTAAAAGATTTTATTCATTGGGGCGCCTGGGTGGCTCAGTGGGTTTAGCCGCTGCCTTCGGCTCAGGTCATGATCTCAGGGTCCTGGGATCGAGTCCCGCATCGGGCTCTCTGCTCGGCAGGGAGCCTGCTTCCTTCTCTCTCTCTCTCTGCCTGCCTCTCAGTGTACTTGTAATTTCTCTCTGTCAAATAAATAAATAAAATCTTAAAAAATTAAAAAAAAAAAGATTTTATTCATTGGAGAGAGAGCATGAGTTGGGGAGGGGCAGAGGGAGAGAGAGAAAGAATCTGCTCTCAGTATGGAGCCTGAAACAGCGCTCGAACCCACAACTGTGAGCTTAAGACCTGAGCTAAAACCAAGAGTCAGCTCAACTGTCTAAGCCACCCCGGGCATCCAGGCAGGCTTCTGCTTTGAAAGGCTTGGTCCAATGTTTGCCAGCTGTTGTTGGAATTTGTGGAAAGAGGCACATTGTTGAAGAGAAAGATGACAGAGGTC
This sequence comes from Mustela nivalis, assembly GCF_964662115.1. Classification (NCBI taxonomy): domain Eukaryota; kingdom Metazoa; phylum Chordata; class Mammalia; order Carnivora; family Mustelidae; genus Mustela; species Mustela nivalis. The sequence goes on from NC_139037.1 coordinate 8,108,373, forward strand.
TTTTGGCTCTTGCTGTGTGCATGGTCAGGGTGATTCAAGAGGTAAACCCAACTACTGTCTGCTTTTAACCATGGTTCATTCTAAAGAGAGTGTTAAACACGTGCACAAACCATTGGTAGCTGAAATCAAGGGGCCTCCCTGGGCTTTCTTCTTGGTCAGTAGCCCAGCCCACTCAGACCATGGCCAATGTCCTCAGGCGTGACAGTTGTGTTTGATGAGCTGTACTGTGGTTTCAGGAACAGCGATCAGATCAAACAGCCCCCCAAACAAACACACAGCCGCCAGGCGAGATTGTACAGACACACCCTGCATAGTGGTTTCTGTGGTGGTTTCTGCTGGTTCAGAAGAGATGTGCATGTGTCCAGCTAAGAATAAATAAATTCTTTGAATAATGTCCCTGACTTCAGAGAAAGGAAGCATGGAGGTTAGTCTGTGATCATGTCATAAAGTTTAACCATTTCCTAAGGCTAGGGAACTCCCAGAGGGAACATGAGAACCAGCAGCGGATGCTGCTTCTTGCTCACAGGCAGGGATGTTTTCACTGCCCCTCTGTGCTTGGGGGCCTGGAGAATGCTGTGGCAAGATAACTGGCAGAGAAATTCCATTTTTCTCCTCCTCCAACCTTAAACCACTGATGTTGGCCATTGTCTAATTTTCTCCTCCAAAAATGGAAACTTTGGGAAATTACCTTGGCAGAAAAGTCTTTCCTAGCTCTTCCTCAGCAGCCTATGCATTGATATAGCTGGCACTCATAATGGAATTGAATTAAAAGGAAAAACAGAACACACTCTCACTAGCTGAAGTCTGTCAAATGGGGTGCTGGCTGAAAAGACTTTGTATGTGTAGAAAGATGGCAGAGAACCCACAATGGAAAATCACCACCAGAGCCGATACTTAACAGAGCATTTTCCTTGTGTTAAGGATGGTTCTAATAGCTCTTCATTTCATATACATAAAGTCATTACAACAACCCTATAAAGTGATTGTGATTAATTATCTCCATATTTCAAATGTGTAAACTGAGGCATAGTGAGATTATCTGACTTGGCCTTGCTCATACAGATGATCTGTGAAGGTGCCCATTGTGCTTGGGATGAAGAGCAGAAAGAGATTTCCAAAGTCTGTTCAAGTAACTACTGACTGGGCTCAATCCTCACACTGGTAGCTTAAGATCATGGTGAGAGTGTTTATACCACTGAAATCAGCAAATACTAGACTTCTGGGGTTCCCCAGCCTCTGAGAGCTGGTTGTTTAACATTGACCAGCACATTGACCTGCTCGGAGGTAAGAAGGGGCCAGGTATTTAAGGACAGTGAATTTATTTCAGAGACCTCAGACTATCATTTATAGAGTAGTGGTTTTTGTCTTAGCTCAGGTTTCTGAAAAAGCAGAGCCTGAGGCAAGCATTAAGTACTGATCTTTGACTGAGAAGTACAGTCCCAGGGCAGCATGGGTAAGGCTCCAGGGAAGTAAAAGAGTAGGGGGTGGGGTGGAAAGAAACATAAGATGATGGACTGGTGGAGAAGAGAGGCTCCAAGGAACAAAAGGTGCATGAGAAATATGTCCAGTACAGTTTACAAGCTGTAGGGTGCAAGAGTTTCAGTTGTGGGAGTTTTCCCAAGGACAGTTTCCTGGAACCCATCCTGAGAATTCTGAGTATTCAGAACTGGAGTTAGGCTCAGAAGTTGCCCTTTCTAGGGAGCATCCTAGGAGAATTTGAGGCAAGGGGTCAATGGGCACATGCACAGGAACACTGGGTGACATGAAGGGGACCCCACTCTTTTGTAAGCATCCTCATGTTTTCCTTCTTAAGAATCTTTTCTTCCTTAAGCATCCTTTCCTTCTTAAGCATCCTTCTTGTTTTCCTGTCTTGCCTTCTGACATCCTTTCTGAAATGCCATTCAGAACTCTAAAACTCTGATCCAGTTCTGACTCTGATCAGCTTTTCCCACCAGTCCTCAGGTTCCCTTGAAGTGGTCTTTCCCCCTGTCGGGGTACCTGTGGTGCAGCACACATTCTGCCATCTTCCCCCTGGGAGTGTCTGAGAAGAAAGGCTCCCAAAGACCAGCAGGTGCAGGTGTGGAATTCTTTACTTGGTCAGTTTACCACTTTCAGGTCCTTCATCTCTTCGTCTGCAGATTGGAGACCCAGGTCCCCACCTTGTGGGGTCGCTAAGAGGGTCACATTGGGGAACGCTTCTGCAACTCACATGGTCCCTCCATGTGGAGACTGAGCAGCATATTAGCTGTCACATGGGTTTCAAGCCATGGGGAGAGCGTGCAGCTGATCTTTCCCCCAGGGAGCTGGCTATAGGACCACAGTGTCTTCCAGGGCACCATGCTAGATGCTCTTCCCAGAAGGCAGAGAGAAGAAATCAGGGACTTGCAGCCATCCCCAGGGCTTCCTTTGAAGCACCGGAGTCCATGGGAGCTGGGCCCACTCTGTCGCGCCAGCCCAGGGCTCATGGTAGAAGGCAGGCTGTATAGCAGAGACACCACGCTGAGGAGTCTGTCTGACAAAGGTGCTTTCTGAGCACAGGTGGACTCCAAACTGTCTCCTGGAGCCTCCCCCTGGGAGGGGCTTCTGGAATAGGGCTTGTGTGAGGCTCCAGCAGCATCATGATGGGCTCACACTGGCACTCACCAGTGTCCCCTCTAGGACATAGCAGGCTTCTCTTGCATTGTGGAGCATTGCAGAGGGCCAAGGCAGCCCCTAGACATGGACGGGGTGCTGGAAGGAATGGGTACTTCCTTCCAAAGAGACCCAGATCTGTTGCCGAAGCAGTGGTTGAGTATGACAGCTGACAGTTTCTGATCACCTAGTCTGGGCCGGGCACTGTGTTTTCTCGCTTTACTTAATCTTCCCCGATTAAGCCAGGTTGGGGAAGTTCATAACCCCCTTCACAGGGAAATTGAGGCTCACAGGTCCTGGTAAACTGGAAGTTCAGACCTCAAGTTGCCCACAGCCCAAACCTCCGTGCTCCTTCAGTTTTGCCTCATGGACATAAGGGGCCCTTGTCACATCTCCCTGCCATTGCCCCCAAACCTAACTGGTATTGCAGCATGGAAGCTGATAGATCGGGGTTGTTGGCGGATTGGGCAGGGGAGCCATAGTCCTCTGCTCTCGTTTCACCAGCACCACCCGTGCACTGGCCATGAATAACCACCAGGAAGAAGTGCTTTCCTGGAAATCATCGTCCAGGGAAACAGCTCCAGGACCAGCTGCCTGGCAAGGCAGTTTATGGTTAACGAAGCCAAATGGTAAGGATTTGAGATCCTGTCCCAAACAGGAAATCGGGAAGAGGGCATAGGAGGGGGTCAAAATACTAGAGCTCTGAGAAAATGTTACAAAAAAACTTAAGACTTGAAATCATCTCCAGGGAGGATGGGGAATTCTCCAGCCAGTCAGAGGAGAAGGGGTTTCAGATGAGGAGACCGCAGGTGCAGAGGCTCAGAAGTATGAGGGATTGGGACAGTGTTCAGACCAGCTGTGCCTCTCATTGTCCTGCTAGCAGGTGCTGCATAATGGCCATCTGGACGGGTAGGTCTTAGGACTGGTAGGTCTCAGAGCAAGTAGGTCTCAGATCTTTATGCCAAGCTAAGGAGTATGCATTTTATCCTACAAATATTTTGAAGATCTGTATTCCTTCAAATTCCAAAGAATAAAAGAGACAGCAGCAAAGCAGGGTTGAAGCACGTGGTAGAATTAGGTAGGGCCAAGCCCAGTCCTCAAGGTGAATCATGGGCAGGATATGTGTGCAAAAGGGCCAGAGGCAAAGAGTTTGAGCAGGTTCCATCTCGGTTACTCCGCTCTGCCCCTGGATTGAGAGACCTCCCCAAGATACGGAAATGACTGGGGGTGGCATAAATAAATTTTATTTACAGACACTTAAATTTGACCCTCATGTAATATTCATGTGTCACAGGATATCACTTTTGATTTTTAAGACACCATCCAAAACATGAAAACCCATCTTAGTTCCTGGGCTCTACAAAAACAGGCAGTGGGGATTTGGATGGTGGACTGTAGTTCGCGGCCCCCTGCTCTGGGCCACAGTACAAAGTACAGTAGGGGGCGCCAGTCCTGGCTGGAGACCAAGCCTTTGGAAAGTCATCTCTTCCTCAGGCGACCTCTCTGAACAGTGAGGGTGCAGTCACATACAGCAGGCCTCCAGGGGAGCAGCCGGGTCTGAGCTCCTTGGCAGCCCTCTGTGGCTCCCCAGTGCATGGGTTTTGCAAAGGGCCTGTGCACATGGGGCCTTTGAGTGCTCAGCCTGCTCTCCGGGGGACGTGGTGTTCTTCCAGTCGGGCCATGGCGCTGCCGTGGAGGAGACAGCCTGGGGAGGCCCTGGAGACTGTGGTTCTGGAGATGACCTTCAGCCCGGAGAGGCTGTTTCTTGAGCTGTCTCTAGCACCCTGGCGGGGGAAGGGGCTTCTCTGGCCTCGGTGGTTCGTGTTGCCCCAGTGTTGACAGATGGCCCGAGTGCACGAACTCAGCTCATTGCAGGGTGTGCTCTGGAGGCAGAGCCATGTCAGAGGTTGCTTGCCTTCCAGTTGTTTTTACGGTCCTCCTTGATTTGTGGATTCATCCCTCTGTAAGCTGCCGGCATGGAAGTGGCGTTTCATCCGCAGATACGTTGTGTGGAGGGCGATGGTCTTTCACCTCCCAGGTCAGTGAGAATCAGGGCTGCCAGGAGGCGATGAATGTGTCTTGTCTTTCCCGCTGTGGTTCTTGCCGTGGCACTTTTTCAGATGCTGCAAGCTGACCCACAGGGGTGTCAGGCTTCAGACAGACAAAATGGAACCAAAGGGGATCATTTTCAGAGAAGTGCCAACCTGAAGGGAGGTTTTCACACTGGGGAGGTAGCCAGTGTAATCGAAGCTGGGCTTCACCAGCCATGCCAGGGGCCAGGCGGGGAATCGGTTCAGTTCAGTCCTTGCTAAAAACACACAAGTTCCTCACCTTGAATTTGATACGGGTGGCCCAAAATTGTTTAATAAGCTCACAGACAGGGTCTCGTGGCTTTCTCAGAGCAGAGAGCACTGTACTGAGGAGTAGTTCAGCCCCAGCCTGCGGTGCAGTCGGACTCTGCTGATGCGAGCCACCCTTGTCTCCGTTGACCCAGCCGGGAGTGGGGGCACGTCTCCAGCCGCGGCCTCACAGAGCTGCTCCGGTCCACGTGGGGTCCACAGCCTCCACGGCTGGTGTGTCGCCGCCTGCGTGCGCTCCCCCAGGGCACATCATGGCTGCTTCCTCCGTGGCCCTCGTTGTTAGTGCTCATTGGCCTTCGAAATAGGTCTCTGTGCTATAGGGGACTCAGTGCTTAGCATACAGCAACTCATTTAAACCTTAGAACGGCCCTCCAAAGTAGGAAAAACAGCTTTTATTTTACAGATGAAGAAACTAGGCTGCAGTGGTTTGTGGGTGGAGGGGTGGAGAGGATGTTTGTCTTTTGAGCAATAATATCTGCTGATGTAGAAGATGAATCAAATCCATCCTCATCTCACCATCCCGCGGGCACACTGGTTGGTGCCTGGTTAGTGAATGTTTTCCTTTTTCGGAGAAGTTGAAGCGGCATGGGGGGAGGCTCCGGCTGTCGGGTTCTCAGCTGTAGACTTCTCTACTCTGCCAGCCTTCTGTACTCAGTAGCTTCACTTTTGGGGGTGGGCCACCTCCCCCCCAGGGTACCCAGCCTCCCAGGGGCCCACTGTACTGTCTTGTCATAAGTCCGTGAGTCTGGCAGGCAGGGTACCAAGATACTGGCTCCTCTGGAAGTCTGTATAGAAGCACCAAAGAGGAAAGAAGGAACAGGACACCATGAGTTCATTAAAATAAAATGTTTCCCAGAATGATACGAGACTCTCCATCTTCAAGGCCATCCATGTAGCCACAAACTAATTAATGGTCACTGGAGATGTTGTGCTAGAAGGCTTTCTTGTGAAAATGTTTTATAATGTATCTATAAATCCAGAGACTGAAGACCAGCCAACCCATGTGGGCTCCCCCCGACACAAACTGTTTTTACTTTGTTGTATCTTAAGCTTCTTTTCTCTCTGAATATGAGATACGAGTAATTCATTACACAATTGGGCTTTATGGTTTGTTTATGCTGATTCCGATCACAGAATAAATGACTACCTGGAGTTAAAAAAAAAAAAAAACTAATGAAAAAACAGGCATCAATCAAGAACATTTATGAATAAAGACTTTAAACATCCATACTTAGAAATATATGTGATATTTAGAAATAGATCTGAAAAGACTTATGTAATGTGTTTTAATCAAATCTTGAAGAGAAATTGGCCAATAAATCAAATCTTGAAAAGAAATTGGCCAATAAATCAAATTTAGAAAGAAAGTGACAGATAAATCAAGTCTAAAAAAGAAAACAACCACTATATCAAATCCATGATATGTTTATTAAAAGCAGCAGATCTCAGTTTTTTGTGAATCTGTGTCTTTTCTGAGCCCATGTATTAGGACTGTATTTATGGAACGAGATGCTTATACTTTTTATGCTATTATATATTTGTGCATATATCACACACACCAAAATAAACGGGATCTGGACTGGGACAGAGGAGAGATGAGAGAAAGAATCAATTGTAGACAAATGCCTAGTACCAGCCTTGCTTCCTTGTGGTTTCTAGGATTTATGCTATAGGGTACCTTATGTGATTACAAAGCATACACGTAACACAGCCTTTAGGACATCAGCAGCCAGACTCCTTTGGATCTAAAGCAGCTTTGATAGTGAACTTTCATAGTGAACTGAGTTATATCAATTCAGAAGAAGCTATATTTTGCATGTGTGCATCAATATATAAGACATGGTGTTTGATTTGCTTGAAAATTAATTGTAGGAGTTTTCCACAAAGGTATTAAGGTATTTCTAAGTAGATATTCAGTATCAAGTCATGGGCATGCGTGTGCATGTGTGACTGTGTGAAGGATGCTTCCGAGTCTCCAGGTGTCTGTCTTTCCTATCTCGTTCCCTTCCCCCATAGCACTGTGTGCCTCATTTCAGAAAGGAACTTTCCAAACAAAAAAGGAGAAGAAACTTTAGACTCTTCTTTAGACTCTTAGGTGCTCACTTCCTTGCCAGCCACAAGTCCTGCATTTTTCAACAGAGGCATGAGTTAAAATGTGCCGTATCCTTGCCCCAATAGTGAGCTGATGGTTGTCATATCCTATGTCCCAAAATCCGAGCCTAGAAAATTTGTTTCCTGTATTTAGATTTCTCCTTAATTCAGTTCATAAATATGTAATAGAAGTCCATCTGCCCCACAGTGATTTCCAGTGATAATATTAGTGGTTGGTCAGTTGTCTGGTTAAGGTTTTTTTTTTTTGTTTTTTAATTGGATACATTTGACACGTAATGTTATATAAATTTAAGGTATACCATTTGTTACTTTGATACAATTATATATTGTAATATGGTTGCCATGGTAATAATATTTATTGTTGTCTATATTCAATATACTGTTGTGTGGGCCTTTTGTCTTTAGTCCACATATGTGCACAGGAGATAGGTAGTCTTTTTTTTTCTTTCTTTTTAAAAATTTTTTTCTTAAAATTTATTTAGTTGAGAGACAGAGTATGAGCATGAGCAGGAGGAGGGACAGAGGGGGAGGGAGAGAATCCCAAGCTGACTTCACACTGAATATGGAGCCCGACATGGGGCTTGATCTCATGACCCTAAAATTACAACCTGAGCCACCCAGGTTCCCCATGGGGCAGGTATTCTTATTTTTGCCGTTTTACAGACTAGGGGACTAAGGCAGAAAGAATAATATGCCAGGGTCACATAGCTGATGGGCAATAGAGGCAGGGTTTGAAAGAGTGTGTGCTCCTAACCAGCATCTCAACTTGTTCCCACCCTCAGCAGTATGTACTCTGTTCCTAAACATATGGCCATATTAATAGTAAATTAGAGCTAGCCCGCCATTCCTGGTCTTTTTTTTAATTTAATTTATTTATTTGACAGACAGAGATCACAAGTAGACAGAAAGGCAGGCAGGGAGAGAGGTGGAAGCAGGCTCCCCGCTGAGCAGAGAGCCCGATGCGGGGCTAGATTCCCATGACCCTGAAATCATGACCTGAGCCGAAGGCAGAGACTTAACGCACTGAGCCGCCCAGGCACGCCCCCCCCCCCTTTTTTTTAAGATTTTATTTTTCCTGGTCTTACTCTTGGCCACATGGTGCTGCTACCTGAGGCCAACAATAAAATACAAAAGACAGAGTTGATATCCAACCTCTTCCAGTGCTTGTAAGAATCATGTGTCTTCATGGCAAGCAAGCTGCTTCTCTTAACACTCATGGTCTTACATGAAATAGAATAAAATTTTTTAAAGATTTTATTTATTTATTTGACAGAGATCACAAGCTGGTGGAGAGGCAGGGTAGGGGGCAGGCTGCCTGCTGAGCAGAAAGTCCGACGTGGGGCTTGATCCCAGGACCCCGGGATCATGACCCGAGCCAAAGGCAGAGGACTTAACCAACTGAGCCACCCAGGCACCCCGAAATGGAATAGTTTTAATTCCTAGACATTTCCATAAAGATAGACTCCCTTGCTGGGCACCTTAAAAATGATCTCATTACTCCCTATGTCATTCCCACACACTTCTCTCACCCAAGTTACAGGACTCCATACAGAGCCTGGTATAAATTAAAGTTTGTGATTGGGAAGTTTATCTTATTCTCTAAGTGTCATTTCTAGATTAAGCCTATAGCATCCCACTCTGAAAAGAAAAAAAAAAGTTCTCTCTTTGATTTGGATTTTCACCTGCATTACCCAACAATGCCATTTAAATAAGCTGCCTCAGATGATCGAATAGCAAGGTGGTCATAGCCCGGTGCTCACAAAGTTGGTACTTCTGGGCACTTTTCCCCAATGAGATGAAGTTTTAGGTTCTTTTTGGTCTCCTTAATTCTTTGATGAATTTGGTGCATTTATCTGCGCGCGCACACACACACACACACACATACGAACACACACCAGTCTATATTCTTGGATTATTGGTAGATTTTTAGAACATTCACTCTTTTCTCCTGGAGTCCTTTTTCCCTGTAGTGGCTTGTGAAAAATTAAAATTCTCCACTAGGGCTGGCTTCATTGTTGTGTGACAATGCAGTCATCCGGGGCTCCTGCTCAGAAGGGCCATATTTGGTTTAATGCTCTGCTTGTCCTCCTCCTGGAATTCATCATAGTTTTTAAGTAAGAGGTCCCAAACTGTCGTGTTGCAGTAGGCTTTTTAAGTGACCCAGCCGGTCCAGCTCTGCCTTCCCCACCTTTAACCACATGTATATCTTCTCCAATCTGATGTGCTAGCACTGAAGAATCAGAATTACTCGGAATTTTCTGGTATACTTTGTAACATCTGTTCTATAGTACTTTGTTCTGCCAGGCTCATTCCCCCACTCCCCCGGCCCAGTATTTAAGAATTGGAATTTAAAGTCATGGAGGGGAAGTTCTCAAAGACCATCATTTAATATTCTAGTAGTTAGTAGGGAAACAACAGAAATGCATGCCAAATGTCTCTTGGGAGGTGATGAAGGATGTTGTCCTCCTCTGGGGGAGACTGAGGTCCCTGGCCCAAGACTGAGCTCATACAGAACAGCCGTGGGCTGCTTATGTGGCTCATCCCAGTGGTGGTCAAATATAAATAATACTAAAGGGTATAAATCTCACAAGTTTGATATTACCAGAATATTAACAGGGTAAATCTGTCATTTTAGTTTGCTTTTCTTAGGTATTGATCATATAATGATATTAATAAATTTATAAACATGGATACCATCAATGTACAATATTGATTAATACATTAAATAAATCAGTGCTTTCATTTAGAAAAATAACATTTTGAAATCACCCAGAATTCTTATTCTCTGAATCAGCACTGTCCAATAGAACTTTCTCTGATGATGAAAATATGGTGTATCTGGGCTGTTCATTGTGGTAACCACCAGCCATGTGTAATGAAATGAGGCTAATAGGGGAACAGAATTTTTAATTTTAGCTAATTTTTGTTAATTTAAATTGAAATAGCTATGCATAGCCACTTCCTACTGTAAAATAGCACTGAGGAGTTATTGCTCTTATTTTGTATATGCTGTCCTGTCCCCTAGCTAAGCTTACTTCTTCCCATAGTTGGCCCACATCCTACCATCTGCTCTTTGCTTTAAGAAACTTGCCTTTATAAACTTATAAACAGAAGTTGACAAATGCTTCTCCATTTTTTAGTCCAAAATGGAGTGATGGAGGGTCTTGGTGTCTGGCTTCATACATTAGCCCAAGAAATTGCTCAGCTACAAATTTAGCATTGAAACTTGGCCCACCTGAGAGGTACTGCACAGTGACATCCCTGAACACAAGCATTGCTTAGGGGTCATGCTTTCCTTTCCTACTCACAGAAGTTATGAAAAGGTGGGAGAAAAGAAGTATGTAAAAGGGACACCTGGCTGGCTTAGTTGGTTAAGCATCTGCGTTGGGCTCAGGTCATGATGCCAGGGTCCTGGGATCCTGTTCTGCCTCTGGCTCCCTGCTCAGCGGGGAGCCTGCTTCTTCCTCTGCCCCTCCCCATGCTTATGCTCTTCTCTCTCTCTGATTCTCTGACAAATAAATAAATAAAATCTTTTTAAAAATAGGGAAAAGCAGGAGGTGCTGCTTTCTCGAGAACTCCCAGGCGTTTGCTGCACATTGACCAAGTGTCAGATACAAACGGTGTGCACACACATCTCCCCGAGCTTCAGCATGTGCGCTGTTGCCATCTGCTCTGTGGGGACATCCAGGATGGTGGAGGCCCAGGTGCGGCCCACACATCGCATGTTGTCAGAGATGGACCCAGTTCTCTCTGGCTTGGAAACCCACTCTCTTTCCACTCCTGCATATGCAAGACGCTGGGGAGTAACGTTGATGGATGCAGGTGATACTGGCAGGGATGGTCTGTGCCTCTTGTCCTTTTATAAGCCTGGGAAGAATCTATCACTGTTCATGATGCCATCACCTGGATAACTTTGTCCAGTGAAATGCAAAATTCACGGTGATGTGATTCTGCTTTTTAACAATATCCTAAAATTTTACAGATTCTTACATGTTTGTGGGGGAGTGATGGAAAGACACAACTCTGTGCGTGCACGTACACACTGCTTATAGGCCACGTGCAGGCTCTGTCATTTTCTGAAATGAACACCACATAAAGTATAAATTGTGCAGAAACCAACCACCTTGAGACTCCTCCCTTGAAATCTTTGATGATCGTTTGCTGTGGTCACCCGGTCAGGGCAGTGAACTGCCAGGGGGTGGAGGTGTGAGTCCCAAAGGGGAAGGAAGCCAGTCCCTCCCAGCCCAGGAAACCCAGCTGACCCTTCAGAGCATGGGCCCCAGAAAGTCCAAGCTCCCAAGACCATCTAGGCCCTAGCAGCTCAGATGGCCCTTCGACCCAGCCCTGTATGCCCTGCATGGGGAGTTCAGGTGCAGGGGAGGGGGTGAAGCTCCTTCTTTCTCTTGCTGCTCTCCACTGGGACCCACAGGCCTTGGAGAGCTCTGAGGTGGTGGGGGCGGCATGATCTGGAAGCCTGCCATGGGCCTCATCCCTGCAGCGGCTGACCCAAGTTACTTAGGCGACACCGGTCTGGAAGCCGGCCTTGACTCTATCTAATCCAGCAGGCTAACACATCACGTGGCCAGGTCCAAAAATAACATGCACCAGGGGGACCTTAGGGACACAGGGCCCAGCTAGTGAGAGGCCCTGCAGGACCAGGAGCCTGCTTTCCTGTTTGCCTTCCTGGCTATTGCCTTTTGGCGCTTGCCTGGCCTCTCTGCTTCCTCAGGGTACCGAGGTCCCAACCGCTATCCCTGCTCAGCTGTGTCCTGTGTGGGCTCTTCTCCAGGGGCCCTGTGTCCTGCGGTCCCAGCATCCATGTCACAGAATTCATGGCCAGCATTCTCATGAGTAGGCAGAGGGAATTGTCACCCAGTGACTGCAGTGCTTGGAGTCAGGAGCACTGGGCTGAACGGCTCAGCTGCTTATTCCAGAAGCTATCTCATGCCATCGGGTTGGTGTCCAATGCTGGCACCTGCAGCTCCTTTTTAATCATATAAAACCCTAGTACCTAGTCCCTTTACTTAAGGACTGCAGGAGCCCAGGGAGTGCCTGGTCTGAACCCGGACCCTGCTCTTCACCTGCTGTGTGAACTTGGGCCTCTCCCTTCACCTTTGGAAACTTCATCCTCATTCTTAGAAGAAGAACCACTCCCGAGGGGCAGCGAGGGGTGGGTGGGAAGAGGAGTGAGGTAAGAAGGTATGTAGAGTTCTCACCGCAATCCCACAAGACCTTCGGCCATCCGTGTTGCTGCTTCACTCAACAAGGACTGGGGCTACAGGCTCAGACGTTTTCTGCACCAACAGGTGCATAGCCTGACACATGTCAGAGAACTTTTCGGAGAGGGGACAGAGTAATTTGAATCAGTACGCTGTCCCCCAGTTTGGGTACATGCAGTTGCTGTGAATGCATAGGAGCATCCTGGAGTAACAACAGGTGGTAATAGCGGTACTAGGAGAAGTAATGGCAGCAGTAGTAGTAGTTGTAGCAGTAATGTGGTACTAAGAGTCACATTAACAGTTACCAGGAGCAATGCTAAGAGTATTAGTACCAGCAATGATATTAATAGCAATGGTGGTGGTAGTAGTAATAGTTGATTGTGATTACGCTCTGTGGCAGGCACTGCTAGTTTTTCATGCGCCAACTCTTTCCCTAAGATCTTCCCTCCAGGCAGCAGGAGAGAAAACTTCCCGAAGCCCTATTTAAATGCAGAGTTGTTTCTTTCTAGCCTGGGCTGTGAAAGAGTGCACATGTATCATCTACTTTGTTGCCCCTTCCCCAGGGGGTTTGTCCTCCTCCATGACACACTGGGGAGCAGACACCCCACAGGGTGAGCTCACGGTGGACCGTAGGCCTCTGTTGAAGATGAACAGGGTTGGGTGGCGGTGGGGGCAGGGAAATATGGCAAGAGGCCATTCCCATCCTCTGGCCAGTTTTCTCTTTAGGACCAAGCAGGTCCTTTGTGTGAGGACTCCTGGTAGTCAGAGCACCTGATTTCATGGTGAGGCTGAGTGGTTGGAAGACTGGCATCAGGACTTGGTTTGGTTCTGCGACTTTACTGGTGGCTGACGAGGCCAGAGCTCAGGGTCCTCAAGGGGCATCAAAATCCGAGCTGTAATGCACATCCGTCTGTATACATTCTGTGTCCCGTCCAGGTGGCAAGGCTTTCCCCAGTATCTCTATCATTTAACCCCTCATTCCTAAACAACCTCTAGTCCTTCTGTGTGGTGGCAGCTGTGACCTCTCGGAGATCATTTTGGAAGGACGTTAGGACTTCAGTCTCCAATCTTACCTGGATCAGGAATAGCCTTACAATCAGAGCCCCTCTGAACAGCGGGCTCTAGGACAGACCCATGCGGTCATGTTTGCTTAAACGTTTTCCCCTGTAGAAATAAAATAGTCTAACACGTAGAAAAAGGATAAAGGAGAAATCAAGCATCACTCATAATCCCATCTGAGAAAAATCGCTGAAGAGTATCGTTGCTGTCGATGTTCTATGCGTGTGCACTTTGAAGTATTTGTAGGATAATGACCATGTGGTATTTATACAGGTATCCATCCTTTATTGTCTCACCTAGTGCTAGGCTTTATGTGATTATCTTTACCCAAAAATTATTTTTAAAAGTCTGTTGAACAATCTTTTTGAATAAAATAATTTCATTATCAAACTATTATTGGATATTTAAAACACCTCCATTTTTTATATTATAGATAACGCTGTACTAAATATTTTTATACATAAATCTTTGTTGGACTCTCTGATTATTTCTTTAGTATAAATACTAATAAGTGAAAGTATTTGTTAAACTGTGATCTTAAAATTCAGTATATGGAATAAAATTGCTTTCCAGAAAACTGAGCCAGTTTATGCTTCCACAAACATGATAGGAGACAACCAGTTTCATTATAACTACCTCATCAGATCCTTTTATAGAAATTTCTTTGATAGTAAACACAATGGTATGTTACTCCTTTTATATCTTTATATTACATATAGATATACTCTCTATATACTTACATAAGGTATATAGTGTCTTGTATCTATATCTTTGTTATAGCTATTTTTATTCTTCCTTCCAGGAATTGTCTATTCTTTTCCTTCCCTCCCCACCTTTATTCCCATTTGACAGGATTGTTGGTGTTTTCCTTGTTGATTTCTCATAGCTATTTATATGTTGCAGCTTAACCCTCTCTCATATTTGTGTCAGAATGTTTTCACGTTTATCTCTTGACTTTTAATTATACTTATATTTTTACATGTACAGTGTTTGTGTTGTGTTCAAGCTAAATATATTCTTTCTTTGCTTTTATGTTGAGAAAAAACTTTCTTTTCCCATTTATATCAGTTAACTCTTCACTCATACTTTCATTTTTATGATTTTGATATCTAACCTTTAAATCTTTAATCAATCTAGGATTGATTTTGGTATTCAATAGGGGATGCTAACTTACTTTTTCTTCATAAGTAGCAAATTTTAAAACAGTTTTTGTTAAAAGGGGCTTCCTTTCTCCTTTGGTTTTGATGCATCTCTTACTGGCTTTAACTTCACGTGCCACACACAGAGAACTCCATTTCAAGCATGTTTCACTTCATTGATCTGTTGTTGATTGTTATAAAAGGAACACTTTTATGATATTTATGTTAAATATTAATATTTTGGGGAGTGATCATCCTTTGCATTCTTCTTTTTTGAAAATTGTTTTTGAAATTAAAAAGGAACAATAATACCTTCTTTTCTCTCAGGGCAAGATCTAGAACAGAATTCGCACTGTGCAGCCAGATAGATAAGAATTCAGTGTCTGACTTTTCAGATTCTTAACTGTAGGCCCATACTATTTTGTCTTCCTGAGATTCAATTTACTCATCTGTGAAATGGGGTGAGATAGTGTCCATGTCAGATGGATGCCTTGTGCACATACATCATGCATGGGAACCAGGGCCTGGAATATGGAAGGTGCTCAGACAATGGGGCCTGCCATTCTCCGATTCTGATTACCATCCCTGACCTCATCTGCTGGGGTGAAAAAGATGCCAGCTGTCTCTCTGGCACCCAGAGCCCGTGGGTTTGAATTTTGCTGCTTTGACATTTCAAGGTGGCAGATCTCATGGCATCTAAAGAATTTCTAGGAGCCATCTGTTCTCAAGTCCTGTGCCACAAACAACCTGTTCCTAGTCAAAAAAGACTGATGGGGTTCACAAAGCTACAGAGGCAGCTCCAAGTCAGAGTGACATCCTTCTATGGTAGGTTTGGTCAGGACCATATGGATGATGAGTCCGACTTTGGAGCTAGCCTGGCCAAGCTTATAGACCAGTTCCAACACTCGCTGCTCCGTGACCTTGGGCCTGCTGCTTAACCTTTCCAAGTGCCAGTGTCCTCAGATGTACAATGGGCATTTTGGAAGCACCTTTCTTCTAGCATTCTTGTGAGAAGTGAACAGGATTTTGAAGATAAAACACGCATCAGAATACCTGGCACAGTAAATGCTCTTGATTACTGGAGGCAAAGGCTGTTGATGTTATTATCAGGTATCAGTGTGTGTTTGCATGTACCTGTTGGCCAACCTCACAAGGAAAAACCACGCAACACCAAAGGTGAAACAGCATGTCTTGAGTGTGATTTGGAAGCAGGTCTGAGCTGAGAATAGATTCAACAAATGCCCCACTTTATCACTCAGTACATTGTGCTGATTGGGCAAGTTGAGGTCATGGTCTCACAAGGATCTTAGGGATGTGTAGTTGCGCACCCCCAACACACACATGCACGCACACACGCACACTTGCTCTTGCACTTACCTGCCACGGAAGTTCTCCCTGCCAACATCATCATGAGCTATGTGACTTTTGTTGCTGTTGCTGTTGACTGGTAGTGAAATCCATGCTCTGAAATTTCATGGACTCTGCCTGAGCCAGAGTTTCATAAAAAGTATACTGCCTACTCAAGGCAATGATGGTAAGAGCTGCCTCACTTATGGTTGAGCACAGCATTAGCATTGTGTTGCCCCATAGCTTAAAAGGGGCTTCTCTTTATTTCTCTATTCTGTTTTATCCTATCTATCTATCTGGTAAGTTTTTATTGAGCATCTCTTCTGCACCTAGCATGTAGAACCAGGCGTGAATTGGATTTGATCCTGGTTCTGTAAATACCATCAGTCGTGAGAGCAGATAATGAACACAGAGCTCTAGGTTTGCCTCCATGAATGTTCTTCATGGTCTCCATCAAGATTTTGCACAGGGCTGTAGCTGAATGGAAGAAACAGTGTTTGAAGCATTTAAGAGTTGAGGGGGATCATCTAGGCACCCGTCTAATGCTGTGGCAAACCAGGAAGCCATGTGAGGAGAAGGTAGTGTCAGAAATGGTGGCCCTGCCAATAGCCAGAGTCCCAGAGTACCTGGGCAATGTGCGGAGCCCCTGTGACATCTGCCCTTACAGATTTTCAACAGCTATTCAGTGTGTGAGAGAACTAAACCTGAGGGTAAAGCCAGGGAGGTTTGGGGATGGCTCTTAGAGTCACAGAGCCTCTCCTTTCCTGGCTAATGTAAAATGCGGTAAACTTGTCAAAAGTGGGTGGAGGAAAACTTCACCCAAGAGGGTTAAAATCCTTGAGCAGGAGTTTGAAGCGAGAAGGGAAGTTCCTTGGAAGTGATTCATCCGGTCCTGACAGCAAGCTCATGAGGTGGTATTTTCTGTGCTGTGGTTGTCATCATTCCCAGTGCAGGAGAAGATGAAAATTGAGGCCTGTGGCACTTACGAGCCAACCCCCTGTCCATGGAAGAATCTGGGCCCGAATGTTGGGGGTTTCTTTTCACATCTCCTTCACTTCCCTGCACGTCCTCGCCCTTTATAGATAGTACCCTGAAAGGGTAACAACTGGTCACTAGTCTAAGGTGGACGGTCTTGGCAGGATTCTGTAAATCCTAGGTTTTGGGGATAAAGGATACTGCATGTAACGTATCAGACCCTACAGGTATGTGGGCAGGGGTTAGTCGGGGGGCGGGGCACTGCATTTTGGCGTGGCTTTCTATCACTTCTTAGAGTAAGATACACAGTCTGGTACCTTCAGGTGCCCAGCTGGGCAGACTCCTATATTCCCAAGAACAAACATCCAGGGTCATGCAGTGAGATGAAGGGAGACACAGGAAGGAGGAAAACCAGGGTGTGGCTGGCACCAAACTTTTCAAATTTTCTTACTAAAAGTAGTATGTGAAATGTTTACTTTTTTACTAAGTGTAAAGCCACATTTGGCTTCTGTTTTCATTGGGAGAATAAAACAAACTGACACACAACTTCATAGCTTAGGAAGGGAATCTTATCATCCGTCCCCTAGCTGTAAGTCTGCTTAGCCACCTTCTGGCCGGTCACCTGTCCGAGTGGATCGTGGGCTCTTTCCTTGGTGGGGTGTAATTTCACAGATAACTGCAGGCAAAGAGATGGTACAAGTACAAGACAGCTTTCAAGGAGGGGGTGGGGGGACGGCAGCGCTGAGAACCCAGGTGAGTGGGAGGGAATGCAGGAAGCTGGGGGAGTCTCTGTCCTGGCGTGTCACTCTTCCTGGCGTGGTACTTACGATTTGGGGGTGGGAGGTGGCTCTCATGAGGCCTGGTTAGGGCACTGGGCTTAGCAGTTATTGTTTGGATGGCGAAGGAGCGGGCAGAATGCTGTTCCCTAAGGGAGGACCCCGCTGGATAAGAAAATTCATTTCTCCTTGTCCTTGTGAGTGGAGTTAATCACCTGGGAGGTCACGCAGAGGTCGCTGGAGCTGCAGGTCCATGTTGAAATAAAGGTGACAGTGAGTGAGGAATGGATCACTTTTACTTCTTCCTCCAGCCGATCTTGTTCCGTTTCTGGAATTCTCAACTCCACACAGCAGATCAGGTTATGAGCCTCTGAGCTGATGTCCAACTGTTTCCCCTATTTCTACTCCACTGTGCCCCATGCATGTGCGCGTGTGTGCGTGTACGTGCGCGCACACACACACACACACACACACTCTTCAGAAAGAACAAGTAAAATGCAAAGACTTCAGTGCTCGTGAAGGACCATATTACCCTTATTACTGGGGCTCAGAGCAGCAGACTTTAATAGGGACATTTTAGAGTCCGTATACTTCACCATTCATTTTGGATTCAATTTTATATAAAGGAGAAAAGCAGTAGGATAACTGCAGACCCCTTCTGATTGGTCCTTTGCATGGAAAATGATGTTTAGAGACACAGAAACCAAATGTGTCTTAGGCTATGGCTCTACCCGCTTTTGAAAATACAAGCTTCTGTTTTCTTGATGAAAATGATAGCCCTCGTGCAGCAGATAATTTCCTGGCTAATGCTCTTGGTCCGTGGCTGCAGTCTAACTTTTATACAAAGAAGCCAGTGAAGGGAAGATAAATATAGAGGAAAAGAAAGAAAGTAAGACACTAAGTTATCCCAAAGGGCATTCCTGTATTAGTCATCTTATAAAAATTATATGTACCACAGAATACCTATTTTTAGAGGCCAGGAGGTTATGTGAAGCAGTTCAGATGTCGGCAAAGACCCAGAGGCCAGCTCCCAGCGATGATATCGGATGTTTGGATATTTGTTTTCTTTATTTTAACTGTCCAGAGCCAGTACTGACCACAGGGATCCGTTGGCCACTTGGGGACGGCAAGACCAGATCTATGTGCTTCTTCAAAGATATCTGAGGCCCTGAATGATTCCTTTGTGTTATTTTTGTCCATCTTCGAGTCCGGGCACCTCGCGCAACACACACACACACACACACACACACACACACTCAGGAGCGGTTCACCCTGCATGTTACCTACTACCATGCCCAACAGAGGCCCAAGAAGGAGAGGGTGTCCCCAGCCCTTGTCCCATTAATATTCACCTTTTTTTCAAAAGCTGGTAAGACCATGAAGAGAAGACCTCCCCCATTTTTCCTGATGATCTGATTAGGGTACCTTATTTTATCTGTTTCTCACTTCTTAAGTCTTGCCCAAGTTTATCGGCCAGCTCATTTTTGGCTTCTCTACAGAGTAGAGTACACTCCATTTGGCTCCTGAGCAGTTGAAAATCTATCGGATTTAGTGATTTGCACTGAGATAAACTGCACTCAAAATGCATGGCCTTCCTACCCACAGCACATCAGTTTTACTTTTCTTCTTTTTTTTAATTTGGTGAAACTCTGATTCAAGTAGCTTCTCACGGCTCAGCTCTCTTACTTGCCCCAAACATGGGTCTCACGGAGGCTCAGGGTGATGCTGCCGTGGGTGACATGTGGAGCGCAGCATGTGTCCATGACCCTTCTGCCTTCTCACCACCCGGAATCGGGGTCTATTTCTACCCCACGCTCCATCCAAGTAATGGGAGAACTGTGGGTCCAGGGAAGGAGAATGGGGGCCCCAAGGTGCTTCTCTTGGCTGCTAGGGTCGGTTTGCCAGATGTAGCAAAATAAAATCACAAGGCACCCAGTCCAGAATATCTATCTTAGGACAAGTAGGTCCTCCCACCCATGCAGTACTGGGACTTAAGTATACTAATAATTTTTCATTGTTTATCTGGAATTCAGTGGGGCTGGACACATATCTTTTACCTGGCCTTCAGGGACACTTGCATTCAAGGCAATTGCGTGGACTCTAGAACACTGAAGCCTCTTTTCAGGGCACAGGACACTTAGGAAACAGGAGAGCACACCACACCTCCTAGATCCTACATACGCCAATTTTCTTATCCTTAAGAGGACCGAAGGATTCCCTGGCTTAGGAAATACTTCCAGGATCCTTTTGAAGAATGGGAAGCAGCAGATGGGTCCTGTTTCATCCTGAATCCATTGGCTTCCTTTTTTCAATATTTATTTATTTATTTATTTATTTATTTATTTTTGCAGTTGGAGAAACTTGGCTCTTCTGCCAAATGCTCAGGTCAAGGCATAAATTTAATAGCTCCACAGCAAGAGAATGAAGGTGTATCACGCTGGTACCACAGTTCATCTAAAGTGGTCAAAGTACATGCTTTGTCCTTAGAGCTGACCCTCCAAACACTGAGTGAGGAATTGTAGGAAAATAGGTCTTAAGGACCTGTGACCCTACCGAAAGGCTCCCAGCTAAATCTCTGTGGGGCAAGTCTCGGCAAACCTCCTGGTTTCTGTTTCACTGGGCCTGTCCACGCTAAGTGCTGGCTTGTTGGTACACAGCATTTGGCTGGTTCTTATGTTGTTCTGGTCACAGGGAAATGGCCCAAGGTCACTGATTGCCCTTTCTTCCTTTCCTGTCACTTCCTGGGCACTTGACTGTCTTCAAGACACTAATTATGCAAAGAGGAGGCCATAACTAACTTTGAAAGGAAACACTAAACCACCCTTGATCATTAATCTCTTGTTTTCATTATTTCATTAATTTTACTGTAACAGTATATTAGAGAACATTTAAAAATTCGGAAAAGCAAAGATGGAAGTAATAACCAGTCCTACTCTTAACTGGAAAAATCCTTATTAACCTTTTGCTCTTTTTCTTTGTTTTTTGAGGCCTATGTAAATATACGCGTCCACCCATGTTTGTGTAAGTGCCTGGAAACACAATTTGTCCTTAAATACATTATCCTGGGGTGCCTGGGTGGCTCAGTGGTTTAAGCCGCTGCCTTCGGCTCAGGTCATGATCTCAGGGTCCTGGGATCGAGTCCCGCATCGGGCTCTCTGCTCAGCAGGGAGCCTGCTTCCCTCTCTCTCTCTCTGCCTCCCTCTCCATCTACTTGTGATTTCTCTCTGTCAAATAAATAAATAAAATCTTTAAAAAAAAATACACTATCCTGATTTTTTACTTTGCATACTCCGTATGTATTTTCCAAGGGCATTTCAGTGTTCTCTGAGAAAGTGGGGTTTAAGTGTTTCCCAATATTCACATGCATTTCCTTTAATGCCCCATGGGGACCTCTGAATTCTGAGTAGGCCCTTTAGGGCCCTGGTGTGATGGTCCAGCTAAATGGGAAAGGTGTGAATGGCTAGAGATGAGTGTCTACCCCCTGGCCCATTTAAAATGCTTCCAGAGATCTCAGAAAACCACTCAGACGTTTGTGTCACTTCCCGTATGAGAAGCGGAGATTTGTCTGTGTCCTTCTTAAGCTAGATGAAATTAGACATAAATGGGGTCCAGCGTGAGGGCCTGAATATTGCTCTAGCTCTTCGGGAGACGTGGTCTCTCCTGACACTTGGTGAACCCCATATGCCTCAACCCTTGTTTGAAATTAAGTCAAAGGAACACTTGCTGAGTCCTTAGTATCCATGCATCTATCTGTGCATTCAGCCAAGGTTTATTAAATGTTAACCTCTGCCAGGCATTATATTAGGTACTTTCACATATGTGATTCCACTTAACACTTGCAAAAAAAACACCCTGTGAGATTATATTATGCTATTGTTAATGCTCTTTTTCTGAAAAACGAAACAAAACAAAACAAAATAAAAAAAAAAACCTTAAAACTGTTCTCTCAATAATTACTCAAAATTGCTAAAATACTACACAGTTTTGAATACACTTCATCCAACTTTTCTTTTTTTCTTTTTTTTTTTTTTTTTTAGATTTTATTTATTTATTTGTCAGAGAGAGAGACAGTGAGCACAGGCAGACAGAGTGGCAGGCAGAGTCAGAGGGAGAAGCAGGCTCCCCGCAGAGCAAGGAGCCCGATGTGGGACTCGATCCCAGGACGCTGGGATCATGACCTGAGCCGAAGGCAGCCGCTTAACCAGCTGAGCCACCCAGGCGTCCCCATCCAACTTTTCTTTTTTCTTTCTTTTTTTTTTTTTAAAGATTTTATTTATTTATTTGACAGAAATCACAAGTAGACGGAGAAGCAGGCAGAGAGAGAGAGAGGGAAGCAGGCTCCCTGCTGAGCAGAGAGCCCGATGCGGGACCCGATCCCAGGACCCTGAGATCATGACCTGCGCCCCCCCATCCAACTTTTCTTAATGGTGAATTTCTGCTTTTCTCCCTCCCTCCCTTTTCCTTCCTTCCTTCTCTCCTTCCTTCTTTCCATACACAAGGAAACAGGCTCAGGTTAGCTAAGTAGCCTTCCCAAATTAAAAATTAAGGTCAAATACTTAAGGACATTATTTGTTCTATAAAGAGTATTTTTAGGCATTAACACAAATATGAACAAATGATTGTATTTATGTAAGCCTCAAAAAAACAGATACAAACCAAAGGCCCAAAATATTAATAAGGGTCTTTTTAGTTAACAGGAGTATGAAGATCATTTTCACCTGTATGTTCCTTTTATGTTTCTGTTTTCCTCTTTGTGTTCCACCCAGCCAGGGAAGGGTGGAGGGTAGGCTTTAACTCAGGTCCATCTGAATCCACAGAAAAATCTCCTTCCCACTTGTTGGCCCAGGGGAAGTTATCCCTGATTTACAAAAGCCCAGATGGAGTTCAGAGTCTCTCACTCTGGAACCAGGAGTTCTAGTCTGTTCTTACTTCCCAGCCTCCCCCTGGATGCCACGGATGTAGAGTTGAGTCCTACGGTGGTTTTTCCCCCCTCAGTTGAAGAAAGAGCTTGGGTTGACTTACTAAGACAATAGGTAGGAATGAAAATAGAAACTCCTGACAGCTTCATTTCTTCTTGTTGGCACCATCTTCTGTTCCGCGGATCTGGAGGAGATCTTATAAATCCATACATGTGGGGAAATCCTGCGCCGGGTCACATCAGCTGTCTAGATGGGACTGAAGGGAAGACACATTTGTATATGCAACCAGCTCTGAGAAATCTGGGCATTTCTGAGAATCCCTGAGTAGTTAGTGATTATAGACAAGGAGGCCAGACATGGCCCAATTCATTTTCAGAATTTTGGATTATTCAGTCAGAAATGCATACTAGCATATGTATTCAATAAGAGCACTCATAGTAGGAAGCTCTCCCCCTGCTTCCATGTTGCCTCTTTTCTCCCTTCAAATTGATATCACAAAGCCTTGAGTCAAACTGTGTTTTATTAAGAGAAAGGGCTGTTTGAGATACGGTTGTGACATTAACCAGGGCCGAGCCCAGCTGAAGCTCTGCCAAGATCCTTCGTGCTGAATCTGGGTTTCAGTACAGAGAGAGCCCTGCTTTGCTCAGTTTTGCTTGGCTTGGATGATTTTGCTCAGTTTCTACCCAAGTGGCAGGGCCTTTGCCAAGAGCAGGATGATTTCCCGGCCACTGGGACAGTGTCTGTTGATAGTGTGGGTGGTTCACAGAAGCTAGATGCAACCAAC
This sequence comes from Mustela nivalis, assembly GCF_964662115.1. NCBI lineage: Eukaryota > Metazoa > Chordata > Mammalia > Carnivora > Mustelidae > Mustela > Mustela nivalis. The sequence continues at coordinate 8,131,694 of NC_139037.1, forward strand.
CACATGAGCTTGGCTTTTTTCACCATGAACAGAATTCCAGAAAATCATCCCTTTGCTCCTAGGAGTGCTATAAGAGGGAGCAGAGGGCCTCTGGGTCCTTGGAAGTGGACCCGGCCAAGGAACTCAAGGGGGCAGAGAAAAACTCTTGGAATATGAGACCCCTGACATCTTGAACTGAATCCTCAAATTTGCTTTTTGAAACTGTTGCCTTTTTTTCTCCTGTTGGTCTTGAACCAACATGTTGCTGGCGCCATCTTACTAAGATCACTTTCTCAGGGCTCCCTCTAATCGCCTGATGATAGACTCTTCTTCAGATTGCTCCAAGAGTTCTTACAGATGCTTCCCCAGCAGTGTGCTGCAAGAAGTGGTCTTGAGGATTTCGAGGTGAAATGCTGGGACCCACCTCAGGGCAGAAGCACCCCAGACCTCTGTCCCCTGAGGTCACCAAATATTGGTATCAGAAATGGGATTTGGTGGACCTTCAGTCTCCTGTCTCTTCCCTAGTGGAACTTTATCCTCTGGGCCTGTAGGAAAGGAAATGTTTTCAAGATCTTCCAGCGTGAGATGCAACAAAGCTGAATGACTTCTTTTGTTGGAGGTGTTGACTCCTTTCTTCTTGAGGTTATTTAGATTTCCCTGAAGCAAGGTAAGAAGGCCAGCTGAGAGCTATATTTGGAGACAGTGAAGCAGATGAAACCCTATATCACAGAAACCACACAGGGCTCTGACATTTTGTGGGCAATTGTATTTTTGGGGGGAGCTTTGAGGGACCAAGACCAATCTGAATCTCTCTAGCACAGGTCCAAAAATATGGTCTGTCCCTGGAAACAGGCAAGTTCACTAAACCACAAATGACACACAGCAATTTCCAACCGAAGAGAGCCAGGTTCCCCTGAAGCACTGGTGTGTTGGAGTTGGCTCGGACTGGCTCACAGGGCCTGTTGTTAAATTTTTAAGTTGTTAAATTTTCAGAAATTTACTGAGTCCGTTGTTATACCCAGCCACTATTAAAAATAAAATCATGTAACTTCAATAAATTCTATTCCTAAAATTGTACTAAGTAGTCAGAAATCCTCACTTCCTAATTTTCTTACCGTATTGTACTATTATCTCTGCCCTTGTCATGACGGGTATAACATACTATACAGTGGGGAAGGGCTACACATCCTTTCCCTACTCCACATCATGGTAGCTCCAAAATTGACCATAATGGGAGTATTTACATCATACAAATGAGCCAATGCCACAAAGCAAACCCTTCCTCCTAGGTTTTTGTTTGTTCATTTTTTGGCTTGGGAGAGCCAGTTGTAAAACATTTCCCAGCACAGCAGTATTCAGCAGCCCCTATCTTCCAGTATTTAAAACTAGGAGCGAGACCACAGTGTAAGGAAGGTCAGAACCTGCAGTTCCTATGAGTTTATTTCCATCTGAGATAAAGGAGACAGGATGAGTCTTGGTGATGGGATCGAATAGTGTTCACTCTCACACCATTTCATTTTTTTATTAACAAATTAAGAGCCTTTCACGCTGTTTAGCTACTGTTGTGCAGAACTTTGGCATTTTAAGGCAAGGAAGCTGATCTCACATGCCTCCAGGAGTCTTCTTTCCAAGTTTCTAGGGACTTCAACTTTATGGGGCATGAATGTTTGTAGCGGTATTCTTTGTCTAATCTCATCTTCTTGGAGGGTCCTTATGCTCTCCGTGAAACCTGCAGGTGTTGCTCGAAAAGATATCTACTTTGGAATATAATGGTTGGGGTCAAATGTCTTATACTTCTCTACCCTATCCATTTGTAGATATAATCATTGTATGAGAAGAAAAAAAAAAAAGACAAATCTTAGCAGGTTCAAAAACTAAGCGTCCTTTTGGTTTCTGCGAAGGGAACACAAATACACATCTTGTCAAAGGAAGGAAAAGCAGCAGCCCAAATCGAATGCCTCCGTTTTTCAGCTCAGAAGGGATTTGAAAAGTTTACCTTGATTTATTCCTTTTCTTCTCTGTCTTAGAATAATTTCATCACGCTTTCTCTTGCTTGCCTTTCTAAATTGATCAAGTTGCTGTCAATATTTGGAAGAAAGAAAGAAAGGAAAAAAAAAAAGATCCAACATAGTACCTCTTTGTGCCATCCTCCGAGACCACTCTGTCCCCTCCGAGCGCCTGGCCTGGATGGAGCCACACTGCGATTTCTGTTGTCTTGCCAAGTCAGAATGGGATTCACTGTTCTCAAGGTCTCTGGGCTATCACTTTACCCAAAACATCCATCCCGGGTATTGCGGGAGGCAGAGAAGCTCTGCATAGCTATTTATTTTAAGTGCCTGATTAAAATTTCATGAAAACAGGAAGTCAGGGGAAAAGAATAGATTGCAAGAGCGATGAAATCCGGGGCTTTGTAATTTTTAGCTCACAGGGAAAAAAAAAAGCGTTAAATCGTAAGGAAGGTATATTTTCAGAATCGTGCTGTGGCCACTAATGGCATATTTTGTCACTGGCTGGGGAGCTGGTGAACTAAGAATGGGTCCAATTTTTTAAATCTTATTACACAGTTTTGCTCTCATTTAGAAATTGTCACCTTAAAGTAACCTAATGGTGCTCTACTTAACGCGAATCTCATGCAACTAGCTCTGTGTGCATGTCGGCCGCGTTGTCTTCTGTCTAAGCAGATAGAAATGTTGTCCTGACACAGTTAAACAGCACAGAATCTGTCCATCCCATAAGATGATGTTGCCTAAGAACTTAATCTTATCTAATTCCCATATCCAATGGGATAAAGAATTTTGGGGAAAGAAAGTAATGATAGATATATATATATATATATATATATATATATATATATATACATACACACATACATACACACACACACATACATACACACACACACATACATACACACACACACATACACATACATACAGACACACACACACGCATATATATAATTTTTTTTTTGGCTGGACAATAACAGAATGATTTCTATATTTGGTCTATATTGGTCTGTATTCCTCCCATGGAGTTTAACTGTCGAGGAAATCAGCATTCAAAGGGGAAAGAAAAAATCATCATATCAAAATTTGTGATGCAATAGAGTGAAACGATAGGGAAACAAACAACAAATACAGTGTTCCTATTCTACTGCCATTCCTGGAAATCCCAGAATCCTCTATGAAAGTTGTCTTGCCCACTTTGAACCTTTGGGATCTCAAGCTGAGCTCTGATTTGGCTGACCAGACAGGAATAATTGCAACAGGCTAAATGGCTAGATGACTTTCATTTGCTCGTCTCGAATAAATCCCCATCTGAAAAACCGGCCTCCAAGTTGGGTCACCGTGAAGGCGTAATCCTTATGAGAGATGGGTCAGCGTGGAGCAGGAAATCAAGGAGGCATTGCATGGCCCCCAGCTAATGCAGCAAATTAGCTCCCCTGCATAAGGGGTAAGTCGTTTAGATGGCTTGCCAGGCTTCCGGTTCTCCCATTGAAACTGACCTGAACAGGGATCAGAAGGTTTATCGAGTAGGAAAAGCATCTGGGGCTCCTGATGGGCACAGCTGGATGCCAGGACATCCCTTCAAAAGCTCCCCAAATCCCCGAGAGCCTGAGTAGGCTTGAGTATATCTGGGGGAGTCCAAGGTTCTCTGGGATAGGTATGTATATATTTATATTAGATGGCTTAAGGCCATTTCGTGCAGATAATCACAGGATCATCACAACTGTATTATTCCAGGATAGAGGGGAAAAAAGAAGTAAACCACAGCTAACTTTTCTAGTCCCCCATGTTGAAAACCCAGTCATTTAATCGAGGCCGTTATTGGCCTAGTACATTCATTTCCATGGGATTTAGTCCATAGGCCTTGCTGGATGGTGATGCCCATCATTCAAGGGCTTTATCACTTGAACAGTGTGTGACATCAGACGAGTCTTTTAACCTGCCTGTACCTCATTTTCCCCTTATGTATAACGGGGTTTATAAGACTTATTGAGCTTACTGCTTCCCACCTCTGTGACAGCTGTCTCAGGAATTGGCTTTGCTTACCTTCTTTGCTTACTCCTCTGTGAACTCTGTAAACCACATTCTCCAGGCAGCAGGTATTTCTTTTTCCCCAGCCCACTGGGATCACTCAGTGGCATGTCTGGCCACGGTGGGTTTTCGAAAGTAAATATGTGTAGAGTGAATGAATGCTTAACAAATGTTGTGCAAACAGAAACGAGCAGTGTGTGTCAAAGTTCTTGTAGGACTTTTAGAGATTCCGCACAACCTCATATCCTATACTGGAGTTTGGTCTAGGGCAGAGGGGGGCAAGTACCCCTCCCATATCCCAGGAGAAGTCAACCTACCCATCATAGGGGAGCAGCTGCAGAAGCAGGCTCTCACCTTAGCCACAGGGAGAATTCCTGTTAAAAAGACCATGGCTAGAAGATCAACTGTTAACTGAATCGAATAGATGTTAGTTTGATTTTGTCACTTACAAAGCCCTGTGCTCTTATTTCATGATAATATCTACTATCAAACAGTATTGACCAATGGATCAGGAAAAGCACAAGAAGAAAACAATCAGATGCCAGGAAAGAGATCTCTCGGGACTGGCATTTTTCTGATGGTTCCAATGCTGTCATTCAGAAAACCCTCAAAATTCTGTTTCCATCATTCTGCCTTTCTCCATGCTGGGTAGATTCTGAAGCAGAAGACTTTGTGTTTTCCCTTTGGAATTTGGAAATCTAAACACAGTACTCCCTCTGAGCTCTACAGTTGCATGGTATTTATGAAGCAACATTCTCCAAGGATCTCCAAACATTTGGTGTCTTAATCAAGTTGAACCATACAATGTTTGAGCATAGTAAATGACTTTTGCCTAGAGCTCCAGTAAGCAAGCCCTTGTTGGATTGATCCAATGCAGGAAGCCTCTTTGATTTAATCTCGGGCATCATGAGGCTCCCAGAGCATTTTGCTGAGACTTGGCTGACAGAGATCGCTCTGCTTGGGCTTCAGATACATGCGCCACGCATGCATTTGACATTCTGGCTAGACTGTGAACTTCCAAGGGGCAGGGCAAAGTCTAGACAGCTGTGACATGCCCGTCCTGTATCCTTCACAGGGGTAGTGGTGTGTGTCTATGGAACACATAAGTTACTTATGTATTTCTGGGTGGCTCGTCCTTCCATGTGTGCATGAGGCTGGGGGGGTGAAAACAAACACTTCTCCTCTAGCCGTTCTGACAAAGGGGATGGGGCTCTGCCTGCAAGCTTGTGACCCTTCCATGCAATGGAGTCATTGAGGCACAGTCTTGCCTACACAGGGGAAGACTCATGCAGAAAGAGAAATGTGACTTCTACCTCCAAAGAAGCTCAGAACGGGTTTGAAGAGATCAGTTGACCCTGGGACAGTGGAAGATCCATGGTGCTAGGGCAGAAACCACCTCACTTTCAATCGAGGCTCTACCCCTAAGTGGTTGTGTGTTCTTGAGGAAGATACTCAGCCTTTCTGAATCTCATATGCCCAGGACACTGTCTCTGGACCCTTATGCATCTCCGATCCTCTACACCCTGAGCCAACATACATCTCTCTTCACACAGACTTAATTTCCCAGTGAGTATCATTTTCTGAGGTGGTTTCTCCCACTAGGAGGTGAGCTCTTCAGTGCTCGTGACTCCATTTTATTTACCCGTCTCTCCCTGGAGCCCAGCATCTTTCATGGAAAATGAAAATGATAATACTACTACTTATCGCATAGGATTGTAAGATAGGGATATATTTATTAAAGTGCTTAATAGGGTGACTTTTTCACATAGAAAGCATAAGAAAATCATTGGCTCTTGTAATAATTTATTCAGTAACTGTCTGAAATTTGTAGTACTACCGAAATCAATGGTGTTATCCCCATTTTACGATGCGGCAATTGAGTCTTGGAGACATGAGCATGTGGGAGGTTCTTGTAAGGAAAGACATTGCTGTCTGGTGCTCAGGCTATGCTCATGGTGGTGAGAATTTGCAGAAGGCGGGAGGACTGCTTTCTTTCCAAGGAGAAGGCAGAGGCTCTTGTTCAGAGTGGTTGGGAAACAGCTCTGTTTGGAAGCCTTGAGACCTAGGATTCCAGAGTCCACAACAGGAAGGACCTGGAGATCCTGTAGGAAGTGTGTCCTGAGGATTAATGGTGGGTCTGAATGCTGAGCGAGGACTTTTCCCTTTTCCTCATCTGCATTGGGGAGATCTTTACTTTTCCTTTTTAAAGATCAATGTGCTATATATCTTTGTTCTGAAGGTACATCTATTAAACCAACAGTGGTTGAGCTCACAGACAATTCCCCACCATGTAATTAACCCCCTCGGGGTCCCATTAAGATCCGATGATATTTTGTGATTTTATTAACTACAAGTAAATAGGGACAGTACATACTGTGGAGCCTGGGTTTAGAACTCCTGGTCTCTGGGGCACAAGGGGTTCAATTGAACACTCTGTGCACCTTGTTGCCCGCAAACAACATTGAAGCATTTTCTAGGAGCTCTCACTTTCAATTCATGATATACTGAATTTTTCCTAGAGGAAAGTGCCATGTTTTGGTTGGGAGGGAATTCTCTGAAGCCAGGCTCTAGCATTACTAACTGAACGATTTGGATAAGTTATTTAAGCTCTCTGAACCTAAGCTGCCTCACCTACAAGATGACAGTGGTGACAACACCTGCTTCCAGGGATTCTGCAAGGATGATATAAGATACGCAGGTGAAGTGCTTAGGTGCACCCAAGGCTCATGGCTAATGCTCTCCCAATGCTAAGTACAGTTAATCTGTAGCAGGAGCAACTTTTGGTGAGTGCCCTGGGTGTGCTGCCCTTGCTCCCCTGTCCAGAAGTGGGCTGGAGCCACAGAGGTGAGCGTGGCCTGAGACCACCCAAGTGTCAGAGTTGGGACTTAAACCAGATCTGATTGGCTCCAAAGCCAGTGCTCTTTTGTATTCTGTGAGCATTTTAAGAGTAATGCTTCTCTCTCAAATTGGTCACTGTTAGGGAGGCACCAGTTAGACAGTAAATAAGAGAAGGCATTTCCATGTACTTATTGGGCTTTCAGAATCCGTGGGCAAGAGACGGAACTCTAGAGGGAGAGGGTAGAACTCTAGTGGGAGAAGGCCCTTAGTGTGCCCTGGGCCAGCTCCTGAGGGTGGGAAGGAGCTCGATGTGGACTTGCCAGCGTGAGAAATACACATGGCCAGAACACAGGGTCGGATATGGAAGGGGCTATTAGGCTACAGTGAGCATTTTAGTTTCCCTTCTCAGAAGGACTGAAGACCATTGAAGTACTTGAATCATGGGGACGACTTGATCCGAATTATATTATAAGATCATTCTGATGGCTGGATGGAGATGGAATTGGAAGGCATGAGTGGTCTCTAAGAGGGAAAGTCAGAACAGGTACAGGACTTATAGAGATTTCGCAGAAGAGCCTTGGCTCTTTGCAGTATATGTGCAATTCTTTCAGCTTAAAGTATGAATGCACACCCTTGGGGTGTGTGTTTGATGCAGATGTGTCTCCTGAAAGGCCTCCAGTATCACCTCCCACCCAGTCCCATCTGCAGGGACAGAGAACTTGACCAGTAGGAGACAATGCATTGGAGAGGCCCACTCTTGGGCTGGGGCAGCGGCGGGAGCGGGGGGGGGGGGGTGCGGGTAATATGGCCAGGCTGGGAGAGCCAAGCCAAGGTTGGGGAGTGGTCACAATGGGCTCTGGTTTCTTCTCCCACCTGGTGACAGGTCTGTTGTGACACATCTGCTTACCTGCATTGGGAACCCAGAGCCTCTGGAGGAGTGTGGCATTATGTCGGCATGTGGGTGAGCACAGGAAGTACAACTAGCACAGTTACCAGTGCAAGCCATAGGGAGGAAACCTGGATATACCAAGGCTGCACCACCTGGCTTGGCTTGCTGCCAGGCTACCTGGGTTACAGTCCCTCCTAGTCCCCAAGGTCCAGGGGATACTTAGTGATGGTAAGCAAGAAGGAACTGGGTTTTCTATAGCAGCCCAGAGGCAGGAAGCCAAGGCATGGGGTGCCAGAGATGACAGCTGTCCTTAGAAACTTTGAGGGAGACCCTCTGTAACATCCAGTTTAGACCATGCAGGTCACAGACCCCAGCTCCTCTCTATCAGGGACAGAACTTCTAATAGCATGCCCAGCCCATCTTCAGAGCTTGAGAGATTTGGCACCCCATCTCCTGGTGGTTCCCCTGTTCTCAGATGTCCCTGATGAAGTCACATTGTTGTTTCTATGTTTCATGAGTTCTGGATAATAGTTCTAGGTATGCTAGTCAGTGCTTTGTGGCATTGGGCAAGTCACTGAACGTCTCTGACCCTCTGTAGTTTTAATGCATACGAAGGGAATGATCATAGTCATATGTGGCCGTGCCACAAAGAGGTTATGAGGACCAGCAAAGATAATAAGCATGAAGAATTTTGGAAAATAGAATGTATCTACGTTATTAGTCTGAGTGGTAGTAGCAACAATAATAAGTTAATATCAGTAAACCCTTATTGGACATCTACTATGTACTAGGTGCTGGGAGTGCCCAGATTTATGACACATGGGTCTTCTACAAGCTTATAAACCTTGTGTATATAATAAAGTTGATAATACTAGCTAAGTCTTAGAAAGCACCTACTGTGTACCAGGCCCTGTTCTCCATATTTTATGTGTATTAACTCATTTGATCGTAACAATAACCTTACGATGTAAGATACTATCACCACCATTTCACAGATCAGGGAACTAAGGCATACAGTGATCTGGTAACTTTCTCAAAGTCAGATAGCTGGTGGGAGTTGATGTCAGCATCAAATTCAGACCAGTTGGCTGTAGAACCAATATTCCTAACCACTACTCTACATGTTTTATTGGGCAAGAAATCCTGCTGGGGGTTTTTAGGACTCCCCATGATAGTTATACGGGATATGTCTGTCTGAGTTCAAAGCTTGGGTGATGAGCCACTTTCCCGTGCAGCCTTGGGAGGTCACCGATGAAAAGCCCAGAAAAAGATAACTTCTTGGAGAGGCAAAGTCATTGACACAATGACACAGCCAGTATGAGGGATCTTTCATGCTGACTTGAACACTAGTGTTGACAAGTTATTGAAGGGACCATCAAGTCAAAACCCAGAGACAGTCCTGGCGTAATAGAGGGCTGACATCAAGGCAGCTAACTACTGCAAACAGGAGTGTATTGGGAAGGGAGCCGGGAGAGCTTATACACCCAGACACCCTGTCATCTGCCTGTCAACAGCCCCCCCCCCAAAATGCCCCCATTGGCCAAATCCAACCAGCATCCCAAGGGCAGAGGGGCCCCGCCAACTGATGGGAGGCCACACAGGATGGCCTCCCCTGGTCTAGAACTGGGTAGAGAAGACTGGAGATCCAGTCTGCAGGAATAGACAGAAGATATCCAGAGGAATGATAAAAACTGAGTTTCAAACCCAGAGTTTTTGGTCACTTGAGCCTGAATTTTCAGTCATTCTGCTGGAAGAACTTGGCAGTCCCAGTGCCATGCAGGGACCTGCTTGGGAAATTCAAAGCTCTGAGTAGCAGGCTGATAGGGTCTTCAATTCTCAGCTGACAAGATATTCAGGAAGCCCTCCCTTGAAATCGTATGTATTGGCAGTCATGCTGAGAAAACTTTCTATTATTTTTAGGCAAACCAAGCTCATCTTTACAAGGCTGGTGTTCATGAGATCACACTGCAAACCACTCCCTCAGAAAAAGAAAAAAAAAGGAAAGAAAAGAAAGTTGAATAGCAATTCATTTTAAAAAGAATTCCGTTACACATCTGAATGATAGGTAATGGGAAGTCTGACAAGTTGTGTTTTTGAGGTCCCTTCCGAGTGACACCACCATGAATAGACAATGAAGACACATTTACTTTTCTCCAGCAAGCCGGAAGGGCTTATTTCCCTGTGCAGTGAAAAGTCCTGTGAATTGGGCCAGAACACGCAACTGTGATTTATCTAAAAACAACTGTTAAGCATCCCAGAAATTAAACTTACTGAAATGCACGGGCAGGCAGTTTAGAATAGACACCAAGAACAGAGATCAGATGTCCCACTTCTGTGGCGAGGGGCGGGTGGGGGAAGGTGTTGTATTTATTGATTCCATTCTTTCCCTTGATGAGGCTTTATTGTGCCTTCATTTGCCTGGGAGATATGCGGTGCTGAACAAGCCTGGGGTTTGAGCATGGGGGGCATTTTGCTTGATGCGCACGTAGCCCACCCCATGTAGTGAAGAGCTCGCGCCGTGTGGTTAAAGCAGTGTTAATAACTGGTATATGGCGAGGGCGTCCTTCATGCTGGGTCCTCAGCTGAGCACTTTTCCTCATTATTTCATTTGATCCTCACAGCAGGCTCACAAAGCAGGTGCTCTCGATGTTCCCATTTCACGGGGGAGGAAGTGAGGTGCAGGAAGATCATTAACTTACCCTGGATCCCACAACTGGTTAAAGCTGGGACCGGGAACCCTATTCTAGAGTCACTGGGCACAATCCCTTTGCTCACTTGCCTCCTGTATATTTGTCCCTTCCTGCAAAGTGATGTACGAAAAACTCAGTAAAATTGAGCTTCTACTATATTCCAGGGAAGGCATAGGGAACTTCTTCATATGTTATCCCATGTCCTCTTGACAGATCTGGGAGGTGACTCTCTTTTAGTATTCTCATCTTTAGTCATCTGACTAAAACACCTCCTCCACCTTCCACGTCCTCCCTCTGGGCTGCTGCCGAACTGAAAGGTCAGAATCCCCATGTGGATACCTGGAGCCAAGCACGCTGTGGCGGAAGCTGTTGGGTTGGGTCCCTTCTCTACCCTGGTGTGGTCTGCTGTCAACGTGTGAGCTTGCGCACACCTATGCACACATGCACACAGTCCTTACAGGTACACTCATGCACATTAGGGAAAGCGGAAAGGCACCCTGTCTGGGCAGGAGTCAGCACCTTTGTGCTAGACATCAGCCGTCCGCCAGCTGCTCGAGGTCTGCAGGCCCTCTCCCCCGCCCCACCCCACCCCACAAGTACATGTTACTGTGAAAGTGGATGGCGCGTCTGTAGAGTCCCCAGGATGGGGCAGCCATGCACTGGGCTCCACGTGGCACATCCCGGAACAGAGGACTATTCATTGTCATCAGCTGGAAGAATGAAATCGATACCAACAAACCCACATTATTTTTTCCTGCCACAGAACCTGACTCAGGCACATCTGTTTCTTTATGATGTTTTTATCATTATTTTCCTCACATTCGAATATGGATGATCTGGGAGCTCTTAAACAGTTGTTTTCATAACAGGCCGCCCTCGCCTTCTTACCGTCTTCAAGGACTTTCCCCACTGCCAGGTAGAGAGAGGTTCCTTCGCAGGAGAAACACAGCTTGGATGGGACACCTATCCCTTCCCAAAAAGGACCCATTGAGATGGCCCCAGGTTCAGAAGGCAAGCTGTCTTCCAATCTCAAGAGCCCACCATCATATCCCCTCTGTGGAATGCAGAGTCCATTGCCCTGCTAGCCCAGGAATGTAGCCCCAAACCCTAGAAGTCATGTGCAAGTGTGCGGAGCTCAAAGTTTTTGTCCTTTTCAGCTAGACATGGATGCCTTGAACTGGCTTGCAAACTGGCTCATAAGAGAAACGGGGAGACAAAAGGGGCTGCCCCTTGACCTGAGCAGAGTCCAGGAGACTGGGGAACCTGTCCTGGACATGAGGATGTGCTTGTTTTTTGTGTCTCTAGCTCAGAGTCAAGGGTAGAGGAGAAAGAGATCTCTCTTGCCAGGTAGAGACAAATGTTTTTGTTCAAATATCTGTGAGATCATGGACAGGGTAGTGAGTTTAGGTAGTGGTTTGGGTTCAGGTAGAACCTGTTCAGGTTCAACCGGTAGTGAGCTCTCTGTCATGGGGAATAATACAGGAAAAAAAAAAAAAAGAATCTCTAATGGGAGATATTGGAGAATAAATCCATCCATTGGGTGACATGTTAGGAAGATGACCTCTCAAGTCTCTTTCTCCTCTGAGATGTTGAGTTTATAATCCTCAGCAGCCTTGTCAAGCACGGAGGTGTGGTTGCCGTTTTTGCTGCAGCGAATCAGAGTGGCTCATGTTTCTAAACACTGGCCGAGGAGGCTGTGGAGAGCTTGTGCGTGTGAGCTCTGAGGCTGGATGGATCGGGCTCTAAAGTTGGGCTCTAGCATGAGCTGCATGACCTTGTGCGAGCCTCAGTTTTACCCTCTGTCAGTTGGAACACACCTGTCTCCCAGGGAGTTTTGCACATTCAGTGGCCCATGAACTGCTAAGTGCTTTGTGCTCAGTCAGTGACAGTGGCATGTATACACACAGCAGTAGTCGTCAGGCTCGCACATCGTGAGCTCAGTTACGTGCCTGCTTAACAAGGTGACACTCAGTTCCTAAGTCTAGATGCAACCTTGTCTCCTCCCCTTACTCCTGGAATTAAAATGCATTAAATGCAGCCATGCTTTTATAGTCTATAACGGCACTAAAAGATTCCTGAGTACTCTGGCCTTTCCAAAATAAAGACCTAAATTTATTACTGTTTGTCTTCAGATTTTAGACTCTTGTATAACCCATTTGAAGTGTCTTTCTCTGTCTCTTACTCTGTCTCTGTGTCTCTTTCTCTCATGCGTACACAAATACAATAATTTTTAAAAATATATTCCCTCTGCTATGTGAGTGAGGTGAGGTGTTGGGGGTTCTTTTCTTTTTTCTTTCTTTTTTGTAAAGGAAACACCTTTTTGGGGTTGGCATGACATTAATAAAAATAATAAAGGAGAAGGTTTGGAGGGAAGAGGTAAATAAGGCAATTCATACATCATCTGGGAGAGATGCAAGAGTAAGGCAGAGAAAAATCACCATCCCGAGTTGTGAACTGGGAGATTTTCCTGAGTCAGCGCCTTTCCTGTTTTCTGCCACTGCTGTGGGCCTAACTCTCTGCTCTCTGCAGGGCTGGGTCTGTTTTAGAGGCACGCACACACAAACACACAGAGTGGTGTGCCTACGGTGACCTTGCGGAGCATACCTACATGTGGCATAACTGACCTATTACTGTGGGGGACCCAGTGCAAAAGGGAAATGCTGGGCCCCTTGTTCAAAAAATACTAAAAAAATCAAGACGGCCAGAGGAGAGCCTAAATGTGTAGGGAACTTTGAAGCATGAGGTCTTGGATGAGTGCATGGGTCACATACACATGAGGCCATACCAAGCTGCCACCTTTTTAGGTCACAAGTGGTGTGGGTGTGACAGTAAATTGGGAGGGGGGCGGTTTGCTTTACATGGTCCCTTTGGTCAGCAGCTACCTTGGAGGGGGCTGAGCATGCCACCGAACCCTCATTCTGGAACCCACCAGGTCAGAGGAGGGAAGTTCAGCCAGATCTTCTAGGTGTGGCAGGCCCAGAAGGCCCTTCTGAAAAGGGGGCTAGTGACAAGTCAACAGACTTCAAGAGATGCCCCATCTCCAGGGAGAGTTAGAAAACCTCACTGAGATCTCAGATCTGTACAACTTTACAGTAGGAGGATTCCCTAGAAAACATCTCTTCTAACAAGCCGTATTTTCCAAATGTGGACTTTGAGTTTCAGAGAGAAGGGAGGGAGGTTTCTGGTACTCGTTCATCTTTATTGTACTTGTATGTGTTTTACCTCCATTTAACTCCCCAACAGCGCAGGAGGAAGCATGGCTGTTGACACCCATTTTACAGGAGAAATTGAGGCCGATTGAAAGTCCGGTGGCTTTCTGCAAGTGGCAGAGGTGCCTTCTGAACCCAGTTCTGGGGAGTCCCTTTGTAAGTGCTTAGCCATATCTGAGGCAATGGAGGGGTGTGTCCCCAATTCACACTCCCAGCTCAGGGTACATGCCCCTTCCCTGTGGCTGCCCGTGTCCTGCTTGGGATAGTCTGATACACCCTCTCCAGCCTGCTGCTCCACCAAAGCTGGAGGTGAACCTTCTGCCAAGTGATTTCTCACTGGTAACACAGAAGAGGCATTCAATAAAAAGAACTCCTCAGAACCTAGGAAACAAAATAGGTTTGGTCCTTTTGTGGAAGACAGTGGCGTGATCTCCAAACCAGAGCCCAAGAAAGCACACATCCCTGGAGAAGTCCACGGCTGAGTGCCCGCCATGCCAGCTCTCATGCCCTCCACTGTGAATGAATAACATGTTGAGGCCAAGGTACCAGGGGCCTTGGCCAATCTCCCCAGGTCTTTCCTGCCCTGTGCTGGCCCGGACCCAGCTTTGTGCAGTCAGGAATGGGAAGACAGGTAGGAACCCAGGAGAAGGCCGCATCAGAGCTGGTCTCAGAGCCCCAGCAGGGCCTGGTGCTCCTCCAGGCAGGGGCCTCCCTGCCAATGCGCTTGCCAGCCAAGCTGTGAAAACATTCCAGCACTGTTGGCGGAGTTGGCAACACAGAGGGGACAGATGAGAGGCTTCCCCTCCCAGGACTGGATGTGGCCACGTGTATGCTGCTTTCTGTGTACTTCCTTCCTCAAAGCCTCCTCAGCCCTCAGAACCATAGGCCTGGAGGACTTTCTTGGAGACCCATGTGGTTCTGGGCTCCATTTCCCCTTTGCAAAGACCTGTCCTATTTTTATTCTGCTTCTGCTACAGCACCCAGGGGTTGCTGTTCTTACTGCCTCCCCTCTGAGACGGTTTCACCCAGGCAGCAGAGAAAGCCCGGGTCACTCCAGGGATGCAGCCCAAGTGTGTGGCTGGACTTGTAACCCTAAAGGGAACATGTAAAGACATAAATAAAAAAGTATCTGTAGCCTGAAGTTCAGTTTAGTTTAGAAATACATAGTTCTGGGGCGCCTGGGTGGCTCAGTCGGTTAAGCGTCTGCCTGAGGCTCAGGTCATAATCCCAGGGTCCTGGTATCTTGTTCCTCTTCGGGCTCCCTTGCCTGGCCGGAAGCCTGCTTCTCCCTTTCCCACTGCTCCTGCTTGTGTTTCCTCTCCAGTTGTGTCTCTCTCTGTCAAATTAATAAATAAAACCTTAAAGAAAAAAGAAATACATACTCCAGGTCCCTGTCCCCAAGGGCCAACCTCAGGGCTCCCACCCCTCTTAGGAGAACCTGGCCTGTAGGGATCCTATTTAAGGAATGAGGTGTGATGAAAGGCAAGGCTAATTTGTTTGCATAATAATAATGAGGTGCTTTACATATATATTCATGATGGAAGCACACAAACCTTGAGAAGAAAAGTTGGTTAGGGAAGGAATGCTGAATAAAATGGTGTATCTAACAGCTCTTGGTGCACTGATTTATGTTTATCAGTTGATTTACAGAGATTTCCATATATTAAGCAGAAAGGCAAGACGCAGAGAAGTTAGGAAAATAATGCATTTTGCTTTTAAATAAACCACTAGTGATACGTATAAAAAGCATAGACGGATGGATGGAGATAGATGGATAGATAAATGATGGATGGTTGGGTAGTTGGATGGATAGAGATTTTTATCCTCATGTTAAATTAGGGAAGTGTTAGGGTTGTAGAAGGGTTGAGCACCATGTATGAAGAGTTCCCAACTCATTCCCGTGTCCAGTTCTGGCACTTACTTGGCTCTCTGCCTTGCGATGGCTTCACATCCCACTAAGAGTAAAACTCAAGCAACCTTCCATGGCTGCCAGGCTGCACCTTGCCTCTCATGCTCTCCCGTCTTCTCCTCTCCCTCAGCTGCAGGCTTGTTAGTCACCTTGCTGCTCCTCAGCTGGGAGGCCCCCATGGCTCACCTCAGATCTGTGCCCTCTGTAGGTTCGTCTTGTGCACGCATCACGCAGGCTGCCTCAGCTGTGCTCCAGCTGTCCCTTCCTTGAAGGCACGTGGTGAACTGCATCCAGGAGCTTCCCCTGGGTCCTCTCCTGCAGCCCTACTTCTTGGTCCATGCTTTGGGATTTTCCTTTGCTTCCGTAGGCCCTTGATGGCATCAGGCGTTCCCCACGTTCCCTCTGTTGTAATGTGATCCTAGGGTTCCTGGCCAAAGACCCTCACCCGTTCTGGGTGTTGGGCTTGGGGTCTTCAACTGCTACTTTTCATGTCGGAGGCACTAGGAGGTATCAGTCACGGGTGCAGACTCTCAGATTGGGCCACTCTTGGTTGGCAGCCAGAGAATGAAAATCCTTGGGCAAAGCAACCAGGGACCCAGACTTCTCTGAGACTCAGCTTCCTTGGCCAGAAAATGGTGCTCAAGAAGATACCCACTTCAGGGGGAGTTCTGAAAATGAAGTGCAAAGGAAGGACATTGGACAGTGTCTGGTTCCAGAGTAAATACTTCCTCAGTTTACCCCCCTTGCCTATCCCCTGTGCAAGTCTCGGCTTTCTTTCCCTTTGCTTTGTTCCGGATTTGGGGATTTGAATTCCACTGCTGAGTCACAGACAACACCTTCTTCGTAGCCTAGGAAGAAATGGTGGCTCCTTCTACCTCATCCTCCCTCTCTTCCGCTTCTCCCTCTTTTCTCTCTCTTTCTCTCCTTCCTCCCTTCTCCTTTTCTATTCGTCCATTGTCCTATGTGTCGGCCTTGCTGATTCCATCTGCTGGGGCTTCAGCTCTCCTGTGCCCGGGGCTGCCTATGTCCGTGGACTGCTGAAATCTCGGGCTCCCTTCTCAAGAGTGCACTTGCTCTCCAGGTCCCTGTCCCCAAGGGCCAACCTCAGGGCTCCCACCCCTCTTAGGAGAACCTGGCCCATAGGGATCAAGGCACAGACCTTCGTGTCAGACTACCTTGCAACACTTAATACGCCTCAGTTGATGGTGCAGACCCTGAGGCCAGCCCTTGCTGCCAGAGCCATGTGCCCTTTAAGGCCCGTCTGCTGCCTGTGCCCCAGGTCCCAGTGCCCTGGGAGTGGCTGTCCAGCACTATGGTTCTGGACAGGAAGCAAGAGCTTCCGGACCAACTGGCAATCAGAAGACTCTTCCCCTAGGAACATTGGGTCCCTTTTTCAGCGGTGGCCTTTTTATAAATTTTAATCATCTTCCTTTGTCAAACTTCCCTCCTCTCTCATGATTAAGGGACAGGGACAAACCAGCCTCACAAAACAGCAAACCCTTTACACTGTCACCTGCCCAGTGGAAAAGCCTCCATTATCTCATCGCTGGCTCACTCCATAGAATAATATGGGGACAGAAAAAGAAACCCATAATCTGAATTTCCAGATTATATTTCAATTTTTTTTTTTTTTTTTTTTTTGTGGTGGTGTTCAGAGAAGAGAAATGTCAAGGCTATAAGCTAACATTTTGGTAAGCGTTGAGATTTTCCACCTGTTGTCCTCCTCCTCGGGACTTTTAGTTTAAAAATGAGTTAATAAAATAACTTACTTTTAGGTATGATGGGTGTTTGAAAGTGTAGATGGAGGGGGTGCCTGGCTGGTTTAGTCGGTAGAGCACACGACTCTGGATCTTGGGGTTGTGAGGTGGAGCCCCATGTTGGGTATAGAGATTACTTAAAAAAAAAAATATTTTATGGACATTGGGGAGGGTATGTGCTATGGTGAGTGCTGTGAAGTGTGTAAACTTGGCGATTCACAGACCTGTACCCCTGGGGATAAAAATATACGTTTTTAAAAAATAAAACATTTAAATTTAAAAAAAATCTTTAAAAAGGAAGAAGGAAAATGTAGATGGAGATAATGCCATCCTTACCTAACACTTGGGCTCTGTTTATCTGAGGTGTACACGTGGTATATACAATTGTAACTGATTGTACCCCAGGTGGACAGATATGATAGAGGCAACCCCTGGGAGACAGAGTAGTAACTCCACACTCTGTGTGTTTGTGTGTGTGCATGTGTGTGCATGTGTGTGCATGGAGATACATGGCCATACATAGCCACAGTCAGGGCTCTGCTAGGGGGAGGGAGTGCGGAGGAGAGAGTGTGATCTCTTCTAAACTCTGGCAAGAAAATACACAGAACCTTTCACCCTCATGTGT
The DNA here is from genome assembly GCF_964662115.1 of Mustela nivalis. Lineage (NCBI taxonomy): Eukaryota > Metazoa > Chordata > Mammalia > Carnivora > Mustelidae > Mustela > Mustela nivalis. The sequence continues at coordinate 8,149,627 of NC_139037.1, forward strand.
GTCATTGCCCTAAGAACACAGTCTGTGCTATATTCATCCATCATGCATCCACCCACGTGTTCAACCATCACCCACCCATCGTCTGTCCACCTGGTTCACCACCCCTCATCTACCTTCTGTCTTTCACCTGTCCGTCCCTCTGTCCATCCACTCAACTGAGAATTATTGGTTTTATTGTGCTGTTCTGGACATGGTGCTCTGGAAGTCATGTGGGATTTGCATTTAATTCTCCCAACAACCCCATAAAAAGTAAGGCCCTTGTTATTTTCCCATGGGTACTAAAGCCAGGACTCAAGGTAGTAATTTGTCTAAGTCATGAGCTGTAAGCTGTTAAACTAGAATTCAGTCCTTAACTGTCTAAATCCAGAACCTGCACCCCTACTGTAACATCAGGCTTCCCTAGGGTAGGGGAAAGAGGAGAAAGAGTGTGTCTGGTGGTTGCTATCAGACAGGAGGGTTAAGAGGGAAGGAAAAGGGGTGAATTAAAACAGGCATATTGGTTCAGCCCTGCTTGCTTCTAAAAAGGGTTTCAAATGTCTTGGCTTAAGTATTTTTGAATTCAGGTTACAGCAAGACAGTTAAGTTGAGATGGTCCAAAACAGAAGGTGAAATCAAAGTCATAACTGGATATCTAAGTGTAGCAAACTCTCTCATAGATAGCATCTAAAATAACACAAGTGGAAGAGATCATCCTGTCATGAAAAGTGTGAGGATTGGAAAAAATGAGGGAGATAATGAGGGAGGCCCTGCTATGTACTCTGCTGTGTGCTGTGTTTATGTGTATTTCTAACATGGTATGTGTCATAGAGATAGAAATTATAGATTGAATTATTTCCTGTATCTATTAATACTTAGCTAAATTTCCTAAGTGGCTTATGGGCTTCATGAACAAAATAATGCTTGGGAAACAACCAAAAAAGAAGAACAAGAGAGTGATGGAAATAACACATTGTAAAAGCAAGTCAAGGTTAGGGAGTAACCATAGGGCAGAAGTGCAGACCCGGTAATTCTACACATTTGCACTGATTGGCCCACAGGTTTGGCTCTGAGCTTCCCGGTGAACAAAGTGGAAAGGGCTATAGAGTCAGTCATTGGATTTTTCTTGTCCAAGAAGAAAAAGCAGTGCAGTTTCTCTAGGGATAAAGATAAGGAGAAGCTCATACTCCAGTGGGTAATTCAGAGAATCCAGACATTATGATGCCCACAGCATGAGGAAAAGAAGGCATTAATGGCCAGATTCCAGTCCAGGATGAAAATGTGTCTCCTAGGAAAGAGAAAGGATTCCCAGGTGGGAATTGTAGTGGCTTAAGTTCCCAGTTTTTGAGAATTTGATTTACTTTAATGTTCAATAATTTTTTTTCAAAATTATCACCTAAAAAAAAATCTCTTGGGAAATGTTGGTTCTTTTTAATAAACTTTGCAACTCTTCTAAATTCTGGGAGCTCTGCGGTTGTGCCGATACATCCAGGCATTTAACGAGGAATTTTAGCTGCTTAGCGTAGTGTCTGGCACACTCTAGACACTTAACGAAATTTTGCCGAGTGAAGGAATAGAATAGAAACAAGGTGGCTGTTGAGCACAAGGAAACAGAGAATGAACTTAATAAAATGCCAGAAATTCCTCAAATTCATGAATAATCGATTTCTGAATTTGTATCCCATTGCTAAACCAAGCTACTCTGGAGTTCCCATCGACTTTAGGCTTTGAATTCGAAAGCCCAGGGAACCCTACAGTTCTAGAACTAGAAAATACTAGTTTTCTGGTTTTCACATATTTTGACTCAATTCCTCTGATAAAAGCAGATAGTTTTTAAGTTAACATTACTGAGGCACAATTACATACAATAAGATGTGCACAGTTTGAGTGAAGAGCTCGATGAGTTTTGTTGAGTGGATCACCCCTTGGGACCACCACCTCAGAGGAGACAGAACATTTCTAAAACCCCAGAGACTTCCCCTGTGTTCCTTGGAAATTAATTCCCCTATTCCTTTCATCTAGCAACCAATGATTGAGTTGATGGGTTCCTAATCTGTTTCTCATGTTGGTCTTAAAATTAAGATTTAGGTGGAACAGAAGGATTAAATTTGGAGGCTACTCAGTAAGGCTAACCCTCTTACTTTAGGGAAGGGGAAACTGAGGCCAGCAGGGTTGGTGTAGGCAAGGCAGTAGCAGCGAGTTGATGGAACCATTCAGAGCCCATGAGCCAGAGCTCCTTCTACCATCTGTCCTGACTGCACTGTCCCAGCTCTAATACTGAAGGGCTCTTGGGAAGGGGATTGGGTCGGCAGAGAGTAGGTGACATACATTTCACTGAAGTTAAAAGCTGCAGTGGTGGTGGAAATTATTCTGAATTATCCTCAGAATTATTAAGAAAATGATGCCCTTAAATAAATGTGTGAAAGAAATGAGTTTTGTTGGGAATAATACCTCACAGCCACTTCTCAGAAGTCCAAAGAGAGAAGCAAATTAAGAGATGCCCTTCAAGCAGCTGGGGGGGGGGGGGGGACACAGAGTTCCTAATAAATATCTCACCAATCCAATTATAACATTCAAATCAAGGAGAGGAAAATGTGGTATCAAATATAATGAAAGCTTTCTTTCCCATCGAAAACACAGCCTGCTTCTCATTGTCCAGTGCTGAAGGGGATTTCAAAGTCAGCATTTATAGGAGAGGGGGAAAATGCCATGTAAATCAAAGTAAAATAATCAAATTTTTCTGGTGGAAATAAGTGCAGTTGTTTGATGTAATTTTGACACTCAGCATAATTTTAGCATCAGTGCTGAAGTTTGGGGATCGGGGTGTCTCTGTTAGACTTGTAGGGTAAGAATGTACCAGTCAGGAAAATCTCGCTTAGGGTTTGAATGCAATATGACATTCTGCATTTTGGGGTAATGTAAGGTGTTCTATTAGATTCATGACCAATAGGAAGTAGAAAAGACCTGTTTCTGTTTGTGGTGGGTTGGTAATCCATGTCTGCCTAGAACCTCAGAATGTAACGTTATTTGGAAATCAGTCTTTGTGGTTGGAATTAGCTAAAATAAGATCATACTGAATAAGGCTGGGCTTTTAAGCCAATGGCTGCTATCTTTTTAAGAGGAAGAGGGGACACACAGAGACATACACACACGAGGGATTAGAGGAATATGACAATAGGGGAGATCCTGGAATAATGCAGGTATAAGCCAAGGGACACCAAGGGTTGCCAGGAGTCACCAGAAGCTCAAAGAGCCAAGAATCCTTCCCCAGAGCTGATAGAGGAGGTGTGGCCCTGCAGACACCTTGGGTTGGTCTGATCCCACCTGCGACACCTGGCCTCCAGAATGGGGAGAGAATGAATGTCTCTTTTAAGTCACACATGTGGGGCATCCTTCCAGCAGCCTTGGAAGACCCATCCACTGGTGCTCTGTAAGACCTCTCCTGATTCTAGAAACAAAAGCCCGTTCATGATCATGATGTCAGAGTACCAGGAATCTGGGAGGTGGCTTTCCTAACAGAGAAACTGGGTTCACAGTATTTGGAGTCAGCACTTGAGATTCTTCCAGACACCCTCTGAGAACTTCTAGCTCCACCTCCCCTCCCATAGCTTAGAAGCAGAAGCCTCAGTGAACCCTAAAGCTTCCAGCAGGAAACTGATCTGCCTCCCTGCTGATGCCTGTTCTACTTTTATAGTGAAAAACTTTAGTGATGCTGACACAGTAGAGGATGAGCCCAAATGGTTTTCTGCGGAGTCTGCTCTGAGCATGGGAGAGGTGGAGGGGAGAACCCCTTGAGCCCCTTCCTGCCTGGAACCACCCTGTAGTCTGAGGGAGACCAAAGGGGTTCACCATCTCTGACTTGGTGTGAAGAGACAGTGGCTGAGAGCAAAGTGGGAGGGGACATGTGGGGCAGGAGGAGCGCACATCACAAGCAGCCACTGGGGTGTGACACTGGCACCCTGCCTTTCTGCAGGTGGAGGTCTTGTTGGGACTTACCTATTGGGTCCCATAGCTGGGAAGTCTACTGTGCAGACCAAGGGTGGTCTGACCCCAGAGGACATATGTCACCTAGCAGGCAGTGTTGCTCCTGAATGTTAGTGGGGCAGCAGGTAGGATTATTGTTCCTGGCTTTTCAGCCCCCACCTGTAACAAATCACCGCACACTGGGTGGCTTAACCCCACAGAGTTCATTGTCTCACAGTTCTGGAGGCCAGAAGGCTGACACGTAGATGATGCTGGCAGGCCACACTCCCTTTGCAGGCCCTTGGGGAGAGTGAATCTGTGCCTTGCCGCTCTCGAATTGGGGCTGCTGTTGGCATTCCTTGGTTTGTGGCTGCATCTCTGTTCTGTCTGCCCATGGCTTTCCTCTGGGTCTGTCTTTAAACTTCCCCCACCCCTCTGTGTAAGGATATGTAAGATTGGGGGGGAGTGGGGGAAGGTACCCAAGATTGCATTTAGAAACAACTTGCCTAATCCATGATAAATTCTTCTTAATTCAAGAGTGTTAACTTAATCCCATGTTTTGCCGTAGAAGGCAGTATTCACAGATTCTGGGTAATAAGACAGAGACACATCATTTTGTGGAGTCAGCATTCAGCCTGCGATAGCCTCTGTGGCATGTGGTTTTGCAGTGCCTCTTCTTATGACAGGAGGTAGAGTTGTCGAGAACCCATACATGTCTCTGTCCACTTGTGACTCCTGCCACTTTGTTGTGGGATGAGTATGTCCCCAATAGTGGCTGCTCCTTCATTCTGGACCCAGAATGAGACCCTGAAGGAACAGACCCATCCTGCAGCTTGGAGCAGAGCTGTTGCAGTCGGATCACAAACCAGGGTGCTGCTAATAGATGCTTGTTACTGTTTATCACAGAGATCTGGGGGCTTCTTGTTACTGCATCAAAAGCTGACTGATACAAAACCAGATGGCAAGTTGGTTACGAGTAAGAATCTCTAATACCTCTGGGACTTGAGCATGATGGTCCCCCTGAAATGCCTATGACCCCTTATATACCTGGGAAGTGCTTCTTCCTCTTCTTCCTCTATAAAGCCTTGGAAAACCTAGCTGGTGGGTCTCATAATGCCTTGCTTCCACACATCTCTCTGGCCCACTAGCCTTTTCCTCGGTGTTAGGGACGGTGCTTAGGTATCCGCATATACCTAAATGAATGGATAAAAATACAAATGAGCAGGTGCCTGGAGCAGCCACACCTTCTCAGGGTTGTAAGAATGAAAACAGTTTTGCACTGGGCTAGGGCCCCTGGTGGTTCCATGCAAGGGACCTGGTGCTGGATTGCCTGGGTTTGAATCCCAGCGCTTCCACTAACTGGACCTGTGAACGTGAGCTAGCTCCTTACCCCTCTGTTTCTGTCCCTGTGTGCAAAACTGGAGTACTCACAGGCCCCAGAGGGCTGATGTGAGCTGAAAATGAATAAGACCTAGGAACGAGCAGTGGCTGGCGCCATGTAAGCCCCGTCAAAGCCAGGACTTGGCAAACCGTTGGCCCTGGACCAAGTCTGGCCTGTGGCCTGTAGTATGGCCTGTAAGCTAATATTTGGCTTTTGCATTTTTAAATTGTTGAAAAGAAATATTATAGAGGGCACGGATTGCATGGAGCACTGGGTGAGGTGAAAAAATAATGATACTATTATGCTGAAAATAAATAAGTTTTTAAAAACATTTCTTAAAAGGATAATATTTCATGATACATGAAAATTATATGAAATTCAAAATTAGGTGTCTACAAATAAAGATTTATGGGAACACAGCCAGATCTACTTGTTGATATCATGCCTGTGTTTTTGTGCTATGATGGCATAGTTGTGACAGATCCCACATATGGCTCACAAACCCTAAACTATGTACTGTGTAGTTCCTTATGGATAAAATTTACTGGCTCTTGACCCAAGCTGTTCTAAGTTACAGTCTTAGCAAATGTGCCGCTGTAGGGGAGCCAGGGGGCCAGAAGCACTTGCCCTCTGCTTGATCATACCCCAGCCGGCCAGTCTAATGATGATTTCTGCAAGAAACACAGATTAAATCACAGTACTGTTGATTTCATCTGGAACCAGGGATGGAGCGAAATGGAAATTCATATCTTCCTCTCCTCTCCTTTTGTTTCTCTCATCTGTGTGCATCCTGTGTGCATCTGAATGCTGTTCCTTAGGTACTAAATGAGTAAATAGGAAAGACATAGACAAATAGATGAGCAAAGAAGAGCAGAATTCAGGGGTTACAAGTTCACTATAGTCTGAGCTTTCTCCAATGTTCTCTGTGAACAGTATAGAGCTTCCTCCTTTCTGCTTTATTGTCTTTTCCAATTAATTACGTAACCCATTCAGTAACTAATGAACACCTATTTGTTAAGTATTCATTATATGCCAAGAATTGTGTCAGGTGCTAAGGCTCAAACAATGAATAGGATGAACCCATTGGTCTAGACCTCACCTAACTCTTGATCCATATGGGGTCCATGTATGGGAACTTTGGGGTGAATTAGACAAAAACACTCCATCCCTCTCGGCAGAGTGCATGGTTCAGCACAGGTAATAAGGACCGGTTATCAGTTCAACCCAATTCCCAGGCCAGTGACTTTGTGCAGTGTACAACTGATACAACTGTACATGGCATTGAATCTCCTGGAAGGCACCAGCAGCTAATAGGGACAGGGAACACAGGAGGTATGGGGAAGATTGAAGGGCATGCAAAGCAGCATCTGTTACAACCCTGATTGAGCCAAAAAGAGGCATCTCACGGGGCGGGGGTGGGAGAGGAGGGTGACTTCTAAGAGGTGGCCGGTACTTGCAGCAGTGAAAACAGCCATACAATAAGCCTTTTATTTCCCCGTTATTGTTTCTTTTCAATATGGGGATTCCAAGACATGGAGAGGTCAATTAATCCTTTACCTGTTCTCAAACTTCATTCGTAAAGGAGAGAAAATTTATATGCTACCATTTAGGCCTTTGTAATGCAGTCACTGGTGTTGCATTTTGGCAGAGGCATTAAATGACTTGAGAGAGTTGGGAGATGAAGAGAAGATGTTGTTACTAGTATTATTATTCAGAAGTTTTTATTTGATCATATAAATCGTTACACTCACTTAAGCTTCTGCCTCAACCAAGACCAAGAATTACATCTACCAATATTCTCAGGCCCACTGCTACCATATAGAACCTTAAATTGTAACTTGCAAGAAAAAGGAAATAATCGTAGGGATTTATCATGATTGGACCATCAGATCTGGGGAAATCAAAGTGTGCTTTGCTGTAGAGATGAATTTGTGTGTGTGGCAGGCTTGCATGCTGAACCAGCACTGGAAGTCCTTGCAAGACCTGCTTCTTTTTCCACTGGTGTGTGTATTTTCCTCCTGTTTATTAAATATACCTGCATTTAAGGCACCTGCAGACTCTGCCATCTGCATTTTGAAGAGGAGACCCTCCTTATGTGAATCCTCTGCCTTGAAAACTAAAACCATGTGGAATTCTTCATCTGTACAGATGAAGGCAGATATACAAAGTATGTTACGTAATACCACACAGCAAGGAACTGCTCTGTTAATAAAACTCAGGGAATTGCTAGTAGCAGCTGTGATAACAGAGCCAAGGGAGTGTCATGCAGGGCGAGTAATAAAGTACAGTAGAAGAATTCAGGTTGTGTCTTTGAAACTCACTCCCTATGACAGTTCTAAGCCTGCTGATAGCATTAGGCAATGCTACAACCCCACCCTATCCAGAAATTGGAACTAGAAGCTTTTCTTGCATCTCATGTTTGTTATATTGTGTGGAATATTCCCAGATGAACTCCTTCCAGAACTCACCCAACTTTCTTTTAGGATTCCCTATTCACCTTCCTTATCCCAATTTTTTTTTTCCTACTAAGAATTATCAGCTAGTGCTGCCTAACGGATACTGCACTACTTAGTGGCTTCAAACACAAGGTCATTATCTTGTAATCTTTGTGGATCAGAAACCTGGGTGTGGCTTACCTAGATCCTCTAGCTCACGGTACCTTACAATGGAGTGATCGAGAGAGTGGCTAGGACTGTGGTCATCTCAAGGCTCAAGTGGGGAAGGATCCAGTGGGAATCACTGGGAACCATTTTTGAGGCTATATACATATCAAGTCACATATTTTAATTATTTATTTGTAGATCGTCTCTATGCCACTAACATAGAAATGCAAGGCAGAGATCTTTCTTTCTTCTTTTCCTTTTTTTTTTTTTTAAAGATTTCATTTATTTATTTGACAGAAATCACAAGCAGGCAGAGAGGCAGGCGGTGGGGTGGGGGTGGGGGAGCAGGCTCCCTGCTGAACAGAGAGCCCAATGCGGGGTTCCATCCCAGGACCCTGAGATCCTGACCTGAGCCGAAGGCAGAGGCTTGACCCACTGAGCCACCCAGAGGCCCTGAGATCTTTCTGGTCTCTTCCTCACTAGGTCTGTGATGTCCAGAATTGGTTGGCACTCACATATCTGTCAAATTAATGAACCAACGTTGAGGCTGCTTTTGCTCCCCAGAGAAGTCCTGTGTGTGTGTCTTACTTCCATTCTTGATTATCTGTGTAAATGGACCTGGAGGGTTTTGAGTGTCAGAGGTTGAGACAGTGTAACAACCATTCAGGAGAAAGGAGTCATTTTACCAGTTGCGGTAGGTGGAGTGATGGCACCCCAAAGATGCCCAGAGCCCCAGTCTCCGGAGCCTGTGACTCTCTGCTCTCACATAGCAGAAAGGGAGCTTGTGGATCTGATTGAAGTTGTAGACCTGAAACTGTAGGATTTATTTGGATTACCTGGACATGTCCCATCAGATCTCATGAGTCTTTAAAAATGGAGAGCTTTTCCTGGGTGTGCTGACAGCAGTTCCCCAGGTTGGGAGTTTGAGAGAGATTTGATGCTTTATTGGCTCATCCTGTGGGGTAGAGGGAAATGCGCAAGGACCAGAGGGAGTTTGTGAGGAGCCAGGAGCTACCCCTACTCATAGCCAGCAAGGAATCGGGGACCTCAGTCCTACAACCATGTGGAACTTAGCTCTGCCACAACCTCAGTGGGCAAGACTGACTCTCCCCCTTGAGCTCCCAGAAAGGAGCGCAGCTTGCTAACACTCCAGTGCTTGTTTGCCGGAGTCCATACTCGATTCCCCTGGCCTCGGGAACTACAATGTAATACAAGTGTGTGCTCTGAATCCGGGCGGCTTGTTGTCATTTGTTAGGGAGCCAGTAGAAAATGAATACAGCCATAGTCCATGGCTCTGGGTGCAGGTACGGATGGCATGATAGAAGACTTTGGAAGTAACAGTGGAGGGCTTTAGTGTTTGCGGTCAACCCCCAAATTACCCAAAGACCATCAATTCTGGGCCTTTTGAAAGAGCCTGATTTTCAGGGAAATCCAAGTAGAATCAGGGATTGTGGACTCCAGAAAGAACATTCCATTTTTACTGATACCCATCCTCAGAGATTTAGAGACTCAGGGTGAGATCTTTGCTCCCGATAAGGATTTGGAGAGGAGAAAATCTTCCTTAGAAACTTGTCTCAGAAGATATCAAGGGAAATGTCCTTCTTCCAGGCCCACATAAAGACGACATTGAAGTGAGACGTACACGTTAACGCAAAGGGAGTCAGCTGCCATTTGCTTCTATTTATTTATTTCCTTATATAATCTTACTGAAGTATACATTACATATAGAAGAGAGCACAAATCAGTGCATTTCCATGAAGTGAAAACACACACGTGGGATTCATTGCACGTGCGTGTGGCAATAGTTGGTTTATTCTCATTGCTGAATGGGAATTGAATGGATAGACCACAATGTACTTAACCTTCTCACTGTGGGTAGGCATTTTAGTCCTGCTCTGGGACTACTGTGAATGGCGCTGTTGGGAACCTCTCGTACCTGTCTCTTGGTGAATGCATTTCTGTTGGGTATATGTTCATGGTGAGGAGGGGAAAGTGGGGTCCTAGGTCAAAAGCACCTTTCTTGGTTCTATTAGGTGCAGGGAATATAGGCCTGGAGCTGAATGAGATGAGAGACAGTGATGCACATACAGGATCCAGTCCTTTCTTTATTTAAAAGTTTGGTATCTTTCTCATCAAGAGTATTTGGGCATTGACTTTGACTTTTTGTATTAAGTGGAATGTTGATTTGGGGTGCTCCCTTAAATTTTGTTCCCAACACGAATGCCTCACTCACCTCACCCTAGTTCCAACCCCAGTGGGTCTAAGAAGCATAATAAATGCTTCCTGTCTGCATTGTTCATGTCTGGTCCCAAAAGGTCCCCAGAGGCTGTATTGGCTGGAGTGGTGCCAGTAGCTCCATGTCTTGTCTGCACTGTCTCATGGGGGGACAGTCTATTTTATTTTAAAATCTGCTGTTTTTATTCACAAAGATCTTTGCAGTGTGGTCTGAGATTTGTTGCCTGGGAGGAAATATTTCAAGTTTGACATCTAGTTAATTAATTAAGTTGATTAATTAATTGGGCTGGGATGGCCAGCCTGGCCTCTCAGGTGCCCATTCTCGGTTCCAGACTAGGTTAAAGAAGAAAAAGAATGGTAAGGCCAGGGGCTCTTTGCAAAGGTCCAGCTGGGTGGAGGGCCTGTCCCTACAGCCAGATTAGGTCCAAATGCTGCTTACTTAAATTCCGTCTCTTCCATTTCTTCAAAGCAAAAAGATTCTCAACCACCCACTTCCTATCTCTTTAGCCAGCTCTGTCCCAAGGCTTATACCGGCAGGTATCAGCCTGATAGGATGAGACTTTCCAGGGCTCGTTGATTGGGTTTAGGTAAGCACATCCTCTTAAGAAAAACTGTCTATCAGTCGGGCTAATTTAGGTGTTCGGAGCGGAGACTTTTTTTTTTTTTTTTAAAGATTTTATTTTATTTATTTGTCATAGAGAGAGAAGCGAGAGCAAACACAGGCAGACAGAGTGGCAGGCAGAGGCAGAGGGAGAAGCAGGCTCCCTGCCAAGCAAGGAGCCCAGTGTGGGACTCGATCCCAGGACGCTGGGATCATGACCTGAGCCGAAGGCAGCCGCTTAACCAACTGAGCCACCCAGGCGTCCCCGGAGCGGAGACTTTTTAAAAATAATTAATTAATTAATTTGACAGATCACAAGTAGGCAGAGAGGCAGGCAGAGGGGGAGAGGGGAAGCAGACTCCCTGCTGAGCAGAGAGCCCCATGTGGGGCTCAATCCCAGGACCCTGAGATCATGACCTGAGCTGAAGGCAGAGGCTTAACCCCCTGAGCCACCCAGGCTCCCCAAGGAGCAGAGACTTTTTTATTCTGTTATGTACTCCTTGTTGGGTGTTATGGAACAGCAGCGACCCAAGCAGACCAGGCTCATTTATAGCTGGGAGGCAGGGGCTACCTGGGGCAGACAAGTGGGATAGTGGCGTTCAATTTCCCTGCCCACCCCCCCGCCTCCCCTGGGGAGGTGGGTACAGAATGACCACTTCGGAACAGATGGGGACCCAGGGCTTCTAAGCTGGTTCTCAGCCTGTTTTGTGTCCCTTAAAGATGAATTCACACTAAGAATGCAATCTTCATATCAGGGAAGTTTGTTTTTGCCTGCTCCTCTGGTTGACCCGGGGTTCTATCTGCACATCTGTCTGTGTTCTGGTTAATTCCTTGAGGCAGCCCCTGCACCTTGCGGGGCTCGCCTCACCAGCCACCTGTTTACTTTGGTGTTTGCTCTGTTTGAGAACCTGGCTGTGCCCTCGTGTTTGGTCCTCACCGATGCTCTAAGCAGTCAGAGCCGCCCCCTAGGTACGTGTCAACTCAGGCTGGTGGGCTTCCAGACAGCTCTGTCTTAAGTCCTCCGTTTGCCCTCGCTTCTCGCCTCTGTTTCCAGTTCTGTTCTCTGAGTTTCGATCGTGTGGGACACGGTCTCATTTATAGATCCTCATTCCCACGTTTTCTGATTCTACATGTTATTTCTCCATCCTGTACCTGTCCTTTGCTCGTTATCACTGTTTGGATTTGGTATCCACCAATAACGTGGTCAAATATTCTCAGAAAACCCGGGTGCTGCTCCCTATCTCTCCTTCCCCTCCCCCAATAGCCCCGGGCACCAGCCCCTGCCGGGGGATGTGACAGCCCGAAGAGGGTAGAAATACCATAGTCACACCACCTTCAGACCTTTATAGCCACCGTTTTGTTCTCATTGCAAAGGAAATACGTATCTGTATGTCCTAATGCATATAATGTGGAAAGTAGAAGTACCTAGTAATAGCCTCGCCGGCAGTTTGGCACATGTTCCCAAATCTTATATTTATGTATGTGTCTCTGTGTCTGTGTGTGCACATTTCCCTGTTCACTTAACCGTACATCTGAGGTATCTATTCGTGTCAGTACGTGGAGATCTCTCACATTCTTTTTAAAAGCTGCAGTGAGTTGTGCTGTATGAATGTGCCATAATTTATTTATCCAATTAAAACCAGAGAATCTTAAAACACAGCTCATGCTTTCAGGCCGAGGACTTCCTCCTGCAGCAGCTCTGCGGGATGCTAGCCCAGCCCACACATGGCTTGGGTTTCCTTGGGTACAGAAAGTTTTGATGGAACTGAGTCTCTGGGGTGGTATCTTTATTTCTGCCTCATTTGAATGACTGGCTACCCAGTCAAGAGGCAGGGGGATTTCCAGCCGTGCCCGTGTCTGAGAGATTTTAAAGCCGTGCCCCTGTGCGGGCAGGTAACCCATAGATTGGCAGCCGTGTAGATGTTCGGGCTCCCCAGTGGTTCATTTTTGGCCTTTTTATCTTCTCATTCAACATAATGTCATCCACTTCCTTGACTTCCCTATCTGCCTTCAATTTGAAATATCACCGCCTCCTGTCTTGCCACTCATAGGTGTAGACTGCTGGACTCCCCATGTCCCCAGGCACCTTGACCAGAAACAAAGTACAAGGTAACTAGCAAGTGGCCCAGTTGGATTTTCCTCTTGAAGGTTGCTTCCTTCGGACTCTCTGCTTAGTGACGGTGACAATGGTAAGGGCAGCCTACAATGTGAGGAGCACATCTGTGCTCCTGACACCCATGTTCAGTGCTGTCCCCCCAGTATTGCCAATGTCAGGGTAACCCCAGGGGTTACTAGAGGGTACCACACAACCTCCCATTTACAGGGGCTTCAGAACGTGCTCCAGACCACCTGGGCATGAAGTGACAGGACCAAGCTCCAGTCGTAAGCGGTCTGACACCAGAGCCTGCTGGCATTTGCACCCCAGGAGGAGGGGCCAGGGTGCAAGGCCTAAGAATTCTGGACGCCTTGTGCAAGGTGCTTTCTTCCATCCTGGTCCCCCCAAGCCCTTGCAGGAGGAGTTGTTTTCTCCACTAACTGGAAAAGGAGCTGGGTCAGGTTCAGCAGGGGTTCCCAGCTGCCTGGCAAGGGGCAGGGCCGTGTCAGGGTACAGGTGTCTCTCTCTCTGCCTGCTCTTCCAAATGGCCAGGCACACCAACGCGCCGCTCTGGTCTCCAGAGACAGGCTTTTTAAGGCCGAGACTTCTACTTTTCATTTTGATGCAAATGCTTCTCCCACTGATTTGTAACCACATCCCTCTCAAATACATGGATTGACAGGCTGTCTAATTTCCTCGTGTCTTCTCGTAGTGAGCACAGGGTCTTATCCTCTGCAGGGCAAGAGTCCTATTTAAAATGCAGGCTGGAGAGGTTCATCCATATGCAAAGACAAAAGCAGAGCTATTTACCATTGGGAGCAAGGGATGGAGCCTCTTGGAGCCAGCAGACATTCCTGGTGACCTGGGGGTGCTCTGAAGCCTTCCAGGGTTCTCACCAGCAATTAAGCCTCCTAAATCTTAGAGGTGTTTGGTCTGTGTAGAGAGTGAGCATGTTTTTCTTCTCCTTACCTTCATAAGAATCTCTTGCATATTGGGGAGTAAAATAGATTTTTTTCCCCAAAGGGTGCATTGGGAATTATTCATGTCTTTGGAGTAGATTCAAATAGAAGACAAAGTCTTCTTTTTGTTCTTTGTCTTCGTTTTACAGTAACTTCAGAGTTGTCCCAAACAGGAAACATTTCTCTTTTCAGTCATTCCATTTCTTTTTCATTTATTTTTTTATTGAGGTGTACCATGCAGGAAAGTATACCAATTCTTACGTGCCTAAGAGCTCGGCGAATGTTTGCTTTCACATACGCTCCTGTGCTTACCAAGAAGTAGAATCCTCCCAGTGCCCGAGAAGGGTCCCACCTGCCTCTTTCCAGTCAATACCTTCTCTGAGTGACCAGTGTTGTGACTTCTGTCATCACAGACTAGTTTTGTCTGATTTGATTGTTATGAAGGTGGGGTCCCCCAGTACGTACATTTGGTTTAGCTCATCATTAGACATGTACTTGGCCATTCAAGCTGGGTGTTCTAAAATCAAAGGATCCCTGAATAAAAGGTCTTACTTAGTGAAAGGGTATGAAACAGTGTTTTGGGGAGAGTTCAATAGATGTTCTTTGCAAAAAAGAAAAGAACCTTAATCCTTTTTATTCCTTCCTTTCTTTCCTTCCACCCCCATATGAAATGAAAAACCACTGAATTAATCTGCATCAAACCTGAGCCGTATTTATGATGGACGACTTAAAATATGCCAACTAGTCTACTTAAAATCCACTTTGTATGAGGGTGGAAGAGCCTCTCAAAGACTTAGGCAGATATCCTGTAACAATTTATAGGCATTCATCTGTGATAAAACTTGTTTCTCACATAGGCAGCTCTAGCTCACCCAGAGTGAGTAGCAGTAAGGATTTATTTATTTTAGGTTACTGAATAATTTTTTTCTAAATAATGTAGGTGATAGCTATTGGTCAAATGAATTTGTGAAGTATTTCATGTTCTGTCTTCTTCTTGGAGATTTATAACGCTTATCAGCAATTAGGTAGTACAGGTACTGATAAGTCCTGCTGTAATGAGAGCTGTTTCATTTGGTTGACTCAGCATTAACTAAATATCTTTGTCTACTAACCCCGTCTATGATGGAGAATCTTTTTCTATCTCACAGAGCTTATGTTTCCTATAACCTAGGTACTCAAAGCCAGCAGAAAAGAAATCTGTCTTTGGGTAGAAGAATTTTATTTAAGATTTATTTCTTTCTTTTAGAGAGAGAGTGCATGAGCAGGAGGGGCAGAGGGAGAGAGAATCCCAAGCAGACTCTGAGGACTGAGTGCAGAGCCTGACTCGGGCTTCATCTCACAACCCTGAGATCAGAACCTGAGCCAAAATCAGGAGTCAGACACTTGGCCGACTGTGCCTCCCCCCCAGGGGCCCCTGGGTAGAAGGATTTTATGTTTATGTTTTAGTTCTGATAAACATATGGCTTCCATCTGAATTTCCTCACATTGTCCTGAGGTTTAAAGAAAAATATTTGAATTATCAAAGTGAATGTAATATCACCTCCAAAACTTTTATCAAAATATGAGTGAAAATACCCATTTTGGAAAAGTTTGTTTTATGTAAACTTCATTTTTCTTATTCTGCAGCGACGCATTTTGAATCACAGTGGGACCAAAAATGCTTCTCTTTTCTTTAAGTGCACTGCTGCCTCTAAAAATCAAGAGAGATGAGCCCAAAATGGAACTAAGGCCCCTGAGCTGGCAAGGGAAGGTCATGGGTGAGCAGAGAAGTGATAGTTATCAGACAGTCATGCGAGACACTCTGTAATCAGGGTTTATTATCTCTTGTGACCTTTTCTTTTCTCTCTAATGTGTGTTGGAGCAATCAATGAATGCGTCCAAAATTCCTTCCCATTTTCCACAGTGGTCCAGAGTTCCCGTCTGCAGAAATCCTGTGGAGTTTCATCATTAAGTATCTATCCCATCATCGGAGGGAAATTTTACTTGTTTTCAGCCAAAGTCATTTCTGCTAATTTGGTAATTCATTCATCTGCTCTGTCCCAGCCGCTGGCCATGTGCAGACCACTCTCAGCTTACTTTGCTTGGCCGGACTCAAAGCCTTTCACTTGTCTTCAGTCCTTGAGAGAGAGGAGAGATTCGTGAGGGACCCGACGGATCTCGCTGCTCAGGAAAGGCGCACTGCAAGCCTGATGATGCTGTTGAGTCACCTGCTGTAAACTTTTTAGGAGAGCCTTGTTATAATTAAGTTCTGTTTTCTTGGAGTGCCAAGCCTTGTGCTTGGGGACCAAATTCAACCAAATTCAGTATATATTCAGCACACATTTTTAGCACTTCTTTCATGTGCTAGATGCTATGAGGGATTCTCAGAAAACCAATCTTAGCCTTGGTTCTCAAGGAGTACACTGCCTGTTTGGAGATTCAGGCCATCTATCTTTAAAAAAAAAAAAAAAACTTGTCATAAAACAATAATTCATGGGTGTACACATGAAAAGGCAGTGCTTACTATGTGCCTATCACTGCCCTTAGCATTATAAAGTCTTATCTCTTTGACTCCTCAATTCCATGGGGTATGTATTGTTATGATCTCTGTTTCAGTGTGAGTTAGCTGATACACAGAGAGGTTAAGACACTGGCCCAAGATCACACAGCTAGTCAGTGGCAGAGATGGGGTTAATGGGCTTTCCAGACAAGATCCCTGAAGGGAAACATCTGTAACTAAGGGTTTACTGTATCCTATGTCTCATGCTAAATTCTTTCTTGTACTATGTGTTGTAATTTTCTTAAAAGCTTTTTAGGCCAATAAGTATTATATCCACTTTTGTAAGTGAAGATTTAAGTTCAGGAAACGAGCAGCTCACCCAGAGTTAGGGAGCTTTCAAGGGGCAGATCCAAGGTTCAACTCCAGGTCGGTTTGCTTTTTCATTGTGTTTGGCTACGTGACGCGTGTTGCTTATTAGTCCAAACCTTTCTTTGGCCAAGTAACTTTTTATAGACACACACACACACACACACACACACACACACACACACACGCATGCAAACATGTACCACTCCCCCCACCCCACCCAGCTACCAGTCCCAACTTCCAGCAGCTCCATTGATTCCTACCAGTCCCAACTACCAGCAGCTTGATTGACTCCAGCCCTGTATGGAGTGTTGCCACCAAGGGACCAGGGGCCCTTCTGTCAGAACTTAGCCCTAAGCTGGAGTGACCAGGGGACCAGGGTGTCATCACCACCTTCGTGGCAGTCACCTGGCCCAGGCTGCAGCCAGGATTATGCTCAGGGATTTTCCAAGGGAACTGTCTCCTGTGCCTTTCCTGCAGGCCCCTTTGTGCTCCAGCAGAGCAGGGACCATAAGCCACAAAAGTGAACCTGCTTGACCCTTGGTGAGGACTTGGCCCAGGGAACACCCAGTGGATGTGCCTGTGGCCAGAAGGGCTGAGTCACTTCTGAGGTCATCCGCAGATATCCTGCTCTACTCCTTTCTCAGACACCGAGGGCCCGGGCACTGGGGTACTTGGGCTCCAGTGTAGGAGAGGACGATGGTTCCCGGAGTTACACTCTCAGAGGGATTATGAAAGTCTCCCCAACCCCTGAGCCTTATCATCTGTTGCCTATCAAGAGAGGGAGACACTTGGCTGCAGGGAACCTGGAGTTTCACCCTGGTCCTGTCACGTGCTGGTTACATGACACCGGGCCTGCCCCTTAACCATCTCTTGGTCTCATTGTCCCCAAGGTAGAACAAGGGGGTTAACAAGGCGCCTCATAAAGGCTTCCAGGTGACTCAGTGAGACAGTGATGGGAACTGCCCAAGGCAGCACCTGGCACCCACCATTTCTTCCCTCAGCCTTTTCCTCGCACACCTCTCCCTAGCCAGTGAGTATTGTCTCCCATCACTGGCCGCTGGGGCTGCTCAGGATGGCCCTGTTCCATGAAGGCTGACTCACATCCTCACCTTCCCACCAGAGGCCAGTCAAGGGCATGGACAGTCAAGCTTGTCAAGGTGTGGGTGCTTGTCAGACAGCGGAGCACTGTGAGGATGGAGACCTGACCAGCCCCCACCTCGGGGGGGGGGGTGGCGCTCACCTGACACCCTCCTGAGTCTGCACCTGCGGGCCGCGTTAGGCTTTGTTCTTCTTGTCGCCTCATCTCTGTGGACCTTCTTCAAGCCAAGTGGAACCATAACCTCCCCCTTCTAGCAGGCTCTGTGCCTCTGCTAGGACAGAGAAAACACTGATTTTTGGTCCTGGTTTTCACTGCCTGGGAGAAGCTCCGTGGCCTGGTTACTCCTGCCCCATACCTGCTCCTGGGAGCCTGTGCACCAGTTCCCCTCCATGTTTCTCCTGATTTACTGCTGCCTTTCTGCAGTTGACATGCCCTGTGAGAGCACAGACCCCGGATGAGTCCCTTCCTTCCCTCTCCTTCTGCCCTGTTTTATCCCCTTTGCCTCCCACAGTGTTTGCACACAGAGATCCTGGGGCATATTTATGGACGGGAGGAAGGGAGAGGGTGCGTGCCACACGGGACAAGGCAAGCAGTGTGGCCCTCCCCCTCAGTCCCTGGAGACAGGTAGCTTTGCTTTGCCCGGTGATCCCCTCCTGCCGGCACTACCCCCTCCTAGGAAAGGGAAGGGCCTCCTTGCGAGCATGCTCAGAGCTTCCCTGCAGTGTGCAAGTGGGCACAGAAAGTCTGATGTCACGTGGGAAGGAGCGGGTGGTGCCGTAGGTGATGTGCAGGACCATGCCCCATCAGATCATGCTCCCTCTTACCGAACAGGAAGCTGGCAGGCTGTGTTTTAATCAACTGATAGCATCACTTGGCATCCAGCAGCCAGATCAGGTTTTGTAAGAGACCAGCTTGCTGATTTTCCAATCCCTCCAGTCTCGGAGAGATCTTGGGTTGGAGGCAGAAGGCAGCTGCAAGGCTCCTCCTGGACTCTGGAGAGGGGCCAGAGATTTGCACGCCGCACTTCCCCTGCAGAAGGAAATAAACCCCCAGATAGGGGGGAAAAAGAGAAGAAGGAAAGTGCCAAGAATGTTCTGAGGGAAATGAAACTGTCATATGACTGTAGTCTCCCCTTAGTGGGAGGAGGGGCTGGTACCAACGCTTTTCACATCTCCCTTTCTTTTCATGGCCCTCTGCAGACCTGATCCCATGACCCAGCAGTTTCTGCTTTCGTGGCCCGTCCTTGGTCTTCATTCTCTCCTGCTTCCGTGCTGACAGTCAGTCTTGTGTCAGAGTAACTTTCCCAAAGTCTTAGCAGGTCACACCCTGTTCCAGTGGCAGCACCTTCTCGTGACTGTCCCTCCTGTCTGGGTGGGTGCTTCCCTAGGTGCACCCTTTTAGTGTCCATCATTCTGGGGTCAGGGCTGGCATTGGGTCTGGGAGGCAGAAGATACTCAGGACATGTTTACGACTGAATGGAGAGATGAGTGGAGGGATGGTGGATGGGTGAGTCGGAGGAAGGATGGTTAGATGGACGGCTGGACTGATGGAGGGAGGAATGGATGAACGGATGGATGACTGGAAGGGGCAGGGAGGGGTAAAAAAGCATGGGCATGTGTGAGATGGGGCAGTATTCACAGTGGTACTAGGACCATACACAGTGGTCAAGAGCCAGCTTCTCCCTTGCTGCACAGCGCTGCCCAGGCTCCCTAAAAGTATGCTCTTTCTTCTTTGCTTAACTGTGAGCCTCCTACCTGGTTTACCGCTTCACATTCTCTTGCTAAAGATACTGAGTCTCCCGAGGTTAATTCTTGCCCTCAGTATGGTATCTGGCATTTGACGTTACTCAGCCTGCTTATTGATCAAGATAGGTGCAAAAAAAAAAAAAGAACTAGTCAACTCAGGAAATCCAATTTTAAGCAGACAACATCCAATCCTTTATGAAGCAAATTCAAGGAGGGTGTTCCTGGTTGGGCAGACCTCCTCCAGTTGGTGGTTTAGGGACTCTAGAGTGTGACTCTACCATTTTCCTAGATTCCTATCTTCCTCTTTGTTTAGCTAGCAGGGGGGAAGGAGAAGGAAAAGGATCAAGTAAGAAACTGCAGGAACCAGGCTGGAAATGACACCATTTACCTTACTCAAATCTCTTGGCCAGAACAAAGTCACATGACACTACCTTAAGGGCCAAAGGTGCTGGGAAATGTAGTCTGTTTTCCCAGAAAGAAAGGGAGATAGGGTCTGGTGAAAACCTAGCGGCCTCTGATAAGCCTACCCTCCATGTCCACTCTTCGGTTCGTGGTACAAGGTCCTCACACCTCCAAGCCAGCTCTGTCCAATTCCAGCTCTGTCCATGGCCCCTGAGATGTTCTCCCATATAGACCTCCTACTCTCCCACTTACCTTAATCCCTGTACACTTTTCCCATTGTGAAACCCGACAGAACATCTGGATGCCAGGTACAAATTAGAGCCCCTGGCTTTGGATACTTTTGCTCCTGCATAATGGCACCCACACTCTTGATCTGAGGCCTGGAGGAGGAACCTTCTGCCCCTTCCTGTCTCCTTCCTCTGCTTATCCCAATCTGGGTCATACCATTTTGTGCTTGGAATTGCCTTTTTAAAAAATCCAAACCAATTAAAAATGTATTTTGTAAAAGAGTTAAAAAAGAAAAGAAAATAAAAGTCTTTCACCTTAGCTGAGAATTCCGCCTGCCCAGTTTCACCTGGAAAAGAATTGAAACCGACAACATGTTACTAATTGGGGAGTTTGAGCAGTCCCTTCTGTGTGACATGGATTTTCAATGTAGTCTTTCCAGCATGTGGATATTCACAAGTTTACTGTACCTGAAATCAAAGTTCTGAGAGCTGGTTCTCAGACCCAGCAACACAGTTAAGGTGTATTTGGGGACAAGCTAAATATTCTATTAATATTATGCCCTTGAGCTTGACCTAAAGGAGAGAGTTAGTGTGGGCCTCAGCTAGCTGGTCTCCTAATCACTTTGCCCATCCAAAGCCTGTGGGAAGTCGGGTAGAACTGTGAAGAGCTGGTTCGAATCCCAGCCCCATCACTGAGTAGACCCCATGCTCTGAGCCTAGCGATCATTTCTTCATCAATTTTCTCATCTCTAGAACTGGGTCCACAGTGCCAACAAATGACAAAATCCAATCCCTGATAAAAAGTACTGGCACAGATGTTAGCTTGGAGGAGTCTCTCTCCTTTCCTTCTTTTCTTTGGAAGGAAATCCCCCACCCTGCCTGGGGTACAGGGTAGAATGAGCTTCCAAACACTCCATGCTGTGGTCTGTACACCTAGCTTGCTTCCCTCTCAGATTCTGGTGAGCTGGCTCGGCTCTACCGGGAGAGGCTGAGGATTCCCTCTGTCAGCAGGGAGTTGATCCTTTGCAAGTGCAGCTATTAAAGCCTGTGATGATGGCACTTCCCCTGCAAATGCCACTCAAGTATGGAACTACCGATAGGAACCGGAGTGCCAGGGCAGGTCTTAAAACCCATGCATATCCAGACATTTGCAATGAAGCATTCGCTTGTTCCTACAACATACCCAGCAAAAGAATATGGTTCTTGAGTTTATGGAGTCCTTATGGGGATGGGAGATTAGTGTGTTGGGGCGGAATGCAGGTCTGCTGCAGCAGTGGCGTAGGACCCCGAGTGTGCATGAGTAGACTCTGATGGAATGTAGGGACACTGGGATGGTACATCAAATGGCACACTGGGATGTGACATTGGTCCATGGGGAAGGTACACAGAGATGGCACACACATGCTGGCAGGGACCACTGGGATGGTGTATCAGGGTGGCACATACTGGAATGGTACATGGGGAGGGGACACAGGCATGCCAGGAAGTATATATGGAACGGTGCATGGAGATGCTGGGCAGAGATGGCACACGGGCATGCTGGGTGGCACGCGGTTCCAGTGACATGCTAATAAGGTTTCCGGTTTCTGCAAATAAGGAGGCCCCACTGTAATGGTGTCTAAGCTCCGCTACACGGCTTGTCACTGTGGCTGATGGTGTTGGTTTTGCTCTTCCCTGTCGGGACCCCAGAACTACATACAGTGCAGGCTTTGGAAACAAACGTCTTGGTCTCAAGTGCTGGCCGCACAGCTCTTTTGTGTGACCTTGGTCAGGTTCATAAGGCCCCTGGCTTCGGGCTCATTTTCTTATCTGTGCAGTAGAGAAATGAAAATCTTCTTCATGGGCTCGTAAAACACAGACCTAGAAGCACATAGAGTACATCTTTACTCAGGGTTCGCTGTGATTGTTATTGGCTGTTATGAGCTGGCATGCAGGGGAGAGGTGAGGAGGGCTCCGGAGTCTTAGTGGGAAAACTTTGTGATTGGACTTTACAGCGCAGTAACTCTGAGCCCTTGGCAAGTTGTGCTCTAAGCTTTAGTATTTTTATCTATAAAAGCATGTTAATAATGTCTAGCTCGGTGTATTTGCTTATTTTTTGAATAAGTCACCTCTCTCCAGTGAATTTCAGGCAGGTTGTAAAAGCTCACACAACAAATAAGATGTAAAATAGTTTAAGGTGAAGGGAAAATCAGGGTCCGCTAAGAAAATAAATCCAGTCATAAGAATAGTAAGGCACCAAATGCACATGAAGCGGCTGGCCATGCTTGGCACCTGGTAGGAGGGCCAGTACATGTATGCTTTCCCTCCTTGGGGGAACACAGGTTTTCAAGGTAGTTTTCTTATGGGGGAGGAGAATATGGATTGGCAAATGACATTTTCTACAAAGAGAGCCGGACTTGCAGAAACTGAGCTCTTTTGTGCTGTACAGACCTGAGAACAGCCCCTTGGAGTTCTGTGTCCACAACAGATCTTGTCTGCTGGCGGGTGGGGAGGTGGGCTGGGGGAGGTGCAGAGGGGCAGGCTTTCATCTCTGTCCCTCCTTGAGCCCTTGCACCTGGCTCCTGTGGCCCTTGAAGTGACATCTTTCAGCTGCAGTGCACAACAGAGCCCTCATGGTCATTAAAATGATCCTGTGACACCTTTTCTTCAAGAAGAGGAGTGTCGCTGACAGCTCTGACCATTGCCAAGTTCAAATTAAAGTAATTACAGCAGTTCTCTCGGTCCTTTCAACCATTGCTGGTATCCTTGTTCCCTTAAGCCCTGCAGTGCTCTGGGAACTTCCAACTGGCCTTGTCAGAAATGCCTGATGTCCTTGAGGTGGGGATCATCACCTGTGACAGGTGTGGGTTGCACTTGACCTTTTGGAACAAGAAACCCAGAAAAGACCTTCAAGATGACCGTGGACATGAGTTTCAGTAACGCAAATCCCTATGGCAGCTCTCCTCAAGCCTGCGTGCGCATGAGCACTTCTAGGAAATCACATTAAAAAAAAAAAAAAAAAAAAGACTTTCAATGATGGAGATGCCAAGGCACAGGGATGACAGGCTTCCTTGCCTAAGGTTAAACAGGAAATCAGTGACAGGAGCCCTCTGCCATGTGACTCCAAATCCACTCACTCGCTGTCATCCTGTCAGCCTCGCAGCGATGGTATGTGTCCTCTCACCTAACACCTTGACGACCCGCATCCTCCTGCCTTAGCTCACAGCCTTCCTATGGGAGGATCCTCTTGGTCTTCTCATTTTGAAGATGAAGAAACCGAGGGTCAGAGAGAGCAAGTAAATGTTGCCAGCCTCCAATGCAAGAGAGGAGTGGAACTGGGCCTTAAATCACACCCCTACTCTTTAACACTGTTATTAAAGTCTCAAGTACCCATGCCTACTTTATTTGTTGTCCTTTTATTATAGAAAATCTCAAATGTATACAAAGTAAACAGGGTAAGGTTACATTTGTTTCTCAGGGCTCTACAATGAATCTCTACACCTTAAGCAACTTAACAGGACTCCTATTTATTATCTCACGGCAGGTGTCCATGGGTCAGGGTCCTGGGCGTGACTTAACTGGGTCCCCTGCTCTGGGTCTTACAAGGCCACAGTCAAGGGGTTCTCATCCAAAGCTGGAGGTCCTTTCCCAAGCACATGAGGCTTTTGGCAGAATTCATTTCTTTCCAGCCATAGAACTCATGGAGGCTTATTTGGCTAAGATTCTCCTGCTTTGTGACTCTGGATTCAGGGAAGGCCTAAATGTTCTTCCAAGGTCTTACCTGGTTAGGTCTAGGATAATCTTCTGAATTAACTAAAAGTCAAACTGGTAAGAGACCTGCATTGCATCTGTAAAATCCCTTTGCCTTTGCCACATGGTGTGACATAATCACAGGAATGACATTGCATCATAGTCATAGGCTTAGCCCCCCACTCAAGGGGAGGGAATTCTACAGAGGTGTGGGTCACTGGGGGTCATCTTAGAGTTCTGCCTGCAAGCATGACCCATGTGTACTCATCATGTAGCTTTAATAATACCTAACATTCTGCCAGTTTTTTTTAACCCCCCCACCTAATCATTATTCATTTTTATAGTATTTTAGGTAAAAGTCTTATACACTGAAATGCACACATCTTAACTTTGTACTTTTGGCAAATATCTATACCCTATGTAATGCACACCCTCATGACAACTGAGAATATCCTCATCTCCTGAGGAGGAGTTCTCCTAGTCAGACACACTTACATATAACTTTTAATTTTAAATACATTAATAGTTGCAAGAAATATGTAATATCATACCCAACAGAATGCAGGCAATCCATCAATGTTAGCTTCCTTCCCATTCCTTCCCATTCTGGTAACCAGAAGACCCAGTTCTGTATGAGATGCCATGAAGGCAACGAGAAGAGACCCAACTGAGCTGCACGTGGCCTTGGAGAAGAGATTTCTGGAAATGCTGTGGTCAGGATGACCAGTGAAGGCATGTGTGTATGCTGCTTTATGTTGGAGGTAGGCCGTGTGACCACCAGCAGCCCTGTTACCAGCACAGCTTCTAGAAAGCTTGAGTAGACTACCCATTGGGTAGTCCATACATGTCTAATGCTAGGGCACATATTCAGCCATGGGCGGTCATGACCCTTGGCTTTCAGACCTTCCCCCTTAAAGCCACATGATCTAACATATTCCAGGCTGAGGTGGGAATATTCTTACCCTCGATTTCCTGATAGTGAGTGATTTCCTGCCTCCTCACTGGGTCACTGGGCGGGTCTGGGTCATAGCTATGCTCAGGGCTTTTCTCCTTCACCACACACACACACACATACACACACACACACACACACACACACACACACAGATAGGTAATACAAGGCAGTGTGGAATCTGGAGGAGAAAAAGTAGCTGTGGAATTGGACAGATGGACAGACCACAACTTTGTGATTTGGTCCCGTTGTAACATCCAAATCTCTTTTCCCATGCACCCCATCTCAACCTCAGTGGGCTTTTGTGGAGATGGACTAGAAACACAGGGGCACTCGGCCAAAAGCCCCGGGAAACCCCAGTCCTTTCCCCTTGCCTGGGAGTTTTCTCATTTAGCTCTCTGTCCAGCCAGTTACTCTCTCAAACGTCTCTCACCGCCTAATATATACGAGGGGTGGAAAGATGAGCGATGGAAACATACAGATCCATCAAACATAATCTGCCCCTTTGGCAGGGGAGAGAGGAGTTTTTATAAACACCAATCGTAGAAATGAGACAGGGGTAATTTCTCCCCAAAGAAGTAAGTAACAAAATGCCTGATGGTTTCCAGTGGGGTTCTCTTCTCCTGCACCATCTAGAAAGATGTGGATGAGGGAGTGGCCCCTGATCTCTAATTGAAAGACAACAAATGATTCTAGTTCCTTCTTTCATTTCCACCTCTCTCCTGGCACTCCCCTCTAGGGAGATACTCTGTTCCACGGGTCTGTGCTGCTCCCTTCCCTTCCTCTTGCTCATTCTCCCTCTCTTTACACACATGCCAAGGCCCGCCTCTCCCAAGTACACTTCAGAGCAGATTCCTCCCTGCCCTATGCTCTATAAACCCTAACCCCCAATCCCCTGGGTCTGCAGATGTTATGAGAAGAACCCCTGAAGATCAGCACTGGTGATTTCTCATTTAATTTTTTCAAAGATTTGATTTTTTTTTAATTTAAAACTCAAAAATGCCATTAAAACCCTCACCCGGATCAGCTGTATCTTTAAGTGTAAAATCCATTTTTAGCCAGCAGAGCTGCGATACGATTAAGTACTTATTTTTATTGTCTGTCTGGGCATGGTTTTTAACTGCAGGTAGAGAATTGATCAATAACGTCATAAAGACACCCTCACCCTGTGCCCTTTCCCCAAGCTCAGGGGAGTGGCTGAGGCCTGCATGCCCTGAACTGTCCAGGGAGCCCAGGACATCCGGGATCGTGTATGCATGCGTGCCTATGTGCTCTCTCTCTCCTTTTTTGTTGGGCATTTGTTTGGCATGAGCTGTGAGCCTTCTTTATGGGTCTTCTGACTGTTTGCAAAGGGAAACATCCACCTGCCATATGCACTAGTGCGGGAGCCAACAGGACGATGCGATGGTGTCCTTCCTGTCGTGCCTCTCTCCAGCACTTACCCTGGCTGGTAGGGAGGAGTGAAGTTCCAGAACAGTCATTGTCCTGTTGGATTATCTTGCCACACACCTGACTTGGATTTGGCATCCTGAGACTGCTCCTGAATAGCTGGGAATGAAGGAAGTCATGCCTTCTTTTATCAGTGGATGTCAGAGTCCTGGGAAAAGAAAGAAAAAGGATCCAGTTGCAATCTGGAGAGAATGTGTTTGGATTGCTATGTGCTGTGCTAGGCTTGGCTAGGGCTTTAAGTACCATGTGTGTCCAGAGGTCAGTGGCAGAATATACCAACAAGACCTTTGGGAACAGGTGTGGGAGCCATGTCCCAGGAAATGGGCTGTTGGTTTGATATTGGAGCACCAAGATCCCCTTGTCACTCTCCCAGACCCTAGGGAAAACTGGGGTTCTCATTCATGCACTTGTTCACTCTTCTGTGTCAGGAACCCACAGCTTGCTCAGCACTGTATGAGCTAGTGGGTGCTATGCTCAAAGGCACTAGGACATGTAAAGAGCCTCAGGAGACCTGCCTGGGAAAGATGGCAGGGAACTCCTATTCATGCTTCAAAGCCCAGCTCTAGTATCACCTTTTCCATAGAACACAACTGTTTCTCAGGAACCATGTTTTAGCCTCAGGGCCTCTGCAGTTTCTCTTCTCTGCCTGGAATGTGTCAGCCCCTAGGTCCCTCTATTTTTCCATCCAGGTCTCTGCTTAAAAGGTTACTTTATCAGAAAAGGTTTCGTTGGCACAGAGAAAATTAGCACCCTGACTCCGTTGCCTGTTATTTCACATTGTTTTACTTAATGTCCCTCATCACAACCTGCGGTGTGTATGTGTTTCTTTGCTTACTCTCGGTCCTTCCCTTCCGGAATGCAGACTCCGTAGGGAGAGGAATGCTGTTTTGTCCCTCCTGGTTCTCAGTACACACCTGTCCATCGCTGACTAGCTGCAATGACACACATTCTCGCCTTATTTTCTTCCTGTGGCAGATTTTTTTTTTGACAGCTTTACTGAGATATATTTTATATACATACCATCAAAATTCACTTGTTTAAAGAGTAAAATGTAATAGGTTTTAGTACATTTATAAATCTATGTAAGCAGTACTCTAACTTTAGAACAATTTCACCACTCCAATAGGAAATACCCCTGCTTCTTAGCAGTCAACCCCCATTCCTTCCCTGCCTCCAAGTCCTCGATAACTACTTACCCCTCCCGTAGATGTGCCTTTTCTGGACATCTCGTGAATGGAGCCATATATGATGCTCTCTTTATGACTGGTTTCTTTCCCTTAGTATGTGGTGTTTGTTAGGTTCATCTACTATGTGGCCTTACTATTTTTTTCCTTTTCACTGCTACATAATGTTCCACTGTGTGGCAAGAAGGTGTTTTGTTTCTTTCTCCACCAGTAGATACACATCTGGGTGATTGTCTTTTTTTTTTTTTTTTTTTTTTTGACAATCCTGACTAATACTGCTATGAGTATCTGCACGCATGTCTTTGTGTGAACGTGTGTTTTCATCTCTCTTGGGTAGTTTCCTCAGAGTGGAATTGCTGGGTGTCTAGTGGCTTTTGGCCATGTTTCCATGTAATAGAGTTCTCCTTTCTGTCAGGAGTCTTTGAGCCACTTGGCGGCTGGCTGGGAGTCTTAGCTAGTTCTGGTGGGACTTAAATCAGACACTTATACATGGTAGCTCCTTATAAACGACTTTAGAGTGAAGGAAAGGAAAGATCTGCTGGTTAGGGAGAAAACAAGGGAGATGGCTGTGGGCTCTTTCCTTACCAGGAAGCTGCACTCCATCTTACGTATGAGGAAGAAAAGTGTGCTTCACAGGGACATGCTCTCCCGAGTTCCCTATGGTTCTCCTTCTGTCATCTTTTAGAAGTGTTTTCCACTAATAATAAACACAGATTTCATCCCTTACAGAAAACTTGGTAATACAGAACAATAAAGAAGGAAATAGACCACCTGTCACACTCCATTCCTGGCATGGCCAGACATCCTAGGAGAAGTCTTTGGTCTATCTCTGAACCTCAGGTCTTTATAAGCGCACAGTGGGGTAAATGACAAATACCTAGTGCCCCCAGAAATCTGCAGTGAGGCCAAGCACGAGGACCTGGGTGAAAACGTCTGAGAGTCTTTGTGTATTAAATCTCAGCATTCTTAACACTCTGCTCTTTACCCAGGGCATGCTGACAATTTGGAGTTGAGAAATCTGCCATGCTCTTTGGGATGTCCTTGGACCTTTTAGATCTGTGAGATCAGGGGGAAAGAAAAAAAAGTTTTCAGATAGATGGGCAGAGCAGCTCTGCTGTGAAACATAGAAGGGTACCTCTTCTATCTCAGCACCTTACACTTGCTGTCTCCTTCTCCCTCAGAAGAATGACAATGAGAAACAGAAAGGCAGGCCAGTAGGAAAGTCCAACAAGTATGGACCTGTGAAATGGCATTGACCTAGCAGTGTCTTCAATAAACATCTGCTAGAGTAATTATGATAATGTGGTTGGAGATGGTATGATGTAATGAACATGACCATAATGGTAACTTCCATTTATTGAAATACCCACTGTCTTCCAAGCACTAAGTAACACACTTTATCCATCTATCCATGCATCTGTCCACCCACTGAGCCATCCATCTGGCCCCTCCTATCTGTCTGTCTATCTCCACCTATCCCTCTCTACTCCTCATGGCAACCACATGAGGTAAATATCATTATTCCTGTCTTACAGATGATGGATCTCACCCAGCTGATAACAGACCTAGAAGAAATCTTGGTACTTGTGATTCCAATCTTTTGTCCTTTCATAGTAAGCTAAATAATTTGAGTGCCTCTCCTTGTGTTGGGTTCTCAGAATACAAAGATGAATAAGAAACAGTATTGCACAAGTTCTAGAGTCAGATCTATGTCATTCATTCATCCCTCTAGTCATCCATGCATCCGTCCATCCTCTTGGAAACTCCATATTGCATGCCTCCTATGGCCAAGCACCATGTTGGACAATGGGATCCTGGATCCTCTTCCTACAATACACTAAATCATTAAATCTCCATTTTCTCAGAAAAAAAAATGGGGAGAATAATAAAACACCACTAGGTTGTTGTGAGAATTAAGTAAAATGTGCTTGACACTGCACCCATCAAGTGTAAGTTAACAAATGTTGGCTGTTGTCATCAGTAATAGTATTTGCATAGTGTTGGAAGACATGGACCCTTCTCTCTGGGGGGGAACTCACAGTGGGACTGGATGTCGCCCCTTTGGTCCTCTGTGTCCCTAATGCCTTTGAAGTGGGATACCTTTGTTGCTGTGCCCCCAACTATGGTCCTTGTTCCTGGTCCCTGGTCCCTTCTGGGGCCCAGCATCATGGCCTACCCTGCACCCACTGACCAGCTCTGCCAGGAAAGGGCGGATGGGCGTCCCTGTTGGCAAGGTTCCAACCAGGCTAAGTGTTGGGGTTCAGAAGACAAAGGAAAGGGACATTTCAAGGAAGTTCCCACTTCCTCAGAACCAGTGTTCCTATCTCTGTGGCTCACATGATCTATTGGGACATCCTTCACGTTCCAAATGTAAGCACGTCCCGGAAAAATGCCAGTGTTGGCCGGTCGTGTGATGAAATGTCTTTCTTTACAAATACAGTGGTGCTGCTTATGAGGATGGGGGTGGGGAAAGGAAGAAGCTGACTCTGCATTTCTGAGCAGGGTTGAGATGGCGTATTTATATTACTCGCTTTTCGAGTCTAAGCTCACTTGTGTCTGTGTAATGGGAAGAACATGAAAACGTATCATGAGGAGATCGTTAAGCGGACGAAGCCTGCCTCTGCCATGACCATTTTTGCATGCTGTAACTTAGTTTGTATTGTTTATTAGACAGTTTTATTATTGGCATTTGCAGGGGAGGAAACTGAAGTTGAGAGTAACTTTACTCACCTAAGGCCACACAGCTGACGGAGGGGGAGAACCAGCCTTTGAGCCCTGATCTCTCTAAATCCCAAGCTATGCTCTACGTTCTATGTGCTATGTTCTTAACCAGTTTCCATTTCTTGAGCATACAAGTCACTGCAATCTTTCTGTAAAGGTATGGGTGTTAGATATTTTCAGCTCAGTTGTGTCGTTGTAACAGGAAAGCAGCTGTAGACCGTGTGCCAACTTGTGAGCATGGCTATGTTCCAATAAAACTTTATTTACAAAAACAGGTGGTGGGCAGGGCTTGGGCCTGCAGGGCTACAGTTTTTTGACTTCTGCTCTAGAGCCAGGCCTGGGTGTCTGGGATGCGTCACGAAGGGGGTTAAGGAACAAATGCCTACTAACGCAAGGCCAGCCTGATTGTCACTACAGTGTGACGCCTCATGTGGAAGATGGCTATTAAAAATGAAGTCTGAGCCTTCCATTGATTGAAGGCAATCAGAGAAAGCTGGAGGACTAAGTACAAGAGATCTCCATTAGAAGGGTCTCCTCCTTGTAGCCTTCCTGACCCAGGACGAGAATAGCCTGCGTGATTTATCACGCTCCCTGGAGCAGTCGCTTCTCTGGTTTCTTTTCTGCCCCCTGGATTATCTAGTCCTCAGCCACCCCTTTCCTCTTCCCTGAAGAATTTGGACCTTCCCGGGCACGGGGGCCTCCCAGTATACTCTGCCAGTCCGCAGTGCCAACACCCCTGTGCCTGCCCCGGGCGAGCCAAGGCTGGGCAAATTGAGGATACGTGTGCCTTGAGACCAGAGCGCTCTGGGGCCGCTCCAGCCCTGTTTCTGGGACAGCAGGTGCAGCCGGGCACTGACATCAAAATACATTCCCAAGGCGAGGGCAGACGGGCCAAACAAGAGCAGGGCTCTGCCCTCCCTCCCAGGACTTGGCTTCCTCCAGAGGACACATTTGCCGTGAGGACACCCCGTGTGTTAATCCTCTCACCCGGGAGATGCAAGCATGGTCAGCACTTCAGGCGAGGGCAGGGGCCTCCCCCCAGTCCTGGCGGGCTACCCGAGGGCAGCCGTAAATCTCGCAGGAAAAGGCACTCCTTGGACACCACGCTGCCGGGGACTCCGTGGGTCCCATAAATCAGGGGCTCACCCCATTTCACCTGTGCCTTCCATGCAACAGTGCAGGGCTCCTGGCGGCCCGGGAAGGGCCTGTGGTTGGGAGGGGGGGTGGGGGGACGGATTCAGCCAGGCTGGGCATCGCTGGCGGCTGTCTCTTTGTCAACTTATTACCTGAGATTTATGCGTGACGCAGCCAGGTCTGCTCGGTGACACATTCTAATTTAATTAAATTTCTGTTGGATTGATGTCTGATCAATCAATAATGTTAATGTTTTTGCAATTTGGAGATTAAAGTATGGCCAAGCCTTGGCACCCCCCCCCCCCCCGCAGCATCGTCTACCTACCTTAGCATATTCTTTGGGAAGTGGTTTGCCTGCTCCCTTCTTTGCTCCCCTCCCTCCATGCTGTATTTAAACATTTATTAAGTGCCTAGTATGTAGGGCCTTAACAAGATAGAAATATGGCCTGGAGAATGGTTTCCAAACCTTTGTGTTCAGTGGAATCCCCTGGAGCAGTTGTTCAGATGCAGATCCATGGGCCTCGTCCCAAAGTTTCTGGTCCGGTGTGGGACGGGGCCCAAGAATCTGCATTTAAACAAGGCCCCGGGCAACGCTGATGCTGCTGGTCCAGGGACCACGTTCTGAAAATCACTGGCTTGGCTGTTATGGGTTCAGGCTCTGGAATCATCTGCATGTAGATCCCATTTACCAGCTGCAGGGCTTTGGGCAAGTTCCTTCATTTAGCTAAGCCTCAGTTTTTAAAACCTTAAAATGGGAATAATAAAAAAACTTAATTGATAGGATCACAGCTGGCAACTAGGGCGATTCTGTCTTGCCTTTATAATGCCCAACACAGTGCCTGGAAACACAATAAGCATTCCAGACTTGTCACCTCACTTTGTCATGGGAGCAAAGCAGCTGTGTTCCCGCCAACCTAGGGATGATACTGAGATCAAGGCAATGAGAGGTTCTGACAGGCGTATTTAATTGGGAAGGTGAGAGAGGGCCTCTGGAAGAAATAGATCAGAAACTAGAGGAAAGGACAAGGACATATGGGAGTCTGGGAGGCTGACATTCGTAGAGGCCACCGAACTGGGTTTGACCCGTATCATAAGCCCAATGGGAAGACAGTGGAGTGTTTCAAAAGGGGAAGCAACAGAATCGTATGTGTATATTAAAAGATCGTGCCAGCTGCAGCTTAGAGGAATGGCTCTCTTGTATTGAGAACACATACCGCATGGCAGGGACTGGAACCCGCCAGGTCTTGAGCTCTGAGACTCCATTTCCCTCTGGAACTCTGTCTCCCCAATGGTCTCCTCTCCCACACTGGTGAATTTGCAAAGGATTTGAAATACCCCATCCCTTTCTAATGAGTTAATGAGTCCTCATGGCATGGAAGGTGGCAGTGTTAAGTGGTCGCTCGAGACTTGGAGGAACTAGAGCATACACCATCTTCTCAAGGATGTTGCTTTCGGTCATCACACACATCATTTATCTGCAGAACAACTGCACACGAACACATGCATTCAGAATCTCTGTGCGGACAGCCAGCTGTGAGGACCAGATGAGAGCAAAGGCCAACATTGCCTCCAGAGTCTCTGGCTTAGTATGGGCAGCCAGCTCGAATTCAGGATTTCACTTCTTGGGCAGCCAGCTCTAATTCAGGATTTCACTTCTTTTTAATGTTTTAAATAGCAGAACCCCTATCCAGGGTGCTTGATTATTTCTCATTCATCTTTTCAAAACAGAGCCCAAACCAGCCATAAGTGATGGAGCCCAACGAGAATTCCTGTGAATGGTTGGCATTAGCAGGCATCTCTGAAACCTAAGAAACAATCGCTTTTTATTCCTACAGATTTCAGAGCCTGTCACCCTGCACCCCTCAGTGACCTATCCCAAAGCCAGTGGGACAGGCCAACACATCCCATGAGAAGCCCTGCAGCCGTGAGAAGTACCGTGTCAGGCCTTTACTGTATTACTGCAGTTACTCTTCATAACACGCATTAGAGATAGAACCTTCTGTAGCTCCCACTTGGCTGGGAAAGAAATTGAAGATCACAGATTTTAAGTCAGTTGGCCAAGGCCACACAGCTTGTGGTAGTGAAAACATAAACACGTAACAGTCTGATTTAAAAAAAAAAAAAAAAAGTTTTCAGGAATGTTTTGAAGATCTTTTCTGCTGTCAGTTCTTCATGCATATAGTTACTGAAAGTACTGAAGATGGTAGGCCCCAGAGAATGATAGCTAAGGACCTTCTCCCTACTGGCTGTTGATCCATTAATCTTTATGTTTGGGATTTGAATGGCTACTCGGCTACAAATTCACCTACCATTACTAGAAACTAGGCCATGTTTCTCCTCTCTTAGACCTTATCCAGTGCCTTTACGCCATTTCTACAGAATTTCCTTGAATTCCTGGTCTGATCATCCTTCACAGGCATCCTTGATCTTACCCATGCTTTGGTGGCAGTGAGGCCCCATGCCTGCCTTCCTTGCAGTACTCATTATCTTTAGTAACCTGTCCTTGAATTTGCTGGAAACCAGGGTCAAGGGCTTGTCCACTTCGGGGAACACACCTTAAGCCTTTCAGTAACCCTGGACCCTTCCCATGACTCCTCATAGCTCTGGTTTCTGACTGCTAGCTCTTGCAGTATTTGGGGATGCCATCTTCTAGGTACCCTGATGAGCTGGATCCGCTTAGCATGAATTTCCAGAATGTCAGCCTTGGGCTGAGCCTACTCTGCAGTTGCAGGTGTTCTTGGGGTTGCGTGGTGTTTTGAAAAAAAATCTGCATTCCTTGTCAGCATTTAAAAATCTGGGCATTGCAAGTATAGAATCACTCCTGATTTGGCTCGTCTGGAAGATTCCAAGGTGGGGCGGCCCCGCTCTGCAGAGGTGTGGTCCTGGGCTACCTGCCTGCTGTAGCCTCTCACTTGGGTTCCCCCAGCCTCACCTGAACCCCTCATGCTTATAATCCAGTGTTCTGGTCCCAAAAGTCACCTGAGTCAACAGCCCCCCACTCCCCCGCCCTGCCATGGGTGCAGTAAACTTGCGCTCCTGTCCCAAAGTAATGGCTTAGTTCCTTCTCAACAATGTGTACGTGACCCTTTCCAGCTTTGCAACTGTTCCTCAGGGGGAGAAGGTGGAAGCAAAAACGAGTGGAGAACTTCTGCTTTCTTGCTATCATCTGTTCGAATTGCATCATCTGCTCCCAATCCCTTCCTTTTCCTTCTTGCTCCAAACATAGCTCGAAAAGCCCTTTTTATCGTCCTTTGCATTTTTTTGCAAGCCTCAGCTCTTTCCAGGGTTTTGTCTCCAGCACTCTTCTTACAGAGGCAGTGTCAGTTTGCATTTGTTTTAGGGCGGGGTGGCGCGTCATCGAGGAGTGCACCTGCAAAAACGACTAAATGAGAAATGCAGCCACACTCTCAGGTTTGCAGTGCGATCTGCGTCAAGAAAAAAATATGTTAATGGAGTTTAGGGAGAAAAAATCTTAATAAACAAATGTTAAGAAATTTTCCAAAAAAGAGAGCCCCAGAGGTTTTGAAGAATCCATCTATTTGCATATCTGATGACAGCCTAGATGTCAAATGTGCCCACCTGCCCTGACCCATTGAAGGTCCAGGAAGGGCTTGACTTGACAAAGAAGAAGAACACGTGCCAAGCGGAGTCCTGATCAGAGCTTTCGAGTGTGCTCAGCTCCGGTTTGTATAACGCATAGGCCCAAGTGAGTATATTTGGTGTGGCAGCTGGATAATGTTGATGTTATCTGCCACGCAGGTTTGCCATAATTCATATAAGACATGGAGGTTTCAAATCAAATTGTCATTGGATGTTAATGATATCTGCTCCTCCTGTCTTAAAACAGGGCTGGAAGGAAGCCTTTCAGGGTGTCAAGGTAAGTTGGCATTTAACAAGAGCAGCAAGAGTGATCTTATTAAAATGTAAATCAGATCATATCATTACCCTGCTCGAAACCATCCAGTACCTTCCACCGCCTGTAGATTAAAGCTCAACTCCTTGCCGCGGCCCACGGCCCTGTGGGAGGCAGCCCTGACGTCTTCTCTGAGCCCATCTCTGGCAGTTTCTGCCAGAGCTGCTCTGCGAAGAAAGCTTCTCTTTCTAGCCATAAGGACCTTCTCTCTGTTCCAAGTTTGTTCCTTCTCCAGGACTTTGCATTTGCTTTTTCCTTTTTCCTTAGATGGTTTTCTTCCCCAACATTATGGGGCTGCACTGAAGATACATGTCAAGTATAATACTCATTCCCTGGAGTGGGCCTTCCCGAGCACCCTGATGGAAACAGCCCTCCCCTCCCCAACTCTCGAAACCCTTACTCTGATTTCCATGTCTTCATAACACTAAGTGATTCCCCCAAATGCGTGTTTCTATATTGTGTGCTTGCTACCTGTCTCCCCTTAAGAACAGAAACTTGATAATAGAGGTAAGTTCTTGGTCTGTTGTGTTTGCCTCTCTATCCCTGGATCCTAGAACAGCACCTGGCATTGGGTAGTGCTCCGTAAACATTTGTTAGAGGTCCAAAGGCAATTAAGCATGGGTGACTGTGGGAAATGAATTGTTAGCCTGACCAGAATGGACAGAAAGTGTTTTGTGCTGGGGGTGGGCATGCAAATGTGCATGTGTATACGCATACATGTGCAGGTTTTTTTAAGTTTGCAGTCTTATATGTACTTAATACATCCGGAGGTG
Organism: Mustela nivalis; assembly: GCF_964662115.1. NCBI lineage: Eukaryota > Metazoa > Chordata > Mammalia > Carnivora > Mustelidae > Mustela > Mustela nivalis. The sequence continues at coordinate 8,185,616 of NC_139037.1, forward strand.
GTTTTTAATGTATGGTGTAAGGTCAGAGTTTGGTTTCATTTTGAAGTATGTGGACATCCAGCTTACCGGCACCATTTTTTGAAAAGACTGGCCTTTGCCCCACGTGTGTCCATGTTTCATGTGAGTTTTTAGAAAGAGAGTTTTTGGAAAGAAAGGAACTATGTACAGGGTGTTTTCACATCATGCCTGCTATAGAGGAAGGGATCAGTAAGTGACAGTCATTGTTACTATTGTTAGCATTTTTCCCAAACTGAGCTGAGCCACAGAGTTGTGTGGGCAGGAATTGCCAACAGACCTGGTCGACAGCGGAGTGACAGGGGAACATGGAGAACCAGGGACTGTCTGGTCGTCTAGGAAGTAGAACCTCTTGCGAGGGTGACAGGTGCTGTCTCATATACCAGAGCATCAGTCTTTGCACCTCTTATTAGACAGCTGGAAACAGCTCCTCCCTACCCACTCTAAAACAAAACAAAACACAAAACAAAAAACCAACCCACATTAGAGCTGATTTTGTTTAAAAGAACTCATAGGTCTCCCCATCCCAGGGGTGAAGGAAGATAGGACACTGGACAAAGGAAGAAGGGACTTGCTTACTTAGGGGCCCTCTCTATGTTCCTGGAGTATTTTCAGACTAACCACATGGACACAAGTGTTCTCTCTCCTTTCCCCAAATAGTACTTATGGTAGAGACCGACTTACACTAGATAAATCCCAGTCCTTTTCCTCCTGGTAGACTACGTTTCCCAGCATCCTTTGCAGTTGCATGTGCCTTATGACCATGTTCAGGCCAGTGGGAAACACTGAAGGTGATAAAGACCCTTTCTGACTTGGTATATGGAAACCTCCTATGAATTCCTCTATGACCTTTCTGGCCCATCTGCTGGCTGAAGCGACATGGGCTCCAAGGACCTGGATCACCATGGTTCCTGGAGATGGAAGGAGCTTAGGTCAAAGAGACACAAGAGACCAGAAACACCCACTTTGAACTATCATGTGAGCAAGAAACACTGAAATTTGAGAACTGTTTGTTACAGTAACTTATGTACTCTAACTAAATATCCACATCCTCTGAGTGCTCAAATATCCGCATCCTCTGAGTGCTCTGTCATGCACGTCCTATGCCATCTACACTGAGAGAGGATGGATGACATTTTTAAAGAAACAATACATACATCAACTCTAATTTTTATAAGGACTACTAAACTCATTAGTGTTATGGCGACTTGATAACAAAGAACCAGAGGTTCTTAAGGTTCACAAATATATGTCAGTACAAATGTTTTTTGGCTCCAAATTCCATACACTTTCTACCATAGGCCTGTAAGTGTGTTAAGTAATAGGAGTTTAAAGAGACCCAGAGTATGGCAAATTTGGAGAGCTGACGAAAGAGGAAGAAAGAAGAAGAAAGAGAAATGTGTGTACTTAAAAATCAGTTGTTTAAACATTAGCAATAAAAAAAAATGGAAAATGTTGCTAGGTGAGGGGCCCTCGCAATAAAAGCAAAACTTTGAAATCCTTGGGATAAAGTTAACAAGAAATATAAAAGAAAATTTATTACAATTTTAAGGGTTTAATAATAAGCCTTGGAGAAATATTTCCAGGTCATGAATGGAGAGATTCAAAAGTCAACACAATACCGAATTCAGCTGTGTGTTCAGGGGAATTTCAAGCAAGATCCTAAATGACAGTTTTAATGACAAGTTGAATCCACAGATCATATGGAAGAAGAGATATGTAGAGGAGCTAATAGATTAAAACTAAAACTAAGTGACAGGAAAAGGGTATTTCTGGCCTGCCCTCTCTGACCTAAGGATGTGTTCCCTAAAATATGATAGTGTTGCAGGAGTGGGTAAATAGTGTAATGGTACAGAGGGAGGAGTTCGCGATTCGGACGTGTATGCATGAGAGTTTAATATGTTATGAGGGAAGCATTTCAAATTAGGGGCTAAAAGATAGATTATTTAATGTATAACATTGGGACAATTGGTTATCCTTTAAAAAAAATTTTCTGAGTTTTCTAGATAGATTCTGTAGGGAAAAAAAGTACATGAGCTATTTTAAAACCTGATGTGGAAGTTTTTTGCAAGCCTAACACCTCATGCTAGGAAAAGTAAAGGTCTAGATCGTTAAGATTGGTTACCAAATACTATAAAACTCACAACTGCAGAAACACACAAAGTTTAAAATATTAATGATAAGCTAAGAAAATATTTGTGTGCTTTGAACATCTAAGTATTAATATCCACCATGTACAGAGATCTATTAGGCAATCATAAAAAGATAGAAATCTGTTACGATGGACAACAGCCATAATGAGCCTTTTCAGAGGCTAACATGGCAGAAAGCATATTTTAAATGCACACACCCTTTGACCCAGCAAATATGCTTCCATGGTTTTAAGGATATAATCCACCCAGTGCTCAAAGATACATGTACGAGGACGTGCTTTGCCATATTGCTTAAAAGAGTGAGAAAAAGCAAGAATTTACTGAAATGAAAAGTAACGCAAAGTGTCTTTTCCTTCTGGAGATAAAAATACTTTTTGAAGCTTAAATGGGCGACGAATGGATAGGTATTTGCTGCAGGACTAGGCAACTGAACACTAGACACTACAGAAAGAGTAGGGGATCCACGACAAAACTCTCCCTGGGAAAGGAAAGTCCACGAGGACAGTGCTCTCCCTGTTTTGTTTGCTTTGGTGGCCCTACCACTAATACAATCCATGTATATATATGCGTATGGTAGGTGGGAAGAGATTGGAAGACTATCTGTCAAAATGGAATTGGGATTTCTTACGTTATTTTCTTTTTGAAGATTTTAAAAATTTATTTATTTGACAGAGATCACAGATAGGCAGAAAGGCAGGCAGAGAGAGAGATAAAGGGGAAAGCAGGCTCCCCGCTGAGCAGAGAGCCTGATGCAGGGCTCTATCCCAGGACCCTGAGACTACGACCTGAACCAAAGGCAGAGGCTTAACCCACAGAGCCACCCAGGCATCCCTCTTACATTATTTTTTCTTTGATTCATATATGTACTCCATTGTGGTTCAGGCAGTGCTCCCTTACGCCACACAAAACTGTATTTGGGGGGCACCTGGGTGGCTCAGTGGGTTAAGCCGCTGCCTTCGGCTCAGGTCATGATCTCAGGGTCCTGGGATCGAGTCCCGCATCGGGCTCTCTGCTCAGCAGGGAGCCTGCTTCCTCCTCTCTCTCTGCCTGCCTCTCTGCCTACTTGTGATCTCTCTCTGTCAAATAAATAAATAAAATCTTTAAAGAAAAAAAAAAAACTGTATTTGGGCTCTGGCTTTGCCTCTGACTGATCTGAGTCTCCTATTCTAAACTATGAAGGCAGAATAATATCTGCTTATGGGATAATGGAGAGAATTAAGCACTTAGCTCAGTAAATGCTAACTGCTGTTTAAAATGCTCTGTAACTCATGACTTCCCTGTAAAGGTAAGAAAGGAGGAAGAACCAACATACATGTTAAAGGTGGTGGGGGGGTGGGGGAGACATGTTTTCCTGCATTTTCCTGCGGCTTCTTTCGCATTTCCACAAAATCTCCAGACATTGAGACTTCCCTGGGGAGAAACATTTCTTAGTGACTCTAACCTGAGCAAGGAGAGGCCTAACCTCTCTTTTTTGACTTTTGGCTAATGTAAAAGGTCAGACATTATCCTTCATGGTACTTCTTAACCAAGACACTAAAAAAGAGCATAATGACAAATAAGGTAGGAATCTATTGTTTTTATTATTAACACCACTATTTTTTAAATTAAAAATGCAATTCCTGCTAACTGGTATATTTTTGGAGGATATAGGAACGCACAAGGAAGAGTAGAAGTTCACCTTGCTCACCATCTTGAGTGTGTGGTGATTGGTATTTTGCTGAATTTAGTTAACTCAAACTGGAATTTATTTTGTAAGCTGGTTTTTCACCTTGATGTAAGTTGTATTTTCCTATATTACTAAATAAGGGAACATTTTAAAATGTGTTTTAGCTTATGAAATAAACTCCCTTTTGTACCTCTGAGGGAAAAGTAGTTTCTGTCATTGGCAAAGCAGGCTTCTAAGTTGGTAACATAGAGAACAGAAGAACTCACTCAAACAAAAATGCCCAGAGACACTCATGCATTCTCAGGACTGGAAGGAAAAGCAGGAGCTCTGGTTTCCCAGTCCGTCTGATCTTCAATTAATGGAGAGGGTTTAGGGAAAGAAGTGAGCTGGGAACCATGAGCTCTTTCCTTCTGCTATTTAGCTGAGGAGTCCCACAATTATATACACTGAAATCCTTGTGAGAGTCTTGGGATGGTGGATCACGGGCAATTTTTATTTCTTCTTTCTGATCATCCATCCATATTTTAAAAACTTTTCTCTAATGAGCAGAGGAAAAGTAAGAATAGTGGTGGGTTTCTTTAAAATATGGAGGTAGATTGCAGGAAACATGTTGGAATAATAAAATAACATGACTTCTGTGGTAAGCCGGACCCACCCTTGTTTCACTGGGAGGTAGTTGGGGAAGGTGCTTGTGCTGATTTCCAGTTGCTGTGGCATTTCAGGCCCTGATGAAAGATACCGTGACCTCCTTGGGGTACTTGATCACTCTGGGGTGCCTGTCCCATCACTACATATTAAGGTTAATCCTCATTTGAGAGGACAGACTGTCGCGCATAAACTAATGGATTCTGGAATGTGTCTTGCCATCATGAAGTCCCATTGTCCATGTCTCCTACTTCTGGGGGCAGCACATACAAATGTATATGTACACATATATAATTTATTGGATGGCCGGCTCATCAAGTATATTGGTTTTCATAGCTCTCCTATTGTCAGCATATTTCAGATTGGATTTGCTGCTGACATGGTTGAATGAAAACATACTGACATGTTTCAGGATTGCACTTGACATTTTTAGTATTATTATTAGTCGTTTCGTTCCATGTGGTATCATTGTCCAAATGGGATCTCACTTAAAAAAACAAAAAACCCAAGTGCTTCTCATTTCTGAAGAGGTGTCTGGCTTTTGGGTGCTGTCTTGTACCCCATCCGTGGAGCTGGGAAGGAAGCATGCTAAACCAGGGCTTAAACTGCAGGTGACACCTGTTGCATGGAAAATTTCTGCAGAGCTAATTTGGAAATTGTTTCAGGGAGAGATCTTTTCTTGAACAGAATGGCCCCTTTCAGCCTCATCCTAATCAACAAAGTATATTTGTGGTTTTAAGGCGGTTTTCTTTCCAATACCAATGACCATCATATTTAGCACTCTTTGATAAGTCTCTTCAAGGTTACACTTCATCCAAATTTCCTATAAGCCTAGATAGAAGAATCACCTAGGCAAATGTGTGTGTGTATTGAAAAAAAAAAAAAAAAATATATATATATATATATATATATATATATATATATATATATCTCCATCCCTTTAAAAAGGTTATGTAGGGAGAAATAAACATGCTGCAAAGGACCAACGTTCATTTGCATATAAATACAATCGTTTCATATTCAAAGTTTAATTTTTAGCAAATGTCCCAGAAAGAAGAGGAGGCTCCAGGAATAGGCCGTCTCACTGAGAGGTAGAACCTGAGTTACTTCCTTGCGAAGAGCTCTTTCTGGATGCTGGCTGCCAGGGTGTGAAGAACGGGGTAGGCATATTCTAAGCTCATGTTGCAGAAGGACCTTGCTGAGCAAAGGGGACTTCTGTCATCTGTTACTTAGCTGAAGGTTGTAAAGAATAGCTTTCTTTAGTTGATTTGACTTAGTAGCCAATCATTTTCCTCCAAGCCCTGAGCACAGTTTAGAATTGAGAGTTCTGGAATCATTGGTGTTTATTCATCAATCCAATGGGGTCCTCCAGTAAGCATTTCTTGAATGTAAGGGGATTCTTCTGGAATGTGTAAGCCCTCAGGCCCTAATTCCTTGGACCTGTTGAGAAGGAGACATGTTTATCTCTTGCTGGGTTGCTGTCAAAACAGAACGGGTGTATTTCTATCAATAAAACACTGCTCTGACAATTTGTCCCTGGAGATAAATGGCCTTTTCCACAGAGGCTTTAAATAGGCGCCCTAATGGTGGTGAATGGAACGGAGTTGAATAATTAGATCGTTCTCCATAAATCCTGTGGTGAAGTCTTCACACAGGACAATTTCTAAGCTGTATGTTAGCACACAGTCTTTACGTGGTGTGGACACAGCTGTGTGCCATGGAGGGATAATAGGTAAGCAAACTGCAGATGATTGGGTCATGGGGAGAACTTAGCTCCCTGTTTTCCTTGTAGAATTAGTCTCCTTTGCCAAAGAAACAGCCATATTAATGTGTTTCTATGGCTTAACATTTAGATACTTACAAGGCTAACAGCCATCTTTACCTATTTTATATCAGTTTCTAAATTAAATCTATCAGATGCACCTTATTTATGATAGGTCGAATAAATAACCTCATTAAGAAAAAAAAAGGTGTTTCTGGTAAATTTGAAAGATGCCTTCTTGAGTATGTCTGATAGTACAGGAGAAGTCAAAGGTATCTCATTCCTTCCATTTGTGCTTTTCTCAATCCCCAGATCTAATATAATATAGAAGTCATTCTGTGAGTATACTGTATTCTGTAGGTGTATACTGGATATGTTTACTGGATGTATGTACTGGACTTAGAGCTCCCTCAGGACAGGCACCATGCTTTAGTTCATTCTCCACCCATATCACAAAACAATTCACAGCACAAAATTAAGCAAAGTGCATAATTTTTAAATTAAGTGCCATTTTTTTTTAAAACCCAGAGAGATGTTCCCTTGAGTTCTTAATGTGCAATAAGCTTTGTTCTGAAATTAGCTCAGAGCACACCATGGTTCCACTTTGAAGGTACTTCTGACTGCTGTGATCATTTAAAGAAATGTTGGTGATTTGGCTTTTAAGAGAAATAGTAGACATGGGAAACTACAAAGAATAGTGGAAATTGTGCCAGATCAGTGCTGTGAGGGAAGCATGGGACCCTGCTTTCCAGAGCTGTTTTTCATAGATGGGATCAGTCTGAAGAAGGCCCGCCATGCTGGAATTGACCTGACTCATGGAGAATTGAGAATTCATGGAGAAATACATGCTTGAAAGAAGTGTATAGGGTTCTGGTCACTTGTAAACTTATCTGAAAGATTTTTAAATTCAAGAATATTTTCCATTAGGAGAGAAGTTCTGAATAGTTGTAAGTATGAAGGAATAATTCTTTGACATTACTGAAACTTAATGAATACACTTGGGATTCTTCCTTTACCTCTTCTAATTTCATTTGTTCTATAGGCTATCAAATTGGGTTACTTTTGGGTGCCATTTGTAACAAGTAATCAAGGCTAATTTGACAAATCCAGGAGGTAGACACAGCTGGTTTTCAATGTCTGGTGGCCTTCTTTTACTACATCCTTCCTCTGACTCTACAGGGACCTCTTGCTTATCCATTCTTTCCATGGCCTCTGCATCTACTCTGTTGGGACATTATCCTGTCTTAGGGAACAACAACACTGAGGGCCCATGGGCATGGGCTCTGAATCCAAATAAATATGAGTCTCCCGTTGACTTACTGATTTGCCTTGTGCAATTATATAATCTCTCAGAGCCTCAGTATTCCCGTCTGTAAAATGGGCACACATAACAGGTATTAAATTTCAGGATTCTGAAAATTAAATGAGAAAATTCATACAACACTTTTTCTCACTCTAAGGATTGACATGTACCATCTCAATACATTTTGACTATCCTAATTATGATAAATTATTATGACTTAATATTGTGATTGTTATAATTGATGGTAATCAAAGAAATTCACCTTCCACAGGAAGCTAGCTATTTAATACTTCCAGTATGGATTCATTGTGTTCAGTCCCCGTATATATTTGCCTAAGAAGTTCAGACTTTAAGAAAGGAATTCCGTTTTATTCTCAGGGCCTGCAGCAGGTCCTTAAAAAATATGGGTTGCAGCAATGAATGAGAATAGCCGTGATCTTCCCACGGTGTTGTTCAACTCACCATCAAGATAGCTACCTCATTCACTTGTGAGTGACCCATCCAGAAATCCTTCTTGCAAGAGGGTTGGGGTGAAGGATACAGCAAATCAATTATTCTTCTCTCCCCACCTCCTTATGAACCAGGCTCTCCCAGTTTCTTTTCTAGCTTTTCTGTTTTCTGTTACATAGAATGCTTAGGTGATGTGCCAATAAGTAGTGTATGAATACTTAATGAAGGTGGAATGAATTATAAATGGCATGGAATTTATCTACATTGCTTCCTTGCTGATGGCAGAATGGTGCTTTATCTTCTATCAAGACATATAGGAGTCAGTAGGTGAGAAAGTATCCTGGTTGATAAATTTAAAAATTGTTACCGGATGCCATCTTAGGTTACATGGAACCCAATACCATGTGGCAGAGAGGAAAAGGCTTGACCAGGAAACGTGGTGAATATGATGCTGGCAGGAGAGAGACTGAGGTGGTCCCTAAGGGCACAATTACTGCTAGAATAGAGAACTCAGAACGGAGGCAGACAAAGGCCAGGGTGGGAGTTGCCGTTCACTTACTCATTGTGATTGAGTGCCAGCTAGTAAGAGCCCCGACTGGGGTCTCCAGCACTTTGGTTTTAAGGGAAGGCTATTGAATGACGTTATCTAGAGAAGGGATTTCTCTATCGTTCCTCGATCCCAAAGCCATCTGTCAACAGCTAGCTCCATAAATACAGTGAGTTCTCATTAGGGAGAGTAACAGATAAACCCCCACATCTGAAAGGCTTGATGCAAAATTGATTGTTTGCTCATGTAACAAGGACCTCTCCTGGGTGACTCTACACCAAGTATAGATTTGGAGACCCGGGTTCTTTCTACCTTGTGGCTCTGTTGTCTTCTTTATGTCGTTCCCGAGTCCACCAAAAGGTTATCTCCATGTCAGCCACCTGGAGGGCCACTGGCAGGGAAGTTTTATGGGGGAAGGACTAGAAGTGGAATCCTGGGGGGACGCCTGGGTGGCTCAGTTGGTTGAGCAGCTGCCTTCGGCTCAGGTCATGATCCCAGCGTCCTGGGATCGAGTCCCACATCGGGCTCCTTGCTCTGCAGGGAGCCTGCTTCTCCCTCTGACTCTGACTGCCACTCTGTCTGCTTGTGCTTGTGCTCACTCTACCTCTCTCTCTGACAAATAAATAAATAAAAATAAAATCTTAAAAAAAAAAAAAAGAAGTGGAATCCTGGGACTCTTTGGATGCTCTTCAAAAGGAAGCTGAAGAATGTAGTCTAGCTGTAGTCAAGGTAGAGGAAGCAGACATGATTATCAGCTAGCAGTGTCAATTCTCAAAAAACAAAAACAAAAAACAAAAAGAAAGGGAAAAAAACATATGTTCTTAGAAAATAAGACAGTAAATATTACTGCAGAAAAGTCATTTTACAAAGTGTTTGCAAATTCTTTTTTTAAAAAAGAAATCCCAGGGCGCCTGGGTGGCTCAGTGGGTTAAGCCTCTGCCTTCAGCTCAGGTCATGATGCCCGGGTCCTGGGATCGAGCCCCGCATCAGGCTCTCTGCTCGGCAGGCAGCCTGCTTCCCCTCCTCTCTCTGCCTACTTGTGATCTCTGTCTGTCAAATAAATAAATAAAATCTAAAAAAAAATAAAAAATAAATCTCCTTTAGAGTATTGTGTTTGCATGCAAAGAGTGGAAATTCCAGCTATAGGCTTAATTTGTGGGAGGTTACTTGGTAATAGTTTCATGGAGTTTTTGTTCATTTTCATATAGAATTCTCCTTAAACTGCATATATAATTAAGCCACAAATGTAATATGTGCATTATTATTGAAAGTTTAGGCAGTACAGTAATGGAGAAACAAAAAAATTAGAGTCACTCATTATTTAACCTGTATTAACAGGTTTTTATAGGCACCTGGTCCTTTCCCTCCATAAAAGTTTACCTACCATCTTAGGGCCAGCAAACTTTTTCTGGAAGGGGCTAAATAATAAATATTTCAGGCTTTGAAGGCCATGCTCTATCCATTGCAACTCGATTCTGCTATGGTGGCACAAAAAGCAGCATAAAGCATATCTAAAGGAAGCTGGAAAATATAGCCTAGCCTCCCAGGTAGAAGTGCGTCCCTGGCACGTAAATAAATGGCTGTGGCTGTGTTTCAGTAAAACTTTATTGACAAATGTGTGCCAACCCCAGCAGTATGTGACAGATACGAAGTGACATATGGAAAACACAGAGCTTTGCACACAAAGAGTGCTCAGGGTATATTCATTTGCTCTACTTAACTTGAAATGAATACAGTTGTATGACTTCCAAGCACTTAAAACTCAATGGATACAAGTTTAGACAGGCATAGCGAAAGTCTCAGAGCACGGATCTTAAACACTGAAAGAAGTTTAGAAGTGTGGGGGCTTGGGGAAAGGGGATATTTTTACTTAACCTTTATTTACTCCTACGATGTTTGAATTTCTTTTCAATGAGCATATTTTACTATTGTAATAAAAAAGACATTTTAAAAGTATGCATTTCTAACTTTTTGCTGACTCAGAGGAGAATGTTGCATTTTAATCCTGAACATGTGACTCATTTGCATTTTTTCAATAACCAGCTGCAGCGATGTCTCGGGATGGTAGCCTGGACCACAGAAGTTCAGACATCGCCTGAAATGCTCTGAGGAAGGCAAAGCCCTCCACTTCCTCTTTCGAAGATTTAGCTGACAGGGGCATTGATAAAGGGGAAGAGGAGTGGTGTTTGAGGATCTTGCTTGGGTTCCTGTGCGTAACCCTCTGCTATCACCCCTATCACCGTGGTGCTCTTGTTAGCTTCCTGGCGACAGGCGGGGACCACGCACCGCATGCAGTGGGCACTTAGAGACGCTCCTGGCAGGAATACCTAACCTTTGTTCCCAGTGACTGGCGCAGTCCCTGGCCTGTATTACATACTCACGAAACACATTCATACTGGATTTAATTGGATAGAGGCAGCAAAAGGCAGGTGGAGGATGAGCATTTTCTCTCCAGGCGTGGTTGCCTTACTCCTTTGGGAGTTGTGGGGATGTGGCTTTCCCTACTAGAATCACAATAAAGAGACACATTTCAGGAGACTTCAAGACCGTGGCTGTTCTCAGTGAGATTACCTTGTGTTAGGTGGTATGATTAACCTAAATTAACCCAACACAGCATCCCAGGAACATTATCATGAAGAAAAGAGATATCAGTGTCTATTGTCTGCTCTGGTGATAAACAGTTTTTAATCAGGCTTCCTTCTCATTTATTGTGTGCTGCTTGGTGCTTTTCCAAAATAGAGAAATGTAGAAACTTTAAATACCTCGGCATTTTTCTTCCGATTTCAATTTTTATCAGTGCTTGGTTTCTCTCTTAATTTCTCCGTGGACTACAGTTCTGATTACCATCCATCTACCGAGATGTCAGTCAAATACTACACTGTCTTTGTAAAAGAGGGGGAAAAAAAACAGCTGGAAAAATGATCACTTACAAAAACTACATTCTAATACTACAGCTTTGTTTGGACTTCAGGACAGTTGTAGAAATCATTAGATGATATCTTCTTTAGGGATTCAGCATGGTCTCCACCAGATTATTATCAGGCCAGGAAGGGAAAAAATAAAAAAAGCCTTATTATTTGAATCAGTTTACAGCAACTCATGAATTAGAAGCCTCATACTCGAAGGAGTATTTTCGGCTTAATGGAAACAATTTATCTAACGCCTCCAATGCTTTACGAGAGTCTATGTGGATAGATGGACATTTCTCCAATGCAGGTACATTTGACGGTAGCCTGCATCATGCAAGTTAGCATCGTTAAAAAGTGAAGCCAATAAAAGACAAATTCAGTCTAATACGGAAGACTGCCAATGACTTTTAAAAAAACCCAGTTTTATAAATTGTGCTAAAATTAAGTTAATGAACTGTGAGTGGACGTATTTGTTTTTAAACCCCATTTTATTGGTCTGCTTTGGGTTTAACCCAGTGAGATGACACGTTGATTTTAGGGGGAGAGCTGTTGTTAATGAAAAGTTATACTCTCTGCATTGATTGCTTCATAAGGGAATAGTGTGGAAAAATAACATATGTTTCCCCTAAGGTTTTCAGAGTTGTTTAAGAGAAATGCAATTGTTTAATACACATTTTGGAATCCTGAACTACTCTGAAAACAGGTGTCTGCCCACCTTAGAAGGAAAAGCTGAAACCTCATAGACAGTTCAAAGCTATAAGTTTGCGTGGCCATTTCCAAAATTCTCGGGTGAGGGAAGGGGAGGAGAAAGAAGTAGGATTCAGATCTACTCTTGAAGCTTTTCTAAAGGTTTACTTTAATAATAACAGAGTTATTATAGCTCATTAGTGCCAAAAGGAGCTTAGAATTTGTCTTGTCCAACTGTTTCTATTTTCCTGGTAGAGAAACTATTTAAAAAAAAAAAAAAAAACTTCTCAGAAGTCACTTAATGGGTTGGTCACTCCTTGGGTTGGTGAGAGTCAGATCTCCCTCTAACTGTGTCTGTCCTGGTCTTCCTGAGTCGTATAGTAATTCTGTAGCGTTCTGCCTGGCATATAGTAATTGCTTCATAAATATTTGCTGCATGCATGTGTGAAGAAGAGATCCTTTCATTCCTCTAGAATGAGTGGAGGACTAGAAACATGAATAGCATGACTTTCTAGGACAGGGTAGTATTTTTGGGTGCGTGGAAGTCTGGTTCAGGAAATAGCCAAGAAGTCATTGGGTTGCACATGTGGCTGGGAGCAGACCAGGCTGGGGGATTACGTCTTTGAGAAGGAGGATGATGAGTGAGGCAGTTCACGGAGAGGCTTGGGATTCACGCCGGGTGTCCAGGGGATGCAGACTGCCTGTAGCTCCTTCCCAGTCACATGTGCAGCAGCTGAAGTCTGGGGAGGCAAGCAGGCATGGCTTTTCCTCCCCACTCTGCCACCTGCCAGCGACATGTCTTGGGTGAAACGCAGATCTTCCCCTTTTCTTTGACTCTTAGCAAGTGTATTATGCTTCTAAAGCATAACTATACGTTTGGCCAAAATACGATGAAATTAGTCCCCACCTCAGAACATTGCTTTGAGGATCACGTGGCCATATCAGTGCTCAGTGAATATCTGTCTTGGTGAATTAGCTTCATTTTAGGGAAATAGGATTTGTTGCTGTGTCCAAAATAAAGTTTTTGTCCTGAATTAAGTATTCCTAATTTTCTTTATATGGCCAGAAAAATACAGTGTTTAGATGAACTACTTGTTTGACTCTCTAGAATTTTCGGATTAGATTTGGCGTGAAGCTGTGTTCGGGTTGAGGATGGACGTTGCATCCAGGTTATGGCAGGTCCTACATACCCACATAGCCAATTGTATCCCACTGCTCACGAGGGTCCTCTTTCTCCCCATTTGCAATCTGGCCAGAGGTGACTTGAACAATGTTGCAACCTGTCACTAGGTGAGAAAGAAATCCTTGCCGTGGAAGGTTCTCTTCTTTCTGGCAGCCATTCCTGCCTCCTCCTCACGTGGAGATGCAAAGAGAATGTCTATTCCATTTCTCACTGCCCATCTCTAAAGCAGATTGCCAACTGTCATTTATCTCTTCTGTACTTTTGAAGTTGTTTTTTTTTTTTTCCCTCAAAATAAAAGCTAACCTACTTATTTAAAAAAAAAAAAAAAGTGGCATAATCTTATCCACAGCCACTTATCGTTGTTTCCATTTTGTGTTTTTCCATTATTTATTTTTGTATCGATGTATAATGAGCACAGTGCCAGATCATTTTTTTTTAAAGATTTCTTTCTTTATTTGACAGAGATCACACGCAGTCAGAGAGGCAGGCAGAGAGAGAGGCAGAAGCAGGCTCCCCACGGAGCAGAGAGCCTGATGCGGGGCTCGATCCCAGGACCCCAGGATGATGACCCGAGCTGAAGGCAAAGGCTTTAACCTGCTGAGTCACCCAGGCGCCCCTGCACAGATCATTTTGAATATACTCAGTTTATATATTGAGCAATTTCCTCATGTTGGTATAAACCCTTCCTCAACAAATCTCCTTTTTCTAAAGAGTAGTCTTCAGAGCCATTGAGAAGTGCCTTCTATCCTTTAGACCAATAATAGGGTTTTAACTATTACAAAACATTTGCAAACTCTTATCTCTTTAGCCACCATAACACCGTGAGTTAGGTCTGGGGTGAATATGAAATTCATCACCCAAAGAGGGTCACTTCTAGAGATGAAGGGGAGCTATTAATAATCATGCGAGGACAACAGGTGTAGCCTGAAGCTGTCCTGGGCACACTAAGATGTGGTCATCCCAGCTAGGCAAGGCAGAAGCAATTTCAGGTGACCAGCGCAGAAACACAGAGGGTGAGTGCTGTTCAAAGACGCATACCGGTCACCGGCAGTGCTGATCTTAGTTAGAACAGAGATTTCAGGCTCTTATTCTAGTGTTCTATTAGCCATACCCCATTGCTCCATACATGGTCTGCATTTTAAATATCCTAGAGAAGCATTCCCCTTTGTATTTATCAAACTGAGATAAAATAACCCTCCCCCCTTCTCTTTTTTTCTCTCCCTCTCTCTTATCCTCTCTCTCCCTCTCTCTCATTCTTCTTGATTTCTAAGCCAAGTTACTGACATTTTGTGAGAGGGCATTGACTGAAGAGAGACTTACTGTTGGGGATTAAATACCCCTTTAATAAGAGTCCGTGTCTGAAATATTGTTTTTATTAAGGATGGTCTGCTCAAGAGAATGGTCTTACATGCTTGCATTAGTGTCCTGTAAGACTGAAAACTGATTTGAAAGAACATCCGTAATACACCACAGTCAAAACATTTAGGAGCAATTATTATATTAAAAAGGCCTAAGGGAATTGGAATATTTCACAACCACCTCCTGGACCAGACAGGGTGAGGGAGAGTCAGATGGAAACCGATCCCCCTCCCTCCTCTTCCCAGGGTCTGTGGACGGTGGAGTTTGCCGTGACGCCTCCAGGCGCGGCATCTGTGTGCCGTCAGTTGGACGCAAGGTCTGGACTTAGTGTTGCAAGGTTTGGGATACCAGCTGAGTCCCCTACAAGCTCTGCATCCTTAGATATGCTGGGTTTTCTAAGTCTTGGTCTCCTTATTCCTAAAACGGTTTGCTATGGAGGGTCACTGGAGAAACACGTAATTACCATGCATAATTACCATTTGTTTTTTGTGGGGCAAACATTGAAGATCTACTCTTTCAGCGATTTTCCAGCATATATGATCCAGGGTTCTTAACTATTACATGAGACGATGGAGGTTTAACTAAGGCTGTGTGTATCCAGTCGTCACTTGTGCACCGTAAGTGTTATATGTCCGTTATGTCATTGAAGCTGGAGAAAAGGGAGAAAAACACTCCAGCATACATAGTGTGCTTTTCACAGAAGCCCGTGCATAAAAAGCAGCCTTATATGTGTTTGGGGCACACTGTTTTATTATTCGTTATCTGGTCAGAAACTGAACCACCCCCCAACCTGTAGAACCCAGCCTCCGTGCTCCCGGCCGTCGGTGTTCTTTCAAAGATTCCCCCAAACGTCCATGGTCTTGGCCTGTGCAATGCGAGGAGCAGGGGTGACCCATCAGTGAAATCAGTCTGGCATTTCCAGTGGACTCTGAATCCAGTGAGATTACGTGAGCAGGGCAGTAATCGGCCCCAGTCCCTCCTTCAGACAGCATTCCGAGGCCTCCTGGGGGATGCCTGAGTTCAAGAAATGGTGCTCTGGCTTTGGTGTCCAGGGGATGAGGCTTTCTGTTTCAGAAGTTCCAGGGATCTCCTAAGCATGTTGCTATCCTCCCCACACTGGCTCACATGTTCCCATTAAGGTCTTCTGACCTTGGGAGAAGAGCTCACAGACTCCTCCTCTCTGTCGGGCTTCTCACCCTTAGGCCACGTCATCTAAGTCAGCACCATCTGCTAAGATGCATTCCATGATCCCTCCTCTCGCCCTTTTTTAAATATGAAGAAACTGAGGTTCGGTTGGAGAACTGGCCCCATGTTTCACGGTTCTAGAGCAGGAAGCCCTGCTGTGAGATTGCATCACTCTGATTGTAAAATCAAAGTTAGCTTATTTTTCTTTAATCTTCAAATTTTCAGATGTTGTTAAAAAAATGTTGAAAGCAAAATCAAAGTAGGGAAGAAAGTAAAAATCATCCATACCACTAGTATAGATCGTATTTCATTTTGCTATAAATCTTTACCGTTTTTCCTATAGGGTTGTGTGTGTGTGTGCGTCTCCTGTGCAGTAATGACAGCGAAGAGGGTGTTACGGGTTTTACGGCTATACCAAATTCCTTTATGCTGTCCGTGTTTAATATTCTATTGTGAATTTTTCCCATATCATTAACCATTATTAAACAGTCTCCAGAAATGATGGTTGACAGCCTGTATAACAGTCCTTCACACTCACGCGTGTGTATATACACATACACATCATCAATGAATCCTCTCTATCTTTAGACATCTTGCTTGCTTCTAGTTTCTTTTTTGACCATAAATAACACTTCAATGAACATCTTTGTTCAAAAACGGCAGCTAAGGGCAGCAGGTGGTTCCACCTTTGGTTGAGTGTCTTGCACAAGGATGTAGCGTGTCATAGATATTGTTCAACAGGATCTCATCTCACGCCCCTGTGAGGGAGGTGCTCTTATCAACACTGTTTTCCTGATGAAAAAGCAGAGGGCTAAACAGGTGAAATGCATCATCGCCACCGACACAGAAAACTTGCGACAGAGGCAGAGTCAAATGCAAGAAGACTCTGTGAAGGTCAAGCCTGTGTCTTCTGCCTTATGGGCCCCCTCCCAGTCTCTGTTTCTGACATTAGCCTGTTAGGACTCCTTCGTGGAAGGGGGGAGGCTGGACACAAGAACAGGTACTTCTGTCTCTGGGTTCTGGTATCAGTCACCACACTGACCTCCCTCCAAGCATTCTCCCTCTAGCAGTGCTAGAAGTGGCTGGTTCCTCAGCAAGGTGCCACAGCCCACCAACTGCCCCCAGACTCACAAGTGCCTGGAGCGTGGGCTCAGATACGGCCCGGCCAGTAAGCTGAGAGAGCCCAGTGGTAGGCTCCCCCATCCCCTGCCATGTGGGGTGTGATGGTTGTGGGGCACGTGTGTCTGGTAGGGGCTGCGTGGGGCATCTCTGACATCTCTGAAGCTGGGCCAGCTGTCTCAGTTTGAGGATTTTCCTGGCCGGATGCTAAGCGACCTCCTCTGTGCCATCTCCGACTCCAAGGAGAGCGGCACACGACTCTCCTCTGGTTTTGCTCCTTAGCCCTCAGTGCATAGCATTACAACTGTCTTTACGTGGACAATGAACTCAGCAAAATGGTCTTGCGCTTGTCACCTCTCTCCTACGTGATCCCTAACCAGTCCCATCAGATTCTGCCTTTAATCCCTGGTCTGCACTCCCCAAAGACAAGGACTTTTGTGACATACTCGCTAACCTTTCCCGGTTCACACACACAGTGCCAGTGGCTTGTGACCAAAGGCTATATGCAAATTGCCATGGATTAAGTCTCAGGCTCCCTCACTTTCTTATCCCTCCCCACCCTGCTGTGGCCAGGACCAAATTCCCCCACATCTGTCTGGGACATTTTCCTATGGGGAAGGAAGCTATTTCCTGGGGTCCTGTTTGCATTTCTCTGTCGTTTCTGTGTTGCCAGGCCCCCTCCCTCCTCAGCCACACTGACTCTGGGCTGCGGAGGGGGGCAGGGGGAATGGAATTCCGTATATAAAGCTGTGTTCTCTGTTCCCAGCTCTTTCTGGAGCTCTTTGAAATCCTCGTTTGGACCTTTTGGTTGCTCCCAAATTATTTGAAGGATTACATAGTTGCTATTAACTTGGTCTTCTTTCTCATCAAAACCCCTTCAACGTCTGGATTAGTTTCCTAGGTCTGCTATACCAGATACCACAAATTTGGCAGCTTAAAAACAGGAGAAATTTATTGTCTCACAATTCTGAAGATGAAATCTGAAAAGAAGGTCTATCATGGCCACCCTCCCTCAGAAGGCTGTAAGGGAAATTTATTCCATGGCTTTCTCCTTTTCTGGTGGCTGCTGTGATCGTTGGTATTCCTCACCTTGAGGCTACCCTTTTACTTAAATCCAGGATGATTTCACTTCAAGGTCTGTAACTAATTACACATGCAAAGACCCTATTTCCAAGTAAGGTCCTATTCTAAGGCTCCCAATAAACAAGAATTTGGGGGCAATGTTATTCAACTCATTACAATTCCCAACATCTTCCTTCTTGTTCTGGAGGGGAGCCAAGTGTTGTCCTCCTCCCCTCCCTTCCCATGCTTTCATGGCTGCTAATCACAGGTGCACCAACTTTTGGACCAAGAGGAGGTCTTCAAGTTCATTCTAGTCCACAGCTGTCCAGAAGAACTTCCTACCATGATGGCAGTGTGTTCTGTCAGTACTGTTCATTACGGGAGCCACCAGCTGTGTTGGTGTGCTTGAAATGTGGCTCGTGCCGCTGCAGACCGAATTGTTTGCTCTAATGAACTAACACTTACATTTAAGCAGGTGCAGATAGCTGGTGATGAACACACCAGGCAGCACAGGCCTCCCATCGTAAGTACGATAACTGGAGGTCCCACAAGGGGCACCCAGTCTACCCATGGACACTTATGGCTGGTGGTAGAACTAAATCCCTAAAATTTCAGGGATCAGCAAACTGTCTCACTGCCAGGCCAGAATTTTTGTTTGGCCAGTGAGTTTAGAATATTTTTCCCATTTATGTTAAATGATTGACAGTAATCAGAAGAGGAGTCATTTTTCATAACTCATGCAATATTCAACTTTTGGAGTCCAAAATAAAATCTCATTGGGACATAGCCATGGCCATTGGTTCACCTCTTCTTAGGAGCTACTTTCATATGACGATGGTGGGGTTGAGATGCCACAGGAAGGATGTGAGTAAAACCAAAAATATTCACTCTCTGGTCCTTTCCAGAAAGAGGTTGTGACTCCTGCTTTAAAGCAGTGATTTATAAATGTTTGATTCCCCGGTTTCAAGTGAGAAACATGGGGAGAGTTGGGAGCAAAAGGAAAGTGCATCCCTGTGACTTGCCAGTATAGGGAAAATGTTTCATAACATTTAGAAATAGGATATGAATGTCCGAAGGGCAACAACTCAACTATTGAATTTGTGACAGATAAGTCAGAAGTCTTGTGTGCAATGACAGCCTCTCACTTGTTTTTTTAAGCCAGAGAGGAGAAAGCTAGCATGTACTAGTAAGACACTGCAAACATGCCATAGTTATAGCGATGGAAAAGATTCTGCGAAGCTATAGATGAGGGACTGCACCTCTGCAGGGACACAGATCTCAGTGAGCTCCACCACCATATTTCGAGGAGGCAACAGCATATTTCGGTTTGAAATCCTTGAGATTAAGACTTTGTCAGTACCCAGCATCTACCAGGGCTGTGGAGGGAAGAGGCTGCCTAGGAGTCAGGCACATCTTCCCTGTCTGCTGCATGTTTCTCTTTTTCACTCAGGAAAACAGGCCAAGATGCAAGCCAGTGTGAGTGAGAGTGTCCTAGGGATGGCATCAGAACTGCTTTAATTGAAATGTTAAAAAGCCACCCATTCTAAAGTTTCCACAGTTTCATGGCTGTAATTAGAAACTACCTGAGCTTGTGTTGCACTGAGTGTGGAAACGTCCTGGTTGGATCTTGCATGCACCTACTGTGCGCTTGGTACCTGGAGTATGAAGGTCATGCTCAAAGCCCTTCTGGTCCCTTCCGGCTGATGAGGTCCATGCTCCCATCACCGGCCACAGGATCTGGGGTCTAAGGAGGGGCTGCCCACCTGGCCAGGGAGGTCCTCCTTTGCTGGCTTCCCCCCTTATCACCCTTAGAAATGCACCAATTATGGCTTTTTTCCCACATCCAGGTGGTAACAGTGCAACTCAAGGGAATGGAGAACTTGAACCGTGTCCAAAGGGAAGGAATGTTGTAATTAGTGAAGTGGAAAATAGAACTGAATCTGGTTTTGACTGTGCCTGTCTGTTCCCTAGATTATAAACAGGGACCTCAGTGAGGTGCCCCAAGCCAGAAGATGTCTCCAAAAAAGTAAAACAAAGCAGAGTGAAAAACCAAACAAGCGCTAAACACACACACACACACACACACACACACACAGTGAAGTCTGTAAGACATGAGGTTTTGTTGAATTTTATTTTCTACAATCAATATTTTTCTGGCTATCACTCTGGGTTCCCCAGTGACCTGTCTGTGCTGTTTCTGTCCATGTTCTGAGTGACTGCCATGTTGGGGTCCGTCCTAGTTCCCTGGCACATTCCTTGTCCGCTTGGCCGTCTGCTCTCTTCTGTCTTTGTGGTCCATGTGACATGGGCCTTTCTCTGTGTGACAGCCAATGGTTTTGTGCCTTGGAACCAGTTAGTGCAGACATGGAGAAAGCTACTCCGCAACACTCAGTTTCCTAACCTAGATTGTGGAAAGAGTAATGGACAGTCCCTGTCCCCTGGTGAGGCAGGGATAGCTAAACAGGTGGGTATATGTTACGTGCCTACGACGATGCCCAGTGTGGTGGTGCTTCATAAGTGCTTATCCAGGATGAGTGGATGGATGAATGGACAGATGGATGGACAGATGGGTGGGTGGGTGGATGATGGGTGGATGGGTGGATAGGTGGATGAAGGCGAGGCAGGGCAGCAAAGTGAAGAACCTGAGATTAGAGTGTGCAAAGCAGAGACTCTCCTTTGCTTCTGCCTTTTGGAGTTGGGCAGATGTAGTATCATCTTTGAAACAGTGTGGGTTTTAGAAGTAGACAGGCCTGTGGTCAAACCGAATCCTGGCTCTTTTAACTCATTTACAAATCTCAGGATGCCTCCGTTTCTCACCTGTGTCCTGGGGACAATGAGAGTCCCTGTCTTCTGTGCTTGTCCCAAGGACAAGAAGCCAGTGTACTCCAGTTGCGACACAGTGTGTGCACATAGTATATGCTCAGTTAAAGCAGCCACTAGGATATCTTGCTAGTATTGTTCTTTTCTTAGCACTTATGACTTTTTATTGGTACCTCGGGGTCTCCCTGGAGGTGGGCAGATATGCCCCAGGATACAGCAGTGAGAGAGAAGGGCAGCTGGGGTCCAGATCCCGTCCATGCATCGTTGCTGTGCAGACTTGGGGACCTGATTTGCCCTCTCTGACCTCCCCATTCCATCCTCTGTACAATTGGAGATGAGCCTGTCTGCAGGGCCCCAGGGAAGATCAAGCAGGGAACGCACACAGAAACCACTGACGCACAGCAGTCTGTCCGTAAACGCCACTTCCCATGGCCCCGTCCTTACATAACTTTCTGCAGCCTTCTTCGGGCTGCTATCTTCTTGGCAGTGAGGCTGGGCGCTGCCTTTTACCCACATGCCCCAGTTAATATTTCAAATGTCCTGCGTTTCTAATTGTGGCGAAGCCTAAGAGCCACCTAATCCGCCCGTGTATTAGCTGCTCTGCTTCCATACGGGGGCCTCCGGACCCGGGGCTCACACTTGCCGAGTTAATAATGACTTGATTCATTCCTCATGCCAAGTGCAAGAACCACATAATCTGCAGGGCAGAAATAACTTCTGTAATTAGAAATGCCTGAGGGAACCCCCCACAAAGGGCCTTGTAGTGTGGCTTGTGGGAACCCCTTCCCCCACCCCCAACACCCCGGGCTTCTGATGTTTCCTGAAGCTGCTCAGACCTGGCGTCTCTAAGAGACGAGCTCACCCAGGGATGGCATTCCAGCCCCTGAGATGTGCCCAGCAGAAGCCCTGGCTTCCCGGTGCCCAGAGAATCCCATCTCAGTGGATAGGCCTGCTAGGAGCCCAGCCAGCAGAGGGAGGCCAGCCCTGCCCCCACCCGGCAGAAACTCCCGGCTGCCCTCTTGCTCTCCCTGGAGGGAAGGGACAAGGCCCCCTTCCCAAACCCGGGCAGAAGTTTCTATTATAAGGAGAAAGGAAGTGGTGTGATTGAGCAATGGCCGGTGCCAAGCCTGCAATTCCTCTCTGAAGGCCGTGGATGAGGGCCCTACACTTTAGAAACTTCCGGAGAGTGGTGAGGGGCCTTCAGAAGGTGGGGATTTGGGCTTGGCTGTTCTGTAGTTGAGCTTGTGGCCCAACTTTACAGGGGGATAGAGTCTTTCTGAGGTGTTTTGAGTGGAACATGTGGCTATGTCCAGCATCCCTATTCAAGCCCCAGTAGGCCAGAGTGGTTTGCATCCTGGGGTCCTCTCACACCTGTGATGGAGGTCTTCATATTCCCATTTGAAAATGAAATTCTTAGCTCTTGGATGACATGTAATTTGCCCCAGGTCCCTCTCTCCGCAAGGGCCAGGGCCAGGATTTCAGTGCAAACCGATATGACCCTAAAGTTCCTTGTTTTCCCTACAGCATGCTCTCTTCCTATATAAAATATGTACACATCTGAAGATTGGTGTACACACACACACACACACACACACACACACACACCGTCCCATTCCTAGTCCCTAACACGGGTGTTCTGGCAGGCCAGGCCAGATGCTCTAGTGAAAGTGCCAGACCCCAGTGACCATTTCATTTCTGTTTAAACAATGTCTGAAAGCAGTCCAAACCGTTATTCTCAAGTGCAAGATTTTTGGACAAACATCTCTCACTTTCAAATGAGTACCAGCCCATGGGAAAGAGTCACGTAGGGTGACTACATCGTCCCCGCAGAATAATGCCACTTTGCCTAAAACAGTAAAAATCCTGTCCCGTGAGCATCTGTAGCTCTGTCCTTGAACTCGTGTGCCCAGACTCCCCGCCAGCCCCCTGAGGATGCCAGGCTGACAGCCCTTCCCCCTCAGAAGCTCAAAGTCCCCTTGGGAGCAGAGGCTCAGCTAACCCATTCCATGTAGTGTGTGGCTTGTGATAAAAGAGAGGTTGACACTAGGGTGTCCCTTTGAGATTGCATCTCAGCTGGCAAATCCTAGTTAAGTGAACTCAGTTTGGGGAAACCCAGGAACATGTGTCAGAGCCCAGCATAGTGAATGAGGTGGGATAAACAAAAGTATATAAACAAAAGTAGATCTATCAGGAGTGAAAATCAAGCAGAGAAAGCCCTCCTCTTGCATCAGTAGCACACCAGAGCCCAAGGGGTCGCCGGCAGTGTTCTGGGAAGAGTGCTAACGTGCCTGCACACACAGTAGGTGCTTTAGAAAAGTGTAAACGGACCTAGGTTAAAAATAAAGCCATCTTATTTGCTTACAGGCTTTGCTCCTTTACAAAGTGCATCACGGGTTTCAGCAGCTCAGGTTCCCAGCCGGATGCCTGGTATCACGGGGCTTGGGTTGTGCTTCCTACACCTTCTTACCTAACAGGTTTGCCCCAGAGATGTCCCACCTCCCTCTGAATGCAAAGGCACGCTCTCCTCACGCGCTGTGATGGGCTCCTCTTCATGTCATGACGCCTTTATGACTTTTCGGACTTGGGTGCCACAGAGTGCTGAACTTGTAGGTTACACTGGGAAATAACCGAGCAGATGTGAAAGACAGCCGGCTGTCTGTCTGTACCCGGCAGGCTGCATCAGTAATTTCTGCATTATTTTGGGAAGACTGGCTTCTGATGAAAATCCTAAAACCCATACACCTCTGGCAGGGGGAGCTTGAAGGATGAATTCTGAGAGAAGAGAGGAAAGCACTCAGCGGTGACTAGCCAGAAAATCTGCCCCCAGCCAGCTGTGTGACCCTAAGTAAATTGTTCCAACTTCCCGGACCTCAGTTTCCTCTTGGAAAAATGGGATTAGAGGAAAAAAAAAAACCAAACCAGCATCTCTCCTGCCGTGGCTGTAGGGACTGGGGGGTGGAAGTACATGAAGGTCAGGCACATAGTAAAAGCTCAGTGGATAGTAAACTTGAAAAGGACTTCTCTATGGGTTGCATTTATTTGATCACAGAAGGTGCTTGGTTTCCTAAGTCTGAGGCAGTGCCCTTGAATTTGGGGAACGTGGAGGCTCTCAATCCATCGTTATCATTTATAGGATGATTCTAAAAAAAAATTTGCGTGTATGTGTGTGAGTACATGTGTGTGCACTTGTGCACATAGGGATCCACACACAAGCGTGTGTCTGTATGTAGAGAGAGAGTGTGTGTGTGTGTGTGTGTGTGTGTGTCTGTATGTGTGTAGCCAGCGTGGGACAGTCTCTCATATGTTAAGGCACACATGGCCCCCTGAGGCTGCTCCACACTCTGCCAGGGCCCATCAGATAAGCCCCAGAATGTGGGCGTAGGGAGATCCTATCAGCAGGTCCGGGCCATTAAAAAGTTTTTCCCTCTAGGGAATCCATCCAGTTGAACTACTAAAGCCTTTGTACCCGGCTTTGGACTTTTCTTTGGACTCCAACCTGTGGAAGCCAGGTTAGAGGAGAAGAGAGGGCTGGCCTAATACTTACACCTACCGTTTGCAGCAAGGAAAGGAAGAAATTAACCTTTATGGGTGTTCTACTTTTTTCTTTATCATCTTTAAAAATGTAACATTTATTACATAATCTTTAACAGGGAATAAAATATTTATGAATTACTGTTATCTATTAAAACCATATATAATTTATTAAAGTATCGTTCCTATTTAAATGATATATTAAATATATATCATGTACTAAAAAAATCTAGTATACTTTAATAAGCATAAAATGTAACATAACTAAATGTAACATACTACACAGTATAAAACTCATACATACATACATACATACATACATACATTTAACAGTTGGCTCTTATAAGCTGGTGGGAGCCAGTCTAGTAATAAACTATATCCTGCTTGTAACTGGTCCTTACAAGACTGCTGTTAAATTTTCAGTTCCTTTGTAAGCCAGTTGGCTTCACATGGGCAACTTGAAATTAGCCATGGTGGAAGCATTTACACCACAGAAATTGGAAAACATTACAAATTAGCTTTTCCCTCCCCTAGTGAGATTCTTGTTAAGCCTTTTTAAGCATAGGACAGTGTGCTTGGTATAAGCACATGGTATAAGCATACCATGCAAACATTATTTCATTACTTCATTTCAACTTCACTACAATCTGCGGATGCCGGCGATTCATGCCGTCCTGGAGGGCCTGGTGTGCAGTTGCACACATTGTTCACTGCACAACTCAGGGAGCACTCTTCACATCAGAGCCTGCTTGCCTCTGGGCTTTAAATTCCTTCTCTTGTATAATGGAGAGAGCTGTCACTATCACACCTACTCACTCTGAGGATGCTAATAGATCAGGACACACAAGGTCAGCACCTACTGGGGGCCTAATGGAAGGAAAATAGGGAATGGTAGCTCTGTGGAAAACTGAGACCATGCACCCTCTGTTAAGAAGACACTGTAGTCTCTCACTGCTACATGAAAATGCAGGGGTCCAGTGATGCTGGATCTTTCTGATGGA
This sequence comes from Mustela nivalis, assembly GCF_964662115.1. Taxonomy (NCBI): domain Eukaryota; kingdom Metazoa; phylum Chordata; class Mammalia; order Carnivora; family Mustelidae; genus Mustela; species Mustela nivalis. The sequence continues at coordinate 8,211,013 of NC_139037.1, forward strand.
ATATGAAGGAAGAAAAAAATCTAGATTTTTTTTAAACACATGTAAAAATTTCCTAGTTTTTAAAACACTGTGAGCCTAACTCATGGCCCTGAATGAGATCTCCTATGACCATCCTTCAGGGGGTAGCACCGAGAGGAGCCCAGGTGCCTGTTAACGGTTATCCGTGTGCAAGAATGGTAGCAAGAGCAAGGTTAAGCATTTCCTCCAGGCTTCACATAGTAGGGCCTTTCCTATTGCAGTTGGAGCTTAGGTCTCTCTCCTCAGTTTCTTAAGGAACTTTGATCTCCCTTTCATTCCTGTTATTTTAGAATGACAGGCTAGAAAAGTAACACCACTTTTGTGGGACTGGTGTGTAACCACCACCAAGGAGCCCAGAGCTGCTTTCTGAATAGAAGACACATTTGAGCTGTAGACATGGTTCTGAGCTCCCTGTGGCCAGAGCAGAAAGTAAAACACAATCCACAGTATATTCTCATCAGCCAAGAAGGTTACGCATCATCAGCCCCATCCTTCAACCAAACTTCTAGTTGGATTTATATTTATTCTGGTTATACTGCTGTATTTTTATTGGTTATATAGTCTAACCTTATGCACTTCCCTTAAGCTACTTCAGATTCATTGTGGGGGAAAAAGAAGCATATTAAATAAGCCCAGTCACCCCTTTGGCATCCAGGATCTCAGATTCGCAGCTCTGATAATTCTTGAACTACTGCAGAAGGGCCATGTGGTATAGCAAAATGTAGCGTGGCTGAGGCCCAGATTGGGATCCCACAATGCACTGCGGGCTTCCAGAACATGGAAGAGAAACTCTCTTGCCTGGTTATATAGTTTGTTAGGGCTGCCATAACAAAGGGTAGGAGACTGGGTAGCTGACGAGACAGAGATGTATTGTCTCACAGTTCTGGCGGCCACAAGTCTAAGATCAAGGTGTCTGTAGGGTTGGTCCTTTCTGAGGAGCCATTGTTCCAGCCCTTCCCTAGCTTCTGGGGGTTTCCTGGCATCTTTGGGGTTCCTTGGCTAATAGACACATCACCCCATGGCTGCTTTTTTGTTCACATGGTGTGCTGTGTGTCTGTCTCCAAATCTCCCCTTCTTCTAGGGACAACAGTCGTTGGAATAAGGCTCCCCTTACTCCAGTGTGACCACATCTTAACTAATTACATCTGCAAAGACCCTTTTTCCAAATATAGTCACATGCTGAGGTCCCGGGAGTTAAGACTTCAACATATGACTCTGGGGGTGAGGGGGACACAATTCGCCCCAGGATACCTGGTAAGGGAACCAAGCCCTGCTCAGCATCAACCATACCATGTTGTTCTCTTGACAAGCCCCTTGCACAGGAACTCCTCAGAAGTAACAGGAAATCATGTTTCTTGGTGCAGAAGAGCCCTGATCTCTTCAAATGTTAGTGTTCATGGCGCAAATAAAGGAAGAGTCGAGATCTGCCAAACGTGGCCGCCTCAAGTCCAAGCATGAACTAGAGTGTGTCTCACACTCACAGGTGTTGGTGAAGGTCTCCAGTTAGCTGTTCTAAGAAGCATATTCAATAAAATCACTCTGAATATGAACAAACTGAGATGCAGAGAGATGAAATGATTTGTCCAGAGTTTCCTATCAGTGAAGGACCTGGGAATATTAGAATATTTAGTAAGGAGGTATTTAATGGATATGTGCACAGTCTTAAGACCTGTTTTGTGCTCACTATAACAATGAAGAAACTGAGGTGCAGAGAAATTAACTCGCTTATGTTACTGGGTTAATATATGACCCAGGTGGAATTCAAATCCATGCTGCAGGCTTCACAAACCTCAATTTTTAACTACTATCTGCAGCCTGTGTATTAGGTTTCAGGGCTTGTGGCTCATCACCATGCTGCTTTCCCTTTATCCAGTACTCAGGCTGCTCTGCATGGTTGAGTAGGTTTTGCACTGCACAGAGGTCCTCAGCTAAGGGGCCAACTGAGGATGGAAACCTAACTTGAATATGAATCATTGAGCTGCAGGCCTGGCATTTGCCTGGAGGAAGGGTCAGCCTGTCCTAATTTAAATAAAAACACTGTGTGAGCTAGTTGCAGCCCTCTTAAGTTCCCAAGATAAAAAACAGACTGATTACCTATTTGCCTACTTGGATTTAAGTCACTTTGTCCAGGAAGTCTAACAGAATTCTACTTCCTGTCCCAGTATTCCCAGCAAGAACTTCCCACTGCCCCAACCCAAGATCGTATATATCCCTACAATTTAAAATGCTTAGTGGCAGAGCAGAAGAATGGTTATGGACAGCATGGGCTCCTGTGAGCCCTCTGGATCTGGCAGGGAGTTGGGAAGTCAGGAGCAGTAGAAAGGAATGTGGGTGTGGATTCAAGAGCATCTTCGCTGTCTCCCTACAGGGATTCCAAGTGTCTGTTGTCTTAAAAAGTCATAACCGAAAGAAAGAGCAACCTTAGGGTCTGATGGAAAATGAGGGAAGGGAGAAAGAGTGCCAAGGCCAAGGCCAGTGGGCAAAGCAAAGCTATGTGTTTGTAAGTGAGACAGCTGCTCTGGGGCACGCTTAGCATGATGAAGCAGGATTGTGCTTATTTGTTGAACCAGAAGCATAAATCAAAGCCAGCTGGAGGGGTAAGCCGGGTGCTATTGAAGCAGACAACACCCTCTCCCCTGCCAGGCCTACATGGTAAGTGGCTTTCTTTGTGTCAACTCATCGAGACCTTCGGATCTCCCAAGTTGGGCGTTGGGCAGGGCCCCTACAAAGCATGGGAGCCATGAGTCAGCCTTCTCTGCTCACCAGCAGCCCTGGGCCTCTCATCTTACCTTCCACAGGCATTTCTTAAAAAAAGAAAAAAAAAGGGGGGGGGGCTCTGTGCCAGACAGAGGAACCATCTGGCAGTGGAGTTGTGCTCAGTGGGGAGGGGGGGCGACAGGCCTGGAGTGAGGGGCACCAGGGCCCTGGGCAGAAACAGCAATGCCAGAGGAAAGGTCCAAATCAGGGAGTGGTGTCTTCTGGAGAAAATTTCCAGCTGGGATTTGTCAAAAGTAGGGGGGTGTTGATGCCCATGGCTGGTTTTCTAACAGAGACCCAGCTCAGCCCAGGGGGAGGAGGCAGACAGTCTCGCCTCTGAGGATTTCAGGCTGGCTTTACAAAGGGAGCAGGCTCTATGTGCTGAATATAGCTCCAGCTTATTTTGTAGTAAATTATTCAGATGTTAATTGCATTGTAAACAAAGCTGCTACCTTTCTTTCCTTTCCAATTATCTTCATAAAATGTGTGGGTGCGGGGAGAAGGGAGCAGAAAGCCAGAGTGGAGACCAGGTTGAGGCTCCCGTGTATGACTTCTGGAATGAAGGGGCCATGGTGGACAGTCGACCTGGAACCATAGTGAGGCAGGAAGCCTTGGTCCCCAGTCCATAACTCCAGGGTGGATCTTGGTGGGGTGAAGTCCTCAAATCCTGTGTTGCTGTCCCTTTCTCTTCTCTTTCTCATCCCCAACAAACTGTTTAGGTTCTCCCAGCAAGAACTGCAAATTATTGGTAGGGGGCTGGTTACCCATCCTGGGGCTGCTGACCCGGAGGGAAAAGCATTTATTGAATGTCATGTAGACCAGAGTACTAGGCAGGTGCTTTAGCACAACACAGACCGGATCAGCTGAGAATTCAGAGAGAATTTCAGCACCCCTGGTACAGAGGGAACCGGGGGGGTCAGGGTTTCATACCCTGTGACATCTCATTTATTTGTAAATACAAGTAGGCTCTTGTAGATTGGTATAAGAAGCCCGGAGCACGAGGGACGAGGTGCTCAACTTGGGTGTCCACGGTGGGATCTGAATTTACTGTGGGCATCGAAGCCACTTAAATTTTAAGAGTCAGGGGCGCCTGGGTGGCTCAGTGGGTTAAGCTGCTGCCTTCGGTTCAGGTCATGATCTCAGGGTCCTGGGATCAAGCCCCACATCGGGCTTTCTGCTCAGCAGGTAGCCTGCTTCCCTTCCTCTCTCTCTGCCCGCCTCTCTGCCTACTTGTGATCTCTCACTGTCAAATAAATAAATAAAATATTTTAAAAAAAAATTTTAAGAGTCAGCCTGCTTTCCCCTCTCATTTGCAAATGACTATAGTCCTAATTAAAAACAAATTACTTAGTCTTATGGTGTCGGGAGAGGGCAGTGCTCCTCAGAGGGGAGGCCTCCCACTTAGGGACAGAAACAGCCTAGCATATGTGGCAGAGAGAGGAAAGGGAGACTCACAGAAGACTGCAGACCCCATCCTCTCCATTGATCTCTTTCACGTCTGCTCCTTCTTTGCCTGCAGACCAGACCAGTGGGCAGGGGGGTTGTGTTGACTATTTATGGAATAAACTGAGCTTACTCATAGATGGGCCAGTGCAGCGTGAGGCCCACAGAGTTTCTTAATTCTGGGAGGTGATGTTCCCAAGTAAGGCCCTAAGGTAACCCTCCAAGGATGTACCGAAGAAAAGCATCCAAATGTCCCCACTCCCAACTTAATTAGCTCCAATAGGCATTTAAAGACATCATGTTGTTTACAGCACATCTTAGCCTTGTTCTTGCCAAATGATGGACATGAGATACACTATTTCCAGAGTGACTTATTCATGCATTCTGTGGAGTCTCCCTTTCTCTGTCCATCACAGGAGATGTTCTGATGGCAGCTGCTTCAGCATGGCCTTCGGTAACCCCAAGGCTGATCCCTCTCTTCTCTGATCTCTGGGGAGAAGATCGTGTTCTCTCTCTCTCTCCCCGCCCATCCCTCTGTTTCTCTCTCCCACTCCCTCCTTCTTCCTCCTTCTCTTCCTCAGTCTTTCTCTTTCCTTCTCTCTCTCTCTTCCTCTCTTTTTCTCCCAAGCTCACAGTTCAAGGGAAGATGTACCTTGAGGATTACAAGGTAGCAATGGGGCACCATGATCCCTGCCACCTTTTTCCTTGACACAGCTGAGTATTAAGAGGTGGCTGCAGAAAACAGGTCGTCCATTAGCACCAGCTGCCCGTGCCCTGAGGCAGAGATCTCTGGGACTTGCTCAGATGATTAATGCCATCTATAGGGTTTGGGGGGGGAGACCAGGAACCCCCACCCCCACGCCAGGCACATGTGGAAGAGGCCCAGGTACTTGAGAGACTCTTCATCGGCACTCCCTCAGTGCTGCATTTTTAAACATCAGTGGATACTCTTGGAAGTTGCTTTGCAACAGAAAAGCGTAGAGGCCAGTTGGAAGCTGTGAGGGATCAGGGCCGTTCTTGCTCACTTGCATTCCATTCATTTGTTCATTGTATACCTATTAATCTTCCCGACGCCCTAGCCACTGCGGTCCGCATTCAGAGAGGCCCGGAGCGCAGTACAATCTGATTCCTCCCCATGGGGAGGCCGCAGTCTACCGGAAAGCTTGCTAGACAAATAAACAGAGCGGCTACATGCCAGTGTAACCGGGGCCAGCATGGACAGTCCAGAGGGCAGCACAGAGGCCAGCTGGGAGCTGGCAGAAAAGGCTGCTCAGGCAGGTGGATCTCAAACAGGCGAAAAGCAGCCAGGGGAGAGGGAGAAAGTGGAGAGAGAGAGGTCTGAGGGAGCATTTAGGCAGGGCCTTCAAGATGGGAGAGGGGGAAGGAACTCTCCTGACTGTAACCTGAGAAAGACACGGCTGTGCCTAAGGGGCTATGTCCAGCTGCCTGCGTGCCAGTTCTCCAAACACAGTCCCAAATGACTGGGCTGACATCACCAGCTCCAAATAGGTAAATATGCCAGTGAATGGGAGAAAATGAATAAGCAGTAACAGAATCCTTTGCGGGAAGACCCAGATAGAAATGGCCAACTAACAGCGTTGTTCAGGTGCAGCCAGAAGTAGCAGCAGAGGTGTGGGGCAGCCCAGGGCACAGCAAGGGGACAATCGAAGAGCATCCAGTGAAAGCTGGATGAGATAAGCAGCCGGGGAAGCTCAGTGATCTAAATGGGGCTCTTTCCAAACACAGGTTTTGATTTGCATCTGGAGTCATTGATTGTGGCCTTTGTTCAGGTTGCCTGCTCTTTGTTTATTTATTTATTTTTCTTTCTCTTCTAAAACCACAGTGATAGCTGAAATGCGTCATAGCATATAATTTCCTAGGGGTTTCCTACCCATGATCCTGTGCGGTCCTCACAACAAATTTAAGGGAATGAGAACATTGTCCTGGACTTTTGGTACCAATGACAGGAATGTGGCTTGCTGGGCTGGAGCAGAAAACAAGATGGTTTAGTGGCTTATGCCAAACAGCAATCCAGGTATAGTTGGCTTCAGGTGCAGTTTGATGGAGGCGCACAGATAATGTCATTAAGGGTGTTACCTTGCATCTCTCAGTAGTGCCTGTTTTTGTGTCAGCTTCATGTTAGGACTTCATTCTAGTTCTTAAGCGTGAGCTCTGGCGGCTCCAAATTCACACCATCCTTCTTGTGAACAGACCTGGAGAGAAAAAGCCTCTTTGTGTGAACCTTCCATTCAGACCCGTGGTTTTACTCTGTTTCAATTAACCTAGGGTGCATGTCCTTCTGTGAACCAATGTCTCTGACCATGAGGATAGAATGAGAGCTCCTTGGCTAGACCCCTGAACCCCACTCGTACTGATGAGGGCTTTTTGGTATTCTCATTGCTCAGCCCTGGGTCACAACTTTCATTCTGGAGCAGGAGACAGGATCTCACCTGACTTGTTGGAACTGACTATGGAGCAGGCAGGGTTAGATCCCAGGGGAAATTTTAGTAAGATTCCAAAAGTAAGAGATGATGGAGGTGTGGTCATGGAAAACAACCAGTATCCATTTGTAATTTCAAAGATTTTATTAGCTGTATTGAACAAGGTAAGAACCAACAGATGGACTTTATTATAATAATACAGTTTATTTGATTCAGCACGTCTAAAACCTTACCATTGCATCATGTAATCAAAATGGGAATGTGAGCCAGATATTTTACATTCTCTTTTTCACCGGATGTCTTCCAAATGCGGTGTGTGTTTTCTATACCGACAGCACGTCTTCAACTGGATGCTATAATTTTATCAGGAATACTTGATCTGTATTTAGATTTCATAATATTTACATTGAAAGAGTAGACTCACCCACCCGAGTTTTTCCAAACATACTTAACTTTTTTTTGCCGATAACTGAATTAAGTTATTTGTATTTACATTTAAATTAATTGTAAAAGTAAATGAAATGAGAAAATCAGTTCATGGGTGTCACTGCGTACATTTCCAGTGCTCAGTAGCCTCATATTGGGCAGCACAGGGCTAGAAGATAAAAGTGCTTAGAACTATCTAGAAGTGTCCTATCGAGAAGAACCTTTACTGCTGGAGGGAATGTAAATTGGTGCAGTCGCTCTGGAAAACAGTATGGAGGTTCCTCCAGAAGTTAAAAACAGAACTAGTATACAGTCCACCAAATCTACTTCCTGGGTATTTATCCAAAGAAAATGAAAACACTGACTTGAAAAGATACATGCACTCACATGCTTACTGCACCCTTATTTAGAATAGCCAAAATACAGAAACAACCCAAGTGTACACTGATGGATGAATGGGTAAAGAAATTGTATATATACAATGGAATATTATTCAGTCACAAAGAATGGGGTCTTGCAGTTTGCCGACCTTAAGGGCATTATGCTAAGTGAAATGAGTCAGACTGAGAAAGACAAACGTCACATGATCTCACTTATATAAAGAATCTAAAAAAACAAGCAAAAAAAAAGTAACAACCAATCTCATGGATATAGAGAACAGATTTGTGGTTCCATAAGGTCAGGGCGAGGGGGGTGGAGTTTAGGATGTGTGTGAAGGGAGCCAAAAGGTACAAGTTTCCAGGGGAAATTTCCCACGGGGATGTAGTATATGGCACGATGACCGTAGTTAATAATACTGACTCGTCCAATTGTAGCTACGAGAGCAAATCTTGGAAATACTCATCATAAGAAAAAAAAAATTGTAACTATTTGTGGCATTGGATGTTAACTGGACTTACTGTGGGGAATCATTTTGCAATATATACAAATATGAAACTAATACAAGGTTTTATCAATTACATCTCACTTACAAAAGAAAAACAAAACAGCCAGACGCATCTAGTAGTATCTGGTAGCGTTTGGAAGATAGGAAGGGAACTGAGCACTGTGCTCCTGTCCTGATAAGAACTTAGTGCTTCATGTGAAGGGACTGACTTGCATTCTGATCCTGTTTCTGGCATTTATTGGCTGTGTGACGCAAAGCAAGTTGTTTCACCCTTCCTAGCCTCTGTTTCCTTCTCTGTTAGATGGGAATAATGAAACCCACTCAGCAGCTTCCCTGTAAGAAAACTGACTTGCCTGGAATTGAGCAGACACTCCAAAGCAGTAGCTGTTCCCAACTGCACTCAGGTCGCACACAACCTGTCTTCCTGTGCCCCTCCTTCATCTTCTCTCAAATGGTTCATTGTCTTCTCTGACTCAGAGACAAAGTAAGAAGACGAATTTACTCAGTGTATTTAAATAAGATTGCAAAGGATAAACCGAAGTAATCACCAGTTCTCTTGGTTTTTGTGGCCTAGGAGCAGCAAATTTTCAGCAGATTGTCTCATTTATATTCACGCCGACTGGGGTCATCCTCATGAAGGAGTCTGCTGAGCAGTGAGCGCAGGAGCTCAGGGTTTTGTACCTGCTGTGTAGCGGGCACCATGCGAGCTCCATTGCATTCCTGTCCAACAACGTCCTTCCAGTCTTGGGGGCTGTAGGTACTGCGTCCCCAGTTTTGCAGAGAGGAAACGTTGGCACAAGGACCCAGTGCAGCATTACCCAGCTCATAATGTGGTAGAGCTCAACGTTCAGGTTCCCTAACTGCAGTGAGAGCAGGGAGAACATGAAGAGTCCAAGTTGATGTTCTTTAAACAAATTAACCTTTTTTCTTATTAGCAGTGGTCAGAAACTCACGGGATTTTTGGTTACTAACTGACTTCCAAAGCCACTAGGTTTTAAATTCAAGTGAGAAACGCATGGGGAATGTTGTTTCGTTCTCTGACTGAGCTCCCAGCCCACGGCCAAGAGGAACTTTGTACCCAGGACCCAGTTTGCTAAAGAGGAGCCGGGCCATTAATTGCACCCTTTACTTCTGTGGCTGTCCTCCTCCCAACTGTGCAGTAAGATCTTTTTTTACCCAGGGAGGCCACACTCCAGATAGTGCTAAGCCCACAGGAATTTCATTTTAAAAATAAAAAAAGACATCATGGATTTATGTGCAAAGAAGTAGCCACAAGATTGTTCATCACAACATTGTCTATAACGGTGAATTAAAAAAACACTTGGGAATGCCGATGAGAGGAGATCATATAAATAAATATTGGTGCTTTTTTAAAGATGGGGTATTCTAATATCATTAAGCTGATATTGTAAAAGAATAATTAACATGATGACAAATAGCCATCCTCTCTGAGTGGATGGGTTAAAAACAAGTCACAAAAAAAGGGGTATAGGGTGTCTTTTAATTTTTTAAAGATTTTTATTTATTTATTTGACAGACAGAGATCACAAGGAGGCAGGGAGTTTGGCAGAGAGAAGGGGTGGGGGAAGCAGGCTCCCTGCTGAGCAGAGAGCCCAGTGTGGGGCTTGATCCCAGGACCCCGAGATCATGACCTGAGCAGAAGGTAGAGGCTTATTTAACCCATTGAGCCACCCAGGTGCCCCTAGGCTGTGTTTCAGTTCTGTTAAGAACTAAAATCACCTTGTATAAACAAGTAAGAGCATCAAGGAACACTGCATCGAAAACTAGAGATGTCCTGTATGGTGACCAACATAACATAATCATAGAAAAATAAAAAATAAAAATAAAAAAAAGAAATTGTTAGTTCTGGGTAATAGCATATTCTGAGTGTTTTCTATTTTCTCCTTTTTGCTTCATTTTGGTATGCTTTCATTTTTGGTAATGAAAATGTATGGATATTAGGACTTGAATAGGAATGCATTTTTTTTTTAAATTTTCAAAGGCACCATTCGATAAATTGGCTATAACATGGATGTTTTGGTTTTTAAGAGGTATGTGTATCAGTAGACAGTAGACAGTCAACAACAGCCATAGAGTGTTTATTATGTGGCCCCCACTTTTCAGGCTTTCCCTCCAGGAGATCACCCCCCCTCCCTCACACACCATCACACTCCTGGAAACAGGTGGGGCTGGGGCCAACTTCTCAGACACAGCCCCTAGGACTCAGGACACTTTTACCATCCTACAGAAGCATTTTAATTTCTTTTAAAATCAGAAAGAACAAGTGAATATGACTCAGCATGAATTATATTCATCTTTATATCAAGGCAGTTGCAAAATATAATTTTTAATATTTTTTAAGCTTTTATTTATTTGACAGACACAAGTAGGTAGAGAGGCAGGCAAAGAGAAAGGAGGAAGCAGGCGATGTGGGGCTTGTTCCCAGGACTCTGGGATTATGACTCGAGCTGAAGGCAGAGGCCTCAGCCCACTGAACCACCCAGGGGCCCCTAACTTTTAATATTTTTTATTAGGGGGCATTTGTGAGGGCAAAAGTGCCTGATGTTCCCAGAAATCATAACGTGTCCCTGGGTGGGATTGTTCCCATTTTATGGAGAAAGAAACCCTGACTTGGGTGACATAATTGCCTCCAGCTGGCACGTGATAGGATCCAAATTATAGCTATGATCTGTTGACTCACCACTGTGCTCTCGTTTTGTTTTTTAGCATTAACTTTTTAAAAAATGGTATTTTAATTCTTTTTTTTTTAAGATTTTATTTATTTATTTGACAGAGAAATCACAAGTAGGCAGAGAGGCAGGCAGAGGGGGGAGGAGGCAGGCTCCCCACTGAGCAGAGAGCCCGACAGGGGACTCAATCCCAGGATCTTGATATCATGATCTGAGTCGAAGGCAGAGGCTTAACCCACTGAGCAACCCAGGCACCCCTAGCATTAACTTTTAAAAGCATTACTTTTCAGTGTTTGGGTAGAGTCTTATTATTTTGTTTTTTTCTAAAGGGGAACAGAGCATTTGCAAAATCTTGCCCCTTTCTTTCATAGCGGACCTTAAAACCAGATAAATCTGCATGAGCCCTACCTTGGCGAACATGTAGTTTGTGTAAATTGTAAATACTTAACAACATGCACTGATGTCTTTTCTGTACCTCTTACCCGAGAAAGTAATAGTCTTAATGGACAAAAGTCCATGAAATAAATAAGTCTTCATTTATGATTGTATCCTAACTGGCTAATCAAGTATTGTTAGTAACCACACGATAGAATCAAATTATTCCATTTTAGTACCACCCCCAAGAGCCTGAAAAGATGATTGTTTTAAAACATTTATCTAAAAATTTAGTTATGGTTGAACAGGGAAATATAGAAAGATAGAAGCTAAGAAGAGTTGGTGGGAAATGAAAGTTCAGTACAGCTAAATTGCTGGTTGCTTGGAGTTGTTGTGTTTTGGTTCCTGAGACATTCCATAATGTCTCTAAAGGACAAGGTAGTAAATATAGAAGGTTTTGGGGGGATTTATGGTTTCTGTTGCAACTGCTCCACTCTGTCATTATAGTTGAGGAAGCAGCCACAGGCACTGTGTAAGCAAATGAGTGAAACTAATTTCCAATAAAACTTTATTGAAAAGGACAGGTGTCAGGCTGGATATGACCCATAGGCTTCATTAGCCAACTTTTGGTGGTAGTTTAGCTGTCACTCATAGCCCAGCTAATTCCATGGATTAAATACACATATCATTGTGTTTGGTTTGCCCAAACTCATCATCAGAGCCTTCAGAGCCATCATGGTGGGGCCCTGACTTCCTGTCAGCAACCATAACTTCCATCCCTAGGATGTGTTGACCTTTCTGCTCCCTGCACAAGCCAAGTTCATTCCCACAGCATCATCTTTGTTCCTACTGTTCCTGTCCCCTCCAGTTGGCTTCCCAGATCTAGCAAATAAAAATACAAGATATGTAGTTAAATTTGAATTTCAGGGGCACCTGGGTGGCTTAGTCAGTTGAGTGTCCAACTCTTGATTTCGGCTCAGGTCATGATCTTGCAGTTGTAGGATGGAGCCCTGCATTAGTCTCTGCACTCACGATGGAGTCTGCTTCAGATTCTCTCTCTCTCTCTCAAACACTTATAAAAATATAAGTAAATCTTTAAAAACTTTTGAATTTCAAACAGTTAATAGTACTTTTGGTATAATTACATCCTATGCAGTATCAGTACATACTTAGACTAAAAGGATTGTTTATCTGAAACTCAAGTTTAACTGAATGTCCTGTATTTTATTTGTCAACCCTACCCTAGAATAGCCTTCCTCTTGTTCTTTATCTGGCTGCCTGCTTCTTGTTTTTCTTGTCAGTGTCAGCTCCTCATGGTGTCACTTTGCTGGCCACCCTCTTTAATTGGTTCCTCCTTCCAGGCGCTCTCTCCCTCTGACTACCTTATTTTCTCCATATCTGAAATTATTGTATGTATTTGTTTAGTTGATTAATACCTGTTTCTCCATGAGAATAGGGACCTAAGTTCTCATGTTCCCTATCTTTTCCCTACTGCCTTTAATAGTCCCTGGCACATAACAGGTCTTCCACGAACATTTCTTGAATGAGTACTTGAAATAAATGAAGAACTCTGAAATCATATTCACCCAAAAGTTACCTATGCCAAAAGCAATGGGAATATGAACTAAAACTAATATCAGCTGAGCCCCAAGTGTGTAGCAGGTGTGCCCGAGGTGCTTAATCTCTTCTATGGGCCAGAAGCTCAGGAAAGTTGTATCCTCAGCTGAGATAAGAGGAGACAGGGCCTCATTACGTCTGTTGAGCATATAGGAGGTCTCAGAGGCAGTAAGTGTTAAGAATCAAATTGGGTCTTCCTTTTAACCCAAGACTCGAGAATTCCCAGAACCCTCTAAAAAAAGTCTTGTGTGTATCAAATGTGTGCTCACTTTCTATGAATTTCATCTCTTTGGAACACTCCTAGAAACAGAAGAAAACAAATCTGGCCGACATGAAAAGGAAAGGCCACCTGACTTTGGCTTCATTGATCAAATCACTTCTTCTTAAGCTAACTCTTAGCAGCTATAGAACATGTCAAACAAGATTTCAAAATGAGTGGCCATGAAAATGAAACAAAGCAATAGTGCATGAGCACAGTCTTACTTTTCCTGGAGAATTCTCCATCCTCAACATATGAAAATGGGGGTAGTACTTGACCTTGCTCCGATGTGGAGTTCACCTTGCCACCTTGACTAACTCTGTCTGCCTGTTCTCCAGCATGGTCCTGGTGTCTATCATGTTACCTTCAGAGGTTTGTGTCTTTCAATCTGAACAAGCCAAGAAGCCCCGTTTTCTCATCTCCTTTGTTTGTGTGGGGAGGGTGTTTCAGCCCACCGCCACTACATCTAGAAATTTGACTGTGTTCCCATGTTCTTTGTGTGGCTATTAATGGCCAAAGTGGGTGTCCTGTCCCTTGGGAGTATCCTGCCCCCAAAATCACATATAACGTGACACACACAGTGTTCGCCATCCGAGAACACGGATACGCATCTATAAACGATACAGCCGAACAATCAATCTTATGGATTTTCTTTTTCCCAAGTGCTTCTGTCAGAAGGAACACAAAGCATCAGCCTGTCTTTCGAATCCAGAGGCACACGTTGGACTACTACTACTATGGCTCTGTAGCCATAGTCACTCTTATGATATTTCTTTCTTGAAGAAGACACGGGAGATAAATCCAATGGGTCAAAAAAGAAAAAACACATTTTACATTCTAAAAAAAATTCTTTGAATCCACTGGTTCATCAATAAGCTCCTTCCTCCCAGAAGGTCCGAATGCCCCAGAGCTGTCGAGGACATCTGGATGGCTGGTGCCAAGGAATCACTGATCTCAAAAGCCAGGATGTTTCTGGCCCCAGATCTTCATCCCTTCCTGTGGACTGTTTTCTCAAGCTGCGTGTGTTTGTGCTGATCCTAATGTAAGGGAAAGGTGAAATATTGTGACACAGAAGGCTGAAGGCTTGTTCCAAGGAAGTGTTGAGTTCTGTTATTTCCTTCCTTTTCGGCCTCCTCGAATTCTCCTTGTTGGCAAGGCAGCCAGGAGTCAGGACGGCCGGGTTGGACCAGCGCTCATGTGAACAGTGTGTGTGGGGCCCCTGGTCCTCACCTCCCTGGCATACCTTCCCCTCTGCAGGAATGCTCACGCTCCTGAGGGGGGAAATTAATTCTGCGTTCTGTCCACATTTAGACTGGTGCATTTCCTGTGCAAACACGGCTGACATTTATGAAATCTAATTTAATAAATGTCTACGATAGAGCACTCATTAACATACCGCAAAATAGCTCCAGAGTAGCTCATTTTAATCAAATAAATTGTTGCTGCCACTGGGCTGTTCCTTTATTAAGGGGGAAGTAGCAGCACCCGGCCAGGGCCTGAGTATGTCTGGGGCCCCGTGTTAGGATCCTGCAGCCCCGGCCACCATTACCACCTGGGGGGCCTGTGCCTCTCCGTGGTTGCTCCTGAGATGAGAAGATGAAAAATTGCTGATCATATATCATCTCCATAAATCTTACCGACAATAAGTCATAAAACCTTGTGTCCTTACATATGGTAGGTACCTGGGGACCATGTTGCCATATGTGAGCAGCAGTCTCCGGAAAAGAAAAATTCCGTTGCTTATGAGAAACTTCTAGAAGTGTTTTCTGTGCCTACCGTGAGCTGGCAACTTGGACTTCCTCCCCTCCCCCCTCTCCATTTTGCTTTATTTTCTCCTTCCCCTCCCCACCCCTTGTCATGGGACTGCCTCTTTTTGTTCCAAATTACCATCCAAAGAACTCCCAGCTCACTAATTAGGAAATTTTGTGCTTTGCTAAATTCCCTTTCTGTCTGTCACAACAGAATGAGTGAATAATCACCCCCAGCCAACATGGGGCACAGGTATTCAGGGCTTTTGTGTGGGAGAACAGGGGCTCTTGTTTTCCCCGGGACTATTCCCAGCTGACAGAGGCTTGAAGCCTGCAAACTGCCCCCAGCTAATGAGAAATGCTTCTTTATTTTAAAAATTCAACCTGTTTTCCTATCTCTCAGCTAAATTAAAGGAGACACAAGAAGATGGTCTTTCTCAGGCTCGGCAGGGCTGGAGTCTGTGTTCTGGAGACACAATGAGATGGGGATCACTGAGCTTCAGGCTGGCCTGGGATATGGGCGGTGGTTTCCTTAGTGAAGCCGGTTCACACTTGAGATGTAGGAAAATGGGAAAGTGCAATGTGCTTTTCCTTTTCTTGTTTAGCTAAACGGTTTGATTATCTGTTGCTTTTCTTGGTGATGAGGGCAAGTATGGGAAAAATGTCAACAGGCAGGCAGAACAGCTAGCCCTGGGGTGGGAGGGTGGGGGGTTTTTATGGAGTAAGGCCTGAGCGGGAGGACCCTTGCAAGTTACCATTTCTCAGAAGTCTCATTTCCAGCCTAAGATACACATGCTTTATCTAACGGAGTAGAGTGCGTGGGGTCCGTATGGAGCTCCTCTGCGCGTCTTATCTAGACCTGAGAGAGGACACTCCTTTCCTGTGATATTTTATCCAAAAGTCATAAACAACACCAAGCCCCTGATATTTAGTCAACAAGAGAAAATACTTGGAAAGACAGGCAGGAAGTTAGAGGCCAAGTGGGCAGGGGATAGATGACCGCACTGCTTCCAGAAAGGGAAGTTGGTCAGGCAGGCCTGGTGGGGCTGGAGGGGGACGACTGAACTCCTCCTGCTCCCTCCATCCCTCCCTTCTTCCTCATCCTCTGTCCTGTGATGCCCCACAGGAAGCCCACTTGGGGAATCATGTGACCCCTGACCCGGAATAACTTAGCACATCCAAATTGCACACCTTGGAGCTTGGCTTCTCTCTGGAAACTGGTGAGGAGAGGGAGAAAACTTACCCCTCCGTCCACCAAGATCGGGTGGGGATGAGGCTGGCAGGAGCCCTTTCTGGCATTTGGCACCAAGCATGGGACAGACTGACTTTGTGCTATTCTTATGCTAATTATCTTACCAAGTGATATTTGATTGTTTCTATAAAAGGTTTATGTCAGTGCAATTCACCACAGACATTTTAAAGACCTCAAGATGCAAGAACGAAATGCACCAGAGTCCATTAAAGAATTAGGTTCTATTAATGTCCGAGAGTCTGCTGGAAGGGGCTGTAGGCACCTCCTGAGCCTGCTGTGAGGACGGGAGTGACACTCCCCTCGCTTGGGAACTTCTGCTAAAAATCAGGGAGAAAATGTCCTTCCACGCTGTGAGTTTTGGGCTCCTAACATGACTCGGAGGTTCTGGCATTTGGAAAACAATGCCTTTGCCTGTATTCTGTTTTTCTAACTTGAAAATAAGGGTGGTGCACTGGTGTGGAAATAAGAACAATTATGGCAGCTATCCTAGAAACTGGTATAACACTCGCTAGTAGAGAATGTGCCGCTGTTTTCAATCCTCTGAAAGCAGCAGTATGAAAAGCTTCATGATCTCTCCTCTATCCATCAAGAAATGGTCACAAAATAAAGTGGCTTCCCCAACTGTAGACAGGGAGAAAGTGACAAAGACATCCAGGCTTGTCTGATGCTTTCAGATCTGTGGTACCTCAAATGTTCTTCTCCTTTCTTGTCCCTAGGCAGGACCCCAGACTAGGGACAAATTTGGGAGGTTGGAGTGTTGGGTTCCTAAGCACGAGGTCTGAATTACTTCTCTCTTGGTTCTCTGTATTCATTTGGAAGACTGAAGAAAGGAGAGGGGAGGGGCACTCCTGCCTGGGTGATCTGCAGACCTCTCAGCTTAAAAACATGTGAGTCAGGGGCGCCTGGGTGGCTCATTGGGTTAAAGCCTCTGCCTTTAGCTCAGGTCATGATCCCAGGGTCCTGGGATCGAGCCCCGCACTGGGCTGTATGCTCGCAGGGAGCCTGCTCCTCCCTCTCTCTGCCTGTTGCTCTGTCTACTTGTGATCTCTGTGTGCCAAATAAAAAAAACTTTAAAAAAATGTGATTCAGGGCAAGTCACAATAAAAGCCTGCTTTTTTATTTGTGTGTGTGTGTGTGTGTGTATACACCCACATATATATATATATATATATATTTATATGTAATATATAAATACATATATACTATATATATATTTATATTTATATATACATATATATATAAAATTCTAAATGTCTGGTATCACCCTGAAGAGAAACAAGCAGCCAATTATATTTTGAAGAGTTTATAAAAATAAAGTATGTTTGGCATACCTATCCTGTCTATAGCCCCAACGTGATACAGAGCCAGGCACAGAGTCACTGCTCACAAACTCACAGATACGAGGGTGAAATGGGGCTGACCTCCCCCAGGTCCCTGGAATCCCCAAGAACCCTCCCAGAAGGCAAGGAAAGCCTCCCCGGCAGGCTCCCAGGCACACAGTTCAGCGGTCTCCTGGTGGTGTCCCTGTCTGTAATTATAAGCAGTGAGTAGTCGCCCCTGCTCCCATCCTGTGCGACATGTGGCAGCTCAGGGCACTCACAGCAGCTGCGACCAGCCCGGAGCTGGGTACATCCCCTCTGTCAGTGCTGCTGGGAGGGGACAGGTGCTGCGCTCTGGCATCTCCCAGACACATGGCACTTTGCAGGAAGGAGGTGGGCGAGGCCTCACCCATGGGGGATGCTCTGTGGGCAGCTCAGATGTTTATAGGGTGTGATAGTTGTCCAAGGGTCTGTGACTTTATAAATGTCTGCTTTATAGACAGGGAAACTGAGGTTCAGAGTTCTCAAGGGGCTGCTCAAAGGCACAGGCACACAGCTGGAAAGGGGACAGTCCAGGAATCAAAAACTGGTTGAACTGACTCCACAGCCCATGCTCTTTGTGATATGGCCTGGGTGGAAATAAGGTGGTGGAGGCCTTGAGGGGGAGGGCGCGGGTATCAGGAACCAAAGGCCTTAGAGGTATAGCACATGGGCTGCTTTGTAGCTGCAGGAAGAAAAGCTATCCCAGCTTTGAAGGCTGGCCGTGTTGGGCTGGGCCAGCCTCAACCACAAACTGAACCACTCCTAATTTAGGGAGACTTCTTCCCCAACTCACAGTTTTGTTCCTGGACAGCAGAGAAGTTTCTTAACAGCTAGAAACCTGAACAACTCAATCATTTTTCTCCTCTCCTCCATCTTTTCCCTTCTTTCTCCAAGTTTGTTGAGTTTCTATCTTGCTCCAGACACTGTGCCCAGTGCTAATGAGAGATGACAACCTGTGACCCACTCTGTCCAGTGATGCAGGGAAAGGAGCACGCCACTTGTGGGTGGGAGCTTTCAAGAAAGGGTGTGACACGCCTGTGCTCTCCCTTCCCCTCCCTCAATGACTGCAGACACTCTGCTCTCCCTGAGGTTTAAACATCTAGAATCCCAAGATACCACAAGGGACAACTGTCCAGAGGAGTTCATGGCCCTACAACATACCCTGTGTGCGTGCTTCCCTCTGTTATACGAAGCTGCTGGGATTTGAAGGTTGTCGCTGTGGCACACCTTTGCCTCTGCTGACTAAGGCAACTACATTTAGAGCTTGGCTTTTGATGCCGTCCTTTATGCCTTGTCTTCTAGCCAAACCTTCCCTTGCACAGTTCGGCTTTCCCACCAGACTTTGAGCTCTTTGGAGGCAGAATCCCTGCCTTATTTACCTCTGTCTCCCTCATCCATGGTTCAGGGCCAACCAGAGGCCTCCTGAACAAGAGATGAGGGATAGGGAGCAATGGGCAACCACAGAGTTGGCAAAGACAACACCTCGGGGCACAGAAGGGGGGCCTGGGATCGCTTAGATGGATGGAGTAAGGCTTTTGTCCAGCCACTAAGTGGTGGAGTCGGGATTCGAACTGAGACGTGTTGGACCTCAAGGCCCATCCTTTTGGCATTCCAGCACACCCCCTGACTGCCCCTGGATTGGAACTCCGTTTGCTGAGCTTTCTTCTGCAGTAGGCGATGCCTCATCCCCACAACCCCCCTTCCCCTGGGAGCACTGGGATTGCCCTTTAGAAACGACTGCTGGTTGTGCAGTCCCTGAAAAGGAGAACAACTATATGGAATGAGTATTTACTGGGATCCGGACATCTGGTCCTACCGTGGGCATCGTCTGCATGAGAAATCCATACGTTACTGATCTATAGAGTTGCATTTAATTCTCACGTTAGCCCTTTGATGTAGGTCCAGTTGTCGTCTGTGGGTTAAAGAGAGGAAAAGCTATGGCTCAGAGGGGCACAGTAACTGGGGCAAGGTCACAGAGCTCCCAAGTAACAGAGGTGAGGCGTGAACTCAGGTCTGACTGCTGCATGGAGGGTTCTGACAACTATTTGATGTTGCATCTCATGTCAGGAGCTTATGTGTGTGTGAGAGAGAGAGAGCGCGCGGGAATGAGCACAGCTCTTTTGGGGGCCGGTGATGATATAGGAGTATCTTTCCTCAGCCCGCTGTTTATCCAAGTTCGCCGCTTGTTGTTCTACAGGAAGCTGTAAGGACTTCCTGCTCTAACTCTCACAGATGCTGGCTGTGATAATTCCCATATTTACATACCTACAGGGCAAGGCAGGTCTGTGAGCTGCTGACTCTGGTGGGATTTCAGGACAGAGACTGATGGGTTCCCCCCTCCCCGTCATCTCTTGTGCACCCTCCCAGAACAGCCTCTGGGTGGGGGAGGGCACTCTTTCCTCCGCCTGGTATCATGTCGCTTAAGCGCAGCCCCAGACCTGCACTGAGCACTTTCATAGGCGTTACCTCATTTGGTCCTAACAGCTGCCTGGCCCGATGAGGACTCTTGTTAGCCCCATGTCACAGCCAGGAAACCGAGGCTTCACTTAGAGCAGTGCTTCTCAACTGGGGGCAATTGTCACAGCTTGGGGTGGGGGCGGCAGAATTATGACCAAGAGAGTAGAGGCCAGCAGTGCTACTGAGTGTCTTACAATGACAGGGTTACCAGTGCAATGTCAGTGAGGCCTCAGCTGAGAAACTTGAACTTAGCTGTGTCATGGGACTTTCAAGCAGTGGGGCTGGAATTGAACCCCATCTGTCAGGCCTAATGGCGCACTCCTCACAGTGGAGGACAGATGGGTATGGGACCCTTAAAGTGGATAGGGCCCTCCTCCTAGTGTCTCCCTGTGGTTGCTCACTGCCTGCTGACAGCTGGTGCGGCCTTGAGCACTGTCTCGACAGTGTCAGCTGACCCCTTCTCTGATGGCATGGGCCTCTCACTGTGTGGCCTTGCGTTCTTGGCACCAATATCCCTGAAGGCTCGTTTTTGTCATATTATGTTTTTTAAGCCTGGTTTCTATATTACTCTAGATCACAAACCTCTGAACGTGAAGGCCTGCCTTGTTCCTCTGAGGCTCTAACAGATAGGGTTCTTTCCTTCAGGAAACACCTACTCTGTGCCTGGTCTATGCTGGGAGCTAAATACACACCAGGGAAAATCAAAGTATAATACAGAATGAACGATTATAGTACTCATAGTACCAACGATGGCAATTAGGACTTACTAAACTTTTCATACCCTCCAGGCATCAGCTCTTATAACCCTCTAGGGAACTTATGAGATACATCTACTGAAGGGTGCTGGGCAGATTCAGAAGGGGATGCCCAAGCCTTCATAAGTGGTTGAGGAAGATGACCTAGAAGGGCTGGGGTCTGAGTGGAGATCTGAAAGAAGGAGTACATTTGGGTGAGGGCATCAGAGGCAGAAAGATCAGCATGAGGAAAGCCTGGAGGAACCAAACTCATGGTGAGTCTAGTAAGTTCTCAGTAAATAGAGACAGCATTTGGGGTTGATTCGTTTGCTTGGAACCCACAAGCGAATCTTGTAATGACTGGCCGTGTCCCTCAGCTCAGCGTACACATTGTCTCCATCACTCAGGGTCAAAGGGTCTCCAGGCTGACTTTTTGAAAAGAACTGGTCAGAGCCCTGGGAGTCCTCAGTTTCCCTTGCCCTGGCAGTGATTTCCAGGGCTTTCCCCAGTGTCCATTGTTGGGACAAACTTTGGGGCTCCTTGAATGACACTGTGGTTGGATGTCAAAAATAAAAGGCACAGGGTTTGTCTAACTGGGGAGCCAACTCAAGTGTTGATAACACAAGAACTTTAGGTATTTGGACTAATCCTCAGATGCAAATAATAGAGATATGATACATATCAAATCAAATTAACGAACCTAGGGGAGTTGTTTATGGAGTACCTACTCTGCTCTTAAACACATGGGAGACAGAGAATAGCAATAATGGTGAGATCCCAGACACCAAGACTTTGAGGCCTTGGAGGAAACCTGCAAGGCAAGCAAAGTCAAGACTGTAGTGGAAAATTACCCAATAGTGGCCGTGGAGTGGAAACCAAAATTAGAAAAGAGAAGGATTAATGTACAGAGGTAAGATCAAGGAAGGCTTCTGGAGAAGGCAGGATTCAGGCAGAGCCTTGAAGGCCAGGGGAGAGAGGGAAAGTAGGCTACTGAGGACATTTCATTAGGCAGAAGATAAAGAGCCCTAAGACTATAATACCTAAGGAAAAGTCCGAGGATTCTAAATTCAGGTCAGGTCCAAACTCCAGAGGACATTATGTAAGGTCCTTCCTTGCCTAGTCCCATTCTTCCTGGCAGTGATTATTGCTGGCTATCTCTGGCCTCACTGCTCCACCCAGCCCCACTTTACACCCAAAGCTCAGCACCCTGTAAGTTATCTTCAATCTATAGTCACATCACAGTTTTGAGATGTTGTTCATGTGCTTTACTCTGTTAGAATGTTCTTTCCTTTCTCTGCAAGATGAACTCTATCCTTCTATGAGCAACTTCATTGCTGCCTCCTACATGCAGCCTTCCTGCATTCCTGGCACTCTTTCCTCTGCTCTTATCCCATGTCTTATCCCAACCCCACATGTTATTGGATGCTCTGACTCACTCCGGCAGTAGCTTCTTGCAAGCAGCTTCCTGAGATTAGGACTTTGTCTAACTTTGTATTTCTTTCCACCTCTGTACCAAGCACAGGCTGTGACTCATTCTGAAGGTGCATTAATTACTTGTTGACCATAAGCGTGAATGGAACTAGAAACTGAACACCTTTTGCAAAGAGCTGTTGCAGGGACTTGGGTGTGTTTAGAGTTGCTCTGTCCAATATGGTAGCCACTAGCCAGTCATGGCTATTTAACATTGAATTAAATACAATGAAATAAAATTAAAAATACAGTTCCTCAGTTGCTAGACACATTTCAGGCACTCAGTAGCCACACATGGCTAGTGGCTATGGTATTGGACAGCTCGGACACAAAGCATTTTCAGCACCTCAGAAAGTTCCAGTCTTCAACACTGGTCTTAGCTTTATAAAGAATGGCCTTGGGTGCCTGACTGGCTCCGTGGGTTAAGTGTCTGCCTTCAGTTCCAGTGATGATCTCAGAAGGCTGGTATCGGGTCCCCTGTAGGGATCCCTGCCCAGCCTGGGAGCCTGCTTCTCCCTCTTCCTATGCCCCTCCGCTTTGCTCTTGCTCGAGCACTCTTGATTCAAATCAATACAAAATCTTAAAAAAAAAAAAAAAGGAATGTCCTCTTGTGTCCATCTTCCTGTCCCTGTTTAAACCTTCTTTCTCCTCCTTAAGGTTTGCTGTGGCTAATCCTTTGGGGAAATCAAATATCACTACTTGGATAATGCCGAGAACTGCAGAGAAATTTGGCAAGGTGGGCTTTGCTTAGAGTTATTCCTGCTCTGTGTAAATCAAATCACTCCCCATGGGTGGGCTTTGGGCCTGCAGAGAGCCCAGCGGCTGCAGTGTTCAGACACAGGTACCTGTCATGGGAAAATCCAGAGCCAAAGTACAGAGCAAGCTGAGCTCAGCTCCACGTAGAAAAGGCAAGCTTCCGAAACACCTGGCAGGCTCAGAAACACAGATGTCTCGTAGCTCTTAATTGAAAATATTCTGAATGGGCAGAATAAGGACAGAGCTATTTGAGAGTCTCCTGGTTTGTGTTTCTTGGGGGGAAAATGCCTACCGCTTCCTTTGGTTTGCCAATTCAGTGAAGGGCCTTTATTAAACCCCAAGATCAGTGAATTTCAAATACTATTTTTTTGTCTTAGAAGTGTAATTTTTGTACTTAGAAGTATAACGTAAGCCCAATTTATAAAGCATATTTAAAAAGAAAGTTGCTGCTTAGGTTGGAAGTTGTGAGGGGAACCTGGCTGTTTGGTTTTTCCTTTAGCTCCATCAGAATGCACAACTCCAGGGGGCAGTATTCACACTGTAGTCTAGGTTTGACCCACTTGTAGCCTTGCACAGAAGCATGCACAATTTGAAAACTGTGGTCCATCTACAGTCCCAACTTTGGGGAAAAAAATATGCCCACTTCTCTCATTAGTCGTAATAAACATATGCATATTTCTGCAAGTCTTTCTAATTTGTGAAGTGCTTTTTGTATCATGCCTCATCAGATCCTCTCAACAAAGGCTGGCATGAAGACTTTGGGTTCACAGACTCTTGTTCCTCCCTGTGCCCCTAGCACAGGGCACATAGTAGGCATTAAATATGTTATTTGAGGAAGGAGAGAGAGAAGAAGGGACAGTAAGTAAAAGGGTAGAGGGAAGAGAGGGAGGGGGGAGGGGTTTATGATGCATCATTGTCAGTTTCAGTTTACAGATAAAGAAACGATAAGAAATGCAGTAAATTTCAGTGACTTACTAGGTCAACAACGAACCGAGGGGCCATGATGCACTTTCTTCCATCCTTTAAAGCCCATGCTTCTTACCATACTTCACCCCCCCCCCCGCCCGCTCCCATTTTGTTTTTTTGAGCCGGAAGCCCATTTTGAGTACTTACTAGGCATTCTTTTACAGCACCAGCTTTTTAACATATGAAACTGTGGAAGAAAGTCTATTTCCTTTTGAGAAGGAATTTCTGGCTCCTGGGAGCCTTGACCCTCTCTCCCCTGAAATAACCCACCCCTCTGCTTGTCTGTCAGAGGCCAGTTGCAAGCCTGAACAAGGGGCACAGATGGAAAATGTATCACCAGGCGGAGGGGTAACAGGCATTCAGGAAACAAAGCCCACGAGCAGCCAGTCCTTGAGGGGTGGCTGAGCTGGATCAGTGTTTAAATTCACATGTCAGGATGTCAGGGGTATTCTTCGGCTTGTTCCATTTTTATAATGAAGCTGTATGTCTGGAACTGAGGGGGGGAATCTCTGACATGGGGAAAAATGAGTGATATGACATGTTTCTGAGATTACCAGTGGGGCTTCTAGTGCAGACTGAGCTGTGGTTAGTGGGCTTGCCACGACCATGATGTTAGGAATAATTACACCGTGAGTTCTGCCGAGTCCCAGCGGCGGGAACATGACTCTGTGACTTCACCTCCATCCCCACCGTGCACACACATATGCACGCATGCACACACACACGCGCGCGCGCACGGGGAGAGAGGGAATCTTTCAAAGGGCTTGTAACAGAACAAAGCACAGTTTTTACTATCACAAAATCTTTATGGATCGCTATCCTTGAGGTGAAGTTATATCCTTTATGGTCACATTTTGGTAGTTTCCTTAAATTATTGAAGGCATTTCGTAGGGCCTGCGCTCTTGGAACAGGGCTGGGAAAGAGGCCCCTGTCCCCCGTCTGGAGGTGGGTTAATGATGGCGCTCCTTGTGCAATGCGTCCAGGACACAGAGGTTAATAAAACCCGTAGCTCTTCTTCATGGGTGCCAGGGGATGGTTAATGTTCAAGCCTGTGCAGGACCTCAGCTTAATGTTCCGTATGAAGGATAGCGCTGCCAGACGACACCCTCCCTGGTGCCAACCTCGCATATTAGTACATGCTGGAAATGGGCTGAGCGAACCGGGAAAAGTTAGGTGCATCGCTCCCAGCTGGGTGTGATGGGCTGGCCCCACGCCTCCCTGGCTGCTCTCAGAGTCAGCTGCTTCTGTCTGCCCAGAGCACCGGACAAAGAGTTAGGAGATTGCTGGGGCACCTGCGTGGCTCAGTGGGTTAAGCCTCTGCCTTCGGCTCAGGTCATGATCTCAGGGTCCTAGGATCGAGCTCCGCATCAGAATCTCTGCTCAGTAGGGAGCCTGCTCCCCCCTCTCTATCTGCCTGTCTCTCTGCCTCCTTATGATCTGTTTGTCAAATAAATAAAATCTTAAAAAAAAAAAAAAAAGTTAGGAGAGCCTCTGCCCGGCCCTTGCTGCATCTGGGGTGTCCATATCCGGCGTCCCTCTGTCCTCCTCTGTCCACTGAAGGGCACGAACTGGCTTCAGCCCTCTTCTGGTATGTGCACATAAAGAGGACTGTAAGGTAACACATCAGTTTTGTGGTTATAGGCATAGGCTCTGGGTGCATGGGGAATTAGAGTTAAATCTGTGTGAACCCTCCGCCCCATGTGTCTTAGGCGAGTTGCCTGAGAACTCTGTCTTTGTTTGGCTTCTGCGGGAAACAAACCCTGAGACAAGGATTTGAAAGCAAATAATTTATTGGGGGAAGCGGCAGGGAAGGGAAGGCTTGTATGAATGGTGCAGCATCAAGTTAAGTTACCACAGTGGGCAACTTGATGTAATCCCAGTGGGGACCTCTGGGAGGCACTGTGGGACACATGCCCTGAGGGTCATCCCACCTGAGGGGCAAGGGAGCTGGGGCATTAGTACACCCACTCTATCAGTCTTGGCTGAGGGCTGCTCCAGCTCCTTCTGCCTGCATGCTGGTGGGCAGAGTTGCCCCCCCACCCCCCGGCCAGCTGGCAAGCCTCAGGCACAGAAATGCGGCTGCTGGTGCTTAGAAGTGTGGATGGCGTGCGCGGAAATGGGAAGGCCTGGGAGGAAATCAGAGCGACAGCATCTGTACCCTGAAGTCCCAAGTTCCTCTTTTCCAAAACGAGGCCAGCACCTCCTACTGCCTAGAGTTGCCAGGATTAAATGAGATACTACAAGAGCCCACTGAGTGTTAGTCATGATTCATGCTAACCAGAAGGATGGGTCCATTTATTGCAGTTCAGACCCTATATTAGACCTGGGTTACTTGCCCATGTATGAAGGCTTTCTTTGGAACATAGAAATTTTGGTCTTTTGGAAAATAAACTTACTGTCTGTCTGACATTATAGGGAGTGGAAGGGATAAATGATGTTAGCCAAAGAATAGGCCTTTTCTCTTGAGGTAAGAAAGCAAGGGAAGGAGTGACTTCCATGTGCCATGTTTACAGAGGACAAAGGGAGGCTGGGGCATTGTCTTCCCATGCGGGGGCAAATGAGTTCATCAACCAAGAGTCTACCATGTAGTCTGTTTGTTATCTCTGCAGGTTGCTGGCCAGAGTCCTTCATGTTTTAGATCACTGGAAACATTACTTTTGCAATGAGGTGGGGTCACTGGCATTTCTCCATTGGAGGCTGAGGCAATGTCCCTGCATATGTGCGTGGGGCCTCTTACTTAGACTTCACGGAATGCGGCTAGACATGCCAAAGGAAAGGCCCCTTCATTCCCATCTTTGGCCCCTCCCACAGGATCCCGGGATGATTTCCTTGGATTGTCAGTGGGTTCTTAGATGATGCAATCTTACCCCTTTGGCATGGTTATGGGCACTGTCATGCTACTGTGTTTGGGAGCATTTGGGACCTTCGTGCCCAGGGTACTACTCACCCTCGGAAGGGACCCTCAAACATGCTTTTGGGGATTGGCTTCTAATCTTCCAGTGCTTAGTGACGCTGGTGCGTGTGTTCACATAGTTCCATATGAGCCGGTAGTCCCTGCCGTCTGTGATACAGGGACGTAGGTAGGCGCTGAATGAATGAGGGAGTGTGTGAATGAAAGAATAACTCTGGAAATGCACCTGGACATGGGAGGGGGGAGGAGGGGCACCACTTTTAACAGGAAAAAGTAGGCTTGGAAGTTGGCAGCTTTCTTTACTGCCGCCCCTTGGTTGCGCTAAAAAGCAGGAAGCCAAGCTGACACTTCCATGTAAATCTGAGATTTCCCTTTTTGGTCTTGCAAATTCCATTCTTGCCTTGCTGTCATCCACTGGGGAGACGTCCCCAGTCTTACTCACAGTTAAGAATAAATAGTGCTCAGGCTGCTAAAAAAAGGAGAGATCGCAGCACCTCTCATCTCCATGTGCGTCATTTACTGACTCTGTGGCACCCTATCCTGTAAAACCGTGATTATGTCCGAGGGGCGCCGAGCACCACCCCATCCCTTCTCGGCACAGGCTTTTCAAAGAGAAAATTCTTAAAAATATATATAAAAAAAAAAAAAGAAAGAAAGAAAGAATGAGAGAGAGAGAGAGAGAGAAAGAAAAGAAGCTACCTCCCGACACTAAAATGCATTTTAAGAGCCCTTGCAAATCAGACGCTTTTGTCTGTGGGGTTTAACACATAGTGGAAACAGATCCTGGTGGAAAGTGCTTCAAAATAATCTCCTGTGTTTCTAGAAGTATGCAGGGATGCGTCGTTCACACTGTGTGCGCGGAAGTGATTTTCTTCATGTCGTTCTCTTACGTCCACTTGGTCCACGCGTTTCAGTTTTCCAGATGAGAAGCACTATGGAATGAAATCCTTTCCGGGCCCTAGAGAATGACATTCTGGGAAATCCTCCGATGTACTGGGGTCTGGAAGCTGTGATGTTTATGAAAACTATTTGGTTTCTAACTCGCCTCCTCATCTGTTGTTTTGTTTAGAAGTATTTACCAAGTGCTTATTTTATGTTAGGATCTATTCTGCATGGCATCACTGCCCCCAGGACTTCAGGGCTCCAGTGGGAGATCAAGTAAACCATCTCCATAGGGCATGACTCTTGGGAGACTCCAGAGGCCAGTGGGCACCCAGTCCGGCTTGGTCAGTCAGGTGACGCTCCTGGAGGAGCTGGAATCCTAGAGTGGCATTCAGGGAGACTGTGCTGGGAGTGGGCATAACCAGGAAGGGTGTTCCTGGCAGTGGTTGGGACATGAGAGAGTCTGGCTCAGCCAGGACCGTAGCCTCTCACTGGGCAATGGGGCAGACCTGATGCTCTGCTCTGTCAGTGGGATGCCCTCTGGGTGACTCAGGCTCCCTGGCTTCTCAGCCCACTGCTAAGAGTGGATGGTTCCTGCCCACGCATCCGCTTAGCAAACCCTGAGCTACCAGCCTCTCACGGTTATGGACAGTTAGGAACTGAATGAGACTGAGCCCCTGCTTTCTGTGGAAATAGAGTCATAGAAGCAAACCCCGAGTATCAAACCAACATGTTAGCAGCGTGTGCTGGCCAGTAGCCCGGCTCTGGGGAAGACAGGAGGCATTGGCAGATGCGGGAAGTGAAGTGCAGGTGAACTCACCTGCCACATCAAAGACTAGGACCTCTTGGAGCCAGGATCTTACCCTGGTCTGTCCAGATCACTGTGAGTGCTCAAGGGAGTAGAAGGCTCTAGCCTCCAGACAAGCCTGACTCAGAGGTGCTCCTGGTTTCTGGGCTTCTCTGAGAAGCCCAGATAGAAACCTCAGAGCTCCTCCTGTGGCCTTCCTGGGACGGTCTCTCCAGTGGGCCCTCCCAGGTCGGGGGGAGGACAGGAGGAGACACTGTTGTGTTGTCCCATGGCCAGTGAGCCCCTGCTTCTCTCAGTGTAGGAACCCACTCTGCCAGGCAGCTGGACCTCAGTGGCCTTTATCTGACCCCACCCTCAGCACCTCTGACCTTTCCCCTTGGGCCCCACTGGCCGCCCTTGGCCTGTCTCTGGTCTCAGTGCAGGCGCCAGGCCTGCTGCTGGACCCTGGCCAGGCCCCACCCAGTGCTCAGCCTCTCCCCCAGTTGTGTCTGGCAGGCTGAGAGCTCACAGGCCAGCCTGGAGCCTGAGGCATCGGAGTGATGCTCCCGGGGGCCAGCTTAGCCTGTTGGAATGCAAGCCCACCTGGAAGGACCTGCATCCCTTTCAAAGGCTTAAGTGCGGTCCTGAACTGTCTGAGGCAGAGATCAAGAGCGGTTCTCCTCTCCTTCTCCTGCTTTCCCAGGCCAGGATGGCTACTGCCTCCTGCTTACAGACTCTCAGACACACTCACATACACATTCCCGGGTTGAAACCCTGGATAACAGCTGCTTTTTCCAGGTGTTTCTGTCTTCTACGTACTGTGTCAGGCTAATACTCTTCATCTCATGTAATCCTTACTCTTCTCAAAAGGGAGGACGTGACATCCCCATTTTACAGGCAAATAAGCTGAAGCTCAGAGTCTGAATTCAAACTCAGGTTTTTCTAACTCCACCGCCCACGCTCCTAGCCATTTAACTTGGTAGCGATGTTGGGCATGTCCTCTGCAGCCTCAGTTTCCTCATCTCTAAAATGCGGATCATAGTAACACCCAATCTCTGAGGCTTCGTGGAGGTCAGATGCATTCTGTGATGGGAGGCACACCACAAGGCTGAAAGCAGTCGTCGATGAGAATAGACGACATTTGTGTGATGGTCATTCCCAGCAGCCCCAGACAGTGGCTGGTCCCACATGCGGGCACTTTCATCAGCTGCCTCGCAGCTGCCTCCCTCGCGTCTTTTGTCCCAGCCTCTGTTGTCTCCTGCTCACCTTACAGCACCTGACTGCTTTGTTTCCCTTCTTTTCTGATTGCTTTTGCTTCTGTGTCCCAGTTGTCGTAAGCCCCGGAGAGGCCTGGGCTGAGCTCTGTTATTATTTCTGTGAGGGCACCTGCCAGGATGCCAGAATGATATCTTGCCATCCTCCCCTTTCCCCCCAAAAAACCCCCAACTAATTTCCCAACTAATTTTGACTTCACTTGGATTGGCTTATTTTGCAGAGATCATCATACCCCAAGTAAAATGTGTGAAGCGCTTTGCCAATAGAATGTGGATTGAAATGCCAGTTCTGCTATTTAGAAGCTGTGTGACTCTGGGCAGCTCACTTAATGTCTCTGAGTTGCATTTTCCTTTCCAATTAGGGCTGAATGATCCCAGGGGCAGAATATGTTTTGCAAGGTTTTGGAGAGAATTTAGTGAGAGAATGGCAAGTCGTTCTTGGTATACAGTAAGTGCTCAATAAAATACTAAAGCAGGAGATAGTTGAACCAGCTCTCACCACCACAAGTAGTTTGGGAAGCTAGGAAGGCAATAAAAAATACACTTTGCTTGGAGAACCCCCTGGGGAAGATGGGGCAGTAGACCCAGAGCTGAGGATCCAGCACCACACTGTGTCCCCTCCCGAGAGAGGCAGGCCTTTGGGAGATTGCCAAGAGCAGGGTCCAAGGCCCCTTCAGAGCTGACCTCTGCACTTCCTGGTGAAATCTGCAGCTTTCCATGAAGGCAGGGCCCAGCTTTCTTATCGGCAGGCTCAGAGTCCGGGACTCTGGGGCTGGATGCCTGCGTGTGTAGAGGCTCAGGGTGTTTATCAGGCCCTTCCCTGGGGTGCGGGTGGGGGTCAGCTGCCCAGACTTTGGACACAGTTGGGCTTGGACGTGGCAGCTCCTCCTTCCCCTGGGGATACCCCAGCTCATTTCTCAACAGTCAAGTCCAATAAAAAAGGTTGAAAGTCAATTGCTGGGATTCCGCAAACGTGATGGCCAAGGACGAGACGCTGCTTGGGCGCCACGACTCCGGGCTCCTCCTCCCTGCAGTAGGATCCCGGTCAGCTCATGTCGCCAGGGCTGATAACCTTGGCCCCGTTCACTTTGCCAAGTGTTCCAGAGTAGTGAGATCCAAATACCCTGATACCTTGACCCAGGTCGCCTCTGCCATCAATCTGAGAGGAGACCTGCGAGAAGAGGTCCTTCTCTCCATTTCCAAGATAGGGAAACAGGAGCAGTTGGGATGATCCATGGGGAGGAGCCGCACTGGCTCAGGTGTGTAGCACTTACCCGGAAGCCAGCATGGTCTCCAGCTGTGCACAGCACTGTTATTTCACTGAAATCTCCAAAGGACCCAAAGGGACTGGGGCATCCATTACTCTGATGAAACTACGCTAAGAGAGCTTTAAAAATTGCTCAAAGTTACCCAGCTAGCGAAAGTAGTAGTCAGAATTCAAATCTACCCTTTCAGTGCCAGATGCCCCTCTAAACCCCAAACAGAAGTTCCCTGGTCCAGGGTCTCCTTCCTGGGGTACTGCTCACATTTGGGGATGGATCATTCCCTGCCGAGGGGCTGGCCTGCACATTGTCAGGTTCTTAGCAGCATCCTGGGTCTCTGGCTGATAGATGTCAATAGAAAGCACCCACCCCAGCTCAGGATAGGCAAAAAAAAAAAAAAGTCTCCAGACATTGTCAGCTGTTCCCTGGGGGCACAATAGCCCCAGGTGAGAACCACTGCTCTACACTGATGTCAGGGACCGAGATTATTTATTCATGAGTATGCGATCATTGAGATTGCGGTTATGATTATGAGGTCCTTGCCAGTGTCTAACCTGCATTTGGGCAGGTAACTGACACAGGTGAGCTTCAACATGTAACTTACATACGAACCAGGACCCTGTAGAGAGGAAAGTGGGGACTACAGGTAATAATGTCAGCATACAGGCACCACGGCAGGGATGCATGTCTGCCCTTGCTCCCTGCTTTCTAGGTAAAATGGCCAGAATTGTGACTCTGCAGCTTTGTATTTGCTATTGATGCCTTTGTTTGGGGGTTTTTCCTAGATTAAGGGCTCTGGAAATCTTTGCACTGGCTCCTCCCACCTTTCCCTACCCTTCAGAGGGACCCTGAGTAGGTCCTATCCACAGACTAGCTCATGATTTTCTTAAATTGGTTGGGAAATGGAAAATGACCCCAAGGAGTTAGTGGTAGTTTTCTTTGCTCTCTGATTCAGCTGAGTCAATACCATTAGGGTTCTCAGTGTGTTCACCTAAATTACAGAGACCTGATTTCTACTTGGGAACCACAGTCTGAGGAACCCTGTGGAACTGTTTTTAATAGGAGAGGGTGAACCGTGCCCCATCCTTTCATGTCATGTGATGATGGTGGTGATGATCGTGATGATGATGGTGCTGGTGATGATGGTGATGATGTTGATGATGATTATGACTGATGATCTAACAATGAGCACTTGCTATAGCTTGGTCTTGTCATAAGCACTTCACATGGATTATTTCATTTCATCTTTATTACACCCCATGATGCTATCTTTATCCTCATTTCATAGACTTGGGGTGTGAGTTTCTAGTAAGATCAATAATTTGGGCAGTGTCAAACAGTTGCCTGAGGATAGAGTCAAAATTTGAGGGCAGGCCTGTCAATTCCAAAGCCCACAGAGTCCTCTCAATGTAGTAGGTCAGTCGTCATCCATCTAATGAACACCTGTCCCCATTATGATGTGAGGCACCAAAGAATGGACAGGTGAGAGTCTCTCTTCCTGCCTATCAGGACCCCAGAGTCCAGCATGGGGGGCAAACAACCCAGCAAGCAGCGTGTTCTCTCTAAGTAGCAAGCAAGGAGCCATGTGGGAATAGGGCATTCCTTGAGCCAAGCCTGCATTCAGGGAGGGGGGCTCTCTAGCCCAGTTCTGGGTAGGGAGGACATCTGAATCTAGTCTTCAGGGTCAGTTGAGTGGGAGTTGGGCAAGAAATGGGGAAGAGAATACCAGGCAGGGGGTCAAAACTGAGCAAGGCAGACCAGAATGGTTGGAGACCAGTATGGTTCAGGGTAGGAGGTGGGATAGGCAAGTCCAGGTGAGGATACAAGAGGGCCTTGTGCCACCATTGCATGCAACACACTCCTACACACAGGCCAACACACACACACACACACACACACACACACACACACACACACAGAATTCAGCCACAGGCTGGTGCTGATACCATCAGACCCCTTCTGTGTATGTCTAGGGTGCCAGGGAGTTCTGACTGCCACTTGGGTGGGAACATTATCTCCCTCCATCTTTCCATTCCTCTTCTGCTAGAGACAGAAAAATGCCCCTTCTCTCCCAAAGATGTCCACATC
This sequence comes from Mustela nivalis, assembly GCF_964662115.1. Taxonomy (NCBI): domain Eukaryota; kingdom Metazoa; phylum Chordata; class Mammalia; order Carnivora; family Mustelidae; genus Mustela; species Mustela nivalis. The sequence goes on from NC_139037.1 coordinate 8,243,873, forward strand.
CTAGTCCCTGGGGATTAGGTGAATATGAATAGAGATGTGGTATGTTATGAATTTGTTACAGGGAAATTAAGATTGCAGGTGGAATGAAAGTTACTAGTCACTTAACCTTGAGATGGGGAGATTATCTTGGATTATCTGGGTGGGTCCAAGGTAAGGGTCCCTGTAAGAGGGAAAGAGGAGTCAGAGAAGAGAGGTGTCAGAGAAGGTGTTGAAAGGAAGATGTAACAAGAGGCAGAGGTCAGAGTAAAGTGCTTTAAAGATGGAGGAGGGGCCACAGGCCTAGGAATGAGGGTCCTTCTCAAAACCTGGAAAGTCCAGGAAACAGAAGAATGCAGCTTTGCCCACACCTTAATTTTAGCCCAAAGAGACCAGGGACAGACTTCTGACCTCTGGAACAGAGATTAAATTTGTGTTTGTTTTTAAGGCACCAAATCTGTGGTCATTTGTTGTAAAAGCCATAAGAAATGTCTACCTTCCAGGCCAGAACAAAGCCTGTACTTCTGGTAGGTGAACTGTAGAGTTACCAGCCACCTGGGCAGGTGTACTGGTGCCTCACATTAGGCTTATGTCTTGGGCCCTGAAGAACGTCCTTCTTCCAGCTGGGAGGTGGGATCTGGCCCTGGAGCCAGCCTGGCCCTAAGGAACAGAGTAATTCATATTGCTTACCATAGCCACACCCAGGACAGCTTGATAATCCTGGGGCCCTGAAAGGAAAGGGAAACTAGGAGGTCCTGGGGCCCAGGAATTCCAAGGATACATCTGTCCTCCCTGAAAAGTGAGCCTGTAGCTCATAACCAGTCTCCCATGATCATACAGTGCTTTCCTCTACTTTTTTTTTTAAAAACAAAAACTACAAATATTATATTCAGGCAGCTGGGTTTTTATTATTCCTACTGATTTCTAAAAAGGAACATTCTGGCTTTAATTAGAATGAAAAATATGAGCAGTAGAAATATCCAAATATCACACGGCCTCATTATTTACACCACTGATTTCGACAGGCAGTTAAACAGAGAGTAAGACATGGGCTCTGCACTATTTAAAGAACAAAGCGACATTAATCTACTTCGAACTCTGCACACATTGACGGGACCCTGCATTTCCCTTTCCGAGGGCAAGAACTGTGGTAAAGGCTCAGTGCCTGTGGCCTTGCTGTTTGTGGCAGAGCTGGGTTGCAAAACCAAGGAGAGGACCTTTTCCTGAACACCCTGTGTCAGGACACTCAGGAAGGGCCTCTCACCCTTTTGCTCACTGAATCCTGGCAATTTACCTACAGGAGATAAGCATTTTAGTTCCAGTTTCACAAAGAAGTGAATGGGCCTCAGAGAGGACTAGTGACATAGGCCACCACGTGGCCACGGGGTGGGATGTTTGGGCAAGGCCGGCTGGCCCCTGAGGGCGCATGCTCTTCTTCATTGGGGTAGAAGAGACTCAGGGCCCTGCTGCCCCGAGCTGTGGACAGCAGGGTGCTTACCCCTGTGCAGGAAGTGCTTCCCAAACTTGGCTACACATTAGAATCACCCAGGGAGCTTTAAGAACCCGATGCCTGGGTTGCACCCCAGACCTATTAAATCAGGATGTCTGGGGGTGGGAGGCAGGCATCAATGCTTTTTAGAGATCCCCAGATGACTCCAAAATGCAGCCAAGTTGTGGAACCACTTTTTTCCTATGCGGTCTCTCGCTGAGATCCCCTAAACACCCTGTGAAGGAACTAGTAGTACTGACCCATTCTAAAGAAGAGGAAGCTGAGTGACATCCATCCAGCTGGGGTTTGAACCAGAACATTCTAGAACCCTTGTGTTTAACCACTGCACTACAGTATCTTCCTAGTGGGATATTGATAGTAGGTCCAAAGAGGTGTTTTCTAGAAGAATGCATTGTACCTTAGGGATATATAAAAATTGAGTCAAGTTTTTTTTGTTTCTTTTTTTTTCCCCTTTCCCATCTGGGCTTTCCAATTCATTGAATGATGGTGAAGGTGTAACTCTTTTTGTTGTGAGCATCCCTGTTTTCCTCCAGAGTTTTAAACCCTTAATTGAATCTGCTCAAACCTATATGTTGTCTTTCACAGCTACAGCAGCTCCATGGGGCAGGTCTAGGTAGACCTGAGTGGGCCCTGCAGACCCAGGAGGGCTTCTGCTTCCAAGGCCCCCTAGGAGTGTGGCCTCCTGGTGTCCCTAACCCTGACCTGTGTCCCGCCGGCTGTGTCCCTCAGGACAAGCTCCTTCTCTGGAGTTTCCCGAGTTTTCAGAATGGTGCATAGGGTACTCCATGCACAAGAGATTCAGGTCATTTCCTCTTTTAACTCATAACCAATGGAGACATGTCTGATGTCTTCAAGACTCCAAGACACTGAGGCAAAGCCTCCCCTTAGGAGGCTGGGTGCAGTCTGTAAACAACCAGGGAGCATTTGCTGCTAGCTCTCACTTCCCTCTCACTACCTTCTCTCCCTCTGCCTCCATTCTTCTCATCTGTCTGTCTAGTTCTCCTTCTTAGTGAGCCTCTCTTCATCTCTCGTCATTCCCAGGCCATGGCTCCCCTCCTGTATAAGTTTCCTCTTGCTGCTGTAACAAATCATCATATACATAGGGGCTTAACCCAATTCATATTTATTCTCTCATAGTGTGGAGACCAGCAGTCCAAAATCAGTGTGCTGGCAAGGTCAGTTGCCACCTCTCTCCAAGCTGGCGGGGTGAGCTGGCAATCCTTGGTGTTCCATGATGTGCAGAAACATCACCCTATCTCTGCTTCCGTGTCACATGGCGTTTGTTCTCTCTCTCCCCAGTGTGTTTCCCTTTGTCTTCATATAGCCCTTTTATAATGATACTTGTCTGTGGATTAGGGCCTACCCCAATCCAGTATGATGTCACTTAACCAATTACAACATCAAAGCTCCTATTTCCAAATAAGATCACATTCCGAGACTCCAGTGGACATGAACTTTGGGAGGACACAGCTGAGCCCAGTATGCCTGCTCTCTGTCTTGCCAAAGCAGTACAGCTCAGCTGTGTGGTCTTCCAAAGTGCATATTGGATCACGTCACCCATCTGTCAATAACCTGTTTCCCTTAGAATAATATCTAACCCTTGACCTAGCCTCCTGGCTCCTACAAGGTTAGGCTTTGGCTCCCTCTTCAGCCTCCCCTTCAGCTCTGCTGCCCACCGCCCCAGCCTCATACTGTGCCGTGTCCACACCTCCACACTCCTGCTGTGGTTCAGCCTGGAGGACCCTCACTTCAGCCCTGGCTCCTTGTTCCTTCAGATCTCAGCTCCCATGTTGCCTCTTCATAAATTCCTTCCCAGACCATTCTATCTAAAATAGCGTATTTTATTCTTTCTCATACTTTGTAATGTGATTTTTTTTTAAATTTCTTTTTAGCGTAACAGTATTCATTGTTTTTGCACCACACCCAGTGCTCCATGCAATATATGCCCTCCATAATACCCACCACCTGGCTCCCCCAGCCTCCCACCCCCCACCCCTTCAAAACACTCAGATTGTTTTTCAGAGTCCATAGTCTCTCATGGTTCATCTTCCCTTCCAATTTCCCTCAACTCCCTTCTCCTCTCCATCTCCCCATGTCCTCCATGTTATTTGTTATGCTCCACAAATAAGTGAAACCATATGATAATTGACTCTCTCTGCTTGACTTATTTTACTCAGCATAATCTTTTCCAGTCCCATCTATGTTGATAAAAAAGTTGGGTATTCATCCTTTCTGATGGAGGCTTAATACTCCATAGTGTATAGGGACTACATCGACCACATCTTCCTTATCCATTCGTCCGTTGAAGGCCACCTTGGTTCTTTCCACAGTTTGGTGAACGTGGCCACTGCTGCTATAAACATTGGGGTACTGATGGCCCTTCTTTTCACTACATCTGTATCTTTGGGGTAAATACCCAGTAGTGCAATTGCTGGGTCATAGGGAAGCTCTATTTTTAATTTCTTAAGGAATCTCCACACTGTTCTCCAAAGAGGCTGCACCAAGTGTAAGAGGGTTCCCTTTTCTCCACATCCTCTCCAACACATGTTGTTTCCTGTCTTGCTAAATTTGGCCATTCTAACTGGTATGAGGTGGTATCTCAATGTGGTTTTAATTTGAATCTCCCTGATGGCTAGTGATGATGAACATTTTTTCACGTGTCTGATAGCCATTTGTATGTCTTCATTGGAGAAGTGTCTGTTCATGTCTTCTGTCCATTTTTTGACATGATTATCTCTTGTGTGTGTGTTGAGTTTGAGAAGTTCTTTATAGATCCTGGAGATCAACTTTTGTCTGTACTGCCATTTGCAAATATCTTCTCCCATTCTTTGGGTTGCCATTCTGATCAAAATTCCACCAGTATTTTTCAAAGAGCTGGAGCAAATAATCCTAAAATTTGTATGGAATCAGAAGAGACCCTGAGTTGCTAAGGAAATGTTGAAAAGAAAAACAAAACTGGCGGCATCACGTTACCTGATTTCAAGCTTTGCTACAATGCTGTGATCAGCAAGACAGCCTGGTACTGACATAAAAACAGACACATAGACCAGAGGAACAGAGTAGAGAGCCCAGATATGGACACTCAACTCTATGGTCAAATAATCTTCAACAAAGCAGGAAAAAATATACAGTGGAAAAAAGACAGTCTCTTCAATAAATGGTGCTGGGAAAATTGGACAGCTATATGTAGGAGAATGAAACTCGACCATTCTCTTACACCATACACAAAGATAAACTCGAAATGGATAAAAGACCTCAACATGAGACAGGAATCCATCAGAATCCTAGAGGAGAACATAGGCAGTAACCTCTTTGGTATCAGCCACAGCAACTCCTTTCAAGATATGTCTCCAAAGGCATAGGAAACAAAAGCGAAGATGAACTTTTGGGACTTCATCAAGATCAAAAGCGTCTGCATAGCAAAGGAAATAGTCAACAAAACAAAGAGGCAACCCGCGGAATGTGATGTGATTTTGTTCAGGACACTTATCACCATGTGAAATGATTTTTTCCTCCTCTGTGGCACATTCGTTGTCTTCTCCGTCATGGTTTCTCTCTGGTTTGTGGCGGTGTTTCCAAGGCACAGAGGAAGAACAGGGAAAATGCCCCACTCGTTCCAGGACCTTGCCCTGAGTTCCCCTCTTTCATCCGCTCAGCTCGTCTGAGTCCTTACCATGTATCAGCCGCTATCCTAGCTGCTGGGTGGTTGAAGCCACTGTCGGGGGCCTTGCCTTCTAGAGAGTGACTAGCAGTAGGCATGTGTATATATACTCAAGGCTTTCTGCAGCGTGTTGAATGTGGCCTCTAAACTTTCCAATCATACTCAGCTCAAACCTTGCTTTTGTAGCTAATGAAGCCAACATTTCTGGACTTTCAATTCCCCTGGGGCTCAGCACTTCTGGAACGCTAGTTGAAGCTCCTTCTGTCTCAGTGACTTTGCTTCTTTGGTCTGGTCTTAGGCCACTGCGTTCATTTTCTCTGGGTGAAGTAGGATCAGAGATAAGGGGCCACTGTGGGGGCACAGAAGGAGCCCTGGACGTGGAGACCGAACACCTGGCTCTCAGTTCAAGGCGTGATGCTCTGTGGCCCTGCAGGGTCACCTGTATAGCCTTGAAGGGTCACCTGCTTTGTTCATATCTGCCCCAAGGCTTTTTCTCAAGCCTGATCTGTTGTTTTTGTTTTTGACAAATTACTAATTTGCTACATCACTATTCTTACTCTCATTACTAATTCGGTGTAATTTGCTAACTTGCTAGTCTTCAGTGCCTAGAATAGTGGTTCTCCAATTTGTCTGCACAGTAGAATCACCCAGAAATCTTTTCTAATTCCCCAAACCCAGGCCAGGCCAGGCGGATCTCAGTCTCTGGGGGTGAGACACAGACAATAGTGTGTTTTGAGGTTTGCAAATATGCAGGCAGGTTTGGGGATCATTCACTTAGAACAGAGGTCGGCAAACTTTTTGTAAAGGCCTGAGAGTAAGTATTTTCAGCCTTGTAGGCTAGGCGGTCTCTTTCACAACTGCTCGACTCCACGTAGTCGAGCATGAACGTGGTCATAGACAGCACGTGAATGGAGGAACATAACTGTGTTCCAATAAAACTTATTACTAGAAGCAGGCAGGGGACCATATTTGGCCCCCAGGTCACAGTTTGAGGACCCCTGGCCTAGAACAGTTTCTGGCACGATATCTATCAGTTGGGAGAATGAATAAATGTAATGAGCATTTAATAATCACCTACTATATATTCGGTTCTATGCTGTGTGCTGGGATTTAAAGAACGTGTACCCTGTCTGTTTGGGGAAACAGAGCTGTAAACAAATAATCAAAATGCAGTGAGACAGACAAAGTAAAAGATGTATGAGCCAGCCGCCAGGGAGGCCCAGGGGAGGGAGGAACCAATTTGGCCTGTGGGATAAGGAGGAAGTCAGGGAGAGCCTCCCAGCAGAAAAGACTTTTAAACAGAGTCTCGGAGGAAGGTTTTCAGTCTGACTCCTGGCTGCCAGGAATAGAGATCCAATCAAGTTACCGCAAGAATGGAAGGAGGCTGTTTTCCCTCCCAGGCCCAGTCTAGTCTGGATGGGGTCTGTGGCAGCCCTGAGCCAGACCCTTTCCAACTCCTGTCTTCTCTCTGGGTTCTTGCTTTAGTTTTCTCTCTTTCTCAAGAACTATATGCACGACTGTATAGAGCACATGATTAATTTCCTTATCTGGAGAACGGGGAACATCACAAACTTACTTCAGAGAGCGTTTCTGTGCAGCTAAAATGAGGGAAAACATGCAAGGTAGTTGGGACTGTACTTGGCACCTGTAAACACTCGAAACTGTGATCGTGACCCCAGTTCTTACTATCTTCACTATCACCAATCACTTCTTCTGTTTGTTTATTGTTTTGAAAGTTCTCCTGGCCCTGCAACCGTCTAGCCCCTCTATAAATGCCACCTTCTACTTTAGATCCTGCCCCTGCCAGCTCAGGCTTTTCATGTCATCCGGCTGGCCAGGTACCCTTGCCCCAGCTCACCAGGTTGCCTCTGAATGGACTTCCCTTCAGTATGGGGTCCCCCTTGACCTAGTCCCATGGTTATGAGGAGGGTGCTGACACACAGGTGGCTATTTGGGCTGGGTCTGTCCCCCAAAGAAAGGGTTGCCCAGAGGTGACAGGTTGTGACTACTAGCACAGAGGACTAGTTGGGGAGAAGGTCTATCAAGGGAACTCTGTGAAGTCTGTGGTCTCCTTGCACTCTCCTCTCCGTCCAGAGAGCCTGGGTTCATGGTCCTAGCTCCATCAGATGCGGCAGAGGGGCTCAGCATCCCAACCTCTGCAGCCTTGTCTGGGCATCCTGCGCTCCAGAAACCGGCTAGCCCTGGGTGTTGGCCAGCTATGCATGTGAGCCCTGGCCCCCTGGCCCAGCCCTGCAAGGGACTAGCCAGCCCCCAAAGAAATCAGTTTGGAGTCAAGTCAGAAGGTACAGCCCAAGGACTGTCAAAGCCTTTGTTTGTTCCCATCTGCGAGCCCCGGCTGCCAAAACATATTGGGGGTATAATGAGAAATAACGGAATCAAAATAATGTCAAGGAAATAAGTGCTGAAGAGGATAATCAACATCCTTTCTGAATGGATTTCCTGCCAGGGAGACGGGAGCAGAGGGAATGTTTTACCCCCGGGGCCCAGGCAGACAGTGGTCCTGGAAAGGACAGAAAAAAAATCACTTCCTGGAAGAGAGTCTTTTAATAGTTCTTTGAAGAGGGAGGCAGGAGCTGCCGAGGCCCGGAACGAGTCCTCTGTTATTGGGGTGTCTCCATTCACTCAGCACTGGGAGCTGAGAACCCCTCAGCCAGGAGCAAGGCCACAGAGCCGTGGCTGTCTGGGAGCCTCCCTGGGTTTGGCACCTGGCAGGCTGCATAACCATCTTCAGTTTCCCACCGGCCGAGGGAGGGTGAGCATCTGGAAGGCTGGATGGAGGTAGGTTCGAGTCCCTGCTGTGCCACATGCCTGACCTGGGGACTTGGGTAGGCTTCACACCTCTTGTAAGGCTCCCTTCCTCCCTAACAAGTGCAGATCCTACTTTGAGAGTAAAACAATCATCAGTAACAACATTCTTAGACACTGTGTGGCTGTCTCCGACTTAAATGATCTAATCCATGAAAGCACAGCCCCTTTTAGGCAGGTTAGCCCATGCTCGTCAACTCTCTTGCTTCCTATCCCCTTTGTTCTCGCTCCCCGTCTCTCTCATCGTCTCTTTTTTATCAAGAAGTGTTGCCTTTTCAGGGAATGGGGGTCACACTGTCCATCAGACACCTAGGGAGGCAGATAAGGACAGGACACCTGAAAGTCCCTGCTTTTCCATTCCCTCCCCTCGTTCACCATTCCCCGATCATCTCCTGAACACAGAAGCTGGCCTGGCTTCCTACAGGGGGACCACGGGGGGCAGGGGCTCCCATCCAGGGCGGCCCCGTTTCCCTCCCTGCTCTACTTTTCTCCGCGGTCTAACCACAGGTGTTTCTTTCAGTCTTGAATTGAAAAGGCTGCCCCTAGCTTTCACACCATTTCCTGCCACTTCATCATCAGCATCTCAACTGCCATGAAATAAAATCTTTTCACCTTAATCCAAATGGACTCCGAAGGGAGACCTCGTGGAGTCTGTTGCTCCCTTCATGTCTCTGGCTGTGCTTCAGACCCAGGGCCCCCCAGCTCTGTGCAGATACCTAGGGTTAAAAGTGTGAATAAAGCCAACTAGCATAATAAAATAACTGATTGACCTTCTGAGTGCTCTGCATGGCTCATTTAATTCCCCAGCCATCTTTGAGAGGCGTGGACTTGTTGATCCCATTTTACGAATAAGGAAGCTGAGGCACAAAGAGGCTGAGAAATTTGCTCGAGGTCTCAGAGCACTGGGTTTTGGAGCCAAGGTTTGAGCCCATGTGGTCTCTCTCCAGAGTCTAGAGGCTGAACCACACACTCTTTTGAACGAACCCAACCCTACCCCTCAATGAGAGCAAAGAGGACAAGTGTTCTGGGAGCACGGCTGCATGGGACAGCCAGGACAGTGGTGAGACAGTACACTCTTGTCCTGCAAACATGTGCATATGTGAGACAGAAACTGTAGCTCGAACCCTCCCTGATAAGCATCTCTGGGCAAGCAGGTGGCCTTTGAAAGCGGCGGGAATGCCTGGGTGTGAGCAAGCCTTCCTCCTGCAGAAATGCACTCCCCTCCCCCCCACCCTGCCCTGCGGCACAGTCAGGCCTGGAACAGCCCTGTGGTCCTGTGATCAGATGATCATACCGAACAAGGACAATTAATTTCTCTGCCCCTATCTTATCTCCGAGATCTCACAAGCCATTTCCAAATTCAGTTTCTGGTTCCCCGTTCCCCAGCACCAGCAGCTCCGTGGCAAGAGTTCAGAAATGTATAATTCCGCATGGCAAGAGCACACTCCAGGGCTGAATGCTGAGTCCATGCCGGTTTTTCATAATTGGTTTTCAGAGCAGCCTGTTCTGTGATGTGTAATTGTTAGCAGTTGTAAAAAGATAACTCACATTTTTAAAAGCTTAAAGCTTGCTCTGTGCAGATAAAAACTGTGACAAATTATGTTCTGAAAAATCATAAAAGCAGAGAGAGACATGTTAATAACCAAAGGTGGCGTTTCATTTAGAGGTCAGCCAGAGCTATTAAAGTGGTCAGGAATTTCAAGCTTTGGCAGTAGTGATTTGACCATATCACTTATCTCCTCCAGCCCATGCCTAAGTATCTCCCTCGGTAAAAAAATAATCCACAGACAGTAATGCAGGAGGTCAGGGGAAACTGGGGAGAAATGCAGTGTTGCCAAAATAAACCCAGCTTTCAAGGAGAGCCTTTCGCGTGGGCCAAAGCCAGTTAATGCTCCGACGCCCACAGCTTCGCCCCCAGTATTTGGGAATGGGCTCATACACACAGCCACTAACACATGTCTAGGGACACACGCATACATGTATGTGCACACACACCACGTGAAGAGCCACGTGAAAGATTTTTCTGCAAAGAAAAAGGTGGGAGGGGGAATGATCTAAAGATGTGATCACCAAAGTGATCAAGACAGACAAGTGTGTAAAGGGCCATCTGGTTTTCCCAAACTTAAAAAAGGTGTGTTTTTTTTGTTGTTTTGGTTGGTTGGTTTTCATTAGCCAAGGTTAAGGCAAGTCCAAAAGAGGAACAATCTGTAGCCAGGGGGAGAGGCTTCCCAGGGGTAGGATAGGAGTTGGATAGAGTCTGACAATTGACCGTTTGGCAAAGAAGAGTTGCCAAGCCGTTGGTGGAATCCTTCCCCACATAAGCCTCCCAGCCTGTCCCACAACAAACAGACATGGGAGAGTCTCATGTGTGGTTGATTTTCTAAATTCAAAGACTTTTTGGGAAACAGATCAAGATTCCATGTCCTCAAGATTCAGATTGAAAGGGCCTCCTCCTAGGACAATGATAAAAAGGCTGGGTAGGAAAACCATTCTAGAACATGGAAAAAGCATGAACTGCAAATCAAGCTGGCTGAGTTTTTGGCTCTGTGACTAATGAGCTGGGCCCTGCTAAGCTAGTTGCTCAACTTTTCTGGGCCTCAGTTTTCTCACCTGTGAAATGGACAGACCCCACTCCTGGTCTCCCTGAGTGTGGCAAAAATGTGTGTAGAAGACGCTAATGCTGTGCTCTGTGTAGACAGCGTATTCCCCCCGGCCCTGCCCTCAAGATACTCTAAATTTTCTGTGTTTCTCTGTCTTGTAGAGATCAGCAAATTTCAGTCATTTCGGAAATCACTCATTTTTTTCATGCCATTTTATTACCTATTGTTTCTTGGAAAGCAATAAGGAAAAACAAACAACAAAAGCTTATAGATGCAGAGAGAGAGTGCTGTTCTGATAAGCAGATGCCTCAAAGTTGTTTGGCTTTTAAAATAGATTTAATACACATTCAAGAGAAATAAATAACAAAGTGGCCTCTACTTGTTGAAGAAAAATATCATGTGTGTTGTATATGGCTGCAAATACGTTCACGCTGAGGATTTCCACTCGAGCGGGAAGCTCCGTGGTGAGGAATCCATCTAAGAGCAGACAGTTGGCTTTTTAAACATCGGCATGACTTACTTTTACTATAATGTAGAAATCATAACAGCCAAGAAAGATGAATACTCCGCAAAGGTTATAAAATGCGTACTATTTATCCACGAGCCGGACCAGCATGCGTAACTTGGGCAAATATATGTAGCTGAATTTAATGCATTATAAATGAACATAATTATGCATTTATTTATTTCAATTCCTCATAGATCTTCTATATCACTTAAGCACTGAGAAAGGAGAAGGAACTGAAAACAGGAGAGCAGGCCCTATAATTTAGTTCCAAATCTAAAATGGATTTTTTAACAAAATGACGCAGAATGCTTGAGACAAGAATCTCATCACATCACGAGCCCACTGTGTTTTCGCCCATTCATGAAGAAATCTTTACTATTTATTATTTGTTTCCAATCGACTGTCCACTCTGCTAACTGGGAAGTCACTGAATAAAACTTCTGCCCTCAAGGGATTTAATTAATAAGAAATTACCTATATTTCTTCATTGGAATTCTCATGTGATGAAGGGAGTGTTCTCTAATGCTCTACCTTAACTATTTGGCTTCACTTAAGTTACCAGAATTGCTTATAAGTAGCAAATGTTATAATTAATAGAGCTGAATTATGAATATTTGTGATAGAGACATTAGAACTTTGGTCTGTTCTCATTATCCCATTTAGATATACTGTCCTCAAAGATCTGGGCATATACAGGTGATCAATAAGTATATATTATTACATTATTTGTAATAAAGATGGCGCGCGCGCGCGCACACACACACACACACAAAGTTCAGAGTGAGTGCACTTGTAACCATTGCCTTATTCAACATGCATTGGCTGTTCATGTAAAATGGCGATCCAGACTTAGCATAATACCAAGATGACACTAATAACTTCCCATTGGGACTCATGCTTTGACCCAGTGGTTTTTGTTTTTCCTCCTGTAGTGGTAGATGTTGGGATCTTAAAGATGGATTTCCATCTAGCTAGGAAGGCTATAAATAGATATGAGAAAGAGAGCCTTGCTTGGCCCTCTGTGCATTAAGATGACTTTCGGTTTCCTCCACATGCTTATAGGAAGGGTTAGAAGTGCAGAGGGAGGGGATGGCTAATCGAATTGAAATGCTTGGTAGCATCTGGTGCCCATTCATGAAGGGTAACACCATTCTGTGGGTCACAGAGGAGAGCGGCCTCTGCCATTGTGGTGTGCTACTGGCTTCTAGAATGATTAGTGGAGAACATGCTCACTATAGTGGAAGATAAAATAACAAAACCCCAAACAGCAGGTGTGACATTTTTGAAGAGATATTTACTCTGGAGAAAACTGCTTTCAAAGCCATGGGGTGTAGTTAAACCATTGAGTGGCTAAACAGCTGAGCTCATATCCAGATATAAAACTAGGTCAGCTCAGCAGTGAATGTATGTCTTCGAGAAAGCTCCACGGGCTCCTAGAGCCTCAGTTTCCCCTTCTGTACAATGAGGTTTCTAATCACACCAAACAAATGGAGTATTTATTTATAACAATTTATAATCTCTCTGATTTAAACTCTGCCTTCTTTTGGTTTGAAGGATGTTTTGTGGCTTGTCCCCTTCTATCTCACCTTCTGAGAGAGCCCTCCATGACCTCATTATTAAATAGCGCTTCCCTCTTACTCTGTTTCCCATTCTTCCTTTTTTCAATATTTTCACTTCATAATTTGTGATTATTTTACATAATATAAATTATATCGATGTTTTTAATTTATACTTATTTATCTGCTTGATGATTTTCTTTCCTCTCCCTCTAAACTCTAAGCTCTGAGAGCAGGCTCCTCGTTTCACTCCCTCAGAGCCTAATAAAGAGTCAGGCACCTAGTAGATGTTCAAGAACTATCTATTAAATACATTAATGCATTTTAAAAAACCAAACTGAGACTAGGGTGCGTAAAGTACCTTACGCACCTTAAGACATACTTTAAAGACATAACAATACACGCTTGCATATATTAAAAGAGAAGATTTAGGCTTTTGGGGGTTTCATTTCAACCCTTTTCTCAATTTTTTTTTTCCTTACAGAACATACAGAGTTTAAAATTGAAAAAAAAAATGAGCAGCAGAATTTTATGCATAAAAAGTGAAATGAATTTTTAAACCTTTAGTTGGGCAGAGACAAAATTCATATTAGAATTGACAGTCTGTTAATCACTATTCTTGGTGTAATCCAATGAGCAACTCTGTTCCCTTTATAAGTTAAATTGATTCATACATATTGGCAAGTTAGCTATTTCCCTCAAAGGGAGTTGAATTTATTTGGGCTGTATATTAATATCTTATTATCCTTCTTATGCACCAGTGACATGATCATTATTTCATCTTGTATGTTTACACCAGTGACATGATCATTATTTCATCTTGTATGTTTATTAGAGTAAATGCTTTTGGAAGGGGAAGTTGAAAAAAAAATCCACCCATGCTCAGCAATCTTTGTAGGCAGATACATTTAAAATTCTGCTCCGTATTTTGGTGGTAGCTCTTCTCTGCACACCTTCCCTGACTGTGTCTCCAAGATGTGTTCCAGAAATCTACAGCCAGAACATATTGTTTGAAAATGATTCCAGTATTTTCTTCAGGTATTTCTTTTGTGCCATGGTAAGATGAGGCTTGCCTTAGAATTTTGCTTGCAGGATCTGCTGTCATTGATAGACAGCTGGTCAACCCCCAGCTGGAAATACACTCAAATAATCTTATACATGGGTCATATTTATATGTTGGAAGTTGGGAAGGTGGACAATGGCAGTGGGTTGATCTTGGATTATTGCAACCCAGACAGACCTACAGTAGTTGGGTTGACTCTTTTGCAAATGGAATGACTGTCTTATTGGACCCTGCCAAGTAGATGTCAATTAGATGAGTCCTAGTGCCTAGTGCAAAAGAAACATCCTTCTGACCTCAAGAGCCTTGAGCAGTAAAGTGAGTCTTTAGTGAGGCCAGAGCCGAATTATTTTATATCCCACACAGACCACTTTACTTTTCCAAAGTCCTCTTGTCGTGTCAGCTGCTCCCCATTCCTCCTCTGTTCCCCTATAAACTCTAGCCCACCTTTTCATCCTCTTCCCAGCCCTCTGATCTAGAATGTCTTTCTGGACTCCCTCCATTTACCTTCATGTGTAACTTTGCTTTGCATGCTTCACAGTAAAGCTTCATAGCAGCTTTACTGTGAGCAGAGAAAGTGAGCTAGAGACTCCTCCTGGGAAGATCAGGGAAGGGGTGAGGCTAGGGTTACATACACTTTAGCCTCCTCGTGTCTTTCATGATGATCACAGATGCCTGCTACCTACATAGACTAATTTGATTCTCCGTATTTTACATATGAGGAAGGCAAAGCAATTGGAAGTAACTGCTCAAATCATACAGTCAGGAGACTGGGTTGAGGTTGAGCTAAGTCCTTAGCTAATGGCCTCATCTTGCCTCTCTTGATGAAAGTAATCAGAAAAAGAAAAATCTAGCAGATGGCACCACTCAAGGGTTTCAGGCCCATCTTCAACTGCTGAACAGGAAACAAACTAGGAAATTGGAACCGTGGCTTGGCTCCATGAAGCATAAGTTCTACCGGTAAAACCAACTTCAGAGTTGGAATTTGACCTTGAACTGGAAAGGAGAAATTCAAGAGTCCCCATATTCTCCTTGTTGGTGGGTTCAAATCTGCAAAATCCCAGTCATCTTGCCTTCTGGGAGGAGGTAACGTGGGTGGTTATGAAAGACAGTTCTGTGGACATTTGAGAGCTGCGAGACAGGAAAGTCATCACTTTGAGACAGAAAACATAAACTAGATGAAGTCTTCATTCTGTCTGATCCAGACTTCTACAGGCAGAACTTCCTTCTAAAAGTACCTGTCATTTCTCTCCCTCTGGCAAAAGGGAACTTGCAGCTCTGTGAGGAGATCCCCAACCCCATCAGTGCCCCAGACCCTTCACTGGTAGTTTATCATTTCTTTTTTGAGTAGGTACCATCTAGTACTTAGCTCCTACATATTAGTCTCACCCTCTTTCTCTAGGACCCTTCGAAAGTACAAGTCCAGGCACTTTAAAAAATAAGCATTCTCCCCCATCACCATCCAGGAATCTTAGCCAGAGCATCCAGCTGGGATGGCATTCCAAGTTTAATGCCAGTGAGAATTCAAGAGGCAGCAGAGACCCACTTTTGCACAGGGACTCCCAAACACTAATGGGCACCCAAATCACTTCGAAAGCCTGGTTATACCCTGGATTGCTGAGTTCCATCCCAAGGTGTCTGATTCAGTGGGGTTCAGAAAGAATGAATCCATAAGGATCTCTCTGAATAAAGTCAGGTAGCTGCACATCCTCAAGTTCTCCCCATCCATTTCACATTCTTCCTTCTAGTCCTCAGTTATTTCTTGAGGGACACCATCATATGCCTTCCTGAGACCCAAACATAATTGTACTCCATTCTCTCCTTGAGATACTAGTTACCATTTTCTTTTTTCTAAAATCAACTTGGTAATAATCCATTGTTAGATCATGCAAGTATGAAGTCACCATCCTATGGTTTCCAAAATCTGTTGTCTCTTCATGTTTTGGCTTTGTTTTTGGTTTTTGAAATAAGACATTTGAAAATCTGGTTTTCTTCCCTTCTCCCTTTCCTTTTGATCTCTTGAATTTCCACCTGTGAATCTTTTCATACTTTCAGGATATTATTAATTTTATGGATTCAGGGATTTGAACCATCTGAAGTACTCATCCAGAATGGTTAATGGTTTCTTTATCTCTTGCCTTCACCCCACTCCCACCCTACTCACAATTAAACAGAGTTTTAATTGTGGTTTAGACACCGCTTCCCGTCTGAACATGTCTTCCTACTTGAGAAGTCTAAAGAAAATTGCAACACACCTGTTCTCCAAATGTCCCTTGGGGCTCACAGTTCATTCATATACTACACACATTATCTATGTATGCATTATATATTATTTCATCCCTTTTTATGGGTGAAGAAACTGAGATATTATACATGGTATATAGTAGAGATTTAGTAAATATTGAATGAATGAATGAATGAATGAACAAATTCCGGAGCATAGGTCCAGGGTCCAGAATGCCAAATCGCATCCCATTAGTAATATTGTGCAGGGTTCCCACTCTGATATGGTTGCATCCCATTACCTAACCCATGCGCTAGGCCATTTCTTTTTTTGCTCTTTGTCTTGCTTCAGACCTCTATAGAAATGCAACATTTCAGCAGTTTGGCATCTTCGGCTTTAGCCTTTTCTGAGCTATTATGTTCAGGCTAACAAAAGTGAGACCATCTGCAACATGGGGACCTGTTACCTGTGTTTGGGGCAAGAGAAACCAGTTGAATGGATAATTGCAATTAAAAAAAAAAAAAATCTTACCACTACTTCCCCAGTAGCATGGCTCAGGGTAGAATCTTTCCTACTAGTCTGCAATGATAATGTGTCTCCGGATTTAATTTTATATTTAAATTAATTAAAATTAACATAGTTTAAATCCAGTTCTTCCATTTCAATTGCTACTTGTCAATTGCTCGATAGTGGCTAGCAGCTTCCGTATTGAACGGCCCAGATATGGAACATTTCCATCCTTGTGGACAGTTCTATTGGTCAGCTCCAGTGTAAAATCTCTGCCTATGCATTCTCCATGAAATCAGTCGAAGGGCTAGAGAGGAGCAGATTTTCTTGTCGGAAGGTGATTGTTTTGAATTTCCCTAGTAGGATTAGACACTAATTTACCAAACGAAACTCTTAGATGAACTGGAAGAAAAATGATTGAGTTGTGTCTAAAAAAATGAAAACCCACTGACATGTTGATATTCTAGGCTGGCGACTTTGCTTGTGGCATTTTGGAACAAGATTCAGAATCAGGAATGTGTCACCCAAGTTGAAAGCTCCGCTGTAAGAAATGTCTCAGTTTGACCTAAAGTAAGTGGAAAAGACAGGGCAAAGGAAGAGGAAGCCAGCGGAGGATGTCTGAGTGATCAGTGGTACCCTGTCATACCACATTTGACGTCTTAACAGGAAAAGGGGGCTGTTGAGCCAGATGTGGGTTAAGGGAGGAAGTTCAAACCTTTCCCTAGTCTTCATTTTGTTTTTCAAGGCACAGGTTGAGTTCAAGAGCTCTGAGTTCAATCACAGCATATCCACTCTGCAGAATAACAAGCCAGTCAGGACAAATGTGTTCTCCGAGGCAGCCTCTGCCTTTCTCAAGAGCAGAATGAAGGCAAGGCTTCCAAGCTGCTGAGAAAGATCGGAGCCAAGAGGGAATCTCTCTAAGAAAAGATTGCCATCCGCAGCCACGTCATCTGTGTTCTAACTGCTGAGGTAGAGCAGGGGACCCCCGGGGAGAGTGACAGCCCCCACAAACCTGTCTGATTCTGCTTGCAGAAGGCATGGCAGGGGCGTCGTCTATCGGCGTGTAGGGCTGTCCACCTCCAGAGGTGGCTTTCCGCACATAAACACCAAAGGAAAATGCTATGCTTCAGCCTTTAGGAGTCCCTACTAGCCAAGCAGCTGTTTCTGTGCGTGCTTCATTTCCCTCCTGTTCTGTTTTCCCAGGGTAACTTCCACATCACAAACACACTTATCTGGGTTTCATATCAGCCTTAAAGTATGGATCTGTTTTCCAGACTGACCGTCTGACTGTCTGACCTATGGTTGTTTGCTCTCACAGAAATGCATAATATTACCCTTGTTAAAACCACAATTAGTCTAAACCCTTTACAGGAAATATCGGTTTGGTAAGACGAGAGATACGGTTAATAGGAAGTCACATGGTTCGGAGGGAGAGCGGGTGAACGTGGCTGATGGGCAGGCTCTCTACTTATCATTGATCTCCCGCAGCAGCTGCCAGCTACCGAAGGTTAGCATGCACCCGTGGCCTCCATTCTGCCTAGGGAGGTCAGAGCAGGAGCGAGCACACCAGGCCCGGAGGCCGAGGGACTTCCGAGTGCAGCTCTGGTCCCGGAACTAGAGGCTTTTGGTTGAGAGACTCGTCCACAGCTCCTTCCCATCCCATCTGAACTGCAGGCGGAGACCAGAGCGTTTGTTAGTCTTCAGGTCACCTCTATCCAACCCCACACTTGGCAGGCAGCTTCAGTTAGGAAAAAAGCAAGTCACTGTACAGATGAGTACCAGATCGGAGTAAAACAAGAGCTGTGGGGCTGATGGCCACTGTGTGTGCAGCTCCGGATTGGAACTGTTGCGTGGTTCTGCCATATATTAGCTTTGAGGCTTTGGCCTCAGTCTCCCTATCTGTATAATAGGGTTGATTCTGCGTTTGGGGAGTATGTTTAGTTATTGATCTGCAGCACCAGTGCTCCTAAGCATTATGAGAGAGCATTTATCATACTTTTTTTGTAGCAGATATACTATTAATGATGTAAGTATCAAAAGATAGGACCATAGGAAGAGCAGTTAATGGAAAGAGAAATAGTCTAAGTAGCCAGGCAGCCAAGACCAAATGTCTTCCTCCTTTTGAGTTTCTATTTCTTCCTCTCTCATATAGATAAGAATGCCTCTCTCACATTGCTGTTGGATGAATTACGTGAGGTCACTGTTAGCACAATCCCTGCTCCCCGAGGAGCATTCAGTTGCCACTACTATTGTTAATATTATGACTCTTAGAATTATCACCCCCCCATGATGCTCACAACTGTCCTTGAAGTTGGTGGCATTATTCTGTCTTGTAGACAAGGAAAGTGAGAGTCACCGTCAGTGAACAGTTGTCATAATCAGTGTACTTACAGTTTCAAATGGAGTTCTGCTGGAAAGCCCAAGTTGCAGTTAGCCACTGTGGAACAGACTTTTGAGAGCTGTCAGCCAAGATGAAGTAGTAAGGTAATAAAGTGGTTGGGCCAAAGGAACATTAGCCTAGAAGGTCCTCTACGTATTTTAGAGGTTTGACTGCAAACCCTTCACTGCCTCAGAAGAGTGCATGCTCCTTAGATCTGGGAGCAAATTAGAGACATTGGACCTGTGTTTTATTTTTCTTTCACAGCTTTTTTCACAAGCTCAGAGAGCCTGTGAGCTACTCCCGCATGTACTCAAACTGTGTCCCAGGGGTGTCTCTGAGCTCAGACGTGCTTGCTTCTTGCCACGAAGTGGGGCCTCAGTGAGACACCCCCCAGCTGACAGGACAACAGCTCCTCAAGCTGTTGGTCTTCTGCTGTAGTAATGCCTTGGTGGACATTCAGACTCAAGATGCACCTTCTTCCTTGAATCTCCCCCCTCCAAAAGTGAAACAGTAAGAGACATGGGGCCAGACTCTCAGTCCATGGGATTAGCCACTTTCATTTATCCAGAATGATCTGTTTCTTGCATCTAGGATAAAACTGTCCCTTAGTCAAGAGATGCTAAAATTAAAAATAAAAGTTTAGCTGGAAAGTAAGAGAAAATATAACATAATTTTGTGTAGGAGTACCTGACCAGAAGAGGTATGCCTGTGTTCTCAAGCAGTATTTGCTAGGTGTGTGTGTGTGTGCACACGCATGTGTGTGTGTATTTGCACTTAGTGCTGACCCAGAACACACTGCTGCTGCTCTTACATCTGATCCTGCCCAGATCTTACATACACTGTTGCCCTGCAGTTCCACATTGGGCAACTTGTACATAAATGCAATGACAGAACATGACGTCAGCAAGGCAGCCATCCCCAGACTGTAGAATAGGGCCGGCAAGCTCGTGGCCAATATCCTTGTTCTCCGTGTCACCATCCTGGCAGGTACCGCTGATGGATAGGGACACTCTTGCCACTCCAGCCAGGCTCGGCCTCACTGCTCAGCACTGTTGTCCAGGCAGACACGACCCATCAGTGGGAGCTGGCAGGCCAGAGTGCAGGCTGTTTGGCCTCACCCTTCACCCTGGAGGAGAGACTCCTCATGCCCGATCTGTGATCCAGGGTACATGTTACTCACATTATCTTAAAATTATTGCCAATCATTTAATTTTGTCACAAGCTGAATCTGGTTTTTGTTTTTGGTTTTTGGGTTTTTTTGTTTTCGTTTTTGTTTTTGTTTTTTTTTTTTTAAATAAAACTTAGAACTCTTCGCAAGGAGAAAATCGTATTCTATGGGACCAACCAGGACAGTCATCCTGAGACAAGGTCTTTTTTTTTTTTTTCACTTGAGTCTAAATTAAAACAGGTATTGATCGTTTATAAATAGCAACTAAAAATATGTATACCAGTTGACCCAGTAATTCTATTTCTGAGATTCTGAACTGAAGAAAAAAATGTTAGTTCAGGAAATTCCTTACAAGAAAAAGTTATTCAATGGAGCAGTACTTATAATGCCAGTAACAGTGATCTAGATGCTCATCAGTAACAAAAGAGATAAACAGTACCTAATCATTTGATTTACTACTGTGTAGCAGCTGAAAAATGTACTTAGAAGATGGATGCCTTAAAAAATAAATGTGAAGAGACTTGGGGATATAAACAGGTATATATGGCGATCACCTCTGGTGGACAGATCATAGATACATATTAATTCCTTTATTCTGGTTGTCCCTAATGCTAGTCTTAATAACGGATGATTATATATTGCCCTAAAATGGCTATGGAAGTGTCACATACAGAGAAGTGCTCAGCTCATACATGAATCATTCAGTGACTTCTAATAGAGCTAATGTACCTTGCGTGTTCCAGATCAAGAAACAGAACAGCTTGGTTTTGCTCTGGTTTTGAATTTTATAATAATGCAATTGAGAGTTGAACACTTCTTCCCCGTGGATTTCTTTCTCTTCCTATCACGCTTCTGAAGTTTAATTGGATAGTTGTGTTTATAGGGACGGGTTGCTCATCGGCATTGCCGTGTGGTGTTCCTTTCCAGGACTGCAGCTTTGCACAACTGGTGGACTTTCCCACTTTGGGGCTGTTCCAGTCGCAGTGCATCTGGCTTTTGATGAACATACCCGAATCTTTCTGTGAGGGTGTATCCAGGAGTAAAAGTCCTGGGTCTCAGGATAACAATTTTTCCACTGTACAAGAATACATAAGTTAGAATACAGCAATATTTAAAACTCCATTTGTCAAAAGCAAAAGCAGAGAAGGTTCAAGAAATCCAGATCGGGATAGAAGCTCCCATATTTTTTGGGTAATAGACCCAAAGAAGTCCTAGAATAAAACCAAAGGAAAGAAGCAAATGTCCAAAAAACAAAAACAAAAACAAACCCAGAAAAAAACGAAGCCATCTAAACTGAACCTAACTTAAATTGAGATCCTAAATCATGTGAAGGACTGACATTTCTGTTTCTTTGCTCTGCTTTCTGTCCCAGAAAGTTGCTGTGCTATTCTCCCAGGCATTATCATTATTTTGAAAGGATTCTGCTGACAGGTTTCTCAGGACACAGAAACTGAGCTATCATGTTGACTTGTTTTTCCATTGTGAAGGAGTCATTGCCAATTCACACTTCTAACCCACATCTCCAGCACGATATCTGATACGTTCTGATTCTATCTTTGTTTCCATACCTGCCTATGAAGTCTTTCATCCTGCATTACTGTCTCATGCTTCCCAAAACATTTTGGGTTCCAAACCTGGAAATCATGGGGAATTAAACTGGAATTTGCCAAAATGTAGGAGGACAGAGAGTGGGTGATTCTTCAACTGGGTGTAAGCTACAGTAAAGTTCTTTTTGTGTCTCGAAGCTTCAGTGTCCCTCTCTGTGATGCGGTGCTAATAACCACTGTGGTGGTAAGCTGCTGGTCAGCTGCCAGGGGCAGTGCATAATAGGTGTGCAGGAAATGGTGGCCATGATCATCATGGTTGTCACCATCATCGTCATCATCATCTCCTCTAGGGAAGGACATCAGTTCAATGTGGAATCACTAAGGCCTTTCTCTCTCTTCTGGAGTGTGGTGAGTGAGGCCTTTGGTCAAACTGCCAGGGCTTCTGGGTTGTGCACAAAGGAGGACAATAACGTGCACATTGGGAGGGGAGTAGGGATTCTCTCTTTTTAGTTTGTGCCTCGAACCTTCCTATGCAGGCAGAATTCCAGAGATTCCCACCTTTGGGTCATAAGGAATTTCCTACCTAACTTGAGGCATCAGAACTCTCCCACAGAGAGAAGTTGATTCTTCTGAAAACACTCCTTGGCTTTTCCCACTAGGTCAGTTTTTCCTTTACCTGCATGGATTTATTACATAAATACTCACCACCAAATTACTGTGTCCCAGCCCTATTCAAGTGCTAGAGGCTAGAAAATCAAACCAGTTTCTGGCCCTAGAGGAGCTAAACACCCAGCATACAAGTGTGGACGCGGGTGGGCTTGTGTGTACCCAAAAGTACATACATGCACCCTGAGAAGTTAGACCTTTAAGGGGTGACTCCATACCACATTCATTTCCATAGACCTCTCACATCCTGTCAAATGTATCTATCTGGTTTGTCACTGGACAGTGTTTTCTGAATGAATGAATGAACAAATGAATGAGTGAATGAATGAATGAGAAAGAGAGACAGGCAAAGCCAGAGTGGGAGAGAGGGAGGAAGGGAGGAAGGAATAAATAATCTCTCCCAACTTCCCTGTCCCTGTGCCTGCTCATTCCCCTGTGACAGCGGTCACTCCCTTGCTCCTAGAATGCTGTCATTGGTTACACACCTGTCTCTTCTCGGAGGTCACAGTGGCCTTATATCCCTGGTATCTTCACAGCGGCTGTCTTATAATAGCATCATCAATAAGTAGCTGCTGAATGGATGCTTTGTAACTTGGAAATATTACCAGGTGCCACTGGAAAAAGGAGAACCAGCAGGGGTGATTGCGAGGAGTCAGTAAGAGGCTGTTGTGGCAATCACGAGCACTGGGGAGCGAGAGGGAAGGGTGTGAACTAAAGCTGAGGCAAGAGCTGGAGAGGACAGAGCAAACGGTGAAGAGGGTGGGAGAAATATTCAACAGAGCTTGTCGGCCAGTTGGCTGCAGAAGGTGAGAGAAGGGAGAAAAGCCAAAGGGGACACTGAGATTCTGAACTTGGGCAGCCCGGGAGGGAAAATAGCACCATGAATTCCAATTGGTTTTGGAGCAAAGTCCGTGAGGATAATTGATAGATAAAGGGACAGACGGGGGCATGAGAGAAATAAGCACCAGCATGGCACCGGAGGTCAAAGATCCCAGAGCACCTTCGACATGTCGCATTTATTTCTGTTCCTTGATGTGTTTTCACTGACAAGGCAAAGAGGAGACTGAAGGGTTCCATGGCAGATCAGACCAATAAGGTTAATGAAACATAGCCTTGAATCCCCCCACCTCTCAGAATCATGAGAATTAACTTTACTCCCTTGCTGTGTTGGGAAATTTTTCTGGATCTGTTCCTGTGTTTGCAGTTGCTTCTTGGTTTTCCAGTCTCCTGGATGTTGTCAAAGTGATAGTGAGTGAACAGACATGAGATCCCTCGTGCAACAAGGATTATGAGAGGGGTTGTGGGATGTTCCGTGACCACCCATATCCATGTAGAATGGCTCACGTCAAAACAGCAAAGGAGGGGCCCTGGGTGGCTCAGTGGGTTAAAGCTTCTGCCTTTGGCACAGGTCATGATCCCAGGGTCCGGAGATCGAGCCCCGCATCAGGCTCTCTGCTCCTCAGGGAGTCGGCTTCCTCCTTTCTCTCTGCCTGCCTCTCTGCCCACTTGTGATCTCTCTCTGTGTCAAATAAATAAATAAAAATCTTAAAAAAAAAAAAAAAACAGGAAAGGAGAAGAGGCAGAGGCTCTGTGTACAACTTCTAGGAAGCATCTGGGGTTGTTCTAGAAGAATATCTCCAACAGAGATCTAGACGAGGAGGACGTAACCAAAGAAGTTAAGAGGGGGAGGAAAGAGTGTTCTAGAAAGAGGCAAGAGCAGGTTGATGGCTCTGCAGCAGGAGAGAGCTAGATAAATAGGAGAGTCTCAAAAGCTTGTCTGTGGGGTCAGAGCTGAGAAGGGTCCTGGAGGACGAAGAGGTCAGTGTGAGAGGTTGAAACCAAACCAAACAGGCCTTTGTGGGTCTCATCAGGAATGAAGAACCTGCTGGGGGGAGTGAATCATGGCTCCTGAGGTCAAATATGAAATTTCTCAATAATTCTGATTCCCATGGTGGAGCCTGCCAGGGGCCTGCCTACCAGACCACAGCTTGCCCCACTGAAGGGGATTGGAAGGTGCCTCCGTAGGTCTCCACTGCTAAGACATTAGAGTGCCTCTCCTTGTTCTTTCCAGTCTGATGTAATCTTTCCGAGGACTGGCAGCAGTTGCAAGAAAACTGTTTCAGATCTCTATTAATATTTTAACATGCTTTTAAGAAAATTTGGCCTTTTGTTGAGCTGGTCTCAGAGCAGACATATATCACAGTTCATGATAGACATTACACTTATTCCTATTCAGTGGTATATTTCCCTTGTTTGGATTCATTTTTAAACATCTATTATTAAAAAAATCTTTCTTGCCAGTTATGTGTTTGCTTCTACAGTTCCTAAGCTTGTTTACTCTGAGAAAGTTACTCTGTCTTCACCCTCCCTGTGAGGAATGGCGTGTATCGAATTTTCTGACTGGGACTACCGCTCTCAAATTAAACAAAGAACCATCTGGAACACAGAGGCCAAACCAGAATGCCTACTAACAACTGGCTTTGCATTTGGAAAACAAACAAACAAACAATTTCTCTTTTTTTGACAAATATTTATTTATTGAAACTCTAGTATGTCCAGGCACTCCCTACAATGCTTACACATGGGTCATCTCATTTATTTTCTCTTACAACAACACTTTAAGGTGATTGTTGTTTTTCCACGTTGAACAGATGAGGAAAGCAAAACTTTTTCACTGGGGGATGTGGTGATAAATAGCTTACCAGTAGGCAGACTTTAAACTTGTCTCAGTCTAAGAACAAGGTGTGTTCTATCTCCTTAGGACCTCATACCAGTGCTTTCCTTCAATCTCTAAAAGGAAGCTGTTGCCCTTCTAGAAGATTCTAGCTCAGATGCTTTGAAGGGCAGTGGGATGAACTCAGAGGCTTACTGGGAGAATATGCTGGTGAGGGTAATCAGTATAAAGAAGACACATGAGCTGAGACCTGAAATGCACAGGAGCCAGCATGGGAAGAGTGTGAGGAACAGCATTTCAGGCAGAGGGAAAGCACAGGTAAGGTTTCTGAGGTGAGAAGCAAAAGCTGGGTGTGTTCGTGGAGTAGGGAAGAGTCCAGCATGGCTGGAGGAAGAGTTGGGGGAAGGAACGTGGTGTATAAGGCAGTCAAGGGCTGGAGCACGAGGGTCTTGTTGTCAGCCAAGAAAGAAGATGTCTTTCTGAGTGTGGTTGTGAGGCAAATTAAAGATGGCCACATACTCTTAAACCCTCTTCCCACGAAGAGGTGGCTTCTATGTCCTTTCCCTTAAATCTAGGAGCCTGTCTTCTTTGAGCAATGGAATATGGCAGAAGTGATGTTCTCCTAGTTTCCCATCCCTGGCTCCAAGGGAGTGGCATCTTCTACTTCTTCTTTTGAAACACTCTCTGGAACTCCTAAGCCACCATGTAAGAAGCCAAATGGCCATGAGGCTGTCATGTTGGGTGGTGACATACAGATGCCCTAGTCAATAACCCCCTCTGAGCCCAGCCCTCCAGCCGTCTCTACCAAAGCACCAAAATCTGTGACTGAAGCCAGAAAAATCATCTAGCTTGAGCCCTGTCTGAATTCTTGATGTGCATGCAGAAAGCCACCAGGGAACTGTGGTTGTTTTAAACTAGTACATTTTGACTTAGATTGTTGCACAGTACTGGCTCCTCAGAACAGGTGAGTCATTGGGAGGACACCAGGGAGTTGTGACTTTTTGAACACACTGTAGAGAGGTGACTTTGGCCCCTGTGTAGAAACTGGGAGGGCAGGAGTGGAATTGGGAAAATGGAGTCTAGAGTTCATTTCAGTCATCCAGGTGAGACTGAGGAACAATAACAGAAAAGCAGTGATTCTGATATATACTTTGAAGAAAAATAAGAACAAAACCCAGAATTCACCAGTAGGTTGAATATTGGATAGTAAAGCAGAAAAAATAGAGGATGAGCCCCTGGACCCAAGATCCTGGAGAGGTGGCACTGCCTTTCCATTACCCAGATAAGACACTGGCCCTGCTTGGGGTTTTGCTCCTTAAAGATGCTCTTCTCTAGAATCAATGAAACAAGATGGGATTTGGAGGGAGACAAACTATAAGTGACTCTTAATCTCACAAAACAAACTGAGCGTTGCTGGGGGAAGGGGGGTTGGGAGAAGGGGGGTGGGGTTATGGACATTGGGGAGGGTATGTGCTTTGGTGAGTGCTGTGAACTGTGTAAACCTGGCAATTCACAGACCTGTACCCCTGGGGATAAAAATATATGTTTATAAAAAATAAAAAATTTTTAAAAAGCTTGCCACCGTTGGGCAAGCTTCAGTTCGGGCAGGGGGAGATGTACTTGGGACCTTGGCATGTCTGGAAGTGTCATTGCCAGTGGGCCACCCAGCACACTGAGTGCTCCCGATTTGGGTGTCTTAAGGGCTTCTGGTCTGTGATGCCGGCTTGTTGCCCATCTGTCCTTGCCCATTGTGATCGTGGGCCTATGATATCCTTTTTCAGTCCCAAGAGGAAGGACTCAACACCAACCACTTTCCAATGTCTTTTCCCCACCTATTCCCTGGACTACAGGAAAGTCTCAACACCCCCCTTTACCCATCTCAAAATTAACCAGGTACACTTTTGCCAGGTAGTCCCCCAGGGAAGGAAAGTTTTGGAGGAGGGAGACGTCTAAGTCTCCTCTAGTTGACCCAGTAACTAGTCGTGTGGGTAAGTCAGGCTCCTCTTATCAGCATTTTCTTTTGGGCTCTTGGCTGAGTCACTCCCATTACATTTCTGGTGAGGGCCAATGACAGAGCAGCCTGAGAAGGTCAGGAGAGGTTGCCGGGGGGAGGAGGCCATCTTTGAGGGCTTGGAGGCCCAGCCTTTGCTGGATTTCAGTTCCCTTTCAGGTTATTGCTTCACTCCAGCTGGGGATCAGGTCATGGTGATCTTTTCTTGCCCAAAGTTTTCACGATTGGAGATTAGCCGGGGTGCCCCTGTGTGTGTGCCAAGTCTCGACTTCGTCATGGAGGGTGGAGGCATTTGCAGTGGCAAAGATCTGTCAGGTTGCCATCTGGCCTTAGACTTGGGGCAGCTTCCTGAATGTCTCTTTTTCCAAATGTCAGTGAGAGGCCAGGCTACAGTTGCTCCAAAGTCAATTCCATTTATACAAACTCTCAAGTTTTGGGTGTCAGCACCCTGAAGCCACTGCAGGAGGAAATATTTTACAAACACACCAATGAGCCAAACATCATGGTGATACACCATTCTTTCAGAATGTATGATATCAGGGTACCCTTTATCTTCAAGAACAACAGCTGACTTGTTTCCTGGGACACAATAATGTTTGCCTAAACATGAAGGGTAGTGTCACGCAGTAAAGAAATATGGCCTTGGGGTGAGACAGACTTGAATTTGACTCCTGAGAATCACTCGAGTCATTAGAATGTAAGTTCCATACAGACAGGGATCTTGTCTGACTTGTTCATTCCCTGTAACCCAGAGCCCAGGACAGAGCAAATTCTCAAGAAGTCTTTGTTTTGCTGGTGGAATTAATTAATGGCATTCTACTTATTAGCTATAAAACTTTAGGCAGTTACCTTCTAAACTCCACTTATCTCATTTGTAAAGCTGTGGAGAGTTGATAGTGAGGATTGAATAAGAGAGAATTCTTATGCTCAGTGAGCATTCCTTGAGCAGTGTGCCCAGCACTGTTCTAAGTACTGATGATATAGCACAGAACAAAGCAGATAAAACTCCCAGCCCTCATGGACCCTATTTTCTAGTAGGGGAAATAGACAATAAATGAACAACAACAACAAAAAAAACATGGTGCATTAAAAAGCGAGATATTGGATGTAGAAATTAAGGCAGGAAATGGGGCAGGGGGTCAAAAACAAGAAGTTCCCAGTTTTAAACTGGGAGAGAAGCTCAAAGAAGGCTTGCTTGGGGAGCTGATATTTAAGGAAAGACTAAAGATGAAAGGAATCAGTCATGTGGATATCAGACAGAAGAGCACATGTCAGGGTCCTGAGGTAGGAGCTTGAATGGCACGTTCCAGAAACAGAGGCTAGCTGCTGTGCCTAGAGTGGGCAGAGGGAAGGAAAAAAGTAAGAGGTGAAGCCAAAAGGTAGCAGAGGCCATCTTGGTAGAGACTTGAAGGCCACTTGGAGAAGGTCTTTTAGCATCTGCTCTGAGAAGGGGTGTGTTTCCAGTAACACACCTGGTACATAGTAGGCACTTTTCAAACATCTACATGTTTCCTTTGTGAAAATTGACCAGTATCACTCTTCTCATATTGATGTGCTAAAAACCACTGCTATCACATGGATCGCTCTGTAAAATACACTCTCCTAGATTCGTGGAACCTGAGCTCTAGAAAAGGTCCAGAAATGTGGTTTTGATTGTTCAAAACCAGATACCATCATCTCTTCTCCTAATTCATGCCATTCTCTTCTCTTGCGGGTGCTTCGAGCAGACAAAATCAGGAACCCTGAAAACAGCAGACATGACTTATTACTGAATTGTTATAAGATGAGCTTCAGTGAGATATGCCCCCAGGCAAGATGCCCTCTGAATGATTCCCAGCCTGTGTGATCCCTGGGTTTCATCCTAGAGCCGGAGATCCCCTCCCCTGCTTCGAAGGGAGATCAGGGAGCAGGGTGCCGATGGGGAAGCCTTCAGCCTCAGAGCAAGCCTGCAGGGAGCCATGTGCCCAAGATCTTTCTGCACCTGTCACTTGTTGGGCAAATGGGGTGTATGATAACACAGAGCGTCGCCGACTGGCCTGGTCTGGTGTCTGGTCAGACTTTTCCCTCTTGTGAAAGTACTCAGCCACTGGCTAAGCAACTGAGAGTTGAAGGTCCCAAAGAGAAGGCTTGGTTTTATGAAGTCTTGCAGAAACAGAATGATGAAGTATCGAAGGGCTGGGTTGTTGAGTGGCTCTGACACAAGAGGCTTACGTGTTTTCTGGGTCTGTGTCTTCTGAGGAGGTGGTAGCCACAAGCATGTGTAGCTACTTCCACATGCATTTAAATGAACTAGAATTAAATCAAACTAAAAATTCAGTTCCCTGGTCACACTAGCCACATTCCAAGCGCTCAGTAGCCCCACGTGGGCAGCACCAATAGACAACGTGTCCGTCATCCAAAAGATTCTGTTGGACAGCACTGCTCTGCGTCCTTGAGTCCTTCCTGGACCCTTAAAGGCAGTGCTAGAACCCCCACCGGGCTGCTGAGGCAGAGCCCTGAGGCTTGGAGCCCTCATGGGAAGGCCAGAAAGAGGTGGGGCATGGGAGGCTCACAACTGGAAGGCAGGAAGCTCTTGTGTTTTTGGGGTTTTACATCGCCTGTGGAAACTCCAGAACAGTGGAGACACAGCTGTTCCCTGTGAGGAAGCTGGTACTTCCAGGGGGCATGAATGTTTTTAGAAAGCTGCCTTTACATTTTAAACACTTTCATCCCTTACCCCGGCCCTCTCCCTTCCTTTTTTTCTTGGGCTATGGCCCCTCGGATTGGTACAGGTGAGCAGCAATCACTGTGTTCCACTGTGCTTTTTGTGGGAGTAACTATAAAGAACCACTTAGACGAGAGACAGAGATAGGAGAAAAAGAAAAGGAATAGGATTCTTTCTAAATGCTGACAGCAATCATGGGAAAGATATTGGCATGCCCTTTACACAGGAAAGAAAACTGAGGACCAGAAAGGAGGCTTGTCCCAAGTGATAGAGATAATGGGTGGTTGGTCTTGGGTAGTTGGTATAGGTCTCAAGCCAATGGCTATCTAGTTACAGAATGTGTGTTCTTTCCACTGGGCCAGGCAGCCTCTGTTGTTGCTGTAATTTCAGTGGGGAATTTTCCCATGATTCCCTCCCCCCGATCATGCACCCTCAACAACTTGACCTGGGAGGTGAAGCGTCTAATTGAGGGCTGAGTTTGAGCTCCCCAACACCTCCTTTGTGGAACATTTTTTCTTTTAGTGACCGACCAAATAAATGTGAAAACACAACATGATCTGAGATATGGTAATCCAGGGGGGGCCATCTGCCACGGATCAGTTCAGGATGTGTTTTCCCCCATTAGTTATCCGTAGAACTCATAATTGCAATTCCAAAAAGGGACTAGCCTAAATATTTTTCTTAGTCAAAGCAGTCTTATTTTATTTTACTTTTTTTTTTTTTTTTTAAAGAAATGGAAACATAAAGTGATCATCTGAATATTTGGGTCAGGAGAACCAGCTACATCATTTCCAGGGACTGGTACACAATGAAATGTGAGCTCTTTACTAAGAAATAAGGAGAAAAAAAGTATCATTTATGGTATGAAAATATAAAGCCTTATCCTTCCTTCCATGGTGTCTCTCTTGCATCAGCAGAGTGTTTTCTCATTAGCAATTTAATGTCATTCTAAGTAATGAAAAATGAAAACTTTAAATTATTAGCACAAGTTTTAATATCCACCTCTAAATCATTCCATACCATTTTTAAATGCAAATGTGAGACTATTTTACTTACTATGTGAAATTGCCAAAATTGCACAACTGGTATCTTATAGCTCCACCATACAAATGCCCCACGTTCCTGATCAGGACAGTGGCGATGCCAAACAAAACCAACTCAGCCGCTCTTATTCTGCTTCTTGATACGCACACATCCTATTAACGTTCTCTACCTTAGCTTCCGGAAAGGCAGGGAAGGACTGGAAGGAAAGGGAACTATGAGTTGCCCAACCTCTCATAGTGCTTCCGGCTCATCATTTTTAACCTAAGTGGTTGCCTAATAAAGGGGAGAAACACGAGTAAGACAGGATATGGTAGGGCTTCTTGGTCACTTGTGTTCCTTAGGATGGCACCACAGTCTTATGTTCAAAGTGAGGTCTGGTTTGAATGGAAAAGGTGGCCTCTCAGGGCCACTGGCCGCCTAAAACTTGGTCCGTTCTGGATATGACATATGTTCCTGGTACTTGCTTTACATCTCGCCAAACCCCCTTGCATTGTGGTCCTCCCAGAATTCTGTGCTCTGGGGGTGGTGAAAATGCCATATGTAGCCAGGGTGGCAATGATGGTGGACACAAATATGGGGTATCTTCTGTGGTCACGTGCATGCTCTTTTGTCCATGGGACGTCACTCACAAAACACAGGTTTAGAGATGAAATTATTAGGGGTTTCAGAACAGTGATAGCAGAGCACCAAACCGTAGACAGCATCCCACTGAGTGGGCCCCCAGTGACTGCATAGGTTTGCTGTGAGCCGGTCTTGCCTAAATTCACCTGGCCATAAGAATCACCAGGGAACTTTCCAAAACATACATCCTGGCCCTGCCACGGATGTCCCAAAGCAGAATCTCTCAAGAGGAGCTTGAGGACTTTTCTTTTTCCTTCTCTTTTCTTTTTTAACTTTTACAAGCTCCCAGATGACTATTACAATCAGAGAATCTGGGAGAAGTCCAAGCTGTACACACTAGATGGACACATAGAAGCTTTTGAGGTCGACAAACTTAGGCTAGAATCGTAGCCCTGATGATCATGGCAGGAGGGTGGTGCAGATGACCTTGGGCTGCATGACCCCCCCGGCTCCCTAATTTCTTTATTTGTCAAAGGAGCTAAAATTGGTAATGCACCTCAACCAGAGTTTGCATGAGGAAGTAATGAGTTCACCCGTGTAAGCCAGTTTGGGGAAGGAGTTCAGGCTCAATAAATGGTGACTAAGGTTATTTGAATTTGGGGAGTCCACATCCCGGTAGATGAGAAAATTTATTGGATATCTGGGGCTTCCTATGTGATAACCCTCCTCCTCTTGTCCCATAAGTTAACCATTTAACTGTGTCTTTGGGTGTCAAATCATTTAAGTCTCTGGGTTCCTTTCACCTGATGGTGTGGATATTTATTTACTTTAATATAAACACTTTGGAAGTAAAATAAGAGTTCCTAAGGCCCTAGTTTGGCTGCAAAATCTAGACCCCATCAAGTCTTTTCTGATTGCAAGCAGCCCTGTGACTGGGTCTGTTGGGTTTTCTTGCTTCCCTCAGCCCTGTGGGAGACGACGACCATTATCTTCCCAGGTAGGGAGGTGGGGCCCTGTCCACTGTGGTGGCACCTGGCAGCCATTGAAACAAATCACAATGATCAATAGCAAGACTATCACTGGAGTGGCCGAGCAGGGACAGAGAAGCTAACTTCCTCAGGGAAATGGACCTATAGGACTGAGAGAGAACTTCTTTAAGGGGAGGAGAAACTTGACTCACTGTGCAGAAGATTCTAGTCTCCACGTGGCTGGTCTTTGTACTCACAGGGAGAATCAAAGAGCAGTGAAGAAGAATTGACAGATTTGAGGGAAGTCCTTCTTTGTCAGAGGGAAAAATTCTTGAGTTTTTCAAGGCATTTTCTTGGGGATCAATGACCATGGCAACTAGTATTTATGGAGCAAGTGTTACACACCGGTGCTTAGTAAGTTCTTTCTGTGCACTATCTCAGTAAGTCTTTGTGAGTCTGTATGGGTCAGCCTATGCAGCAATGACAAACAGCTCCCAGATCTCCATGGCTTATGGAATTGTTGGCTTATTTCTTGCTCATGCTACCTGCCCATCATGGGTCAGTGAGTGTCTCTCCTTCCACATGTTTCTTCTGCCAGGACCCCATCCTCTGACTGAGAACCCCAGCCGGGTTCCCAGTTACAATGGGACATGGAAAGAAGGTATGTCAAATTGTATCCCGACTTTCAAAACTTCCACCAGAAAAGCAACACTCATTACTCCTATTCACATTTCCTTGATTAAAGCAAGTCACATATTTATACCTAACCTTAAGGAACCAGACGGTACAACATGATCTGGTGTCTAGAAGGGCAAGAAACCCAACGTATATGAAAATCCCTAACTATATATTAATATTATTACTATTATGAATCCAGTTTTATAGCTAAGGGAACCAAGACTTAGTCTCTGAGACTTACCCAAGGTGACAATGCAACTTGAGATGTGAACTTAGGCAATCTGGCCTCTATTCATAGGCCCTACACATCCTATACTCTTGACTTCTATTTTCTACCTGGGTTTCCACAAGATACTCAGTACCATGAGATTCCACCCTGCAGTTATTTTTTAAACATCGACTCTCTTACAGCTGAATTCTTGTTGCCTATTTCCCTTTCTTGAGGTTTCGAATGTCCTGACACTATCCCCAGGCTTGGGAAAAGCTTACCACCATGAGAATGACAGCTGGTAAACCAAGGGTATTCTTAGCAACGGTAAACAAATATTCATTTTGTTGAAGGAAAAACACAACCTTAAATGGCTTTACAGAGAGACCAGGATGAAGAGGAGATCTCAAGAAATTAAACACTTGTTTGTGGAAATGTATGTCATTGAAAAGTTGACTTGAAAGAGGAGTCAGATGACAGTGGAAGTCATGAAATCCTAACAGGTCAAATCTGCACAGACCAATGAGCAACCGAGTCCAGGTGTCGTCCTGAAAGGCACTGTTTCAGTGATTTTGGAAACAGCACATGCAGAGCAATTTTAAAGGAATGTGCACCTCGCCAAAAGTTTCATTGTTTTGAGGAACTTCTCTCCTGTCAGTTATCAACCTCTGGGCATATGACCTCATTTTGAAGACAGCGAGATAAAGACATTATGGTCTTGACCAATTCAACCTAGATCAGCCAGCTCCCAGTCAGTCCATGACATGAGAGTGAGCCCAGCTGAGATCCAGTCACCATCCCGCTCCCTACCAGAGATGCAGTAGACTCTTGGAACCTATCGCACCTTGAAGAGGAGAGCAGGGGCTCCTGACCACAAAGTGTAATGAAGAGGCTACCCAACAGTAAGTCATTGCTTTAATAGATATATGCCAGGTTGATATAGTTCCAGGCACTATGCTGGGCTCTGAAAGTGCAGCATAAACATTAAAAATATGACCTTGAACCTCTATAGTTCCGCAGTAGGTCATAGGCTTCTTTCCTCCAGGTATTTGCTCTTTTCATCCCCTTGCTCTCATGCTTGTCCAGGTAGTGAACTCTTCATCACCCTCCATAGCCACCTTGAATCTCCTCTCTGTTTTAAAATCTGGCCCCAGCAACCCCAGGAAGAATTAACCGTCCCTTCCTTTATGACTCTGCATACTTCATCAGACCTCCACCTGAGCACCAGTCTCACTGTATTATTATTATTTTACTATGTCTCCTGCACTGATCTGAGAGATCCTCAAGACAAAGGACCTTCTTACCCCACCTCCCTTTCCCCTCTGTGCATCTCTAATGTCTTATCTTGAGTTAAGAAATTCCCAAATGATTTTTAAATTAATAGATGTCCAGATAAACTCCACTTTGGCCCCTCTTCTTTCCTGCATGTTCTGTCCCTTTTAGAAATCCAGACTGGGCATTGATAGAAGGAATGGCATGGCTCCTGAAGATGGAATGAGTTTGCAGATGACCCACCAAGTCCCTACACCAGGCTAACAGCATTAACAGTTGGATGGTTACTTGAGAAAGGTAGTCTGAGCAAGGAATCATAAAAACAGACACACCAGCTTGTAGCAAACAGTGTGCTTTAACTTAAAACATGCAAGCACAGGCGCACTCTCACTGATCTCTTTCATAAGAGCAAGGCGTTTGCTTTGAACAGGCTGGTTGGAGAACACCATGTTCCCATGGCACAAATCACACCCATAATGCATTATTCTATAACTTGAGGTTTCACGGTCTATAGGGAGAACCTAAAGTCATGCAGTCTAGAATTTTATCAGTGGTTTGAATAGTCTAACCACATCTAACTGGACCACCTCATCTACCTTTGGTAAGTCTTCTAGAACATTCTATGCATTCTCACCACGCCAACTCCTTTTTATACCCATAGTTCATCGAAACTTTCTAAAATTCCATTTCCTTGCTGTAGGAGTATGTCTAGGGATGACTAATAAGCAGCCATCATGTGCTAAGAGCTCCCCATGTGCTGGGTGCTGAGTCAACACTTGAAATTAGGGATCTCGATGTAATCCTCCCCCCCCCCAAAAAAAAGCCAGGCGAGTGCTGTTGTCTCCCCATGGAAAGTGGAGAGAATTCATGATGTAAGGCATCAGAGGGGATTAATTGGGGTGATAGTTTTAGTAAAGAGCCTGGAAAGCAGGGTTCGTAAGACCATTCTCTCCAAAACAAGCCCGTATCATAGGCCACTTATGTTCAAGGCACTAGTCTCAATGCTTAAATCAGATGAACTCACTGAATTCTCACAGTGACTTTGTGGTGTGGTAAGCATAGTTCATATCAGCATTTCACAGATGAGGAAACTGAGGAACAGGGTCATAGGTAGGAAGCAGCCCCCAAGTCCAGACAGGATTATAAACCCAGAGCTTTAATTCCAGAGCCTGCTATGCCAATTGGAATCATTAGCAAATAAGATTACCAACCAACTCCTGTCATACAGTGTCTTGGAAAAGATTAAGCAAAGTAGTGATTATTTCAGTGAAATGCTTGTCACCTGGTAGTTACAGGACAAGTGTCCCTCCTGTTCCATTCCTTTCCTTTCCTTTCTACAGACAACATGGGCATTACTGCATTTTTCTCAATTCTTTCATATTCTCCCTATAATAAGAATCAAAACAATGCCTGCTTGGAGGGGATTAGGCACCCAGCGTCACCTTGGGAGATCAAAGACCACCAAATCCATATATAAAAACAACCAAAAAAAAAAAAAAGTCAATCTTCTGTGCAGACACGATTTCTCTTGAAAGGTGACACAGTCCTTTAAAAATAGCTATGGGCTCCATTGTGCAAAGACAGTGATAGAGACTGACAGCTTTTAGAGAGGTATAATGTTCCCAGGCAGCCGGCTAGCATGGCTCACCCAGATAGAGATCAGTCATTCGATCCGGGGGAGAGTGCTAAATGTTAGAGGTTAAGCTGCTATGTTCTTATTACTAATCAAACTTCAACACCATGCCCGGACTCCTCCATTCCCTGTAAGGCAATGGTAGATTATCGAGAGGCTCCAACGCAGGCTCCTGGTTTCAGAGGCACTACTGTCCCCATTCACGGTAGAGCCCCATATCATCCCCAAATGTGGAGCTTCCAAGACTTTCCCAGAATGCTAGCCATCTGAGGTCAAAGCAGGTAGGAACCCGCTGCTTCTCCAGTGAAGACACAACAGATAGACAAGGATGTGGCTCCTGGGTGCAGGCTCCGCTAAACGGCTCTCACTTTGTATCCACCCAAGACAGAAGGAGCTGCTCTGGAATTTGCTGTTTCTCTGCCCCCCCCTCCCCAATTCCTCTTTCTCACCAGCACATATTTCGAAGGTGAATCGTGCAGTTTGGACTGCTCTTTTCCCACCATCACAAGAAATGATGTGCTGGGAAATATCTACTAATCGGTTCTCTGGGAGTGGAGGAGCCCTGCTTTGGAACTTCTGCCAGTTTCCATGGTGTCTTTCTCCCTCTCATAGCTGATTCAGGCTGACGAGGTGATGTCACTGAACGCAGAGTTAGGAAGGGAGGTGCACAGTCACGGTGCCTACAGCTCCAGGACACTGCCAGTCAAAGGACAGGTGAGCATGCCAGTGTCACCTCTGTTGGGTTGCCTAGGACCCCCTCGCCAGGGCATTCCGAACCCTCATCCC
Source organism: Mustela nivalis (assembly GCF_964662115.1). NCBI lineage: Eukaryota > Metazoa > Chordata > Mammalia > Carnivora > Mustelidae > Mustela > Mustela nivalis. Next base: position 8,280,601 of record NC_139037.1, read on the forward strand.
TTGTCTCTGTCAGGCAGATCTTGCCTTTTCTGGATGTCATGGATGTCACTTGTAGAACAAGCAGAAAGGGCTAAACCTGCCCTACTTTGATTTTCCAAGGTTGCATCTGCTTGGTTCTTCAGCTCTTGGCTATAGAGTAATTCAGTAAAACTGGTTAATTGCTTTTCCAATAATAATAATAATAATAATAATAATGTAGATAATATCCCCAGGGCCTGTGGGTATCCACCCAGGATTTCATCGAATGCCTGACAAAGTCCTGGCAGGTGGTATCACCCCTGACTCCCCCTACTTCACAGATGAGGAAACAGACTCAGAGAAGCCATGTACCTGAGGCCTTTTGACTTTTTAGTGGTGGCCCTAAGATTTGATACCACAATTGCCTTGCTCCTATACCCATGCTTTTAGCTGCTACCATGTCCCACCCCATCCCAAAAGAGTGTCATCCAAGGGCATTTGGGAAGTACAGGTGAGATTTCCTGGGAAAGTTTGAAACAGAACAATAGCAGAACAGGATAGAGGTGAGGAGGTTCGAAAGGATGAGAGAAGTCATCAGCATATATGGAATGTCCTTTTCAGTGGAGCTGGTCACGAGCATGGGGGTAGGTAGCTGAGAGGACAGAAGACGACAGGAGATGAGATACCTCTTTCAGGGGCAGCTTCTCATGTCCTGAGGCAGCCATTCCATGAATCAGGAGTCCCTTACATGGGCCTGAGAATTACTCCCACCCTGCTCCACCCACCTCTCCACGCTCTTCCTTCTGTTCCTGCTCGGATTAACCCTGCCCATTTAACAGCAAGCCCTCACGTGTCGTGAGATGGCATCCCAACATCCCATGGTCTTCTCTTCTCCAGACTGAGGTCCTTCCACTTTCCAGCTATCCTGGGTGTGCACCAGTGGGTCCATTTACCATCATGATGGTCATCTACTTCTGGAACCTCTCCCGAGTATCAGGGTACCTCTTGAAGGTGCATACAAGAATGAGCACCTGGGACGTTGTTGTGGCCTTGCTCTGTAGCCCTTATCCCAGGAAAATGTTGGCTTGATCTGGGTGATTACTTAATTGCTATCTGAATTCTTCTTGGCTGGCTGTATCCCAAGCACAAACACTGAGGCTGGTTTTGTCCCCCAACATGACCCCTCTCCAGTCATGATGAGAGCTCAGTAAACATTAGCTCTAGGTGCTGTTGGAGGTAGGGGTTGGGGGAGGGATGGTCTGATGAACATAGAGGACAGTGAACCAAACCTTCCCCTCTTCACATGATTCTTCATCAGGTGTGACTTTAAAACACTGGCATCCTATCAAGGAAACTTCTTGGGGTGCCCTAGCATTCCCTGTAAGTCATCATTCGATAGCACCTCTCTCTGTAAGCTACAGAATGGATGTCAGCGTCACTTCCCAAGACCTCATTCAGACCGTCATTCAGATGGCTCTCAGCATGCCCTCTGGGGTACAGGGTGACACATGACATGGTTTAGGAAAGTAACAGCATTAAACGCCCTCCTGACTCTCCATTTCCAGCGCGGTGGGGGCCTGGGTGTGCAGGAGGGAGTACAAAGTGGATGGACTGGAACAGCATGTGGGGACGCACCACCGCTCTGAACCCACGTAGGCTCCGAACGGACCAGGCTCCCTCATGCTGCCAGCTTCCAGGGATTGCCCCAGGGGCCATGGGCACCAATCCTGTTCCTGCCTCAGTTCCCCCATACTGCAGCTTCCCTGAGAAAGGCTTTTACAAAGTGTAAAAGCCTTTGGTTCCTTCCAGCACTCAGATCCATGCTCTTTCTGGGCTGTGAGAGGTGGCCTGCCCTGATGCTCAAGACATTGATCACTCTTGTTGGGGCAGTGTCCATCACACCAGAGCAGCCTCAGAACTATCCTGGCCACAGCCTCGATCTTGGATCCACCAGAAACGGGTTCCAGAGTGAGAAGCTGAAGAGATCAGGTTGCTGATGGGTTTGGTAACTGGAGAGGCGTTCTTGTTTCGGGACAAAGCCCACACACTTAAAAATGAACTCTAGTGGTATTTACTGCCTCTCCATCTGCCAGGCATGTATTTGCCTGCCACCTACCTTCCCTCTCGTACTTGTCACAAAAAGGCTAAGTGACTTGTCTGTGTGTGATGACCTGCCATCGAGGTGGGCTTCACTATGACATTCATGTGCCCCCCAGTACTGCTTTGCCCCGCCCCGAGATACCGAGTCCTGGATCTCTGGAGTTGGATGGGATGGTGTAGTTGCGTTGGGCTCCCTTCTCCTGAATGAACATCATTGAAATTAAAAGGAAATAATAATCAGTGGACTCAGTGAATAGGAAGCATCAAGGGTGGACCTGCCAGTCATGTTCTCATGGCTTTAAGCTCCAGCGGATGAAGCTGACACACAAGGCTGACCCTGGCATTTGTCACCTGCAGTCTGGCAGGAGGGGGGCAACTCTGACAGCCCTTGGGTCCTGGGATCCAAGCAGGTGTGCCTGATCTGCCCCTCCAGGAACCCAGCTCCCATCCCATCGCAGGCATTCATAGAGCAAACAGTTCGACTGTGGGTGGTGGTCCTGGTGCCCCTTTCTTTGTGGCTGGGGGTGTGAAGTGAAGTGGCTCTACCCCAGAATGGCCGTTTCAAGTTCCAGCCTCACACCCTAGAGGGGCTACTGGAACCAAAGCGCCAGTGTCCCCAGATGGAGCGTTTGCTTTCCTTTATGTGGTGAGGCATCCAGGTGAGGCTGTTCTGTACTCGGACCAGGGTCTGGCTTGGCATCCCCAGCCCAGAGTGGGTCAGCCATCAAGGAGCAGGGGCGCTGGCCCCCAAGGAGGCCAGCAGAGCTCTGTGCAAGAGGGACACATCCAGTCCTCTGTATATGAACTTGTACAATCCTCCGACGGCAGACACTGAAAGAAGAGGAAATGGAGATGTTGCCCTGACTGCCCACAGTTCAGCATTGGACCAGGGGACCAGCACATCATTCATTTACCTGGTGGCTGTTTCCCGAGTGCTCACTTGGGCAGTGCCTGGCCCTGGATGGCTGCTGGGGAGTCAGTAGTGAGAGAGACTGCTGTGGTAGACACCCATAGAGCTCAGAGACACAGATTGACATCGATTCGGAACATCACTCCCCTGACGGTAAACTTTCATGTATGATGGGCTCCGTGAAGGACTGACCCAGCACAGCCAGCAAATTCATCAGAAGCTGGATGCACAGTGCCCATGAGACTGTGATTATAGAAAGTGATTATAATAATAATGAGTACATAATAATGAATCCAACCTGGTTACATTTACCTTTCTGTCAATTATAAATTTTTTTTATTAGGATTTTTTAGTGAAGGAAGGGACCCACAAATGTCAGAGTGCCTAAGGCCCCAGAACAGCACAATATGTCCCTGGAGCTTGATGCTGCCAGGACTTTAAGCATATGGACTGATTTAGTCCTGGGGTTCAGGGAGGCTTCCCTGCAAAGGTAGTAAGTAAACTGAGAACTGATGGAAATCAAGAGTTATCAGCAGGGGGGCATTTCCAACAGTGGGGACAGCATGTGCAAAGGCCCTGTGGGTTGGGCAAGAATAGTGGGTTTAAGAAACTGAACAATTCTGCAGAAAGTGAAGGGTCACATGGTGTATATCAGGGCTGCCGGGGTAAACAGTGGTCTTGGGGTTTAATATCAGAGTGATGAAAACTCAGAGGTGGTTGACAACATAATGGAAGGAAGGCTGTCATGGTATAATTGGTGACATGAGTGATCTCAAACAATTGCCCTGGCTGCTGTGAGAAGATTGAATTATGGGAACTGGGGTGAGTGATTGCAACAAGCCAGGCAAGACTAGGATGTGGCAGTGAGATGAGAAAGGGCAGATGTGAACGACAGTTAGAAGGCAGCAAGCTTGGGGTTCGTGGTGATGGGAGGTAATGGAAGAAGGAGAGAGACAGATCAAGCATGGTTCCCAAGGATTGCCTTATGCAGCTGACTCCTGGAGCTGAATTCCAGCATGCACAGATTGCTGCAGAAACACCAGGGTTAGGGGTGAACATTATCCATTGGTTTGTGGTCATCGAGGCAGGGGAATCCTTAAGAAAGAGTGTCTGCAGGGATGGGGGGAGAGGACATGGTGGGAGGCTTCCCAGAAGCAGCAGCATTTTAGGCTAAGCTATAAACAGCTGTGAGTTCTTGGTGGCAGTGATTCTTTCCCTTTTATCAGCTCTACCCTAGCATGTGTGTGTGTATGTGCGTACGCACACACACACATACACACACACACACACACACACACTCCCAGCTCCAAATCTTGCACGTGGGAGGTGCTCAGTAAACACTCACCAAGCCAATAGTGCATCCTCGAGATGGAGTTTGCCAGATAGACAAAGTGAAGATAGAACAGCTTGCTCAGACTCAGAGAAGACTAAGCCCAGAGGGGATGTGGCCCCAGCTTCAAAGTGTGTGGCACAAGGTTGAGGATATAGGAGGCAGTCGAGGGGAACTGGGAGCAAGCTCCAAGGGCCCTCACTCCTGGGCTGCAAAGTTTTATAGCAAGAGAGCCAGTGAAAGTCTGACCCAGAAAAGCTGCTTGCATTGGCTTTGGAGAAATCAGGCAACCTGTTGGGCTGGGTCAGACATCTGAAAAGACGGCTGTGTGACTTGGGGATTTCCTGCTCTTTAGCTGAAACTGGGCTGGTGAGAAGTGGGTTTTGTCGAGACATGGTGTGTGTGTATGTGTGTATGTTCATGCATGTGAAAGTGAGTGTGTTGCACATGTGTGAAGGGGAGTGAGTTGTTGGTTGTTGAAGGTGAGTGTGTTGCACAGGACTATATGGACACATGCTTTTGGGAGTGTCTACACGTGTGTGTGTGTGTGTATGTGTGTGTGTGTAAGCACTGCAGCTGCTATTGTATGTGTGTGAGCATGTGTGTAAGCGTGTATGATACATGTGTACGAATGTGCACGCATGTGGAGCTGCAGCTGTAAGATGAGAAAGGAGCAAAGCCTGGAGAAGTTTCTAGAAATATTGGCTGTGGAAAAGAATATTAAGAAGCTAGGTGCTTACAGTTGTTATTTGGAGTTCACGTAAGTTCCATTTGGATCTTCATCTCTCTTTGGGAATATTGGCAAAGGGGCAGCTGCTCAGGACTGAGGACCCCATCACAGTTCCTGTGCTGACACTGCCCGACCCCCTCCTCAGCCCCCCACCCACCCCCAGAGGCACTTTGCTGGAGGCCAGTGGGGTCAGTGTAGGTCAGATGTCCCTGCAAAATACAGACTTTTCCAACCACTTCCTCTTGGGTACTAGGAACAACTTCAGCTTTGATTAAGACAGATCGTATTTGAATCCCGATTATGTGCTGTTCTCATTGAATTATCAGAATCACTCAGGGAGAGAGGGCTGAGTTCCTGGAGGGAGAGGAGCCTGGGGCTGCTCCGTTGAGGAGGTCAGACAGAGCCGCAGACCTGGGTCTCAAATGAATGCCCTCCAACACCAAATCCCAGGCGCCTTTCTTTCACTGCCCTGCAGTGTCACAATCCCACAGCCTTGGAAGGACCTGGAGCAGGCCAGCACCACCTTTAACCAGCGAGGGGCTCCCACTAAATCCCACAAGGCTCTCCTTGTCCCACTGGGGCAAGGCAAGGTCTTAAATCAGGTTTCTGAGGATTAGAAAGTCCTGGGATCAGAAGGAGAGCAGTGGCTGGACATGGGCCCGCCTGCTCTTCCTTTGCCCCTTTGTGTCTGCGGAGACCCTGGTCCCGGACCGGGCAATGCTGGCGGCCAGGTGCCCTCTGCCCCCTTTGTGTGTGAATTCGACTCCCTGCCCACCAACGTCAGCCAGAGAGCTGATGCTATTTTAAGAAAGTGGGTTGCATTTTCCGGGAGGGAAGGTTGTGAAATCCTGGGGTGACAGCTCCAGGCACTGCCAATGTTCACAGGAGTTTTAAGAAAGATCCTTCAAGAAAGGAGACTTTGGATGAACTGTCCTGAGGTACAGATTATTGAAATGACTGAGGGGGGGGCGAAGTAATCTTATCAAGGAAGGAGAAATCTTTTATATTTGAGCCAACTTTGATTTTAAAATGTTATGAAACAACTTCTGAGTATTTCCCAAACAAGATTTGGATATTTTTTTTTTTTCTTTCCCAAGAGCTTTGTGAGCTCCGGGGCTCTCTCTCACGCCCCACACACCCCACACCCCTACTCCCACCCAGTCCGATGCTGTCTGCGTTTCTTATATTTCTTCTTTTCGTTTCTTTTTTTTTTTTCTTTCCACTAGAAGAAACTAAATTCCTGTTACTTTTGAGATGGCTTTATGTTTGCCACTGGTCCAGGCATGAAGGATGTAATAGAAATCACACCTGGCGGAGAGAATATGGGATTAAAATTAAAACACATTTAAGGAGGGCGATGCAAATGTTTCCAGGGACAGTTTTCCTAGAACGGCCACTGTGGTTGCCACCTTCCTTCCGCTGTTCCAATCCTCTCCACTCCTGCCAAGGGAAGTGTATAGCCAGAAGGTGTGAGGTCCCTCGCTGGCTCCCAAAGTCGACTGTGGCTCCTACCAGGCCATTTGCTTCCTGCATATTTCTTGCTCAGCCCACCTTAGCCTCTGTGCTTTGCATCTTCAAAACTCAGTCAGCATCCTCTCTCCTGGGAAGGGCCCCTCACCTGCTCCTACCCAGCTCCAGCCTTGCCCAAATGGAGCAGTGTGGAATGGGTGACTGTCACTCAGCACTCGTAATGACATTTATCACATACGTACCCCAGGACTGACGCACCTTCTTTTTCACTCACCTGGCCTCTCTTGGGTTCTACCCTCTCGCACTCTTGCCCTTGCCCGGAAAGGTTCTGTGTTGCTGTCTCTGGGTGGCTCACTGACAGGTGTACAGGGATCCCCAGAAACCTTTGTGCATCTAGAAAACCCTGAAGGGTGCCCGTGGGTGTGAACAAATGATCACTTCCATGTATAAGAAGCTATAGAAGCATTAGGGCCAACTTGTTTTTTACTTTGGGGATCTCAGGAGTTAAGACCATTGTCTGAATGATTTTTATTTCACTCCTGGCTTGCCGCAGGTTGGGGTGTAGAAGCAGGAGAACAGGAAAGAATAGGGACCTCCTGCCAGGGCTCGTGGGGGAACGGAACAGAATGCAAGGCCCCTAACAGGGTTTGATCTCCAACAGGTGCTACACAGGCAGCCCCTCTCCCCACCAGTGTCCCTCGCCTCCAGGTCCCCCTGTGTGGAGGTCTCTCTGTGTGCTAAAATTGGTGTCATGGAGTGTGTGCACAATGTTACACTCACACACGCCCGTCTCATTCCCTCCTGGAAAAAATCCTCCAGGCATTTGCATATTTTATCAATTCCATTTGGATTTTGCTCTGTGCTCCTTTCGTCAGAGAAGGCTGCTAACTGCTTCTCTCGCTCGCACGCGCTCACTCTTGACATGAGCTATAGGGCAAGGGTTTCATGTTTTGAATTCCAGTAATGACATTTATCAATAGTGCGTGTCTCTGGGACCACGTCTGTATGCCCATATCCCGTCTGATTCTTTGTTCTTTTCAGTGGTTTTCAGAGTATTTAACTCTACCCCCGGACCCTTACGATGTCTGCAGACATTGTTGCCTGTCAAAAGTGGGTGGGGTTGTGTGCTACTCTCATCTAACTAAATGCCAGCCATGCACAGGGCGGTCCCCAGCCACAGAGGGTTTTCTGCCCCAAAACAGCAGTAGCACTGAGGCCGAGAAGCCCCTCTGCCTCTGTGGCTGGAAGCTCACTTCTCTCAGCCTCTGTCTCTTTTGGCTGAGTGACTTGGGCATTGGTGACCCATTTTTTCGAAACTGTTAGAAAAAGATAAATCATACTTAGCAGACAAGGTTTTTGCCAAATGAGGTAATCCTTGCCACAATTCCTAGTGCACAGCTCACCAATTCCTGCAATTCTCAGGCCTGGAGAATTTCTGAAACTCTGCAGTGCTCCTGCAGCTAATAAAGGACAGACTCAGGAATCGACCTTCTGCCTGTTGGATCTCTTCACCCTGGATCTCACTGTGCTGTGAGGCTGCGCTAGTCCCAGCTACGCGCCAACATGGAGACCAAAATACCCCCAGAACATTCTGTGTACTTCTAGAAAAGGTGTCGTATGTGACTAGTGCTAATGAGTCCCAGAATGACAAAAGGAGGTACGGCGAGTCTCTGCATGACGTTATTCTTGCCCAGAGATGAGCTGTATACCTTCTTAGAGTTGAGAGAATGATTTAATGCTGAGACCAGGGAGTGGCTGCCTCCGCCCCTTGGCAGGACATTGTGTTTCAGTCACTTTTTCAAGGCCCTCTAAGCAGGTGTCACTTCCCCTAAGAACTGGCCCCGGGTCTCCAGCTGCCCATGGCTTGGTCAGACACTTCCCAGGAAGCTCAGATCCTGAGGCAGGAAGCAGGGCCAAAGGGAGGGATAGTGTCATCTCCACAGTGACATTTCCATCAGTGGACTGAATCCCAGTGTGCTTATCTCAGGATGTAAAAATCTCAGGATGGTGGCTTGGCGTGTTCCACGTCATTACGTTTTACCCCTGGGATAAGAAAGAAAAAGTGGCAAACACTAGGGGAGGACTGTCCATGGGCAGAGCTGCCGAATTTCCCAGCAACGTGTTGAGGCGACAAGTGCATGCTCAGGCTGCCGCTCCAGGCTTTTGCCTGACACCTGTCACTGGAGAACCTGGCATGTCACATCCTGCCACACCTCCTGGGGCGGGGAACGGACACTGGTCGCTGAGGCTGGAACACGGCTCCCAGTTCCACCCCAGAGACTGGTAGCCCTGAGAATGTCTTAAAATAGGATTTTGCATTTCCAAGATTCCTCGAATCCATGATTCCGAGATGCTGGAATTTAGAGATCTCAGGATTCTGTGCCTCTGGAACTCTGGGACACTCCAGGATCATTTTTGCATGGATTTGTGGATTTTGAAATTATAGTGATGTCACTTCCTGTTTCCTAGTACCCTGCCATTAACAAAACAACAAAAATTCACCCCCCAAGTCTGGAACAAGAGCTGAAGGGAGGTTACTCTGGTGGGAGGAGCACAGTCAGTTGTACTGAGTGTTCTTGTGTGAATAGCAAATCAAGAGGTCTTTCCCATTCAGGAGAGGACCACCTTGACCCCTCGTTAACCATGGCTGGAAACAGTTATGAAGTACCCTGTGGTTCAGGATGGCACAAACAGGATCATTAAAGGTAGCTGACCACTGAGCTCTGTAGCCTTTGCGGGGAGGAAGCAGGGGGTCTTTGCCTAAGGCGGAGAGAGAAAGCAGAACCCACAGGGAATGCGGTCAAGTTCCAAAACAAGGCTCAACAACAGGGAACCCTTGGAGGAGGAGTATTTCAAGTCAGCAGGAACCTTGTTATGACAGCGGACAAATGGGGGCATCAGGCTTCCTATGGGAGTGGCTAGTGTGTCTGTAGGACCCTTGAGCCTGGAAGCTGCAGGGGATAGAAGAATGTCGGCCCAGCCATCCCAGATTGTCTGGGATTCCTCCCATGCGCAGGCTGGGTCTCAGGGATCTTGCGGACACACAAGAATCACAGAATCACACAGACACACACAGCACTGTTGTCACTCTGTTAGGGCAGGCTGTTTGCTGTAACACAGAACCCCACCATCTCAGCAGCTGAACACAGTAAAAATGGTATTTCTTGCTGTGCTTGCAATACACTGTGCCTGGTTGACCAGGCCTAGGGGCAGCCCTTCTGCAGGGGCATTTTCAGCATCCCTTTGAGTTTGCTGCTCCACCCTCTGCTGGGTCCCAGGAATCCCCTCCAGGCTGTAGTTGGGTAGGGAGAGAGCAGAGAGGAGCACCAGGAGGTTTTTACCGGCCACTCCTGGAAGTGATGAGCATCACTTCTGCTCACCACCTAGAGTTCAATCAGATGAGCACACCTAACTGCAAGGGAGATTGGGATATGTAGTCCATTCCTGTGCTCCAAAAACAAAAGCAAAAACAAAAGAAGAAGAAGAAGAAGAATGATTTGGTGAACACCTAGTCAGTATCTGCCACAGTATCAAACATGTGCTTGAGGGTTCCCTCTGTTCCTAGCCAGAAACTCGAATCCTGTTCCTTGGGTCAGATCTCTCTGAAGGTGGAAAGATTTCTAAGGTCATGGATTGTCTGCATGACTGACTCATTGACTCCAGGGCCTAGTATGATTTGGCACATAGTGGGATTGTAAAAGTGCTGATTTACTCACCTACAAGTTCTTTCATTTCACCAACAAGCATATTTGGATCAGGTATATAGGATCCAAGGTGAAAAGGACATAGTCTCTGCTTTAACAAATCCATGGAGAAGCAGGATATGAGCAAATTGTTCCTACAAATCTTGGGTAGGGGAGAGAGGCAATATAGAGGGGTAGTGGGAAGCCAGGGCAGGGAGGCATGTGATATGACTCAAGCTGGGGCAATCAGGGGAGGCTTCTCAGAGGAAGTGACTTTTTATTATGTCTTCAAGGGGGACAGCCAATCAGAGCAAAAGCATTGAAGGATGATGTATCTGGGGGGGATGATGAAAAATTCTGTAAGGGTGAAGCACAGAGTGTGTGTGTTTGGAATTACGGGGAGGGGGCAGCACAGTGCTGAGGAAGTATTAAAGGCAGACTGCAAAGGGCCTTACCACAATGCTAAGGTGAAGAGATGGGTGTTCAAGCTTTTTAGCAGCCCATGGAGGATCTTGGATAGGACAAGTGTAAAAAGTGTTCTTGGGCTAGGTTAGGGGAGAACTTTGTGCTCAAGCCAAGTGTTACCACAAAGTACCCCTGAGCTCCAGCAGCGGAGAAGGGCAAGGACCCTGAGCTCCTGCACAGACAGAGGCTGTACTCCAGGTGAGGAGGTCTGCACAGAGGCATTCTCTGCATTCTTGAGCAGATCTGAATTGGCCTGGTTAGTGATTAGTTGCAGAGTAAAACCAGATATGGGACTCCTGGATTACATGTCCTTTTCCAAGATGGTGATGACTATTCCATTTTGCTGGTAGGGAGAGAACAGTATTTTTGAGGGAAATATTTTCCTGACTGGATGAGCCAGGTTATACTTGGAGTCCTCCACAAATCAGAATGGCCACCAGAAGTTCTGGGAGGATGACGGGTGTCAGGGGTAGAATCACAGGACAGCAACGTCACATCCCTCTGAGGTCCCTGTCAGGAGGTAACCAGTGGGAGAGAGTGTGGGCCTTGGATTCAAGCAGACATGTGTTTGAATCCCAGCTCTGCCCCTTGCAAGCTGTGTGTCCTTGGCCAAGATGTGAGATGTCTCTGAGCTCCCTCTTTCTGCTGTGTAAACTGGGATTCATAACTTTGCCCCTGAAGTCATTATGAAGATTCAGGGAGTACTTGATGCCATGTGAGCCCTCAACAAAGATTAGGTGTTCTCATCGCAGGGGAAGGAGCTGACGATCATGCCCAGGGTTGAGAGCAACAGGGATCTGACCCCAGAGTGCTGCGAGGAGAACCCACAGGAGAGTCCCCAAAACCGACTTCACTGAATCTGGGACATGAGGTGAACCCACTGGGTCACTGGAGCATTTATCTCAACACCTGTCAAGAGATAGGACCCTGTCCTTTAGTCCAGTGGCGATGGATCAGAATATCTGGCCTGACTCATTTGGGGTCAGTTTAAGAATCCTCAGAATGTGCCTTCAGAAGCCTCAGAATTGCTTTTACAACAGCAGGGTTTCCTGAAACCCGCCCTCACTGTCCAGCTCTGCCGATGAATGTCACCAAGCGCAAAGAGTGCTTTTGTTTCTCTGTCATAGAAGTTTGGCCTCATATTATAGGGACACTTTGAATTCTTCAAAGAGTAATTCCCGTTTACCTTTTTTCCTCTTTTCCCCTTCAGGTTCAACCCCTTTTATCACACTAAAGTGCCAATCAATATTTCGAGATAGATGTTACATCTTAGCTTTTTATAACATTACTCGTCCCAGAAGGGACACTGTATCTTTAAGGAAATGGACCCCGTATCCTGTTTCTGAAGGATTAAAACCCTTTAAAGAGACAGAAGAGGCTGTAAACCCCGATCATATTCTTATTCTCTCTTCATTATCCTGTCCACTATCTATCCCTGCTGAGTAAATCTGGTTGTGTGTTTCTCCAAAGTGGTCATAAGAAGAAATTTATTTACTCCGCTTTGCACTGGAGGGGCATTACTGAGCTTCAAGGCTCTCCGAAGTAATAAAGATTTTGCAGTGTGTGCAAAAGGAGCAGAAATTCAGAACTTCTTTCCCCCTCTGAGGTCGTTTGGCCATCCAAAGGGGGAGTCACTTCTCATTTTCTGACAGGGTTTATTTCCGTAAGATTTTCCAATTAGCAGGAAAAGGTCACACTAATGTTGGTGCTGGGTACAGGAAGGGGCTCAAACTATGCAAATAGAGACATCCTTGAAAGGACAATATTAAAAAAAAAAAAAAGGAGAGAGTAGATTTCCTTCATTTCCTAATTTAAAAATTATATATACTTATGTATGGAGGGAGACCCTTTCCTCCACCATGAAGGGAGAAGGTGGCTGTGTTTGACCCGCAGCTCTTGCCTGGGACAAAAGAGCCCATTGTTCCTGGGTCTGACCACCGGTGGATGGCGGTGGCCCACTTGGGAGCAGAAGACAGCCGTGAAAAGGAGCTCTTAGCCTGGGCAGGCAGAAATGCAGGGTTGTGAGAGGAGCAGAGCTGGAATTCCAGCTGCCTGTGTAACCTCTCTGGACCCGATAATGGCCACACTGTCCCCAGCCTGGCGGAACTGACTGCCAGCATATCATTTTTAAACCCGGCTCAGATCTCCCTCTGACGCTTCCCCTGCCGCTTTTGTTCCCTCCTTGGTGTGTGTGAAGCACAAGAACTTTTCTCGATAATAGGGAGGGCTGGGAGCAGTGTCAGGGAAGACGTACTCCAACCGTGCCAGGGCGAAAGTCGTCGATGCCCATTAAAAGGGATCCAGGGGACAGCTCCGCCTTGGGTTTGGAGCTGATGCTCCTTGTCAACTGGAAAGCACTATGCAAATGTTAAGGCCAACATTCTGGCTCGCTGCTTCCGGCTGCTGCTGGCGACCCGCTGGGTAAGACCCAGTGGGTGAGCTCGTTGGAAGGCAGAGCCGTGCAAGGAGGGAGCCTGGGGCTTTGTACGCCCCTCACCCATATTTCTGCACGCCCAGATGGTTGTCTTTGCAGCTGCAATCAAAATGGAAGGTTATATTCCTCCGGCAAGAGCCGATCTTCCTCCTGGAAGTTCCGTGTTATAGCAGAGAGCAGCAGATGATATAACGTGGCCAGTTCCTGACATAAGGGGAACCATAACAGGACCCCAGAGCAGGTGCTGGGTTTGGAAACTTGCTCAAGGTCACACAGCTGCAACATGATGGAGTCTGGATTCACCCAGGTATATCTGTCTAATAACTCCACCAGTCATGCTGCTGCTTTTACTTTGTGAGTTTAAAAAAAAAAAAAAGAAAAAGAAGCTAGTGGGATTATTTTGATAGCAGGTTAAATAAACATTATCAAATACTAAGCGCATCATTTGTCAGTTGGCCCTAGGAAGTGAGCAAAACAATGCAAAAGTATGTTTGGGGTGTTTAAAACTCAGAAATGTATACCATTGTTGTCAGGCTATTATAAATATACAATATCTCTTCCTAAGGGAGAATAGGACATGCACATACAGTCGATGATACACATATGCTCTGCTCTCATTTGATCTGCTATGATGTTTATTCTTGCCACACAGAGTAATAAACGACCCATCCTCAGTTAAAAATCCTTGAGGTTGAAGACCAAAGCCTCAGAAGACATTACTACTTGCATTTCACCATTAAAGAGAAGACCCCTTTATATTTCTTTGCCATTAAACAGCAGTGGCCCATTTTTTTTTTCTGTTTTCAGACTATTAATAACATATACATTTATTTTTTATTTAGCAAGTACTCATTTCTGCCAATTCTCGGCCCTGGTCTTTCTCAGAACACATTGGGATGAGAAAGAGAGTTGCATACCAAATTGGAAATCATTCCAACAATATCCAACTGGTGAACAAAAGTGAATCTTATACTTAAAATGGAATACTATATAGCCAGTAGAAAGGGCATTGAAGAAAGAGTTTTAATTACATCTTTATCCATTTTTCAGAATACCAATTCTTACTAGTTTTCAACACATCATTGTAGCAAATCCTTACCTTTTGCATTGCTGGACAAAGTCAGATGGAGTAGGAAGAGTTACACAAAATTGGTTTTGACCAGAGTATCAAGAAGTGGCCACAAGTTAAGGGTGGAGTGGTTTAAAGTCAGGAAATGTGTCATATTGTAATCAGGCGAAGTGACATATAAATGTAAAGAGAAGCAGAAAGACTATAAAAATATATATTTTTTTATTTTTTAAAAATAAAAATTGCAAAGCAGGTTGGGGAAAATCAGGTACTGGCAAAAATCATTAATGGTCATTACATTTTAGCGAACTCTTTCTACATGCTATGTACAATTAGAAATAATTTAAATAATTTGAATTTTACCCAGTTAAATCAGGATATTCCCATTGATAATCCTTTTGTAAACGTGAATAAAGTGAGGCAGAGAGAAATAAACTTGCCCCAAGCTCACACAGCAGCCTGGGGCAGGGGGAGAATGTGCCTTCTTTTTGACTACATTCTTCACAAAAGAACATAGTAAACTTCCAAGAAGAGTTAATACAAAGGATTTTCCTCTCTTCCCCTATGTGACAAAATGGAAAGCTACGTTTCCAATTCAGTCCCTATTGTGTTGGTCACAATTCCTAAGTTTAGCAAAAAGCATTAGAGAGCCCTGCTAAAAATACAAAATTCTAAAAAAACAAAACAAAACAAAATTCTGAGCCCCAGACCAGATACAGCAAATGTAACTGCACAAAGTGGTAGATGCCCACCCCAAAACAGTGTTTTGATAAGCTCTTTGGATGATTCTGAAGTAGCCAGACACATTTCTGGGATCACTTCGTACCAGTGAGAATCATCCAAGGTGCTTACTAAACAGAGTGTCCAGTCCCTCCTTTAGAGATCTGATTCCACTGGTCTGGGATGGGGGCATGGCAGCTCAACCCTTTCGATGCAGTAACTTCATGTCCTGATTGTCTGGGACTGTCCTGAACTATGACAAACCTATGAGGAACATAATTAGTAATAATACCCTCTTTCATGCTCACCATCATCCCAGTCTGGACAATGAGGCATATGTTTTAACCAGGACCAGAGGTGGTTTGTCTCCAAAGGACAGAGGATAAACACAGCTCTGAAGAATGTCAGTGACCAGGACCCAATCTCCATCAGCCACTTAGCTAGCCATGTAGCCTTGGATGAGTTACTAAACTTCACTAGGGTTTCAATTTTCTCATCTGAAAAATGGGTATAAAGATTCTGACACCACCCCGCCCCACCCTGGGTTGTTGGGAGATGCATGTCTCATCCCTTCTAAATAATTGGAATGTTTAGGAGACACTCAACATACATAAGCTTCCCTCCATCAAGGGTGTCAGGGAGCTTCTTGGATCATTCCTCAGCAGCATGCTGGAGGTCATGGGCCCAGTGCTTCTGTGGAATGCGGATCCCTCTGTCATGAGGAAGGGGCACTGGGCCAGGGTCTTGTGAGCACATTTACACATTTCAGTGTTTTCAGGGTCCACAGAAATGCAAGCATCAGATTGATTTCACTAAGCAAGTAGTATTGTTTTTAACTGAGGTTGTCTTATATGTCACTACACTGACCTATTAAGAAAAAAAAAAAAAGCAAGCAAGCAAGCCAGCATGCTGGGGACATGGGGATAGAAAGCCCTGGTCCATAAACCATTTGGAAACTTTTAGACCTTTTGCCAAAAGTGGGCGAATCTGACGTCCCGAGTGCACGTGGGAAGAATTCTGACAAATAATCCAAAGAGAGACATAATCCAGGTGACATTTGAAAGATGACTGATTGAAAAGTCGAGTTTGCTAATGTAAATGGCCTTGACCACAACATTTGCATTCACGACAGTCACTTTACGTGCGTGTCTAAAGGAAAGTGTCAAAGTAACTGATGCAGACAGTCCAGGCCAGGAGATCTGTTTCTAAGCGAAACAAAAAACCAAAAAAGAAAAGAGGAAGAAAGTTTCCGTCTCTTGATTATGGTTGGTGTGGTGGTGAGTGTACTTTTTTGATGACCCGGTGGAACATCTTCAGAGTTATCTACACAGACGTGGGTTTCAATAGGATGACACGACTGCCCAATTCCAGGTACACTTCTTCCGTCCCTTTACGGGGACCAGTCAGATGAGATGACGGAGTCTGATGCTGACATACAGCGTCTCTGAAAGTGTCCTCTTCCGTGAACCACTTACGGTGAATAGGGAGGAGCAGAACGGGAACACACAAGGAGGGTGCTTTGGGGTCTGGTTGTGTCTTGCTTTGTTTCCTGACCGATCCAACCCCACAGGCAGAATCTGTCATAATCTTAGCTTCATGGGACTGGAACACAATTCCTTAAGGGGCGCCCCGCTCTCACCCAGAGGGACCCGAGAGCCTCTCAGTTCCTGTACCACCTCTAGTTATTCTGAGAAGTCTTGAATTATTGTGTCCAGCTCACTTTTCACCTGGCTGAGGTGGCTGACTTACTCGGGGTGGGAACAAGGCAGGGAGCCCAGGGGATTGCTGTAAGGGCTCCCTATTAACAACATTGATGGAAAAAAAAAAAAAAAAAAAGACCTGAAGGGCATTTGCGCATCTTAGCCTTTGGAAGTAACCAATGGTGTACAGAGCAATTTAGTCGCAAGAAGTAGTATATCAGACACCAAGAACCCCATGACCTCTTAATGGATTTGCATTCTGGCTGTGCCATTTACTGGCCGTGTTATCTGAGCAATCAAATCTTTAATTTTCTCTGAGCCTCAGTTTCTCCATCTGTATTTAGGATTAATCATGTGGCCACCTCACAGAGTTCTCATAAGCCAGGAAAGCAAGATGTTTTGCACAGTACCCACTGCGTTGTTGGCAGTTCAACAGGATATGATAATATATTCACATGTATTGACGTCTCTAACTCTTAGTTGGTCTGATGATGATGATGGTGATGATAATGGTGTTGATGATGATGACCTGCCCAGGGACTTCAGAGTCCCTTCTTTGAATCCTTATAAAATCTGACAAGGAAAAAGAGACTCAGAAAGTTGGGGAGAAGGGCTTGGAAGTGAGGGAGGCAAAGACCAAGACTTAAGCGCCTTTAACCTTCCCCATGCTGTGGCCTCACCTGGATTCCGTACTTGGGAAATGCTCTGGAGAAGCTGCCTAGGCATCAGCCCCTAGGACTCTCCGAGAGCAAGGCGACCCCTCTTCCCAGCCAGGGTGCTTGTGGAGCGGATCAGAATGGAGAGGGAGGGAGGCAGGCTGGCAGTGCACAGGCACTTCAAGTCAGAGACAGCAGACTGAGATCCCACATATGCCTCTTAGTCCCTGGGCAGCTTGGAGCAAGTCCCTTCACTCTCTGAGCCTCAGTGTCACACCCTTGACTTGTGGTTAAATCCAATTATAATTCTCTGATGGCATTTTGGAGAAGATCAGTAAAATATATGGTAGTTGTCTATGCCCTATATGCAGGTGCTTGGTAAAAGGCAACCACAAACACGATGTTGTTTGCTGCTAATGGTATCATAACAACCACATCACCTTCCACGTGGCTCTCAAGTCCAGAAACACCACCCTCTTCTGTTTCTTCCATGGCATCCAACCTAACAGCAAGTCTGTTCCGAGGCTGTATCTCAGTTCTGCCCCCATCTCCAAACCTAACCATCACTGCTTCTCTTGGTAATGTCACCACCCGGGCCTTTCCTCTGGTCTCCCTGCCTCCAGTCGCACCCTCATGGCTCCAACTGCTCTTCACAGAACAGTTTTAAAAACATAAACCTCGGGGTGCCTGGGTGGTTTAGTTAGTTGAGTGTCTGATTTTTTATTTCAGCTCAGGTCAAGATCTCAGCATCCTGGGATCACACCCCACATCGGGCTCTGCTCAGCTGGGAGTCTGCTTGCAATTTTTCTCTCTCTCCCTCTCAAATAAATAAATAACATCTTAAAAAAAAGAAATAACATAAATCTAATTGTGCTCCTCCTGTGTTCTAAGCTCTTCAGCAGCCAACCTAATATTACAAGCCAATAACCAGGGCCGAGCTGGTCAAGTGCCTAAGATCTCGGCACTCCAGAGTGGGGAGAACCCTGACTCCAAGCCCTCACCAGTGTCCCTGGGGTACCTACTCCCGCCATGGCCAATTGCAAGCCCCTGAGTGACATAAAGCCGAGAACAGATGCACATCTGCTCTGGAGAGTTGGTTCCTACCAGCCCCCGCACTCCACTGGGCGACCTCTGAAGGTTTCCTTGGTACCAGGCACCAGGCTCCACACTACACAAGCAAGGAAACTGAGGCATGGGCAGTCTGGTTCTGGCACCTGATCACACTATTCTTCCTCCCTTAGTTGTGTTTCAGGTGAAATCCTTGCTCTCTACACTGGCGACAAGAGCTTGGATCTGGTCCTGCAGTGCTCTCCTCCTCCACCGGCATCCTGCCTGCACTCCGGACATTCGCACCTGGCTCCTCCTGCCATTTTCTCCTCTCATCCAGGCTGCAGGCCTTTGTCCTTCTGTTCTCTCTGCTCAGAAAGTTCTTCTTCAGCTGTTCACACAGCTGGTTTCTCGTCAGTTGGAGTCCCAGCCTAAACATCACCTCCCCAGGGAGCCCTCCCTGACTACCCATCTGCCTCTGTCTCCTGTGCAGCTTCTGACCCTTGCGCCCTAGATCACAGTCAGTAGTTAATGCATTTATTTGCTCCACCACTGAGCACAGGTTCTCAATGGGGGTACAGGCCAAGGGGGAAAATTAGCCCCCAGGGGACAGTTGGTAATGTCTTGAAACATTCTTCGTTGTTACAACTCAGGGGGTACTCCTGGCATGTCCTGGGCCAAGGCCAGGGTGCTGCTCAACACCCTCCAGTGCCCAGGATGGCCCCACCACAAAGAAAGGTCTGGTTCCAAATGCCTGGAGTGTCAGGGTTGAGAAACTTTCCTGTTGGCTATTTGTCTCTCCCTGCAAGAGCAAATTCCAGAAAGGCATCGCCTTGACTTCTCCCTTCCTGTCTGTCTTCTCAGCTCCAAGCACAGTGCCTGGGACAGAGTAGGTGCCTTAGAAGCAGGGGTTAAATGAATAAATAAGAATTAACAGCACTAATGATGATGATGATGGTGATGATGATGGTGTTGACGCTGACACTGAGATAACCTTCCAAAGAGTCGCACTGAAGTTCTCATGCCAGGCAGGAAAGGATGGGGTGGGTCGGTTCTCCCATTCCCTCCACTTGGCACTCCTTTTGGCCGGAAGACAGGGAAGGAGGAGCAAGCATTTGATAAAACCCCCTCCTCCGCCATCCCTGACCTCCCGAGCAGCCGTCCACTAAGTGTTGCACTTGGCTAGAGTTCCTGTAGTAATTTGGTTAATTGGATGAACAGGCACTTTAGTGACAGAGGCTGGATTTCCACACCGCAGTCCATCAAAACTAATCAGTTGGCCGTGTTCCACTTCTCAGCAACTGACAGCTTCTCCAGGATGGCGAGTAGATGGTAACTTTTTAAATTGAAGAACTCGCTAAATAATGGCAGTTAGAAGTTGGCAGGATGCTTTTAACAGGGAAGGGGAAGGAAGAAACCCTGCCTGGGCTTTGTTTTCCTCCAAAGAGATAATCTCGTTAGGGGCAGCTTGATTAAAAGCCTCTTCCAAAGACCCGGGTGAAAAACAGTCATCTTGAAATTGTACTGTTTCTTTTCCTTGGAAGGAAAATGCAGAAGAAGGAGTGCTGCATTTTCCCATCCTCTGGTGCTTATTAAACACACTTTATTTATTGTTTGTGCCTGATGGTAGGACACTGTGTTAGCTAGGATAGTGTTAGCTGCTGTAACAAGTGAGCCTCACACAGTTCCTGGCTTACCATGAGATTTCTCACTCCTGTAAGAATCCAATCAGAGTTCCCATTTGAGGGCAGCTCTCTCCTCCATGAAGTGATTCGTGGACTCAGGCTCCTTTTGTCTTGCGGTTCCATTATCCTCCATGTCATCTGCTCCCAGCTAGCAGAAGGGGAAGGAGGGACATAGAGAAGGTACATTCAATTTTTTAAAGACTTGGTCCAGATGTAACACACTTCCATTCACATCCTCTGGGTGAGACTAGTCATGTCATTATACCGACTGGAAAAGAGGCCTGGTGAAAGTGTCCTTCCCAGTGATGGGCTCCCTGTTGTACAAGTGAGACCATGGGCCTCAGTGAATAATTGACTATTCTGCTGCAGGTGGTATCCAGTCTATATCAACCATGTGGGAAATTGTTAGGGTTTTCCCTAAAGGAAGCTGAGGCTCAGATGAGTTAAGCACATGTCCCAGGTTTATGCCATCGGCAAGGGCAAGGCAGAGATGTAAGATCCACATCTCTACAGATTACAGACCACCATCTTCCCTCTCTGCTTGTGTCTCTCTCTCCATTCTTCCTTTCCTGTTCTTTCTTCTGCTCCTTCTCTTCTTTCTTTTCAAATCTTGGTAATTTCTAAAGCACAAACACTGTGTTTCTGTAACTTTGTATGTTTCCCACAAGATTGTTCTTCTGGGGTGGGAAATGACCCCCACTAAATCCTCTTTACCTTGGAGGAGATTGGTCTGATGCATACTGAGAGCTGCTAGAATGTTCATTCTTGCTCTCAAAAGTGGGAGGAGCTTAAAAAGGAAAATGATAGAAAAGAGATGTTTCTAAACAACAAAACTGATGCTGTCACTCCCTTAAATCATAATCCTGATGCCTCCCTCCTGCTTTCACATGCTGTGGCTCAGCCCTTAAGGCTATCTGTGAGTCTGTGATCTAGCCCTTTGGAGCTCTCTGGCCTTCACTCAGCCAGGGAGTTGGCAGTGTCTGGCATTCTCTGGGCTGAGCTAACGTCTTCCATGCACATGGTGACTTTCCCTGTCTGGCTGCTTTCTGGGCTTGTTCTTCTACCTGGAATGTTCTTGCTTTGTCTGTCCTGATTGAGTTAAGAGCAATCCCATCTTCAAAATTCTGCTCAGTTACTTCACCCTAGAGTGGAGACTCCCCACTCTGTGATGCCAAAGAACAGTGTGGGCCCAAAGGAAGACCCTAACACTGGGTTATCATTGCTGACTTACATGTGAGTTTCCACCATTAGACTGTAGGTTCCTTGAGGACAGAGATATGCCCTGTTTATTTTCATGTCTCCAGCACCTAGCACAGTGCCTGACATGGTGTGGGTGCCCATTCAATCTTCATTGCATAAAAGAAAGAATGAATCTTACTACTGAGGTCCATGATATGCAAAAGAGGAAGTGGTTTTACATCCAGTGGGCTTTTAAATTCAAGAAAAGCAGTCATTCCAGGAGGTTGGAACCTACCATATGGGTCAACCATGCTTTAAGCTGAGAGTAGCAGCTCTGTGTATGCATGGATGGGCTTTATAGCTTACAGCAAGATTCACACAGGATCTTCTGTGACCCTCCCCACCACACTGAGAAGGAAGCGAGGGGGTGGCCTGCATGTTTGTGTGTTTGTGTGTGTGTGTCCAGCTCACCAGCCTTCACTTCTAACAATCATGTTCTTGACGCCTTTAAAGATGGTGTACAGACCGTTTCTGGGTTGGTTCGGCTTCATTTCAAATGGGATGCTGTCAACGTTTTATGGTTCCATTTCTTTTTATTGCTGGTCTCAAGAAGAATAGTAGCTTGAGATGGGAGATTGAGAAGAAGGCCACAATTATTCTTAAAGTCCAAAACATGGATCACTCTGGGGACCTATGACCCACTCACTCATATGAACAAATATTCCCGGCCCTCAGCCCACATTGCACAATTGCAGGGTTTTGTATGAAGGTTTGCAGGGAACATGCCAGAGCCTATTTCTAAACAGTCGGATGATTTATTTGATGCCTTTGGATATTTAAGTAGTCTGCAGTCTACACCAAGTGTCTGTAACGTTTATTTTTTCCTTGCCTTAATGTGTGGGACCTCTCACAATGCCTGTACACCCCAGGCACTCAATAAATATGATTTATGGAAGACGTAAATAAATCCCAACCAAGATTATGTCTGTGTTCATTAATGTGTAACAGTGGCCCTCCCCTCCAAACTTAAAAAGGAGATCCTCACCAAATTACAGAAAAAAAGAAAATGGGGATTAAGTGACACGTGGATCCGAGTAGAAAGTCATGAAGCTCTCTAGGGTAAAATATGAAATGCTCGATTATGTTGTCAGCTTTGGTGTATTCATGCTGTGTGACCTTGGGCTACTTACTTGACCTTTCTGGGGTGTCCCTTCTTCATTACATACCGAGCTAGATTTGGTAAATGATGTCATCACACAGTTGAGCTGCAGAGAAAGGGAAGAAAATAGGACCCCCGGTGCCTCTATAGTGGGGATGACTCCATCCACACCTCCGCATGCCTGAGAGCCGGATTCTGGACCTGTCTGGTCTATGGGACGTGTCTATTTCTAAAGGTGTTCAGGGCAGGAGTCGGTCAGTGCTGGATCTCCCCGGGAGGAGATCAACATCTCCCCTGGGAGATCCAGTGTCTTCAGGCTGCCTCTGTCCTGAGCAAAAAGGAAAATTAAACTCAAGAGCAGGAAGGCTATCACCAAGCAGCAGTGGAGCCAGCAAAGGCCTGTCCTTGTTAGTGGGGTGTTCCTACCCTGCTCATGCCCCTGTCCCTGCTGTGAATTGCTAGCTGCTGGATTTGCCCATCGTGGAAATTCATTCTGATCCTCTCTCCCTGCCTTGGGTGCATCATTCCTTCCCTCCCTCCTGGGGAGTCCCTGCCTGCTTCCCCTTCCATGGAGAGACCTTCCATGGCCTACCCCAGGCATCTCTGAGAAGTCTGGCCAGACTGGAATGTCACTCTTCCCAGGGCCCCACTGTTTCCTTGGGCCACACACATCAGGAGAGGGCCCTTCCTGGCTTCCCTGGTCCATCTGAAGCCCAACTGAGTTGAATACAAATATAAATTACAAATGCACATTTCAGCTTGATTTAGCTCTTCAGCTTGATTTAGCTTTTCTCCTTAGAATAAGCCCCTTTAATGAGCTTTGGAAGGCTGTCTGGCCATGGCAGCAGGAAGTGAGCACTGATGAGTTGGACAGGAAGTACATAAAGGAATGATTGGGGGCAACATCCTTTTTTAAAACCACCCCATTCCTCAGTGGCCCCCAAGATTTCTTTTTCTGCGGTTCTTTATGTTTGCTTTTGGCTTTTCATCAAAGTGTAACTGAAGTGCACAAAGTGCATTCGTCTGAAGTGTACAGCTTAACCAAGGCCATTTTCCTGGGAGTGGGACCTGTTCCCGTGCATGGGGTCCCAGGCTTAGAAGAGCCAGTGCTCTGCAATCTTGAAATTCTTAATAATTTTTTTACCAAGAGACTCCTCATTTTCATTTTGCTCTGGGTCTTTCAAGTTCTGTCAGTGAGATCAGTGAATTACTATATATGTCTGCTGCCCTGTAACCACCTCCTTGATTAGGCTAAAGTTAGTTTCAGGCTCCAGAAATGCCCTCCTGCCCCTTCCCAGTCAGCGCCCCCTCGTGGTGACTGCCAGCCCGACCTCCTCACTGTCCAAGTGCTCCCAGATGGAATGATACAGTGTGTATCCCTTTGCTTCTCCTTCCCTTCCTGCTGTAGTGTCTGGATTCTTCTGCCACACTGTTGCATGGCCCCACAGCTCTTTCTCTGCTTTTGCTTTGAAGAAGTCTATTGTACCACTCACCCCCAATCCGTGTAGCTGTTCTCCTCTTGATGGGTTCTTGCTTTGTTTTCCCATCTGGATTTATGAATAGAGCTGCTGTCAACATTCCTGTGCATGTCTTTTGGTGGACATATGCACTCATTTCTCTTGGGTTGGGCCCAGCTAGTTAGTGGAAGAACTAGTACTCTAGGTACCCAAGCTCATCACTGCCACCATAGCCCATTCAGTAACCAGAATTCTTGGACCAGTCTATGATATGGATCAATGGCTGATCCATTGATGAACATAATAGACAAACATGAATCTCAATTTCTCCTTAAAATGGCACTCTCAACCAGGCAAGAGGTATGGTGGAGGAGGAGTTAGGCCAAAGAACAATTAGAGCTAATCTTAACTAACTAACTAGAGTTAATCATAACTGCCCAAATTACAGTGACTTGGTTCCCATCAAGGAAAGTGCTTCAATCTTGCATGAGCCACAAAACCTTGTAAGAAAATAACAGAAAACTGAGCGTCACGATGAATTTAAAATAATCCAGGAAGACAGCTAGAGTCCATTGGAAGCAGGTAGTGTCTCTTGGGGGCCAGACACCATGCTGGCATTTCCACAAGTGTTTTCTCCTTCAGTGTTCACAACATCCCTGTCAGGCACATACGCTATTGTCCCATGTCGCAGATGGGGAAACTAAGTCTGCAGCAGCTGGAAAGAAAATTGAATTTCAGAGCAAGTGACGGAGAACGGAACTGGGAAGGAGGGGAGATCGTCCAGTACTTCTCTCCGCCCGTCTAGAACTATGGGAAACTCTCAAGCCCCAGGTGTACTCAGCCAGCATTCACATTTTAACTGAAGCCGCTTCACCCAGCAGCACCCAGTATCCTTGCTAGAAGTCACCCTCCTCAGGCATGGCGGCTGGCGGGACTAGCAGCCGCGTGTGCTCCAGGGTCGGCTTTTTCGGGCCACAGATTCCGATTTACATCTTTCATCTTCCACGTGGGATTAGGGCTGCATTAGGTCTTTATTTGTTAAGGGGCTTAATCTCATTATGGATCAATTTGTCAAGCATCGACTAAGTGGGAAACGGCGGTTCTCCGTTCCTCAAATGACCCAACTTTATTTCTTGAAATATCTGAAGCGATTTCCCACGTGAGCCCAGAGATTAGTTTTTTTTTTTTTTTTAAGATTTTATTTATTTATTTGACAGAGAGAGATAACAGGCAGGCAGAGAGGCAGGCAGAGAGAGAGGAGGAAGCAGGCTCCCTGCCGAGCAGAGAGCCCCATGCGGGGCTCGATCCCAAGACTCTGAGATCATGACCTGAGCCGAAGGCAGTGGCTTAACCCACTGAGCCACCCAGGCACCCCTAGTTTTTGTTCTTGTTTTACAACTTGACATGGGTTTTTACCCTTGTTCGTCACTCTCAGGGGTAGCCTCCAGATCCAGGGTTTATGATGTTTTGCATGATAGGAAGGGTGGCTTGGCATAGGGGAAGGGACTTTGGAGTCAGGCAGGCCCCGCTGGGATTAATTCTTTTTTTTTTTTTTAAGATTTTATTTATTTATTTATTTGTCAGGGATAGAGGGAGAGAGAGCGAGCGAGCACAGGCAGACAGAGAGGCAGGCAGAGGCAGAGGGAGAAGCAGGCTCCCTGCCGAACAAGGAGCCTGATGTGGGACTCGATCCCAGGACACTGGGACCATGACCTGAGCCGAAGGCAGCCGCCCAACCAACCGAGCCACCCACCAGCTGTTGACTCACTCTGTGACCAGTAGCAAGCTCCTTTTCTCTCCAAGCCCAGTGCTCCTATCTATACATCGAGGAGGTGACACCGGTGCCCACATTCCAGTCCCCCAGTGCCAGCGCTGGGCCTGGCTCTCCCTGGCTACTCAGCGCCTGGGGGCAATTTTGTCGGAGTTCATCTCTCCCTTTCATTATTCCCAGAGCATCCTCATCCCAGCTGGCATTGGCTGTGGTCTCTAACTTGTCCCTCTTGTGCTTCTCTCCACCATGTCCCGTCTCTTAGCTTCCTCAAGGCTTAGCTGACCCAAGGCATCAGCCATCCTATAACTAGGGTTTTCTCTGACAGTCCTCACTTTTTCTCCAGCTGTGCTTGAAGGTGGACCCCTGTTTATGAGGGCCTAGAGCTCTATAACATTTTTGAATTGCTTACAAAATCATCCGTACAAGTTAGTTAGACCCTTTCTTGGTGACTTGGGAGGAGTCACTGTCAGTGGGAGTCTTTGAAACTTTAGTTTCCCCAGCAAACCCACCTCTTACAGCACTTTATTCTCAAAAAGTAAATGTGCGATAGCATCAAATTATGCTTGGAATGATCTGGTCACAAGGGGGGTTGAACCATAAAATTGGATTGCCATGCTGCATTTAGAGATGACCTTTGCCCCCTTTGAATACAACAGCAGAGCAATAGTCTTTATAACCCATGCTGTGGTCTGCATTGAGTCAATCAGTGACAAAATAGATTTACTAATTTGATTAGTAAAAAATAATGCAAATGTATTTTAATTGAGATCTCTTTATTACTAAAATAAACTTTGGTGGATTGGTGTGTTGCCCAGATCCTAATCTGTAACCTTTTCAAGTTTTCCATAGTAACCTAGTGTTTATTTTATTTGTGGTTTTGCTCTTCCTATAGTGTGGATATTAACCCTATAATCAACATTTCCATGTGGGACTAAATCAGGAAAATGATCAAGTTGGAAGAGGAAAATATTGAGTTTGTTTCGAAGCCATATTTAAACAGAAACCATTCTGTTTTTAGTTAGATTAAATATGAGGACAATAAAAATAAGACCGTTTTCTAAAGTTGCTTTTATTTTCATTTTACTAGCGATCACACAAATACCATTTGTTCATATCATAGTATAGTGACGCAGTGTTGATGTAGGTTTGAGTCTGGGGAGAGGCACCACCACTGATAGGAGCCACTTTCACCCCTTCCTGCGACAATAAATCTCTCCCTTTTCGTTGCATACTGTATATTTTTTGAATTTTTAAGGTTCTAACTGGCGATTTTCGAAAAGCAATTTTTTAATGCAGTAATTTAGCTCTGGCACTTTTCTTCATGAATCCCACAATGGACCCAGAAGAAATGGTACTATAGTCACCAGATACCTATGGCAATTGCACTGTGTTTTCTTACTATATACGGTTTTTTGGAAGCAACGGGTCTCATGCAGATCCTTACTCCTCTGAAGTCTGGGTTGGTGAACCCAGAGCCCGATTATTAAGACCGGCTCTTGGTCAGTCACTTGGGGCCCCTGACTTGACTTAGGAGGACCTGAATTTGGGAAATCAGTCAACTCTGAGACCACCAGCTTCTCCAGCAGAGAGGGGGAAAATAAGGGTTCCTTTAACCTAATGTGTCCTGGTGGCTTTTTGTTATTGTTGTTGGTCGGGTCTCCAGGAAGAACAAGAACCGGAATGTAGGAAGTGAAACACAAGTTTAAAAAAAAAAAAAAATCAGAGCAGGAAGGGGGCAGGTTGGGGAGAAAAGGGAGAGACCAGTCTTGCAAAACAGCCCCTTTGTGTCTCAGAGCTGTGGTTACGGAAAAGAGTTAGAGGCAGATAGCTCCCATGAAGGAGGAGCCTGAAGGCCCGTGCATGTATGTCCTTAGTGCTAAACACATGGGAAATGCAGAACCAGTAGTTAAATGTCTTGGCAAAAAACTAGCCAAAGCTCACGGCGACAGCTTCCCGGCTTTCAATCAGATACAGGGTGGCTGGAGCAATTGAGAGAGAAGCGATTCTTCAAAGTTCCATTTTAATTACACGCTGGTTGGAGGATATTACTTCCAGAACCCCCCGTGCTACCTGGGTTCACTTCCAAAACCTAATGGAGTTATATGGGCCAAAGGAAAGGCTTCCAAATCACAGTGACAACTCCCTCCCTACCCCACCCTCGGTGTGCTTTGTCTTCATACAAGTGCCGGCTCAACTCGAGGGATTTTAGACTCTGCTGAGAATTAGCTCCCTCTTGCCCTCCTATTTCATTAAGAAATTGGCAAGAGATCAAAAAAAAAAAAAAAAAAGGAAAAAGAAAAGAAAGAAAGAAAAAAGAAATGTGTTTTCATGCAGGGCCCCACGCCCATAATTTTCACAGCCCCCCAAGAGCCCACAAGGTTTTGAAATTCTTCTGCCCTCGTTTTTCTAACACCACCACGTGGTCCTGAAAAGTGGAGTTGCCCTGAATGTCCCCAACTGATACCCTGGTCTTGGAGGTTGCCTCCAAAACAAAACTCAAGTTTTACATCAGGGAGCCTCTGATTCGCAGTCGCTGGATCTCGTACACAATGAAGATGCTCTTGGCCAGGCGATGGCCTCTGAAAACCAGTAAGGAGAAAATGAGAGACGCTGAGGGAGGCAGCACATGCTCGGCACCTAATGCACACTTGTAGGGAGGAAAGAACACGGGCGCTTTGCAACTTCTATGACTTCACTTAATTCTGACAGCTCGGAGCAGGGGCATTCTTGCCCCCATGACACAGAGAAGGAAACGGAGCCTTGGGGAGTTGGGTGGGTCTGCTCAGGTGCTCATAACCTCAGCAGACAGCAAAGCTAAGATTCGCACAGAAGTCTGACTGGTATCTCACGGGATTTTAGGGCGATCACACCATGATGGAGAGAGACTGTTTACATAGGAGTTAACGCAAGTGTTCATGTTTTTATGACTGAGCTTTACATCCCCCCCCCCCGCCCCCGGCCGAGGTATGGGGTTCTAAGAGCATGCCCTCATGGACTTAAAAAAATGAAAGGAGATGAATCAATCAAGACTGTGGCACAGTCCCTGAGACACTGTGTAAGGCTTCACGGGCCCCTTCATCACCCTAGAAATGGATAGCATTTGGATCCAAAGAGGGAGAGCTCTGTATCTCCGCAAGGCAAAACACTACTTCCTCTGTAGTTCCTTCTGAGCCCCCTTGGGTGGAGCTGACTCACCTACAGCAAGTCTTTCCAGAAGCTACATGTGTGACCTTCAGGTTGATGCCTTGGGCCTTTGTCTCTTGTCAAATAATAACCCACAGCTTTATCTGTACTTGGGCACAGCTGTCCTGATCCATCTGCCTGCAAGGGAGCCCATCACTGAGAAAACAGATACATAAGTGAGTAAAAGTGATTAAGAATATAAAACACATTCTCACCACTAAATGTCATAAGAAAATAAATGTCAGGTGAGAGGCAAGCATGGCCGTCCGTTTTGTACCTTCCTTTCAGGTACCACTGAAAGAGTCTCCCGCTTCTCCTAGCCCTCCACCCCAAGCCCTCCTTCAGACAATGGGCTTTTAAAACCTTTTAAAGTGTAAAACTCCACTCCTCCCCCTACCCCCAACACCCACAGAGACTTCCCCTGCCCTTCACATCCTGTCTGTTTTCTTCTGGAGCAGGTCAGCACACTGCCAGAATGCCTGGGTTCAAATCCACGCCAGCCACGTTCAGCGAGAGTTGCCTTTGGCAAGTTTATCCCTCTGGAATCTCTTATCAGCTCCTCTCTTAAAATTCTCCTCACTTCCTGTCCAGAGGCTCCCAGGCACGACCTTGTTTCCCCACATGCCTTAATGGCGTCTGTGAAACATCTGAGCACCCTAGTTCAGAGGGCAGCAAACTAGGCCAAATCCAGCCTCTGCCTTTTTTTTTTTTTTTTTTAGTAAATAAAGTTTTACTGAAACACTGCTACTCCCCTTCATTTATATATTCTCTGTGGCTGCTTCCCAGCAAAGCTGCAGAACTGTGCAGTTGCAACAAGGACCGTAAGATGTACAAAGCCGAAAATATTCACTGTCTAGATGGCCCTTTGCAGAAAAGGCTTGCCTGCCCTGTCCTAGTTCAGTGTCTCTAAAACCAGTTTAGGGTGCGGAAAATCTAGTGTCATGATGATTTCTGTAGAAACGTATATAGTGTCGCTGTATTCAACAGAAATTCATTAAATATGGATGTTGTGCTAAATTAGGTATCATTTATAATGCAGATTTTTTAAAGCTGCTATTTGGGATGAAAAATCTTTAAATTGGGTGGGGTGAGGGGAAACTCTGTTCATCTGCTTTTTGGATAGTGGATTGAACAAAACATCTTAACTTTGTTGAACAAGTATTAAGCCAGGTATCATGATAAGTAAATATACAGGTATTAATTCATTGAACCCACAGCACAGCTCTATGAGGTTGAGAATAATCTTAATTCTACAGGAGGTCATTAAATTCTGAGAACAAAGGGGAAGGTACATCATGTCACCAAGGAAATCTTCAGTCTAAAAATAACCCATGAAGTATCTCAGTCTTCAGACCGTTTGGAGAAAGTTGTATTTTGTGGAAGAGAGATGGTGGTCGAAGCTGATCGAATGGCTGCCAGAGGTCGCACAGCAGGTCAGGCCGTGGATCCAGGGGTCAGACTCTGGCTGAATCAAGTTCTTGCAGCCTTAACCTTAAGGCTCTGTTGTCTCTCCTCATTCAACCTCACCAAGTATCGGCATCTGTAGGACCAAACTGTGAGGTTCCAGAAGGCTGGAGTCTGGTCTGCCTGGGCTCATCATTTCACCTATCTTGGGCTTCAGCTCCCTTCCCAACCATGTCAGTTCTGTTCTTTCCGGTTTAAGCTCATTCTCTTTGATGGATAAGACAAAAGCAAGTGAAGGGTTGAGTGTTTCCTGCCTTCTCGCTGTCACTTTTAACTTGACACGCCAGCCTCCAGCAGTGTACTTGTATCTTGCTTTGTTCTGATTTTTACCAGACCTCAAAAGGCCTCTGTGTGTGCATCTGTGTGTGCCGTAACAGAGCCAGGCCTCTGGAGACAGCTTGGCTGCATCCAAATCCTGGTTCCCACTTACTCACTGTGGGGCCTGGGCCACTTCCTTCCTCCGTCTGCAACTCATCTGCTTCCTCCGTAAAGACAGGATTGTGACAGCACCTGAGTTGCGTGGCTGTGGTAAGGGTTGAATGGGATAGTGTGGAGAGCAGTGATTTTTAGCCCGGTGCCCGCCATGTGGGAAGCGTGTGATAATGCTACTTGCTCTGGTGGTGGTTATTGAGTGGATTCTGGGCTTCTGTCTTCTCAAAGATCAAGTTTCTTTGTTTCATTTACCCTTGGAGGTGTGCATCTCTCTAGGGAGTTGGGTAGTGCTCCAGCTCTGAGAAAGACACGCGGTCCCCTGAAGCTGTGACTGCCGCCTTCTGTGGAGAAAATCTCTTTACAGATGTAATTAAGGATCTCAAGGAGAGATTATTCTAGATTAGGGTAACCCTGTGAGTGGGCGGTACTATGCCCCTATTTTAAAGATGAGGAACCGAGGCATACAGGTTTCGAGTAGCTTGTCCAAAGTTATGTAAATGCATAATTCCTGAATTTATGATTTAAGCAAATCTTTACTGAGAATGTATTCTGCTGTAAGCACAGAAGACAGGCAGTGAAGACAATGCTGTCTCTTGGCTCTCAATGTCTCTTCTTAGTTTGTGGCACTTAGGTTCTAACTGGGGAGACATAAATTGGAGAAAATTCTAAGCATTCTACAGGCAGGTAGTAATCATTCAATAAATGGTCTATGCACAGCTGCCTGACCTTACTGTGGAAAGTAAAAGGGAGAGATTTAGTAGTTACAGGTTCGTGGTCACTTTCTCCCAAGGTCATGTTGCTGTCCCTTACCCAAAAGTTCCTTCTCCTGGGCCTATAGTTCCCCTGTTAACTTCCTTAAGCATCTGGAAAATCCTCTGTCAGCGCAGTAGAGGCCATGGTGAGGGGGAATAAAGCTCTAAGAAGTGGCACATGCATCAGGGAAGTCTCCCAGAGCCCTTGCCTCACCCTGGTGCCAACTGTCCAGGGCACAGCATGGCCCCTCTCTCAGCGACCACCCCCCCCCCCCCCCGCCCACGTGGCGCTCCCCGGCGCTCCGGGGCAGGTGGATGGGCTGCTTCATTTTCTCCCTCCTTCCATCTTTATGCACATTTCTCCATGAGTCTTGCAATCTCAGGTTTATTCCTTTCTTTTCCTTTTATTTATTGTTTAAAAATATTGTTTTGTTTGTGTGTTACTTTTCTGTGTAGAAAGCCTCACAGAGATGTATATATTTAAGAACATAATTCTAGCCTCCTTTCCTCTAATCCAGACCCCTGACATAACCAAGTCCCCCTGGTCTCCCTGAAGCCTGTCATGTGAGCCCCACTCCACTTTTGGACTGCAGCCCTCGGCCAGGCCGGCTTGCGAATCAATCACCCCCCTGTAAGTCCTTATCGGGGCCCACTGGGTCCTGCGAGCTGGCAGAGAGACCACATTCCTCCCTCCCTCCCTCTGTGGGCCTCTAGCCTCCAGGTGGGCACACACTCAGCCATGACCTAGACCTTGCTAGATCAATCCCCTTAAACTGCCAAAAACTTGGTTCCCCTATTTTGACCTTAGCACCATCTAATTTCATATTTGTTTGAGTGATTCCTTGCCTGTGTCCTCTAGAAAACAGGAAGGCCTCTTTCTGCTCCCCATGTTACTTCTGTTCCTCAATACAATGTCTAGCTCATAGCAGATATTTAATACATTTTTGCTTGCTTGCTTCTGCAAAGAATTCCTGGACACTGTCTGTTGCCTTTCTCTGCAGCAAATCTATTGTTCAAGCATTATCCAGAAAAATAAATCACCGTCCTTGACCTAAGCTATAGAGTCAAGCATCCACTTTCACCTGGGCTTCTGGGGACCTCTGAAGTGGCCAGTGGTGCCAGTAGCCTTCTCAGGAACACTCAATAACAAATTTATGCATTTAAACAAAGGATCCCCATCCCTAACATGACATTCATCCCACAGCGGGAAACCCTGGGTCTCCTCTGATAGATGTTTTTAACAGACCAGATGTTACAGCTACAAGGCCCACCTGGACCTGGCTTCTGCCTCCCCTCACACATCACTTTGTGCCTCTCTTCCCTGAAACGTTGACACTGATCTTCCTTCTGTCTGCAACATAAGCCATGCTTAGTTGGACACACACCCTTGCACTAAGCCATGGGTGGCCCCCTTGGATAGACCTTAGAATCACTTGTCAGCTGAGTATTTTAAATTTCTCCTCAATATTCAAGGCTGAGCTTAAATTGCATTCTCTGCAGAGGGCCTGATCTCACTCGTCCCGATGAAACCTGACCCACCACGTGCTCAGCCACACTCCGTCCGTCCTCTAGCTGAAACAACATGACTTCTGTAATTCTTTACATGGTCATTGCTTTTCATGCTCATTGGAATTTAAACTCCAGGTGGGAATTATCCTGCTTTTTCACTGGTACACCTGATGTGCCCCAAATGGCCTTAGCATGCCATAGTTGCTAAATAATTATTGATTGGAGCAAAGAATCTGTGAAGATATAGATTAATAGATAAATACATCAATTGATATTTTAAGAGTAGTAAGGGATAGGACACAAATCAAACCTGTTTGTTATAAAATCCATTCTTGTTGCCCCAGACCCCTTATACTTCTGTTAAAACTGTAATTTTCTATTTATATGTAGATATAAGAATTTTCACAAGCAGTTGCACTTGGGGAAGAGGGCTGAAGGTCAGTGTTAATTGAAGCTAACATCCGGTTTTTCAACCTTCCGCTTTATAAGGAAGCACTGTATGTACATTTTACAAATAGCCTGAGGCATTGATCCGTAGAACTTATAAAGTTTACTTCAATTAGGAAGAGTTTCAGATAAAGATCAAATTAATTAAGTTCTCCCCACCCCCATTAAAGTCTATCTTAATTAGACATTGTTTCTTTCATGGTGGTTTAGTCGTTGCCTGGGTTCCAGCTTGGCCATAGGAGGGTTACAGGGGGACCCCCCACACCTCAAGGAGGGTGTTGGCAAATGGCGTGGCCCAGGTTCTCTGCCTGGGTTTTCAGAGTGGGCGGGGCATTTAGGGAAGATGAACTTGCCGAAGCAAGGATGAGTCTGTGGTAGTGAAAGTCTGTGGCTTGTCATATAAGTGAATTTTCCAGTTTTCCTAGCTGAAACAAATAGTTGCACAAGAAGTGCTATTTCATTTTTGCCCTCCGAATGTTGCATGTGTGAGTCTGACTGAGACTTGGCAGCTCTGATTGTAGGCCACGTGTGTGAATTACTAGCCTGTCCATGGAGGCTTGGGCAAGCAGGTTGGCAATGGGCACCTTTTCTCTTCCAAATCATAGCCTTGGATACAGCAAAAGAGGGGATTCTTCTAGCACGGGCCATGTGTTCTTATGCCCTAAAATGCCCTTTTCTCTGGGTCTCTTCTCAACTTCAGAGTATTTTATGGAATAATATGTGATACTCAGGAACCAGGTGCAAACACTGTTAAGTGATACAATGTGTCACACAGATGATTTTAAAAGGAGTTATGAAATGGATGTATCCAACAAAAATACAATGTTTAACTTATTCCTTCCAGGAATAAGTTATGTGGCAGGGGTTCTGGTAATTAAGTCATCCCGTGACTTAGTTGACACCCACGATCAAGTCGCAGAGCCTCCTTTCCAGCGGGTGCAAATCCAGGCTTAGGACTCTATCTTCCCTAGTTCTAGGTGGGTTTGCCCCTCTGCATCCCTGGGGAATAGAAAGGATGGGAGTGAGGACTCTAGAAATCGCTCACCTACTAGGAAGAGGGTTTGCATTCCTCTCTTCTAGGAAGCCCTTCCTGATTAGTGTGATTCTGCCCAGTATCTAATTTGCTCCTTTCTGTTTATGTTCCACACAATGATGCTCTCCCAACAGAGCTTTATTGCGTCTGTACTGATGTCTCTAACCGAGCCTTACTGTGTCTGTATGATGTCTCCAGCACAGCACGTACTGTGGCTTGCTGTATATTCAACCTGGGCACAGTGGGTCATCCCTTGAGTAACATCCTCTTTCTGGATGGCCTGAGGGCTCCAGACTATAACTGCCCTGTTCACCTCTGTAGCTCCAGCACCGACAACAGTGTGATTTCTGTCACATTATAGGTGCTCAGGACCTATCTGGAGAAGGAAGGGAGGGAAGGAAGGAGGGAGGGAGGGAGGGAGGGAGGGAGGGAGGGAGGGAGGGAGGAAGGATGGATGGATGGAAGGATGGATGGATGGATGAGGCCTGCTCTGCTGAGGAGAACTCAGGATGTGCTCGTGTTACAGGAGGGTAACAGTGAATGAGTGACTACTCCCCAGATTGTGAATTCTGTCTAAGTGGAGCCTGTGAATTAGAAAGTACAGTCTGCCTGGATCTGTTCTACAAAGAAAAGTATGGACAATGTCAAGC
This sequence comes from Mustela nivalis, assembly GCF_964662115.1. NCBI lineage: Eukaryota > Metazoa > Chordata > Mammalia > Carnivora > Mustelidae > Mustela > Mustela nivalis. The sequence goes on from NC_139037.1 coordinate 8,315,594, forward strand.
ACCCAGCGAGCCATGGAGCCCAGAGCTATGTTGCAATCCAGCTTTGAGGAATATGGGCCACAATAGGCAAGGAAAGCAGAAGACGGTGTGTGCCTCTACTCCTGGGCCATTCCCTCAGTGCGGTCAGGGAAAATGTTGGTTTTGCTCACTGATATAGCCCTTAAACCTGGCATAAATAAGAATTTATAGAAGGGAGGGCGGAAGGCAGTAAAGAAGGCAGGAGGAAAAGAGAAGAGAAAAGGAGGGAGGGTGAGGGGCATGAGGGGAAGAAGAAATCCAGGATCCCTGGACTCTAGTGAGGGGCTAGATGACTCCTGGTCCCACTTCTTTCTCCTTGTGATACATGCATTTTCATTTCGCAGGGTCCTGGTTTCCCCTTGGGCTAACTAAGGAAATTCATCAGGTGCCTTATTTCAAGTGGCTCTTTGTTAGAGTTCAACAAACACTTTCTTCTCTTACCTCACTTCCTAATTTTTACTCTTTTAATATATTTTATTTTCTGTTTTATTAGTGGGGAAAGGTCCGAGGGAGAGGAAGAGAGAGAATCTTAGGCAGGCTCCACGCCCACCATGTGCTCGATCTCATAACCCTGGGATCATGACCTACGCCAAAATCAGGAGCTGGATGCTTAACCAACTGAGATACCCAGGCACCCCCTCATTTCCTAACTTTTAGACTAAAGGAAGCTATTGGCCACAAGCCAGGAAAGGGAGAATGAAGTGCAAGATCCCTGTGTGTTTTGGGTGCTTTTTCCTCTGCCCTTACTTCCAGGGGTCCTCTCTAATGCACAGGGGATAGTGTGCAGGACCCTTGAGCCCTCCTTTTTCACCCTCCCTGTTGTAACCTTTCTGTCTCCTCTGATTGAAATTCTCAACCAGCTGTAAGTGAGGAAAAGTGGCTTGACACTGAGCTGGAAATGACCAATGGTAGCTTCTGCTGGTCCTTGGGTCAATGGCATTTGGAGAGATGATGCTTTAGCAACTCAGAGGAGCTATTATTTATCTCATTTCACAGGAGAAGAAACTGAGGCTTGGAGAAATAGCATAAACATCACGGGTGATGTAATTTTCAGCAGGGTATGTGCGCATCAGGGAGGAGGCAGCCTGGGTCGGCAGGAAGGCTTTACCAGTGTCCTATAGACCATGCTGTGTGGGCATTTGGCTTCTCTATTTATGAGTGAACATGGCTCTGTGGAGAGATGCTTCTAGAACATTGCATAGGCTCAGAGTTCTCTGGAAATGAATGTGGTGAGCTTGTCAGTTCAGTCTTCACTGTTTCGGTCATTTGCTAAGTAAAGTCACCAGCAACTTCAAAGCTGACTCCATCATCAGATTGGGAGTGGAAAAAGCTCGAGATAGGGTGAGTCACGTTCTGACATGCACCCACACCCTGAGGTTGAGTTGGACTCTGTTTTCACCAAAATAAAGCACATGTTTTGCACATTAAGGTAGTGCTTGTTGACGAAAGTGACAAGTGATTCTTAGCTGTGCGCACAAGCCAGTCCGCCTTGCAAGGACAGACAATTCACACAAGATTTTCAGAACAGCAGGTGCCATTCCTAGGGCCACCAAAAGTCCAGCAGAACAGAAGGGACCCTCTCAGGAGCTGGCAGTTGGGGAACACTGGAAAGTTTCACTGACAGCCTCTGCCTTGGTCATTTAAAGTTCCCCTAATTAATGAGGAGGGATGTGGTAGGGAGGAAAGGATGTGGGTTTTGGAGGACAACAGTTCTGAATTTGAATTCTGCTTTGCCAGTCTGTAGTCTCTCTGACCTCTCAGTTTCTTCACTTAAATGAGTAAAAACCACCCAACCTAGGGTTGTTATAGCAACGTCATTAAAACATAGTTTCTAGAGTCAGAACAGGTTTAGAAACCCAAATTCACCACTCAATGCTGTGAACTGAGAAAGCTACTTAAGGAGGCCCAGCCTCAGTTTCTCCATCTTTAAAATGGGTGGATTCAATCATAACACACTTTTAAGTGTTTAATGTACCTGTTAGTGTTCAGTGATGCTTCCGTCATAAGAATATAAACCTATCATCATTAATTTTTATGGTTTAAAGTCTTTAGGGGCGCCTGGTTAGCTCAGCTGGTTTAGCATCTGACTCTACCTCAGTTCAGGTCTTGATCTCAGGTTTGTGAGTTCAAGCCCCACACTAGGCTCCAGGCCAGGTATGGAGCCTGCTTTAAAAAAAAAAAAAAAAAAAGTGTATAATCAATAGTTTAGCTTCTGTTATTAATAGTGGAGTATAAGTATTTTTGTAATTCAAATAGTAGTAGTTTTGGGGCACCTGGCTGGCTTCATTGGAAGAGCGTGTGACACTTAATCTTAGGGTCATGAGTTCGAGCCCCGCATTGGTTGTAGAGATTACTTGAATAAAAAAAATGAAAGAAAAACCTCAAAAAAAGTTAAGTTTAATCTCCCACCGATGAAAACAGAGTTTTGTCTCCTGCCAACCCATCTGCTCAATTCCATATTTGGCTTTATTTCTTTCATATACTTCCCATGTCCTGGCATGTTACATGGTTATTTACATGTTGTGGCTTCATTTTTACTACAGGAATGTAATTCCGTGAGGGCAGGGACTTCATTTGGTTTATTCCTAGATCCCAAGTTCCTGGAACAGTGCCTGGCATGTAGTAGCTGCTCACTAAACACTTGGTGAATGAAACAAATCCTGTAGTGGACATAACGGGTCCCCAAACAGCATGAAGCACAGCTCCCTCTGTGCTAAGTGCCATGTGTCACTAAGTGCACATTCTCTCTTCCTTGCCCTTCAGAATGTCAGTTTCTGCAACAAGGAAATTGGGAAACCTGTTCTTCCCACAAGAACTTGCTATGGAAAGTTCTGAATCAGCTCCTCCTGAATTTGCCAGACAGGAGTCCCCCCTTGATAGGAAAACTTTAGGGGCATCCTGTCACCTTTGGATGCCCATTCTCCAATGTCCCCTACTACTCAGCTTCAGTCACACCTCCTGACACAGGAGAGCAGAGTCTGAGGTTTATGGAATACCTGACTGGAAGCAGTCCACCTCAGGACTAGTGTTCCCATAAATGGCCCCCCAGCCTGGGTCTTTGGGCCATTTCCCCCGGGCCTGAGAAGGAGCCCTGGGTGGCTGTGGAAAGCAAAGTGGCACGGATGAAAAGGACATCGGGAAAGTGATAGTCACTGTAGGGTGTTCCCATCGATGTGCTGCTGCTCCAGGAAAACCAAACACCTTGCAAGTGTGATCATCCTCCACACTTCCTCACCTGGAAGGTACGGGTGACCATGGGATGTGCCTCCGATTTCACAGCAGCTTCCCAAGGGCAGAGAGGAAGAAAGGGCTCTGCCACATGAAACAGTCGTGGCCATTTCAACACACATCACTGTTTCAGAAATGTTACCATGTGCAGTGCACACGTCTCCCAATCAGAGAAGGCTGTCTGGTCACAACAGGAGACTGCTGTGCTCCACCCGTGAGATCCTTCTTGGCCGTGTGTTCCTATATCTTTGAGTCATCACAGAGGCCTAAATAGAAGGCGGCACTGAAGCAGAGTTTCCCGTGAACAGGTAGGCTCCAAGAGTCTCTGTGACTTTCCCGGACCAGACCAGGGAGTTGTGAGGCTTGCACAAATGTCTGCCTGATTCCAAGCCTGGGCCTTGGGCATCTGGAAAGCCAAGCTGACACCTTTTTCATTTTCCCATTCGAGAGTGGAATGCGATATGGAAGGCTCAGGGTCCTCCAGAAGCTGGGCTAAACCCGAGCATTCTCACCAGAGGCCTCAGAAGATAGTACAAGCAAAGGGACCAGAGAAACAGAAAATCCAGATGGCCCAAGATGTGCCCCGAACTGAGGAAGGCAGAGATGGGTCTGGTTCCTGGGATTTGCAGGAAAAGACAACACAATGAAAACAATAGGGAGTGTTGGGGGAAGGTCACAGTTTGGATGAGGACCCTGAACAGCCCCTGAGATCAGAGTCCATGTGCACAGTGGGAGGTGATGTCCGGACATGCCAGCGTCAGGGAAGTGGGCACTGACAGGGCCTTTTCTATACAGTGGGCCTGGTTTTTCAGTCCTCACGCCTCCTCCCTTTCTGCTCTGCCTTTCCTCTCTTTAGATAAGCTCAGAAAAATATTGGCATTTCGGCTTCCCATTCTATAACTCTCTCCTTCGCTTTTGCTGTGTACGGAAAATTAATCCTTGTACTTGAATAAAAATGTTAGCATCCTTTCCCATTTCCCGTTTCTTTTTTCCATTTTTTTTTTAAGCATTCATTTATTGAACACTTACCATGTGCCCAGGAGCCAGGCACTAAGCTAACCACTTCCCAAGTATTGGGATAGTCCATCTTCACAGCAAACTCGTGAAATGGGTATTATCATTCCCTACTACAGATGAAGAAGCTGAGGCTCAGAAGTTCTGTCTTTGCCCAGGGTCAGTTAGCTCTGAATGGCCAGTCATCCTCTTTCCGATATTCGCCTGTGTTTCTAACTGCATAACTCCTTGTCCCTTCACTGTCCAAACTCCGTTCATCCCACACTGGGCAGGTGACACCAGAAGACAACTATTCTCCGGGCTTCTTTTAGGTGCCAGAGAGCCAAGCCTAAAACAGACCCTTTCCCAGTTGCAGAATAAGGAAACTTGAGAAAGTGCCTGTCTTGGATGTAACAAGGACAATCTGACTCATCAAATACCCTCATCAGAGATGCAGCGGGAGATAAGGGAAGGTATGCTTTCTGCCTGGGGAGATGCTTCCGGAAAACCAACCTCGTGATTTGCTATGAAGGTACGGCTCGTTGGATAACAGAATAATTACTGCCTTCTCCGGACCTTGATAACCGAGATGTTTCCTTTAGATACCGTCTTGAGTCTCCCAAATGGACCCGAGACCGCAAACCTGGAAGAAGGGGATTTCTGTCTCCTGCCACGGCTGGAGGGAGTCTGAACAAAGTCAGTGATCAGTTGGAATTGGGGTGGGCTGTGGCTGAGAAGCCACCCACACTCAGCCAGCCTATCTGAAAGGCACACGTAGAGGTTAGCAAAATAAAATCAAACCAGACACCAGGAGGGAGAGTTATGTATATTATTATATCCCAGCCATGTTCTTATTTAATGCTTATAGTGGTTCTTGAGCATGGGTACGATTAGCAAATGTGTGGCGTTGTGGTTCCACCCCCAGGGGCTGGAAAGGCAAGTAGCAAAGTGTTACTAGTGACCATGTACCAGGGAAAGCTGGATTAATGATGGAGCTATTTTACTGTTCATTGATTTATTTATTTTCCTTTTGCTTTGTATAAAAAGCAAGTATTTTTGTAATAATAATGATAGTACTAATAATGAGGGGGGGGGGAAGAGAAATAGAAGTTGTGGGGGGGAGAAGGGCAGGACGAAGTGAAAAGGAGCCATAGTGAAAACCCAAAATTCAGATGAATTTTATAAGTTCCTCAAGATTATCAGCAGTGGGGCATGTGGGCTTTTATCAGCAGCTCTACTCCCTGAGACTTATAATCCCTCTGGGCCATGCAGCCTTTCTCCCATGGAGAGGCTGAGCGCTGAGACCCACTCCGTCCCTGTCATGCCCCTGGAGACTAGGACCAGATCTCGGCTGCTGCTGTGGTTCAGTGGCCCCAGACATGCCATAGTGGCACCCTGCCAAGGCAGGAGAAGGGGGCTCAAGGCTTCGGGTGAAAAATCCTCCAAGCTGTGAAATTGAGTCTCTGGAGTGAAACAGCAGACGTTTCTGGACTGAGAACCAGCTGCAGGAGGAGGTATACGCCAAGAGGTGACACCTCTCCTTCACGCCAAGGGCCTGGCGACACCTCTCTTTCACGCCAAGAGGCCCGCTCACTCACCGCACACGGACTCCCCCAGAAGGCTGCAGTGAAAGCAGCCACGGGCATGCACAAAGCTGCTTCCCAAAGTTAAAGTAATTAATTAATTAAAACAAAACAAAATAAAATCCCCAAGCAGATTTGGTAAAAGTGTGGCACCCCATTGCACACTAAACCTGGATGGTCTGGACAGTTCTGGAAAAAATCATGGGGCCCTCCCCCACCCCCCAAGCCCAACCACCAAGGATTACAGAAATGGCTCATTGATATATACTTTCCATTTCAAAAAAGAAGCAAGAGGACAATGCTCACATGCCATCCTTGGGGCTAAAAGGTGCACATTCAAGCTAGTTTGGAGGGGGGAGATATACGTGTGTGTGTGTGTGTGTGTGTGTGTGTACACATATATGGAAGAAAGCACGAAGTAGGAGTAGGAAGCTCTTTGCATGGGGGCATTTTTCCTTTTTGTGGTGCTTCATGCCGTTTAGAGCCAAGAGGGAGGTTCTGCACAGCACAGAGGACCTGGCGAGGTGAAGGAACCTAGGGAGAAATCTGGATTAGGGAGCGCGGCACGGCCTGGGGAGCGGCCTGTGCTGAGAGGGTGGGTGTTTGGATCCTGTGCATTTTGCAGGAAAGAGAAAATTAAAAGCGGCAGCGGCAGCTTGGGTCTTGGCTGGCGCTCCCTGGAGCAGCGGATCCAGAGCGGTTCGCTGAAGCAGCACAGCCCTTATGCCGGCACCTGCCAGCCACCAGGCTCTGCCAAGACCAACTTGGTACCGACTTCAATCATGTCGCAATTCACTATTTAAATAATGCGACAAGACTCCTTTGGAACCCAACCAGGGACTGCTCAGGGCAGTAATTTTCCTTTTAGCAGCAGGAGCTGAGAACCTATGATTTCCCAAAGATAAAACCCTCACCCCTCTCTGGAAGAGCCCAAAACGATGTCAGAGGAGAGAGGTCTGGCCAGACAAGCTGATCAGTGGGAGAGATCTTACTTCGTGACCAGGGACAGCGAGATGGCTTGGAGTCAACCCACTCGGGGTGACCTGAGCCTCCTATCAGGGCAGCAGTCGCTGGATCCAAACTTCAGATATGAGGGAGGGCAAGAAATTAGTATTCAGGCGGTCTCCCTAGGCCTGGAGAGCTGGCGCTTCCCGCTGGCCTCGTTCTGGGGCGCTCTATTAGGAGCCTTTTCCAACTGATTTCTAGCTAACTTCCTTTTGTCCGAAACAGCCACAGCCAGAGGCATCCCGTAGACTCTCTTTTGCTTGTTTACGACTCTTCCCTTGGTTGGCTCTCCCTGACTTTTCCCTCCCCACAAATGGGAAATGAGAACGCGGGGGGCATTTGTGCTCTCGGTCACGTGTCTCCCCATCAGGGACTGGCCTCCTATGCGAAGAAGGGTGCCTGTGAGCCTCAGACAAAAAGGACCAAGACTACACATTGCCCAGTTTCATTAAAGGAAGAAAAAGGGGGAGAGGGGTGTGGAACCCGTAGGTTTTATGAATGCCCGATTCTGGGAGCTCATTCCTCTTTTGATATTTACCCATATGTTCTGCTGACTGACCCCTGCCGGCCATGTGGTGGGTAATGCCCTTTACGGCACAGTGTGAGTTACAGTAATGGCACCACGCTATTAACCTCTGGATATTTGCATTATTAGTCAATTTTCTAAGCTCTTGGAGTTAAAGCAGCCACTGAGAATTTTTATTTCCATTTCGTAGGAGCTGAGAATTGGGGTGTGAATTTCCCATAGAAGGGAGATAGGGCTGACTTCCCTCAATTTGCTCTTGCAGCTTTGTTTGAAGTGGTAAGGGGTGGGAATCACCCACGTCACGTGCCTGGCTGGGACGTAATTTATGGTAGAAGGTTAGTGCAGGAGCACATTTCTAAAACTCAGCATCCATTCCCCCTAAGGATAGGGACCAGAATATGGTTTCATTGCTAGAGTCTGTACTCAAGTGGAGACATTTTAGCTTCGGACAAGTGTTATGAGCCTCCTTTAAAAATGAAATATACGTCCAGATAAAATATTCACACTCTATAATGCAAGGCAATGCACCAAAATCTAGGGCAAAACAGTTTACATATAAAAACCAACTTGAATATGAAAACATAAGTCCTCACTACAGTTGCTCACTGTGAGGCTGAAAAAACAAGTCAGGTGTGAAGGGAGATGGACTTCTGGAGAGATAGACAGAATTACAGAAATAGAGAGAAAGAAGCAGGGAGAGCAGGAGAAAGAACTGCATACCCAACAAAATGGTAACCTTAAGTGAATCTTCTACAAATAGCCAATAAAGGTTATTATATAACAAGGCACTTGTGAGCTGCTGGCCATGACCCAAGGACTCAGCCAATTGAGGCCATTCGCTGAATTATCCCGGCGGCTTCTGACCTCCACATCCTTGCTTGCATTGTTCCTTTGGCCTCAGTTTCCCCACTAATCATAGTTGATGGAAATCAGAGCTCAGATCAGATACCAGCGTGATGCTAAAGCCTTTTCTGTCTACTCGGTTTCCACCTGTCCACACCCAGGGCCAGCCAACAGCCTCGCCTCCTTCATATCACCACGTTGTACCCTTTCCGCGGTATTTTCATGTTACCTTATTTGCAGAAATGGCTCATCCCCCAGTAGACCCCAAGCTCCCTGAAGTCAAGGTGCCCGTGTTCCCTCATCTCTCATATTCCCACTCTGGGAATTTCCCAAAGCTGGGCTTTGAGAGAGAAGGCAGACTCCAGTATCAGGAGAATCTTGTTTTCTCTCGACCTCTGCTGCTTCCTGGCTCTGTGACTATGAACACGTTGAGGTCCCTTGTCTCTTTTAAAAATTCACGGCATTATTCTGAGTGTTCACGGGTATGCTTGCTAAAGATAGCTTCTCAACACGGGCCCAGGCAGTTTTTAACAGGGCCTTAATAGTGGGAGATGCCAACAAAATGATACGCTTTTGTAAGGGAGACAATTCCTACTTGGCATAAATTATACCAATAGCAATCAAATTTTATTGAAAACTTCATATTTCCAGGCTCTCTACCTAAGCATTTTAACACCTTATCATATCACCTGATCCCCGCGACTCCATGAGGCAACTACTCCTCCACCCCATTTTCCTGAAAAGTAACCTGAGGCTTAGAGAGGTTTGTCTAGCTTTCCTGTAGTTACACAGACCCTTAGGCGGCTTTAGCTCTGCCTGCCAGAGACTCAGCTCCCACCATCCAAGGACTTCTCCAAGTCCAAGGGATTTTTTTTAAGTAACATCTTATGCTTTTTAAAGGCGAGATCCTCATTTAATGAGGGCCTTAGTGACTAAAGTCCCTGAACCATGGCCCAGCCAATCTGACCATTCCAGGTGTCTTAAATGATCAATGCGGACCTGTGTCGGGTCAATTCAGCAGCAGCGATCAGTATTGATCGTCTGGACAGCCCCATCGATTGGGTCAGGAGGGCCCTGGGTCTTTGGGGACACCACAGATGTGACATGGTCTGACCTTTCCCGGTGCTCTGTCAGATATTATCACTGTTGTCATTAAAACAAGGGAAACTGAGGCACGGGCAGGTGATCTCATGACAGATGGTTGGATTTAGAGGACAGGGAGGTAGCTGGGCTTTGGCCAAGTCCAGTCCACTGTCCACTGCAGTAAAGGATTGGTGAGTCAGAGGGCAGGGCATGGAGCAACTGTGGTGTGGGGCTTGTAAGGGAGTCTAGGAACTGCTCTCTGTAAAGGTGGGCAGCTTAGACAGAGGCTCTGGTCCGGAACAGCCTGGGTTTGATGGTTGGTTCTATTCTTCCCTAGCAGCCGTATATCCTTAGGACAAGGTTGTAACTCACAGAGGCAGTTTCCCCCATGCAGAAGTGAGAAGTGAGACAATGATTCTGACCTCCTGCAGTTTGCCTGTACTGAAGGGATTCCTGGGATGCAGTACTTTCAGGGTGGACCCTGGGAAAAATGCACCCCAGCCTACCTGCGCCCTAGCCCCTGACACACCAACATGCATGCCTGTTAATGCATTTTCCACCCAATCAAAGGGGTTAGACAGAGGCCGGAAGTGTTGACCTTCTTTTTTTTATCTTTTTTTTCTAAGTGTTGACCTTCTGGCCAATTTAGGGACCTCTGGGAGGGACAGATGCTATTGTTTCTTGGCTGCTGGGGACTTAATCTTTAATCAGGCCTCGACCGCTCTGAGCAATGGTTGCTGCCTATGGAACAGTAAGGCTAGTACATGTGCTCAGAGGGGTACCAAAGAACTCTGCTTGCACTGGGCTGGCTGAGCTCAGATGGCCCTGTCCTCATTACCTGGGGAAACTGAGGCAGCACAGTATCTAGTATGCCTTCATAGTCTACTTCTGTATATGTAAATTATTCAGTGCACCAAAATAATAGTGATTCACCAGCCGTGGTACCAAGTCACATTCACGTGCCTTTTCACTTGGATATATGTCTCCCTTGTGCCACTTCTCCTGCCAACACCAGAGATACCAAGATGAGAATGAGCGCCCGCTTCACAAAGATCAGACCCCACAGGGAAGCTCACTGCAGCAAAATCGAGGGGCTAATTATTTTAGATGCCATGTCTGAGGTCAACGTCATTCCAGAAAAAATAGGTCTTTGGAGGAGAGGGAGAATATCTCCTTGAGTCCAGCTGGTGATCCTGCACACGGGCCATTTTGTGGTTATATTTTACTAGTTTTTTGTTTTGACATCTGCTAGATAGCATCGCTATTACTTTTTTCAAAGTCACGGGTGGCAATGGGTTCTACCATTTTTTAGTGCCACTGCTTGTCGTTCTGGGGCAATGTGAGGAGCGCGTGTGGGTGTTTCTTCACTTCTGGTTTCAGCAGGCACAGGAACTGAGGGCGTCCTACCGTCACGTGGCAAGGTGCTGATGTGTTATTTCCAGCCAGGCTGGAAAGCAGAAGTCCAGCCTTTGTCCTCACACTGGAGCCTGGGCTGTGTCGCCTTCCCCACTGCCACCCTCCCTGTTTAACCTCAGGACAGCAGTCTTCATTCCTGACCCCCTGCAGTGCTCACCTCCAAAACGAGGCAGTTAGGAAGATTGTGAGGACTTGCAGGAAGGTGGCCATGAGCAGATGGCAGGGTCAGCCCCCCTGAGCCTAGGGATCCCAACCTGAGCCACAGAATCCCCCACGATCACCAAACTCACCACAAGCCTCCAGTTTCATGGTTCACGTGAGATCTTCCTTTCCTGTGGACTGGGGAGATCCATTTTCTCCCCGTGATGCTCAAGTAGAAAAGGACGGTCAGATTTCTCAGGGTTCCTCTCGCAAGCGGCTGTTGGGATGGTTCGGCGGGATGGGAGTGACGTGCACAGTCGGAAAGGGCTGTCCAGGTGTGGTTCCGAGGGCGCTTTCATAAAATAGCACCTTTAAGCCTCATGACCACCCCAGCATGGAGCTACTTTTAGCACCTCCGTTTTACAGAGGAGGGAGCTGAGGCACGGGAAGGTCAAGTGGGTTGTCAGAGGTCACACCATCAGCAAATGGCAGAGCCAGGTTCGAGCCCTCCTAGGCTGAGTCCACCCTGTAATCCCTGTTGTATTAGATACTGGCATTATCTGTGAGGACTGGCCAGCTGGGGAGCAAATAAAAGTGACGATGACAGTGACGTGGTGACCACCGTGTTAGCAGTGAGCATTTGCTGAGCACTTACTGTATGCCAAGAACTGAGTCAGCGGCTTTACCGGTAGAATCTCCCAGAAACAAGATGTCTTTTGTTTCCTTCCTCTTCCTTTTTTTTTTTTTTTTTTTTTCAATTTATTTATTTATTTGACAGACAGAGATCACAAGTAGGCAGAGAGGCAGACAGAGAGAGAGAGAGGAGGAAGCAGGGTCCCCGCTGAGCAGAGAGCCTGATGCGGGGCTTGATCCCAGAACCCTGGGATCATGACCTGAGCTGAAGGCAGAGGCTTACTCCACTGAGCCACCCAGGCGCCCCTCCTTCCTCTTCTTTATCCTACACATCGAATTCATCAGGAAGTCTTACAAAAAATCCACACCCAGGTTACTCGGAAATCCCTTCTCTCCATCTCTACTGTTCGACGGGTGAGGAGCACGGCCTGCTGTCTGCCTCATTATGAAGTTACAGAAAGCATTGCTTGTTGTAGGAGCTCTGTAAATGTGTGTGGAATAAATTAACCAGGTGACCAGTATCATCATCGTTACAGCCTATAAGGATAGTTCTGTTGTGTCCATTTTGCCCCAAGATGCTGAAATTTAGTACCAGAATGTGGCCACAGAGGTCACCCAGAGATGACAAGACAGAGCAGTAGAGCAAATGTTTGACCCTGTGGTGCAGTCCTGCCCTATTTTAGGGGAATTTAGGGCAGAGACACCCCCCCCCCAATGTGGAAACCAGAAAGGTCAGGGTTCCCATTCCTGGCTTCCCTTAGAAGTTATCAGGCACTTTTGACCAGACAGATATGACAACCCTAGACTTAGAATCAGTTGTCAGAGAAGCTAAGAAGAAGGAAGAGTGACCCCCAGAGCTCAGGGTATCAGTGCCGGAGCCCTGGGTCTTCAGGGGCTTGGGAAATAAGCCTGTGTCCTTGGCTGTGCAAGGACATTGGCCACAAAGACCATGGGTGCAGAGCTGGTCTGATAAGATGAGTCCATCTTCTGAGCCTCGCTCTCCAGCTTTCCTGAAGACCCTGTGAGTCCCTTACCCTTTAAGTAAGTTCTCCTCTCCACTTAACTCTTCCCAAGTTGAGTTCTACTGCTTGTCCCCCAGAGTTCTGCCTAGTCCAGTTCTGAATAAAAGTGATATCTCCTCCAGAGAGCCCAGAGTCATATCCCATTACTCTCTTCTCTCTCTGGTGTGCAAGGAGGGTCCAAACCCCCCGTTCTAACATGAAACCTCCCAGTGACCTCTGCTGACTTGGTGAGTTCCTTGTTTTTACTTGCAGACCCTCAGCAAATGACCACAGAGATTAGCAGGGGCTTCTCCTGGCAGGGCGCACCCCTCAGCCGCAGCACTTCCCCATGGGCCCTAGGGAGGAAAAGCAGCCCGAACCTTGCCCCCTTCTGTTCCATCGGCAGAACAAGGCTGCAGACAGGTCGGGACTGGAGCCACCTCTGCTTTCCCGGCTACCCTCTGCCAAACACTTGAGCCTCCAGTGTCCATGCTCAGGGACTAAGCTACCACCACTTCTGCAAGTACTGACAGGAACTGTTCGGGGCTTATTCATGGGTGAGCCCACGTCATGGGAACAGTTCACCTGCCCCGCTGACTCCCTCTCCCCCAGAGATGCTCCTGGGTCAGCTCCCAGCCCGCTGCGGCGACCTTGTTTCTTTGGACGCTCTAATACAAGCTGAAATGGATATTAACTGTAATTACTCATTCCACATGATTCTGTAGGCCACTCTTTGTACCAGAGTTGAGAACCTTCATTGTCCACGTTGCTTAAATTACTGAACACTGTGCCATCCATTCTGAATTAGTGCTCATTAATGAGCTGGTGGTTCTAGAAACTCCCTATTTATTATTCAGAGGCCAAGCATAATCCAGGCAGCTGCACTGCAACAGCACTCATGTGACTTTTGATCTGTCAGGGAAAGAAATGGAAAAAGAAACCCCTACATTTATGAACTTTTTTTTTCCCTGACAGAAAGGTGTGCTGGACAGAAAAGTAATTATTTAGTCTCTAGCTTACAAATGACACTTTTGTTCTGAAACCGATATGGATGATCAAGAAGGAGGTGTCTCCCCAACTTTTGTCCTGGTGAGCTTGGTGTCTCAAAGTCCTATTCCTGTTTCTCATGATCCCAGTGCAGAAAACACCTTTCTTTTCCTCACTCTCCCTGACTTCTCTTTTGTTCCCTTTGCCCCCAGCTTAGCGGAACAGGAAGGGCTCCTCCTGAGAGAAAGAGAGATCACACACACACACACACACACACACACACACACACACAAAGCAACACCCAAATTAATGATAAAACAAGCCATTCACATGATCATACACCAAAAGAGAAGTTAGAGTTAGATTTTTTTTTGTTTTTAAAGACTTCAGGATGGGAAACTTGAACCCACAGAAGTCAGTGCCGCCTCTCGTGTGCCTCCTGCACAGTAAGCCGACCCAGGATCGCCCAGTGTCCGAGCCGTGGACCTGTACATCATTAGCTATTTTGACAGTACACACATTCCTCATTGGAGGGAGCGCTTGCCTTGAAGGGGTAGGTGGATACTTCCCAGGCTGACATTAATGTCTCTGCAAGGACATTCTGCCAGGTTGCGACAGGTCACAACCAAATGGATTGCTCCCTGGTGGGCTGGACTCCGGTCGCATTGTCAGGTAAACACAGAAATATTCTGTCTTCGCCTGCCAAGCCTTGTCAACTATCTGTATTCGTTACTGCATCTTGGGTCCCGCAAGGTTCCCACCCGTATTTCTTTATAGCGGAAATGTAAACCATATGCTTTTGCCTCATTTCCAGCGAACGTATCCAAACGATGGTTGAGGCCAGACATATTCTTTTGCAATGAGTCTTTTGAGTGGAGTGCATCAGCCCTGCCTTAACCTCTTTTTTTTTTTTTCTTTCTACATTTTGTCATGACTCGAGTGGATTTGACTTTCTGGTATAAATACAGGAGTCTTTGTTGGATCCTGAACATGAAGAAATGAGTTCTGATTGTCCTAACTTGTCTTTGTTTCTTTTGGGTTTGTTAGAATAAACACTGGCTTGAGGCAGCAGACAAATCACATCAGGGTCTAATAACCAATTATAACACTCTTCTGTGGGTGCACCTCAGAATCCTTCTCAACACACTGCTCCTGGCAGTCTGTAGGCATCCAGAGGCATCATCATTTGCCATACCAATGAGAGGCACATGTTTAAAGGCATTAGCTGGTGTTGGGTTTGGCCAGAATCCTTTTGGGGAGGGTGCGAGTCTGCAGGCACCAGAAGTCTTGAGAAAGGAGAGAGTGAGACAGCTCCCAAAGTAAAGGCATGTTGGAGCCCAGCCCCAGCAGGGAACATTCTTCAAGAGTGGCAGCCCGGTACAGTCGAGAGCCTCGTGCTTCCCAAATTGCACACTCTTTGAAGACGTAAGCAGCGCCTTTAACTCCCCGCTGTAATCCCACGCCAGGCTCTGAAGCTATCTTAAGCCTCGCTATTTATCCGCCTGGCGAGGCACAACACTTACTTATTAAAAACATATCTATCATGGTTAATGACTTGATTTTTTCCCTTTAATACAGTACAATGACAGGTGTAAAGGGAAGATGAGAGTCAGATGCTTCTGCAATATGCTTCCCGCTTTAAGATGTCTAGAACATCAGCCTTCCTCCATGGTGCCGTTGCAGGGGCGGCGGCAGGGGGGAACACCTCCTACCTCCCCAATCCCTCCATTTTCCCCCCACCCCCCCACACAGATTACACGCTTGTGTTGGATGGAAAATCGTACCATTTGCAGTTTCAGATAAAAGCATGTTCGAGTGCATATGGAAAGTACCATTAGGAGCAACTCCGGAGTGCCGAGTAAAATGGGTCATTAGGCTTTTGTTTGTTGGAGAGTGTCTCCCATCTGACAGTGCCGAATGGTACCACTTTTAGCAGCTTATGTTCCCAGTTACATTAAACAGACAAACAGATTGACTATTTTGCATTTCTCATTTGACAGCAGCTTGCCTTCATTTGCTGCACACGGGTGGCGGGGCTGGAAACGCGGTAGATTACTGGAGCCAAGGTCCTGGTTTTGAATAACAGCAGATGCCAACATTTAACTTCAAAATCAATCAATTCTTTTTCCTGAGTACGGATAAAAGGTCTAGTGGAGTGCCTGAAGGGGGATTTCTGCTGTTTACAGCTGAAAACGTAGAAGCCCATATTCATAACCAAACTTTCTGCGAGAAATACCAAACGCGGGTAATTTCACGGAGGGAGGTGTTGGGAAGAAGTGTTCATGGGGAGGCTGGGGCCGTCCTGCTGCCGGCGATCACCGCGCAGCCTGGTATTAGGACACTCAATTTGATTAAGGCGATGACCATATCAATTGATCTGATTCTTGCATGAGGTCTTAATATGTAGTGACAGAAAAGAGAGTCGTCCTCGCATAGACCGCTTTGCTCAGGAGCCTGTGGTCGTGGGTTAATTAAAAGCTTGCTCCAAAAGGGAGTCAGTCCAAGGGGCCATTTCTCACTAGAAATTAGAGGGCTAACGGCCTGATTTAAAGACAACCGGAAGGCAATCCAGTATCTTTGTGTCTCGGCTCAGCTGCCCAGGCTTCTCCAGGATGGAGCTCAGAGTCATTCAAGGTGGTGGTCCCAGCCACCGCTTCACCCTGGCCTTGGAGCCCCCACTGGGCCCCGTGGTCACTGTGGTCTCTGGGTTTGGCGAGGCAGGCTTGCTGGCGTGGGAGGGGCACACGTGCGGAGCAGGCTCTGAGAGCGAAGTGGGGCAGTGCTATGTCCCCTCTGAGGTCACATCTGTTCCACCAGAGTCAAGAACCGTAGTGGGTTCAAAGTGCCACACTTAGCCGTCCAACCACTGCTGTTCTCGGCATTGTCCCTGAAAGGCTGTGAGATCTTGCAGGAGTGGCCTGACTTCTCTGAGTCAGTTTCCATAGGGATACTAGTGTGGGTCCCACTTTACAGGATCATTATGGGGCTTAAATAAGATCAAGTGTGGAAAGCCCATAGCAGTGTACTTGGAACACAGTAAGTGCTCAATAATGGCTAATATGTGTGTGTGCTTGTGTGTATAAAATGTATATGTAGTTTATTGTATGCTATATATGTGTGTGCATATACATAATATATATAACACAATCTATAATATGTAGTAAATGCGTTACATGTGTGCATATACGCACATACATATAATAAAACCCATACAAACAGCCTTACATGTAAATGTATGAATAATGTGTATGCACAGTCACTGTGTGTATAGGTCTAGAACACAGTAATGGAGCCTTGTTCCGTTACCCACAAGGCAGTAACAGAACACTCCCTTCTTGTCTTCCTTCTTCTTTGACAGAGAATAGTTCATTCCATTAAATGGGAAAAAAGTGTATTTCCTTAAATTTCATAACAAAAGCAGTGGGTGGGCCCAATTTGGTGCCCTGGAGGATTACCTGCAATCCTCAAAACCAGCCTGCAGCCTAGTATGGCCGCACCCTGCAGGAAGGCCAGTAGGGGACAGGAGAAGGGAATTCTCGGCAGCGAGTCCGGCTGGTCAGTGACCAGTGGGCACCCAAAGCCCTGGTGTTCTCCACTTCGCTATCTTCCCCAGCGTCCGACACATGGGACACCCATGGGGCCAGGTCTCATGTAGGAAGGGAAGGTGAGTATCCCTTTGTCAAGTCTCAGCGTTGTTTTTGCAGGGGATCTACTTGGTGACTGAGTGCGCCCTCAACCCCCACCTCAGCTCTCCTTTTCTTTCTTCTCCTGTCTTGTGTTAATAAAAAACAAACCCAAATAGGAGCATTTTGATTTTATCAAAGCTTGCAGTAGACCTTTCGGTTTATTTTTTTAAAAGCAAACTTTTCATTGAAGTTGAATTCAGTAGGCAGAAGAATAATCTCTTAAAAACAAAGGGAAAAAAGCAAGATTGCTTATATCTGCCCTCTCCCTCCAAAGGAAAAAAAAATTTTTTTTCATTATTTTTAGGAACTCAGGAAAATTCTAGGATAATCTTGAGATGAGAATGAGGCTGCTGAAGAGTTAATGCATTAACATGCAAATCGTCAACAGTCAATAAGTGTTGGCTGTTTTTAAATTTTTATTCCATACACCTACCTGGCTCAGGAAAAATCATTAGCCGTTATACCTAATAGGATACAGATAGTAGCCAGCATTTCTTAATATTTGAGCCTTCCATGACCAAACATTCCTGGAGAGTGTCCTTCGTGCCATGTGTGTGGGACAACATGTAAGCCATGCTCCCTGCCCTCGGCCGTCACCGATGCTCCCACAGAGGTCCTCAGAGGGGCGATCCAAGCCAGGTAGACAGCCAACGAGACAGAGAGCCCTGATTCTCAGGTTTAGAATTTTTGGGGTGAAAGAGATGGCCCTGAGCCAGAGAGTTTCATAGCAAACAAAAGAAGAAAGACTTTTTAAGAGTTATGCTCAGCATCAACAAAGGAGAGCGGAAGTAAGGAAGCAAGCAACTTTGACCATGTGATGTGAACACTCTGGCTTAGATCTTGGAGGCAAGCAGAGCTGCATAGAAGCATAGAAAGGATGAAGGTCAAGGCGCCTCTGGGATGCCCTCTCTGTGCAGGACACTTGGTCTGATGGTGGATCCTCCCAGGGCCTCTCTTTTGAAGTCCGAAATGCTCAGGGCACCAACACTTGTTGGGGGCTGGGACGGATTCACCCGAGATCATGCTTAAAAAAAAAAAAAAAACCCAAAACCCCAGTTAATTGTCAAGTTTCTTTCTCTTCCTTGACTCCCACCCCCACTTCCCTCCACTCTTTGTGCCCAGCCTGGCATTTAAGACCTTTTGTTGTCCTAATAGAGATTGAAACCCGCTTAGGGCCTGGAGTTTGCGGTTTTAATTCAGCAGTGCAAGGGTTTTTTTTCTTTCTTTCTTTCTTTGTTTTTTTTTTCCCGTTTTCTTTTCCTAAGCCAGGCAGACAATGCATTTGCAGAGCAGAAGCTGTGTGCTAGGAGCTCCCCGGATCCTGAACAAAACCCTCATTAATGGGAGGTGGGATTTCCTGGTCACAGCTTTTAGCCAAAGGGCAAAGGTCGCCCATTAACCAGCATCCAGTCTAAACAGTGCTGTGTAAAATGACAGGGAGGGGAGGGAGAAAAGGGAGAAAAAGTCAAATATTTGCTCTTAATTCTCAAGTTGGCTTCTCTGGAATGGCAATCAGGGAAGTATGGTGAATGATCAATGCTGCACTCGGGATACAAATCCGGAACTGCGTTTGCTAGGCTGAGCCCAGGGCTCGGCAGCGCTCCAGGACGCACCACACCGAAGGCTGGTACTGGGGGGGAGGGGCGCAGGGTTCAGGGGGTCAGTCTATCACCCGTGGCCCCCCTCACCGCCTGCCTTCCAACCCCCACCCTGGCGACTTCTCTGAAGGGACCCCAGACAGAAGCAGAAATGTGCTGAGTCATGGCACAGGTGCCCTTGGCTCTCCAGTGCAGAGCCCCCCTGAGGTGCGCCCCTCCCCCTGCAGCTGAGACCCTCCAAAACCCACAGGGCCTTGCTAGCCTGTGTGCCTCAGCTTCTCTCTCTCACCTGCCCTCTGCCCTGTCTTCACCTTGGTTCATCAGCCCCCAGGCCATCATCTCCAAGCCCAGAGATGTGGCCTTGCTCTTCCCACAAGGAAAAAACTCTTCCTTGGGTCTTTACCTCCTGGTGTTTTCTGTCAGCTGTCTGACTTGTTCATCCACTAAAGAGAGCACTGGTTGTTGGAACCCTTTAAAGCTGCAGTCAGGAATTAGCCTCCTCTGATCCTCTCTGATCAGATCCCACTTGCAAAGGAAAGAATTGCTGCTTCTCTTCCTCAGATTGTCCAAGGAAGGGTGGGTTGCAGAGTCTGTTTCGGGATGAGACAGACATAACCCCCAGAGAAGGACGTGCTGACCCACTCAGGCCCGCCAGGGCTGCCTCTGTAAAACTTAGGAGCGAGGGGCCCCTGGGTGGCTCAGTGAGTTAAAGCCTCTGCCTTCAGCTCAGATCATGATCCCGGGGTCCTGGGATCGAGTCCCGCATTGGGCTCTCTGCTCAGCGGGGAGCCTGCTTCCCTCTCTTTCTGCCTGCCTCTCTGCCTAATTGTGATCTGTCTCTCTGTCAAATAAATAAGTAAAATCTTTAAAAAAAAAAAAAGAAAAAGAAAAAGAAAAACTTAGAAGCGAGTGTGGCAAAGCAAAACACTGTTCTCAGACAGGCTCACCCCGGAAAAGAGGAGGACACTGGACTGGGCCCCACATGGCTGCTCATTTCCCTAAATTTATCAACCAGATAAGCCACTCTCCCTTCTCTGGGGACAAAAGGCTCCATGGGAAGGCAGCAGCTAGAAAGGTCTGTGCATACTGTGGTTCTCAACCTCAGCCTAGGCTGGCATCATCAGCCCATAGCCTTGTAGAGACATCAGCCCTTGGCTTAATGCTCAGCATTCATTGCCTTGAAAATTCTTAGTGACAGTCATAGCGACCCTTGCGTTATCATTATGCACTGGACCCTGCAAATTACACAGCTGGTCATGACTGTGGCCACGCGTAGCGATCACTTGTGAAGGATTCTAACCATATCCTAGGTCCTGCCCTGGAGGTTTGGATATGATCAGACGGGTCTTCCAGGAGGCTTGGGGGGTGGGGGAGGGGAAGCCAGTGCTCCATAGAGGGAACCTGTGCATAGAGGGAACCTGGAGGGGAGCGAATGTACCGTCTCCCTGATACTGCTGCAGAAAGATGTGCCCCAGCTTCTATAGAAGTCAGTCAGTACCTCTTGTACCTGAGTGATAGCCCTGAACCACTTCACGGTGCTAATCATACGAACGACGCTAATGATAGTATTTATGAGTGCTCACCGAGCCCGGCGCTCTCCCGGGTACTTTATGTATCATCACATTTGAGTCTGACACTCTCCGAGATGGGTCCCATTATTTTCCCCACTTACAGACGGGAAGCTGAAGCCCTGAGCTCTCCGAGCTCTCCAGGTTGGTCGACTTAGGGCTCTGCTTCCCCAATTAGGGTCTGAGTTTCCAGGCTTGGCAGCACCTTCTTTGTCCGTACTTCCCCAGCATCACACCCACACACCATACCTATTCAGCAATGCTTGCAGAATGGACTCGCTGTGAAAGATGTTGCCACAATTTTGCAATTTCAGTGGGGGTTTGGGGGGCTGGGGAACTTTATGCTGCTTTCAGTACTAGAAGAGTATTTGCTGAGAACTACGCCCCCAGATGTATTTTTCACATTGTCCTACTTGGATCCCCATCATGTTTGGATGGCTTTGAGTTCAGCCCAGAGCAGGACCTTATGACAGGAACATTAACATGAACCAGACCACATGCCCACAAATATTATCCTGGAATACTGGCTGGTTGGAAGCAAGAAGGGGCCGTTAAATCAGAGCCCTTGGCCAGAAGCAGAGGACATCACCAGGCACAGTGCACAGCCATCCAAGGGAAGATTTGAGTGAATTTATTCTACAAAGGGCTTTTGCTTTTTCCAAAAAGCAAAGTTGTGTGCCTGTACAGGGGAGAGTCTGACATTCAGCAGGGCATGGAGAGAAGACAAAATGCAAACTCAAAAAACATAGGACTAGGATCTGAACCATCTAAGTGGCCTTAAACTACAGGGAGAAACAAACAATGGGTGGGTCTGGAGAGAAAATAGCATGTTTCCCGTTACTCCCAAGTGTGTGTGGTTGGGGCCATTTCAGGGTCTGGAGGTTTCTGCTTCCCCAGCCCTATGGCAGGTGAGGAACCAGATCAAGTTCTTAAGGCAACCCACAGAATTGAAGAGCAGGGGAGGTTAGGGGGAAAAAAAAAAGTGCCTTTGAAACTCAGGGTCTATATGCTGGGACTCGGAAACTGCTGAATTGTCTCTTTATGGAGCTGATTTTTTAAATAGATAACCCATGTACCTGTACAGGTCACTTAAGCTCTCACTGCCTCCTTGGACACCTGCCTTCCTGGTCACGTTCCTCACATTTACTGTGGTTATTAGGTGCTTGTCTTATATGGATGTTCTGTTACATGCCACAGAAATGCTAAAGGGAAGGTTTTGTTCTGATCCCATTTCACAGATGAAGTTAAGAAAGATCGAGGTCAAGTCCGCTGCAGACCGCCTTTTACCATCCCTTAGCCATCAGCCCCCTGGGAGAGCTTACTCGGCCAGTGGAAGGGCTGAGTAAGTAGAGAAATATGGAGAGGTGGGTTCCCAGACCATCAGTGTCTCAAGGAAGGCCAGGGCACCTGATGGGTCGGCTTTAGGGAAAGAGCACAGCAACATGACAGGAACTAGTGACTAGTTGTCCTAAAGGCCTTGGACACAAGGTTTGGCTGTGGGGGAGTACCTGACTAGGTCATGGTCCCTCAGTGCTGGTTGGAGAGCTAGCCCCGAGACACCAGTATAGATGCTGGAGTTTGATGATCCTGCATCCCACGGCTTCTTCTGCCCTCTAGTAGGATAGTAGGATAGTGAATTCCTTATGATCTGACTACACTGAGGCAGGGACCCGATAAGACAGCCTTTCTTGATATGACAATTATCTAAATATTTCCCAGAGATTGCAATACGGCCAACGACTGATTCCCAGAAAGTGTCAAATTCCTTCATTGGAATGGACATGAGAGCAGCCAGGCCAACCTTCTGACCTTGTCATATGGAGAGTGTGGTGGCCCAAGGCAGCACGTGCACACCCTTGATCAAGTTTAACGAAGAGCTTCTCCTGCAGCAGAGAACCACTGATAAAAGAAACAGCCTTTAGAGACAGTTCATCTCCAAGGACAGTGATTCTCCCAGGTCCCCGATCCTGTTCTTTCCCTGAGGAAAAAAGGACCAGTAGGGAGACAGGAGTTTAAGGGGATGGGCGTCAAGCACAGTTCACACAAAGGATTGTGTGACTTAGGTGCTCATGGCATCTTAAAGAATAGCCCTGACATTATTTCCTAAGGAGCTGAGATGTTGTTTTACCCCTGAATTCAGGTCCTTTCAGAATGACCTAAGAACACTCGTACGGAAGGTTCTGTAGATCCCCGGGTAGGTGGAGAAGGAATCTCAGTGACCCTGGGGGCCGTTACCTCTTGCAAATCACTGAGTCTTACCTTATTACAGAACATCTGTGGGGAGCATCTCTCCAGCAGGCCCCATCCAGGCAGCGACCTCACAGCTGTGGAGGGCACAGGACTGAAATTGTCTGATCGTGTTCTCAGATAGAGACAAACCCGCCTCTCCCCTAGCACTTCTCTCCTTCTGTATCAAGAAAGCCAGGGAGAGAATAGAATCTGGTGTGGTTCTTGTGTCTTAGATCCAACAGCGGGATGCTCTGATAAAGTTGCCTTTCCCTTCCTGGACATACTATGAACAATTACTCCGTGAACATCAACCAAGACCAGTGCAAGGGTCAAGAGAAGAGACTGACCTTTGGAGGCCTGGTAGCCAGTTTCTGCCGGAAGCGGCAAGCCAGGGCACAAAGGGTCATGCCGGCAGATCTGATAATGGGTCCCCAGCGCTGTGATGTGGGTGAGTCCAAGTGGCTCATTTGACAGGTGGTGATCATCATGAAGATCTTCAAGAGTCTTAGAAGGAAAAAATATATAGCTCATGTATAGAACATGTGTATCAAATAGTGGGCATTAAAAAAAAGAAACCAACCATAATCCTGTTCTGTTGTTTTCTCCCTTTTTCTAAAAAATGAATGCAATTCCTTTCAGGGATGTCTGTGTGGGCCAGGCCCTTGAATACACCCTCTTTTCATATAATTTATGTCTGGGGTGCCCCCAGTGATTGGGGTCCTGTTGGAGTGGCTGAGCCTGAGGCCTAGGATACCCAACAAGGTGGTATTGGTCAGTTCATATTGGTGAGCACTTTCTTCCTACTTGTGAAAACAGGGGTCCCTAGGCCAACCAACCAAAGGACTACAACCTTGGTGACTTAGAACGATGGAAATCCATTGCCTCACAGTTCTGGAGACTAGAAGTTGGAGATCAAGGTGCTGACAGGGCCACACTCCCTCTCAAGGCCCTAGGGAAGAATCTTTCCTTGCCTCTTCTAGCTTCTGGTGGTTTCCAATGACTCTTTGGCTTGTGGCTTCATCTTTGCCTCGCTTGTCAAATGACTTTCCCCCCTGTGTGTCTTTGGGTCTCACCTCTTCTAAGGACACCCATCATTGGATTTTGGGTCTTCCTTAACCCAGTACAAATTCATCTTAACTAACTACAGCTCAAAAATGCTGTTTCTGGGGTGCCTGGGTGGCTCAGTGGGTTAAAGCCTCTGCCTTTGACTCAGGTCATGGTCGCAGGGTCCTGGGATCAAGCCCTGCATCGGGCTCTCTGCTCAGTGGGGAGCAGGCTTCCCGCCTCTCTCTGCCTGCCTCTCTGCCTACTTGTGATCTCTGTCTGGCAAATCAATCAATCAATCAATTAATCTTTAAAAACTCTATTTCCAAATAAGGTGACATTCACAGGTGCCAGGGGTTTGGACTTCAATGTGGGGGTGGGGGTGGGAGACACAGTCCAACCCATGATATAGTCTGTAGGTTCAGCCTGCAAAGCCTTACCGTAGTCCTTCCTTTGTGAGGGATGAGGGCACACATACCTTTGTGATGTTATCTGTTCCCTTCTGAGATTCAGTTTCCTGTTTGAAAGGGGGACGTGCCACCTGCTTAATCAAGCTAGGCTGTCTATCACACCCGCCCTAGCCTGGTGCACGTTCCTGCTGTGCCCCAGGCATCATCTATGTGATTCCTGTGCAGGGTGGGCCCTCCTCATAGAGGAGAAGCCTCATGAGGGCAGGGATCCCCTCTTCGTGCTCCCCTAAAAGCAAGCCCCGTACCTAGCATCTCATAGGTGCTCAGTAAATACTTGCAAATGAAGAAATCATGCACACAGAGCCTGGCCCACCAGACCACCAGGGACACGTCATCCCTGGTAGCTAGCCCTAGTCAGTCCCATGATGTGACTCCTGCTGACTTCATCCTCGTGCTACTCAGGATACAGTGGGGAAAACAGAACTCACCCTCAGGTCATCTCAGAGGAGGAAACGTAATGTGAGACTAGGTCCCAATGTCTTAGTAGAGCTAAAAAAGAAAAGGTAAGGTTGCCCCAAGACCAGCCAATGCAGAAAGCCACTACTACCCAGGTGTGCCTGACTGGGGGACCAGAGGCCAGAGGCAGAAGCTGAACCAAGGAAGGCGGGCAATATGGCGGGAGTAGAGCCTGTAAGGTGGGGTCACACCTGAGGAGGGTACATAGGGACCTCTCCTTCCCCACCCTCCTGCCAGCACCTCCCATTGTTCACATCTATCCTGGCACAGTCTGCCAAGCGAGGCGCTAGCGGATCTCATCCTTAGGGGTCAGGGCCCTGCCATGCAGAACAAGGGAGAGGAGGGCAAGGAAGAAATCCTGGGGCAACAAGCAGGTGACTTCCCCATCTCCCCTGGGCTGATGCGTCCGTGAACTGGCCTCCTGCTATTTGTGCTGGGTCCTGTGGAAGATACGGAAAGCAGTCTCTAGTTAGACTTGTCTAGACTTTCTTCCCCATGGTCCCTGACCATACTGTGCATAAGGAACTCTGAGAAGACATGTGCAATCCACATTCCCAGGCCCTACTCCGAGTCTCCGGTTTATACCCTTTGGGGACAGGGACTGGTGGTCTGTATTTCTAACAGAGGCTGCCCTCTCGTGGAGAACCAACCCTGCTAATTCTGATGCAGTTGATCAAAGGTCAATAATTTGAGAAACATGGAGTTAGCTCCAGGAGTTGGACAGGCTTTCAGATTCCACAGGAAGGAACAAGGCACTTTTGCAAGCTGGTGTATGGAACAGCAATCTCGTATAGAGGGGCGCCCAGCTGGCTCATTCAGTAGATTGTGCGACTCTCGATCTCGGGGTCATGAGTTTGAGCCCCACGCTGGGTGTAGAGAGGACTTAAATAAATAAATTTGAAAAAGCAACAACAAAAAAGGAAATCTCACATGGTGCCTGAAAGCACATCTGTTTAATGCATGAGACCAACAAGAAAATAGGAGCCATTCGGTTACCTCTCCAGCCCAGATCTTGTACCTAAAATGTTTGGTTTTGACTCTAGATTAAAGAAATGGCACAGACATGGCATGGAGGGTAGGCATGTGAGCTCTTAAGTCAGCTTCACCCGGGTAGAAACCCACCTCTTCCTGGCTACACTCCCCCTAAAACAATGATGCCGGTGGCATTACCTTCTTTAATCCAAAGGATATTCAGAAAGAAAAGGTTTCTCCATCTTGGGCCCTGACTCAGTGCCCCACATAACTAGTCCTGGGGAAAGACAACTGCAGCAGAGCCCTAATGACTTAAGAGAAATTAATATGTTAAGGTTGCCTGTGTCTCTTGCCAGATAAGCACCAGGTCTTGCCAAATACTCTGCCCTCTATTTTAAGCCACCTGGGAGACAGCTCTTATATCTGATTGGACCCCACTGGGGTCCCAGTCTCGGGATTTTAAAAGGATCTAGAAGTCTATATCTGGCCTCTCCTTCATCTCAGTGGGGCAGTCTGCCTAAGGGAGCTAGCTGTGGGCTCTGAGCGCTCGGAGTCCAAATCTAGCTCTGTTCTTGCAGGTTTTGACACCTTAGAAGAATGACATGACTTCTCTAAGCCTCAGTTTACACATCCCTGACATAGGTACCAGGTGCCCTGTTAGGCTACTTCTCAAGGCTCTTGTGCACACCCTGGGCCCACCACGTTGGGCCTCATCTGATGGGCACATGATGGTCACAGCCATCACACACTGTCCCCTTGCATTAGGCAGAGGTCCTGGAATCATCTGGAAATGCTGTTTGGTTTAACCGATTACACTCAGATCTCCTTGCAGTTCCACAAACCCCTGTCCTCTGCATTCTCTCATAGTGGGTTACAAAACAACCCCCGCACCAGACACCTGGAAGTCATCCCCAACTGTCCCAAGCCGCCTCTTAACACCTCATCTGGCAATTGTCTGAGATCTGTCCATTTAACCTCCTAGATATTTCCTGGATCTCTCCCCTTTCCTCGACCCCACCGGCCCCCCTCTCAGGCCTCGCCTTCTGGACCACCTCCTCACTGGCCTTCCCGTCCCCACCACTGTGCTGCCAGAGAGATCCTGTCACTTCCTGCTTGAAATTCCTCCAGGGTTTCCCCCACAATCTTGGGAATAGAGCAAAGCTTCTTCAATCTGGGATATGGGTCCTTGCATGACCTTTCCTTGCTTCACACAGAAAGACAGAACTACTGGAGGACCGTTTCTCTCTCTCTCTCTCTCTCTCTCTCTCAGTTTTGTTACCTGTCTTCTACCTGGAATTTCTTCCCTCACTTTTACCAAATTCATTCACTAAACTTCCACTATTCATTCATTATTCTGATTCTCTCTTTCTGCACAACAAACTACCCCTCTCCCAAACCTAATGGCTCAAAACAACTTACTATTTCTCAGAATTCCATGGATGAGGAAGTGACACAGGGTACAGCAGGGATGGCTTACTTTGCTCAATGACTTGGGGGCCAAAGCGTGATGGATGACTCCAGGGGCTGGGGGGCTGAGAGCTGGGGCTAAGGGCCTCTCCAGATGGCCAGCCTAGAGTTCCTAGGGCATGGCAGTCTCGCGGTGCTGACGTGGCAGCTCAGGTCTCCAAGAGAAGGGAAAGAGAGATAGCCTCTTAAAAGGCCAGGACTGGCTCAGTGCCACTCCTGCTGTGGGCTGTCAGTCAACACAGACCAACTCCAGTGGAAGGGCAGGGGATACAGACCCCACCTTCCAGTGGCCGGTGTGCAAAAATTTTGTGGCCATCTTTAACCCCCCACAGTCAATACGTCCTTAAGGAGAAAGTGAAGCTTTGCTTGATTCACCCCCAACCCCCTTCTCTGCTTTCCTCCAGGAACTGAATAACTATAAATGGTGTAAAATCTCCCCATTAAATTGAAAGTGATTTCTTCAAATAAAGGGACTGGACCTCATGGATGAGTTATTTGGCACATAATGGGTTCTCACTAAATGGGTGCTATTGTCGGGGGTGTTAATAGTGTTAAGATTAAAAGCCATTGTATCTTTTTGTTTGGCCCCTGTCTTGCACTGAGAGGCTAACCCATTGGAGTTTTCCTATGGCAGCTATCGCATGAATGAATGAGTGGCTGAATGCTTTGCACACAGTGCTGTTCTTGGCCTTGGGGAACAAGGCCTTGGGGAACAAACCAGATAATCACATCAAATTCTGGCCTACATAGATGCTCCAGCTTTCATCCCAGATCTGTCATGGTAGGACTTGGGGCTTAGGGGCTTGAGGGGAAATAGTCTCCTGACCCCACCCACATAGTAGACCAAGGTCTTCACTGCCAGCTGCTGGTCCTTAAGGCTCCAGTGTGGACTCATATCGGCTGTGTCTGCCTTTCCTACCCCCACCTCACCAGGAAGGGGCTGGTTTGCTGAGTGAGACCCTCTCAAGGCCAAGGGCCTGAATGCTTCCTCCCTGCTCACGCCGCAGAACAGCAGCTGGGCTGGGAGCCTGGCAGGTGTCTAACAGCCCGCCGCAATCCTGCATAACAGGAAGTGAGAGAGAACACCATATCCAATTGAAACTGCAGTGGAATATGGGCTGCCATGCTTAATTAACCACCCTCGGTCATTTCACAGATTTCTGTTGTTGCCGAAGGAAAAAAAAAACGGAAGGCAGAGTACATGGAGGATGACAAAGCCGTTTCTAGAATGTTCGTTTGTGTTCATAGCCCCTGTTCACTGATTTGCCGCCTGCTGACATAACGGAGAGGGAATGCTCCCTTCTGGCTTCAGTTTTTTTTTTTTTTTTTTTTTTTTTAATGGGTTTCTACAGTGGTTTTTGTTTTTGTTTTCGGGTTTTTTGTTTTGTTTTTTGTTTTTGCCAGAGAGTCAAATTCATGCCATACTCCTAGAAATGGTCTTCACATGTGTGTGAATTCATACAGTTGTGTCTGTACAAAGGTGTTTGTGTTGGTGCATAGAGGACTATGGTCCAGGTTGTGCAGAAGATCTGGATACCAGTATGCCAGATCAGAAAGTGCACGCAGGTGTCCCCATGGCTATGGCTTGTCTCTCCTAGAAAAGATGTGGGGATGGGTCTGTGGGCAGCTCCGAGCAAGCTGGCAGGTATCTATGGGGCGCCTTGTGTCTGTGTGGATATGTCTTTCCAAACCCAGGAAACCTGCATTCATTCTATAGCAAAGGAGGGTCAAAGGGACTTCTTGGAGAAGGCTGTGTATCTCCTCTAGGCTTCATTTTTGCACCTCGGCTTATTTTTGGAACCAAATTTGTTCACGTGGTTAGACTTTCTGGGGGGGTCACTGGAATACCATAAAATCCAAGGGGGCTTGAATGCACTGAAATAACAGTTAATGCTTATTAAGAGTTTGCTGCCTGTGGCCAGCATTGCCACAGGGACCTTTCAACATTGTTCTTATCTGACCCTCCCAATAACCTTATTATTTATTATTTCCTCTGTAGAGTTGATAGACCACCGTAGCTAAGAGGCGGTCGAGGCAGGATTTGAACACATAATGCCCGGCATTAGGACCCCACACTTTCCCAAGTCATTATCCCTAGGTACAAGGACAGTGAAGGTGCCCCGAGGCTCAGCCAGTTCTGTAGTTCTGTGATCCAGGGACAAGGGCTACTTCTAGGGAGTCTTAGAACCACAGAACCATCCTGAAAGAATGCTGAGATGGACGGACTTTGGAAGCTCCCTTCTGCTCTCTCACCATCTTCCTGCAGGACTTTAGTACCCCAACCCCCACTCTTGGTGACCATCCCATGGTGAGCTCTGGCTTTGCTTGGACTTTAGCACTGCAACTCCCTAGAAGCTGTCAGCATTTCTGGATGGTTTCTCAGTAATGGGTCCCCAACCCTTGGAGGTCATCAATATGACCCCACTGAGTTCCTTGAGGAAGCAGTCTTTCCATGTCCCCCTCCCAGAAATTTGAATTCAGTGGTTCTGAGGAGGAGCCAAGAGCTTGCTTTTTCCCTAACCCCTTCCCTGACATAACTCTGATGTGGGTGTCCCAGAATCATAGACCTTCAGAAATTTTCTGGATGTACAGCTGAAGAGCCCCCTTTCCCTGTATCTAAGGGAGCTCTCAAGAAGGAAGCTATGATTCTAGGTCTGAGGCCACTGGTGGCTGAGCAGTGCACAGAATGGGCCTCCAGAAAGTGGCAGCCAGGATATTTCTCTAAAGTCCAGTCTGCAAAGACAGGGAGTATTTCTTTAAAAGTAGCCAGGGAGATGAACAGACAATGCCCAAGTGAAGCCAGCTTGGAATTTAAATGGGTTAGGAACTCTTAAAGAATTTCAATGAGCGTGAAATAGGTGTAGAGGGTTTTCTGGGCCAATATGCAAGCCAAATAGTAAATAACTATTTTCAGCGCAGAGTTTGGTTGGCAAATTTGCATATGCATGTGACGCTGTGTGTGTGTTTCTATTTTTACCATATAAACGTGCGATCTGTAAAGAGAGCCGTGTGCCTCGGTGTAGATCCAGGCTTGGGCTGTTGGTCGGGAAGAGCTGATTTTCAGTCTAGCTGGACGGGGAGTTCTGTATTTTAATGAGTTCAGGTGAGAGGCAAGAGATGGGCCAAGAAGAGAAAGAGGGTGTGCGTGAAGCTTGCTGAACTCTTGTAGTGCCAAGATCGCCCCGAAGCAAAATGCTTTTGCCTGAAGAAACAAGTTAGGAAAGTTTGACATTGTGCCCTGACACCAGCCTTGCACTGTCTAAAACAACTTCCCAGCCTTCCTTTAAAAAAACCACCCCCAATGTAGGATGCACGTATTGTGATTATTATATTTTTGTGATTATTATGATCATTGACAAACTATGGGGAGAGCATTGGCATATACCTGCAGAACTAGAAATGCTCCCTGGTTTTTTTTCCTTGGCACCCTTTTGTTTTAGAGTACAGTAATGAGCCAGACTGAAGGGTTTCTGGCAAATCTCTTGATGCCTTAATTTTGGCTCAGCGTGGGGTTGCCACGTCGGTATTTTGTCTTTAACCTATGGTACCCTGTAAGGGGTGACTTTGCTGAGTGAATTTGGCATTTCCCTTTAGATCCTGACATATTGGAAAGTAGTACACTCATTTTACTTTTTCTTGCTGCAAAAATGCATATTGAGGAAAGAGGGGAGCATAAAATCCTTTTTGTACCAACATCCTGCATAATGAAGGGAGTGCCCCCAGTCCCCCAGGACCTGGGTTTTGAGGAAGGTAGGGGTCATGTGCCATTGCCTGTTTACATTCTGCTCACAAGGTCAAAGATCACTGACTGATGCTCTCTAAACTATCATTTAATGCCAGCAACTTCTAGCCATAGCTCGCAGCAAATATCGGGAGGCTGATTTTCTTAAAATAACTTGTAGTTGAGGGTAGGTTGCTAAATTGGTCCTTAAAGGCCCCTCCCCTCCCCGCCCCCACCAAGCACACCACCACTTACCTTCATGCTTTTAAAAGAAAAAGAAAAAAAAAGTTTCAGGTAAATCGAAGGTTAGCAGAATGGGAGAGCTCCTCTAGCTACCCCCGTGTACAAGAGACTGGCACTTCTGTTCAAGGGTATGGTCAAACAGCATGATGAGAAATCAGCTGTGTTTGTCCAAGGTTTGGAAGGGCAGTGTGAGTCCCCAAAGAGGGTCTGGGGCTTTGGTGTGGCCTGTGCTCGGTTCTCAGACACTTTCGTTTTCAGAATATTATTTCCTTTGTCAGATCTAACCCTGAGTCAATAATGATTGCTGAGCAATTCGTTAGGGCACACTACCATATTTGGACAATTTTAAGAAACTGCCTAAGATTTTTGTGATCTAGCTTTGAAGACTTGCAAAATGTTTTCTCAAAGGATGTTTTAAAACATTTCTAATAACTTTGTGTTTTCCTTTCCCTTAGTGATTGGAAAAACATTAATGAACTAAAGGAGATGTATGCAAAGCTCTGGGGTTATAAATTAAGCTGTCGGGGTCTTTTAAGAATGTATAAGTGTATGTTTACACTACTCCATAATAATAAGAATTCTCACCACTTGAAAACAAAATACTGCAAACTTTTGCCTAATCTGTAGCATCTTTGAAATATACTTATTGTGAATTGTGAGGAAGTTTCTTACATCAAATGCAATACGATACACTTCTCTTAGAAGGGTAGTTTCCTTTGCTCATCACTGAGTTTAAAGAATTACTAGTTATCTTACAAAAACCGTTCATTCATCCATCCATCCATATCCATCCACCATCTAACCATCCATCCATCCACCAATCCATTTACTCATTCGCAGTGCCTATCACTATGTTAATTACCAGAAATACAGGCATGCATCAGAAACATGCCCTAAGCCCCGCCCTCAAGGAGCTCAGAATC
The DNA here is from genome assembly GCF_964662115.1 of Mustela nivalis. Taxonomy (NCBI): domain Eukaryota; kingdom Metazoa; phylum Chordata; class Mammalia; order Carnivora; family Mustelidae; genus Mustela; species Mustela nivalis. Next base: position 8,347,428 of record NC_139037.1, read on the forward strand.
TGGTACCTTTGGCATGTTCAGGTTTAGAGTTCATCACTTGCCATTTCTGCTGGTGTATGAATTTGATTGAATTTAAATGGTGTCCTTAGTGAAACTAATGAGCAGAAGAAATCTTGAATCAATGAATGAGCATAGTTGACAGCCCAGCTTCTTCCCTGAGATCAACTTTTAGTTTTGTACCTACGTTCATTCTCCTCAGCGGATAAAACATTGTCCCAGGGGGTATAGTAAACTCCCAAAGAAAACCATCTGTCAATGCTATCTATGGAACTAAAGAGAAAAGTAAAGACATCTACTTAAATTTGGGATAGAAAAGATTATATGACAAACTGGTATTGAGTAATTCGAGAACTTGCACCTGAGCACTGATATCAAAGGCAAAAGGAAATGATTTAACCCCGTTCCCTCAGCCTTTAGGGAACCCATGGCTCTGGAGTCAATTACAAACACGTGATTCCTAGAACTCCCAACTTGCAAGACTTTTCTTAGCTCAAGTGGCTCCCAGTCTTTGATTTTTCCATTAATATTTTGCTTTTGATGAGGGCACTACTGATGTCACATCTGTGGTTGTCAAAGTTCTGCTGTTGTTATAATCTCAAACCTAGAAGAAAGTTACTTCTCCACGCTCCTGTCAGTCTCATAACTCCCTCTCCCAAGGACCTGGACTGAGTCCCCAAGGCCTGGGCCATGGCTCTTCATGAGATTGTCCCACCACCCCATGGGGGCTCCTCTCCTCTGAGAAACACCAGTGTTTCAGGGTTAGGTGCAGATGGTCTGCTTCTAATATGGTGGTGTTTTTGCCTCTCCTGCCATTTCTAGAGTCCAGGAGCAGCATTTGTCATCTTCTGCTCTTGGAGTATCTCTACGTCCATATTCCAGGAGGTAACTGTCCGCTGTTTTCTTTTTATCCTTTTTACCATGAGGCCCCTATTGGCTTGTTCCATATCTAAGAGCCCTAGTGCCAGACTGCGACCAGCATCTGCAGAAATGCAGGATTCTGTCATTGAAACAACAGATGGGAGTGTGTGCCTTAGGTGTGAAGATTGTCATGGATTTCCCTTACAAATATCTCCCAAGAACTCTCTCTCAATGTGCTTTAGACAGGACTTAATACATAAGCAACTTTTTTTTTCAAAGATTTTATTTATTATTTATTTGACAAAGAGAGATCACAAGTAGATGGAGAGGCAGGCAGAGGGGGGGGGGAGCAGGCCCCCTGCTGAGCAGAGAGCCCGATGTGATCCCAGGACCCTGAGATCATGACCTGAGCCGAAGGCAGCGGCTTAATCCACTGAGCCACCCAGGCACCCAGCACAAGCAGCTTATTTATAAAACTTTTTTCAAGAATATAACCAACTGCATAAAGCAAGGGCCATCTTGAGTATTAAGTGCTCCATGGCTCTCTTTTATTTGTTATAACCTCTAACCTCCTTTATTAAACCATAGATTAGGTTTTCTAACTCTTCAAAGGCTTCCACTTCCCTGGGTTTCTCATCATCCCTCTTGACTTGGGGATTAGTGGCAACATTACCCAGTAACCTTCACTCGCTGGCCCCCGTATCCCCCTCCTTTCCCTGTAAGTGTCCAGCTCTTTATTGAGTGTGCACGTATCCTGTCCAACCTCCCATCTCCTGATTCTCCATTCTGGTCACCTCTGGATAATCATTCATTTCTATATCTATACAGTTTTTTTTTCTTCTCCCTCTGGCCCTCTGCTCTGTATTCTTCCATCTCATTACATCTCTCTTCCCGCTTTCTCCTGCTTCTTTCTCTTCACTGCTTGCCCCCAGGCTGACTTGGGAGACCTACTGCTCTCATGATGGCCAGCGCTGGGAGGAGTCAGGCTATCTTGACAATGGATCAAGGAAAAGAGAAATCAGATGTTACAGAGTAAATTGATACCCTGTAAAGAATCAGCATCGGAGTCTTTGAAAGTATCCCACACTGTCTGAGTAGAGCAGGAGAAGGTGATTCTCTAGAAGGGGTAAGGGAAGCAGGCTACGGCAGGCGAAGTTGCCAGACAGGAGTGGGTTCAGCGGCAGTGTAGTCTCAGCCTGATCCTATGGCGGGATAGATCCGGGGGGAGGATCTGGAGTAGTTCCCCCAGACCAGTCGCCAGTGGCTTCCGCTGCCCTCGGGGGCAGGGCCTAACCTCCAGGCATTTTTAGACGAAGGCTTCTGATGGCCAAGGGCAAATCTCAGAAGGGGTGGCTGAGTGCTCAGTGCAGTGGAGGGTCGTGTGCACCAGCCTGGGAAAGGGGATCTGAGTCCCACATCTGCAACATAACTGCACCCGCCCTTTGAAAACCTCCCTGAGACTCATTGGGCTCCTTATCTTCCTCATTAAACTTATGTATTCCCTCAAGTGCCATTTAATTCCAGAGAATTAAGAACTCCCTTTTCTTTTTGATTCCCATCTGCATTGTGTTTATTTTCATTAGTTACGCCTATTGTGATCATCTACTCCTTCTGGCTGCATTGCAAAGCATGGAGGTGTTCTGGGGTGCCCCAGGAACCTTCATGCTATTACTGTCAACTACGTTCAGAGCCTGTCTGTAAGATCAGGCCTTCCTGCTCATTATTTGTCTCTGTGTGTCGGGAGCATTTATTTGGAAATTCTTATTACTGGGATCTGTTATTACCCTTAGATCTCTTCTGCTTGATTTGATATCTCTAATCTTCCCACAAGCTCCATGGGACATCACTGGCAGCCCCTGTGCTGGGTCCCGCATCATGGAGGGCCTCCCCCTAACCCACCCTGGAGAGTTTCATGGGGCCACTGAGGCATGCTGACCCACTTACCCCTTCTAGACCATATTTTGAGTAGCCAGGAGCAGGGAGCTCCCCTGGCCTGTCTCTGGGTCCTGTATATCCTCTTCCCCAGTTCAGTCCTCCCAAGAGCAGGCCATGCAAGAATAGTGCGTGCACCCATGGGCCGACGGGTTGCTATCTGGAGAAGTCATAGAGCTGCATATGCGAGCTGGAGTATGGACATGTGTACTCAGCAGCATAGTGTCTCCCCAAATTGTTGTCCACTTGGAAACTCAGAACATGAAGTTACCTGGAAATAGAGTCTTTGCAGATGTCATTTGTTAGTTTTAAAAAGGTCATACTGGACTCAGGTGGAGCCTAGATTCAATGATTAGTGTGTCCTTATAAGCAGAGAGACATAGACGCGCAGGGGAGGAGGCCATGCACGGACAGAGGCAGAGGCTGGAGGGATGTAGCTGCAAGCCAGGGAATGCTCAGGATGGCCAGCCACCATCAGAAGCTGGAAGAAGTCAGGGAGGATCCTTCCCTGGAAACTTCAGAGGGATTATGGCCCAGGTGACACAGTGATTTCCAACTTCCTGGCTTCCAGAAATGTAACGGAATAGATTCCTGTTGCTTTAAGCACCCAGTCTGTGGTCCTTTGTTATGTCTGCCCCAGGAAACCGTTATGATGTGTGGTCCTGAGGCCTGTTATGGCAGAGAATTAGTCTCAAGTGGGAAAAGAAGGGTGACCAGCCCCAAGCTGGTGTTCCCTATGCTTCCAGGTTTTGGTGCAGAACTCCAGGGGTTCTAAAACTTTTAAATTGAAAACTTGTCCTCCAGTTTTATAATCACATATATGTTTGTCAAGGCAGGAGAATCGAGGTTTTTGCTTAAAGGTGTGTTAGTTTTATTCGTTACTTTAAGAAACTTAGACACCAGCTGCACTCTTGGCCAGGTCCCCCCAAGTGTTGGAGCAAGCCCACCCTGGACCTTTATTCTTCTAGCCTTTACCCAAAACCAGGTTCATGACTAAAGTCCTATTTGTGGAATTCCTTCTGCTCTAAACCTGTTAAGTGACACCTGCAACTAGATTAACCCTTTGTGGATTTTCCCAAGTGTCATTTTTTCCTCCTTGAAGGCAGCTGAAAATGGCTTCTGGTTAGCAGGGCAGCTTATCAGGCTGGTGGCCTTCCTGTTTCCTTGCTGACCCACAGCCTCACAGTGTCCTGCAAAGGAAGCCTGGGGCCCTGGAGCCCATGACAAAGCCAGCAGAAAGCCTGCTCCAGATCACTTTGAAGAGCGCACCTACAGTCCCCAGTCTGTTCCCTGGCAAGCCCCTGGATTTATAACATTTGAATCAGTGTCATTTGGATTGCTTTTTTATGAAGAATAGGCTGGATTCCGCCCTCTGTCCCCTGCCCCCAAATCTTCAATGCTTTGCCAAGGCTCTGGTTCTCTAAAACAGCAAGCTTCTGTAAGAAAGAGGAGGAGGAGAAGCAGGAGGAAAAGCAGAATCTGGAGCCCCATTCAAATGGAGCTCAGTCTTCAAAGGAGGCTCCAGCTGTGGAAGGAGCCCCCAGGCACTGGGTTCTGTGCTGTTGGTGCAGGATCCAGGTGTGGCCCTTACCCTCCAGGGGCTTACGGTCCACTAGTGGGGGTCAGTCCCCAAATGTTCCTCTCTGGGCCCTTCACCAGTGACGCAGGGGTCCACCTGCAGAGGGCACCTCCATTCTGTCCCGAGCTGAGTGAGCCCCTCTTCTCCCCTGCCTCGGGGCCCATTCACCTCAGCTGTGCCAGAAAACAGATCCTCAGTTAGCATGTTCCCGGGAAGAACCCAGAGCAGATTGGAAGTGGGAGCCGCTAACCGTTATACACCCCTCACCAGAGGAGAATGCTGTAAACTACAGACCCATTTACTCCTCACCCCAGTTTGGTGCGCTCTTCATCCCACTTTCCAGAAGAGGACAGGAAGACCCAGGGTAGCCGCAGTGACACAGCCAGAAAACATGGACGGGTTACTAGCATCCCATGTATGTGTTTGTGGAGTCAGGTGACCAGGGAAGGTGAATTGGGATTCTCCCGTTTTCTATGGGTGTGACCAGGGAGAAGTCATGTGACCCCTCCTAAGCCACTCGCTCAGGTCCTGCAGTGTTAATGACAGGGCTCCCTCTCAGGAAGTTGGAGGTGAGAACTGAATGAGCAAATAGGATCAGGATGTTCATCGTATTCCTCGAAAAACAGGACGCATACATCTCTTTGGGAGGTGGTGCAGGAGTCCCAGTCCCTTGTCCTTCCTGCTTCAGCGCACAGGTTTTGTGCCATCCATTTCTGTCTTCCAGTCCCCAGGCACACAATCTGGGTACATTTCACAGATGCTTCAGCAGGTCATGTCTTCATCCCCAGATCCCGGGCTAGGCCAGCAGGAGGATCCCAAGGGGCAGGCGTGCAGGGGGGCAGGCGGGCAGGAAGGCGGGGAGCCGAGTGCTGGCCCTCTGGGGCAGGGTGTGTCCTTGTTTGGGCAGCTCCCCAGGCTTCCTGACCACGTAAATCACACATACCGAGAGCAGAGTACGGCTGGCTTTCTGAAACTGCTGGTCCCTTGCACCCACGAAACCCCGAACCTGCCACTCGGCGAGCCTGTAAACAGCATTTGTGCTTTCAGACACAGGAAAAGGGCACCTCAAGCAGGCATCTTACTCCCACAAGCTCAGTTTTAAAGTCAAGGGCCTCTTCGTTCATGAGAGAACCATGGTGCTTAGGTAAGGGGATGATTTGATGGAAAGCAGTCTGGAGGATTTGTAGGAGGGGAAAATATCTTGGATAGAGATTTGATTGGTTTCTTGTCTTCTCTATACCCACAAGGCACAAAAAAAATCAGCTTCGTGGAGGCACACGGCATTGGTTTTGAAACATGCAATTTTTAAGCCTGGTATTTATTTTCGTTCAAGTAATGGAGATGTCACCAGCTTGCAGCTTCTCAGGAGTCAGAGCTGCAGACTCCTTTCCTCCTGAAAGGTCCCCATTGAGCCTGCCCATCTCTGGCAAGAGGGCTGTCACCGGGTCCCTGAATTTCTCCCTGCTGTCTCAGAACTGGCAATGTACAGGGACCTGGACAGTTCAGTCGAGTCCTAATCTGACTGCCACGTTCTGTTCAAAGAAACAAAAAACTTGTATTCATTTAGTGCAGCAGTTGCCTTATTTGCAAGCAGAAGAATCGCTAGAGCACCAATTAAAATGCAGATTTCCAGGCTCTACTCCCCGAGATTCCAATTCGGTAGCTCCAGATAGAGCCTGGAAACCTACATTCTTAACAATTGCTTCTCCCGCCCCCCATAGCCCTACCACCAGATGATTCTTAAGCATACTGTTCCCAGGACCACATATAGCACCTACAGACACCCTGTAAGATGCCTCCAAATTAATGACTGGAGTGACTATTGTATTTATACACACAAAACCTTATTAAAAAAAGTTATCTCTGATTTTATAGATGGAGGAGTTGAGGCTTAGAGGAGTTAGGTAACTTCTTCCAGGTCACACAGTGAGGAAGGGTATAGATTTTATCAGCTTCACTACAGTTCTTAAAGCCACCCCCTATTCCATCTTCCTGACAAATACAGGTGCCTCTGTTTCCTCATCTGTTAGCAGATATAATAGGAAGAGCATAGTAAGAGTATATACTAATCCCAGAGGGCTAAATAAGGTAATAAGTTTGGTCATATAAAATCGTTGACCTTCAACCATTTATAACTTAGACATGGAGCACGGTTGAATGGGTCTATCTAGTAATTGTAAAATGCTGTGTGGAGTGGCAATATTCCATAAACACTAAGTATTCTTAGAAACTACTGTAGATGGACTTGTGTCACCTCCCTGAAAAGATATGTTGACCTCTTAGACCCTGGTACTGTGAATGCAGTCTTTTTCGAAATCAAGTCTTTGCAAATGGAATTTATTAAGTTAAAATGAGGTCATACTGGATTAGAGTGAGCCCAAAATGCAATGACTGGTGTCCTTATAAGGGGAAAGGTGTAGATACACAGAGGGGAGAAGGCCATGTGAACAGAGGCAGAAATTAGAATGATGGAGCCACAAGTCAAGGAAAGCCAAAGATTTCCAGGAACCACCAGAAGCCAAAAAAGAAAATGAAGGATTCTCCCCCAGAACCTATAGAGGGAATGTAGCACTGTCCACACTTTGATTTTGGACTTTGGGCCTCCAGAACTGTGAAAAAAAGATAAATTCCTATTGCTATAAGTCTCGAAATCTGTGGTAGTTTGTCAGAGTGACCCTAGGAAACAAATATGGAAGCTTTATCCTTTTATCTTTGTCACCACCATCACCGTTATCATCGTCATAACTGACATCATCACCATCACCATCACCCATCATCACCATCTGCCACAACCACCATCCACGATCATCACCATCCGCCATCATCACCTTGTAGAGTACAAGGCAGGGCACCAGACTCGGATCACAGAGCACGGAGCTCTGACTGGTGCTGATGGGTGTCGATGGGGCTGCTAAGTCTCAGTCATATCCTCTACTTGGACTCACCCAATGCAGACTGGTTTGATTTCCATCCAAATTTTAAAAATATTTTTTTCATGATATACACACATTTGTGCTGTTTGATGCTTTCCCAAGCTCCCTCCGACTTGTGTAATGTAGACTTCTCCCCAGGGAAATGTTTAAGAGACAGAAAGACGGAAAAATGGTAGCCGCAGAACACTGGATAAACATTAGGTCCTTTCATAACCTTCCTTTCTTGGATGACAAATCTGTGGTGGGGCCCCCAAATCCCAAGGAGGCCCACTTCAAACATTTATTTGGATCAGTCTAAAGGGTCGAGGACCTGCTATATAAAAAGTCCCTTAATGTACACTGTTTGGATAAAATTTGCTGGCAGAATGTTCCAAAATGGAGTCTGGGGCCCATTTCATATGTTATTTTCAATGAATACAAGGTAGCCAGTGACCTTTGTTTCAATTTTTGGATCGAGGAGGCTTTACCATGATCCCCCTTACTCTCCCCTCTCACCAAAAATGGAAATAAAAAATTGTGATGCTGTAAATTTTGTCTATTCAGTGACCATAGTTTCCAAATAAAAAAGCAGAAACAGAAGCCACGACTGACAATGGGGCTGGATATTTAAAACCTAAATTGTTTGAGACAGTCTGTTCATGAAGGCACCCTCTAGACTCATTCCCCAAGCCGGCATCTCACCTCTCCTCCATCGGTCTGTGCGCCTTGTAAGGCACTTCCCGTGCCCACACCTCAGCTGATTCCTCCCTATGAAGTTGGTACTGTTATACCCCTCTCCTGTTAGAGTCGTGAGGAGCCCATGAGTAATGCACAAAAAGACTCTCACAGAGTGGCAGTCATGTAAGTTCTCAACAGATATAATTATTACTTTTATTTTTATTTTTCTCTTTAGAGAGGAGGGCCTTCACTTAGCCAACTCTGTGTCAGAAACTTGACATACATCTCATTTATTATTACTGCCTGTAATAATAGGCATTATTTGGCAGGTCATCAGGTATCAGCAGTGCACCCAGAGTCACACAGCTACTCATGAATTTAAGCCTGGCTGGAGCCCAAAGTCTTTATCCTTTCCTGTATACCAAGTTGGGCTGTTCAACATATTTCCACTCAAAAGAAAGTTTCCAGGCGCCTGGGTAGTTCAGTGGGTTAAGCCTCTGCCTTTGGCTCAGGTCATGATCTTAGGGTCCTGGGATCGAGTCCTGTGTCAGGTTCTCTGCTCAGCAGGGAGCCTGCTTCCTCCTCTCTCTCTCTCTGCCTGCCTCTCTGCCTACTTGTGATCTCTCTCTCTCTCTCAAATAAATAAATAAAATCTTTAAAAAAAAACAAAAACCACAAAGTTTCCCCCATACAAAGATGACCCATGGCCTCGGTCCTTTATGCTAGGCCTGAGTAGGGTATATCATTCTGGTCACCCTGATCTGGCAGAGTTGGAGAGCCAATGGCATATAAGTCATTCTGCAGCTCAAAGCCCTGAGTTCTCTCTGGGCTCCAGAACGGACCCATGTGAGGCTGGACTGTAGCTCGCAGTGACTGCTAGCCGTGCCGGGGCCACTGTCCTGCCCTGGGCAAGTGGGCTTCTTTCTTGGAAGTAGACTGATGATTCCCAAATCCAGGTGCTGTCACTGGCTCCCCAGAGTCCAGGGTTTCCCGGGTTTAGCTCTTAGACCATTTGCATTTGAATCCCATGGCAGGCTGGTTAAAAGGCAGAGTCCAGGGCCTCTTCTAGATTTGGTATATCTCAATCTCCACTGGTAAACCAGATGTCTGCATTAGTAACTTGTGGCCCTGACACATGTTTCTCCTGAATCTTTGTGAGCCACAGCTGTGCCACAGCTTCACTGTTCCTCCTCAAAGAAAGAGAGCCAGAGGTGAGTGGGGTATGATGGGGGAGGATATACCTGAAAATAAAAAGAAGAAGAGATGATGTCTTAGTCCACTCAGGCTCCTATAACATAAACATCTTAGGCTAGGTTGGCTTAAACAACAAACATTTATTTTTCACAGTTCTGGAGGCTGGGAAGTCCAAGATCAAGGGGCTGATAGATTTAGTGTCTGGAAAGGCATGCTTTCTGGTTCATCGATGGCCATCTTCTCATTGTGTTCTTACATGGTATGAGGGGCAAGAGAACAATCAGGGGTCCCTTTTATAAGGGTACTAATGCCACGTATGAAGGCTCTACTCTCATGACCTAATCACTTCCCAGGACTCCCCCTTGAAATACCATCACCTTAGAGATTAGAGTTTCAAAATACAGATGCATAACAGACGAAGTGCCCGGACCTGTCTGGATCGTATGGACATCCACGTGTGGTAGAGAGAGTAACCATGCTCCAGAGACATCCATGCCCTAATCCCCAGAACCTGTGACTATTACGTTACATAGAAGGAGGAATTAAGGATGCTAATTACATATCTTAAAATAAAGGGACTACTATTTGGCTGGACCCAGTGTAATCTCAGTCATGGTTTATAGCGAAAGGAGGAGGCAGAGGTGGTCAAGAGGCAATCTTGGTGGCTTCGAAGACAGAGGAAGGGGCCACAAGTTAAGGAATTAAGGAATGCAGGGGGCGTCAGAGGCTGGAAAAGGTGAGGAGACAGATTCTTCCCCGGAGCCTCCAGGAGGAACATAGCCAGTCCGACACCTTGATTTTAGTCCAATGAGACCAACTTGGGGTTTTTGACTTCCAGAATTTTAAGATAATAAATCTGTGTCACTTTAAGACACTAAATTTGTGTCAATCTGTTATAGCAGCAATAAGAATCTAATACACCAGTGAAATGGAGAGTGGGTTTGTATGGCTGTAATGGAAAGGGCAAAAGCCAGTCTCTTTCTGAGTCATAAGTTATTCCTTTCTCAGCACTATCCGAGCTTGGATACATGCTCTGACCTTTGCAGAACCCAGGGGAGTGCCTTGTGCCCAGCCAGGCTCAGGACCCCAAGAGGATCCCAAGGGGTTGGGAATGGGGAATGAAGAACAGTGCCAGGTTACTGAGGATCCCATTAAACATGTCTTAGGATCTTGGGAAAAATAATAACAGGGCAAGACAAACAACTACAACAACAAAGAATTTCAATACTGGTGAATTTTTGTAGCATTGTACAATCGATAAGTCTGGATGGATGCTGTTGTGATTTCTACATACTTCTTCCTTGGTATGCTGCTGTCCTTGAAACATTTTGGATTATATAATATGCAGGTGAAGGAGAGGGACAAAATAATTTTTTTTTATAAACATATATTTTTATCCCCAGGGGTACAGGTCTGTGAATCACCAGGTTTACACACTTCACAGCACTCTCCAAAGCACACACCCTCCCCAATGTCCATAATCCGGCCCCCTTCTCCCAACCCCCCTCCCCCCAGCAACCCTCAGTTTGTTTTGTGAGATTAAGAGTCACTTATGGTTTGTCTCCCTCCCAATTCCATCTTGTTTCATTGATTCTTCTCCTACCCACTTAAGCCCCCATGCTGCATCACCACTTCCTCATATCAGGGAGATCATATGATAGTTGTCTTTCTCTGCTTGATTTATTTTGCTAAGCATGATACGCTCTAGTTCCATCCATGTTGTCGCAAATGGCAAGATTTCATTTCTTTTGATGGCTGCATAGTATTCCATTGTGTATATATACCACATCTTCTTGATCCATTCATCTGTTGATGGACATCTAGGTTCTTTCCATAGTTTGGCTATTGTGGACATTGCTGCTATAGACATTCGGGTGCACGTGCCCCTTTGGATCACTACGTTTGTATCTTTAGGGTAAATACCCAATAGTGCAATTGCTGGGTCATAGGGCAGTTCTATTTTCAACATTTTGAGGAACCTCCATGCTGTTTTCCAGAGTGGCTGCACCAGCTTGCACTCCCACCAACAGTGTAGGAGGGTTCCCCTTTCTCCGCATCCTTGCCAGCATCTGTCATTTCCTGACTTGTTGATTTTAGCCATTCTGACTGGTGTGAGGTGATACCTCATTGTGGTTTTGATTTGTATTTCCCTGATGCCGAATGATGTGGAGCACTTTTTCATGTGTCTGTTGGCCATCTGGATGTCTTCTTTGCAGAAATGTCTGTTCATGTCCTCTGCCCATTTCTTGATTGGATTATTTGTTCTTTGGGTGTTGAGTTTGCTAAGTTCTTTATAGATTTTGGACACTAGTCCTTTATCTGATATGTCATTTGCAGATATCTTCTCCCATTCTGTCAGTTGTCTTTTGGTTTTGTTAACTGTTTCCTTTGCTGTGCAAAAGCTTTTGATCTTGATGAAATCCCAATAGTTCATTTTTGCCCTTGCTTCCCTTGCCTTTGGCGATGTTCCTAGGAAGCAGTTGCTGCAGCTGAGGTCGAAGAGGTTGCTGCCTGTGTTCTCCTCAAGGATTTTGATGGATTCCTTTCACACATTGAGGTCCTTCATCCATTTTGAGTCTATTTTTGTGTGTGGTGTAAGGAAATGGTCCAATTTCATTTTTCTGCATGTGGCTGTCCAATTTTCCTAGCACCATTTATTGAAGAGGCTGTCTTTTTTCCATTGGACATTCTTTCCTGCTTGGGACAAAATAATTTAAGCTAAGTTTTAGGGCCTCGGATCCGTCTTTGGCTAAGGGTCTAACAACAAACATTAGCTGTCAGGGCTGGCAAGTGCACACCAAGACCGAAGTACCAAAGTGATTTAGAGAACTCAGAACGGAGAAAGGAAGGGGCTCCTTCCTCTGGGGTGGTGGCTGGCCAGAGAGTGGCCCAGTTGGGAGTGTTAAAGATCTGTAGTAGCAGGTAAAGAAGAGGACTGGGGTCCTGGTGTGCTTTGAGGTCTTCCCTTGAGGCCACACCCTTTCCCAGATCCAACCTAAGCCCCAGGGCCTTCAGGGCTGGCTGGGGTGACTCAGGTCCCAGTGAAAGCTGTCCTACTTGGTGCATCCACACGGGGAACTGCTGTGGTCTAGTTCTCAGCATCTCCGAATCCATGTGCAGAGATGAAAGCCTATACAGCCCCTCCGTGGAGGCACTGGGCAGAGGAGAGGCCCGCATGGGGCCCCCAGGGAGAGGGCCGCCAAGGAGCCAGGCAGCACCCCCCGCGTCGGATCTGTTCCTCTTGGGCCTGGACTAAAGGGGGCTTCGGTTTCTGCACTTTTCATGTGGCGTCTTTCAAAATTGAAATCCACTTGAAGTGGTTTGGGTTTTTCTCTTCCTTCCCTGGTGTTTGCTGTAGAGAAATACCTTCAAACAGACAGCGTTGCTCGGTGCCTGTCGCTGAATGTGTTCAGAGGAACCCAGAGAGGCCACATCAAGCTGAATGTTTCCATCAGAGCCGCCCGGGCTGGGCCTCTGCTGGGCCCCCGCAGCTGCCCTCCAGGCTTGGCTCACATGCTGGGTCCCTGGGAGAACAGGCCACCTTTGTTTCTCTGAGCAGCCTTCTGTGGAGGGTTGGGAGGCCCCTGTGGGGTTCCCCATTCTGTAGGGACCCCCACTTTACTCTTTTTGAGTCTGTGGAGGAGGCAGAGGAAAGGTGTGTAGCGCCTCCATTTTATGGCCAAGATAGCGGTCCTTTCCTTAGCACGGGCCGCCTGTGATGCTGGACACCTGAGATTTTTCTGGATCTCCCATCTAGCGCCTTAGATCCCCGTGTATAATGTATTTGAAAGAAACCTTTAGTCCCATTGGCTAGAAGAAGCAAGAAAGCTCGATAGATGTCCCAAGCCATCACCCACAGAGAGCTCACGCGTTGCTCCGTGTCCTATCCCAGAACAATTTTAGCCAGAGAAAGGTATACTGGTAGTCCTTCATCAGTAATGGCCACCAGCCGTTATCGACAGCAACAGACCTGAGTATGAGAGAGAAAACAAGCAACTGAGGGCTCATGGATATTGTGTTTTTAATTACCCAGAGCCTGTGTCTGTCTACATATATGCAGTTATAAAGGCTGGAGGGGACACATTGAAGTATTAACTCAACCTCTTTATTTTGCAGTTAAAGGAATCCCATCCCAAAAGTGTTACTGAGACGGCCAAGGTCACTGGCACTTGCTCCACCGCACTGAATAGCTTTATTTGTATTCGGAGACTTAAAGGTATTTGCATACACTAGGACACTTGGACATTTTCACAGTTACCTCTGGAGGTTATGGGCCTTTTGAGCTCTATGTGTCCCCTTTGTAAATGGAGCAGTAGGGACCCAGGTCCGTAATGTGAGTCACATTCACAAGCCTTGATTCTCAGCAGGAAAGGAGCCGGTGCAGTAGGCCCCACCGAACGGGGCCAGTGGGGGAAGTTCTCCACCTTCTCCTCCCTGCAGTCCGCAGTGCATTTACTTCTTGAGAAACAGCTGAGCCGGAGGCGGCTGTTAGCGGAAGGGAGTCGGTCCTGCCCAACACAAGGATGGGGCTAGGACAATCTCTTCTCAGTGGCTTGCCTGTGAAAGAGAGGACTGGAGAGATGGTGTCTTCCAAGCCCTTTGTTTGCGCAGGGGGACCTGAGGCCCAAAGCCTGGGGTTGAATGCCTCCAGGTCTCCCAGACTCCATACAGAGCGAGGACTACCAGCCCCTGGCCTGGTCTCCTCTCTGCCTGTGGCCACCTCTGCCTGCAAGGGCCGCCGTGGCGCTTTGGGCTCTCAGGAACTGTGTCACCCTTAACGGAAGACAGCGAAGGGAGGAGCCCCGTGCAGCCCCTGCATAGGTCAGCACGCCACAAACAAGAAACGTGGGCACTGGGATGCTTCAGCCATGGCGTTCTCTGTGGGGGCTGGCTGTGAAAGGGACCTTTTTTGGAGGGTTCCTTGGGCCTTCTGTCCTAACTGCTCCCTGCTCCCTGCTCCCTGCTCTCTGTGCCTGGTAGCTCCCGCAGCCTCACCCATTAGGGTAGGGAGAGGGAGTTCTGAGACTCCTACTTCAGATGCGTGCTGCATGACAAGGGGACTGGATTGCAGGAAAACCCTTAAACCCTTCAGAGCTGTGGTCTTTCTCTGAATGGAACCAATGCATTTCTTGAGAAACGGTTGAGCTGGGTTCGCCTCCAAGCCCATGCTCCCAGATTTGGGATTTTAGTGGAAGCAAGCAGGTCCTTGCGGGGGCCGTGATGGGCTCAGGTAGAGCCCCTCTGGTGCGTGGCTTGCCTCTGAAAGAGAAAGTAGGTCTGGGAGGTTGGAGGTGCTGACTTCCCTCAGCTCTGTTCTCTCCTTTCGCCTTGCCCCCACCCCCGCCTGTAGCAATTTGCATGAGAGGAAGTCTGAGACCCAGGGACGGCCCCTGGCCTTGAAGTCACAGGCCACAGGGAAGGAAGATGAGCCAAAACCAAAGTGATTACCGCTCTGGTCTGGCCCCTGAAGTTCACCGGGGTTTCAAAAGGGCCGTATCTTCACCATGACCTTATTTCTGCTCTAGGCTACTATTAATCTCAACTATTTCTTAGATTTAAAAAAAAAAAAAAAACAACTTGGTGACAAAATCAAGGCATCGGCTTGTTTGGGGGTGGGAGCTGTGATTTAGGGCCCTCCATGTCTCCACCTGTACCCCCATTTGCCAGGGAGAAGGAAAGATGTGTAAAATCTATGGCCTTGGCGACGCATCTTGGAACCTGGAGACCAGAAGCTCAGCCCTGGGGGCAGCAGGAGAGGAAGAAGGTGGCCCCCTCCAGATCCAAAGGCAGAAGTGTACGGTGCTGTTAGCAGTCACTCCTGGGTTGAACAGGCCTGGCTCTGACCCATTTTTCCTTGTGTTTTCAGTTCCAGGAGGCAAACAAAAGACACCTTGGGGTGATAAACAATCTCAACAAACACTTTGTATGGGACACAAGGGGACAGAGCCTGGGGTGTCTTTCCGCAGGAACTTGGGCAAGAAAAGGCAGAAAGAATGGAAACTAGATAATCCCAAACTTGCTGGGAGCAAGCCTCTTCTCAGGGCTCTGAGCCCCATCCCAGGCCTCGAGGTGGGGATTAGGATTCCTGCTGACCAGGTAGAAAAAGGGAGTCTTCAGAGGGGGAAGTGACTTGCCTCTGGTTCTGCTGTGAGTGAGTGTCAGAGGAAGAACTTTAGTCCAGAGCACTGTGACCACAGAGCTTGTGAGTGGCTTTGCTGCTGGTGGCCAGCAGTGGGCTGGGGATTGATTTCTCTGGTTTGCAGTCCTTGCCTGAGATAGATGCACAGACTTGGGGGGCGCCCTGCTGTTATGGAGCCTGTGTAACTTGATTTCGTCCAGCTGAGAGTTTTGGCTAATTATCTCCCCACGTTATTTTCAGTTAGACTAGCTGTGCTGATCTTTAATCCTTAATTTTAATTTTTAAGCAATCCCATGCTGTTTTCTAGGCATTCTGCGTACTTCTTCCTCAGTGTCAGTGGGCTGACAGGTCAAGCTGGGGGACCCAGAAGAAAAAGGGAAGTGAGCAGAGAAAGGCTAGGGGATGTGGTGTCAGTCCGTGCCATGACCAGGTGTTGGCAAGTGAGATGAGACCGAGGTGAAAACATGAAAGGCATTGGGACTGAGAGACACCCGGTGATTCCTGTGCATCAGGATCACAGTCGGGGTTAAATGATTGTCTTTACACCATGACTTTTTGCCCACCCTCTTATGCTTAATGAGTTCGGATTAAACACAGAATACATACAAGTTAATTAATCAACGGAGGTCATAGTCTTGAAAAATATCGGTAATAATCATGCCCATTTCTGGAACCACCCATGTGTGCTTAGGGGCTTTGAATATATTCTTCCCAGTGGCAGATGAGGAAACTCACAGGGTGATACAATGCCTTGATTTTAAAATCAGCTGCTTTTTCCTTAGAGTTTCTTGAAGAGTTGATGTCAATGAAAGATCAAGGATCAGCAGGAAAGTCCTTCTTCTCATGGTTTCCCTTCCCCGACGTGTTCTCTGTGACTTCGCCCATCTTCTTTGAGTCTCTCCTTCGAGTTTGGCGCTGCATTCAATGTGGGCAGTGTGCGATGGAGGGAACTGGTACCAGGAAGTGTGAGGAAAGCAGGAGTCACTCTTCAAGACGTGGACATTCAGATCCACGGGAAACACGGTGGGGAAAGCACATTCCCTAGGATTAGACCTCTGCATCGGGAGGATGCTTGTTGTGGCTTGGAGAATTCAGGGAAGTCTTTCTAGAGCAAGGTTTGGTTTTCCTCTCAGAGGATGACTGTGTCTTAAAAAGCAAAACCACGGTCTTTTTGTCTGACCCCGTGGAGGCAGCATTTGCCGTTGGGCACAGCATGGATTTTGGGTTCAAATCCTGGCTCTTTCGTGTTCTCAGTGGGAAGCTTTGAGCGAGTTCTTTAACCTCATCAGTAAAATGGGCACAGATTATAATGCTTAGGGACAATACGGATTCGATAAAATACCGTACGCTAAGTGTTCAGCATAGTATCTGAGGCGATGGTGATTCTCCAGGACAAGCAGCTAGTCTTGTCCCTTTCCCACTGGCCAAAATCCCCTGGGCCTTTCAAGCCCAGAGGGGTCTCTCTTCTCTTTTCTCTTTGGTTTGGGAGGGAGAAGAGTTCAAATCTGAGCTCTCATACTCTTTATGAATACGTAATCTTGCTTCTCAGGCTTCCACTTCTTTTCCACCAAATGGGCATGAGGGATTACAAACTCCCTGGATCTCTTCCTAAACAAAGACTCTGCCGGTCAGAATCCTGCTGATGGGGGGTTAGTTCAGACATTCATTCTCATCTCACAGCCTTGTTTCCGGACCTCTCCATCCCACACCATCTTCTGAGCCTCTCGCCCTCTGTCTTTCAGGATGTAAACCAGATGTGTTTCGCTCCGATCTCCACCCACAGACATGGAGCTTGTGTCTGGTTTGCCAGTTGGTAGGCCCAGGGCCATCCAGGGGGAAACAAACACCATGGTGTCAGAACCAGTCTTCTAGGAGACCAGAGGAATTAAGAGGTCTGGGACCACCTAGAAGTGGTGGTTGGAGACCAGCGTGAAAACCCAGGAGTGGAGCTCTTGGAAGGTGTGAGTTACCAGAGAGAAGACAGTCCTGAGAGTAGAGTTGACTGGCTGCAAACTCCCGTGAGTCCCCAGTCCCATCATCATGGAATCTTGGGGTTGAAGAGACAAGTCCTTACACATGTCTGTGACAGAACTTGTTTAAAAACTTGTGGTTGGGGCGCCTGGGTGGCTCGGTGGGCTAGGGCCTCTGCCTTCGCCTCAGGTCGTGATCTCAAGGTCCTGGGATCGAGCCCCACGTTGGGCTCTCTGCTCAGGCTCAAGGGAGCCTGCTTCCCTTCCTCTCTCTCTGCCTGCCTCTCTACCTACTTATGATCTCTGTCTGTCAAATGAATAAATAAAATCTTAAGAAACAAAACAAAACAAAACAAAACAAAAAACCCTGTGGTTTAGAAAGTAGCATAGACACTGGGACCCAGGCTGGCAGAGGGAAAAGAGAAAACAAAATAAAGGGAAAGAGAGGTCTCTGGATCCTGGGGGGCAAAAATTACCTTGAAGCAACGTTACAGTTCAGAATGGTACTGCCTGAGCGACCTTAGTGGAGGCGAGGACTCTGTTCTAAACTCGAAATAGTCTTTGATTCTTTAGGGAGAACAGCAAGAGATAGCGTCTTCTCTCAAGCATAGCCAGAGGGGCACTTGGCTGCTCCCTCGTTTTTAAGCTTCTGACTCTTGGTTTCGGCTTGGGTCATGATCTCATGGGTGGTGAAACTGAGCAAGTCCGGGGGGCGGAGAGTGGGGGTGGAGGGGATGTGCTTAAGGAGGCTCTCCCCTCTCCCCCCCGCCGTGTGCTCATGCTCTCTCTGAAATAAATAAACACGTCTTAAGGGGCTGGGGGAAGAATTGCCAGAGATGGAAATCAAATCATATGGCCCTAAGTACCACATTAGTATTTCTTTTTTTTTTTTTTTAAGATTTTATTTATTTATTTGACAGAGAGAGATCACAAGCAGGCAGAGAGGCAGGCAGAGAGTGAGAGGGGGAAGCAGGTTCCCTGCTGAGCAGAGAGCCCGATGCAGGGCTCGATCCCAGGACCCTGAGATCAAAACCTGAGCCGAAGGCAGAGGCTTAACCCACTGAGCCACCCAGGTGCCACCATATTAGTATTTCTAGGTATTCCCCATCCCTTTCCTGACTTTGCTCACAAAATTACCCCCACTATGCTGGTGATAGACTAAGGTGAGAAAGTGGTAGTGACTTGGCCATGGAGCTTGCGTGTGATTGTGTGCTTGATGCCTGGCTGACAAGTTCCCTGAGAGGCCATGGCTACAGAGTTCACTGCTTCTCCTCTGGGCCAGGGCCAGTTCCTGGCACACAGGAAGAACCTGGTCAGTGTGTGTGAATGAGTTGCACTGACATCTGGCCATGCTGTTTAAGTACAGAAAATACCAGTCACGTCTGTATTTCTGTACCCAATGCCAGTTGTGTGTATGGGTTTTCCACATCACCAAGCAGTTGTCTGACACCAGCTGCGTGCTCGAACAATTCCACTCAATCCCACACTCCGTACACAGAGAGAGCATCAGATGCCATGAGTTGAGGGCTCAGTCCTCCAAGGCTGCCCCCACTTCAACTTCAGATGCCCGCTGCAAGTCCAGAGCTCCTGGGCGTCTGACTGACTAGCGGTAGATCAGAAGTTAGCAGGACTCCCTGCATGGGTTCCATTCATCTGCTGGAGTGGCTCACAGAAGTTGGAGATGCATTTTAGGTACTAGATCACATGTTTATTATGAAAGGATATAATTCGGGAACAACCCGTGGAAGAGACTCATAGGTATGGGCAAAGGGCTGGGAGCTTCTGTGTTCTCAGAGAGCCCTCTCTTCCCAAATCTCCGTTCACCAACCAGGAAGCGCTCTGAACCCTGTCCTTTTTGGATTTTCTTGGAAGTTTCATTGCAGTCCTGACAGATGAAAGCACTGGCCATTGGCCAAGGATTCAGCCTCCAGTCCCTCTCCCCTCCCAGGCGCGTGAGAGGTGGGACTGAAGGCTCCAACCTTCTCATCAAGTGGTTGGTTCTCTTGGCAACCAGCCCCATTCTTGGGTAGTTCCAAAGGTCACTTTGTTAACATAACAAATGATACCTGTCTCCACTCTCCTCTGGGAAATTCCAAGGGTTTTAGGAACTGTATGCCAGAAAAGGGGCCAGACACCAAATATTTATTTTTTATTATGAATCACAACATCCCCTCTCTTGTGGGCAAAATGGCTGTCTTGGGGCTCCTGGTCCTCTTCTTTGGTGTGAACTACAGGATAAATGTGAATCTGATGTTTCTACTCATTATTCTGCTAGAAACATACATAAGGAGAGAGCAAGACCCTACTTCTAAGTTCTTCAGAATCAGCTAAAATTATGTATTTTTTCCCTTCTATTCAGTACTGTCCACCCACCAGCTTGTAGAGAAAGTATGCCAACCCTCTAATATTTGGGAGACTATCCCCCACTCAGATGGTCACCGGGCTGAGCCTCATTACCATCAGAGGCACTCTGGGGAGTGTAGTCCCTGAGTCCTTTTCCAGGGTAGGGGTCCAGCCAATGCAGGCCATCCTTCTGGCCGTCCCTCCTGGCGCTCCCTCATTTGCTGGCTCTGCTCCTACACCAGTGAGCACATTTCCGCTCCCATTTCCACTCTTGGGCACATGCCACACCCTCTGCCTGGAGCACCCTTCCTGGTTGAATGAACAGAGGCGATGTCTGCCCAGGCCCTTGTCCTAACAGATTTTGTCTGAAGGCTTTCTCCTGAGGTCCAGAGCATTTAACCGCAAAAATGTCCTAGAATATTTCGGTCCCAAGTCTGATGTCCTTGGTCTACATTTTCTATTGCTTTAGGCACAGAGCCCAGAGGACTATTCTGGACAGAGCCAAAGGCTGTATTAGAGGGAACATGAGTTTTAGAATGTTGAAGAGCTAGGTTTGGATTCCAGTTCTGATACTTACTGGTTGTATGGCCTTTGCTAAGGAGCTCAAGACTCAGACCTCAGATGTTTCATCTGCAAAAAATAGCCATCCTGCAGTGACGTCATAATGCATGAAGCTCGTGCTGTAGTCTGTGGTCTGTAGTAGCTCCCACAAATGTGAGTCCCCCCGAATTGCTGTTCTGTGCTGTGCTGTTCTGTTCTGTGCTGACTGTGGGATGAGAATGAGCAGAACTGGTTTCTCTCTAAAGGAGCATCTGCTGTGCTGCCCTCACCCCTCCTGGGAGGGAGAAACACTCGAGTCTCAGGTTATTCGCGATGTTTCCTGCAGCCCATCCAGAATGGCTCCTGATGGTCCATTCGATCAGCTGAGGAGAAGCAGAGTCCTTGCCACCCGCCTTTGTTAGTCCAGCCCTCTCGACCCTAGAGGGCTAATGGGAGTGTCAAAGAAATTGTCTTTCAGGCCAGGTCCTGTCCTCATCACTTCCCTGTCTGTGGTGGGACCTTCTCATCCTGTGAGCTTGTCAGTCTGCAAAAGCCCCCAAAGGCTGGCCAGAAGCGAGTTCCTCTGTGCCTGGGGGTGTAGGAGGGGCTGGCCAGCCCTCTGCCATGCCCTTGGCTCTTTTTCTAATTGCCTCCTTGATGGGGGCATGAGAAACCCCAGAGGATTATGTGATTCACCCATCCATTCACTGATCCCTTGCTGCGTATTTACTGAGTATGCACTGTGTGGAAGGTCCTGGGCCAAGCCTTAAGACGGACATAGTTAGAGCTATGGTACCACGCCCTGTCCTGTCCCCCTTCATACCTCATCAGGGTCCGCCAGCTCCCTCCGTCCCACCACACCCCTTAGCTCAACCCCCATTTTGTCTCCCAGGCCCTTAGAATAGCCTCTCTGCCCTGCTCCCTGATCCTGGCACACTAGACTGTTGCCTGAGTCATCTTTCCAGAATGTCATTCTGGTCCTATCAGTCTTGGGTTTTCCCACCTGGACCTTATACTCAGGACCCTGTTCCACTAATAGTTTCCCTTAAAGGAGTTCATTTCTTTTTCCTCCGCTTGGCCTTACTCTAAGCTGTGTCATCCGTGAAGTCACAGATTGGATGCCGGTGGAGTATCACACCAGTGTGGGCTTTTAGAATAAGTAATAAAATGCAGAATGTTTGTTACATGACATCCAAGGCTGTCCGGTGGTGGGGCTACCTTCCCCGGGTGATAATGGCCCAAGGATGACCATCGGCACTCATTTACTCACCAGCCCTTCTTCCAGCGCCGTCTACGTGCCAAGAAGTGCTGGACATGCAGTGCAAAAATGGCAGAATCCTTGTCCTGCTGCAGCTTCTATTTTGGTTTGGTGGTGAAACAGACCACATCAATTAAGGAACAGGAGTCAAATGCGTGCAGCCTTCTAATGGGTGGTCAGTATTAAGCAGAAAAAACAAATAAGGGAAAGGGGGCAGAAAAAACTCCAGCTGTGGTAAATAAACCTCTGCCCATGTTTCCAGCCCAGCTAAACCCCTCATCTCGGACCCCTTTATCTCAAGCTCTGTGCAGGACGTTCCCACAATGCCCTGTGGTCACGGTTCCCACAGTGCACTGGTGCCCACGATGCTCCGGGCCATCTTCCCACAATGTGCGCATTGGGTCACCTGGGCCTGCTTTCACTCGTTTATTTATCTCTTTTCTGCCGGGACCACCCTTCTCACACAAGCCTCCAGCTAAATCCTCATTATTGTTTCAAGACCGTCAGGTCGTCAGGTCGTCACCTCCGCTGACACCTGCTCCCCCATCCACATCAGAACTAAACCCTAACCTCCCCCGGTACCTCGGACTGTTTCTGTAGTAGTCCTTCTCAGCCAGTTTTGTCCTTTATTTATCTCACGCCTGTCCCTCCTACCAGACCCTTTCAGGCTGGGGTGATGCCTCCTGCGTGTTTGCCTCCCCACCCCCAACTAGAGGCTGGCTGGGAAGGACTGGAGCACATCACCCCTCACAGCCCAGCAGTCTGCCTGCGCCTCTGTGGTCCTACTCTCCAGAGGCCGCCGGCCAAACCCCAGTGTTTATGGGCGGTGTCTCCGGTGGCGGGGGAGTGGGCAGGATGCCCGGCCCTTCCCTGTTATCACCTCAGCATCTTTTGGACAATGTTGCCTCTTTTGAAAAGTTAGAAATGAATAATTCTACAGAAACGAGTCATTTAGAAAGTACATGCCCTCGCCCAGTTCTTCTCCGCTGTAGAGATAAAAACACGCACAGAATTAGGAGATTCTCTTCCAACTAGGCAGGGCAGGTGGCGTGACCCACACATGCAGCCTTCCTGGGGGATGTGACCTTTCCTGGGATGGTCTGCTGTCAGGCTGCCTCCCGAATCTGGTTCTTGTAACCTTCCTCCTCCTCATAGCTCATGCTTTCTTCCAGCTCTGCTCTCTGCTCCTTCCCACTGTCCCTGCCCCAACCCCAGGCTTTCCTCCTGTCACCTAGGCCCCAAGGTACCCTGCGAGGGTCTGGGAGGGGCAGACCCACAGGACCTGTGAGCCAGTCTGCGGGATTGCAGTGATAAACTCCTCCCACGCTGAGAGCCAGAGGCCAGGGCACTGTCACCAGTGTCCCCCTCGCCTCCCCCCTCACCCCAAGGCACCACCGCAGATACCACCTTCTCCAGGGAAGCAAGTTTTCACGTGCAACAAAAAGCCAACAAGCGGAAGCCTCTTTTTTCCATCGTGTCCTTCAGCATCTACTATCTCCCCTCCCTGTTCTTAGCACTGGGGAGATGTGTGGACAGCACAGACTTGGCTGTCTTGGAGCCCACTTTCTAATGATGGGATACAGGGCAGTAACACTATTGAAACAGACACGTACACGGTACAATTACATATTGCGATCAGGACTATGAAGAAAGGGGGGACTTTGTAAGTCTGTGGAGTTCTGAGGTGACACAGTCTGAATGACAGAAGGAGTCCATGCTGCGGGGTGGGGTGGGGAGGCGGGTGGGGGAGGCCAGTTGTCTAGGAGTGCGGTTGGACGGCTCGTACAAAGGCCCTGGCCTGGGAAGGAACCCGGCACAGAGAAGGAGCAGACGGGAGGCCAGAGGGCCTGGAGCTGCTGGAGGAAGGGGGAGGACAAATCGAGAGGAGGCAGGAAGCAGGAGGCCTGGTAAAGACTTGGCTTTTATTCCAAATGCCCTGGAAAAGTCACTGTGACTTTGAAGTGGAGAAGTGCCCCACGTGGGCTAGGGGGTAGTCCTCAGGGCACAGGGTGGAGAGAATTTTTACCTCCAAAATGCCATCTGGGGGGATCTCTTTCCTTTTAGGCTGGTGTGGTGGATTCTGGGGTCCTCCAGAAATGGGGGGTCAGCTCTGAGACCATGTCCCCGTCTCCTCTCCACTCGTCTTGCCAAGTGGCACCACCCGTTGGCAGTCTGAGTCTGTGCCTCGCACAGGCTGGAAGACTGGGATGGAAAGGGGCTTCGTTAGTGTGTTCTTGCCAGCGTGGGGGCAGCCTCTTGAAGGAAAGGGGATGTCTATTCAGATCACACAAGCCCTCTGTGTTTCTGCCTGGCCTAACTAAGCATGACAGGACTGCTGGGGCCTGACCCCTAAATTCCTCTGCACCCCCAGGGCCTGGCAGCTCCTTGTTCCTCTTCCAGAGCCTGATGGGGGTCACTGATAGGGTTAGAGAAGGAGCCAGAACTGTGGACAAGGATGAATAGGCGGCTTGAGTGCCCACAAGTACCCACGAGAGACCTTCATGAGAACCACCAGGCCCGAGGAGAGAAGCCCAGCCACTGTGGGCCAGCTCCATTACAGGAGAGGAGAGGGAAGCAAAAAAAAACAAAAAAAAAAAGGTGGGGGCATTGGGCCCCAGAAAGGCCTCCCAGGAGCAGTGTGGAATGCAGCCCCCTTGGTTTACCTGTGTCCCTTGGATGCTCCTGGTCTGGGGATGAGAATGGGAGTGCGGAGACTGGGGCAGGTGACTGACCATCCTCCCGGGGTCAGCTCCCTGGACGCTGCGTCTCACCAGTCTCCCAGGCATGGCCCGTGTGTTATGGGGAGACTGCGTGCACCCCAGAGCTGACATCCAGCACGGTATTAGCAATAGCAAATAATCAGGCACTCTGGAGAATTACACCTTGCTCCCCCTTCCTTAGGGTGCACAGGCATCTCAGAAACTGCTGTCTGGGGCTCAGGGGCCGCATAGAGCTCGGCAGTGGCCCGGCCGAGCTGACAGGCAGAGCAGCGGACAGAGAGTCACGTAACCACTCGTTTTAACCAAGGGTCACCTTTTATCCTCATTTTACAAGTTCAAAACCCTAGTGCTATTGAAGTATTTTTGGAAATCGTAGAAGAGCGTGAAGAGGGAGACAAAAGAGCCCCACCCGGAGACAAACACTTGTAACGCTGTGGCAAGGCCTTACAGTCACTATTTCATGCATCTCTATGTCCATCAATACTATAAATAGACTTTTATAGTCTCCAGTTCTCACTAATAGCAACATTTTCTCCCATCATTAGTGTTCCTTACCTTGATAATAGCTCATGTTTATTGAGCACATAAAGGTGTCAGGTTCTGTTTGGCACAAGCTTTACACATATAGATTCAACACAAACAATGCAACAAAGTAAATCTGTTGTTCATCTCACAGACAAGGAGTCCAAGGACAGAGATGGTAAGTAGTTCGTGTAAGGTCCAGCAGATACAACATTGCAAAGCCCACTCGTGTTGCTTGATGCTGACCCCTCCCTCTGGTCGCCGTCCCCCCTATGGGTAATGTAGGCTCTGCACTCGACACTGACTAGCTGCATGAGGATTTCCTTTAAAACTTCCTATAGTAGATGTTAGAGCTGTTTCTTTACGCATCTTTAGTTCCTTAGAATGATTTCTGGAAGAATGGGGCAAGGCCCAAGGACGTGTATATTTAATTTTTTTTTTTTTAATCTTGAAATAATTTTAGAGTCTCAAGAAATAGCAGAAATAGTACAGAAAGGTCTTGGCTCCCTACAATGATAACATCTCATATAACCACAGTACCCTAGCAAAATCAGGAAATGAACATTGGTGGTACACTATTTGCCAAGCGACACACCTTATTCGGAGTGCAACAGTTCTTATACACGCTCTTTTATCTCCTGTATAGATGCATGGTGGTGGTGAGATTTTTCAGGCCTTAAAGTGTGTTGTCAAAATGTTCTCCAGACAGCTTGTGGGGAAAAGTGTGTGTGCCGACTGTGCCCGTGGGGTGTTGTTGAACGGACCCGGGAAGTGGTGTCCAGAAATCAGAGAGCGTGGTCAGGTTGCTAGGGAAACCCAGCCGTCCCAGCCCGGAGGCCCACATCCACGGCTAAGACCTCGCGGTAGGCATGTGACCTGCCCGTCCCAGTACCGTCAGCTCAGCGGTCCTCAGGGTGTGTCTTTTTCCGGAGGGCAAGATGGTGGCCTGAATTTTTGGCAGGCACTGCAGAAAGAACACCAGGCTGTGGATCAGGAGAGCTGAGTTTAAGTCCTCATGTGACCTCAGGTCAGCCAGCAAGTCCCCTGCAGGTCATTGTCTCACCTGTACAGTGCAAGAGTAACACAGATGCTCGTCCAGTTGGGAGGCTGACCTGCCTACGCTTGCTGTCGTCTTGGGTACCACAGTTCAGCAGGGGCTGCACCTGGCCGATGACAATGATTCTCAGCGTCGGTCAGCTCTTGTGCCAAGTGCCATGCAGTCGCTTGCTCCCAACAGGATTGCTGGGAAGTGGTTACTCTTCCCACCCGCGGGTGAGGACAGGGGGTCAGAGGTGGCCAGCGGTGGTCCTCACCGGCCCAGGGGCCACGGCTAACGGCCCATCAGGCCGCCTTCCTTCCGAATCTGTGCCGCCAGTCAAAGGCGATCTTTTCCCAGACCGAGGATGGCCCATCAGCCGAGGGTTTAGACGTGGCTGCCTGTGATCCCCAGCTAAAACCTCCAACGGGCTCTCAAGATGAGCTCCAAGGCCCCTTCTGGTAGTTGAGCCAATTTGATATTGCTGTGAAGTAAGTGCTGCCGAAATGTAAAAGCATGGAGATGAGTTCCAGATGGATTTTCCAGAGGGCTTGGGGTTTTACTCATTCTGAAAAGGAGGCAGGTAGCGAATTTCACTGCTGTCACTTGACGCAGGAGGTTACTGTCTCCCAGAGTGAGAATAGAGGGCACCCTCGTCACTTCTGATAAGTGTCGTGCCCTGGAATCTTAAGCCACAGCCAGTCCCACTGAGAGAGTTCTATAGGTTGGCATCAAAGAGCCAGTGGGGCTATTTGACAGAAAAGGCAAAAGCCAACCTTTTTTTTTTTTTTTTTTTTAAGATTGACTTATTTATTATAGAGAGAGAATGAGCAGGGGAGGGCAGTGAGAGAGAATCTCAAGCAGACTCCCCACTGAGCGCAGAGTCCCTTGTGGGGCTGGATTTCAGGACCCATGCCATCACGACCTGAGCTGAAATGAAGATCAGCCCATACTTTTCCGAAGTCCGTCGATAGGTGGGATGCATCTGAGGGGGCGTGTGTACGGTCACACGACTGGGTGCAGGATCCCTGGAAGCAGTCGGCCCTCAGCATGCTCAGACAGACATCTTCAGGACTCACAAAACTGTACTGGTGAATGGGGACAGACAAGGGTCCAGAGCAATGTGACTGCTTGAGCCCTCCGACCCCCACCCCGGCAAGGCTTCAGCAGTGCAGAATTCTAGCTTCACTTGCCAGGTTAGGGGGACATCACGTGAGCTGATTTGGGGACTCCATTCTTGGAATTTCTCTTAAAACACAGCAGTTAAGTTTTGCTGTAGATCAGAGACAAGTTGACGAACTCAGAAAGGTCATGTGGAGTGATGAAGGGTCGGGCTGGTATTTATGTTCCGAAACAGAAGTTGGTCCACGTAGTTACCTGCTGCGGTTTGCCACCAGGTGAGCTAAAGGGAAGGAAAGATCTCGGCTTGGGGTCTGGGTGGCAAGCAGGACTTTTCTTGAGGATGATTCTGGGGGAGCCGTCCAAGACCAAGATTCTCGACTGGTTGGGGAAAGGCAGGGAGTCAGCAGTGACCATATCATTCAGTGTATCCCCTGATAAATACTTCTCCTTTAAAAAACAAAAAACAAAAAACACGTAATGACCTTTCAGCCATTCTTAGAGTTATTCCACCTGTAGCAATCAGCCACAAATCAGTAATGTAAGATACACTGAAAATCATCTGTGCACAAATATATTGTTCTGAGTATTATTTACAGTGGTGGGCACTGGAAACAAATGTTCAATAAAATGGAGAAAGCTAAATAAAACAATGTGATCTCTGGTTGAAATATTATGAAGTCACAGAGCGATGCTCACTAAGAGTAATAACGGAACAATAGTGGTGCCGCTGTGTTAATGACTAGATGGCGTCCACGCCTGTAGTCTCAGCAGTACCTCTCAGTCCTTCCACAGAAAGTTATTTCAAAATGGTGAATATGGGTATGGTTGGTTATTTTTCTCTTCAACTTTTCTGCACTTTGAATAAGGCCTATGGGTTACTTTTGTTAAGGCAAATATACAGGATGTGCTCTAGTTTTTTTTTTTTTTTTAAAGAAAAGTAAAATGAGTTATTTTTATTTTTTTATTATGTTAGTCACCATACAGTCCCTCATTAGCGTTTGATGTCGTGTTCCATGACTCATTGTTTGTGTATGACACCCAGGGCTCCATGCGGTACCTGCCCTCCTTGCTACCCATCACCGGGCTCACCCATGCCCCCAGTCTCCTCCCCTCTAAAACCCTCAGTTTGTTTCTTCAGGTCCTTAGTCTCTCATGGTTCGTCTCCCCCTCCGATGTCCCCCCTTCATTTTTCCCTCCTTTCTCCTAATGTCCTCCATGTTATTCCTTATGATCCATAAGTAAGAGAACCCGTATGATAATTGACTCTCTCTGCTTGACTTAATTCACTCAGCATAATCGCCTCCAGTCCCATCCATGTTGATGCAAATGGTGGGCATTCATCCTTTCTGATGGCTGAGTAATACTCCATTGTATATATGGACCACATCTTCTTTATCTGTTCATCTGTTGAAGGGCATCTTGGCTCTTTCCACAGTTTGGTGACTGTGGAACTGCTACTATGGATATTGGGGTGCACATGGCCCTTCTTTTCACTACATCTGTATCTTTGGGGTAAATACCCAGTAGTGCAATTGCTGGGTCATAGGGTAGCTCTATTTCCAACCTTTCTAGGAACCTCCACACTATTTTCCAGAGTGGCCGCACCAACTTGCATTCCCACTAACAGTGTAAGAGAGTTCCCCTTTCTCTGCATCCTCTCCAACCTTTGTTGTTTCTTGTCCGTTGTTGCCATTCTGACTGTTGTGAAGTGGTATCCCAATGTGATTTTGATGTCAATTTTCCTGACGGTTAATGACATTGAACAACCCGGAAGGGGCAGGGCGAACTTGACTGGGGATAGGTATGTGCCTTCAATTTAGAATGCACGGAGCCAGCCGTCCTGTACAGAGTTTAGGTGGGGGTTGGGGGAGAGAAGAAAGAAGGAGAACCACCACCAGGAGTCTTTGGGTAATGACAATACAGAGATCTAAAGCCACGGAAGACTCCAAGCAGGAAGAGGGATAGCCCAGACCCCAGGTCCTTTTTTTTTTTTTTTAAATAAAGATTTTATTTATTTATTTGTCAGAGAGAGGGAGAGAGAATACAAGCAGGGGAAGTGGGAGAGGGAGAAGCAGGCTTCTGAGCAGAGAGCCTGATGTGGCACTCGATCCCAGGATACTGGGATCATGACCTGAGCTGAAGGCAGACACTTAACGACTGAGCTACCCAGATGCCCCAGGTCCTGCAGACAGGACAAGCTGGACATGGGCAGCCAGTACAGAAGTGTACCCCCAGGAATAATGGGCACTCCACATTTGGAGGACAGAGACATGTCCGGAGAAGAGGCAGCTCAGTGGGGCGGAGGGTAAAGGAGTGGGAAAATGAAGGAGGGGCAGAGTATTAGCAGGTGTGTAGGGGACCCCCACCTTGCAGGCAGGTGACTGGGGGAGGGAGGTCACAGGAACTCAGCAGGGATTATATATAGCTCTCACGGCCAAGATGGGGAATCTAGGGCAGGAGTTGGAGGCAACGGTGATAAAGATACTTAAGCGAACGTTGCCCAGACCATTGGGAAAAGTTGCAGAAGAAAGGCAAACAAGCTTGTCGCCCAGGGGAAAGGCCCCTGAGTTCAGCCAGTCATGAGATGGGAAGTGGCGGGCCGGGTACACTTGCGAGTTTCATCCACACTGATTCTAGGTCAGCTCATTCTGCCAAAACCGGCCCTGGATCCAAGTTTACTGCTCCAGGGCTCTGGCACACCAGGGTCGCTGCTCTTTGAAGGTTAATCAGGAGTAGGGCCAAGAAGGGCAGCTCCCTGGTTTGCAGGAGGGCTGGGGAGTGACAGTTTCAGAGGGCCCACCAGGTGCAAAGAGTCTTATCTCATTTCATCCTAACAATAAACTCATGAAGAAGGCGTTATTTATCTTTAAAGTATTGTTTTTTGTTTAGAGCAGGTTTGGGCTCACCACGAAACTGAAGGGCAAGCACAGAGACTCCCCATGTATCCCTGGCCCTTTAGGTTTTATTAATGCCCTTCTCACATCAGAGGAAGCTGAGGCCTGGAGCGCTTGCAAAAGCTCTCCCACAAGTGTGCAGAGGCCAGATTTGAAATGAGGCTTCTGCCACCTTCCAGGGTCTCATGTGAATGAGAAGGCTTTACAGCAGGGGTCCACACACAGTGGCTCATACGCCGAGTCAAGCCTGCCACCTGTTTTCATACGGCTCACCAACGGCAAATAGTTTTTGCATTTTCAGGTGGTTGGGAGGGTGGGGAGACTATTTTGTGGCACTTGAAAAGTATATGAAATTCACATTTGTGCCTATAAATACAATTTTATGGGAACTTGGCCATATCCATTCTTTTATGGATTGTCTCTGTTTATGCTACAAATTGAGGAGACAGACTCCTCATGGCCCGCAGAGCCTAAAATATTTACTGTTCAGCCCTTTCCACAAAGTTTGCAGACCCTGCTTTATAGAGACATAATCATCACATTACTAAGTATTTCTTTTAATCTTGTTAGATTTATGCTGGCTGGGATGCCATAGACCAGGAAGTTTCCAAAAGATGCTATTTTGGGGATTCTTGGCACTCCTTTAGATGAGAACAACTCTCTTTAAAAGGTTCTATAAAGTTAGGCATCTGGGAATATTTCATTTGAAGAAAAGGTTCCACTGTTAAACAAATAAACACTAAGAAGTTTGAATATCAAGACTTTTCTCCCAGAAAAAGAAAATATATGTGATGAGGATTATCCAGGCAAACTGGAAAATATATCCTGGGCATAGTCTATATTCTATTAAAGAACCCTTGGGCAGAGAACTATCCCACTAGACCCAGGTAACTTCCACTATTCAGCCTGATGAATGGGGCATGGGAATAATCACACCAAGCTACTTAATTAAGAGGAAGAAAGGGACAAAGTGACTCCCCCAAGGTCACTTGTTTTGTTAGGGGCAGACACAGCGTGGGCCCCTGGGTTTTACACTTTCTACACTGCTGTGATCCTAGGGATTGGCACTCATGGAGACCACTCATGGGGATTTGAGCCTGATGAGTCTTAACGGACACGGGTTTTCTTTGATTTATTTTTCCATTGGTAAATCTTTCTAAACATATCTCTAAAAGATACAGACCTTAAGAAACAGTAACCATAACCATGTTATCACATCCAGAGCAGTTAACAATCATTCCTTGATGTGGTGAAACCCAGTCAGTTTTCAGATTCCTGATTTTGACATGGGGGAGAAGTTCAAGTGGGTCAGGGTTCGGAATGCTCTTTCTGATGCTCAGTAGCCTTGTGACCTTGAGGAAGTTGTGTGACCCTTCTGAGCCTTAGTCTCATCATCGGTGAAATGGCACAAATCTAATAGCGTAATTGCTGTCGTGAAGATTGGGTATTATTCAATTGGTAAAGTCCTTGTAAAAGGTAGCACAGGGTCAGCTCTTAATCACTGATGCTGACAGTGTGATAATTACGGCATTATCAGACATAAGCAGAGCTCGGTCACCAACCGCAGGGTGCTTGGCACTGGGCTGGTTTTAGCATTGCAAGGCTTGAGTTCTGGGAGCCCACCCAGTCCCAGCAGACCAGGATGATTGGTCACCCCTCGCAGGCCAGCCAGACTAGCGAGGCGTCAGAGGTGCTACTCACCCAAGCTCCTGGAATCGACACAGAACGGATTTCTCAAGCACTTTATTATTTGGGTGATGCAATCGGCAGGACTGCTGGATGGGATCCCAGATTCTCTATAAATAGACTTGCATTGTTCGAGAACCTCAGACCTGGTGCTGATCATCGTGGAATTACGGGCTTTAACTGCTCCCACCACTCAGATGCAGAGTGTCCTCTGAGCACCAGTGTCCGTGCTCATTCCCACCTGGGGAAGGAGTGCAGCCACTCAGTATAATGTAAGCAATTGCAAAAGGCCAGCGCATTTTAGGGAAATGGTATGGAGTTTATGTAGACCAATTCCCTCATTCTAGCAACGGAAAGGCTGAGGGCTAAAGAGGTCAGGTAACTTTTCTCCTGTCTTCCAGCAAACTGGAGATAGCTGAGCTGCCCAGGGGTGTCCTTGACGCTTGGGACTCTCTGCGGAGCCACTCCTGTGTGGAGGCGTGCAAAACATGGTGGAGAGTTGGGCCTGAAGCTCTCTCTTCTCTGGATGGTCTGCTCTGCAAAGTTTACACAACCTGAGAAATGTGTGTGTTCAAAGTGCCGGGCACTGGGGCCTGACCCCATGGAAGGAGAGACCCAGGAGACCTGGGATTGGTGGAGCATGTCCCCACCCGGGAGCGAGCATCTTGGCCACTTCTGGCGGGAGAAGGGAAAAGATCGCCTTCTAAAATGGCAACGGCAGAGTGCGGAGAGTTCATTTCCGACTGGAAATAGAATGATGAGACCTGCTGGTCACTGGCCAATTCAGTTCATGTTGGAAGCCAGATCCGAGAATTGAGGAGAAAATTGCCCCCTCTGGGGCCTGCCTTTTTTTCTTTTTATGATTATTAATTTACCAAACATTTATTAAGCATCTGCTTTGTGTCAGGCACTGGTCTGGGTTCAGTGAGCATGGCAGCCACGATGTTACAAACTCATAGAACATAGTCTAGTGGCAAAGACGGACCGGACAAAGAATAGAACTAATGCAAGCTGTACTTAGCTGTATGACGGAAGAAGGAAGGAAGGAGGAAGGAGGGAGTAACAAGCAACCAAGGTGATTTCCAAAGAGGAGATTTTTCTTAGCTGAATCCTAAGGCATGAGAAAGGGTCTAAAGAAAGGAGTTAACAGAATTCTGGATAAGTAAAAAAAAATTTTTTTTAAACTGTCTTACCAAATCCGGTGCATTTTGTACCTAACGATAAATGACTAACACGACTGAAATTTTAGGTAAAATTTTATTGACATGACTGCATGCTGAATAGAGACATCAAGCTGCACGTTGTTTTTAAAGAATGCTGGACTCGTGTTAATTTCAGACAATCTGAGCATCATCTAGAATCCAAGTGAGAAACACTTGGCAGGAACCCACCTTGTTCCCAGAACTAAAATCCCTATCTTCACAAAACAGCGTAAGATACCCTACTGAATGAAATCAGATTTTTTTTTTTAAGTGAAAATGAGATGAAAAGGATTGAGAAGGAGCCAAGTGATAGTTAAGTTAATCTTCAGGGGAGGGAAAACATGTCAGAAAATATAAACCAGATCAGGCCAACCCACGTTACAGTTCTGCAGAGGGAATTAAATTCCTATGGAAAAACAAGTCTCTGATTATGAAAGGATTTGACTGTGTGGAAGAATCTGGAACATCCACCCTATTAAAAATACTTGTAAAACCAGGGGAATCATGTAAGAAATTAGCTGAGAGAAGGGGGAGAATGCGGGCTGCCTGAAATAGAGTTATTATTTCAGACGCCGTATCATATTCGTAAGACTGCAACACAGAAAATTGCTTTAGTACGAAAAGCAAAATTTATGATCAGGTAGTACCGTTTAATTCTAAGTGGCTCTGTTAACCCTTTCTACACAGCTCTGGGTGTCCTAACCATGAGAAGTTAATTAAAAAAAAAAAAAAAGTAAGCCCCATGTATGTAACACGTGGTGCCTTTGTTTTCTGATCCAAATAAGATAAGATAAAGCCAGAATTAATCCAAGCCCAGGGGTGAACCTTCTTTGCAGTTTCCTGGGGACAGAATAAAACAAACAGACAAAAACACACCGTTATGTGTTAAGAGATGTTGAGATTAGCAAGAATCTGTCCCAAACTGGGCAGGTAAAGCAGGAACTATTAAGAAAAGATGTCCTTAGTATAATCAATGTTATAAGCACTCTTAGAAGGAAACGAAAAGTTATAGCCATTCTGGAAGCACACAGGCAGTGGTTGCTTTCTAAAGCAATTGTTTCAGCGAACGAGTGTCTGATTCGGGCGTGCTGCAGCAGTGTCTCCCATCTTCTGTTCTATCAATTGCGTAGCTTTGATAGAAAACACCAGTGGGAGTTAGCTAAGGCACATCCAGATACAACTTTTGTTTTGTTTTCACCGACAGAGCCTTCCAGGAAGGTGCCTTTGTTCCGGCTGCCGCTAATGAGGGTTGGTTGAGGGTGGTTAGGACGGCTAAGCAGTTTGCAAATGGCCACCCATTACTTCCATTGGGGAAGTGGTGCCTCGGGAAACGTTTGCAACAGAATGTTTTGGGCTGTTGCAGCAAAAACCCTCTTCCCTCCTCCATAATGCCAGTTCACCAAGTGCCTAATTTCACAAAGCTCAGCAAAGAAGAGTCAGTTACTGTGTCAGTTACTGAACCAGACTGGATTCAACTGGGTGAGCCAAGGGAGAAGCAAGTTTCCCGTGGTGCACGTGGGCATTAGCAAAGGGAAGTTGGGGATCCTTCTCAGTGGACGTGGGGTTCATTTTCCTTTCCCATTGAGATGCCGTCAGTTCCCAGATGCCATTTCCTTCTTCAGCTGTTTTCCTTTGGACTCACCTTCTGAGCTTGCTTCTGGTTCGATTGAAAGGTCACCCACTCCGGGAGGCCTTCCCTGACTCCTCATTCGAAAACAGTCCCCACCCCACCCCCAACTTCTCCATTGAGCTCTATCCACCATGATGTATTTTCTTCATAGCACTTATCACTCGCTGATATTTTCTTGTTATTGATTGAATTTGTTTGTTTATATACTCTGCCTCCTGTATACCGAATGTGAGTTCCATTAGAACAGGAGCCATCTGGGAGGCTAAGATGGTATCTGGCAGAGTTGGCAGTCAGAATTATTGAAAGGTGGCTGGCTGGATGGGTGGATGGACAGACAGATGGGCATAAAAACTTCCAGTCTGGGTACCCTTCACTCTTCGGCGTTTTTTCAGGCCAAGTACAGATGTTGACTTCCTATACTCATTTCCGTCCACCACTAGATAACTTTTCTACCCATCACATGTTTCAACCCATGTACCAACACAGCTACTAAAATTTAAAATTTTAGTATTAAAATTTAACCATTTCTTGTTGGAAATTGGATCTCCTCTCCAATTTCTGGGAGAGGTCTATGCCCTTTTTCCTCTCTTTTCTCATTAATAGCGAACTGAAGAACATATTGAAATATTTAAGTATAGCCACCAAATAAAACCACCCGGCAAAGGAAGGCAAACATAGCAAAGGGGACTCGGACTTTTGTTTTAGAGGTCCAAATTCTGGGTGTCTGTGTGTGAGGTCAGTGTGTTTTTGGAACTGAGGCCCATGAGATGAGTGAGAAGGCCAGATGGTGGCTTTCGTATGATTTGTGCCATGACTCTTGCAAGTGATGCGAAATTCAGACAGGTAAGTGGTTCCTCCTTAAAGATCAGGCTACTCTTTAGATTTGGACAGTTCAGAGCAGTCGTTCACGAATTGGTACCCAGTGTTTACATAGGGGTGCCCCTTGCTTCCCGGCAAACTGAGAGGGTAGAGGGAGAGAAGCACAGGAAGGTGCTGTTGGCTAGAGCAGGGCTGATGGGGTTGTGGGGTTTTTCCAGTGGGATGCGGAGGTTAGTCAAAATGGCACCATAGGGACAGACTGTGAGGAAGGTGGAGAGGAAGAAGAATCTGGCACATCTTGACAAGACAGAAAATTTGTAACTGGGAAATCCAGTCTACCGTTTTTTGTTCATTTTTAAAAAAGGTAGGATTGGGGCGCCTGGGTGGCTCAGTGGGTTAAAGCCTCTGCATTCAGCTCAGGTCATGATCCCAGGGTCCTGGGATCGAGCCCCACATCGGGCTCTCTGCTCAGTGGGGAGCCTGCTTCCTCCTCTCTCTCTGCCTGCCTCTCTACCTACTTGTGATCTCTCTGTCAAATGAATAAATAAAGTCTTAAAAAAAAAAAAAAAGATTGTTGGATGGACAAGTGTAATTTGCTTCAGATGTCTGTTCAGCCTCCCCAAGTCAGTTTTTACATACAGCCTTCCCTCACTCATAGCCACCCTATGGGACCCCAAACCGCAGTGCCACCCCATGCCCCTGTGCCCTTGCCCTGCTCCCCCCTACAGTGTTTTCTCCAAGCAGAGCAGAAGGAGTCCTGGGCCATCCTTGATGACCCATTTCAAACAAGGATTTGGGCAAATCCTTTGCTGGACCTTCTTGGACATGGCTTCATATGGCTCCCTGTGGCCTTCACACCCCCATAAACCTTCCCCCTGTGCTGACATAGTGTGCTTAAAAATCGCTCTTTCCCTCCAGCCCTTAAAGAGCAGGGGCTCTACTTCTTCAGCCCTACCCACTTAGCCCCTTGCCCCTGGCACTGCAAGGCACCGAGTCACCCATTTGTTCAGTCAGTAGGTAGTTTTGGAGCACCTGCCATGTGCCAGGACGATTCTGAGTTCCGGGGTTTCAGCAATAAACAGAACATTTGTTGGAGGCCGTCCCGGGTTTCGTTGGTTGTTGAGGACAGACAGCAAGCAAGTAGTCCCCACTCTCCCCACCCCCGAACATACGCACACAGGTGACTGCCCGTTGTGAGACTGCTGGGAGGACATGAGCAGAGTTTGGGGCTTAGGGCTACCTGGGCAGAATGGGTCAGGAAGGCCTCTTGGTGGAGGTGATGGGGTTCATTCCAGACTGAATGGAGGGCTGTTCGTTGAGAGTCTAGAATTCACTTCCATTCACCAGCCTGGTATGGGTATGAGTAAGGACCCTGTCCTTCAGTGCTTTGGCATTTGAATTTTGGAGCTTTGCTCACTGCAAACCAGAGAACTCTGCCAGCAGCCTCCACAGCGGGGGAACATGTCATCCTGGTTTGTCCAGAACTTGCCCAGTTATAATGGGATGACCCTGGGTTCCAGGAAACCCCTCAGTCCCAAGCAAACCAGGGTAGTCGGTGACACTGCGTAAGAGTGACCAGACATCCCTCAGTTGCCGCACAGGACATGGGAGCACTAGACGGTGGGGAGGCATGCAGATAGCTCAGATGGGCAGAATTTCAGAAGCAGCGAAGGGAGAATGCAGTAGAACATCGAGTTACAAGATCAGAAGCTACAAGCCAGCATGGCCTTGACTGAACTTTTCAGTTTTCAGTGAGACAACACGCACGGACACATGGCCAGAGTGGCAAACCACAACAGGGTTTTGTGACCCAGGGAGTGCCTGTGAGAAGCCAGGCTGAGAAAGGTACCCAGATCTCCTGGGCCTGTGGCCAGCATGGTCAGGGCAACAGGATGTGACAAGATGAGATTGCATCTGCACTGGGTTCCCTCGGAGCCCTCACTTCCCCTGGTGACCACCTGCCTCACAGGGGCTCAGAGCAATCACGGCCAGGTCCACAGAAGAGCCTGAGGAACCAGGGGTAGGGTGGGAAGGTGGGGTCAAGCTCAGATCCAGCCTCCCCTGTGAGAGAGAGATCCGGCCTGCCCGGAGTGGCCAGGTTAAGTAAAAATAAAAAACACTCAGTTAAATTTTAATTTCAGATAAATTGCTGATGTGTGTGTGTGTGTGTGTATAAGTATATCCCCTATTGTATGGGGCATACTTACATAAAAATATTTATTGCTTATCTGAAATTCAAATTAAATTCAGTGACTTGTATTTTAATCTGCAACCCCACTGCCCATTTCCAGAGCAGCATTCTGCCTAGCACTGGTCCTGTTAGCACCCCCCCCACCCCCAAGGCATGAGGCCCCAGATGCAGGAATACAGTTTGGCAACAACAACTCTAAGTGTTACATTTTAGCTCAAATTCACAGAGTAGCCCAAATTTCATTTTCTCCAATACCTGGTCACAGACTTTTAAAAGAAATAAACTGAACATTCAAAATAAGCCAAAAAGAGTGGATTATGGTGCCCTGGCTCTATCAGATACAGTGGAAACCTAAAAGTTAAGAAGAGAGGGTACCTTTCTCCAGGAGCCTGGAAAGAAGCATGAAGGCTCCACCGTGACCTCTCTTCCAGCCAGGGGCAGCTCCCACTCTGGGAGAGATTGGTTTGCAGCTACAAAGCTGCCTTCAGGGCTAGTGGAGGCTAGATTTTGTCTAAGGGGACCAGAGGTAAGAGTTGCCTGTCACAGGGGACTCCTGGAAGGAAGAACCTCGGACTGGCTCAGGCTCAGGATCCTTTAGTGAGGACTGCGGGGCACATTCCAGAAGCCACCAGCTGTGCACAGAGGCAGGAGCAGAACATGAAGGGAGGATAGTCCAAAGTGGGAAAGGGTGATGGAAACCAGAGCAGGGGGAATCAAGCAAAGAAGACTCATTGTCACGAGTCACCAGTGTGGGGTGCGAAGACCGCGGCCTGTGGGGCCATCTCACCTGACCAGTGGTTCTTAACTGCAGGGGGTGGGGGGGCGGGCAGAGAAAGTGCTCCTTAAGGGACATTTGGCAACATCTGCAAACACTCCGGGGTTGTCACAACAGGGTAAGTTGTCGCTGCTGGCATCTAGTCACCCAGGCCCCCGGATACCGCTCAGCACCCTAGAATACTCAGGACAGTTCCATACACGGAAGAATTGTCCAACCCAAGGCCTCTAGTGCTGAGCTTGAGGAACCCCAGGATAGACTGAATGGCGTAAGGACAACACCGTTCCTTCTCACGAGTGGCCTCTGAGTCTTTGGAGTGTTCAGGTCCCCCCAGCCGCCCCCCGAAAGCCCAGGAGACGTGCAAAGGAGAACCACCCCTAAGCTGGAAGAACTGTGAGAAGTGAGAATTACGGGGGTGGGTATCCTCCAACCAGTCATTCCCAGTGGTTCCTTTGCCAAAGTGTGTGCTTATTAACCAATTACAGCAGAGATTTACAGAGTGGAATTACATTTTCATTTAAGAAGGACCAACACCATTCCCTCCCAAGCCACTAGCAAATTCTGTGGGGCTTTAATGTGACCAAAGACAGAGTCAGCCTAATAGAGCCTGGGTGTTAATGGGCGCTTGGGATTTATACTTTAATTGTCTGCACGGCTCCCTGTCTCACGGAGGTATTTGTCTTGGTACGTGGACACCAACAGCGTGCTATAACATTACACACAGGATTATGAGGGGTTTTTTAATTATTATTTCATCTGTAATTATAGGCAAGATCAGTTTATTATTTAGAAATCCTTGAAAACATTTTAATTGAAATGGTCAGTGGCCTTTAACTGACCCTGTCTTAAAATACACCCTGGCAACCGAAGTGTGTTCAGCTCCCGGGTTAATAAGGAGAGTCTCTGTTCTAAACCAAATCATAAGCATTATTTAAAATTTTGGATTTGAGGTTTTTTTTTTTTCTTTTTAGATTTATGGCACAGTTGAAATGAGGTCAAGTAGAAGCACTAAAGAATTTAATTAGAAATGTCCTCGCATGCTCCCTATCGCTGTAAACCTCGCATAGGTTGTCCCTGGAGGGCTTGGAGTCAATGGAGATGGCATGTTTTTTTTTTTTTTTTTTTTTTTTAACTCCTAATAAGAAGGAGCTACAGTCTGCTGCCATGGGTTCAGTAGGGAGAAGAGGAGAGGTGCCTAGAGACACCAGGCATGGTCGGCTCGGAAAAAGACTAGAGCCCCTCGTGTGGCCTCAGGGCCAGGCCTCAGCAAGAGCATTCATTAATTTATTGCACACATTTCCTGAGCATTTTCTGTGTCTCAGCGCCGTGCCAGGGGCTGGGAGCCCCGGGCTGAGTTGCGGTGGATGTTCTCACAAGGAGCTCATGAGTGAATGCAGCAAGCAGAAGGACTGGTCCGATGACACAGAACAGCACCTTTGCTTCCTCCTAGAGAATGTGCAGGGATCGATGGGCCCCAAAGCCTGGAAGGCTGGACTTGCCTGGGGAATCTGTCAACTGGCAGTCTTTGCCCAGGATGTGGGTCTTGAAGCATGCACAGCTGGGTGGACCTGGAGGTGGGGCGGTGGGGAGGGAGAGGCGACCCCAGGTAGAGGAGCCACCCGCGCCGACACACAGACATTGGCTGGGCCGCTGTACCAGAACCATGCGATGTCCTGGCATTGCTCTGACCAAGAGAGCCAACTGGGCCTGTGAGTTATGGCAGGGAGAGATGCCAGGAAGTGAGTGATCCCATTTGAAAGTCAGATGCTTGATTCAAAGATCTTCTTCTACTTGTTGAAGCCCTCTCTGGGACCCCACCAGCCAAGGGTCCGGCTAGGATGGGCTGCAGAAGTGTCGGTTTTGGGACCCAGCTGGGCTTCCAGTTGTGTGCTAGGGCAGTAGTGCTGGCATTTCTGAGGAGGGCATCTGGGGAGAGGGCCAGGAAGGACACCTGGGTTCTGGGGAGGCTTGACTGACAGTAGGAAATGGGAGAGGGCGCCTCTTGCCCTTGACTTTGCAGCCGAACCGCACTGTCAGCAGAGTTCATACGGTGGCCACCGTCACGACCGTGCTTACGCTAGCACCACTTACTGAGTTCCTGGGGTCCTCCGTGTTTTACTCTATTATTATTTAACCCTTATAACAGCCTGTATGGTCAGGTATTTCTAGAGGCTGACCTTCCCTCCGCAGTACTGCAGTGAGGAATTACCAGCCATCACCAACTAAATTCATTCCTTGTAACGTACCCTAGAGAGTCACCCATGTGGGAAGCAGCTTGATGCAAATCAAGGCTCCCAGAGCAGCTGCCCCAGTGGCTTTCAGTTGGAGGCTCACATTTGGCAAAAAATCTGTTTTCTTTTTATACTGTATGGGGCTTCTCTCCTGGGCTTACATTCCCATGGGCCAAGCATCCTCCAGAGTAAGTGAGATAGAAATGAATTGACTGCCAGTTGCTTTCAGGATTCCCCCAGGGCATCCCAAAGTAAATTTTGCTTATGCCACATGTATCAGTCAGCTTTTGCTGCATAACAAACCACCCCCAAAATGCAGGGCCTTAAAGCAGCAATCATTATAATCGCTCACCTGTCTGGTCTGTAGGCTTGGGGTCAGTTGATTCAGGCTGGGTTTGGCTCCAGGCTACGGCCTGGGTTCCTGTCTACTTTGTGTGGCTCTCATTTTCCTCAGACTAGTGCTCCCCAGGGAGCACTTCCCTCGTGGTGAATGGCCTAAGTGTAAAAAGGCACATCTAGCAATGCAAGAGCGTTTCAATTCCCTGCTCGTCTGTCTGCTCTTATCCCACTGCAAAGCAAGTCACATGGCCAAGTTCTTAATGAGACTCCGGTGGCTGCATTGCCTCTTACCCATCTCTGGCAGGACTGGCATAGGCACTGGGTGGGGTCTTTATCTGGGGGGTAGTATGAGCTAGCCCTTCGCTGGGCAATTGAAGGCAGGGGCTGTCCCTGCCTGCTTTATGCTGGGACAAAGACACTGACTTTTGTCAGTTGGTATTTTCAAGCTTGAGAAACACAACTGTGGCTCTTCCTTTGAAAGAATCCTGAAGCAGACTTTAGCAAAATAAGTTGCTTTGCTAGATGAATATAACTCTTATTGCATTTGAAAAATAAATGTGCACTAAAAGTAATTAACGCATGTTGGTTCATGAATAATACACTATTTTACAACTATTTGCCGAGCATAATGAGACAAGCTACTAAATTGACAATGAATGCTCTATTATGTGATTGCCAACTGTTTTATAAGATATTGAACATATTCATTTCTCCTGCCATCATGTGTATTGTCAAGCTATTGCTTTTTAATAAATTAATTTTCCAGACATCCCTGGGGGTCTTTGTTTGAAATCTGGCTGAGGGCAAAAAGAAAGTTAATTGTGTGGTCTGTGCTGAACTCCCCTTGTCTGGCGGCTCACAGACAACTGTCACAGTGGGCAGCCCCGGAGTAAACACTGCGTGGGGCGCTTGAGTGTGGGAGATGCCACCACAGCCAGGAGCGGTGTGGGAAGACCCAGCAGTGCCTTGAAAATGAAGAGGCTGCTTCCCCCAGAGGTCTTGGGAGGCTAGGAAGGTGTCTGATCCATTTCTTGAAATATCTAATGAAAGCAAAAATGAGCATTCGATCCTATTCTATTCTATGAGCCTTTTTCTTGAACCTGCTTGTCTACTATTTTTCGAATGTCAGTGTCACTTTTGATGGGGGGTTTTCCTGGCTTCCCATCTCCTCCCAGTAAGGCAGAGCTGGGTCCTTTCCACTGGATCCCACAGTGCCTCTGCTCACTTCCATCAGAGCATTTGTCATGACGCCTTCCTCACTCACACTGCCCCGGGTGCAGGACTCTGGAGGAAGTAGCTGCCCGATCCCCATAAACTGAACCCCTTGGGCGATTACAGAGCCCCGTGTCCTGTTGCCCCCTGCAGTTGTGCGAGTCTACAAATGGCCAGTTTATGGATCTGTTTCCGGTTCCTGGTCTGAGTTCTGGGGTTAACCCATACGGGAGTCCTGCACCTGTGTTTCAGGTATTAGATGGGCCTGATGTTAGGTGCTTCACAGTTGTTTGTTCAGTGACTAAATGACCCATCCCATAGATGTGTTTTCCTGTTGTTTAGGCAAAGATCCTTCTTTGTTGCATCAAAAACCTGGGTGGGTAGTTGCTCATTAAGCATGGCCTGTCTTTATGGTAACACTTTTCCAGCTATTATGAACTGGCATGTTCTTTCTGGGACTTCTGCCCTGTCTGATCCTATCAAATGCAGGGGCACTTTCGAAGGAAAATTTAGTTGCTTTCAGGAAATAAATTTGTTTCATAGAACAAATAACTTCAGATGCGTATTTACTTGGGCATTTTGATTTTTAATTATCTGTTCTCTAGCCAAACTTCACCCAAAGCTTATGTGCCACGGGGGCAAGGCGGGAAGGGCATAAACCCCAAGCTCCCTGTCTCATAGTGGGTGAAGCCTGTTTCTAGAACCGTCTCTGTGAACTTCTCCATGATCTGGACTGGGATGTTGGACTGTCTGGGGGCTCTAACTTCTTTTCTTTAAACACTAAGGGAATTGTCAAGTTGATAGGGAACACCCAAATTCTGGAATATTATACCGGCGTTACCAAAAGTGGCATTAAGCACACAGAAATGTTCTTGTAGAAAGTTTGCAAAGTATGTAAGTGTCTCAAGTTAAGTGGGAGGGAAGGAAGGAAATGTGCTTTTATTCATATCTCTCTGCGCTCATCGTGCTTTTATTCATATCTCTCCGCACTCATCTCTTGCAGGCACAGCCATGTTAATAGACCACAGTGTATTTTCTGTGTTTTTCATGTGTATACCGTCTCCATAGCTATATTCACATTTCTATAATATTTGCTTTCCTGTTTTCTTCTCTCTGCAGTGTGTGTCCTCCCTTTACCAATGGGTTGGAGTGAACCGATAGAAAGATAGGCGGGCGGATGCCTGATAACTAGACAGCCAATGACATGTAGGTACAAGTCACACTTGAATCAAATGGGCAAACAAGCATTTTCCCTTAGTGCTTGGTGCTGAGACCGCGGTCTTCCGCCCCAGAACGTAGGTCATTTTATTTCCACTTCTTCCGATTTTCAGGACCTAGACTGCACTCCCATAGGACTTCCTTTAGGTACGTATCTGATTTTAGGCTAAAAGATAAAATGCAGCAAGAACTCGTGTCCAGTTTTACCCCCAAAACCAGGTCAGCATACCAAAATGGCAGCATCTCCCTCCCCTGTCCTTGCCTGGGTCATTAACAGTTGCCCCCAAAAGCACTGGGCTTTTTGGAGACATCAGTACCCTGTCCCAGAGGAGCGCACTGGCAAAGAGCCAGCCTGGGGACCTCTCCAGCTGAGCCGCCTCCTCTCTGGACGGCGTATCCAGGTGGGAACAGTGGCTTGGCTGTTCTGTCGGGTCTGCCTCTAAGCTCTTTTTCCCCATTTCCAGAGGCCAAGCTAATGTGACTACACAGAAAAACATGACATTTCTTATTTCCATTGCTTTTGGGGTGATTTTAAAAATAAACATCTGAACCAGACCCGCCTGACAAACTTCAGTCAGCATTCGACAAAGGGGGATCGTAAATTTGGGGCGAAGATACGGACAGAATGCAGCCCTACCCCCACTGAACGAAAGAAGACACTCTTGAGGAGAAGTGGGGGCAATCCAATGTGTGCTTGACTTGCCCCCAAATAAAAGGGTGGCCGAGGATCTCGGGGGCCCCTTTTGCTGTTACATAAGTGCAATTTATTCAAACAAAGGGGGGGGCTGTCATCTTAGAATGTCCCATTCCGAAGGGACGCTGCGTGATGGGAAACAGACACCCACTGCACGCCCGGGCGCCAGCGATTTCCCCGCCTCATTCATTTCTTCCGTCTCTAAAAGCAGCCGTGTGGAGTGGGCATGTTCAGGGCAGCCTCTTTGTAAACCAGAGAGGCACTACTTCTTGCTGATGGTTGATCAGCGGTGGTCCTGGGATGTGTCCTGTGCTCATTTCATTGTAATGCAGGGATTCTCTGGGCTGTAGCATTCTTCAAAGTCCATGGGCCTGTTTTCACAGGTGATAACGCTAAGACTTGCCCCGTTTGCTCAAGGCCACCAGTAAGGCCAAGGCAGGGTCAAGGCCAGGCTTCCTGTGCCTGACGTCGAGTCCAGCGCTCAGACATACGTGAAGCGCAGTGTTTCCCCCTCAGTCATGTCTGTGAGTCTGTCTCCTGCACGTCCTTTCTGCCACGTCCAGTGGTGCCCACATCAACAGCCCCTTAGCAGGCCACGGGACAGACGTCATGGTCAAATTAGGGTGCTAGAAAGAGCTTCCTCTGACATTAGCTCCTCCTGTGCCCATTCCTCAGAACGTTTCTGTGTGATTCAGTTCTAGGAAGTTAACTGCTTAAGAACCAGGGATGTTTTCTCAAGGCAAGAACTTTTCTGCAGATTCGCTCAGCAAGCATGTGACTGGATGCTAACATTCTCGCTGGGTGACTGATGTTTACCTCTCCAGAATGGAGGGTTTGGTGTAGTGCTAAATTTTATTATAATTCTTTCCCATAAGCAACTATCCTGCAAATGGATAAGAGCTCCTTATAATTAGATGGCGGTGCTGTGTGGTTATCACTGCATGTGGAAGGGCTCAAAAGATGGAGTTAAATTAATACGCAGGCGGCGGCCAGCTTCGGAGTCACGGAGCTCAGCTCGTTCTGAGAACAGGGGAATCTAGGACCACTCTCCCCACGAGGTTAGGACCAAAGCCAGCACTTCGCACTTGGAAATGGAGAGGAGTTCCATCAGAGATATTTCCATCAGGTGCCTCGTGCAGA
Source organism: Mustela nivalis (assembly GCF_964662115.1). Classification (NCBI taxonomy): domain Eukaryota; kingdom Metazoa; phylum Chordata; class Mammalia; order Carnivora; family Mustelidae; genus Mustela; species Mustela nivalis. The sequence goes on from NC_139037.1 coordinate 8,392,262, forward strand.
ACCAAGTTCCTGCCCCGCGCCACTTCTCTGCATGGCGCACGGGAGACCCCAGGGCTCGAACAGCTCACCGATGTCCTCGCTCCCCTGTCCCCGCATGGATGAGGAACCACATGGCCTCTAGGCAGTGCCCCTCACTGCCTGAGCACCGGGCCCTGGCTTCAGGTTGTTCGTAATTTTCTGACACTTCTATGGCTCTTGTGCTCTCCTCTGGGGCTGGCCATTCTCTCCGAGTCCGGAGTGAGCTCCACGGACAATGGAAAGGGAGCTCTAACTGCAGGTGTAGGGTTGGGGCAGGTGTTCAGTAGAGATGTCCTGCAAGACACCCGTCTTCTAGATGAACCTTGGGTACCCACAAGCCCCTCCCCTAACAGTTGTTACTGTCACTGCTGTGTCCACGGCTCCTCCAAGCCCTGTTCCCAAAAGAGCAGGAGAGTTATTCCGGCCAGTGAGGGGCATGGGATTTAAAGTTCAAGTCACAAAAATTTAAAAAAAAAATTTTTTTTTTTTTTACCTGCTTCTATGAACCAGGTGCTGAACAAGCCCTTCATCTTCGTAAGTTCCCGGGCCTGGGGGCTCCAAGGAGGCAGATGACGCCCCAGGGTCATTCAGCTGGGAGGGTGAGGAGTGAGACCGGGCTCATCTCGCTGGGCTTGCTCTACCACTTAGATGCTTTCCTCAAGGACATCTCTGTCCTCCCGATCCTCGGTGGTCTGCTCTGGTGTTACTCACCTTGTGCCAGCTCAGACCCAGCGTGACGTTGCTGGAAGGAGAAAATGGGGTGCGCTTGGGCGAGGGTCGCCGCGCTCACCGGAGTCGGTCAGTGGTCCTCCGGCTCCAGTTCCCACCCAAGTGGACCCCGGTGGGAGGCCTGGGAGGGACTGCAGGCTGCGCCCGTCCTCCGCCCGCCGCACCCCCACCCGGGCCCCCGAGCAGCTGGCTTTGGCTTCGTAGTTCAGCCCCGGGAGAACCTGACGAGAAGGGTTTGAAGTTGGAGCCAAGGGTCAGAAAAGTGTGAGCAACCCGAAGCTGGGGTTTGCAGGTATTTTCATGTCCAGATCCTTCTTTCAAGGGTTATTTTTTAAAAGGTTTTATTTATTTATTTGACAGACAGAGATCACAAGTAGGCAGAGAGGCAGGCAGAGAGAGAGGAGGAAGCAGGCTCCCCGCTGAGCAGAGAGGCCGATGCAGGGCTCGATCCCAGGACCCTGAGATCATGACCTGAGCCGAAGGCAGAGGCTTTAACCCACTGAGCCACCCAGGTGCCCCCCATGGGTTTTTCTATGCTGGTATTTATTTAGTGTAACATAGCCCATGTGACTTTACTTTTCTAACAGCATTTAAAAAACAAAAGTTACATTAGCAGAGATCAAATGAATAGACAGAACCGATACTTTGGCTCGTCACTGAGTTCAGGCTCTAGCAAGCAATAATAAAATGAAAAGTGAAAAGGGGCTTGGCGAATGGCTCCTACCGGTTGGGTTCTGCGGGAGCCGGCTACGGAGGCTCAAGGTTAGCAGGAGTGCACTGAGCTGGGGGAGGGTGAGGAGTGGAACAGTTGGAGCTTGTGTTTCAGCCTTGGCCGAACATCCAGCTCTGGCAGAGAGAAGGCTCGTGTGGGGCACTCACCTGGCCAAAGCCACAGGGAGGGGGGGTGTCTGTGCACACACACCAATGAGAGGCATAAATCAGCCAGTGCCACTTATTTTAAACTGTGAAGTGACCAAAAATAATCTACCTGCTTTTATTTTTCCTGTGTACTTCGTGCCACGCAGCCCTAAATTCCCCACCCTGTTCTTGTGAAACTAGAAAGAGGTTCTGTTTGTGTCACTATGTCAGCCTCAGAGAACCTTCTGGAGTATCAGTTACTGGGCTCGATCAGCCCACAGCTGCACTCCAATGTATAGGGAAGCCACTGGGCAGGTCTGTAGTCACTGGCATGTTTCGTCTGTCTTTGGAGAACTTCTACTTTTTTAAATGTGGTAGGACATACTTTCACTGTAGAAAATGTGGGAAATGCAGATAAGCATAGAGACAAAAAGTCACCTACGTTTCCTCTAGCCAGAGATAACTATTATTAAAACCGTTCAGTCCCTTCTCGTCATACATAATTTATATGTGCCACAGTACAAATTTACATTTGTTTAACAAAAATGGGATCATACCCTATAAACTCCTTTATAACTGGCATTTTTCACCTAATCTGTTAAACATCATTTCAGCCAATTACATTTCTTCCACGACATCATTTCGTGGTAATCCAGGAAATGCCTCCAACTCTGGGACATTTCAGCTCAGTTTTTTAGCATCATTATTATTAATTAGTATTATTGCTTTAAGAGAAACATTTCTCCACCTGTGTTCTGGAGAACACTATTATTTGTATTAGTATCTTAAAAAACAGAGTCCTGTGTTCAAGGGGTTTGGGGTTGAACGTCGTTAAATTGTTTTTAAAATAGGACCTTTCAGATCCATTAGTATGTTAGAGTGGTTTTTGAATTCCAAAGCTCTCGTTACCTCTGCTCATACACGCACACACACACACACACACACACACACACACACACACACTGCTATCACCTGTTCAGGCTAGAAGAACTGTCCTATTTTAGGATTAACATTTAGAACTTGAATTTCTGGGTCAGACGGACTGGTTTGTATTCCTAATAATGCTCACTATAATTTCATTTTAAATAGTATTTATTATTACCAATAGTACCTGTTTTTTACACTGAGATTTGACATATCAGGATATAGACATATAAGTCTATATAAACCTAAGTGTGAGTGTTGTTTTTCTGTGTCTTTTATTTCTATGTTTTGTGAGTGCTGAAGCTCTGAAGTCTGGGAGAATTTTCTGAGCTATATGCAGGCTTCCAGAAGGTTCAGAATCTTGTTTAGGAAAAAGGGTGATCTGACTGAAAATTTTCCCAAATCATCTAGAAGTATCTGGTCAGTCTCTCTCCCTGAGATGGGTTTGGATGCAGCTGCTTGAAGGAGGGAAAAGCCAAGTGCTTGATCATAAAGTCCTTCAAATTTAGGCCACACCAGGTAAAATTCCCCCAAGACCATGTCTAAGGGTGAACCCTGTCTCAGAGAACCACGCTGGGAACTGGGAACATTTCACCAACGTCGCCAAGAAAGTCTGCAAACTTTCTCCGTAGGTTCTTAAGCAGAACAGTTAGCCCTGTGACACTAGCGGGAGCTGGCAAACCCGGCAGCCCGCAGACGCAGCTGGGTTCTTTCACATTCAGCCTCTTCTGTTTCGCTGATGCAAAGCTCCTGCCCTCTCCTGTGAGGTTCCGTACCCCGGGACTTGACTGGGCAGCCCTGAGTGAGACGCGCACTGCCAGGCGCCAGGCCGGCAGAGCATCTGGGGAAAATGAACCGGTCAGAGCAAGTGCACGTGGGTGAGAGCGCGCCGGCTCTTGCCGAGGAAGCGTCTTGGCAGAGGTTCAAACCGGCCACATGCACAGCCCAGAAAAGGTTGCCTGCCAGTGGCCTTAAAAATTTCCATACTAGTTTGAACCTGCATTCTCTTTGGGATCCACGTTATGGACATAACCAAACAACACACCCCCTGAAATGTTATGCCAATATATGTATTTTATTTACATGAACGAATATGGCCGTGGAGGAAGCTTAACTCTGATAACAACAAGCAGATGCAACTATGGGGTATCTGTCCACTGAATGCAGGATCATAAATCTGGATAAAAGATTTATCAAGAATTTATTTAGTTTGAAACATATAAAACTGTACAGAGTATAATCACAACTCTAATGCTAAAACTGAAGAGATCGAAATACATTGTAAAGCACGTTTTTAAAAAGAGTAGGAGAAAAATATATCAGACTATTGGGCTGATTTTGAGTGGAGGGATTTGGGCACATTTGCTTTTCTGATTTTAGCCATTCTGACGGCGTGAGGTGGGATCTCATTGAGGTTTTGATTTGTATTTCCCTGATGCTGAGGGATGTGGAGCACCTTTTCATGTGTCTGTTGGCCATCTGGATGTCTTCGTTGCAGAAATGTCTGTTCATGTCTTCTGCCCATTTCTTGATTGGATTATATGTTCCTTGGGTGTTGAGTTTGATAAATTCTTCATAGATCTTGGATACTAGCTCTTTATCTGCTATGTCGTTTGCAAATATCTGCTCCCATTCTGTCTATTGTCTTTTGGTTTTGTTGATTGTTTCCTTTGCTGTGCAGAAACTTTTTGATCTTGATGAAGCCCCAATAGTTCATTTTTGCCCTTGCTTTTGGTGATGTGTCCAGGAAGAAGTTGCTGCAGCTGAGGTAAAGGAGATTGCTGCCTGTGTTCTCCTCAAGGATTTTGATAGATTTCCATCTCACAATTAGGTCTTTCATCCATTTTGAGTCTATTTTTGTGTGTGGTGTAAGGAAATGGTCCAGTTTCGTTCTTCTGCATGTGGCTGTCCAATTTCCCCAACTGGGGAACCATTTGTTGAAGAGACTGTCTTTTTTCCATTGGATATTTTTTCCTGCTTTGTTGAAGATTAGTTGGCCATGGAGTGGAGGGCCCATTTCTGGGCTCTCTATTCTGTTCCATTGATCTATGTGTCTGTTTTTGTGCCAGTACCATACTGTCTTGATGATGACAGCTTTGTAATAGAGCTTGAGGTCTGGAATTGTGAGGCTGCCAACTTCGGTTTTCTTTTTCAACATTTCTCTGGCTATTCCAGGTCTTTTCTGGTGCCATATAAATTTTAGGATTATTTCTACCATTTCTGTGAAAAAAAGTTGATGGTATTTTGATAGGGATTGCATTGAATGTGTAGATGGCTCTAGATAGCATAGACATTAACATAGTACTTGTTCTTCCAATCCATGAGCATGGAACATTTTCCCATTTGTTTGTGTCTTCCTCAATTTCTTTCATGAGTACTTTATAGTTTTCTGAGTACAGATTCTTTGCCTCTTTGGTTAGGATTATTCCCAGGTATCTTATGGTTTTGGGTGCAACTGGGATCGACTCCATAATTTCTCTTCCTTCTGTCTTGTTCGTGGTGTATAGAAACACAACTGATTTCTGTGCACTGATTTTATATCCTGACACTTTACTGAATTCCTGTATGAGTTCTAGAAGTTTTGGGGTAGAGTCTTTTGGGTTTTCCACATAAAGTATCATATCTTCTGCAAAGTATGAGAGTTTGACTTCTTTGCCGATTCAAATGCCTTTTAGTTCTTTTTGTTGTCTGATTGCTGAGGCTGGGACTTCTAGTACGGTGTTGAATAGCAGTGGTGAGTGTGGACATCCCTGCTGTGTTCCTGACCTTAGGGGAAAAGCTCTCAATTTTTCCCCATTGAGAATGATACTCATGGTGGGTTTTTCGTAGATGGCTTTTATATTGAGGTATGTGCACTCTATCCATATACTGTGAAGAGTTTTAATTTACATTTCTAATCAAAGCAGCAATATATTTTGTTTACCAGAAAATGATTCAGCAGTTGTTTCTAAGATCAACTGTATTTAAATACAATGATAGGATTCCCCCCCTCAACACTCAATCTCATAAGTTGTATTTAAGGATATAGAGAAGGAATCAAACCATTTTCAGGTAGACTACTGATGGAAACCACACTTGTTCTGTTTAGAGAAGTCTAAACGAGTCTGAGTGTAGGAGGTGGAACCCGGAGGGATGAAGGTGGAGGGCAAGAGAAACCACAGACATAGTGGTTTGGAGACTCATAGGCTCAGTGAGATGAAATTTCTGGGACAACGTCACACAGGAAGTGGTGGCCCCAGGATTCAAGTGTTCTCTCATTGGTTTAAAGGGGACAGTGACATTTAATTCAAAAGCAGTGAGATTTAAAAGGACAAATTTTGCATGACGTCTTAGGAAGCACTCAGGAAACGGAGCTTCATAAAAGTGGGTCTTGTCCTCTGGGGTGCCCAGCCTCAAAAGAGCAACGGTCGTGACTCCAGAGAAGGACACACTCCCCGTGGACGTCACGCAGTCAGGAGAGCTGGAGGAGGCACACGGCCTCTTTCATCTGAATGAGTGGTGGACACCTCCTATTTGCATAATCTGTGGGGAAAATGAAAGGCAGCTTTTTTATTCTCCCGCACTTGAGATGCAGCCGGGAGTGGCTTGCAAACAGACCGGCTCAGGGCTGGGGTCTTCCTGACTGGGTGGCGCGTTTCGGAAGAGCGCACGGCCCTTCAGCTCGGGGGCTGCCCATGGGAGTCAAAACAAACCCGTGGTTCATTGCGTGGTTAGTTTAGGTTTTTACAGGGAATTCACACGGGGTCCTGGGGGCTTCTGTTGGTGATTGCAAGGGAGTCAGGGCATTCGATGGTTGAATAACGTGGTGAAGAGGTGGGATTGTGGTGGCTTTTTTTGGTCTTTTTCCTATCCAAACTGAATGTAGGCTCACCTGGACTTTCTACTCTAATTAAAAATTCTGAACTTGGTCCAGTGGGAAAATGAAAGACAAAGTGCTTTTGCCTTAAATAAGGAGACTGGCTGCTTGAGGGTATTTTATATAAATAGTTACAGACTCTGACAACATGAAGTTAAAGTATGTAAAGCACCTGGGTGACTCGGTTGGTTAAGAGTCTGCCTTTGGCTCAGGTCATGATCTCAGGGTCCTGGGATCCCGCGTCGGGGGTGTCCCTGCTCAGTAGGGAGCCTGCTTCTCCCTCTCTGGAGCTCTGCCCCTCCACCCCAGTCTGCTCTCTCTCAAATAAATAAATAAATAAATAAATAAATAAATAAATAAATACTCTTTTAAAAGTATATGTAAAAAAAACCTAAATAGCAATACCCAGTTGGGATGAGATTGCAAAAAACAAAAACAGAAACATGTTCTGCTGCTCGTACTCCTTCCAGACAGCATAAGGCGAGATGCAGTAAGAGCCTAATAAGAGCTCTTGGACCCAATAGTTCCTTATCTGCAGATGTAAATTAACGGGAGAAAAAGGCTGTATGTAGCATAAAGATGCTAAATGAGCCATTAGTTCTAACAGCAAAAACTAGAAATAACCTAAGTACTCCAACAGAAGAATTTCCAAACAATGACCAACCAGCAAGCCGATATATTCGGCATCTGGTAAAATTACCGAAATAAGAAAATTCGCGGGAGGAAAAAGGGAAAAGAGGGGCAGGCAACCAGATAGTTCTCTTTTTAAGAATCGCCTTTAGGGGTGCCTGGGTGGCTCAGTGGGTTAAGCCGCTGCCTTCGGCTCAGGTCATGATCTCAGGGTCCTGGGATCAAGTCCCGCATCGGGCTCTCTGCTCAGCAGGGAGCCTGCTTCCTCCTCTCTCTCTCTCTGCCTGCCTCTCTGCCTACTTGTGATCTCTAAATGTCAAATAAATAAATAAAATCTTTAAAAAAAAAAAAAATCGCCTTTAGTGTTGGTACCTTAACACATCAAAAAGGCGTAATCCAGAGCAGTGTTCTGTGATGTCCCTTAGTATTCTGAAATGAATTCAACCAAACTAGCTTGGATGTGTTGAAAGGTGCACAGAGTTAACCCGTGGGGGAAGGGTTGCTATTTTAGAAGCTTTTTCATTGTAAACCTCTTTCATTGTACCTGCTGGTGACCAGAACTGGCAGCCGGTGAGCAAGGCAGGCTCCCTGGCCTGGTGCTGACCTTGATGAAAGTCATCGGCTTCCTTCACTGAAGTTCAAGACCAAACCCCCCATCGCCCCATGTTACACAGCAAAACCACAAGCCACAGCTTCAGTCTTGACTGGGGATGCTTCCATTTCTTGTTTCCTGTCGTTTGAAGGGTCTCCCTCGACCAGCCATGGAAGTGAAAACTGGCTGCCTTTGGGAGGGAGAGCCAAGAAAAGGGCTCTGGAGCAAGCGGCTCTCCCTCCCGTTCTGGGCGGGTCCCACGGTGCTGTGCCACAGCAGAGAACTCTGGACACGGAGACCATCAGCAGTTAAAGCTGGGGAAGCGAGGCCAGATGTAGACCCATCATCACCAGGACCCGAGGGAAGGCCCTCGGGTCCTGGTTATGGTGGTGCTGGATAAGATGGCATGTATAGAAATAATTCGCCACGTTTCTACTCAGTGCTGGGCACTGGGAAAACAGCCAGGTCCCATGCCTGGGTACAAAACCAAATAATTTTCTTTGTAATTCACTCGTCGTATAAATTCAGTACGTATATACCGCTGGTCTACAGGTTACCAGTTAAGCAGCGCGAAGTAGCAGAAGGTGCATGGAGTGGAAGGTGAGGGACCTGGATTCAGATACTGACTCTGCCGCTCAGAGTAGCGACTCTCAATCAGTAGGTTTCTTTGCTTCTGTAAAGCTCTAGTTCCATCACGTGAGCATAAAGTAAGATAATGGGTGTGATGTGCCTAGCCAGGCACTGGCACATAGTAGACACTCAGTAAACAGTATCTGCAGTTTGTAGCAGTGACAGTGGCGATCAACACATGCAGTAACTGTGCGTATATATTACACAGCTACTATATCACGTGCACGTGCACACACATGCACACACACACACTTTAAGGTGCGCAATAGCAGCCTTGGATGTAGAATAAGCTAAAAAAGGAGTGAGACTCATGGCATCCACTTGCTCACCTGTGCAACATGAAGATGCCTACAGACCTGACACACAGCAGGGAAGGTGGATAGTTAGCCTCAACTTTGGGTTTGTACAATGCAGCACCGAGTATGGGCTTGTTGAGCAAATGACTATATGAAGACTTTGACTCTGAGCTTCTTGATTTGGGGGAATACTCACTGCTCCTTACCCTCCTGATGCAGGGTCCATATGGGAATTAGCCTACTGACCTTGAAAGTGCAGGAAGGCAGCAGCCAGCAGATTCTCCCTTGGTTCTCTTTGATAGTTTGGGTATCACCTTGGCTGATGATACTCCAGTGTCTTCTTTGCACTGGCTTAACTTCTACCTTCACCGAAGGCCTACAGCTGAGCTAGAGGCAGCCCCCTCTCCACTCATCCTACTGGAAAAGATGTGTTTGAGTTATCAAAGTGGGCTTAGTGCAGGGAATCTGCGTGATTTTCACATCACACCTGGTATTTCAGCAAAAGCATTCCCTCCATCAGGCCAAAGTGCATTTCTTTACGTCTCTACTGGAATGGGAAAAGGGGTGAGTGGAAAAGAGACCCCCAACTGCTCCCATTCTGATGCACAGACTGGTCACCAAGAACTTGCTAATTACAGGGGAGCAAAGCCCTGAGGGCCAAAAGAACCCACTAGAAGTAATAACAAAGCCTCTCAAGGTAAAATTAAACAATAGTCACTTTTCTTTCTTTCTCCAACAGAAAACGTGATGCTGGCATGCTAATCGCGGGAGACAACTTGGCCACAGACAGCCACAAAAGCACAAAAACAAACTCTGAGAAGAAACAAGACGGTGTTTTCCTGGCATCTACAAGAAGCGCTTTATTTTTCCTCTAGATTTCTTTTCTAAAAAAACAAAACAAAACAAAAAACAAAACTGCAACAAACATTTACAGAGACAGTGCAACCTTCAGGTGATAATTTTCACGCATGTTCTTTTATTAGGCCTAGGCGGGAGCAGAGGAAGGCGAAGCGGAAGCGCTCCAGCAGGATGAGCCGGAGGCTGGGAACCTCCGCCCTCAGGTGCTGCTTCAGACTGCAAATGAGGAATAAGGAAGGGGAACAACTTTTTTCTCCTCTGCCCCTCCATCGCCTGTATATTCTCATGGACGCAATGCTTCCTTTCTTGCCCGCCAAGGTGTCTAGGGAATGAGTTGCAAAATTTGTTTGTAATAATCAAGAATTTTTGGGCAGCTTTGGCAAGGGGCTTGGGCCAGTCCTTTGGGACCCACCAGCTGTGTCTAGCCCCCCATTTCTAAGTGTCACTTCTCTTTTGGCTGGCTGGAAGAGGGACCCCAGAGCTCTCTCCCCCAGTCACTGCTGCGTCCACTCAGGCTTGGTCAGGACGAATGAAAGGATCAACACTCACCTCGGCCAGCTCCCAGCTACAGTGGGGCCGTGGCGGTGGCAGGGGGAGGGGACAGAGGGCGCCTGGCTATTGTAAGCCACGCGTGAGAACAGCCCGGGCTTCCACAGGGACACAGGAGCCTGCATACCAGCTCAGCGTTCCCCTTCCAACAGGCCACCACCAGGGAAGCAAAGAGACGCCAGCCTCGCCCAGCCCCAGAAAAGACTGTCCCCGGGGCCCTGTAATTCCCGTCGGTACTCGGTATTTTTTTCCCTCTGTCGTGACTACTCGTACGTATTCCCTCTGCTCTGGCGGATCTGTGTCGGGGGGGGGGGGGGGGGGGGGGGGGGGGGGGGGACACCGAAAGCCCCTGGCTAGTTAGGTGGCAGAGGTCCAGTGGCGGCAGCTGCGCAGGCGCAGACGCGCAGGGTCGGTGCGCGCACCAAGGCTCACCGGGCGCGCGCTTAGCCGGACTGGCCGCCGGGTCCCTCCTGGATCAGCCTCTCGCTGAGCGCCCACAGGGCCCGCGCCGTCTCCTCGCTCTGAGCCTCCGGGGACGGCATGCAGCGGCAGCAGTTGTTGAAGTACATCCCTCCGAGGCCCTCCAGCTCTGGAGCAGCAGCACAGTAGACGGTGGTGGCAGCTCCTTGTTGCTGAAATCAAAGACAAAAGACCAAAAAAAAATTTTTTTTTTTTTTTAAAGAAAAGAGGTGATGAGCTGACTTCATTCTGTCTGCGAATTAGCAAGCGTCACCCTGCCTGGTCCGGGAGTATCTGGATCTCAGCATGGCCAAGGGCACTGAGCTCAGCACGTGACTGTACAGGTATGATGTGGCATCCTGGGAAAGCAAATTCACCAACTCTGCTGGTGTCCCTTTTTACGCCTCGTAGAGGAAAAGGCTTCAGAAATAAATATGCGTATCAATCAGTCACAGCAGAGGTCTCTTCTGAGGAATGAGAGAAAGACAGCAAGCAACCTTTTGCGCACCCAAGAACAAATGCACCCAACCCTCTGACTTCTCAACGAATGATGCAACTTGACACCAAGATGTTTCTAGAACCTTCTGTCTGAATTAAACCAACCACGCTAATGGCCCATCAGATAGAAAGGGACTGGTGCCAGATCTTTATTTTTTGCTCACAGTGCTGCTAGGGGAAGTTTTCAGTGGTGTGTGGAAATGTCTGACACACACACAGACACCGGCCCCTGCCGTACACACGGGCCTCATGCAGACGCACGACACATGTATTGATTCATCCAGAGCCTGTGAAGACCTTTCTGTTAATGTCATATTCACCCTGTATTTGCAAAAGGACAGTGACGAAGGGGGGACTTTTCTTCTCAGCCCACCTCAACTTGTAAGTTGCGATGAGCGCGATCGAGTACTTTTGATTCCCCTTTTGAGTAACAGTTGGTGCTGTGGCTAGGGCTGCGCATGCCGGCGGGCACCATATCATCCCGGCTGACACGGGGCCGTCAGGGGTGCTGCAAAGAGGGCAAGAAATCACTTTGCTTTGCAAGCCGTAATTAAAAATAATAGGCTGGTGTTCGTAGGGAGACATGGTAGGCACAGCTCTAATTTAAAACCAATACAGTTGATCTGGCATCTTATGATTATTTATGTGCATCACAGCCCTCGCTGCACCCACTAATTACCAGCTGATGGGGAGGGGTTGGCGGAAGAGGATGGGAGAGGTAATGGGGACAAGGGCACCATTAGAGAAGACACTCGGGGCATTGACAGAGTGGGAAACGCAGTTCTGTCCCCATCCGAAGCTTATTATTTCTCCTGCCCCTAAAAGGTTGACGTTGTGCCCAAGCAGAGAGCTTCGTGGAGAAACCACCCCCCGCCCCGGGGGGTTTGGTTTGTGCGTCCTGTGATTATGCTCTAGAACCCTTGGACGCCAACGTCATTTTGAGAATCAGGATCTCCAGGTGTTATAATTTTAGGAAAGTGCTGTAAAGCAGGCTTGAGGTTTCCTTTGTTTGGTAGCAGAGGACTTCAGCATCAGTTTTTATGGTCATATTTGAATTCTGTGCAAAGCAAATGGTCAGCACAGAGAAGTGACAGGACCGTGGGGTGCGGGGCGAGCGGAGGGGGCGGGACATCGTCAGACTTGAGTTCTGAGGATTACTGGTGCTTGACTGGGTGGGAGAAGTCCATTACTTCAGAATTTGAACACCCAGCATGACTTCGATTTAATTAAACAGTAATTGGTGTTTAACTTCCCCAAGCCCCTCACCATGCCCACTCCCCAGACAGCCGGTTACTTTCTTGGATTCAGCTATTTTCGAATTGATTTGTGTGGCTCAAGTGTAATGAAAATAAGCTCATGTCATCCAAATTTCCTCTCACTGAATTATCATTTCTAATAACCCTTAGCTTAGCACCTGGCACATTTATCGAAAGAGTTTTGAGAGGTTTATCTGACTCCTCTGCATCCCACGTGGGGAAAAGGCAAGCCAAGTGCCTCTGAAGACAAACGGAAGAACGGAGCCGCGCACCCGGCTCTCTCCAGCCCAGTGCGCTCCCGGCCGCCGCCCCGAGCAGAGCTCCGGTGGAGATGGTGTTTTGCGTAATTTTCTGGGTATCTGAGATTTCCATCTGACTTTGCAGCTGCCAGAACCACCAAAGGGTGGTCAGGTGACTGGCCATCAGCTCGTCCCCCAAACCGCGGCCCCCGCCCCGCTCAGGAGCGCCCGGTGCGGTCAGCGCTCGCGCAGCGCCGCCGTGATCGGGCGCTGTCCGGGCCGGAGGAGATGAGAACCGGCCACTGGGGAGAGCAGAAAGCGGAATTCTTCCAAACCCCCTGTGCTGTCTTGCCCCTGTGGCCTTCTGAAACGATAGCACGGTGCACTCTTGTACTGTGGGATTGGTCTTTTTGCAGAGAAATTCCACACTGCCGTTGACCCAGAATCAGGTAGACGAGGGAGCTGGGGGGCCGGGCTTGGCCGTCCGCGCACCCTGACGGCAAGTGCTGTCGAGCTCGTTTCACGTCAGCTGAGGTGTGGCTGCCAGGCTGGAAACCGTCGGTTTTAGAAAGGCCCATCTCTTCCCAAGAGCAGCTGGCTTTGATTCCTTGGCCACAAGGCTCGGTGACGCACCGTCTCAGTAGCATCCCCGGCGAGGCTGGCTTTGGAGAAGGACGCGGGGCAGGAGGGGCCCCTGAGCGCAAAGCCCGTGTCCTCCACGGCGCAGGTGAGCTGCAGGCGCCCGGCAGAGCCGGCCTCTGGGGTCTCGCTCGGCTCAGCGGGCGCCCGCTTGCCCGTCCTCTCCGGCCCCCGCGTGGGCAGTGCCGCACCCTTCAGCCCCAGCCCTGCTCCCTCCTGGCTTCCCGGGGAATTCTCTTCAGCCGTGCTCACGGCAGCCTCTGAGTGACATCTTTATGGGACCAGATGTGATGGCAGTTGAATAACAAGTTCTGATTTGGGCTCATCAGCTTTTCGGCCTGCCTGTCATGAGAACGAGATGGCGCCACATGAGGGCAATCTCATTAGTCAGTAAGCCGGTACTGCTGATCCAAGATAACAGTTTTTAAACTGATAAAAAAATTTTTAAAGAGCCCTTTAATCACCGTCGAATGACTTTCCTGCCACTTTTTGGGGCATCGGTACATAACTTGGAAAAGATGAAAGAGCGTGTGAAGGAAGTGATGTTAACAAGTCTGCCGGGAGATGTGTGAAGCGACGTCTTGCCGGCCGGCAGCGCTGCGCACGATCCGCCGTGGTCCGAGAACAGCGACACTTGACACAGGAACACCGGCTGGCGCAGCGGGCTCCCCTCCGTGAACTGGTGAGAGCGATTTCTCGGACGCCGGTAGGTTGCGCGCTGTTGCAAGCCCCGGGACTGGGTGTCGCAGCTCCATCCCGGGGACGCGGCGTGAGTTAGCGAGCGGATGACGCGGGGCCTGAACATTTCTGGGAAGCCCGGCAGAATCTTTCATCACGCCTGAATGCCACTGCCGATCTAGTCAAACATTTGCGAGCTGCCAGAGGAGAAGCGCGCCATCAGTCTTTATCGTGTATGTAAGATTACCTACGACTCTTGTTTGGGATTAAGTTAAGAGTATCTTGGTAATAAGGGTCCATCATTCTCTTTCAGAAATCATTTGTCAGATTTGCAGTACAATCAGCAACTACAGAAAGGTGGGATTTAAAAAGCAGTTGTTTATTTATAGTTGAGGCCGGGAGATCTAAATTATCCGTCCTTCCAAAACCCTTTGTTGGGATGAAAATGTTAAGTAGCTGCTTTTCATCAACATTTATTTGATAACCACTGGCCATCACTTTGGAGCTGTCAGCATGGAATACAAATGAATATTGACTCTTTTAAAGGAAAAGGTACAGAGGTTTCTGATAATATATGGGAGAGAAAAAACAACACCCCCATGCTGGTACCTGTGATGCACTGGTTAGTCCTCTAATATACCGTACATTTTAATAAGGACACATATTACATAGCATTCAGTTTTCAAGTTCCTCTATTTTAAAATGCATGCTTACTTAAAAGGAAGAATATATTCCTGTCTTAAAGTAGATTTCACTATGAGATGTATAAAAAGATAAAGACACACTGTCACGGAATATCTATATATTCAATGATCTCGAGAGTAGGAGATGTTCTAAGATTGCTTTTCTACAGACCTACTGATACCAGGACATCGCACGACACATGCCAAATCAGCCAGTTCAAGACAAAGTGGTTGTGTCAAGAAACATGGCACGGAAGTTAGCCCGAGTTCAGAACCCCAAGGGCACGAACAAGAGCCTTTTCGGAAGTGGGTGGTGATTATCGTGCTGAACTCCCGGGACAGAGAGGGCAGGAAGGCCACCCAGGGCCTCTCCAAACCCTCCACGCTTTCCCTGTTACCTGTCTGGGGTCTGGTAGGCAAACCAGCACTTGCCCAGTGCAGACCCGGCCACCTGTCCGGTCCTCCAGAACACGGCGGTGACGGAGCCGCGGTGGGAACGAGGGGGCAAGGGCACGTGGATCCGATGGCATCCGCGGCCGCCGCCACACCCTCTTTCCCTGTCTCTCAGGAGTACTCCCGACAGAAGAGTCTGGAGCCACTCGATCGCACAAGTGCAGCACCTTGTTGCAGAGCTCCTCTCCCCTCCGTCCCTCAAAAACAGTTACAGGTTCAGTCTCCGATGTGCGAGGCAAACCCAAGCAGACTGTTGCCCCCCCCCCGCCCCCGGTATCCGGTTCGCACCTGCCATCAGAGAACAATCTTCTAAGCCCCAACATGTGCCGAGTGTCTCATGAGTTCATGGAGTCAGCCTGCGGGAGTAAGGCTCGGGGGCCTTCCCCAGGAGCACGACCACAGCCACAAAGTCACCCCCTTCCTCTATCACCGAGCATCGGAAAGGCTGCTGTCCTCCACACCGTCACGCTCTTCCAGTGACCGGGTGGCGACAGGGACTATCTGAGGGGTGACCATGGCTAGCACGTACGGACAGATTACAACCCGGTCAGGCACACGTGGCCCTCCGAGCCGGGAGCAACTGTTCCCCTCATTTGCAGAGAAGGCCGCTTCGCGTCAGAGACGAAAAGCAACATGCCCCAAGCCACACGCGTCACCACGCAGGTCTGCCCGCTCCAGAATCCGCATCAGCCGCCGTGCAAAGCCTCCTTCCCAAACACTGGACCCAACGTTTGCACACTGCCCACTCCCTGCTGTGTGTGCCCCTTGGCGGAAGCTTCCTCGCGAGGGCCTCCCTGCCACCTGCCGCTGTGTGAGGCCCCGACGCGGCCTGGGATGAAACGGGAGGCCGGGTTCACCTGAGAAGTGTTCAAAGGACAATTTTTCCATTGTTGATTTAGTCAGTGAACTAAATTGAAATTATATCCATTTGGATTAACAAGATGGAAGACTCAGCGCCACCTCAGAAGATCCAGTAGCAAACGGCCCTTCACAGAAAGGTCACGTGATTCAAAAGGCCACCTCTGTGTGCCACATCTGCCCAGCTAAGGAACCTGCTCTCGGATGACAGACCTTTCCTCAGCGCGTGAACTGAACCACATCAAAACCAGTGAAACCTAAGCCAGTCTCCATGTAGTGGGTTCTCACACAAGTCGGGGGAGTGTGGCTTTTGGAGGACACGGGCCGCGCTCCTCGGGCGCGGGATCAGCCTCGGGTCCCCGTGCCCCGCCCGCCCCGCGTCCGCCCCGCACGCGTTCGCTCCTGCGAGCCTCGGACCGCTCATGCCCGCAGAGGCTGGACGCCAGCCGGGCTTGGATACAGGCAGATACTTCCTGTTGGCATCAAAACAGAACTTTTTTTTTTCCCCACAGCCTTTGGGAGTTTTGCTAACTCCCAGGCTGTTCTTCACATTTCGTACAGAAGGGAACTACTACTCAGTTTCTCAAACAGAAGACCGTGAGGAGGATCAGGAGTACAGATACTTGCTTTCCGCCGCGGAGGCTTTACAGCTCTGAGAGTTCAGATCATTTAGATCAGTTCGGATTCCCGGCCTCACAGAAGAGGACGCGCCCACTCGAGCGCTTTGACGGTGGTCTCCTCCTGCCCTAAGGAAACCGGTTTCTTTCTTCTTTGCTGAAACAGGTTCTCGAGTGCAGGAAAACCTCAGAGGTTCTTTTCAGTTGACTTGTCTCTCCCCCAGTAGGTGAAGGAGTGTCATTCCCCAGGCGACACTGGGGACACAGTCTGTGAGGAGGCCTTGATGATTGGGAGGACCAAGCAATGGGCTAGGCCAGTCCATGACCATAAACGCAGCTGGTCCCAGGACAGCCCAGAGCCCGTGACTGCAAAGGGAATCTTGACTGAAATGTCTGACGGAAAACAACCGTAGCACATCTTTCGGGAAACAGCCACAGACCTCCATTCAGAGATAGTCTGCAAGATGGCCCGCAGCCTTTCTTGTTTGCACTTCAGGTATCCCAGATAGTACGTCCCCAAACCCAAGTCCGACTACAAGACCCCACAGCATTCCCTCTGACAAAAAAACATACGTTTCTAGCAAGGTCATTATGGAGTTTTAAGAAAATGACTTGGAGTCCAAGGCAGAATGAGACGGCAACTCAGGACGGGCGCTGAGAAGTATTTGCAGGAACAAGCTCAGAGACTAGTAGGTTCAGGATGGAAAGCTGGAAAGGACTTTTTTTTTTCTTTTAAGACAGAAGAATATATTTGTCCTCACTAGCCTTAAGTTTTGGGGAGAAAAAGGCAGTCAATCCCAACCATCCAAAGAGGCCCAAAGCCATGTTTATTCCGGGAAGGCCAGGCAAGGGCGGGTTCTCACTTAGGCGATGGGGTTGAAGAGCGCACTGACCTTGGTAGGCTTTCAGGACCTGTGTTTTGAATTCAATGAATTGTTCTGAACTTTCCCTTGAAATAAATGAGGCCCTTTCCGTACCTCTTCTGTGTTCCAGAATCCCTGCCACAAATGTTCCAAGGGCTCCATGACAGATTTATGTCTGGTCTCAAAAGAGTGGAGGAGAAATATTTAGAATGATTTCATCTTTCTAAGACCTGCTGTTTTCTGAGACTGTAGAGCTGCTTTGGGAGGAGGCTGGGGCGGGGGTGGCGCTCCACACGAGGGGAAGGAAGAGGCCTGCTCACGTGCAGTCCGGTGGCCAGTCCTTCTCCTGCTGAGTTCCCCTCCAACTGTGCCCGCCAAAAGCATCCTACGACCACCTGGGCCTGAGAGAGGGTCCCCGTAAGACAACGACAGGATGCCATGTCCCCTAGCCATGAAAGAAGCCCCCGGGGCATTCCGTGCTGGTCTTGCCTGGATGACCACATTGCTCAAAGTACAGTTTCTTTCCAAACGGGGAGTTCCCTTGCTGGGATGGAAGGACGCACGGGGGTACCCACGGTTCCATGGGTCAGTGTGAAGCCGCTAAGCCGAACAGCCATAGAAACTGGCCATTCAGAAAGGCATCATCCTTCCCCATGGGACAGATCTGCTGGCCGGTTACCGGAATTTGCCAGCCAGGCTGCCTCCAACGCCGGCGCTGAAGGACTAGTGGGTATTTATGAGAGAGAAAAGAAGATATTTAGCGTGTGTTAATTTGAAACCACATTTTTACTCCTTCATCCTCAGTTATAGCTAGCTCTGTATACTGTATATAAATGTATGCCTCTGTATTTGCCGTGTATACTAAAATAAATCTTTGAAATCATTGCCAGGCAGAATTAATGGCTTCTGTTCCAATATAATGGCGCAAAGAGTGTCTTCACGGTACAGGTGAAACAAACAAAAGCTCCCCCCTTCCTCTCAGCTGCGTGGACTGACCCCGCCGAGTCAGCCTGCCACGTTGGCTCCTTTAGAAAACCAAGAGCTGACTGCTTTTGTGAGTGAGCCAGATTTCAGGGCAAACCCCAAACAAGCTGTTTGTTTAGATTTTAAGGTAGACAGTTCATTTACACCCAGGTCTCAAAAATATTCTACAACGTCATCCTGAAAGGCACGAGTGGGTGGGGTGGGGGTTGAGTAAAACCCACAGGGTCTTCTGATGGGGCCACATCACCGCCAGAAATCAACTCTTAACTCTGTCTTCCAGAAATGAATGAAAAAAAAAAAAAAAAAAAAAAAAAAGACTTCGTGACCATTCGGATCTCACAGGCAGGCACCCACGCCCGGCCCCGCTGTTTGCATTAGGTTTGTGCGTTTTCATAGCGAGCTCTCTACAACAGATCCTTTCTCAGGCTCAAAGACGCTGGCCTTGTGAATATTTCATTTAGAACATACTGTGGAGAGCGTCTCATTTATATTACTTCCATAATTAATGGTGATAGCTTAGGCACTGCCTTTACACAGAGAGATCTCGTCACAGTGGTCGATGGGTAACGAGAAACAATAGATATTTCATTCACCAGCAGCTTGTTGCTAGTTAGTAGGAAATGATCGTGTGTGCTGTTGCTTTAATTGCCAGGGTAAATAATTCTGCCTCGGTGTTAGTGAACATTTTAAAGCACTTGATGCAAATAGACTAGAAACAAAACAAACACAAAAAAATTACCTTGATTATACAACACCTTAGCATAGAAAGTTACAAAGGTATGTCTTTTTTTTTAAATTGTATTCTATCATGCAAATATTCTCTAAATATGCATGTGCTGACTACTCATCTCCTGTATTTTAGGAAATACAATTAGGCTGCCTTTCTCTTCTCCTATGTAGACTGTAAATAACTGTAGATCTTTCTCTTGTTTCCCTATGTAAATATATGTAAATACTAACAAGCTATGCATGCTGATATTCTAGGCAATTTCAGGTACTTTTATAATCTGAAGGCATGTACTTGAACTGGTTTGTTAAAAGGAAAAAAAAAAAAGTCTCTCAAACTCTTTAAAGCTGAATAGAAATTAAAGATTTCTTCCTAGATGATTGTGGCTTCTTTTGTTTGCTTTCTCATCCCTGAACAGTGGCTCCACTTCTGTTCCCTGCCCTTCTCCCCGGGAGGAGACCCGGGCATGCACCTGGGCCAGGAACGATGTGGAACTACTTGGCTTTCGTTTCTAACCACTTTCCTTGGGTTTCCTAAAGAACTTCTAGACTCCTAAGATAGGCCTCTTTGGATTCTTCTAGCAAAAGAATCTGGAGTTAAGAAAAAAAAATCGTCTTTGTTGCTCCCCTACTACGTGTCAGCACAGTGCGAGGTGCTTTCCCTCCGCAACCCCTACAAAAGGACCCTGTCATTACCATTTCAAAGATGCAGAAACTGAGTCACAGCAAGATGAACACACGCCTAGAGTGACAAAACTATTAAATGCCTCCCAAACCCTGATTCTTTCCTGTAAGTCAACTTGTTCTGCGAAAGGTCAGAGAGAAACTCATTTAGGCTCTGCGGGCCATACAGTCTCTGTCACAACTCCGGTCTGCCACCGCTGTTAGGAAGGCAGCCACAGACAGCACAGTCCCCAATGAATGTGACCATGTTCCGATAAAACTTTATTTACAAAAGCAAGCAGAAGGCCACGTTTGGCCCACTGGCCTCAGTCTGCCAACCTCTGTTCCACACCCCGCTCTTCAACAGAACACGAACATTCCCCTTTCAAGTACGTTCCTGTGTTTGATGGACTGTGGGAATCACTTGATCAAATGAAAATTCTCCATTTCTTCCCTGCAGGTAACACACTATTTGTAGAAGTCACGAAATAATAAGGAGGTGAGCAAAAATGAAGTCCCTTGAGCTTATAACTCAAGCTGTCTTCCTCAGACAAATCTCATTGCCAGATTTCAATTTAGTTACCTTTTGTTTTCACAAATGGGGAAGGAGGAAAAAGGTATGAAAGACTAAGGTTAAAAAAAAAAGAGAAAAAAAAGGAGATGGAGCCACGCTCACTCTTCAATGAGGGGAAGGAGGCTATTACCTCAGGTATCTATGGAAACCAAGCAGCACGCAAACTTTTTAATGGTTGGAAAACAGCGTCTGTGTTTGAAGATGTTTTCCCCAAGTATGATGCTTCAGTGTAAATGCATTAATTGACAGTTTCCTTCGGGACTTTTTTTATTGAAGTGTCCAAAGTTAATTTGATGGCACAGGGAACTCTCCGGAGCCCTTGAAGAATGCTGCAAAGTTAGGTCTTTAGAAAACGGAGCGGGCTCTGGCGTCCCCTACAAACCCGAGCCCACTCTCCTGCACAGCCAGGGAAGAAGCAGCCCTTGCTCCCTGCCGTTTCCCCTTTAGAACACCCTCTGAATTCACCGCGGGCTGGGAGAGACTCCTTCCAGCCTCGATTCCAACAAGAAACAAGGTCACCTCTTCGGGACCCGGGCTGGGTGGGGGGGGAGACCTGCGAGTTCTGCTGTCGGGGCGGCAGTGTGGGGGGGTGAGAACAGCCCAGGAGCCGAAGCCATTTTTGCCGTCCAGATTCAAGGGGCAGCCGTCCTCTCACCAGCCTTACGCAGCGTCTCCGGGCGCCACGCCGGTCATGGGTCCGCTGCTCCCCTGGTTCCCTAGCCGTAGCCACCAGACCCAAGTTCACGTCCACGTCTCTGAGGCAGCGACAGAGGGACCAGGGCCGCAGTTACTTGTTAAGTGCTATAAAACTCGAGACCCCACTGCCCACCTCTTGCCCCCCAGGCCCTCACACAGATCTCCAAATCTTCCAATCTCCCGTGCAGTGGTGCTAGAGAAAGGGACAGACAGACGGACCCCGAGGTGAGCAAGCAAGTGCAGTTTATAAAGTGCGGTAAAAATACAGAATCTAGGTGTTGGGTAGCTGGGCGGCTGCTACAGTACTCTTTCAAGTTTTCTACTTAAAAGCTTTTACAATAAAACGTTGGGAAGATACACCCATCCGTCCCTGTGGGGTAGGATTCCCATTCCACAGACGAGAAGGCTGAGGCACAGAAGCAGCACTGAGTGGCCTGAAGTCCGCCCGGCAAGCGGCGACATCTCCCGGTCTCCCGCCCGCCTGCATCAAGGGTCCACGCGTCTCTGTTCCGCCCGCCGGGACTCGCCCCCGGCCCTCTCATGCTGCCAGATTCTCCCCTCAGAACATGAACACCGGCTTGCCACGCGACTCCCGCCAGGCAGGCGGAGGAAGGGCCCCGAAATCCCTTCTCCCAAGAGCACAAGGGACCTGCGCGCGAAGGGAGCGGCCGGCGTGCGCGCACTCGGCGGCCATTCCTGCACCCGCGTCCCCGCGGTCCCCAGGGCGGAGGCGCGTTCTCGCTGGCGGGGTCGGCCACGCCGATGCCTTCCAGCCGGACCGGAGCGCCGGGGACGCGGACCCCGAAGTCCGAGACGGAGCGGTGTGCAGAGCGCGCGGCGGGGCGGCGCGGGGCGGCAGTTCCGGGGTCACACGGGGTCGGACGCGGGGGCGGGGGCTGCTGGGGTCGGGGCCACACCAGGGCACGGGATGGAGCGATGGCAACCGTCGGGCCCGGCCTGTCCCCCGCCTCACGGCCCTCCCTCTGACACGGGTCAGGCTCCCAATCTCAGAGACTAAAAGAGCGTCTCGGGCCGAGGCTGACGCTGGCCGGAGGAGCCTCCCAGCACCCGCCCTGCTTCCCAACGTCACTTGCAGACTTTCCCCCAGGAGGAAACTCCCCTCCAGGCTGACCCGGCGCGCCCACCTCTTTCCCTTCGAACCCCAGAAGATCCGCAGCCCCCACGTCCGCCTGTCGTACCCCTCTGGACGCACTTGTCACCTGCCCCAGCACCTCGCCCGCTGCAGGCCGCCCAGCCGGGCTGTTGTCTGGGAGCGGCGGGCGCCTCCCGGTCCGCTCCTCGGTCTCCTTCCAAACACACCCCGAGTCCCTGAGTCCCGGCTGGACAGCTGCCTCAGGGACGGCTGGTCCAATCCCGGCCGCCATCGCCAACAACAAAACAATAAGGACAATGACAGTGACCCCTTAGTACTTCCAGTTCTCACAGGCACTTCACAGGTAGGTATTAGCATGGAGCCCGGCGAAGGCCAAGGAGGCAAAGCTGCTGACGGCCGTGCACCTGGGAAGGGTCAGAGCTGAGATCCAAACCGAGCTGGTCTCGGTTCAAAGCCCATGTTCTAGTTCCTGACTAATGTTCCTTCTGAGCCCAATCAGACTGCGCACATGTCCCCTACCTGGGTGACTGAATCCCTCTAATGGCCAAGCTGCTTCCGGTAGAGCCTCAGGGACCCTCCTCCTCCTACCTGAACTCCAGTTCTTAGTCCTCAGACCCCCTGGCTTCTAGACTGGTGTCCTCCACCTCGGGGCGGGGTATCATTTTTTTTGCCTGCATAGGATTTCGGACACAGCCCTGAACGGGTCTGAGGCCCTTCCCCTACGATGTTCCTGTTCTACCAATTGCTTCTCAGGCAAAGGAGGTCTTGGAGGCTGGCGAGGCTCAGGTTCATGTCTGGCAGGAGGCACCAGAGCACCAGGGCGGCCCGTGACCGGCCGACGGCAGCTGGCACTCTCCCGGCCTCCGAGTTCGGAGAAATGCTGAGCTCATGACAGCGGGGTACACGGAGGAACATCTTACTCTGCGCGCTCCCCCTCCGGCTGCCGCACGTGATAGGAGTCCTCCTCTCAGAGCTCCCTGCTTGTGAGAAGGCAGGTGTACCCACCAAACAAGGTGTCAGCGAGGACACCTGCCAGCGGTGTAGCCGGCCCTCGAACCGTTAAGGTGGCTGAAAACCTGTCCTCTACCGGCTGCCCCCTCTGGATTCCTAATCATCTGAGTTTACAACACAGGCCCCTTCATGTACAAATCCTCACGGGGCATGATAGCTTCTGGGACACAGTCTAGCCAAGCCCTAGAATTTTTGCAAGAGCGTTCTGGAAGCAGCTTTATCCACATTTTATTTATAGATAAACTGAGTCTCCGCAAGTAAAATGACTTAATAATCCTTGTTTACTGAGTTCTGGTTTTGTGCCACCTGCCTGCCTCGTGCTAGGGACCCACGTGGCTTTAATTGCTTTCAGGAAGGGTCCCACCTACGCCAGATTTTTGGGAGGCCACTAAGCCAAACTACAGGTAGGGCCCTGACTCCCAAAGAGACAAAGGTCAGAGAACAAGTGGCAGAGTCAGGAGCTGAACCCAATCTCTTGGGCTCCAGAACCCCAACTCTTGACAATGGCAGCAAGAGAAACGGGAATGTTCTTGTAGCTGGATGGACACAGGAGCCCTGTACATCTGTGGGTCAAGACTATACACTATCACGGTAGCAGATCTTGTGACAGCAGCATGAAGCTAACAGTGTTTGAGCATCCTGTACTCGCGTGACATCTTCCATGGGCGCCGCCCCAGCTGCCGTGCTCCCATTTGACAGACACGGCACCTGAGGTCCAGAGACGTTAAGCCACTTGCCCCAGGTCGCACAGCTAGTAAGTGGCAGTGCTGCCACTCGAACCTGAGCTGCCCAAGCCTTTTCTCTCTTTGCTGTGTGGCATGTTGGGCCACAGAAACCAGGCCTTCACAGGGACACTTGTCATTGCCCAGGGGCGGTAAACATCTCCAGTTCGTTGCTCCATAGACGCATCCCAGATTCACGAGTCCGAGTCTGACACTACAACTGGGTTGGAGGCCCGGGCTTCCGCTGTGCGTGGAAACGCGGTGAGAGTGACTCCATGCGTCGGCTCCCGGGAATCGCAGAGGGGGAGCAGGTCTTAGGAAGGATAACCTCCCCGTGAGTGAGAAAGGGGGTGCGTCTGTTTTCCTTACTTGTTTCTCGTTTCTGCTGTTCTCTAAAGCTGCTTTTCCCGGATTCTGGTGAGGGGCCAGCTGAGTCAAACCTGCCACCGACAAGGGCAGACCCGTAACTGCTCCGGGTTTCAGCGCCGTTTAATCCCTCCCTCGAGGCTGAGAAGCAGAACTTGCTGCTCACTGGAATGCCGGGCTCGGGACTCACGACCACCGCCATCTCCAGGGCCCACGCCTGAGCCGCCTCCCACCATCGAGGTGAGACGGGCCCCACCCTGTGTCTTGGGTGTTCACGTCTCCACCATTATGAATAGGAAATCGAGAGAATGAATAAATGAATTGCAAAGCTGTAGGTCTTGTCTGGTGACTCTAAGGCCACCAGGAGTCTGGGGTCACCACCACAGCCATCCTTTTGTGGGGGTGAGGAGTCAAGCAAGATCATGAAAATTTACTTTCCCATGAGGTGCTTTGCTCTGCTTAGATGACACGACCCCGAAAGCAGAGTTGGTGATGGCTGGTTAATGTTTAGCGACAGGCTCACTGGAACACGGAGGGGAGAGGGCACCTCGAGCTGCAGTTTCTGCCAAAACCCACGGTGAAAATACCCTCAACGTGACCGTCCCCGCGTGGGGCTGGGAAGAGACACACACGGTCAGCCTGCGGGAGCTGCTGCCTGACAGGGCTCTTGTGCCCAGCACGCGGGGGAAGGGCCCACAGAACATGGCACTAGGGACTGTGGGACCTTCTGAAGAAGATCATGAGGAAGGACAAAACAGGTCAGGACCTCAAGGTCAGAAAACCACCTGGGCATGTCAGGTACAGCGGCCAAGTAGAAATGCAAACCAGTTTAGGACACCTGGGGGCCAGCGTGACGTGGACCTGTGACACACAGATTTGGTTCCAGTTGGTCCCCATAACCTAAAAGCTGATTCCACTCAGGTGGCTCCCCCAGCTCTAGGTAGCCATAGTCGCCAACATAGACTGAATCAGTTACGAGTCCTAAACGTCATTCTAGAAACTCGGCAACAGCGTCTCACTTATGACCTCCCCTCAGAGGTGCAGAAACTGAGGTTCAAGGACCTAGAACTTGATCGAGGTTACACAGCGCTCTTGAAGTGCAGTGCCAGGATCCGAACCCAGATCCTCCAAGTCCAGACCTCCTCGTGCCCCGGCTCCCTGAGAACTGTGTGCTCTCTGCGTTCAGCATCCTCGAAAACCACGCATTTCTTGCCTCAGCTGGCATCCGTGTATCACCACAGATGTCTGTGCCCCTCATGTCTCCCACTGAGCGATACAGGATCTGGGACTCTGTGGGGTTGTGGGTGAGGACAGGGGCTAGGGGAGGAGGGAGGGACACTGGGGGGGGGTGTCAGGGAGAAGAGATGGGGACCATGCATCGGACTGCAAGTCGCAGGACAATGAATTAATTTTCCAGTATCCGTGGAAGCCGGACATACAAACTCCGAATTTTCTCCTTTTGCCCAACAGGACAAGCCCAGTGAGCAGAGATAACCCACTGGAATCTGGGAGCTTCCAATGCACAGTTAGGGGACACGTTCTTCAGCTGAAGGCCCTTTGGTTCGGTCTGTCCACCAACCGGCAAAGTCAGAGAGAGCAGGAAGGTGTCTGCACTCGGCACTGTGTGACTCGGTCAAAGGTGATAAGCCTCGAAGTCGTGTTTGGTTTATGGTACTTCCTCAGGTGAACGCACAGATTTCTTCTGATTAAACTGCACGAGGACAGTCTGCCCCAGACTTAATGACACTACTGTCCCTGCTTTCCAAGGGGCTATGGTAAACACAGAGGGCTCTGCCGCCTGAGTGAACCCCATCTTTCCGGGCTGGGAGGAGCACCGCTTACAGACAAGAGAGACCATGACGTCAGAAAGGGGGGGCGCGGTCTTCCCCTTCTCAGCGAGTGTCACGAGCGTCCCACGAACCGAGCGGGCCGAGTCGGCTCCAGGGTCGCAAGGGCCCACCATCTGGCGCGTTGCCCCTGCACACGGCGCGTGTGATCTGACTTAACTACGATCCCCTCAGCACCAGCCCCTTCGCCAGCTACCAGGTCCCGGTCGAGACCAGCCGGCCTACCTGTCGAGCTCTGTCCTCGCCCTTTCTCCTACCCCGTTCCCACTCCCACGAACGACCTCAGGTCCGGGAGGTACGGCTTCTCAGGGAGCACGCGGCTCTGCAGCGGGCGCCCCGGGCCGTTCCCGAGCCTCCCCGTTCTGGACCGGCGCCACTCACGCCTCCAGCTGCTGGGCACTGAGGGCCGAGTCTTTCTTCGGGAGCTGCCCTGCCCAGCACCGCCCCTCCGGAAGGCGGCCGGCTCCCAGCCTACCTGGCCTCTCTGAAGGGCCGCGCTGGCTTCAGGCTCCTGGAGACCGGCTGACATCACATCACAGCTCGGTCCTCCCCGCGCCCCCCTGCCGCCCCCCTGCCCCTCAGGCATGGCTCCCAAGGGCACCACCTGCCGACCCTGCGCGTCAACCCCGGCCGCAGTCTGCCGCCTGGACAGCTGACCTGCAGCTGGAGAGAGCGGCGCGGCTTCGGGAAATACACTCCACCCTCCCGAAGCCGTCTTCTCCTCTGTCAGTCTGAGATGCGGCTATCCTTAGAGAACGATTTTGACGACGAAATCAGCCGATGTGCAAGGCGCTTACACGGAGCTGGCACGGACATGGCACCCGCTCCACGCAGGAGAACAGCTCGGCGGCCGCAGAAGTACCAGCACAGCCCCGGGGCCCGCGCTGCGCTCCGCCTGCACCGTCCTTCCTCGCGCTTCGGCCGGGGCTGCCGGTGTGCTGAGGGAAGCCCCGACGTCAGGGGGTTTCTGGTTACCCGTGGAGGATGCAGGCATTGTTGCCTGAAGTCCCTCCAGAAACTCCAGCAGAAGCCTAATAATGGGGGGCGGGGAGAACCATTGAACTCCATGATCAGGAAACACCAGCAAGAATTTCGCAAGGTGGGAAGCAGATGGGGAAGGGGTGACTCTGGACTCTGCAAAGCTGTGCCGACAGGAGGGGGAGGCGTCCGGAGCTGAGCGATCCACACGGCACAACCCGGGAACTGAAGAAGGGCCACCGGCTGGGAACAGGGAGAAGGGAACCCAGAAGGCTTGACTGTTCTGCAGCGTCCACAGGGAGATCTCATGTGGGGCAAGTGCGTGTGAGACCAAGTTCAGATGTCCCCTCCTGTCACAGACAGCTGTCCTCACCTTCACTGCCCATCCTGAACCTTACTGGATGGCCCAGTGCGTGCTGGAGACGATGGCCTCGGTGAGAGGCTTTCTGGCCGTCTGGTGCCTGGCACACAGCGTATATGCTTAGTGAGTATTTCTAAAGAGACGAAGGCAGAATGATTGAACACCCTTTGCAGGGCAGACGAAAATTCTATCACTCAAACTCAGCTGCTGCATAAACAAAACCACTGGTCAGATTTTTCTCTTTTCCAAGAGATCGTTGGTTTGACTCTGACACAGCTGTTTTCTACCAGTTGTGACTCCCGGCAGAGCCACATTGTACGTGCTGCCCCTGTGCCAGACACTGGCCTCTGCTTGCTTTCTCCCTCTCTCTCAACACACACACACACACACACACACACACACACACACCCCGCACGTGAGCTGTCCTCACGACGATGCTGGGAAATAGATTTGTGATGACTTCCCCAAGTTCACAGAAAACTGAGACACACAGAGATTAAAGAACTCTCGGTGTTTAGTGGCAAAGCTGGGATTCCATCCCATGACTTTTGACTCCAAAGGCCACAAGAGCACAGCAGGCCAGAAGCTAAGATGCTTCCATGGGTCCCATGGAGTTTCCTCTAGGCCCTGAGCTTGCTTTCCAGATTTCTGAGAGGCTCTGGGCCCATAGGGTCAGTGGTTTGTCCCCAGACACACTGCCGTGAAGGAAAGTGGGCTCAGGGCCTGCCTTCTGGAGCCCTGTCCTCTGGGACTAGAGGGCTGTCCAGAGGCTCACTCCAGAAGAAGAGATGCGATCTCATAGAGGGCCCTGACACTCTGATGTGTCCTCTTACCCTTGAGATATCAGTGATGCCAGAAGACTGCACCTCCCCCAAGCAGAGGGCGAACCTTGAAGAAACTGTGGAACCCGGTGGAGAGTAAGTGGCCTATGTGGGGGAAGACTCAACAGGTACCATGTCCATAGGGATTCTGTGGAAGGTAGTAGAGCAGGTGCGAAACTGGGCTCAGGCCAAGGTATGGATGAGAAAGAACCATAATCCTGCCGACCTACTGACTCCGCTCCGCG
Organism: Mustela nivalis; assembly: GCF_964662115.1. Lineage (NCBI taxonomy): Eukaryota > Metazoa > Chordata > Mammalia > Carnivora > Mustelidae > Mustela > Mustela nivalis. The sequence goes on from NC_139037.1 coordinate 8,420,553, forward strand.
CCCCATTCCTCCCGGTGAGAGGGGCTGCACTTGGAAATCTCACAGGGATCCTGACTTGTCTTTGGTCCAGGAGGGGGTCTTTCTTCCCTCTCCACCAAATCAATAGGGTCTGACCTAGGGTCCTTGGCTGGTGGGGTGACTTGCACTGAGAAAAGGGGCTGGGGTGCTATTTACAATCTTTTAAAAGCCTAAATGAAAAGCATGCTTTATCCATGGAGAGACAACACAGACGGTGACTTCTGAAATCTAACTTGTTGGGTGACCGCCACCTCTCATCATTGGAGGTCCCAGGGAAGGGAGATGGGGCACTTCCTTGAAGACAAGTGTCAGAAGCACTGGCCCACCTGGGAAGCTTTTTCCTCAGGCCACTTCCTGACCCAAGTGCCAGCAAGACCTAATGACACAGCACAGCAGAGACACGGCGCCAGGCGGCTGGTCAGGGGAAAGGCCCTACCACCACCGAAGCTGCCTCTGCTGCTGGAAACTGAGAGCTTCTGTCCCACCACCAGGAGTTCTCACAGAGATCCTCCTCCTCCTCTGAGGCACTCCCTATGGTCCTCACTTTCCAGACCCCCATAGCTGGGCACCCAAATGCAGAAGTTGCACTTGGTTGTGAACGTGGCCTGTGCTTTCTACTGTGTATCTCAAGAATCCCACAGAAAGCACCAGAAAGAGCATACGACACAGTGAGAAGGGAAAGCATTTGCCTTGTCTCTGCATCACAGAGGCCAGACCGGGCAGACGATTAGAAACCCTTCAAGGGACCATGGCCACCTAGGCCAACTTCTCTCCATTCTTCAACAGCCAAAATGAAGTGGCAGAAGGGTGTGGGGTCAAGGACCACCACATGACCTTTTGCTGTCATTCATCTTCTCCCCAGTCACTGGCTATAGCAGTGGCTAGTCCCTCATCTCAGTCCTGCAGCCACATGACGGAACTGGAGCTCAGAGAGGTTAAGCAACTTGCCCAAGGACACTCAGTAACAGGCAGAGTCGGGACTCAGATATGGGGAGGAATGGCTGGTCCCAAGTTCATGTTCTTCTCACCTTTCTCTCTCTCTTATACTGAGCATCAGCAAAGGGGACAGGCTTCACATAGGAAATTAAAATGAGAGGTAAAATAATTAACTGTCTAAATAAATAAATGAACCAAAGTGAGAGGAAGGTTGCCTTTATAAACCGAGAGAGTCATGGTGATTGGCTTCGGTGGTGTTTCTGAGTCACCTTGCCTCTCAAGAGAAATCTTTCCACATGACACCTTCCCTTGGCCAATGACGACTGGACCAGGTACAACCCACATCTCCTTTTGCTGTCGAATCGCTCCTTGCACTGTCTAGATGATGAGAAAATACCCGCTGGGCAATAAGCCCCTTGAAAATGAGATGTTTTTTGCTTGCGCCCCTCCAGAATTTGCAGAGGGGCTTGGGAACCATGTGATGCATGAATGGGTGAGTGAGAATGAATGAATGAATGAATGAATGAACAAGTTACCAAAACAGCCGCCGGGGGCACTTTCTGCCCCATTTCACACCAAAGGGAGGCATATTGTGGAAATGACCCAGGAGTGGCTACCCAGACTTTAACAAAAATACACACATTTCTTATTAGAATTGGCAGGAGCAATTCTGGGCCCGAGAGCAGAGCTCCCCGTCCACCTAATATTACACGAGGTGTTAACTACATTATCTGGAAATACCCTATGACTAATTCCCCATCCCTTATCTTGAGGAGAAGAAAATTGTCTTTAGCCTGAATGCCCCAGATTCCTGGTCAGTTTATGTAAGGCGTTTCAAGTGATTGCGGTATTTTAAGCCATTTTTAGCTTAAATCACCTGATGTGTGGTGAGCCCAGAAAACCTGATCTCTTGCTCCCTTAACTCCCTGTTTTTCCACTAATTTTGTTTAAACTACTTACTGCGCCTTAAGTACTTCTCTGCAGAAGAACGGGTTTATGAGTGCACAGCCCCTCGATTACATTTTTTTTCAAAATAAATGATTTATTTAGCGGACAGCCCAGCACCACTCTCGGGGCAAAGCTATACTTATTACGTCTTGGTGATCCCACATTTGCCTCGGTCCGGGGCAGGGGTTAGTGATCCCTTATCATAGCCTCCTTGATGGTTTGGCCGACTGAAAACTTTTCTGCCCCGTCCAAACACGATTTGATAGAAATGTTCTCCAAATTACGTCAGAAAATGAACCTCGGTGATTAAGCAAGAGATGAGCTTCCACAAGACCTTCATCTAGCGAGAAGTAAAATACTGGGCTTTCATAAAGGAGCTGGAGAGAAGGGCCTTTCCTTTGAGTAGTTAAAGCCATTTTTCAGCCAAAAATTTACAGAGCAAAGCGGAAGTCAGGATGTCAGACAGACGTATCATCTAGGTTTCTTGCAATCTCAGTGGCATCAACAGAAGTCACACATGGCTTGCCTTCCAGCATCTTATTACAGATACAGCACCTTTGATACACAATTTTGTCTAAACGTAGAGATAAAAGACTTAACAATGATTCAAAAACTTTAGGTAACAACAACTAGTTAATTTTCTTTTCTTTTTTTTTAAGAATTTGATTTCATTAATTTTATTTGAGAGAGAGAGCGAGCACAGTCGGGAGGGCCGTTCAGAGGGAGAGGGAGAAGCAGGCTCCCCGCTGAGGAGGAAGCCCAGCTGGGCCTCTGGGATCGTGGTCTGAACCAAAGGCAGACACCTGACCACCTGAATCACCCAGGTGCCCCAAACTAGTTAATTTTCTAATTCAAGGGTCCTCAACCTTTCTTTACCAAAGGGCACGAAGGAAATATTTTACGCCTTGCAGACTGTCTAGGTGCCACCACTGAGCCCTGCAGTTGTAGTTCAAAAGCAGCCTCTGGACAATACAGAAACAAATGGGGTGTGTGTTGTGCCAATAAAACTTTATTCACAACAACAGCGAGCGGTCAGGTTTCGGCCGTGGGCCACAGTTTGCCCACCCTGTTCTACTTAACACTACTGACTTAATCATCAAATATCAGCTAGCTGACCTTCTAAATGGCTTCCCTACCTTGACAAAACAGGCTTGCAGTCTGACTAAACTTTCATGCCGGTTTAATCCAGGAAATGTGTTGCTAAGCCCCCTCTGAGGGGGCCCGAACATCCAGACACATCCATAAGTCCTCTGGTCTCTGGAATTCATATCCAGACCTCAGGCAGGAATCCGTGCCTAATGGTTCCACATTAATTCTTGTGAATTTTTCCCAGAAAAAAAATTGTTATGAAATTATTTCCATGGGAAGATAAAATAATGAAGAAATCAAATGCCTTCAGATGAGTACATCTTTCTTCCCCACCCCACTCCAGATCTGTTTTCCCCAAGCAAGATAGTATCTAACACCCCTGGGAATTTTTAAAGAGTTAAATTTCCAAGAAAAATCATTCAGGTCGTAGTTGCAGAATGCCAAATAGTCACACGCACCACCACCACCCGCCCCAAGCCCAGTCCAGGGGGAGGGGGTAACAATCTCCTATGGCTGGAATTTCAGTACATCCAAGCAAATCAGAACAGCAAGAGGAAAGCCACTCTCCTCCCCCCCAGCAACACCCTTCATGGGTTCCAGTTAGCATCTGTTGTTATAGAGGGAGAATGCCGAACCCCTTAGATTGGAGCGGGAATTACTATGAATACTTATTCCTGCAGAGATATGCTTTGCTAATAGTGGCCTTTTCAATCTGCTCAGTTGTTCAGAAAGTTAACGCTACTTGGGAAGACCATGAACCACACAGGCAATAGGAAACCAGTGCTCCCAGACTCACCAGCATCTCTCTCCCTACGTTTATACAGAGAAATTATCCTTCTCTGATCATGTATTTTTTCTTGCCTTTGTTGCCTGCCAGTGTCTGTCGCTTCTTCCACGGAGAATCCAAAACCTTTCCACTATGTGCCACACTATAGATTTGGATGCAATAAAGACTATAATTATGGAGCATTTATGAGAAATAATATTTTCCCTCTGGTACGTGCTAGCTGGGCTGCGCACACAAAGCGTGAATACTAATGCGTCCGGCTTACCTTGGCACCTGCGCGTGGGGAAGCAAAGGAAAACCAGCAGCAAAGGCCGGAAGGCTGCGCGCCACCCACGAGAAGCAAACACGGAGACCCTCGGTGTCTCCAGAGAGCAACGCGCATTCCTCGGCCGCGGGGGCTGCGGGGGAGTTTGGGGCGTGCGTCCGGAAATGGAGGTGGCAGTTTGTGTGCAGGATCTAAACACGAGGCCCTGGTGCTAGGAAGCCTGGAAGAGCGGCCTGGAAGCCAGCCAGGCAGCCGCGGGGCACGTCCTGCCTCCCGACATGGCCTGGAAGGGTTGCGTTGCCCGATCAGCACGGAGCTGTAAGTTTGATTTTTTTAAGGGTGGAAATGAGGTAAAACAGAAAGAAAATGGTTTTCTGGAGCACTGAAATTAGTGATTTCTCGACAAAGCGTGCTTATAGCCCGGTGCCTCACAAAACATTCTGTGAGAAAGGGATTCGGGAAATCTCCAAAAAGAAACCCCGGGGCGGCAAGATGGCGGCGCAACGGGAGCCCCGCGGGGCGGCGACGGGGGAGCTGAGCCGAGAGTCCGCAAACCGACCCCAGCACCTACACACCCAGCAGGGGCCGAAGAGAAGAGCCGCCGTGCCAGGGACGGAAAGCCGACCCCCTTCCGGACGGCCGGATGCGCGGAGAAGTGAATCCGAGGCAACCGACGGGAAGACAGAGCGCGGGGGGAGGGGCGGCGGGCACCAAGCCGGGACTTCTGTGGGGCCGCTGCTGCTCGAGCCGGGACGCACAGACGGTAGGTCCGGGGACCGGGGCAGATACCTTCTCTTCCGGGACAAGCGATGCACGAGCGCGCTGCAGAAATGTGCTGCGTTTGGAGACGCCAACCCGGGCCAAGCGCCACAGACAGAAAAGCTCCGTCACCGGCCGGAGGAGCACGGAGCGCGCCGAGACCAGGGAGACGGGAGAGACGAATGGCTTTTCGCTGAGGGTGCACTGAGCAGTGCTGGGGCCCCCGCTCTCTGCTCCTCTGGCGGGCGGCTGGGCGGCCGCCATCTTCATTCCCGTCCTCGGGAACTCTACTGAAAGCTCTCGGGCACAAAAGCTCGCGAGAGCGAACCTGAGCCGATTAATTGGCCTGATCCCTGGCAAGGGCGGGGCAGTTCCGTCTGAGGCGAAGACATCTCAGAATCAGGGCAATAGGCCCTTCTCCGGGAAGATTAGCAAGAACGTCCGGCGGAGACCAAGTTCACCAATGGAGGACAACGGCTAACTTTCCAGAGTTACGGGGAAGCAACACAGAATTCGTGGCTTTCCCCCCCACGATCCTTAATTCTTTCAAAATTAATTTAAATTATTTTTTCTTATTCTATATTTAAAAAAAATGTTTCCTCTTATTTTAAACTTTTTAAAACTATTTTATCAATACCTTTTTAAAACACTTTTAAAATTTTTTTTCATCGTTATAGTCATATTCGATCCCTTCATTGTATTTAACCTTATTTTTTGTACACATAGAAGTTTTTCTTTCTTTAAAACTTTGGGATACAGTTTCTTCTAACAGATCAAAATATACCCTAAATCTAGCATATGGCTTTGCTCTAATCTCAAGCCTGAACACATTCTTTCCATTTTTTTCTTTTTTCAACCAACTTCTTATCAATTCCTTTTTTAGAATTGTTTTAAATTTTCATCTTTACAGTCTATTGCATCCCTTCATTGTGTGTGTGTGTGTGTGTGTGTGTGTATAAATAAAATTTGGGAGGCAATTTCATCTAACAGACCAAAATACACCCAAAATCAAATGTGTGGCTCTGTTCTTTTCATCAGTCTAAAAAAATTATATATATATATATGAATTTTTTTCATCCTTTCTTCCCTGGTTTCGTCTCTCTTCTGATTTGGTTAGTGTATATTTTTCTGGGGTCATTGCTACCCTTTTAGTATTTGTTCTCTATTCATCTATACTTATCTCAGTAAAATGACAAGGCAGAAAAACTCACCTAAAAAAAAAAAAGGCAGTATGGACAGCTAGGGACCTAATTAATATGGACATTAGTAAGATGTCAGAACTAGAGTTCAGAATGACGATTACCAAGATGCTAGCTGGGCTTGAAAAAAGCATGGAAGATACTAGAGAATCTCTTTCTGGAGAAATAAAATCCCTATCTGGAGAAATAAAAGAACTAAAATTTAGGGTCCCCTGGGTGGCTCAGTGGGTTAACCCTCTGCCTTTGGCTCCGTGCTGAGCCTGCTTACCCCTCTCTCTCTGTCTGCCTCTCTGCCTACTTGTGATCTCTCACTCTCTCTGTCAAATAAATAAAATCTTAAAAAAAAAAAAAAGAACTAAAATCTAACTAAGTAGAAATCCATAACGTATTATTGAGGTGCAATAAAAAAATGTTAAAATACTGCTAGGATAAATGAGGCAGAAGAGAGAATTAGTGATGTAGAAGACCAAATGGTGGAAAATAAAGAAGCTGAGCAAAAGAGTGATAAATAACTACTGGACCATGAGGGGAGAATTTGAGAAGTAAGTGATACCATAAAATGAAACAATATTAGAATAATTTGGATTCCAGAGGAAGAAGAAAGAGAGAGGAGCAGAAAGTTCATTGGAGCAAATTAGACCAGATAAATTCCCTTATTTGGGGAAGGGAACAAGCATCAAAATCCAGAAGGCACAGAGAAGTCCCCTCAAAATCAATAAAAATAGGTCCATACCCCATCATCCAATAGTAAAACTTACAAGTCTCAGTGACACAGAGAAAATCCTGAAAGCAGCTTGGGATAAGAGGTCTGTAACATACAATGGTAGAAATATTAGTTGCCAGCAAATCTATCCACAGAGACTTGGCAGGCCAGAAAGGACTGGGATGATATATTCAGAGCACTAAATGAGAAAAACATGTAGCCAAGAACACTATATCCAGCTAGGCTGTTGTTGAAAATAGAAGGCGCATTAAAGAGCTTCCAGGACAAACAAAAATTAAAAGAATTTGCAAACACCAAACCAGCCCTACAGGAAATATTGAAAGAGGTCCTCTGAGCAAGGAGAGAATGTAAAAGTAACAGACCAGAAAGGAAAAGAGACAATATACAGTAACAGTCACCTTACAGGCAATACAATGACACTAAATTCATATATTTCAGTAGTTACCCTGAATGTAAATGGGCTAAATGCCCCAATCAAAAGACAGAGGGTACCAGAATGGATACAAAACAAAGAAAAAACAAACAAAAAAAAGACCCATTAATATGCTATCTGCAAGAAACTCATTTTGACCTAAAGACACCTCCAGATTTAATGTGAGGGGATGGAAAACAATTTACCGTGCTAATGAACATCAAAAGAAACCTGGGGGTGGCAATACTTATATCGCATAAGTTAGATTTTAAGCCAAAGACTATAACAAGAGGTGAGGAAGGACACTATATCATACCTAAAGGGTCTGTCCAACAAGAAGATCTAAAAAATTTTCAATATTTAAATATCTATGCCCCTAACATGAGAGCAGCCAATTATATAAACCAATTAATAACAAAATCAAAGAAACACATCGACAAAAATACAGTAACAGTAGGGGACTTTAACACCTCTCCTCACTGAAATGGACAGATCATTTAAGCAAAAGATCAACAAGGAAATAAAGGCCTTAAATGACACACTGGCCACAATGGACATCACAGATATAATCAGAACATTCCATCCCAAAGCAAGAGAACATACATTCTTCTCTAGTGCACATGGTACATTCTCCAGAATAGATCACATCCTGGGTCACAAATCAGGTCTCAACTGGTACCAAAAGATTGGGATCTATCCCTGCATATTTTCAGACCATAATACTTTGAAACTAGAACTCAATCACAAAAGGAGTTGGAAAGAACTCAAATACATGGAGGCTAAAGAGCATCCTACTAAAGAATAAATGGGTCAACCAGGAAATTAAAGAAGAATTTTTAAAATTCATGGAAACAAATTAAAAAGAAAACACAACTATTCAAAATCTTTAGGACACAGCAAAGGCAGTCCTGAGAGGAAAGTATAAAAAAATACAAGCCATTCACAAGAAACAACTTCTCAAATACACAACTTAACCCTACACCTAAAGGAGCTGGAAAAAAGCCTAAACCTAGCAGGAGAAGAGAAATACTAAAGAAGAGATCTGAAATCAGTGAATAAAAAATAAAAAGAACAGTAGAACAGATCAATGAAACTAGGAGCCGGTTCTTAAAAGAATTAGTAAGACTGATAAACCCCTGGCCAGACTTATCAAAAAGAAAAGAGAAAGGACCCAATTAATAAAGTCATGAATGAAAGAGGAGAGATCATAATCAACACCAAAGAAATACAAACAATTATAAGAACATATTATGGGCAATTATACACCAGCAAATTTGACAATCTGGAAGAAATGGATGCATTCCTAGAGACATATAAACTACCAAAACTGAACAAGGAAGAAACAGAAAACCTGAACAGACCCATATCCAGTAAGGAAATTGAAGCAGTCACCAAAAATCTCCCAACAACAAGAGCCCAGGGCCAGATGGCTTCCCAGGGGAATTCTACCAAACATTTAGAGAATTAATACATATTCTCCTGAAACTGTTCCAAAACATACAAATGGAAGGAAAATTTTCAAACTCATTTTATAAGGCAAAGCATTAGCAAAGTAAGGCCAGCATTACCTCGATTCCAAAACCAAAGATCCCATCAAAAAGGGGAATTAAGACCAATATCGCTGATGAACACGGATGCAAAAATTCTCACCAAAATACTAGCCAATAGGATCCAATAGTAAAGGATTATTCACCATGACCAAGTGGAATTTATTCCTGGGCTGAAAGCTTGCTTCAATATCTGCAAATTGATGTGATGAAATACATTAATAAAAGAGAGAACAAGAACCAAATGATACTTTCACTAGATGTTGAAAAAGCATTTGACAAAGTACAGCATACTTTTTGGATCAAAACTCTTCACAGTGTAGGGACAGAGGGCACGCACCTCAATATCATAAAAAGCCACTCATGAAAAACCCCCAGCGAATATCATTCTCAAAAGGAAAGCAGTGAGAGCTTTCCCCTAAGGTCAGGAATGTAGCAGAGGTGTCCACTATCACCACTGCTGGTCAACATAGTACTAGAAGTCCTGGCATTAGCAATCAGACAACAAAAAGAAATAAAATCCATTTGAGTTGGCAAAGAATAAGTCAAATTCTTACTCTTTGCAGATGATACAATACTTTATATGGAAAACCCAAAGATTCCACACCAAAACTTTCAGAACTCTAATTCAGTAAAGTGTCAGGATATAAAATCAATGCACAGAAATCAGTTGTGTTTCTATACACCAACAAGACAGACAAAGAGAAATTAAGGAGTCCATCTCATTTACAATTGCACCCAAAACTGTAAGAAACCTAGGAATAAATCTCACCAATGAGGCAAAGATCTGTGCTCAGAAAACTATAAAGTACTCATGATAGACATTGAGAAGACACAAAGAAATGGAAAAACATTTCATGCTCATGATTGGAAGAAGAAATATTTTGAAAATGTCTGTTCTACATAGAGCCATCTATACATTCAATGCAATCCCTATCAAAATACCATCAACTTTTTTTCCACAGAAATGGAAGAAATAATCCTAAAATTTATATGGAACCAGAAAAGACCCCTAATAGCCAGAGAAATGTTGAAAAAGAAAACCAAAGTTGGCGGCCTCACAATACCAGACTTTAAGCTCTATTACAAAGCTGTCATCATCAAGACAGTATGGTACTGGAACAAAAACAGACACATAGATCAATGGAAAAGAATAGAGAGCCCAGAAATGGACCCACAACTGTACGGTTAAATAATCTTTGACAAAGCAAGAAAGAGTTTTTTCTTTCCCATTGGACAATGGAAAAAAGGCTATCCCTTCAACAAATGGTGTTGGGGAAATTGGACAGCCACATTCAGAAGAACGAAACTGGACCATTTCCTTATACCACACATAAAAATAGACTCAAAATGGATGAAAGACCTCAATGTGAGACAGGAATCCATCAAAATCCTTGAGGAGAACACAGGCAGCAACCTCTTTGACCTCAGCTGCAGCAACTTTTTCCTAGAAACATCGCCAAAGGCAAGGGAAGCAAGAGCAAAAATGAACTATTGGGGCTTCACCAAGATCAAAAGCTTCTACACAGCAAAGGAAACAGTCAACAAAACCCAAAGACAACTGACAGAATGGGAGCAGATATTTGCAAAGGACATATCAGATAAAGGGCTAGTATCCAAAATCTATAAAGAACTTATCAAACTCAACACCCAAAGAACAAATAATCCAATCAAGAAATGGGCAGAGGACATGAACAGACATTTCTGCAAAGAAGACATCCAGATGGCCAATAGACACATGAAAAAGTACTCAACATCACTCGGCATTAGGGAAATAGAAATCAAAACCTCAATGAGATATCACCTCACACCAGTCAGAATGGCTAAAATTAACAAGTCAGGAAATGCCAGGTATTGGCAAGGATGTGGAGAAAGGGGAACCCTCCTACACTATTGGTGGGAATGCAAGCTGGTGCAGCCACCCTGGAAAACAGCATGGAGGTTCCTCAAAAAAGTTGAAAATAAAGCTACCCTATGACCCAGCAATCACACTACTGGGTATTTACCCCAATGATACAAAAGTAGTGATCCAAAGGGGAACATGCAACCCAATGTTTATAGCAGCAGTGTCTAGAATAGCCAAACTATGGTAAGAAACAAGATGTCCATCAGCGGATGGATAAAGAAGATGTGATACACACACACACACACACACACACACATATGTATACATATGTGTATATATATATATATATATATATGTGAATATATAGTCACATATATATATTCACATATACATATATATAAGTAATGGGATATTATGCATCCATTGAAAACTGAAATCCTGCCATTTGCAACGACGTGGATGGAACTAGAGGGTATTCTGCTAAGCAAAATAAGTCAATCAGAGAAAGACAATTATCATATGATCTCTCTGATATGAGGAATTCGAGAGGCAGGGTGGGGGGTAGGGAGGGAAAAATGAAACAAGATGGGACCAGGGAGGAAGACAAACCATAAGAGACTCTTAATCTCAAGAAATAAACTGAGGGCTGCTGGGTATGGGGGTGGGGATGGCAGGGATTGGGTGGCTGGGTTACTGGGGAGGGTACGTGCTATGGTGAGTGCTGTGAAATGTGTAAGATCGATGATTCACAGACCCGTACCCCTGAAACAAATAATACATTATACATTGACTTAAAAAGAAAGAAAGAAATCCATGGCATCTTCTCCCTAGGAGGGAGAACTTCCTGGCGCTACAGAAGAGAGCGAGCATTTGCAAGGAAAATAGGCCTTCACCATGGCATTCATGGCGGAAGGCTATCTAAAACCACACAGCCCAAGCCAGTCCAAAGGACCCACCTCCCTAGACATTTCCTGGTAGGAACCCAAGGCTAACGTAGGTGTTTCCATTTCTCTGCAAGAGGCCCCACTGCCCCCCCACCTCCACCTCCCACCCCCGGCCCTTGTCCTCCATCTCTGCTTGTCAAGCTCAAGACTTGGATTTTCATCTGCAGCACATTCCAGGAAGGGGATGAGGCAAAAGTGACTCCACACTGGTACTGTCAACAGTGAGCAGCTTGGGGAGGAAAGGGCGGAACCACACAGGAAGTGGGAGAAGGAATCTGTGTTTGAAGAGCGCAGCTTGCCTCCCTGTGTGTGGAGAGACGGGCGACAATTAGAGATGAGAAGGAACGTTGTCAGTTATGCCTCGCCGCATCCATGGCTGATGCAGAGAGATGACTTGCATCTCGAATGAATTCATTCACGAATTTTTTTTTCTGTTTTCAAAAATACAAGAGAAAGGAGCAGATTTTGAGTACTCTGCCCACTGAAGGTATAGGACAAAGGTTGTGAGATCCATATTTGGGGCAGTGAAGTATTATTTGTAGTAATAATAACCTCTACAGACGAGCTTACTTAACTTTCACAGTCTACGTGCTCAGTCATGATATTAACTCATTTTATGCGGGAGGAAGCTGGAGCATGCAGCATTTACAGACCTGCCCCAAATCTTCCACATCGTTCAGTGGTGGAGCTGGGACTCTGACCCAGGAAGTCCGGCTCAGAGTGTGGATCTTCTACCCACTCCCCTGAGAATCCAACCCTCAGAGAGACATGTCAGCTCCTGTTCTGAACACTCAGCGTTGTCTTTCACTGCATGACTTACATTTTCTTGAGCAGCTCCAATGACTGAAATCCTATCACACCATGGTCCTGTGACACCTGTCAGAACACACGTCTGGTTTGGGGTCCTGGGATAAACACCAGCTACGGCGAGCGTGCAGTGACAGATCAGTGCATCGGGGACCTGGCCTGGAGAACAGGACGAAATGGGGAAAGACCAGAAATACGGATGAAGGTTCCCTGAGTGTCCACGTCCTCATTCGCTAGAGGACTGAGGCGGGGGAAACAGAGCAAGTTCTTGCCGTGATGGCCAGAGGACGGTAGATGCTCCGTGAACAGAAGCTGTACTGCTAAAACCTGTAACACTATTCTGGTTCTTGTTATATGCTGAAATGTGTCCCCCACCGCCAACACTACCTCAGAACAGGACTAAAAAAGAGTCTCTGCCCATGTAATCCATGACCGTGAGGTCCTGCTGGACTAAAACATGCCCTTCATCATGGGGCGCCTGGGTGGCTCAGTGGGTTAAGCCTCTGCTTTCTGCTCAGGTCATGATCTCAGGGTCCTGGGATCGAGCCCCATGTCGGGCTCTCTGTTCTGCGGGGAGCCTGCTTCCTCCTCTCTCTCTCTGCCTGCTCCTCTGCCTACTTCTGATCTCTATCTGTCAAATGAATAAATAAAATCTTTAAAAAAAAAACCCTTAAACAAACAAACAAACAAAAACCATGCCCTTCATCCTATGTTACTTGTGTCCTTGTAAGAAGAGGAGACATGGAGAAAATGCCACGTGACAATGGACAGAGAGTAGATGGTCAGTTACAGGCCAACAGGACCGATATTGCCAGCGACCTACCAGAAGCTGGACGAGGCAGGGACAGGGTCTTCTCTAGAAGGATGCGGGCCGCTGGTACCCTGATCTGGGACAAGGCCTTCATGCTCTTTCAAGCCCGTCGGTTTGTACGCTTCATTAGGACGAACCCAGGGAGTAATACTTCACTATTCCTATTACCATTCAGCCCCCATCCCTCCTTATCAGCACCAAATAAGTCAGCACAGAAGATACACACCCAGAACCTCAATGCAGAAAGCACGCAGCATCAGCTTTCATCAGTAGAGGCCACATACAAAGGAATCCAGAGAACCTTCCGCATGAGCCTTATCAAGGCCAGAAGACATATCAGTAACACACACAAATGCCACCCCCGCGCACACACAGATATGTGCACACACGTGCACACACACGCACACGGAGGCATCCCTTATAAATACATCTTGCCATGGTTCCTAGTATCAGACCTCGGGTATCTGAGCACCAAGTTCACCAAGTTTATGTCACTTTTTAGAAAACTGAGGAGTCCCCCCTTAGGCCAGGCAGGGTCCGGCTCACCCCAGCCCCTGTCCTGTGTGTGCTCTCACGCATTCTCATATTTCTCTCCTGATTCCTTTCCCCTGTCCCTTTTCTGCGCCTAAGTTGACAGAGAAGGGAATCTATGGTATGTTCCAGAATGCGCCCTGCCTAATGTGCATTGGCTGGTGTTTGACAAAAGGTTTCCCTCCATCCCGGCAACTGAAACCGTGGAAGATGAACTCACAGCCGCTGTCGATGAGCTCTCACAGTCCAGGCCAAGGCTACCTGCATGACAGGTGGGTCTTGGCTGATGGGGGAGTCACGTCTCCTTAGCCCAAAAAGGAACATATACACATATAAAAGGACTCTCAGAAGGCAAAATGCCTCCCAGTTGGAAAATATGGTCAAGTTCCCTTTATAGGATTAACCTTTTCCCTTCAAACTGTAAGGACGGACTGCAAAGTAAATCGCCCCCCAGCCATGCAGAGCGCGGGGCTGGAATTTTGTTTATCACTGAGATTTCCTCTACTCTGGGACCGAGCGTGCCTTTCAAGTTCAGCAGCCTGACCAGAGGGTGATGACATTCGGAACTCTGATTCTAAGTCCAAATATTCCAAATCCAGGAAAATAACCCACTTTTCCCTACAGGAGGAGCCTCCCTTCCCTCAGTGACACCCAGGTCAATAATTCAATAAAGTCTGTTCATGGTTCTCCTCATCTTCGGGTTTCTGGACTCACAGGACGAGCAGAAGGTGAGAGCTGACCAAATTATTTTTGTACTTTCTGATTTTTATAAACAACATATAGGTTTAATCATTCGTGCTAGGGACAGGTTTAACCTCACACTCCTTAAAGTATGAAGTTGAAAGGAAAGCCCCTAGAGCCAATCCATTATCCAAAAATGTAACTTTTTTAAACAGTATTTTTCTTGATTGACATTTTTTTTTTTTTGCAATCATTTTCCTCTGGAGTCAACAGAACTGTCACGAGGAGGACAAGGAAATCAGAATTAAATTATCTGGGGGAATTAGTTACTCTACTTGCCGTGGATGCCGCCTCTTCTAACTCCTATCTTTGCTATTTGTCTTTCTAGACTCCCACGCTTCTGCGAAAGCTTATCTGGGGAAGGTAGAACATTCTCAGGGTCAGATATGAATAGCCATGGTGCCAGGAAGTTTAGCTGAAGCTGGGTGCCATCTTGAAGCCCGGGGGGCGGTGGGGCAGGTCCAGGCTGGCACCGCCGGCCCGGGGGCTGGAGAATTTGTAGGGTAGCTGCAGAACACCAGAGAGGCACGGTCAGGAACACAGGCTGAAATCCAGGCAGGCAGAATGTTGGATAATGTCCTTTAGTCAACTGAGGCAAAGATAACAGGAACACAGAGAGCACGGAAGCAGGCAGTCTGGGTCGTGCTCATAGGTGGTACTGTTGATTCCCGTCTTTGCCCCAGAGACATGCTCTCCATCTGTGGGCATTACCACTGCCGCCCACGGTGGCGAGTGTTTAATAGCATTTGTTGAATAAATGAACGGAAGGCTCTTAGTCAAAAACCAACCAACCAACAAACAAACCCAAAACTTGACTAACCCTCTAGGTAATCCAAACTCACTGCCTCTGACTCAATGAATTTACATTGTTCAATTCCAAGTTCAACTCTGAAGGTCTGTTTGAAGGGCGTGATTCCAGTTCTGTTCAGGAGACAGTAAGTAATTGTGTTTGGCAACAGTTGTCACCTCCTCTTTTTTCTGGCGTCCCCTTGACAGTGTCCACATTTGCCCCTTCCAGCGAAAGCACGGACAAAAGGAGCATCGTGAACCATCATCACAGTCTGAGGGATGAAAAGAGCAAGCAGAGAAAATGACAAGGATCAGTCCCATCAAAGACCGCCTCGTTCTGGGACTCCCTGACTTGGCAGGTCTCGGGTTTCTGAGTAGAGAGACCAGAGCGGTGAGGAAGGGAGTCCGTGATGGAGTCGGTAGAGAGATGGATACGGGAACCACGGAGACCCTGGGACACGACCTAGACCCACTGCTGATGAGCTGTGTTATCCTGGCAACCCTGCCAAATTCTAGATCTGCCTCTAACCCCGCGGGAGGAGCCAGGGCATTATATTTAACTGTTTGTGCCTCATCTGTAGAGTGGGAACAATGATAGAAGACACTTACTGGGCTGTTATGAGTTATTAAATAAGTGAATGACTTGGACAACACTCAGTTACTTTATATATGTTTCTTAAAATAATAATAATTATTATTATTACCACTTAATGTGTTATCAAGCATGAGATGCACTACTGGCTTGCTCACAGCATTGGAGAGGGAGAGTAATAGTTCGGCAAATACCCGCACGGATTCTAAGATGCATGCCACTTTCAGAAATATTTTTAAAGAAAATGTACATCCTCAAACAGAGGAAAACCTTAGGGTTCTATGCTCTGCTTGTAAGAAGACTATTCTGAATTTCACTTGGGCTAACATTTGTAAGAACAGTGTCTTAAAAAATGCTTTTCTTTTTTCTTTCTTCCTTCCTCCATTTTTATTCTCTTCTGGGAGGACATAGACTAGGAGCTTAAAGGCCCTATTCAAACCTCAAAAGGTGACCTTGATCTTGGGCCTCCCCAGGTTTCCATGGAAAGGAAGAGTCAGACTGGACTCTCCATGGGCAGGGGCAACTGCAGGCCACAAAGGGGACTGGCCCGATGGTGCCGAGCTCCTGTTCCCAACAACACTCTGTTCCCAACAATACTCTTTCCTCTTGGGTCCAGGTGTTGCAGCTCTGGTCTTGCTGGCAGCCAGGACACCGGCGGGGGGCTCTGCATCGCTGCCTGAGAAGAGCCCCCAGACAAGATGGGCCATATGACCCGTCTCCAATTATGTGTGCATTAGGGGCACTGCTCTACTGCCTACCATGTGTATCTTACCTTCTTAAACCCTAAGAGTTTCTCCTGCCTGCTTTCTGATTTCCTCAGCACCCTAGAAGGTCTTTGTCAGGTATCCCTTTGCCCTGCTGGAATTGTGGAGAATACACACACACACACACACACACACACACACACACACAGTGCTTATTCTGTGTCAGGCATTAAGTATCTCAAAGATAGTGACTCCTTTACTCCTCATAAAAAACTACGCAGTAGGAACTATAATTATCCCATATTTATGGTAAAATAAAGGCATAAAGAGGTTAAGAAGTGCCAAGGTCACAAGCTTGTAAGAGGAAGTGTCAGAATTTGAACCAGGTCTTCAGGTTCCAGAAGCCCCCGCTTTTAAACACCACATTATCCTATTAAAAATACATGAATACCCTTCACTCTGTAACCCCATTCTAAGAGGCCGTGGTGATTACTTTCCCCCCTTCTGGCCCTTCCCAATCCCAGCTGAGAATCACTGTCTCATCACAGAGGTCTTATAGCAAAAGCCCATACACAAAGAAGATACATATTTACATAAAACATATTAAAAAGGATTAGGAAGAATACATATTTGAATATATGATTGAGAGCAAGGGAAGAAGTGTGTAAAGGGGAAGTGGGGAGACAGAAGGCATGTGCGGGGGTTACAATTACCGGTGGGCCACTGGCGTGCCGTGAGCAAGCCCAGGTCCCCTGAGCACCCCGTCAAGTGCAGGACCGTCCCACATACCAAAGGCCAACCACGCCCCGCGGGGAAACACTGCTTGTGATCTGAGGATAGAAATGAACCAGAGAAGGAACCAGAGACCTTCTCTTAGCTCCCAGAAAGAAAGCTCTACTGTCCCCAGCTGGCAGGGGCGGGCAGAGATCATCTTTCGGGTAGGGTCGGAAGGAGGACGTTCCCCCAAGCATGTCCTTCAGCTCGCGCCGGCTGGTCTGCCGCGGAATCCACGAGCGGCCCTGGGGTTGATAGAAGGTTCTCGCTATAACCAGCTGTGGTCAGGTTAGATGAAGCTTTCAAAAGAATGATGTTCGTAAAGTTGTGTTAATAACCATGTTCCGTCCCCGAGGGGGCGTGGGATTATTCCGAGGGTTTATGCTGTAGTGTGTGAAGTGCGGTGCTGAGGGTGGACGGGACGTGCAGCAGAACCGTGCAACGCGGTCAGCTGCGCCCTGTGATTCAAAAGGCCCCTCCTAAAACAACAAACAAACAAACAAGTAAGGCGCTTCCTTTTGCGACCTTCCACCCAGCGACCCGACCTTGCAGGACTCTGAATAGGTCAAGAGGAGGGCAAAGATTCCTGTAGGAAGATGTTCGCCGTGGCATTATTTACAAAAGCAAAGACACAGGCAGCCTCAAAAGATTCAGCAATGGGAGACATGGGAACCAAACCAGTCCAACTATGAAACAGAGTTGCTTGCAACCAATTAAAAAAAAAAAATCCCTAACGAAGAGTTTTCATTAACGTAGTGAAATGCTTTTGTATAATGTTAAGTAAAAAACAGAGGATGCTAAATTATGTCATCTGAAATTTGACCCAGAAATTCCCCTTTTGGAATCTAACCTACAAGTTTAAAACCAGCAGTGTGCAGGATAATAACTGCGTAAGAATGTTTATGGCTGTAGTATTTGCAATGGCAAAATAACAACAGGAACAATAACAAAACTAAAAAGAAGTGGACCGCTTTAGAAGACAGTATGGAGGGTCCTCAAAGAGTTAAAAATAGAACTACCCTACAATCCAGCAAGTGCGCTGCTTGGTATTTACTCAAAGGATACACAATCCGAAGAGACACGTGGACCCCGGTGTGCCCAGCAGCATTGTCAACAATGGCCGAACTCTGGAAAGATCCCGAATGTCCATCGACGAATGAACAGATAAAGATGCGCTGTGTGTATATAATACGACGGAAATTACTCAGCCATTAAAAGAAGGAAATCTTGTCATTTGCCACAGCATGGATGGGGCTAGAGCATTATGCTAAGTCAGTCCGAGAAAGACAAATACCATGATTTCTCTCGTACTGGGAGTTTAAGAAACAAAACAGATGAATATGGGGGGAATGGCAAACCATAAAGCCGACTCTTAACTGTAGAGAACGAACTGAGGGTCGCTGTTGGGAAGGTAGGTGGGGGATGGGTTCAATGGGGCGTGGGGATCACTAAATCCTACATATGAACCAAAACCAAAAACAGAAACCCAAAAACCAAAACCAAAGAACTGGAGTATCCATCAATACTGAATGCTTGATTAAATCAGGGCTATTCCACAAAGTTGTATGGAATCATTTCTACAAAGGTATTTTTTTTATATATATGTGTGTGTTCCAAAAGTACTGTTAACCAAACAAAGCATGTTTCTAAATAATGGGTAAAATATTATGATATTAAAACAGATGCCGCCCCTACAGATGCACGCACACCCTGCGTGCTTGCATGGGCACAAAAGCTCCACCATAAGCATTTAGCCAAAGGGACAGCACGGAGTGTAGGTTATTAGCTAGAGAGAAACCTTCTTCTGTGTACCAGTGATTATGACGTAGTGTTGGAACTAGGAGTGGCAGCTATTTTATTAAGGTTTTTTGTCTTTCTAACTTTTCCATCTCGGGTATCTGCACTGCTCTTCTAATCAGAAAAAACAAGTGGATGATGCATGGATACACAAAGACAGAAGGAGACAGATGTTGGGAAGGAGGCGGAGGAGGGAGAGAGGGAGGTAGGGGAGGAGAGAGAGGGAGGGAGAAAGCAAGGAAGGGAAGTTAGCAGCTGCATGAATGGGCAGCTTCCCATTTTTGCTTCTGATTTCTGCTTCCAGGAAAGCAGGGGCTCTAAGTGCCTGTTTACCTGAGGCCTATCTGCTACCCCATGTTCAAGGGCCGCCACGGACGCTGCCACAGACGCACAGCTGACCCTGATTACAGAGCCAGCGACATCTGCACAGCACGGGCTTACGTCAATTCTATAATGGGTGAAACCCTCTGGAATTAATATCGGATGAAGAAATAAACCTGTTAACAGGACAGATTTATAGTATTCAAATTACTATTGATCCATTCAGTACACAACTAATAAAAACCTTCCTTGCGTGACCTTCCACCTTGTGCACGCTTAAGCAAATTATCTCTAATAAACAAGTATTATGAGGACCCAAGGAAAATGTCAACCAATAAATTACTGAACTCTCTCTCTATAGATCTCTCTCTCTCTGGATGGAAGTGGAAGGTAAGCACTGGTATCTGTCTTTATGTACCTTGTAATCAAACCTTGGGGTCCCCCTAAATCTTCCAACACAGCAGAAATTCTTCCTTCCTGTAACAACAGCACAAGAGCATCTTGTCTCTCAACAAGCAACTCATTGAAAACCACAAGACAATAACTTAATAACCTAACATTACTCCTAAGGAGTAATGGGAAAAAAACAACCTTGGTCTAGAAATCGAGAAATAAGGATTCGTGTCTTGGATCTGTACCTTCTTTGCCAACATGACCCTGGGTAAGTCGCTTAACCTCTATTTGCAATTCTAACCCCAATTAAAATAAAGTAAATAGGATACTTAGCCTCATTTGGTTACGCCCTATGATATTTCCTGAAATGTTTTAAAATAACTTGCTTAGACCCTCTGCTCCCAAGATTGCGATCT
The DNA here is from genome assembly GCF_964662115.1 of Mustela nivalis. NCBI lineage: Eukaryota > Metazoa > Chordata > Mammalia > Carnivora > Mustelidae > Mustela > Mustela nivalis. The sequence goes on from NC_139037.1 coordinate 8,440,703, forward strand.
CCCAGCCTCTCCCCATTTGAGCATCTCCTGGATTCACCGAGCCTAGCCGTACCCAGCTCCCCCACACGCTAGGACTTAGTCATCCATCTAACAATGGCTCAGCTACATCGGAAGGGTGTCCCACGTCTTCATTGAAGGAAACAGAAAGAGGCTCTTCCATCTTATTTTGTAAGGTCGCCCTGAGTGTCATCTTTATTCCAGCTAGACTGAAGTAAAAAGGCCCAGCAAAGAGGTCTGCGCGTGTGGAGGTTTCCCACTGGTCCAGACTGGAGCCGCGGGATATCACTTTGCATGAATTGCATAAATTAGGGTTCAGTCCCTTGGCCAGGGACGAACTGCCAGGGAGGATGGGAATGACAGCTGAGGTACACATCCAGGGATGCGTGGTAAATCGTCACGTTTATCCGTCACACTCAGCATTAGTAAAAATAGAAATACGGGGACATGCCGTGATGGGCCCATATAGTCATTCATCACCCTAGTCCGAGCCATTGGGTCATTGCTTACCTGGACTCTGGACACATTATCTTTCATCTCTGAGCTTAATTCTGCACTCTCAGAATACAGGACTCTTACGACGTTCCTCAGTGTTTTTGTGAGGCTGAAATGAGATTATAACTTTCCAGGATTCCCACACGTGTCCTCAGCTGTCACAACACACTCGCGCCCTTCCCTGTGGCCACCAGACTCACAGAACACTGGCGAGGCAGTGGCAGATTTAGGGCAGTGAACTGGTTCTTCTCGCCACTGTGCTTGCCTCCCAGGAATACGATAGATGCCCATTTTCCAAGAAGGTCCTGCACGATTAATGGGATCCGTAATCCTCAAGTTGCTAAGTGGCTCTGTGTCGCATCACAGAATTATTTTTGAAGCGAAGCACTTAAAGATACATTAAGTACAAATTTCGAGTTTCTACTGCTTGGACACAAAGAAAGGAAAGAGAAAAAAAAAATAATAAAGTTGGAGACGAAGTCAGCAGACCGAATTTTCTGGGTACTAACATCCTACCATCGGAGCAGAGCATTAGCGATGTAAGCACCCTATCTAGCCTTAGAGTTACTTTAAAGTGGACTAGGAAGTTTTGGAGAATGGCATCCGAAAGGTTTTAATATCTAAAACAGGGCCTGGCAAACTAAAGCCGGTGGCCAAATCCGGCCCACTGCTTGTTTCTGCAAATAAGGTTTTATCGGAAAGCAGCCACACTCGTTCGTTTACATGCTGTCTAGGAGTCTTCTGGTGCACGCGCATGCTCAACAACAGAACTGAGTATTTGTGACACAGACTGACCTGCAAAACCTGAAACATGCAGTGTCTGTCCCTTTATGGAAGGTTTGCCAATCCCTGCTCTAAAATAAAGATAACGGCTGAGACTGCTCCCGAGGACTCAGGGTTAAGTGACTCTGACAAACCCTGGTCCAGATGAAGTGGGTCTTCAGCTGGTTCTAGCCCCTCTTCTCCCACTCCATCATCCACTTTCAAATAAAAGAGCTCGTGAATTGATTAGAGGCGATAGCGTTATTGGAAGCTGGAAGGAGAGGAATTTAAGGGAGCTGTAATGACACCATAAAAGCTTTGTTGAGTTGCTTTTATGAGCCCGAAGCCGCTTAGAGGAGCCTGACCCTAAGAGGTTAGCGGAAGTGTGTAAAAGGCTTGCCTTTGGGATAAATGCATATCAAAACCCAACCAGGGAGGGAGAGTGGAAAAAAAAAAGGAAATAAATGACAAGTACAGTACTTTAACAGGGAAAATTTCCTCCGAAAGGAAGCAAGCACTGAGGCCAGGCAGGAATAAATGGTGTAGAAATGACAGTCGCTCCTCCGTCGGGCCACAGCTGCACTCGGGGCTGATAAGATCCAGCATGTGTCAGTTGCCACGTCTCTCTTTTCACACTTCAATGTGAACTTTACAGCAAAAGGGGGACAGGAGGCAGTGAAGGGGAAAACAGTGGCTCCGAAGGACTTGTGCACGGAGTGTGAAGCCATTTCAATTTTATATTCGAAAGGACTCTGTAGGTGATCCCATGAATGCAATTATGCCCACCTAATAAAAGCAACATATGCTAAGACAATTAAAAGATTTTATTATACATCTATTCATTGTATTCCGTTTTCGGCAGAAGGAGCAGAGACCGATGAGAGGGAAAGGATGCATTTAGCAGGAAGGGGAGCCAAAGTCGGCCTGGAGAATACCAGTGGGGAAATGAGTGGGCTGTGATGTGTTTTTAACATAAAGATGAATTATTAGATTACTCTTTACCAGGGGTCTTTGCGCCTTACAGAATGCCGGCACTCTGCTTTTGCGCCTCTGTGTTATGAGAAAATGTATCTGAAGACATCACTCTGCCTTTTTCAGCCCTTGGTGTTTTGGTATTCAACCATAAAATGAAAGCCCCTGAACAATGCCAGAAAGAAAAAGAGCATGTCACTCGATTCGAACTTTGATGACACAACGGCAAATGGAAATCAAGGGAACGTCCTCTTATCTCTTCATTGCACATATATTTATTAGGGACCTCAGTTTATACCGGAGACTGGAGATCTAAGTGGGAGAAAACAGTCCTTTCCGTGCTCGACAGAAGCTCCCAGAGACAGCCTGCCAGCCTCCCACCCAACATCTACTCGCATTTTGTCCTGGGCAAAGAGCTAGACCACATTTGCCAGCCTTCCCCGCAAGAGAGCCACATGGCTAGCTCTTTTCCCTGGGGTGTGGCTGGGGCTGGTAAGGGACGGCCGCCCGCTGGTTACAGACAGACATTGGGAGGATGCAGGAGGAAGATAGCAGGAGCCTGGGTCCCCGCGTCACTTCATGGAACAGAAGTGTCCCTGGCCAGGCGTACCCACTTAGGCTGTTTTGTGATTATGCCTTTGGGGAGCTCTTTGTTTTGCAGCCTATTCTATACAATCAATAAGCTCACAAGTGTGCAAACAGTTCACGTAGGGGCACTGCAGCGGAAACCGAGAGGAAGAAAGCAGGGGGAATGTGACAGGCGAGGTGGAGGCAGGAGGGGCACTCAGGTCATGATGGCGGTTTAACCAAAAGCTCAGAGGTGTGAAGGGATGTGGCCTGTTCACGGGGGAGTGGGGAGCAGGAAGTGTGGGAGGAAGAGGTGAGTCTAAGGGCTCAGTGGGACCCAAGAGTGTAGAGTTCACAGGGAAATGAGGGAATCGCAAGGTTAACTCCGTGAAATGCTGGGGGCCGGATGCTGGGCAGGCATGCACGTTGCCTCTACTGCTAACCATCTTTGATCAAAATCAAGGCACGTCTTCACAAGGCAGGGACACCGTTGGGTTGGATACAGCCTATGAAAGGCCACGAGACCTAGAAACTAGGATTTCCACTCCCTGAGGTGCTTTTGAGAACGAAGAGCTAATCCAAGCCAAGTGCACGATCTCCCCGAGCATGTCCGCCCAGCGAGTAGCGGACGTCGGCTGTCACGTGATTCAGGTGAGGGGGACCAACATGACCAGAACCACAGCTTTGTGGCTGACCTGGTGGCCACGCGTACCCACTGATGAAGCCCACCTGAGAAAGCGGAAGACCCACACGCAGAATTTGAGGACACCACACGGCAGTGAAAGTGTCTGTCTTCAGGCCTCAGAGGGATGAGGTTTTGATACACTCCACAAAGGGCGACTTCAAACTTACTCGTAATGCCTAATCACTTAGAAGCGATCCAGCAATTTCCAAATGTCCTCCCTTCATTCAGGTGATGAGGACGAGGCAGATCAAAAATCAGAATTGACCGATCTTTATCGGTTTTTATTGGGCTCCATACAGATTGCGCTGAACTCTGCGAAGTCGATGTGTTGGCATCAGCTGGGATTGGGGGCACGTGGGGCACAGGGTAGAATTTGGTAAGAAACAGTTTGCCGACTGAGAAAAAGCACGCACGGTGATGGGAGACAGATCCCGGCAAGAATAACAATACCTCAGGATTACCACTAAAACTAAAGGGGAGAAATGGTGCAAAATGAGAAGCATTAAGGCAAAATGGCATCTAGTAAAAGCTCAGTAAGTAAAGTCAACTTTACCCATCCGCCTCCTTTCATTCTTCTTCTAAGCGATTTAGCATGAATTTTTCTGTGAATGTGAGCAAATGTATTACTTATTAACTTCCGAAATGAATCACAAGTCGTTTTTGTTAATTTTCTCAGAGAGCACACCCATGTTTCACTCCACCTTGGTCCTTGGGCCGAGAGTAGAAATTCGCCAGACATCAGTACACTCGTATTCTTGAAGGATTTGTCATGCCAGTCTGGCCCAGGCATTAATTACTGTATTTGGGAGGAAAAGACAATTTTTCAATAACTGCCTGACAGTTAAGGCAACGCAGAAAAGTGCATAGCATTGACAACCCAGAGGCATTTTATCCTGATGTTCAGAGCTAAGCTGAGTAACGCGTGCTTTATCTAGGGACCGCAATACCTGTATCGGCGTCACTATTAACCTGCCCCTCAGAACCCTTCACTCGACAAAGCCATGGGGACCGGGACTTCACAAGACCAAGTTCAAATAAATAGCCTGGCTGTATGTGAGGCCTCCTTATAATTGCATATCTTGAAAATACCATATAGCCAACCAGTTTACAAGTTGTCACAAGATTTTTACTGGTGACACATTTTAAATTAGACTTTTTCAAATTATAAAGGCAATGCAATACATTTGCCACGCTGAAAAGTGAAAAATGTAGCCAGATATGTAATACATCTCTACTACCTCTGCCTCTATTCATCTGTCTTTTAATACAGCTTTAGTCAGAGAATATATTCCATTTTGAACCCTACGTTAGCCATTAAGACTTGTATCACGAGTATTTTTTCCAATTCTCATTTTATTTTAGTGGCTGCCTAATTAAGTGGATCTACCGTGATTTATGGAATCATTCTACTGCTGTTGAACCCTCAAGTTGATTCTCAAGTTTTACTGTGTGGCTTTTTTTTTTTTTTTTTTTGGTCAATTTTGAAACAGGGGAATTTTATTTGATAGGAAATAATTTCTTCAATGGTTTTCACGACTGGGGAGTGCGAGCTGCAGTCTCTTTGTGTGTCTTTGAAGACTGACTAAGACAAGCTGAAGATGAGGTTCTGCGGTGAATAGTTCAACTATTTGCTTGGAACTGCACGGAGCTTCTGACTTCAATCTCTGCCTGTTAACTCGTTTGGGTCGTGCACCAGGACAGGTGAAAGAGACCAAGTGGGCCATCTTAATAATCAAATATTTGAACCACCGGGTTATTCAGTTGTGCCCCCAAACACACCAGGTGTTTTTGTGCATCTAAGATGGTGCATGGAGAGTTCTGTCCATCTGGAATGTGTTGTTCCCACGCCTCTCAGAAGTCCAGGAGGGCGGCAGATGGACCCAGACCGATCGGGTTCATTCTCCAGGGACGAACGTGCCCATGGACATGGGCCTGGAGACATGGGCACACGTGTTGCAAATGTGATTAATGTGCCTTTTGTGCTGAAAGAGATTTTTCTGGGGCGAATCCTGATGTCTTTAAAACAAAATGAGATGGATTCATCAGGGCAGTCAAGTCATAATTTTATACTTCCATAGCCTTTTCCCTTTCTCTCTCTCTCTCTTTCTCACACACACACACACGTCCACACATACACATGAAGTCAACCATCTCTCTCAGTCTGTCTTTGCCCAGAGAGATTGCCCAGTTCTTGGGTAAGGCAAAAAGCACACACCCAAAGAAGTTCCACAAATTCTATCATACAGCAGACATCCTGGACGTGATTCAGAGTCGCTCCATCCGAGCACACGTTTGTTGATGGCCGACTCTGGGCCAGGAACTGGAGGTACAAAGAACCCCACAAGGCCTCGAGGGAGCTCAGGCACAGGCTGAGGAGGGCCGTGTACCTTCGACTCTTTCTGAAGCCTGTGCTTTCTGCATTAGAGCAGCTACTTTAATGAATTAATTTAATTACACACCTACTATGTGCCAAATTCCAAGCCAGGCACTGCAGTGTACACGGTGCCTGCTACCCGCAGGCTCAATGTCAAGTGGAGAAATAGCAAAAATAAGGACATCATTAGGGCAAGCAGAGAAGCTCCTGTCGTCTACAAGTGACCACAAGGAGCCCCCGTGCATGCAGCTCCTGGCCTCTGTCTGCTACCTGGTGACAGATCACAGTCACGTGCTAACGCAGGGGAGAATCATGCCCTTGCCCATCCTCCACAGGGCTCTGCAGAAGCTCAGTGCTCCTAAGAGCCAGGATGACCCGCCTGACTTGTGGCAAACTGCCAACTGCATTTGAAACCCAAGCCTATGTGTATATAAAAATTCAGGAAGCCATCTTAAAAGGATGCGCTAATTAGCTTCCTGGGATTTCAGATTTTAAAAGCTTTTGTGATCGAATTTGTTTCGGTAATTTTTTTTAAAGGATTCCAAAGATTGGTTCTGCTGTCAAGACATCAGAAAACAAAAAAATGAGATAACAAACTTATTGGTTTCCACAGTGGAGTGCTTTCACTGTGAAAGGGGGGAAAACATCCGCCGATTGGTTGATAAAAAGCCATACGGCTTTAAAAGGCTGTGATGCATAGTGATAAACCCGGCTCCCTTGGGTGGCTTGATCCGACATTGAGTTGCTCTCGAACAGCATCTGTGAACCCCCTGCAGAATCAGCACCCACTGTCAAGAGACCTGGGGGGGTACCGTTTCACTTCAATAAAGGGTTTAGGGAAGACACAAGCGAAAACAAACAAACAAATAAAACAAATCCCCCCTCAAAAATGAGCTTTAAAATTCTGAGTAGGAAAAGGATGCGAAGCGTCCCCAAAGCATGCTTCTTCTGTGCTGCCTCCCTTCTTTACATTAGGAATTAAAAAAAGAGCTAATAATGAAGAGGATGCACACAATAATTACATTTGTTCAGTATGGGGGAAAAGTAGTAACGGGGGTGCAACACTGTCGTGAAAGTCTATAATCATATTACTAGAGGCGTCCTATAACTGAAAGCCATTACTGAACTATCTCCTCATTGAGTTAATCCCTCCCTCTGGGCAGCCCATGAGCCTTGTGTGCGTTTTCCCAGGGGTGCACACACCCCATGCTGTCATCATCTGTGAGTCTCCCTGTCTCCAGGCTAGTCCGGGACCTCTCGAAGGCAGCGGCTGCACGGAATCCCTCCATCTCACCCGCTGCCTGCCTCGCACCAGGTCCGCAAGCAACCATGGTGCTGTTTTCCACTTCCTCCTCAAGTTCGCTTCTCCAGGTAGACGCATCCTTTCGTCTCTTCCTGGAAACATTTCCCAACATTTCACATTCTTCTTCAACTGGGGAGTGTGCGTGGGGGAATATTTAGATAAGTCTGTGCATTTGCAACGTGCAGGCAAGGCGCTAATAATCGTCAACCTGCAGGAATCTGCAGAGACTTGGCCAACAACGTCAATAAAGAATCACGAGCTGTCACCCCCAAACCTGAAAAGGCCTCATCTCCTGCTTACATTTCTTTAAATTAAAAAAAAAAGAAAGAAAGAAAAGAAAAGGATGACCTTGCAAATTACAGCCCTATAAATTTCACTTCTAAATTTGGAAAGATACTGAAAGAGGAAAAAAAAATCATGAAATGAGCTTGCAAAATCTTAAACGGGGCATTTACTGTAAAAGAAGAAGTAACTCCTGACTAATAGTGAGTTCTGGTTTTGTTTTTCCTTTTCTGAGTAAAAATTTTTATCTTTATAAGATAAAGTAAAATGGAATCATGCAGTCACTGGCTTCTAGGGAAGTAATCCATAGTCACGTTTATTTTCTCAATCAGACATTACTTAGTGTATGAATAAAACTTGTTGACTCATGAGACTGGTACAATTTTTAACCAAAGATAAAATTAAGTGGTCATATCAGTTTGGTTGTGAGACGCTCCTTACAAGAAAATCTATCACGAGGCAGACAAGTGAGTGCTTTTGGAGTCACACCTGGGTCAGATTCGAACTTTGCTACTTGCTAGCTGGGTGATCTTAGGCAAATCACTTAACCTCTCTGATACCCTATTTCCTGAACTATAGATTGAAGATATGACAACACCATCAGGATTGCAGTCAGTGTAAAATGAGATGATATTTGTAAAAAGAAACCTAGAACATTCAAGAGGAAACTGTTTCATCTGGGAAAATATGGAGAGGCTGGATTACTGCGGGATATTACAGCAGCTTCCCCCGAGATGGTGGAAAATACAAGAGATCCCAGTTTGTCTGAGCTGGTTTGCGCTCACATAAAATTTCCTTTTAGGAGAGGTAGTGAGGATGTCCTTAAGATTGCAGTGCCCAGCAAGAGGTCACCTCATGCTGGTCAACAGAGCCAGATTGGCCGAACTACTTAAGATGGTTGCCACGAGAAGGCCTTTCTCCCCCATTTTTATTTCTGCGGGGAAAAAATTTCTGGGAGAAATTTTTATTTCTCCCCCGTATTATTTCTCTACCTGATCTGCTCTACGAATTTCCCTAACAGACAGCAACTTTACCAAAACCCCTCTGGCTGTGTACACTCAAGAAAGAGGTTCCAGGAAGAGAAGGGATGGTCCCCAGGGTCACCAGGGGAGTTCCTGGCAAGGTTGGGCTGCAGACCAGGCCTCTGACTCTTCATCTGGGTCCTTCCAGCTACCCTGTCCACCACCTGCTGAGCAGATCTGCCCCAGCTGCACCGTGTATTGGACACCCTGCTTTCTAGTTGTTGGCTAGGACTTGTGCAATCGTTTCTGGCTACTTGTGGGAGGCAGGAAGGGCAACCTCGAAATGGCTCTACCCCCATGCTGGATTCTGGGCTGCAGGGACACCTCTGGCTTCAAAAGGACAGCCAGGAGGCTTTAAAGCAGATCCCAAGGAGGCTTGGAAGCCCCGTTTTCGTGAAGTCCAAGAATGGTGCTGAGATACCCCCGGCAGCCCGGGGCAGCTCGGCTTCTCGGCATCCCTCCAGCAGGCACATAGAGAAGTGAGATGGAGCCATGCACGTCACTGCGGTTTCTGGCCTTTCTGGCCTTGGTCTTATGACCTAAGACTTTTTATGCTCTCTGGCACTTACCAGCTCTCAGACATGGAACACGGTGAAACCGAGCTGCCGTCTAGAGTCGGGGAGACTGACAGCCAGAAGCTCCTGCCTCCAGAGGGGAGCCTTCCGACCCCTGACTCGCCTCCTCCGACTCGTGGCTTTTCCGCGCTCCCCGGGTTGTGAGATGAGGATCAGGCAGGATTATGTTTGTGAAACGGTGAGCACGCGCTGTGCCCACGTTAATTTACGAATGCTCCATTCTCCACAACTTTCTGGAGGGCCTAAAATATTTCCAAAAAAATCTCTGGGCTCCAATTTTTGTTTTTTTTTTTTGTTTTTGTTTTTGTTTTTTAAACTGTAGGCCAGTTTTCAAAGTTAAACGATTCATATCACAAAAAAACTTTTAACTTTCTCAAGGTTTTTTTTCACATACGCTTTCTTTAGTTTTGTAAAAGGTGAAGGGAGTCGAGCCGGGGTAGCTGGGGGTGCTGTGGAGAGGCCGTGGTGGTCTCCGCTTGGTCTGAATGAGCTCGATGAGGGGACTTCTCCGGGACTCAGTTTCCCACCCCCTCCCCAGCCCCCAGCCCGTGTGTCGGCTGTGACTGGACTGAACCCCCTCACTGAGGGGCGTGGCCGAGGGAGACAGGGGTGACCCGGAGAGGGCAGCGCCTGGAGGCTCTGGGCAGCACTGCTGGGCGAAGGATTCTGACTCCCGGGCCTCCCTGCGGTTTTCTGGGCCACCCCTCCTCCACTCTTGGGTAATCTGGAGCCTGCGAAGGGTGGAAGGAAGGGAGGAAGACCAAAATAACAGGGACCGGATGCCTCCTGGCTATTTTGGTGGCACAAACTGCAAGCCCAGTGGGTCCCTGGGGGTTGATTATAAAGTCACCTGGGAAGATGCCTTCGCTCTTTCTGCAGACCAGACTTAATGAAAAGTCTGGGGCCTCTGTAGACAGAGAAGCATTAAGAGCAGAGATTACATGAAAAAAAAAAAAAGGGGGGGGCAGCCTCCGGGGAAAACAGCTCGGTGGTTCCTCCGAAAGTTAAACTTAGAGAGGCCATTGGGCCCAGTGATGCCCCTCCTAGTTATCCCCAGGAGAAAGGAAAACACACATCCACCCAGAAACTTGAACCCAAGTTCATGGCAGCACTCTTCACCACAGCCCAGAGCTGGAGCCGGCCCATCCGCGGAGGAAAGCAGAAATACAATGTGGCATATCCCTACAAAGGAGTATTATCCAGTCATTAAAACAGAGACGCATCGACCTTCACCACAGCGCAGATGAACTTGAGAGCACTATGCGAAGTCAGAGAAGTCAGACACAAAAGGTCACAAATCACAGGACTGTTTTTATATGAAATGTCCAGAATAGGCAGGTCCACACAAAGTAAAAGCAGATTAGTGGGGCCGCGAAGAATGAGGAGTGATTACTTAATGGCTGTGGGGTGTTTTTCTGCGAGGAGGAGAAAGTTTGAAAGCTACGGAGAGGTGGTAGTTTACAGCATTGTAAACGGACTAAATGCCACTGAGTTGTGTATTTTATGTGTATATTTTTTGTGGAGATAAGAGTTGTATTTTTTAAATGGGGGACTGTATCTTATGGGAATTTCACCTCAATTTAAAAAATATTTCTGGGGAGGGGATGGGGAAGAGCAGGGATTTTAAATTCGCTGTGGCCTGAATTGGAATCCTGCTTCGGTCTCATTGAACTTGTGTGACCTTGGGCAAGTAACTTGGGCACTCTGGCCTTCAGCTCTACAGCCTTTAGGGTGGTGAGAAGGACGATCCCAGAATCCGTGAGGAATCCAGGAGACTCTGGAGGCAAAGCACCCAGCCAGGCCCCGGGCGGGGTAGGCCCACGAGGATGTCAGCTGCCTCCCTCCAGTGCCATTGCCGCACGACCCACCTTCCTGAAAGGTGAGGGCCCAGCCACACGCCCAGGTGCTGGGAATAACCGGAAAACCACATGCCCACCCGCCGCTCGCAAATGGAATTGAGCAGTTTGTCCAATTTGCTTCAGAGCTTTCTTCCCTTTTTTGTCTGTTTGTTTGAATAATGGACTGAAACATTTCAGATGAAGCTGAAATGTATGTTGACTCCTCTGCCCTCAGCCCCACGTCTCTTTTGAGCAAATAAGCAAGTCTGTTAAAGCGTAAGTTTGTGGGGAAAGGATTTACTCATTCAGCTGGTCTGCAGTCAGGGTCTACTAGGAGCAACATAGGTACCACCGGAGGGACACAACGGGTTACCAGCTCTGATGTCATTGGTATTTGGAGCATGCGCAGAGGGGGCCGTCCAGAGGTGCTGCGAGAAGGTACGCGCGCCCTGGTTAGCTCCCTGTGTTAGAGAAAGTCAGTGGTTTGCTTCCAAACTTGGATTGCAGTTAACCGGCACGACTCAGAAAACAAGTCCCTCCCGACGTCCTCAAGGCACTAAGCTACCCAGCAATTGTGCGGTTAGGAAATTTTCAGAATATGGGCTATTGCCCAGATGGTGCGATTTTGGACTCTCATAGATCTGCCACGGGAATCAAATGAGAAAAACGTGAAAAACCATTGGGGGCGGGGGGGGGGGAACCCGCTCAACAATGTTGCTCAGGGGCTCTCAAACAAAGGAGGGCTCTATGCGGGGGGGGGGGGGGGGGGGGGCGTGGAGAGGCAAAAGGGGACCGTGTCTGCAAACGAGTAGGGATTGAGAATGCCGCCTTCCAGGGGCGTCCTACCGTTCCAGCTTCCCAAGTCTCGGAAACCCGAGCCTGAAAGAGCCCGGGGGGAAACGGCCGGCGCGCGGAGTTGGGAGAGGTGTGAGGAAGGAGAGGAAGACACTCGGTGCTTTGCTTCCAGAAGTGACTAGAGTGAATCTCTTGGTAATGTCATGTTTCCCTAAAAATAAGATGATTTGTTTGCACTGTTAAAAAAAAACAAAACAAAACAAAAAAAGTCGCGCATGGGCTGTAAGGCAGCACATTAGGCCGGGAGGTAAAGCTAGTTTGAGCTGCTGGTGATACAGTCTTTTCATAGGCGATCACTGTACCTGAAATGTAGGTAGTTATAAAAATGGCATTAATTTGCTTAGACCGAGAGATTTTCACAGGAGAGCAACTAGCAGAAAACATTATGAAAATGTCCGAGAGGACTGGTAATTGAGTTGATTAGTATGACCTTGGTTATGAAGGTAATAGAAGAGAGACCGGTGCTTAGACTGAGTTATAACCCTGTTCCCGGCTCGGCGACGGAGTGAGGGATGTAATTTGTTCAGGCTGACTCGGGGTAGCCAAGCCTGCCTCGGACAAAGTAATCCACTGACTAGCCGAGCTTGGCCCGCGCTCTTACCCTGACAGAGTAAACAGGACAGGGTCAAATAAGAAATGATGGACTGGGCTCGTGTGCCGGCGCCCTGTGCAGACGCGAGAGGGGCAGAACCTTCCGGACCGTGGGGCCCCGAGAAGCATTAATTCACCGCCTCTGAAGTACCGAAGAGGGAAAATAATACAACGGCTCCCTAGCGGAAACGAAACAAAGCAAAACACCAACATAAACAAAGAATAAACATCCCGAGAAGGTCTGTGCTGAATCCGTGCTGGCTCTGTTTTTCGTATTTTTTATAGGCATTTATGAAGCAATGTGCCGCTGGCCGCGGTGGGAAATTTAACTGCATTAATCATAAGAAAGGATCTTGTGTTTGGCTCCAAAGCTCACGTTCCTTCCACTGCACCTGCTTAAAATAGGCAAATTTCTCTTAATCACAGACACACACACGCACGAGGTTGACCACACGAAGAAATATTCAATGGCTGTTTACAGGGTTGGTCAGTGGGTAACCCAAAGCCTTTACAATGAGTATCTGAGGTCACCAGCATTGTAACTGCTGGTACAAAAGTTCACGTCCTGGGAGTTCCATCCGCTTCCAGAGCTGTGATGACCTTCTCCATCAAGCGCACTGCAGAAGCGACGGAGTCCTGAGCCTGGGCACGGCGGATAGATCCGTCAGCCATGGCTCTGGAGCCCACAGAGACCCTCATGTAGGGGTTAAAAGTCTGTACACGGGGTTCTTGAACATTTCACATGTATTGTTCATAACGCACGCATATCGGATCCGAACTGGAGGGTTACGCCAGGGGAATAACACCAGGACATCCTCATGCACACTTGGTTCCCTCTCTGGGTGTGTGTGTGTGTGTGTGTGTGTGTGTGCACGTGTATATTTGTATGTTTAACCAGCCTCTGATTTCAGGGCAGGGGCTCCACAAATGACAAAGGGCCCAGAATCCCTTGTCTCCTTGCCTCTGTCACCATGCTTGCTGACCCTCTCGTGAAAAGGATCTGACCACCACATGCGAGTGGAATAAATTATCGCTGACATTCCAATATTTAATTATGCAGCTGTCAGAGCGGCCCTTTTGAAATTCATTTTAATAAAGTGGGAACTTTCCCTTTCAAGGTTAGAGTGAGGGGAGTCACCTTTGGTGTCAGCCGGAGGTCTGCACCATGAGCTCTGCATTCTTGTTCCGGACGCCTGTCACTTGGCCTGATAGAAGGGCCTGATAACAGCTCGGATGCCTGGTGGCCTCCCCCCGTCCCTGCCTGAATGAACATCCTTCATTTAAACCCACAATAATGAGGACCTCAAAGTCAGAGAGGCGGGCACAAGGGCAGCCTGTAGGGGGAAAAATGGCTTCTTACGATAAGATTCAGTCCATGTGGAAGCCGTAGTCTAAAAGCCATCGCGGACGCCTCCCGTTTTTACTGGTTAATGGGAAATATTTAAGCCGGTGGAAGGGAAGGAAAAACAAAAGCAACCGTGGGGCGGGGGAGGTCGGGGCGCCCAGACACAGCACTCCTGGGTCTCCGGGCCTCCCGAACTCGTGACAGAGACATAAAAGCACTGGTTTGTATTTTGCTATAAAACGACGATGACGACGACCACAAAAAGGTATCACACTCTTTTGTGTAGTTTGCTTTCTGGGCCGGAAAGTTGCACCGAGGAACAGCTTTTACATGGCACACTCGATGTGTGACTGCGATCACGCCTGCCTACAGTCTGTGTTTAGCTGACACTCCTCCGTGTTTCTAAGAAAACCCTGCCTGCAGCCGCCCGGGGAGAGGGAATCCCGGCTGGGCTACGGAAAGCAGAGGCAGCTTCGCATACGGCCGCCGAGCGGTGCCTCGCTCCTCTCTCTCCGCGGTTGCTCACTCCACAGTCTCCCCTCCCCTCATTTTTATTTTCCTCCCTGTCCCCCCTCTGCTCGCTTTCTTTTGCTCTTTAATAACGTGACTCGTATTTATTGATGAGTGACTCTGTGCTGGGCATTGTCCAAAGTTCTTTGTACGCTTCTCTTGTAGCGCTCAAAGCAGTTCTAGAAATTGGGTGCCTTCGTGACGGCTCCCACTTCACAAAGGAGGAAGCTGAGGCCCAGAGAGGCGGACGGTCTTACTCGGGAGCACGCCGTTAGTCTCGAGCACCAGCGACCCTGGCAGTTTACCCACGTGCCGAGATTCGACTCCTCTGCCCTGCTGGGTTTCCTCGTTTTCTCTCCCTCTGGCCTCTTTCTTACTGTTTCTCTCACGTTCCTCACTCCTCGGTCCTTCCCTTGTCCTGATCTCTGGCTCCTGGGTTTGTATGCACCACGTCTCTCAAGGCACAGACAGCAGCTCTGGCGGCTGTAGGCAGGGGCCCGCCTTGAGGAGTCGTGTGGTCACTCTTATTCAACGAACACTGGTTTGGGAAAGAGGCCTTGTCCTGTCTGTGCATCTGAATAAAGGGCCTGAAGAAATACTTGTGTGTGACCGTGGAGAGGGGCTCTCTTCAAACCATAAGGAATAACCCAATCTGTCCATAAGCGCTTGTTCTGGGCAAGAACATTCCCATCTCAGAGGCTGCGAAGATGGCTCATGAGATGCGGGAAGCGGAGGCAGAAAGCGACCTTCGTGCTTCTACTCTGCAGCTCTCTGGGGAGACCTGCTTCGCAGAAGGACAGGGAAGGAGCCCCACACTCAGCCAAGGCCTACGGCCACATCCCGTAGCACGGCCTCAAGGGCAGCTGATTTGTAAGCTGTCCTTTTTCTTAACTCTTGAGCTGTTTACTATGGGACCCCTGACTGCTGAGGACATAAGGCCCTGGCATGGCCTGGAGAAACTTTGAGGACTGACATGGAAGTCATAGCCCAAGGGACAAGTGTTCACTTCTCCCTAGGCCTGCTCTTCACTGTGTCCTACCCCATTCTAGGGTCAACCCACAGGGCATTCCTATTTCTCAAGGGCCAGTGATAACTGAGTCGTCCACATCCTTCCGTGTTTGCCATCAAGACAGCCTCTTAGGGCAACACCAATGGTACTGAGACAGCTTGAGAGTTAGCGTCCTATTTCCAGGATCCAGAAGAAGCCCCTCGGCCGGAAGGAGACCACCGCGGGATGGAGGGCAGGCGTGCACCTTGCGCACATTACTTTGATCTGCAGGACATTAACCCAAAACTCACGAGGCAGGAAATGGTACTTGCAGGAAGTTAACATCTCCTTGGAGCCCCCGTACCTGGCACATAGGGGGCCCTCCAAGGGGTTTATTAATGCCTAGATAAGTGAGTGATTTCTATCAGCATTTCAGTAACCCAAAGACAAGTACAAAAATAGCCCGCAGCCCATGAAAACAACGTGTAAAACCAGACACCTTTGCTATGGGGGGGACACTCAAGAGATCAGGGGATAATGTGAGGATAAGCCAGTGACCAAGAATCACTGTCCCCTGGAAAAAGACACCTACAGGAGACAGGCGTACTAGTGCCTGGCTACTGCCCACTTACCGAGATACTTTGTAGACATTTTGTAAGCTTTGGTTGGTCTTTCTGGATCCAGAGAGGGAAGACCAAGGATTAGAGTTTCCCACCTAGAGGGATACTTGCAAGAAAACCCAGGGAAGTGGTAGAAGGAGCATTTGTTACACTGAACAATCTAGATAGAACTTATTTTGCAACTTTTCTAATTCTGTTTCTCTCTCTCTGTTTAGCTGATGTTCGCTGGCTGTTGTACGTGCATGACTCCTGCTATGGGCTCCCCATTTTATCCTTACAATGGCCTTGGGCGGAAGGGAGGCACTATAATGAACTCTCTCTTAGAGATAAAGAAACTGAGTCTTAGCAAGATAAAAAACTAGTTCAAGGTCATTTAGCTGGTGCAGGGCACAGGGAGGATTGAAGTGAGCTTTGCTGAGCTCCAGCGGCGATGCTCTTAAACACTGTGCTGTGTTTTTATCAAAGATGCTGGTACTCCTCTTTCCTTTGTATTCTGGAAGCAAATCCAGGATTGCCTCTACCTAACTTAGCAAACCTGTTTAATGAGGTCTGTGTTCAATAATACACAGAAGTTTTTTTTTTTTTTTTTTTTGGAAGAGGCGGGGCGAGTGGTCCCCTCTCTCTGCAATGTTGACACAATCATAGTAATGGAAGTAGGAGTGGCGGCAGCAGTGTAAACAGCAGCCACCGTTACTAAATCAGATCAGGTGCCAGGAAGTGTGTGCGTACATGTGTAAGTGTATTTGTATGTGTATGTGCACAAGCATGTTTGTGTAAGCATGTGCATGGGTATGAGTGTGTGCATGTGTGTGTTTGTGTGTTCATGCTGATGTGCTATGTGTATGCATGGGTGTGCGTATGTGTGCATTCTTGTGCGTGCGTGTGTATACGCATGGATGTGTGCATGTATGTTTGCATATGCACAATATCTGTGTCAATTTTATATATGTATAGTTCATACACCCACAATTTTTCTTTTCTCTAATCTGCACTCATACTATGATTTCCGTTTCACTACTAGGTAAACCAAGGGTCAGAGAAGCTACACATCTTGCCTGGGAACATACAGGAACTAGTTGGTGGGCCAAGCTTGGCATGCAGAGCTATCTGACCCAAAGCTACGGCTGGTGAAAGAAAAATATATATAAAAATAACCCCCCCCGCAATGTTTCTACATTGCTTTAGAATTCATATAACACTTTCAAGTACATCACTTCGTTTACTCCTTATGACAATTTCATGATTAGCTGCCGCTGATATTAGCGTGGAGTGTTCCTCTGCCCCCTATTTCCAGAGGAGGATGTCACAGGGCTGCAGGGAATGTGACTTGTCTAGGGGACTGCCGCTCACAGCAGGTGCAAGTGGGTTTAAAACCAGCCCCTCAGGCTTCCACTCGTCATGTCCCATCGTGTCTACCTTCCTTAACGAGGAGCTGCTTGCCTCTCTGCTCGGTGGCGCTGTCAACCAGCCACATCTGAGTAGCGAGACGCTTCTCCTGCTGCGGTTCTCAGAACCGACCGCTTCCATCTTGAACAAACAGACCAGTTTATGCATTTAGGTGTTCTCCGCCTCACGTGGCACCCACTCCCACAGCTCCTTGCTGAGTGAATTTACACGATGTTCTTGATGCCCACTCTCTCGCTGCAAATGGGAAGAGATTTACAGAGTACCTGGCAGCAGCCACTTGTCATAGATTTTAGGTCAGAAATAATTATGGGTCAACGTGTCTAAAGCCCAGAGCTGCCCGGGTCTGTGTCCCGATGCCGGGAGCTGGAACGCCCCAGCCCAAGACGACTGTCTTCGGAGAGCAAGCGTGGCACATACCCCAAGATGACAAAAAGAGTCTAGAAGGATGGAGAGGAGAAATAAATCCTGAGTCAACTAGAAGGATTAAAAAGTCACCTACCATGAGGAGAATTCGCACTCCACAAATTTTTCTCGACTGAGTAAATCTAAAGAAATAAAACTAGATTGAGCATGCGTTTAATACTGGCTGCTATCTTTTGCTCTGCTCTGCTCAGTGGCTTGTTAAATATAAAAAGATTTGCCCTGCAAGGAGACATGGGGAGAGGCAATCTCAGAAGGACCCATCAGCCACCCAGCCCCTCCTCCCTGTAGCCCAGGGGAGGGGGCAGCCCTGTTTCATTCCAGCGCCCCCGCGCCCTGGGCTTGTGTACAGGTCTTGCATGCGATCACTGGTATCCCCACCGTCTCCTAATAGAAGGTGAGATATAAAAAGCTCATTCGAGATGCCAGGAGCTTCCCTTTCTGACCCTGGCTGCCTGAGAGGCAAATTGCATTAGAAAAATGACATGCCATTCATCTCGCGAGTACTTGCAGGAACATTTAGCTAATTAAATGATTAATAAATTTAACACTGCTTTATAATTTCATTTAGCTGTGTTGGAAATCACACGGTGAGCTGCGTATGCACCGAATGAGATTAGGTGGGAGTGAGGGTTTCGGAGGCTGCCCTGGTAATTGAGATTAGTCTATTACTACAGTGACCTTTTTAACTTTTATATTCTCTTGTTAAAGCGAAATAAAATTTTATTCACTTTTAAGGAATATTTACTTAGAGAAATTTACATGAAATTAAAGAAACACCAAGCCCAGAAGCCTACTGGGGCCAGAATCCATACACTGTTTCTTTTTTAATTTTCACAGGCTCTTTAGGAAATTGTTCCCGAGCTAGCTGGAGGCAGAGTGTAGAACAGAATGTTTTTAGACAGTACATTCATTCATTCACACAATAAACACCTGATTCCTGATGTGTCCCAGGCATGCCTGTAGGCCCTGGTACCACCCCAGTAAACAGGACCAAGGCCCCTGCTTTCCTAAAACTTGCTTATCACAGGAAAATAGAGACGAGAAGCAAATAAATAAACAACAAAATAACAGACAGTAAAAACACAGTGCAGGGAATTAGAAATAATGATTTCTTTAGACTGGGGAGTCCAACAAAAATCTCTCTTCAAAGATGACCATTGAACTGAGATCTGAATTATAAAAAGCAGACAGCCACGCAAAGCTCAGAAGGAGGAGCACCCCTTCTCCTTCACCTTGGGGGTGAAGGTGCTAAGGAGGGAAGAAGTGAATTCAGTGTGTTCAAGGAACAGAAGGGACAGGGAGGCTGGGAGCTGGTGAGGTGGAAGTGATGTAGTGAATATGAGAAGAGTCAGACTCAGTAAGGCCAGGCTGACCACAATAAGGAGTTGGGACATTTTTCGTAGGTGCAGTGGGAAGCCACTGGAGGGTTTTAAACAGGGCAGTGACACCACCTGTCAAGTGATTCCATCTCAGGTAAGTGCATCTGCAGCCACGGTTAAGGGCAGGACCACAGCCACCCTCCTGCCTTGGTAAGAACAAGAGGACTGAGTCAGTTTCCCTCACCATCTGCCTCTCCTGTAACTTGTACTTCTATTCCAACAGAAAATTCTATCTGCTGGTCTTGCTTCTTTCTCTCTCCTTTTCTCAATACGTGGTACTTTCTTGTCCCATGTATTTTGAAAATGTTTTTCACTATCCCCAATTTTGGCTATCCTCATCCATAAAGTCCAGAGGTCTCTGCTTGGTTCTCTCCTGTATCAACCATGTCTGTCTGTCTGTCTGTCTTTCTCTTCCTGTTCCTTTTCCTTCCTTCCTTTCTCTCTTTCTCTTTCTTTTTTTCTCTCTCTCTTTCTTTTACTCTTTCACAAATGAGACCTCACTGGCCCTGGAGACACTAACTCTCCCAGTCAATTCCTAGAGATAGTAAACAACTCCCCAGCACCTTGCAAACGCAAACCAAGCAATCCTGAGCCTGTCCCACCCAAATCACCTTTTTTTTTAATCATGGTCACACATTCCTGGCTCTAACTATCTTGTCCTTATCATCCACCTGCTCTAATCACGCCAGGGCCAGACACCAGAGAAGAGCAGCCTCTGCAGCCCTTGAGTCCACTGAAATGACTCCAACTAGCCAGTCCTCTGCCTGCCTTCCCTGTCCCTTTCTACAGAAACCACAATAAAGGCTGGCTCCTGCCTGGTGTCCCCACTCCCTCTGCTGCCTGACTGAGACAGTCCTGGTGACTCCACCACATTACCTACCCCCAGGCATAGTGCATCCCTTTCTAGTGATCTGTAGGTATTCCAAACTGTCTTTGCAACGCCAACCATCTCTCCACCTGCTGGTCTTAGTGCACCTAAGTAATAAAAAAAACTATATTATAGGGGCACCTGGGTGGCTCAGTGGGTTAAGGACTCTGCCTTTGGCTCAGGTCATGACCCCAGGGTCCTGGGATCAAGCCCCACACCAGGCTCTCTGCTTGGCAGGGAGCCTGCTTCCTACTCTCTCTCTGCCTGCTTCTCTGCCTATTTGTAATCTCTGTCTGTCAAATAGATAAATAAAATCTTTAAAAACAAACAAACAAACAAACAAATAAACCTGTATTATAAAACATCTCCAGTTTCACTGTCGAACAACTAATAATACCTATGGTTTACTAAGGTCCTACTTTGTGCCAGGTGCTTCAGAGACATGGCTGACTTTAACTGACTCTAATTTAATCTTCTCTCACACAACCCTGCAAAGGTCATTCCAGGCCATGTTATGGATGAGGAAACTGAGTCAGAGTTTCTGAGACTGGTCCAAGGCCGCTTGGCTCTACGTGTCAGGGCGGGGAGCTAAACCCAGAAGATGAATGGTATAGTTCGTAAATGAAGAGGAAGAGCCATCCCTTCAGATGAAAGGAACTAAAGGCCACGCTTGACAGACCACATCTCGACGAACGCTTGGATGACTCTGTTCTGTCTGGTTGCTCGTCCAGTCAAACTGGTTTGGCATCTGTCCTTGCCGTTGGTCGAGCAGTCCTGGTTTCTACTGGGCCTACTTTGCCCGGTTTCTCATCCAGGCGTATTTATGCCGAATTCCACTGTTTCTACTAACACCTTCCTGCAAGTTAGGATGACTACAAAGAGAATGTCTGGAGAAATGGCCAGGGCTGGTTTACCAGGTGTCCCGCACTGTTCTTCCAGAGTGCCAGCAACAGTCATCAAAGAACCTCATTCTTCTGATGCTAATTCGCATTTTGCAAATCTACATATTCAACATTAAAAGTTTGTGCTGTTCGTTGTTGTTGGATTTCTCCCCCCCACCAGCCCATAGAGAAGATGAAATAAAAGGTCTTCCTTTCAGTAAGTGTTTAAACTACAGTAGTTTCAATTTCAAGTAATTATGCACACATCCCTTGGATATTCTTAAGACTTTGAACACACACACCCCTTAAATTTGAAATCCTGTGATACCTGCTGTAAACCCTAAAATTTGTGAGCAATTACCTTTGTAAGCAGTGTTTCTGGAAAATAACATCTGTGTGAGATTCACACTTTTTTTTTTTTTAACTTGTAAATTGTCTGGTTGTTAACTCTGACTACTAATCGTATGATGCTTAAGAATTCATAACTTTCCTTCCAGTATCTTCTACTTGGTGTGCAAAATTTGGACACACCTGTGTAATTAAAGTATTTTCTGCTTAAAAAAAAAAAATCCCAGTTGTTAGACGCACAGACAACCACATTAGCACCTGTTTGTAGTAACACATGAAGTGATGAGTAGAAAGAAATGCACATCTTAGTTTTCGAAGAAGTGGGGACCTGCCTGATTTTCTAGAAATTATGAACTCGCTATTTTACTCTTTCACTTTTAATAATGATGTAACCATGTGAGTTATGAGAGCTTAGACATTTTAAGAATTTCCTTCCTCTTTGTTAGATGTTTAGAAATTACCAGAGCTATGTGTGTCCAGATTTATTTTTAAGCTAGAATTCTTCCTGCCTTCTGCCCTCCCCTTCCTCTTTCTATCTAGCTATCTATCTATTAGTCCATCTACTTGTCTATGTATATATTAGTCCATTATGAACCTGACACTGTAGTAGGCACCGATGATTAGACAAGAAAAAATTCAGGCTTTCAAGAAATGTACAATATAATCCTTTCTGTTCAAAATGCCTTGCATGGACCATGTGCATTAACATCTATCTCCTTGGAGCTTGTTAGGAATGCTGAATTCATTCATATCGGATCCCAGACATCCTGAACCCAGACCTTCACTTTTAGAAGGACACCTAAGTGACTCATGCACATTCTAGTTTGAGAAACTGCTCTAGATCAGGGATCTGACATCCCTGGCAAGCAGGCCAAACCCAGCTAGCTGTCTGGTTTTGTTGTTGCTGCAATTTCTGGTTTCATTTTTGTTTTTGTTTTATGGTCCATAATCTAAGAATGAGATTTACATTTTAAAATACATAGAATTGGAGTGCCTGGGTGGCTCAGACGTTGAGCGTCTGCCTTCGGCTCAGGTCGTGATCCCAGGGTCCTGGGATCGAGCCCCTCATCGGGCTCCCTGCTGGCGGGAAGCCTGCTTCTCCCTCTCCCACTCCCCCTGCTTGTGTTCCCTCTCTCACTGTGTCTCTCGCTGTCACATAAATAAAATCTTTAAAAAAAATAATAAAATATTTTTAAAAAATAATAAAATAAAATAATAAAAAATATAAAATACATAGATCTAAAGGGCTGTCTGGCTACTTCTAGAATAGCCTCTGTTCTGTCTCATAGATTACAAACTAGTATTTACTATCTGGCTTTTTAAGCAAAAGTTTGCAGACCCCTGCTCTAGAATCCAGATGAATCTAGAACCCGAAGTCTGGATAAAGTCTATCTTTGGAAATAAGCAATGACACCATGACATGGGTTCCACTAAAAACATTTGTTAAACTACAAAATGTCTGTATTTTTGAAATGGCATTTAGAACATACATACAGAAAAATGACTATATTTTTGTTTTTAGAAATGCCATGACAGATGGCCAATAGAAAAATGGGCACGGAAAGCCTACGTCTGAAATCGAGCTTGTAAAAGCTACCAGTGTAACATGAATTTCATAGCTCATGCCTAGAGATCCATCAGGACCCACAACGCAGGTATCCTCGGTGAAAATCGGTACAACAGGTTCTCTCCAGATTCTCCACAGACACGATCGGCAGCAAACGGAAGGTGGTTGTTTTAGCGCGCCCGTCCATCTGCAAAAGTGGCCTCGGCTTTTACATGTTGTGAACTTTTTAGCTTTCCCAAATTAAGGCAATACCAAACCGCCATTTCCTATCCTCATCATTTCGGGAAAAGAGTGGTTATATCTTTTCAGCTAAATGAACAGTTTTGGGGCAAAAGAGTTTTATTTTTTCATATGCAAACGTCCACGTCTGACCTTGAGGGGCAGGTTACCTAAGGAAATGTAACGTGGGGCCAGTGTTGAAGATGGGGAGGGCGAGAAAAGCGAAGAGGGGACAAGAACTGAAGCCAGAGAAAAGGGAGAAGCAGCAGCAAGGCCAGACAGCCTTCAGACAAGAAACTCAAACGGGGAATATGAGTCCGTGTTTCCCCCGGGGTCCGTGACCTGATCACCACCCAGTCGACATTCATAAGTAAATACGTGTTGCACTAGATTAAGTTAAAAGGAGTGAGTGGGTGCTGATTTGCCGTGACAAGACCCAATTTACCTACGATTCAGACCAGGTAGGGTTTTGACATTGAACAAATGGGAACCTGATATTTGAAGATCATCTGCGATTCATCAACTCAGCTGCTTGGAACAGGGGCCCAAGGGAGCCAAAGTCGCTCTGGATTGGGGAGAAAGAGCTTTGCTCTCTTTTCTCCCAAGCTTTAAATGTTTGTGGAGCGCAGTCATGGCTAGCATCAGGGATGACAGGGCGACAGTGTGGGCGGTCCAACCTGGCCCATCCACAGGCCTGGAAAACCTATTTAAAGCTCAGAGGCCATAACTTGGCCAAGAGTGTCTCCCGTGAGTGGAGGTTACAACCTGTTCTGTACTTGAATATCTTGCCCTAAAAGTGTAGGCTCTTAAAACAAAGCAAAACAAAAAACAGATGACACGCACATCAGCTTTAGCTATTTCTAAATGGTACTGGGGGTATAAAGCGCTGTGCATGATGAGATTAAGGCCTTCTGTGCTCCCCAACTTATAACGAATGTAGTTACGACGGAAGCTAGTGACCCAGGGAACTGTGTGCGGGTGTCACCAGTACTGTCGCTCAGGCTGATACACAAGCTGAGTTTCTAGAAACGCAGTCCTCTGGGCTCCTCCCTCAGGACCCACAGGTAATGACAAAGGTACCCCTGGACGACATCTCCCCAACCACCTAAAGAAATGCCCACAGACAGAGAAGGACCCTGCTTGGCTTCCCTCTCACTGAAAGGGCTGCTCAGAGGGACTGATGTGACTCTATACCTTCCAGAGACTTGGGTAGAGGACTTTGGAAACCAGAGAAGGGAAGTCAGCTGGCAGTGGGTTCGAATGCCAGCACTGGCACTTCTTAGTGCTTTGGATACTTCCTAAGCCAGTCTACTTATCTGTGTCTGTGTCTTCCTCCTCCTCAAGAGAGGAGGATAAACCTGTCTGTTAGGATATTCAGGAGGTTAAAGAAGAAACAGAGTAACGGGAAATAACATGTGCTCAGTGGGTTTTGTTTTCTCGTGTCGTGCTTCAAGGAAGCCAAGCGTGTGCTTGTGGCGGACACTCTGCCTAGAGGGCCTTTGTTCCCAGATTCCCTGGCTACTCCGTATTCTCCTCTTTTCCCAGGGTCACCTCCTCCAGGAAGCTTCCGCTGATACTCTCAGGCTAGGAGCAATCCTCTCTGTCCACTGCCTCCTGAACCCTGGGCCCACTGCTATCCTTGCCCTTAACTCAGGAATGGAACCAAAATTCCTCCTCACGAGGGTGAGCTCACGAGGGTCGTCTCTGTCTTCACCCCCGTGCTGGCCCATGGCGGACAGGTAGAAGGTGCTAGATGTCATCTGAACTGACAGAAGAGACCCTGTGCTCTGTGTGCGGGCGGCCCTCTCTGAGGCCGGGGCTGCACAGCAGTTTTCTAAAGCTTGGGCTGCTGCCACATAGTGTTGCCCAAGACCCACTTCTGCTCTTGATTCAGGAAGGAGCCTGTGCAGTCCAGACTCTCCCTTGGGTCCAGTCGGCCTGTGCTCTTCTCTGTCCCCATCCATCATCTGGTTGTCAACACGGGTCAGCGGATCTTGCTCCTTGGGGCCTCTGGCCTCACGGTGGAGGGATGCAAGCGGAGGTTCGCAGGCGGCCCTGAGAAAAGTAAAATCGCTGACCCGCTTTCATTCTACGGGCGCAAGTGGAAGACAAAGTCCGTGGTGTTGGGAAATAAAGCACGGTGAGACCGAGCTCCCGTGATTCTGCAACTGATGGTTAATATGGGGACAACAAAATCTAGTTTTTCTCCGTATCACATGGACTATTTGTTGCCTTTTCAAGATCCAATGTTGGAGACGCTCAGCTATTCAAATGTGATATTTCATAACTAAGACAACAACAAAGATAAATAAAAGCAACTCCTAAGTCACAGAGAAGAGAATTAAAATCCCATTAGAGTCAAAACTTCCAAATCAGTGCGGGAGGCCAGGCTTTTTCTTACAGTTACAATAACACTGGGATCAAAGAGACCCATTAAATGGCTCTACCTGTTGGGGACTCTGCCTGGTGTTCTGATATTAGTATACCCACAACACTAAATATTGTGAAAATCTCCTTTTCGCCTGCCATCTGTCATCTTCGAACCGCAGGCATGGGCTCCATGTACAGCATTATTTCAACGAGAAAGGCATACAGCCCCTAAGCAGACAGGGAATACCCAGCTCTTTTGCCTTCAAAATCTGAAGATAATTGCATGACTGCTTGTTGTACGTCTGAACCAAGCCCATATGCAAAACCATTTGTCTTCAGCCTGGACACTCATCATGAGAAAGGAGCAATGCTGGTTGCTGTCTTCTTCCTCCCTAACCCCCTGCCAATGCCATGCCAAGTCTGGCCCAGTGGAACCAAAGAGAAGGTGAATACGGTCCTGCATCTAGGAGAAATGAGAACCTACAGGCTTGGGAGTGTCCACCCCACACCTGCTTGACCTGTGCTTTTAGTGACATTCAAGCGCTCGCTATGAAGAATGATGTTTCACTAAGAAGAAACCTCAAAGACATGCCAACAATTGCAGGACAGAATG
Organism: Mustela nivalis; assembly: GCF_964662115.1. Taxonomy (NCBI): domain Eukaryota; kingdom Metazoa; phylum Chordata; class Mammalia; order Carnivora; family Mustelidae; genus Mustela; species Mustela nivalis. Next base: position 8,466,559 of record NC_139037.1, read on the forward strand.
CTCCAGATTTCAAACAAGTTTTGGTATTTAGGAGTACTGTCATATTTCCAGTAACTATATAATATATATAGAAAGCAGGGTGGGGTGCATTTTCTGGAGAAATTAGTCTTTCCTCTTTAATACAAAAAGGAGAGATTTATGTATTTAATTAGATGCGCCAATAACAGGTTGACTTGTTAAAATGACAAACTTTAAAAAGGAGAAATAATCATTGTTGAATGCCGCGCCGCACCTCAAATCGGGGAGAAATGCAAAGGGCTGAAAATTTGGGCAAAACGATGACCTGCAGGCTAGATCTGGCTCATGGATGGATTTTATTTGGCCCCTTCCAAGTTGGCTCATGCAATGAATTCATTGCCAACATTTAAAAATTGGATGATTCTATATTTTTAAAAATATACATATCAATACCAAGGTTCTCTGGAAAAATTATAAGTTCTGGCAAAATTGGATCTAATTTCCACTTGGCAACATTCAGCTGGAGTTTAATAATGGCCTAGACACAGCCCCCGACACTTTCTATTGTCTTCCGTACGCTGGGGACTGGGTCTACCGCCTGCCACGTATCATCTCATACACAGACCACTCCATTCATTTATTCAACCTGCCTGGTACCTAGAGGATGTGCATTTGCCCTATTCTGTACTATGTGATTATTACTTATTAATAGGTTTTTAACTCCAAGTTCCTGATGCATAAGTCAAGATAAACCAACATGCCTACTTAGTGCAAATTTTCATATTCAGAAAAATGAGGGCTTTAAAGGACAAAGTTAGAAGCTTCTCTTTGGCAGTTCCATTAACCTATGGTTTGGGGAAGGACCTGTTCTACCAGGAACAAGAAGAGCTCTCGTTTTTAATCTTCAGCTAACAGTAGTAGCCTGAGCAGAGCTAGTCTTGGGGTCCCAGGACCATCACCAGTGCATCACGTCTGGGTGTTTTCTTGGTTGCCTTAAAAGGAGCGGCCTAATCAGAGAGGAAGGTCCTCAACCAGGAAAGCAGCCCCTGTTTGATTCCCCTCTATGAGTCCCATGTGACACACAACACTCATTTTGCCAGATGGTTGACTGAGTGTAGAAGGAGCATCCAGGCCAAAGGAACCGAACGGTGCACAGTAACCAGCGCAAGGTCTTCTGCCCTAACCCACTGGCTGTGGGCCTAAACGCAGTCTGTGGCTGAATGCCAGTGGAGGAAGGAAAACACACTAAAATAAAGGCGGGCAGATTATCTGTGAGATGGGAAACAAAACGCTAACTGGTTTTTACACAATCCAAGCCAAGCTCCACAGGGGCTGATGGGGACCCAGTAGAGACCAGCCCATGGGCAGGGAGCTGCGTTCAACTCTCACACGCTCCTAACCACAAACATGGAGTCCAGCCAGTAAGTATTTACTAAGCATCCTATCCATGGGAGGCACTCCCCTGAGGTGGGCGTTTGCTAAATAAAAGCCAGCAGACTATTAACAGAATATTGGCAAATGGAATCCAACAATATATAAAAAGACTTACATACTATAAGTAGGATTTATTCCAGACATGCAAGGCTGGTTCAACATTTGAAAACCAGTCAGTGTAATTCGCCATCTCAATAAGTTAGGAAAACTCACATGATCATATCAATTGACAAAGAAAAAGCATTTGATACACTGCACCCACCCATTCATGATTTAAACAAAAACAAAAACAAAGCCAAAAACCTCTCAGCAAATTAGGAAGGCAGCTATGCTCACCACTATGCAAATTAGGAATAGAGGAAGATCACCTCAAGTTGATTAAGCGTATCTATAAAAAACAGCTGGCATCACATTTAATGGTGTAACAGTGAATGATTTCCCACCAATGGTGAGACCAAGGCAAGGATTTCTCTTCTCCTCACTCTTTTTTAATAGAGTAAATTCTAGCCACCAAAATAAGAAAAATAAATAAAAGGCATATATATTGGAAAAGAGGAAATAAAACTCTCTATTTGCATATGAAATGATTGGTTACATTATAAAAGTCCCAAGGAATCTCAAAAAAAGTCCCCCAAAACAAACAAACAAGAAAACTCCGCAAAACTTCTAGAATTAATAATGAGTTCAGGAAGGTCACGGGATCAAGAGAACACGAAAACACAATCACCTTTCTATATACTAACAATGAACATGTGGAAACTGAAACAAAAAATAACACTATCATTGGGAATCACTCCACAGAAAGTGAAAACTTAGGTATACACTCAAGGGACATACACTAAAGAAATGGGAGTGATAAACCATGTCCATGGATTGGAAGGCTGGATGCGATCAAGATGTCAGTTCTCCCCAAACTGATCTATAGGTTTAATGCACTTTCTCTCAAAATTGCAGCAAGGTTTTTGGTAGACACAAACAAGCTTATTCTAAAATTTATGTGGCAAGGCGAAGACCTTAGAACAGTTAAAACAACCTCGATAAAGAAGAACCCAGTGAGAAAAATCACTCTACGTAACATCAAGACTTTACGGAGCTACGACAATCACGACTGTCTGACTGGCAGAGACACAGACACACAGATCAGGGGAAGAGAATACAGATCCCAGAAAGAGACCCACACACATAAGCCCAGCTGGTCTCTGATAAAGATGCAAAAGCAGTAAGCAGTTCTCTGAAGGGAGAACAGAATAGCATTTTCAACAAGTGGTGTTAAAGTAGTTGGACAACCATAGGCAAAAAATACGAACCTTGACCAACTTCACACCTTGTGCAAATATTAATATTCAATGACTGTATTAAATTTATTCTTCAGCATTTTATAGTTTGTTAATACTTTGAATGAAAACTTTCTTCTACTTTCATCTTTAATTATTGCTAGTAGAGAGAAGATCAGTTGATTTGTGTATCTTTACCTTCTATGTACCCAACTCCTCAAATTACCTTAATTTTTGCAAGAATGCCTTACCTTCTCTAGGATTATAATTATATGATTTTAAAATGAAGTATGTTTTGTTCTTTCCCCCCACTCCTTAAGTCTTTTGGGGGTTTTATATTATCTTCTGAAACTTCCTAAGCAGTATGAATATTGAGGGATATAGTGAACACTGTCGGGTTTCTGATGCAAACAGAAAGCACTATTCAGTGCTTTCATTGTTTAAAATATTTGCAGTAGGTTTTTAATAACACCCTTGACTATACTGGCTAAATTTTCTCCCTCTAGTTTACTTAGCAGTAGAGTTATTGAGGTTGGTTGGTGAACTGGTGAATTTGACAGTAACAGCTAAATTTGAACAAATGCCTTTTTGGCATCATTGGTAGAACCATAAAGTCTCTCTTTAATTTGTTGCTGTAATAAATTACACTGATAAAGAATAAAAACAATAAGTAAATAAAGAAATGACATGAAAATTTAATTAGCTGTAGTAAATAATGCATTAAGACCCTTTCGACAAGCTCACTCCATAGCAAGGGATAACTTTCAACAAAAACTAGAGAAGCTCTCATTTATAGGCAAATGCATCTAAAAAACCTTTTTGAAGACTTTCTTTAGTATCTAAATCAATAATATTTTTATGAGTCTAGAAAAAATATTATGAACAAATTTAATATTGAAAAGTCCAAAGTATTTCTTTTCCCTCAGAAACATCCCCTTTCTACCCAAGACTTTTTTTTTTTTTTTAAGATGTTATTTATTTATTTGGTAAGGAGAGAGAGAGAGCGTAAGCATGAGCAGGGGGAGAGGGAGAAGCAGGCTACCCCGCTGAGCAGGGAGCCCCATGTGAGGCTCGATCCCAGAGCCCCAGGATAATGACTTGAGCCAAAGGCAGATGCTTGACTGACTGAACCACCCAGGCAACCCCTTCCCTTTTTTTAAATGCATATGAAAATTTAGTAGCCTGGTGCTCAAATCGTGTTGCAAACGGGAAGCTGAAATAGAGTAGAAAAGAACTAGACTCTGTGTTCTAACTAAGAGGGAAGATAGGCCAGGTCCTTATTTGTACATTACCTCCTTCAGTCCTCATAACGTCAGTTCTCTCTGTACATGGAGATGAAGAGCCACCAACAGCTGAGACCTGATGGGAACTCGTAACCCCTAGGTCTATCAGACAGCCTTCCCAAGTAAGTGCTATTCATTTTTCCCCTGTAGCAGCTGAGAAAACAACTTTAAAACAGATTATCCAAAGCCACAAGGCTGGTAAATGGCAGAGCTGGGATGCAAATCCTGGGGTGTCTGAGACAGAAAGCTGTTCTTCTTTTAATGAACACTGGTAGTATCTGGTGGCAAAAAGCATGGGCTTCATGTCAGCAATGGGGACTTAAATACTGGCTCAGGCCCCATTAGCTGTGTGTTCTTAGACCTGTTACTTAACTCCTCTGGGCCCCAGTTTTTCAGGTGTCTAATTAACACAACACAGCACCGACGTCACATGGATACTATGAGGTTCAAATGAGCTGCCACGCACAAAACCTAAGGCATGGGATATAGTAAGCCCTTAATGCATACTGGCTAATAGTCTATTTATTATCATTATTATTACTATTATTTTTATCATCCTTGAAACTATTTTTCTAATGGCTCTGAGTAAATCATCATTGATACCAAGAATAAAACTCCAAAAGAAGCCACTCAAATAATTCTAAGTAGCTAATAAAACCTAATAAAGTCAATGTATCCACTTAGCCAAGCCACAGAACACACCACTGTTCAGGTAAGTCATAAAGTCTTCCCTGCAGCTGTTAGAATGATTGATCCTCGGGCACAATTAAAACTCTAGCAATACACTGACAGTTTAATAGAACAAATAATTTAAATACATTTAACGTGTGAGGTGGTAACAGTTTTTGTAACATATACCTACAGATTTGGGAAGTTACCCCCAAAACACATGTAGAGAAAGTCCTCATGCAAGAGGGTAGAGAAGGTAAAGGAAAGAGCGTTGACATCCTTTGAGAGAAACCAGAAATCCCACAGTTACCTGGAAGGGACCAATTCATTCTGAAGACCAGGTCCTATGAAAAACAGTCCCTTAACCATCCATGGGTTTTCATTCTCCCTTAGGGTTTTGTTTTTTTTTTTTTTCTGTTATCTCCAAAATACCACTAAAGATAACTGATAAGGTACTTCTTGAATTTCTACTACCCATAAAGGAATGTTTTAAAATAAGCGGATTCAAAGACAAGGAAAATTAAACAAAATTAAAACAGGCCTCTGATTTTCATGGGGAAACTCAAAATGAAAATTCTTTCCAATAAAAACCGAGATCAGTGGCACCTCCGCCCACAAGCATTCCGAGGATATTTCTAGTAAATGTTGAATGATCCTTCCCGGTGGGGAGGAGGAAGCCCTGGTTTGTAGCACCTGCCAATTTCCATGGTGTAAATGTCTCCAGCGTGACTGAATTCCAGCGGTCAGTGTGATGTCACCCAACAAGGGGGCTGGGTACAATCTGCTCTCGCTGCCACAGCGTGGACGCCATTTCCGCCCCCACTAACTTGTTTTATAGCTACCAGAAACCAGCCTACGTGTTTGCTATTGCCTTCCTGTAGGCTACAACCCCACCAGAACAAGCGCTCCCTGAGAATAAGGGACATCGGCGTGCCTACCTGCATACATGTCCATGCATACATGTGCCTACATACACATAAGCCAAGTGAGCCAAATCCTGTCCTCACTGCTTTTTTCTTCAGCAGTTGGAATAACATGACCCAACTTCTTCCTTGCTGAAGCAGGCTTACTGGAATAGCCAAGGGCCAAAAAGTTGACCTAAATGACACGGTTTCCCTCCATCCAAATATGGACCAGAAATTTTACAATGTGTTTTTTTTTTACCCCAAACTTCAGGCGGCTTTTTTCTTTCTTTCTTTCATTTTTTTTAAGTTACTATCACCACTAAAAGTTTGTGCTGACGGGTCCTTTAAACAACGTCACATACCAGTGCATGCCCCTTTTCTTTTCCTGAATTTTAATTTCCTACTGTTGGAAGTCAGAGGTCCAGCCATCTGTGTTCTAAATCCTGGGCATCTCCTTCCTAATGAAGAAATACAAACGAGCTGCATAAAACTCATCTCCGAAAACCACTGGAGTGACAAGAAGAATCTGGAGCTAACTGGGAGGAGGCTCGTTTTAGGACTGAGGTAGAAAAAGAGCCTCTCCCCTTGGGCAGAAGTAGAAACGTGAGCGGAACGAAGGAGCATACATCGTGGTCTCCGCACGACTCACAGTGAAAGCTTACGTTTAAGAGACAGAAGATAACGTCCGGCTTCGTGTCAGTGAGATTTTCTCTGAAGGCTACTGGCCCATAAATCCAGATCTAAAGAATGTGTGGGTGTTGTTTCTTCATCACCGCGTGGCTGGCTGCCTGCCTTGAACTGTGGCGCCCCCTCGGTGCAGCGATGGCGGGGAGAGATTCGTGAAGTTCAGGGGAAATCTGGGAGAGTTGGCATTGTTTTCTGCTGATTTCCCAGGGAGAGGGAACAGCTGAACTCCAAAGGAATGGGGTTTCTCAGGTGCCAGCTGCAGAGTACGGGCACTGCAGCTAAAAACTCACTGTCATCAAAGAGCAAAGGATTATAAGAGCTGGGGGGGTGGGTGTTGGGTGAGGGGGTCGCCTCGGATTCCCTTTGTACCAATGAAGGGAGGGACCGAGAGCAACCACATCGTGCGTGTGCCAAAGAACACAGACCTTGGAAGAAGTCACCCTCCAGCCCCCTCCATGAGATAGACTGCTTGGAGCGTGCGCTTTGCGGAAGTGCCTGCAAGGTCATTTTTGTTCTTGCGGCTGAGTGAGGTGCGCTGCTGGGCAGGATGGACACACTTTGTCAGTTTCTTGTGACTGTAGGAAAAGTTCTTTACCAAAGATGGCAAAACACAAACAAACAAACAAAAAGCCCCACATCAGGTCAGGAGCCTAATGTTTCCTGTGGAGTTGAGACCATGGGGCACTGTGAATATGAAAAATCCAAAAATGCTTCATCAGGCCCCAAGGCGCTGACAAGGCAGCGGAGCCCAGCTGCGACTGTGGTCAGCTGTCAGAGGTGAAATCAATGTCCGTGCTGAAATGATCAGAAACGTAAAAGGGAAAAGGTAATTCCCCCAATGGGGGGATGACAACCTGGCTTCTTTCCAGCAGTTTACAGGGAGGGTCTTGGACATGTGCCATGACGTGTAACACGATCACGATCAGTCTTGGACACCGTCTCCTGAGTCATTCGGGCAAATGCCCAGGGACATGTTTCAGGGGGCCATTTCTACCTCTTTTATGTTATTCCTCATGCGATGAGCTCAAATCATTCTGATGAAAGTCAGCTTTCATAAGCAAACACCATAAACCTATTTTATTACTTAGAGAATTTTAAAACATTTCAACAAAATCATCACAGTTATTTTTTTTTTTCCAGGATCCTTTAGAGAGAGAGAGAGAACCCATATGATTTCCACATCTCGATTCTAAAAATCAGAATATCAGTTTGGATATCAGTAAAAAATGATGGACAAATCTTTTTGCAAAAAAATTTCAAGCCGGCTTGCCTTGAAAAACACAGAGAGGCTTGCTGGCACGAGATGTCAGATTAATTGCAGACAAAGTGTGTTACAGTAATTCACTTGGCAGTTTAAGCAAAACCAAGGAGCAGCATTAAACCGGGTCCCCGTATGCCAACGGGGCTCCGTCACTTTGCTCCAGAAGATGATATCTGACTGTAAATCTTTCCTGCCCTAACTTGGTCAGCGGCAGCACGAGGAAGATCTGTCCTTCTCTCTGCATTGTGCAAAATGGTTTATTTGCCCTCTTAGGAGGCACGCTGATATATAAATCCCAGGTCTGATTATTATTATTTTGGACTATTATTATGAGTTACTATTATTACCTTCCTGAGGGAGCGGGAATGGGGCATGGGGAAGCGGTGGACGAGGCGGAGCCGTGTATGGATGCTGAAAGGGAGGCCGTCTGTCTTCGTTCAAGGCAGTGTCTGTGATATTTCAGGAGAGAAGGGTCATCGATACCGACGGTTATCGATGTTCTGCTCCAGGCTTGTGTGAATACCATGGAGGCATCTGTGAAAAATCACTCACTGGGCTACATTGGCTGAGCACCGACTGCGGGCCTGGGTCTTTGCTCTGACTGGAGACGCAACCAAGAGTTGAGAGGCTGAGTCTCATGAGCGACAGGGGTGGGGAGGCAAGCGGGTGCCCAGGATGGGACGCCGTGACCCGACCTCTCATTCGGCGGACGCCTCTGTAGTTTGGTTGCCTGCACTGTACGGGAGAGTCTCCGGCAAAATTCCTCGCCCGGGGGGGGGGGGGGCACGAGTCAGGGCAGAGCTGGGCTTCTCAGGCTGCGGTAGGGCTGGCCTCGTCTCTCGCGTGTCTGGAGTAGGGCTCCAAGGAGGAAAGAGGCAGCTCCTCCAAGAGGAAGGAGGCGAAGAAAAGTGTCAGGCGGCCTTCACCGAGGTGGTGGTGCTTGGGCTGTGTGGGGGAGCTCAGTCAGAACGCGGAATGGCATCCAGGGAGAAGGGAAGGCACTGAAGGGTGCCCTCGTGGATCCGGAGAAGTCCGCTGGGCTGGGAAGCGGACGCATGCCCGCCGCTCCGGGAGAAAGGATCATGACTAATTACACATTTTCCTCTGAGGACAGCACCTTGCTCTTAGAACATAAAGCCTTCCCAAACTTTAATGACTCCCTGAAACAACTTCTGGCCTTTGGAAAGTGGGGCGTCCAAGAACAACAATCAAGGATCACTTGGAGGCACACGCAGTGCGCTCGGAGAATTATTTCTGGCGTGGTCTCTGCTGCGGATCACAGGCCTTCGGCTTTCAATCACAAGGTTGGAAGGTATTAACAAGAACTCATGCGGTCCAGGGCAACTGTTTGTGTAAAACATTTTCCTTCCTTGGAATGTAAACGGGTCTGTCTTCATCTAGAATTATTTTTACCGATTTCATCGTCAAAACTTCAAAGTCCTCTTCCCCCTGATGTTGTATTTCTGTCGTGCCCCCTCCCAGTGTTGTGTTTGTGGAGGCACGCACCCAGCCTCTCCAGGACCGGGCCCAGGAGCCCAGCCCACAGGCACACCTGGAAGTCATTAAGGGTACCAGGAGGGGGAGGAGGAGGAGGGCAAGAGAGGGGGAAGTGGAGGGGAGGGAAAGGGGGACAGGAGGGAGTGGGGGGAGGGGGAGGAGGGCAGAGGAGGAGGAAGAGTAGGGAGGAAGCAGAGGAGAGGAAGGGGAGAGGGAAACAAGGGGAAGAGGAGGGCAGGGAGGAGGTGGGTGGGGAGAGGGGAGGAGGAGGATGGGGAGGTGGGGGGCGGGGGAGGGGGTGGGGAGGAAACCACTTCTTTTCCAACACATTGACGCTCTTTTTCCATTATGGCCAGTCGGAGCCAAAGGTGAAGATTGTCCAAACAAACAGCTAACAGACAAACAGATACTTTCTAAAAACCCCACAGAGTTGCCTCGGGATAATGTCAGGAGTCAACCATGTCATTTTTAGAGAAAGGGAACAACCTGAACAGTGACCTAGACTTTAGGATATTCTAGAACATTCTGAAGGGAATTACAGCTGCTTGTCATTACCCAAACTTTTTCCAAGGTATCAGCTATGATAAAATGGGATTCAAATAAAACTCATACTAATTTAAGACTAATGTATATGAATTTTTCCTGGACGGGTCTTGCTAGGATTGTGAAGCTCCCTGGCTCCTGGGCAACTTGACCCCACCCCGCACCCCACACCCCCCGGACTTTCTAAAAGGAGGCGCGGTGACTTTCATCAGTTCTATCTAGGAAATACACACGCACCACAGGTAGGAGTGCCGGGGACGCAGAAGAGAAACGCCTTGTTAGAAGAACGGGAACATCACATGTTGCCATGTGCCTGCCACCGAGATCCGTAAAAATTCAGGGCATTTCCTTCCGGAAGCCTGAGGATATTCATATCAATGAAATCGGGATTAGCTGGGGGACGGAGAAATGCAACCAACTCTTGGCAGTTGATGGAAATAAAACACCACAATAGTCTGAACTCGGCTGTGATCTACCCACTCCCTCCCCCCACCTCCGAGCTCTATTTTCCCACCTTTCCTTTTAAGACGGGGGCAAGGAGGCATCTAATTTCTTCGATTTGTCTAATAGCTCCTACCGTGTGGACACTTGACATATACGGTCTCATATGAGGTGCGGCAGCTATGAGTCTGTGCATTCTGGAAATGCTAAGAAGTTCCCCGCATACCGCAGGCATGTCCCCTGGCCGTTGCCAGTGGCACCGTGTGCTGTGGGAGACACCGTTATTCCCGAAATAAACCAAGAAGCGGAGGCTGAGCCACATGCCGTCTTCTGCCTCAGATCACACCACCGGAAGGGACCGGGATTGTTTTCTGCCCAGACCTGGGGTCCACGCTCTGTCCATCCCTCGGAGGGCAGAAGGTCAGCTGTCTACTGCTGGCCCTGAGCTCCTGTTACTTTTTCTCAGTGACAATTTCATATAAATGTGAGCATAATGACAATCTCTCCCTCGTGCCTTTCCTGACTCCCTCACTCGGATACGTTCAGGTGCAAGTATTTCCTGTTCGGCTGAGGCTGGCCGTCAGACATCGACGTGCTTTTGAAAATACAAGAATTAAATGGTCTTGTCCCCAGTTTTTTTTTTTGTTTGTTTGGTTTTTTTTTAGCACTTTTAACATAAGTGATGGTATGAATATAAAATGAAATATTTTCTGGTCTCTTAAAAAGAACTAGATCAATCTATAAAAATGGAAAGAAAACTTAATTTATAAAAATTGTTAAGTTATAAAATCTATAAAGTTAAGGGGGCATGGAATGTAGAGAATAATGTATATAAATTGAAAGCAGGCGTGTGAAGTCAAAATTTGTAAAGTAAAAATATATACACATACACATAAATATAAATGCAATTTTTTTTTTTTTTTTCCTGGCAAGGTCAACAAAACACCATCAGCAGAGTCATTTTGAAGGAGGTCCTTTTGGAGGCGGTTAGTGGGTAAAGAAGGAAAGAAAAATTTTTGTGTGTTTTCTTTCTTTCTGTGTGGCTTATTTCCTAACTTGGCGTATGTATCACTTGTACTTAATTTTTGTAAGGGAGAAAAAGAATTCAGGGAATAATACCAGTCCCATCTCAGCTTTGAATCGTCCTCAAGTTCAAGTGCACAGTTCCCGTGTATAGCCACGGACCCTGTTCTGAACTTGGTTCTGGAGCCGTTCAATCCACAGGCCTGCAGAGCACCTCCCCGGGGAACACCACTGCTCTGGGCTTCTATGCTGCCTCTGATGGTGACCAGTCAGGGCATGCGTGTCAAATGAAGAACAAGAAACAAACAAAACAAAAGAAACACAAACACAAACACAACGTAACTGGAACCAGTTGGGCCTCCCTGACTCCCCCCTCCCCACCCTCCTAAGTACTGTGTACTAGCTGAGTTGCTTCCTTTCTGTGAACCCCAGTTTCTTTCAGGAACTGTCCACCAGGATATGGTTCCCTGTGTGTGTGTGTGTGTGTGTGTGTGTGTTCATGCAAAGTCTATTACACTCAGCAGGAGTTTAAGGTAAGTCAGATTCACTCTCTTTCTATCCTTTTGAAAGAGAATTAAACAACTACAGCTCTAAGACATTTCCAACTATCTCCTCTGCTGAGAATGGCAGATTGTGGGCTTGCCCAGATCAGCCCTTTCATTAACAGATTTCCTCCCTTCCTAGGGACAGCCGAGTCTCCATGGCTCCGGCAGCTGTGGTCGGGGTGGAACACACGTCTTCCAGGCTTGCTTGGACCGTCTGGCCTGATATCCCGGCTCTCACGTGTGCTCCTGAGGTTTTTCTTCCTGAGGACTTATTCAAAAGGATCCACTTCTATATTCATCAGCTCCCTGGAAAATGCTGACAACCCCCCCCAACCCCCCGCCCCCGTGATTTTGCTCATACTGGGCGCCAAGGCTTTTGGAAGAATCATTTGCAGGGGATCCTGACCGATGCCACTGTATTACTTCCTGTGTATTCACCTTAATTCTTTCTGCCTGGTTAAATAATGTGTTTGACCAGTTCCTGTTAGGAAAACCTCATGAACCGATAAAACATTTGCCGGCTTTCAAAATTACTGATACAATATACAGCTCCCCGGCCTGGGCCACGGGCAAGGACAGTAGAAAGAGACAACTCTGCTTCGCTTTTATAAGCCCCCATTCCATATCATCAAAAGGACTGCATCTCGTGCTCTATTAAAATAATAATAAAAAAATGAAAGAAGCAGGGAGAGAGGCCTATTTAAGGAGCTACAGTTGAAGTATAGTAAAAGGAAAACCACCCGCTCTGTACATTGTCATTAGAAACCACTCCCCTTCTTTTTAAGGAGTTCTCTTCCCACCCACCATTCGAGCTGGCGTCCCCGTCCACCAGGAGCTGCAACCTTGGCACCCGTGCGAGAAGCAGATGTTAGGGTTCCTCACTAATTTTGAGGGGGACCTCAAATCTGGAAAGGTGCAGGGTTGTTAAGTGGTTGAATGGTCTCATTTCATATCTACAAAAAGCAAAAGACCGTGGTCTTGAGGGCAAGTTCAGAAGATGAAGGGCAGGAGAAACCATGAAATGCATTTCATTAGATCGATCAAATGTATGACTTCACTCACTTAATTACATAAATAAAGTTGTAAAAAAAAATAAATAAACTCAGGCACGTATCATGCTTAAATTAGCAGGGGCTTTTTGTAAGACCGTGGAAATAGGAAAACAAAACAAAACAGCTCCTGGAAAGGTCACTCGCACGCCTGCAGCTTCTTTGTAAAAAGCTTGATGCACAAGCACAAGGAAAAACCTCGCAGCACTGTGTGCCTGCCAGGGAGGGTAGGATCCACACTACAGAATGGACCCAGGGATACCCAGGAGGCTGGGACTTGGAATCAGCCAAGAACCCCCCACCAGTAATCAGTTCTCTGTCCATCTGTTTTAAATCACGGCTTGAAGCATATTTATGTGATAAAGAATTAAAGCTGTTTCTCTTGGCCATGGGAATAATTGGGACACTCTCTTTTGGAAAACCTCTGACATCAGTCAGCAGGCATATTCAGAACCGAATTTAGGATTAAAGAGCCTTCAGCACACCCCCCCCCTTTTTTTAAAGCATAATAGAGACCCCCCTTTCAAAGTTGTTTTTCTTTTTAAGACAGTGTAAGTAATCAACTCCCAAGGTCCTGAACAACTTCTTCTTTTTTAAAGAGAAAAGGGATGTCTGAGGGGCAAAGAGAGCCCGGGAAACCACAGAGAGAAAAAATGAGAACATTGCTGCTGATGAGGCCAAGAAACAAACTTGGAACGGTCCTGAAAAGACCCCACCCTCTCCCCAAATCATGTGAAATGTGGCAAGTTACTGCCCTGATTAAATGCCATTATTTTAATAATGAAACACCACTGATTTATCCCCTCCTTGGGCTTTATTTAAATTACGTCTCATGAACGGTTTCTCCAAGGACAGAAATATTCTGCAGCAGGGGTCCCCCGACTAGAAGTCTCCTAGTGCCAACACCGGCACATACCGTGCTCCTGTCCCAAAGCAGAGCCCAGGCACGGCTTTCCAATTCTGCCTCGCTGTCTTGTTGGTAAAAACCGTAATACCTACGGCCGACTGCAGTGTGGTCGGCCGTGCTCTGAAATGCGACCGCTGCCTGAACGGAGGGGCACACAGGAGTGTGGGTCGGTGTTTCTGCACGTGGCGGGTGGGGGGACAAGAGGGGAGCCTGCGGCTTCATCACCTGTGCCCTGTTTTTGAGAAGTTAAGACTCCTGGAAGTAATTCACTGATGCCGAGACCATGAAAGGAACAAAACCTCAATATATCCTTCCAGCGTGACTTTAAATATGACAAGGTTATCATTTAATACACTATTGTTCAAGAAGTGATATATGGGCTTCTGGGTGTCCCCCGCTAACTCCCCCCTTCCCCATTCTCTACCCTAGACTTACGGCATCCAGGGATAGTCCTTAAAACTTCATAACATCGAACGAAAGTATTTGCTAGACCTAAGTTCCATGGAATAAGACAAATGACGTCTTCTTTTTTCATCTGAGTTGGGGGACTAGATCCTGAAACACAAAGACGTATACTCTTGAATTTCCCTTTCTTTATCCTTTCTCCTCGTGTACAAGCTAATGTCTTTTCCAAGCATGTGTTTCCCTCAAAGACTAGCGACTTTTCGGAGTATGGCATCTTTCTCTGCGGCTTCACAAATGGACCTTGAGAAAGGGACTGTCCGGCAGCCGTCTTGCTGAGTCGTCTTCCTTGCTAATCTGAGGCGGCCTCGTCCCCGCTTGGGAAGGGAGACCTGGAGGGGAGGGGTCAGGTGGGTGCCGGCCAACTCTCACCCGAAGCCCATTTCTTTAAGGAGGGAAATCAGATAGAAAGAGAAGTCTGCTGGCCATCGTGGGGTCTGTTTGTGATATACTATCATCCCCCAAAGAAGTACATAAATGTCTATTTTATGAAATCCTACACATCTCAGTAGTTTCAACTGATCACGGAGAATGCAGCGGTCTCTGGTCGGCATGCAGCCGTTTACCGCTCTGTTTCCAGGGCCACAGGTCTTGCTTGGCCAACACACCAGCAGTAACTTGTCTCTGTGCCGAGAACATGGAAACCTCTAAGGACTGCTGGGGAGCAGAGGGACACGATCACAGCCCAGCCAGACCACATCTGTCCCGCAGGGACCCCAAGTCCAGTTTGGAAGAGCACCGGTCCTGGGGTACGTCGTCGTACCGAATTGGTTCTTTCTTGCCGCACTGGGTTAATCTGCCCTTTGCTTCCTGAATGCTGAGACGATGTGGAAGTACAAGCCCATGATGTTGAGTGTTGTGAGCCCGGCCGGGGCACCAGCACAAGGCACACGTTTGCTCTGCAGTCCTGACAGGCCTCTTGCATCTCAAGACTCAACCCAACAATGCCTTCTCTAGGAAGCCTCTGCAGACCCTGCCTGGAGGAGCACTGACCACCCCCCGCTTCCACACCTGCGCTGGGCTGTACTTCTAGTCTCCTGTCCCCATTCACACGAATGCACTTGCTTCTTACTAGCGTTAACCAGAATGTTGTATGTTTATTTAACATTGAATTAGCGAAAAAAATCTTTTGAGCGCTAAGTGGCAGGCACCGTACTAAGCACTTGTGAATTCTGTTAGTCCCTCTGCCATAGGTACTGCTCAGAGGAGTAGGAAAGCGCACAGGTTCCAGAACCAGATACCCTGGGTTTAACATCCTGAGTGCCCTGGCTCGTTTCGTGCCTGTGAGCTCGGGCAAGTTCCTTCTCTGTGTCTCTCCTGTAAAATGGGAATGGGAATGGAACTTTCCAGGGTTATGCTGAGAAGTACGTTAATTAATTCCTGCAGAGCACTAATGCAGAGGAAGGGCCCAGGAACCGTGAGCTGTTTCTGGGATCTCTGTTCTGCAGGTGAGGGAAGTGAGATGTAAGAGGCCAGGTGACCCCTGAGAGAAGACCCAGCCTGGGAGCAGCAACGCCGAGACTTGGCCCCGGGAAGTCTAACCACCATCTCTTCACCAACAGAACCCGCGCCGTCCTTCTCTTTCCTTCCGCCCATGAGCAACTTGAGTATGGAACGGTCTTTGAAGCACAGAGTCAAGCACATGGCCTGATGCATTAAAAAGACTAGATAATATTTTAATTCATTGATGAATGAATGAGCAAACCTATTAATGACTTTAGATTTTAACGAGGAGAAAGCACTGTGTCAGGCACAGAAAGCCATTTAGAGAGGATATTGAGATGCAACCGGTGTGAGATGAAAGGCGCCTAAGAATTTATTTTCCGCAAAGGCTGTGAACGTCCCTGAACATTTCCCAGGCGGAGTCACCCACATTACTTAAGCATAAATATTGGCAGTCTTTAAAACTTTACTGCCATTTTCTCCAGCCTAAACCCCAATGTGTATAGTGTTTTTTCCTAAAGATTTTTATTTATTTGAGACAGAAAGAGAGAGAGAGAGAGAGAGAGAACATGAGCACACAAACAGGGGGCAGCGGCCCGCGGAGGGAGAAGCAGACTCTGCTGAGCAGGGAGCCAGATGTGGGGCTTGGTCCAAGGACTCTGGGATTGTGACCTGAGCTGAGGGTAGATGCTTAACCAGCTGCACCACCCGTGTACACAGCTTTTAAAACACAATCATGCACTCACTTGATTATTACTTAAAGCATTTCCTTTTTCTCCTTACTCTAAACGGTTTTCTCTTCCAATTTTGAGGGACCCAAATTGTTCCACATGAGGTAGACTGTAGGATCACTGAACTTAAAGGCACACGTGCCCACGCAAATGGCCGACGCACCAAAAAGCGTGCCTGCCATTAGGCAACCCCTTAACATCAGTGAGTACCTTGTAACTAAATCTTTTTTTTTTTAAGATTTTATTTATTTATTTGACAGACAGAGATCACAAGTAGGCAGGGAGGCAGGCAGAGAGAGAGAAGGGGGGAAGCAGGTTCCCTGCTGAGCAGAGAGCCTGATGTGGGGCTTGATCCCAGGACCCCGGGATCATGACCCAAGCCGAAAGGCAGAGGCTTTAACCCACGGAGCCACCCAGGCGCCCCACCTTGCAACTAAATCTTAATGTTGCGTTGGGAGACTGCAAATGCAGGACGGGCTCGCTTCCCTCTACTCTGTCCTCGGGTCATCTGGATACTTTTGAAGGTTAAGCACCAGAACAGTCTCTGTGGTGATACACTTGGCAACATGTGGCAACCCGCATTGTTCAAGAACATTCCTATCAAGACCCGAACTTGCAAACTCTCAGCATAAAAGAAGAAACAGAGTTCTTTGTCGGGACAATGAACTTGGACTGTTGTTTACCAGTGAATGGAAAACAGCATTTCTAACCCAGAGGAGTGACACTCGGCCCCATCTGGTGACGCCTGGGCTCCCTTCACGCTGGGCAACAATGGTGCCTTTGTGTGGGGTTGCAGGAGAGCAGCACCCAAGCAGGCCTGGTTGCTTGGGCAACTGAATGACCGACTGCCTTCATACTTTGTGGCTTTTTCCAGTCCCATTGAACTAAAATATGTAAGGAGACCTAGTCTCCGCCACGGGCTCTATTATCCCTGACTTCAAATCGAATCTACTGGCTCACAAATGGACTTTTCAAAATTGGGCACAGTAGCCCCCGATGCTTTAGAAATAAATAGAACGCTGTTAAGAGATTAGAATTCCAGAATCAAGTAAAATTAGCCTTTGGAAATAAATGTGCAGACCCTTCTGTCCCACTGAATTTGCTACTTTAGTCAGTAAGTTACAAAGCTCAAGGTTTTTTGTTTTTTGTTTTTTGTTTTTTTAAGATTTTATTTATTTATTTGCCAGACAGAGATCACAAGTAGGCAGAGAGAGGGGCAGGGGAAGCAGGCTCCTCGCTAAGCAGAGAGCCCAATGCGGGGCTGGATCCCAGGACCTGGGGATCATGACCTGAGCCTAAGGCAGAGGCTTTAACCTGCTGAGCCACCCAGGCACCCCACAAAGCTCAAGATTTAAAGATTTACCCTGGTTCCAGGCCTTGACACCATTGCCTGGTTGCTGTGTGACTTTGGGAGCTATTCAACCTCTCTGAGCCTTGCTTTTCTTCCTTGCATGTAACAGGAGGATGACAGTGACTTTACAGGGTTGCTGGGAGTATTAAAAGGGCATTTAAAAAAAAAACACGCTTAAAATTAAAAAAAATAATCTTTCTGGCTCTCACGGGATTTGGAGCTAACAACATGAGGTGCTTACTCAAACCCGCAGGGATTGAGAATGACTGGAAAGATTTCTGGGTGGGATCAGGAAAAAGCAGAATTGCCGCAGAGAATTCTGAGCTCTAGTTCAGATGCTTCCGGTGGGGGCCTATATTGTCATTGAGCCAAATCCAATGTCTTCTTCCTAAAAACTCCTCCTGCCCCATCCCCCCTGGATTCCTATGGGATAACAGCATTGAGGAATGCCAAAGTCATCTGTAGGATTTCCTGCCTCATTCCTCGCCTCCAGTCACTCGTCAGCGGTGGTCTCTCTGATGCCTGTGTCCGTCTTGCTCCCCTGGCAGCCCAGGCCCTTTTACACCCTCACCACCCCCGCCAGCTGCACCCATTCACCGCCCTCATTCCAGCCTTCTCCGCCCTGCAGCCCGACTTCCGTGCTCCCAGCAAAATATTTCTCCTTGAAGTACGTTTGGGGGCATTCACGCGCAGCTTCCCGTCACCGTGGGATCTCCGTCCTCTCCTCCGGCCAACAGCAGACCATTTAGTTGACCTCCCACCCTGACCCTTGTAGCTGCTTACTGGGCGCACAGATCAGAACGCCCTCTGTGGAGGGCAGTGAGGCAGTATCAGTGAAAACGCCCCAGAGCCTACTCTGCGAGCCGACACGGCTTCGGCTTCTGCCAGGGCTCCAGCCTGCAAATACACTCACGCACCGGAGGAACGATGCGGCGCAAGGTTACCCGCGGCGGCACCATTTGTGATAGCAAAAGACTGGGAACAGCCCAAATGTCTATCAATGGGGAATTGGTTCAATGAATTATGAAGCATCCACACGCTGAAATGCTCAGCAGTTGTTAAAAAATGAAGAAATCATTTATATGCTGATTTGGAACCATCTCTAAGATGTATTGTCAAGAGAAAAGAGCAAAAGGTGTGAATGGCGCAGAGAAGGGGAGGGTAAAAGTATATAAACATGTTGTCTTGTAAATGCATCAACATGTCTGGGAGAATACACAAGGAAATGACATCGGCTCGGGGAGGAATCGGGTGCCAAGGGAAAAGGGTCGAGGGAGATGTACACACACGGATTTGAGAGACAGATACAGGAATATCCATCCGTACACACACCGTTTTCTGTCTTCCTTTGACTTTGCACTATGTAAAGGTATCGCCTTGTAGAAATTAAGTAGTTTAATTACATATATGTATTTTTTTACATCTCAGTTTAGAAAAATCGCATTAAAATAGAAAGAATTGCTACGCAAGCCAGGTGCCTATTCCCTCCGCTCTCTAGACAACAGCGATACACCAACGACTCCCCCTCCACCCCCGACTCTCCATCTCACACGGGGGTGGGGGGCGTCCATGTTGACCTCCTTGGAATACAGCTTGGACCACAATAGTTTCCTGTTCAAGACCCCCCATGTTCACGGGTCCACACGGACACCACACACCTCCCCAGCCTCTCATGCCCACTGGGCGTCTTGGTTCCTGGGCCCCGGCTCCCAAAGCTAAGTCAGGCATGGTGATCTCTGTGCTTCTGTCTCAACTTCCTTCCTCCGTCCTTCCACGTGCCATGTCCCGCCACCATCCCAAAGCCCAAGCTCTGCTGGATTCCAATCCTCAGTTCAAACCTTCTTTCTCCATGAACTCATCCCAGAATCTACCACTCAACCTCCATCCCCCCCAGGCCGGAAGAAATCCCTTCTTTCTTGGAATCCCAGGCACACGCTGGCTATCTCCTTATGTTAGTTATCACTTTACGGGGGATCGCAGTTCATTTTGGACATGTTTATCCATTTAGCAGTAACTGTTTCCTTAAACACCGACTGTATGCCATGTACAGAAAGGGTGGGGGGCTGGGGACACAAGAAAAAGCCAGAGCCGCAGGACTCCTGCTCTCGTGGAAGATGACAGTCTGGTGAGGAAGACAGGCAATAAACAAGAAACCAAACCTTTGATGATCGTTGTCCATAATTTCAATGTGGAGAAGTAAAAGGCTTATTCAGAATGCTCGGTGTTTGTCCAAAGCGACACCATAATGCCACACTGGCCCACAGCCCCACACCGAACTCTCAGCACTGCCCGAGTGCTACGTTACTCAGAGGGTATTTCAACCTCACGACTGTAGACGTCGGGAGCCCGCTAATTTTCGTTGCTGTTGTTGTCACTGGGGGGCCTGCCCTGTGCATTGTAGGATACTTGGCAGCACCCCCTGTCTCTGTCCACTGGATGCCAGTGCCATTGGCATTCCCATGACCGAATATTGCCTGGCAGCGGGGGCAAAGTCACCCGGTTTTAAGAACCACTGCTCCAGGCAAATTCCTTATCATTTCTGAGCCTGAGTCAGTTTCTCTAGTTCCTGGCTTCTTTGTAGAAAAACCCAGTAAACACTCGAAACATGAAAAATTTGAGAAATGTAAAACAGAGAGACTACTACCTACCTCAGAAGATTATGATGGGAATTAAACACACACAAAAAATGTGTTTAGAATGCTTTTATAAAACCAGTAAGAATGCTAACACGGAGTTGGCTGCTTCGTTCCCCCCCAGCCCCTCGGCACCCTTAGGAACGTGGACAAGATTCCTTCTCAGGACCTTTCCAGTCTACACTAGTGTTAGGTCCAAGAACGGCCCGAATTGTGGACATGATTTTTGCTTGCATCCAAGAGGGTTGCTCTAGAATGATTGCCCAGAAGCTGACTCCTTGGGGAGGATGCAGGAAGGTCTTGTGAGGCTGCCTTTGCCAGACTGGATTCGACTCTAGCTGAAGCCCAGGCTCCTGGCACTTGGATAGAGAAGCTAAAATAAACATAATCTGACACTGGGAGTTCTGGATCCTATAAAAATGCCACAGAAAGGGTGGCAGGATTACCTAGCTGTTACAATGTCAGGCTTTAGATAACACACTCTCTTCCAAAGCTTTATTTGCACATCCCAAATCATCCCAGTAAGCCATTTACTTCCCCATGCTAGTGGGTGCTGTGGGTATTTAAGAAGTGTTCTCAGGGTGCTGGGAACCAACAAGACAATTAGGGAGGTTTTTAAAGGAATAAAAAACACAATCAACAGTAATTTGGAAGTGTCAACAGAATTCGTGTCCTGGCAGACCACTGCTGTAATGTGCATTTGTAAGGGAATCTTAAGATGATCTTAAAATAAACATGCATCGTTCTACATTCCAGGATTTAGTTTCAAACGGGGAAATGGATCAAGCGAGGGCTGCCCCTAGCAGGATGCCTAGATACTTTGACCAAAAATCTGTCCTTCAGAGAGGGGAAAACTTGTGGTTTCGGAGTCAGGCAGACAAGGATTATAGCCCCAGCTGTGTGACAGAAAAGGGGTGATCTGGGGGAAAATCATTAAACCCTCTTTCCTTCAGCTTTAAAACAAGGCGGCAATGCCATCTTCAATTAAAATAGCTAAGTCTCCAGCAAGGTGTCTTTGCAAACCTTCATTTTCATTTCTCATCCCCTTTAGGGAACAGGGCACGGAAACATCGGTTTATATTTTTATAACACCTGCAAAATTGCACACTTTCTAAACAATTTAGTTCTCTCTTGACCAAAATGTTTTAAGACACAAATGTTCCACATCTGTTTTGCTCCACGAAATAAAATAAGTCCAACCCATCACCTTTTCTTTCCTGCCACCAACAGTTAGTTTCCCTTACTGTACTCATCATTCCACAAGTAATCTCTCTTACAATAAACACATTTCTTTCTGGCCGCGTTGGGGGGGGCGGTGCGGGTTGCGGGATATACTTTGGGCAGGGTATGAGAAATACGAAATGAGGGTAAGAATTAACTCCATCCTTCTCGTAGCCCATCAGACAGAACCATCTTGGGCTGCCCTACACTCTGCTCCACACTCTTTCTTATCTTCAATGCATCGTGATAAGAAAACTCAAGTCGGGTTTTTAAAAAAGCACGATAATTACTTGTATTTTGCTACGGTTCCCAATAAACTGGCGGTTTCTCTTTTTCTTTTCTCTCTCTCTCTCTCTCTTTTTTCAAAAAGTCCATGAATAAAACAAACCCCGTCACCATTGGAGATGCATTTCCATGCCGGTGCGGATGCTTTTAAGACCATTTGCTGAGCGCTCTGTACCGTTTGACCAGTTCTGGGGCAGGGGGCACGCTCTAATTACTGATTGTGAAGTTCGGTATCTATAGCAACAGGCAGAATTGACAACAGGAAGCTTCACCCTCTGGGGCACCATCCAAAGTTTATAAAATCAACTTGAGGCCAAGGCTATAGTTAATCAGGAGGGCTTTCAGAGTGCCAGTGCTCCGAGTCCACACTTAAGAGGCAAAGAAATTATTTAATAAGACAATCACGGGGCTCGGGAAGGCAGAGTTTATTTAGCTTGGCTTTGCAGTGCCTCTTGTAGTAATTTATCCTAATGGTACCAATTCGCCTGTGATTTGATACAGCAGGAGATCAAGGGTATCGGTTTAATCAAACCTCGGCAAAGACTGCCCGTTTCTTAACTACTGTTGCTGTATATCAATCAGTTTCATTTGATTCACTGATCGGATGGCACGACAATATGAATTTTCCCAGGACTCAGGGAATCAGGTTGACATAATTCTTTATAATGTGTTCACTTTTAAATGGCATTATTTCACCCAACTCACATTATTTCATGTTCCTAGGTGAAGGGTCTAGATTCTAGCAAGCTGTGGGTAAGAGGTACAGTAGGAAAAAAGTCTGGAGCATCGGGGTCAAACCATTTTGATTGCTGGTTTTGCCGCCTATTAGCTGTGACCACGGACGAGTTACTAAACCCTCATGAGTCTCAATTTCCTCACTCCTTATTGAGGACCAAGAATTTCCAAAGTCGCAGAGCTACTGTGAAGCTTAATGAACTGGTGTGTGAGTGAGCCTAGAACCGTGCCTGGGAAACAGGAAACAGAACCTCATCAAACGTTAGTTTCTCCCCCACCTGCCTTCATTTCCATCCCCAAGGAGGGGAGAGGATGTAGCTGCGTCATTTTTATAAGGTATGAGGCTAAGCTTTATAGTATTTTACAGGTCTGGGCTCACATGCTTTGGTAATCCTGGGAAGGCATCTGAACTCAACCTCATTCTCGGCTCTTCCTCCCCACTGCAGCCAAGGATTTCCCACGTCCTGGGTACCCGTGGCACTGGCCTGGCTGGGAAGAGTAACTGAAGAATGGAGCTTTCCCTCACCCTAAAGGGTGCTTGGTTGCTGCTTTCCCATTCCCTCTTCTTCCGTATACAAGCAGAGAATCCAATTTACAACACGGTCAGGGTACAGATAAGAAGTGATAAGATCAGACCTTTTCCCTTTGGAGGACAGACTACAGAAGGGAGAATGCCTATTGGCACGTGTTGTTTGGGAGGAAGGAAGAAAAGGGACAGTGTGAATCCCAGAGATGGAGACCACGACCATGTGGACGAGGCAGGGGTGGGGTGGGGGGATGGGAGGCATTTAATTCTTGCCTCTGACACTTAACAGTAAAGGATGGCCAATGTGATGGGCCTCAGCTGTTGCTTCTGTAAAATGGGTATATGAAGAAGGACTTTACTGGTTTGTCACGGCAATGAAATAAGCTCATTCAGGATCTCACGGGCCTCCACACTGTGAGTGGTGGAACTGCTGTTGGCTCACTCCCTAAGCAAAAACGGGCAAGGTGCTCTGGTCCCTTTCCTGAGAGAACACCTAGATCTGGGCTTGCCACCATTCAGCTTGGCTGGTCCACGCTTTAACTTAGAGACCTCAGCGATGGTTTTTCCTGCACATGGACTTGAACCCTGACTGAGAAAGGACAGCAGAGGGAAGAGGGGGGAGCAAGGAGTGAAAGGAGGACGGAGAAAGGAGGAAGAAAAGAGGAAGAAGAAAAGAAAGAGAGCGAGAAGAAAGAAGTGTCCAGCTTGGTCACACCGCTCCGTGCTCTGCTCCTGGGATTTTGTGTGCCGTCTGGAAGCTTTATGGCTCCAATAGCCGGGGGAAGGAGGCTAATGCCCCTCAACAAGGGAGGCCTTTCTTCCTCCCTCCCACCTTCTCCCTTTTCTTCTTTGGCTCAGCCTAAATTTCTAACACTACCTGATGAAATGTATACAGCTTTTAATTGTGCCCAGAGGCAGTACAGCTTCGTAGAGGTCTTTAAGCAAGTGGCGGAGGATCTGAGACAGCTGTGTTGCGAGCACATGTGCTCCGAGGTGGAACAGCCCCGTCAGCACCTGTGCCCGCTGAGCACACACCCTCAACACCCTACATGCGTGTGCACAGCTGGGACCCATCAGGGCTGTAAGGAATTAATACTCTTAACTTGGTATTTTATTGTACCTAGAGGAGCCTGATGCTATATTAAATCCGTAGAACATAAGTAGGATTTTGCTCAATCTTGGAGTTCCTGGGGTGGGGGCTTCGTGGGATATTAAAAACACACACACACACACACACACACACCACCCGCGCACGCAAACACGCACGTGCACACACATGCACGGCCTCTTTTCCAGTGCTGAGAACGAATTGTTTTAATATCTCAATGTTTGGTTTATTTATTATTAGGGGGGAGTGACCGCCTTTAAAGAGTAATGGGCTTTTCCCGGCACTAACCTAGTTTTCCCAGTTCCACAGCTGTGGAAAGCCGCCAGTGTGGACTGTTTTTTCTGAATCACCTCCTTACCAACCTCCAGCTTCCCTTGGTGTCAGGCCCCAAGACACACACCCTTCCCATCTCTGGGGCTCTGGATTCAGTCTTCCAAATCCTACTGCCCCTCGCCACTCACAAAACACTGCCGCATGTTATTCTGGTGGACACTGAGCTGACGCCTGGAGATCAACAAGGTGTGTGTATGCCCATTTCACAGTCACGCAAACAGACTCAGAGAAGCCGTATGTGCCTAAGCCAAGGGAAAAACGGACCTCAGACTTTAGAATTCATTCAGTCTACCGGCCTGCTGTAAATACTTTCTAAGGCACGTTGTGCATTCTGTTGCAAACACAATATGAAAAGATTATCCCATGGTGGCTGGCACTGCGCACAGGTCCCAGGACAGGTAACGCGTAGGAGATTGCACAGAGTTTGGATTCATGTGGTCGGCAATGAACTTAGGGGCTGTGGTGGGCAGAAAAAGGAGCCTCCAAAAGATACCCTTGCCAAGCCCCTGGGGATCTGTGAATGTGCCCTTCTTTGGGAAAGGGGTCTACATGGGTGTCATGAAGTCAAGGATTTTGAAATGAGGAGATATTCCTGGATTTTCGGCGGGGAGGGGGGGGATCCAGTGAGAAGAGTCCTTCTGAGAGAGGGGCAGACAAACAGGACAGGAGGAGGTCTTACAGCCAGAGAAGGAGAGGAAATACCAGCAGCCACTGGAAGCTGGCGAGAGCAAAGACAAGATCCTCCTGTGGAGCTCCCAGAGGCAGGGTGGCCTTGTTAGCACCTTGGTTTCAGACTTTTGGCTTCCAGAACTGTGAGCAAATAAGTGTCTGCTGTTGGTGGCCACTAAATTTGTGCTGCTTTGCCACAGTAGTCTGGGGTCTTTGGTTCTAGACATCACGTCAGATAGATTTTGCCGCTAACGGGGTCTCTTGGCATGAAGAGGCCGCATATTCTGGGCATAGCTTAGATGTAGAAGAGATGCTGGAGACTGGGAAGAAAGGCCACACTGCCCATGGGTGCCCGGTCCTGCCCCCCCTTGGGGGTAACGGCTGCTCAGTATCGTGGAGAAGCCAGCCCTAGTGATCCCATCAAGGGCAAGCAGGAGTCGGAGAGCAAAGTGCACAGAGAGGCAGAAAGTGTGCTGCTGTTTTCAACCAGTCTGGCCACCTTCTAACCTGTGTGTGTCTTAGGCAGGTCACCGAATCCGTGTCTCAGCGAAGTTAGATTCTCAATGTAAAACATAGTTTGAAAACCTGCAAGACCTTGTGTGAATGTTGGGTATTGTTTCAATGTGTATTTTCAAAGCAGCTACAAAGTATCAGACTCTCAGAGCCCAAGGGTACTAGGACTTTGAGAGAGGACACGATCTCTGGTAGGTATCACTGCAAAGTCCTCCAAAACATGCTTCCTCTTAAGTATCCACTTATCTCCACTAATACATGGAAACCTCTTTAGGAGCCATGGGATCCAAAATGGTAGGTTAATGTAGTCCATAAATTTAATTTCTGCTGTTTCTTGGGATTATCCAAATTTGCCTCTTTCAAGCCTGGAGACAGTAAGACTCCAAGCCAACAATAACACGCCGTTTGTTTGTTTATCATATTAGTAATGATTCTTCTTAATGAGCACTCAATACTGGTTAGAAGAAACTGTACTTGCAAATGCTGCTTTTGATCATTTAAATCACTACGAACCTTTTGGAGAGCCATTTGGCAATGTGTCTCAGGAACCTCTAAAAAATGTGCTCAACCTTTGACCTAGTAATTCCATTTCTGGGAAACTATCCTAAAGACATAATGGGAACTATGGAAACTGCTTTATGCACAGAGATGTTTATCAGAACACTCTTTCTGACAGCAAAAGGACCATCTGAATGCCCAGAGACACAGGACTGGATAAAGACATGGTGACGTGTCCCCTCGATGGGCTGTCACAGCCACTAAGAATTGCAATTAAAAGGCATTTAAGGCAACGTGCCGAATGTGTAAGTTAGGAAAGGACGACCAGCAGTGTGCTGAATGGCAGATGGTAGTGACCTCCAAGTGACACAAAGACAGTGGCAACCACAAAAAAATGAAGACTGTAGAAAAATGCATATATACTGTTACCTAGAGCCAGCAGAATTACGAGTCATTTTTCTCCTTCTCGAAGATTTTTAAATGTGTCTTCACTAAACTGCATTACTTTGAAAGAGAGAAAAATCCATTTGAAAATAAGAGCCCCCTCCTGCGAACACATCATAATTGGGTGACGGAAGCTTAACGGCACGTTCTCTGCTTCCTTCCTGACTCTCTTGGCTTGGATTCTTTGGGGTCTTTTCCTTACGACTCAGAAACTCTGGACCAGCTCAGAGCAGCCCTCTAGCTCAGTCTGGATGTCCTCAGGGTCTCGCAGTTAAGAGTGGGGCCACGAAAGGGGCTGGGGGCGCTCTTGGAGCCCCCGCTCCCAGCCCGGGAACCTCCCCGCGGGTACACTAACTCACATCAGTGTTACCTTCTTCAGGAGAACACCAGGGCTTTTCTTGAATTATTGGCTTATTTTGCGTTTGTGGATGCTGCAAGCTGCATAAATGATGATCTCTCCCAGCCCGCGGGAGGCGGCCAGGAGGCCTGAAGACGAGCCAGCGGCCTGCTTGTGACAAGAGCACACGTGGTCTTGGGGTCCTGGCCCGACTCTGCGCTCCATGTTCACTTCCGTACGCTCAGTTTCTTTCCTACTTAACGACCACCTGCCACAAATCCTGATGGGCTCTTTCAGATATTTGTTGAAAGGAGACAAGGTGTGAACATTTTTTTTTTTTTTTAAGGTGAGAGATAGGCTGTGTGCATCTTCATGGATTGTGTTCCCATTGATTATTGGAGAGAATTTGGGTAAAGGCAGGGGCCAGTCAGATAGAACGAATCCACCTTGCAACAGCTGTCTGGGATATCTAAGAGCAGTGGGACGAGGAAGGAGTTAAAGCCTTGCAGCAGCAGAGGGTAGAAGCCGGCAGCATTGAGGGACCTGGTCCCTTCCTGCCCTGGAGGGACACTGGGTCATCAGAGGAGGCGGGAACTTGCACTTGGCTTTGCTGGGAAAGCAAATATTGTGCATATTGCCATGTTCCTGTGGGCGAGCTAATTGTCTAACTGCCCTTGAGATGTACATAATTTGGTCTGCATTCCCGGCTCCTCCCTCCGTGTCATCGTCAATGGGCCGGGAAACGTGAACCACAACATCTACGCCCATTAAAGGGAGAAGGAGGCAGGCCTCCTCTGCGACCCACTGCCTGCAGGTGGGGGCCTCGTCCCTGGTCCTGCCTGGAGTGGCTGGTTCTTGGGTTCAAGGGCCCATCTTTAGGTGCCCTTTTGGTAAGCTGGGAAGGGGCACTGCCTTAGGTGTCCTGTGCTGCTCTCACAAAGTGCCACAAACAGGGTGGCTTAAAACAATGGAAATTTGTTCTGTCACCAGTCTGGAGGACAGAAGTTCAAAATCAAGGCATCCATGGTGCTGTGCTGCCTCCCCAGACTCTAGGGGAGGGCCCATCTTGGCCTCTGCCAGCTTCTGGGGGCAGCTGTCAAGGCTTGGTGCCGCTCAGCCAGGAGCAGCACAAGTTCAAGTGTATGTCTGTGCCTTTACCTGATGTACTGGCCTGTGTGTGCGCAGGTGCTGGGTCTCTCCAGCTCCCCCTCTCGTGCCCCTTACAGAGACACCGCTCACTGAGGGTCCCATCCTAATCCAGTATATCCTCATTAAAAAAACTCTTAACATGACATGTACCCTCCCTACAAAACGTTCCGTGTACAATACTTCATCATTGACTCCGGGCACCACGCGGTACAGCGGGTCTCCGGAGGGTATCTGTCTTGCTCAACGGCCTCGTCCTCGTTGGGTGGCACCTGCGAAGACCTTACTTCCAAATACAGTCACATTCTCGGGCACAGGGTTTCGGACGTCAACATATCTTCACAGCAGACACAGTTCAAGCCACAGTATGTGTGTTTTTTTTTTTTTTTTTAAAGATTTTATTTATTTATTTGACAGAGAGAAATTACAAGTACACTGAGAGGCAGGCAGAGAGAGAGAGAGAAGGAAGCAGGCTCCCTGCTGAGCAGAGAGCCCGATGTGGGACTCGATCCCAGGACCCTGAGATCATGACCTGAGCCGAAGGCAGCGGCTTAACCCACTGAGCCACCCAGGCGCCCCACAGTATGTGTGTTTGATGATAAAGTCGCAGTTGGGGACAAAGACTCCAGAGCGGCCTGGTTCCCAACCCTGGCTCTACACCTCACCAAGCAGGTCACCCAACCTCTCAAGACCTTGGGTGTCCCAGCTTGGGAAATGGGCCTGATTGCAGCACCTATTTCCTCAAGGCTGCTGGGACAGCCACATGGCTGCTGGGATAGTCACATGGGATCGTGGACGATGTGAGCCTCCTACCAGCCAGAGCCAGCCTTAGAAGCACCCCAACTTAGATGTCACTTCTGAGCACTGAGAGACCCTGGTTTGAGGTATAACAGAGAGCAGCGGATTATTAAGTGGAACTGACTCTTTACATGCAACGTTCACTCTGCCTAAAAGTCTTTCTTTCCTCTGCCTTCGCCAACTCTTGTCTGCCTCCTTGCGTGAAAAGCTGGCCCCTTCCCAGCCTTCAGGCCTGGGCTTAGTTGACATTTATTCCCAAGGACCTCCCCTGTCACCCTGCTGAGAGCAGTTTACTGCTCCTCCCTTCCTTCTGCAAGCAGCTGTGATGCTGGGGACCCCCTTCGACTAGAGCTTTTGCTCAACCCATCAAAGGTGCCCAAGGGGTGCCCAAGGGGTGGGCCTGGGGCTGCCTGATAAAATACAGGATGCCCAGTTGAATTTGAATTTCAGATATGCAACTAAAATTTTCTTAGTATAAGCACGTCCCCAATATTGCAAATATTGCTCCAAGATGCGGGCCAGACTTGCTTGGAAGTTAATGCCCTGAGAGTGGTTCTCAGCCGGTGACAAGTGGGAGCTGGTGGTGAGCACCTCCGTTTCCTTGGCCCTCATGAGGACTGCCCTCAGAGGCAGGGCATTTTGCACAGACTCCCAGAATTGCCCAGGGGGACTCTGCAACCCTAGCTCACCAGCAGCAACCCTCCATTTCTCCTCCCGTGGTGGCCACACCCCTTCCCAGCCTCTTTTTCCTGCCCCTTGAGAACACAGCCCCCCTCCCCCGCCACAGCCCTACCCTCTTCCTAGGGACTGAAATGTCCCCCCTCCTTCAAATTCATATGTTGAAATTTTAACTCCCAGTGTGATGGTGTAAGGAGCTGGACCCCGGGAGGTAATCAGGTCATGGGGGATTGGAGCTCATGAAAGGGATGGTCCCCTTTTTAAAGGGACCCTGGAGAGGTCCCTCGTCCCTTCTGCCATGTGGGGACATGAGGAGAAGCAGGCAGTCTGCACCAGGAAGCGGGTCCTCATCCAAGCGCGCTGGCACCCCCATCTCAGACTTCCAGCCTCCAGAACTACAAGGCAATAAATTATGTTGTTTATAAGCCACCGGTCTGTGGTCCTTTGTTACGGCAGCCCGACGGAGACACCTCCCACCACTGTTCTCCACGCAGACCTTGTTGATTTCCTTCCGAGCCCTTATCACGCTCTTCCATCACACGTGCACACGCTTAGCCTCTCTGCCCCCTCGGCTGTGAGCTCCGTGTCCTTCCCCGCCACATCTAGCACCGAGCCGGCACTCAGCAGGCACTTGACAGTGAACAACAAAACAAGACAGTGCACTGGGACGAGGCCGTCCGCGCCAAGGAGAGCAAGACGGTTTCGGGCTGTGCAGGAGTGCGCTGGACTGTCAAGCCTCGAGTAAGGGTCTCGCAGTGGCTGCCGTTTAAGAATTTGACCTTGGGCAGCAGCCTGGGTGCTCTTCAGCTCAGTTTCCTCATCTGTAAAATGAGGAGCCGGGACCAGATGATATTTCTCTCGTGTCTTCCGGCTCTAAAATTCTATGACTCTATATTCTAGGTAATAAACTTTACAACTATGAATAAATTAATGGAAATGAATATTTAAATGATGTGCAAACATTCGTGCAAGTGCTTTCTCAGTCTTTTATGTAGTGGGAGAATGAGGAATAAAACCGAGGTACCGACGATGGGAAGTATTTGTCGGTGGAAGAATGGCGCCTTGCTCCTGCGTGTCTGAGAAGAGCGTGTGGGAGGGCCTCCATTAACCAAGTTGCAGAGGAGGAGTTGAAAGAAAAGCAGGAAGCCGGGAAGCTGAGAGCCCCCAGATGGAAGGCGTTCCACGTCTGGATTTTCCCAAAAAAGTTTCCAGGGCCCAGACAAACAGCTCTCCGTCTGTCTTAGTCTCTTTGGGCTGTTACAACAAAATACCACAGACTGGGTGTCTTATAAACAGCAGAACTTTATCTCTCATGTTCTGGAGGCTGGAAGTCCCAGAGGGTGATGTGTGGATGGGTGAGGGTCTTCTCAGGGGAGGCAGACTTCTCACCGTATCCGCACATGGTGTGGGGCAAGGATCTCTCTCAAGCCTCTTCTGGGTGGTTCAGTGCTCAGAACCTAATCACCCCCCCAAAGGCTGCACCTTATCATTAGAGAGCCGGTTTCAACATATGAATTTTGGGGCCAAACAACACTCAGTCATAGCATTGTGTCTCTCGTTCCTGCGTCTGTCACGAGCTTCAGTAACACTCAGCATAAAGGGATGGCGCCTTGACATCAGAATGCCTCATTTATTTATCCGGATGAGCTCCTACCTACAAGTCAACTAGAGAACACTTCCGATGGGCTGGTCGGCTTGAACCAAAAAGCTTGAGTTGGATGCGTGCAAATCACGAAAAGGAAGGAGGGGCTGGTTATGTAAAGGTGACGCCACCTGAGCCCTCCTGGTGACAGCAAGCTAAGAAGGAGGCACCAAGGTAAGGGTCTCAGAGTCAGCCTGCGCTGTATCCGGTCCTGGGGATCAGGCAAGTCTGAGCATCAGGGATGGCGGCGAAGCTCGCACACCAGGAAGAGCTGCATTTGTGGGAGCGGCTTTTCAGGGTCCCATGAGACAGTGCGTCTTCCAGAAGAAGAAGAGAGACTCGCCTGATGAGCTTGACGCGGTTCCAATCTTGAGTGGATGGGCGGAACTAGAATGGGAGTTCAGGATAGAGGCTGTGACACACATCTGTTTCCTACCAGGCCCACGAGACACACATCTGGGCCTTCAGGAATTTGGGGCCAATAGATGAAAACAATAAATGTTCTCTGGACAAGACTCTATTATGTGACAAGCCTAAACACTTGTGTCTCTGTGAGACCTTCATCTTTCCCTGTCCTCCCTGCCTGGACATTACCTATGCTTTGTCCCAGAGGTGACTGGTTTTTTTTTATTTTTTTATTTTTTTATTTTTTAAGATTATTTATTTGAGAGAGAGAGAGAGAGCATGTGTGGGGTGGGGAGGGGTGGACAGAGGGAGCGAGAATCCTTAAGTGGAATGCTTGCTTATGGTGGAGCCCGTCACAGGGCTTGATCCCAGGACCTGAGCTGAAACCAAGAGTCGGCTGCTTAACCGACTGAGCACCCCAGCCAACTGCCAACTGCAAGTGTTTTATTTTGCTTGCTTTGTTTTTTTGTTTTTGTTTTTGCTTTTGTTTTTCAAACTTTCTGGCTTTCATCCCTACATCATACTCCTTCAGAAAAGTACTTTAAAAAGTAAAACCTTGAGGACCCTTGATCGCTGAGCTAAAAATAATACAGAATATGCCGAATACACAATCTCAATTCAGTTTTAAGTTTTCATTCCTTAACCATACAGAAGACAGAGTGTCTTCGTGACAGTGGATTCCGAGGCTGAGGGCCTCCTGAATGAGAAACTCCCGCGCAGCTGGGCGTTCTGTCAATACAGGGGCTTGACTTCCTGCTGTTTTGACAAAGAAAGTTAAAACCTGACGGAGAGACAATAACGAAGGAAAACATCTGCAGGTACCCAGCGAATTCCGCCTCCCGCGTCTCAATGCCAGGCTGCTTACGAACCACAGACCCTCGCTCCGATCACAAAGATCCCCCCCTGCATCGGGGGACAGTTACATGATTTGTCACATTTACTCACTGCCGTGGAGACTCGCGATAGCCTCCGAGAGTCGAAGCGCCCGGGACCCCCTGTGACAGCCAAAGGCATACGTGACCCCCTCGCTTCTGTCCCTGTTTGCTGGGAACTTACGTCCAGGGAGGGCAGGTGAGGGAGCAGCTCTGCCATTTCTTGACCACGGAGAGCTCAGGCAATGTGCCCGTTGCTTCTAGTATCCTATTTCTCCTAACAACCCCAAAGACCAACCACAGTGTCCTCATGTCCCTGAGGAGAAAGCTCAGGGAAGTTAAGTTAGGTCACTCACTCAACAGCGCCCGCCTGATAAAAGGTATTGGGCTGCATGTGGGGACTGTCAGACCCCAGAAACCCTTTCTACCCTTTCCACCCTGGCCTCCCTCTCAAAGCAGAACACCCCATTTCTCCTTCAGAATCGTTGAAGGTGGTCCTCATTTTTCTGCCGACAAGAACACGAAATAGGAGCTTAACAGCAATGCAGGGAAGTGTAGTGGAGAGAGACAGGGTCGGGATGGAGTGTGTGCCCGGGGTGGAGAGGAAGGACTGCTTCTCTCCCTTCACACGGGCACGAGAATGACTCGGGGTACCAGCCATGAAGTCTCTTCACCAGTCAGAACTGGGTCAGATATTCCAGCCGCGAGAACAGCCGGTTCTCTGCTCCAGCTGTTATCTGAGCTGCACAGCTGGGGGGAGGACTCCAACTTGCTTCTTGGGCTCAGAGCTCAGGGTTTCCACAGCTCTCCAAGCAGCCTGTGCTGGCCTCTCCCAGCTGGAGTGAGTGGGGGGCGGGGGGTAAGGGAGAGAGGGAGAAGGGGACCGTGGAGGGGAAAAGAGAAGAGCATTCTTGTTTCTAGCGGAGCAACTGATTATCAGGTTAGATGGAACCTACTGGCTGCATGGTTGCCAATCACTGAAAATTTCCTGCCAGTGGCTCCTGGGTGAGAAGCTGAATTCCTTGCACGAGAACTCCGAAAAAAGCCACGGGGATGCTGATGAAATGCGGGTCCAGGGTACAGTGAGACTGCTGTGATAAAGTCTGAAAGTCCTCTTATGGGGTCACGCCCTGCACAGCATCCACTCGGCTAGCAATACACTGGGATTTTCCAAAGCCCTACAGGCATAGTGGGCTGGAGTCCTTGCTTTGGAGGGTGGGCACCAACATTTCCTGGATTTGAAGCTCCCATACCACTCGCAAGCTGTTTCTAAACAATCCTGATGTGCACGAGGCCAAATTTTGGACACCTCCAACATGCTTGCTTGGAACACCTCCATCCCCAAACATGCGCTGTTGAGGAAATGCAGTACAGAGACTCACTCCAATTGCCTCCTACTTAGCCCGAGGCCATCACTCCCTATTTCTGGGTTCTTGGTGAAAAAAGAAGGAGTTGTTATATGAATTTCATAATTTAGAGATAAATAATGAACACCAAACTCAGAGCGAAATACCCTAGTGTTCATTTTATTTAATATTCTCCATTGGTGGAAATAAATTAAAAATGAACAAGGCTTGTTTATGCCTGCCCCACATTGCTCTCCACTTTTGAATAGCAACCGCATATTAATTTGCCAAGATCCCATAAATTATAATTAGCCCGGAGGATTAACAACATAAATCCTTGAATTTAAAACCAACCTGCCCGGCTCTCTCTTCCCTATGCCCTAAAGTGAAAAAGAGCCATAAAACCTATCACCGCTACTTGATCCATTAAACTCCGGAGACATTCCGATTTCAGCTTAGCTGGTGGAGGTAGTCTTTGTTCAATCTTTTTAAAGTTACAGTAGCTCAATAGGAACTGAGAGACCGGGGGACGAGTGCCCGTGTCAATGGACAGGCCCAACGCACATTTACTCCGAGGAGAAGATGGCAAAGGGGAGCAGGAGGCTGTTTTGGCTTGGCACCGCTCTGCGAGGCGTCCTGGCACAGGTCTGAGGTTGCAAGTGCCCCCCGCTGACTCTACACTGCACAGTCCCGTACTGTCAAGAGTCCCGGAGTACTCGGAAGATGTGCACATGCTTGCACATGCGTGCGTGCATACGCGCGTGCACACACCCCCACACCCACACACATGCACACTTGAGTCATGGTCTGAGCCTGCATCCAGCCGAGCTCCTGCCAGGCTGACCGGGGAGATGACGAAGGATAATGCTGCTCAGATACCTAAAGTATTTAACGCAAGACTATGGCGAATTTCCAAACACTGGCTTTCCCTGTGAGGAACGTGCAAAGTGCTTTGAAGTACTCGGAGTTTGTGCCCAGCGCAGCCTGGACACGCTCTGCTCCCAAAGACACCCCTGCACGTAGCGGGCAGCCGTTCGCTCCCACCCTCCTCTTCCCTCGGGGTCGGCTGCAGGGGCCAGCTGCTGAGAGCTGAGCTCCAGGACCACATGTGGGTGTGCGGTTACTACACAATCTGCAGGTGAGCCAGCTGTGCAGGCGGCCGCCCCGGACCCGGCATGTGCAGGGGAAGGAGAGCCACTCAAAGGAAATCCGTGCTTCCTTTCGTTATTTTTCACTCTCAGTATGAGAGTGAAATCCCTGCTTTCTTGGCCCCCATGGGGGCTCCTAGGCCTTGCAACCCATCTCAAGACTGAAAAGATGGCAAAGACTCAAGAAAGATTCTATTTGAACAGAGGGTCTAAAAACGTGCACACCACCTACTACAAGGGGTCAGGGGCAAGCTTAGCTGGAGATTTGGGGAATGTGATTTACGTGCCCCTCCCCCGGAAAAGCAAAGTAAGGCTGGTTTTTGGATTCTCTAAGACGAAAAGTGTTCCGCAAGTTGCTGGGTGACCCGTCACTATCCCCAGTGGACCCCTGAGATTTCTGCTCCTTCACTCACGCATGTAACCGGGAAGAACAGGATGGCAAACATAAGAACCAAGATAACGAGTAGGAAGTCATCTACGGTCATGGACTTTGGGGAAAAAAATGACAACTGTACTTTCTCTAGAAGAATGCACTCAAATTCCAAATGTTGCTTATAATTTTAAGGACTTTGCAGACGCCCCAAGTTTATCCTTAAATCCCTTAATCTAGAGTAGGTCTGTAGAATTTAGAAAATGAACTGCACTTCCCACGAGAGTTCAGTGGGCGTTAACTACAAGAGCCTGAATTCCAAAGATCTCTCCATCTGAATTTAGGGAGCACAGGTAAAAGTTTGAGGTTCCAGCCAAAGATTCAGAATGTGCCCCCATAAGGATCACTAGGGAAGAGAGGTTTGTTTCCAAGTAGTTCTCAACTTCAACACTCCTCAGAATCCCCTGGAGGGCCCTTTAAACCCAGATTGCAAGCCCTGAGCCAGTGTTCAGTAGGTCTGCAGGTGGGGACCCGAGACTGCATTTCTAACAAGATCCCAGGTGCTGCTGCTGATCGTGGGGCCACACTTTGAGAACCATGAGTTTAGACTTATTACTGGAAACTGTATAATAGGATATTATGGGGCCACTGGAAATGCTGAGGATAGTATTTACTGGCATAGAAAGATATTCACAACATCCTGTTAACAAAAGAAATCAGATTACATAGGATTGTATACAATGTAATCCTGTTTCTTTTTATTTTTTTTTAGTAAAAACAAAAGTGGTAACATGAGCATTTATATTAATATCTAAATAAATGTTTAAATATAAAAGTGGATTGAGGTATTGATACACATAAAATATGGCTACAGATAGGGATATAGCTACGGGCATGCATTCGAAAGGGAAGTCGTCCTTTTCTCGGAGTTTTGAGATCATGACTGTTCTGCTTGTTATTTTTTGCTTACCTGTATTTTCTACCTTTTCGGCATTGAACATAAATTGTTTACAAATATAAGGAGAAAATTCCTTTCAACCCTGAGAAACGATAGCAGACTGCCATTACTCAGCCCTTGTGCACCTGTCACTGCTCTAGGAGGTGCTGATCCTGGGGGAATGGGGACTCCATGAAAGTGAAGTAGTGGGACACCCTAGAATCCCTTCAGGAATTAGCAGCGTATGCTTTTGGTCTACTTTCAGTGGGTCCCAGAGTGCCTCTCGGAGAACCACTCATGCTGGGCCAGTGACCTTGTTTGCATCGATCCACAAAAGGAATGGGGATGAGAATGTGACATGCATTTTAGATGCGTAAACACACGTATGGGCATTCTGCATGTTCATACACATGTGTCTATACACGTGGGCTTTTACATAGGTGCACGCATGTGTAAAGATATTTTAATGGGAATAAATTGACGTCAGGTTGTCAACTGGCTTTCCCTGGGAAGAGCTGTGTTCTGTGCTGAGATTGCGCCCTTCCTATTTTCTGGCATTGAAAGATTGTTTTATTGTAAGAGGGATGTATAGATCAGGAACCTAGATAATAACACGGCGAGAATAAAAATGTTAATGGCCATTCACTGTATATATATTTTTTTCAACTTTGATGTATGTTTGTGAATTTTCAGAATGTTGGGGAAACTGATTTGTCTTATGAAACAATGTTGATAGCAGGTAACTGAGGCTCTACGAAAATCATTCATGTCCTATATCCTAAAATAAGATGCAGACATCCCTATGTGATTCCATTAAAATTTTTTTTCCGTGATATTTCAGGGTTCAGAAACCAATACCCTGGACGGCTCCCACTTGTGCACGTGGGGCTTCCTTTTGATTCCAGCTTTGCAGCTCGTGGTAGGGAAACAGCAGGAATTCTGATATCTTCTGCAAAGTCATCTTTCCTGCGAAAAAGGTGCCACCCCAAGGCTGTTCCTATCTTTTCTCATGAAGGCTTAGGGACTCCAAAGCCTGAATCAGCCTGTTCACGGACTCCTCTCTTGGAATTTCACACATCATTTTCAATTAAGGAACACTTTGCCCACAGGACAGGCCACCTGGTATGTCCTACAAAGCAAGTCTGTAGACCGATGTGTAGACATGTGCCTGATGTCATTAAAATGCCAGTGCTTGGACATGGAGCACCGACTTGCAGCTCGCCTTAACCATTCTTTCTTTTTTTTTTTTTTTAGGATTTTTTATTTTATTTGACAGAGATCACAAGTAGGCAGAAAGGCAGGCAAGGAGAGGGGGGAAAGCAGGCTCCCTGTTGAGCAGAAAGCCCGATGTGGGACTCGCTCCCAGGACCCCGAGATAATGACCCGAGCTGAAGGCAGAGGCTTAACCCCACTGAGCCACCCAGGTGCCCCTTACCTTAACCATTCTTGATCATGCAGAAATGAATGTCTATGAAGGACTGAACTGTTAAATAGCAGATCTAGTATTAACAAAGACAAAAGCCTCTTTCTGAATAGAGTTTAGCACGTCTACAGCTGGACTTCCCAGGTCATTTTAAACATCGCTGACTTTGTGAAGATCTTAAACATTCACTCCATTAGCAAAGTTGGGTTACAAATGAAACAGAATGGTCTAGAAGAAATCGGGACACAGCTCTTCGTTGTCCCTCTGTACTGTATTGCAGCTGGTGGGCTCCAATAAGTTTCCCCAGACTGGGGGGTTGGGAGAGGACCTCTAATCCAGGGCGGGGGGGGGGCGCAGATCCCTGTGGTTTTCCACTGAGCGGCACTCTGAACACTCCCCACTCAAGCTTCTGCTTTGTGATACTCTAAGCATTTTTCCTTACGGAGGATTTCAGCGGCCTGATTCCCCTAAAGGTACTTTAATCCCTGTGCTGGGAGGAGGACGGTCACTTCATACAGAAATTAAATACATAAATTAATAGATGCCTCTTCGGAAAGCCTTTCAAACGGGGAGTCCGGCTGCTTCAGAGACTCTGCAGTCAATAGGTCAGGGCCTCGGTTAATGTATAGGGGAAGGCAGAGGAGGGATTAAAATGGTCCGAGAGATTCAGCAGAGATCAACAAATACGTTCTGAGATTTAACCACTTAGGTGAGTATTTGCCTCGGTCAGGAAATGCCTCAGAAGGTTGTGCTAACTTGCCCAGACCAAGAGGCAAATGAAGCTGCCGATGACTGGGCGTGTCCCGTCATCCTTTTCGCTCTGGTCTGGTCATGGTCTTGGCTGGTCCGTCCAGGTGGAAGAGGAGGAGGAGGGGAGGAAGGAGGAGGAAGAGGAGGGAGGAGCTGCCAGCCAGAATGCCGGAACGAGGGGGGAAGGGTGAGGTGCAGCCCTGAGTCAGGGGTCAACTCCGGAGAAGTCTTCCAGAATCGTCTACTTGTTCCACCCATGAAAATCTCCCATTCCCCCAGGAGACGCTCCATGTCTTACAAACCAGAGCCCTAGGGCACGTTTCTCTTACCTATCCTGTATCCCTAGAAGGAAATACCAGTAAGTAGATGCAGAAGCAACAACTCCATAGTAGCACTTTATAGTTTAAGGGCAGGTAACATGGGAGAGAGAGCGAGAGAAGGAGAAACGACCCCGGATAAGTTCCTTTGCAAAGTTTCCATGGTTGGCTTTTTCTGGAAATCACAGAGTCCTGGGGGGGCATCTATTTTAAAGAAGGACTTTGCGCATTTGCCTGAATGAAAAGACTCACCGGGACATTTGCTGAAATACCAATGCCGGGTCCTGTTCCAGACGAACTTCATTGCGTTCCCCCAAATGGTCCTCATCATCAAGTAATTTGGGGGAATGGACCAAATTTCCATCTGCTGAGAGCACCTGACCTGACGAACGCAAACCTCCCTGACACGCGAAAGGGGTCTGGTTTTGGTAGTGACACCACCCTTTTCCTGGGTCTAAAATATCCCTCAGGGACTCTCTTCTTATAAGGGCATATCAAATGAGGCCGAATTCGGGTCCTCTTACCTATTTATCTTTCCTGTGCAGGATTCAGAATCAAGGACAGCACTTGTGACGTGCCGTTTTCGGAAGGACGGCTTAGGTCTCTGCCAGACCGCGTTCCGTGCCCCCTTTCCTCCCCCTGCCGCCCCATGACCTTTCTACAGGTGCCAAGTCTGAAGAAGAAATTACATTCGGCGACCGTGGAGAAAGCCCCGTTGGGCGCAACACGCACGTCGAGCCCCTTCTTGCAAGTCGACGGTTTGTTAATAACGTCCACTGCCCTCCGCCCGGGAAGGGAGATCTTGACTCTGCTCCACAGGGGGACTGGAAAGTGCACCGTGTGCTCTGAAGGGAGGAAGGACTCTTTCTGCAAGCCCAGCCCCAGTTCTGAATTATTTTAATTGCAGCCTGGTGATGCCAAGGTGCTGAGGCACCCCCTTAGGCTGAGTGCTTAGCCAAGAGGTACTGAATTAAACTGTCAGAACATGCAGAAAAATTGCAACTCGGCCTGTCAACAACATTTGTTAAGAGACACGGGTGAGGCTGGTGACTTGTGTAGGAAAAGAGCCGCCTTGCAGAGCCATCAAAGCACAGCCTGGAACTAATGGGGTATTCAGAGGCCTTGTTCTACTTCATTGGTCAAAGCCAACACAAGCCTGTAAGATTTGGGCCCGGTTGCTGTTTATTACTATGGTAATAAAGGCCACTTAAAGATACAAACCCATCTTGTGTTGGCGCAAACCCAGGGCTCCTTTTCTAAATCGGATCACTAATGCCTGCCCTCATTTCTCAGGCTCTTTAAAATGATCTCCTTTTTTAAGAAAAAAAGAGAGAGGGGGGAAAAAATATGAAGTCTCTTGTCAAAGGATGACATAGGGGTCTTGATCTTATTTATCTTTGGCTGACTTTTTTTTTAAACATTTCCCTGGGATGGCCAAGTTTGACGTACCATTGTGCCTCCGGGACAGATCCCTGGGACTTAATTCCACACTAATCAAGGTGTTGCTGGGAAGATATTTGGTGGATGTGTTTCAGGCCAATAGTGAGTTGACTTTGGGTAAGGGAGATGACCCTGGAGCGTCTGGGTGGGCCCGATTCAGTCAGTGGAAAGGTCTGGAGAGGAGAACTGAGTATTCCGTGCAAGGAGAAATTCTGCCTGTGGTCAGCAGCTGCAGGCCACACTGAGAGTTCTAGCTGGCCTTTCTCGAGCGTTCATCGCATGGATTCCAGGCTTTCCCAGGCAACTCCCAGAATCACATAAGCCAATTCTTTGCAATAAATCTCTTAATATCTATCTCCTACTGGTCCCACTGCTCTGGCTGAACCCTGCCACTCACAGTCCCTTGTCACTCATGCTTCAGTTAAGTATCTTTTAAGCAGAAGGCTCGAAATTGAGGCCCGTGGGCTGCAAAGAGCCATGTTCTTTTTGACCCACATCTAGGTATTTGGTACAATATATTAAAGGTGAATATAAATGGAATTAGTTGCTGATATTTAAAACTACTGAGGATCTTCCTCCCCCTGCCTACACACACACACGCATCTACATTTCTTATTTCTCTTAGAAAAGAAAGAAAGAAAGAATGAGACGATCGGACTACCCGGATCTGTAGCCCCATATGGCAACAATCCGCTAGAATGGAAGGTGACGCCCCCTTTGTACAGAGCACGCACTCCGCAGTTTACCACAGTCTCCAGCCCTCCCTGTTGTGTCCCTCAGCAGTGAGGTTAATTATCATGGGCCTGTATATTGTTCTTCTTAACGTAAAGAGAAAAGTGAAAGAGGGCTCATACCATTTGCTTTGTCAAAAGTGCGAATAACAGATAGAAGGAGAGGCTCATGTGTTTGAAGAAAAAAACAGGACGGTCTGTATTTCTCTGGAGAAATGAATGCTATTTCTCTGAATTCAGGTTTCCCACAAGGTGTATGTGAATTATTATTACCCACCTCAACTCATTCATGTATGTGACCTTGCTAGTAAACACTAAATGTTTGCAATGCCTGTCTAACCTTGCGTATTTTAGACAGAAAAAAAAAAAACCTCACTATGAAACAACTCTTTTTACTCTTCAATAACAACAACCACAATAAAACCCTCGAGACGATCTCCAAGAAAGTTTGCTCAAGCTGTAGGGATACTATGATAGTTGCTTTTTGGGGGGATTTACTGAGATGCAACCATGGGGACCCGAAGGGTGTGAGGACAGTGGGCAGATCTCATGGTCCCTCTTCCCAAGCAATTATTACAAGTATGCTTTGGTCTCTGGGGGTTAGTGACTGAGGCTCCCCAGGTTAAACATGATCCAGGAGAAACCACCACACACCGGGGACCTGGGGGTTTGTGTTCAGTCTTCCCATCCTCCGTCTCACAAACGGAGACTCAGCTTCCCTATCTATGAAATCACAGAGGTCCCCATGGTTATGAATCTGCCTCCGCCTGGAATTCCTGGGTCTAATCCTACATCAAATGAATGTGTTTCTTTGGAAGATGAGGCTCAGGAATTATTTTATTTTATTTTATTTTTAAGCTCCCAGATGATTCTGATGAGCGGAGAGGTTTGGAATTCACTGGAAGAGAGAGTATCTCAAGTTCCTGCCAGCTCAAAAACTTGATGTACCTAGGAATCAAATTCTGCAGGCGTCTCTCTGGACATTGGACAGGCCATGTTCCAAGCGTATTAATGCTTTTGGGCCACTGGGATGTGTTTTAAAGACTTGAAGCATTGCCACGCTGCCTTAGTCACCTGGCAGGACCTGACTTATCATTTTGCCTGCAATTTATGGTGCCCGGTGGTTTGGAAACTTACTTGAGGTTCGGATTCGAGGCAAGATTCATTGGACAAAATCAATAGATTTGAACTGTGATTGCTGGATGGAACATTCGAAGCTCCTGAGTTTCCATTCTGAGCCCCCCGCACCCTTGTACCGGGAACCACGGCTTATGGGAGGACACTTAGGGAAAGATAATCGCCTTTCCTAAATAAAGGGAAGAAAGTGTCCTGTACTTTCTAAAGATCATTTGGAAACAGAATCAAACTCCATAGTCCTCACTCCTTGTACACAAACGTAACACCCTTCAAGGGTATATTTTTGAAGGCCATCTTGCCTGGGACCTCCGGGGCTCGCTCCGGTTCTCAGTGGGAGAGGGTTAGGTTTCCTCCTCATGCAAACAAAAGGCATTAGAAAGCACGAGGGGAGGACAGCAGTGCTGCAGTGCCACAGTGGAAAAAAATATGGATCTTGCTTTTGTAATGTGTGACTATTAGATCACAGTGTTGGTTGCAATAAATTATCACTTTCGGTTCCTGCTAATTGCTAGAATCTTCTGCCATGGGCTGCAGTGATATGGGCCAAAAAAAAAAAGAAAAAAAGAAAGGAAAAAAAAACACAACACACACAAAAAGGCAAACCACCACACGAACTTTTCTCTCTCTCTCTCTCTCGATACAAACATGCATCCTGCTGGATTGTGAATGGCATCTCGGATCTTGAACACATGCCTAAGGAAACAGCTGGGGACGAGGGCCTGGGAATCAAAGACGTCATTATGCAATTATTGAGAAAAGCAGGCTCTTTACAAAAGAGAATTCCGACTTCTCTGCGAGTTCCTTGACCTCGGGCACTGTCCTCACTCACATCATCGCTGTCAGTAACGAGAACCTCCAAGCTAAGGCGCGACCAGGTAGGTGAACTCCTAGAAGCTCACACTAAAGGTTTAAAAGTCCACGTCAGTCCTTAGATGAATCCTTCTGTGTGTCTGCCACGGAAAGTGCAACACCCACAAAGGACAGCGAGCCCTGTTCTCCCTGACGTCCTACAACCCCAAAGAATCACCACAGATGTCCCCACCCACGGCGATCCCTTTTGATCCCCCGTGAAATCTTGTGAACACAGGTCCCTACTTTAGACCCCTCGTTATTCTGGAATCCTGGGAAGAAAGCT
Source organism: Mustela nivalis (assembly GCF_964662115.1). Lineage (NCBI taxonomy): Eukaryota > Metazoa > Chordata > Mammalia > Carnivora > Mustelidae > Mustela > Mustela nivalis. The sequence continues at coordinate 8,509,599 of NC_139037.1, forward strand.
ACCGTAGACCCATGCAGTATTGTTAGGCACCTAGTAGGTTTCAGGTGATGGGAATGCAGCAATGAACAGAACAGGTGAAATGCCTGCCCTCCCCGAGTGTGCATTTCCATGGAAGGGAGAGGAAGCACAAGGAACGGTCTGATGGTGATGGCGTGTAGAGAAAAATAGAGCAGGTGAGGCCGGAGGAGTGGTGACGGGCGTGGAGGAGGCAGAGCAACTTCACGGACGGTATGGAGACAAGGTGAACGTGGAAGGTACAAGAAAAGTAGGCAAAGGTGAGGCCTGTGGTTAGCAGAGGGAACAAGGAGAGGTTCAGAGGCAGAGAGTCCCCCGTGCCCTGGACCAGCCGGGAGGCGGGCACAGCTGGGACAGAGTGAGGGAGGGAGAGGGCCCGGGAGGCGAGAGCAGGGAGCGTGGGAATGCGGACAGCAGGAAGTATCCCACAGGCAATGGTTAAAGCCAGCTTCTATTAGGAGCGACACCTGGAGCCTCTAGAAAGTTCTAAGCAGCAGGAAAATGTGATCCCACTTATGTTTTCAAAGGAGGCTCTGGTTCTCTGTTGAGGAAAGACCCGGCAGGGGAAGCATGGGGTGCCAGGAGACCTGTGAGGAGGACAGGGTGGTCATCCAGGTGGAGGGTGAGGCTGGGTGAGGCTGAGTGAGGTATCGGGCTTTCTTAGTCTTCATTTCTGCTTGTGGGCTCCGCTCCCCACTACCCTCCCACATGTTAACTGCACTGAGGCCAAGCCTCCAATCTGTCTCAATCACTGTGGAATCCCTGAGCCTAGCACAGTGCCTGGCACACAGAGCACTTGTGATATGAACGGTCCCGCTGTGGAAAACCTGGCAGGTGGTGGTCTACTTATTCACCAAGAAGAGTGACGAGTGAGAACCAAACTGCCCCCACTCGTTCTATCTCCTCTGCAACTTGAGCTCCTTCATGGCCTTTCTGTTGTTCTGTCTCAGTATCAGAAGAGGACAGTCTCAGGGCGCCTGGGTGGCTCAGTAGGTTAAGCATCTGCCTTCGGCTCAGGTCATGATTCCAGGGTTCTGGGATCAAGCCCTGCTTGGGGCTCTGGTGTTCAGAGGAGGGTCTGCTTCTCCCTCTCCCTCTGCCTACCTGTGCTCTCTGTCAAATAAAGAAATTAAATCTTAAAAAATAAAATAAAATAAAAAAAGAAGAAGATGACAGTCTGAGCAACGGCCCAGGATGGATGCCAGAAGTCCCTGCAGCCGCCCTGCCTCTTCTGCTGCCCCGGCTCTCTGACCTTCCATGTGCCCTTTATTTCGCCCCTGCCTCAATTTCTCCATCTTGAAAATAAGAATAATACCACCGAGGGAACAGTATGAGGATTAATGAGGTAATAAGGCCATGCCTGAAAGCCATTTGAGCGCCTTGAAGAAACAGCCATAAAAGAGGGGTCCACTTTTTCATCTCTTCTCTCCTCTTCTGCTAAATAAAACTGCTGGAGGGAGAGCAGAGGGTCCTGCTGGTTGGGGTCCAGCAGAAAACAAGAGGAGACAAAAATGACAGGCGTTTCCTGGGCCAGGGCCACCTTCTGTCGAGTCCAAGGCACCCTGGAGCCTCCAGAGGGGTCCCCTTGGCAATAGAAGGGGCAGGGTAGGAAAGACTGTCAGAGGAATCCTGAGGATTATTTTGCCTCAATTTGGGGACCAGAAGTGACCTCAAAGGGGCTGAGAAATAAGCCAGAACCATGCCGCCCCTCCTGCATGCCCAAAGAATTCAGAAGCTGACAAGGCGATTGGCAAATCCCGCCGGCGGTAATGGGAGGAAAACATTGCCCAAGACGTCCATCTGGTTCGGGCTGATGGCACTCCTGGGTGAGCAAAGTGTAAACGCGGTGGATCAATAAATATCGGGCTCCTTTTAATGAAAGAAACACTATCATTTTCCTCTTACTGCCTCCCTGATTGCCTCTTCAGGCTTCTTTACATGAGGGACACCTTCGGTGCTCCCCGCCCGCGGGCTGTCTTCAGATGGGCACCGAGTTTACACACGGACCTCGGTACATCTTTACACCGAAGCTTTCAGCAAATGTCAGCTTAGTTTCCCCCCCGCCAAATAAAATAAAATAAAATAAAATTTCTCAGATGGATTTTTTAAAGGAAACTCATCAGTTGGATGAAACGCATTTGGATTGAGGAGGAGGGGGTAGGACGGGGTAGGTGCGGGCGATTCAGGTCTAAACCCGGACCCTAATTTAGAGTGACTCTTTGGGGGCCTGGCCATCTGTGCACACACTCGTGCAACCCGTACCACCTGCTGACGTCTTCGGTGCTCAGGGCCGGCCTGCTCCACTCTTCCCTCTTTCTCCCCTTTCTCTTGGGGAAGACGGGGGCCAGGAAGCTGTGGTGAGAGGCGGGCTCTAGCTGAGTCACCAGTTCCCCCTTTCTCTCCCCTCCAGGCTTGTCATTCTCTGTCAAAGGGCACGGGGGGCGGGGGGGGGGGGAGCCGGGGACAAAACTATCAATGGTCTGAGAAAGAGGAACAGGACTAATATCTGATTATCCTTTTGATGCTCATTCAAGTCACCAAGTAGGCTGCAGTCTCTCTCTCCCTTGCCTCTGGCCGGAAGCTTGTGGTAGAAATTAATGTCACTGCGTTTGTTGTGGGTGTCGCCCTGGTATTGGGTAAAAATGAGCGGGGTCCGGGGCTCTGCCCAGTGTGGTTGCTGAGCTGCTCTATTGGTGAGAACAGTTCCTTTTTTCATTGAGAAAAAAGAAATGAAAAAATAAAAAATTGTCGTAGGCATCGCAAGCAGGATTTTTATGCAAATAGAAGTTCCATCTAAATTAAACACAGAAGAATATTGGGTCCAAGTAAGCCACTGAATATTTCCTTTTGATCTCATGATGAACAGTACCTGTTTGTTTGTTTTTAAAGGAGAAAACGGAAAAAACAAATCCAGAGCCTCATGTCGCCAACACACAACTGTTACAAATAAATTGGTGTGTTTAGTGTTTTGGTGCTTTTTTCCACTCCGAGAGCTGCCTTGCCCTCCTACCCTCTCCCAGCTTTGCCGTAACATTTTGTTTTTATCATAGATGTAAAAGTAATTTTTTGCACTATTTTCCTTTAGAAAGTGTCATTCTTTGTCCTGATGTAGACTAGTCTATTGGACGGCCATGCCATAGTGGTTTCATCAATACCCTAGCATCTTTCTTTACAGCTGGCAGCACTGCTATAAGTGCAAAGGAGAAGACAGCATCACAGTCCACAGCGTTATCTCAGAGCCATAGCTCATGTGCCCATCCTCAAGGATGGGGCACTGTATCAGGTTGAAACCCCACTTTAGGCCTATGGAGCCAATGAAGGAACTGTTTTAAATAACATGTACATCAATTCCAGAGAGATCCTCAAAAACTGTCAGTTTTGTGTCCAGTCCTGGGGAAATCATGTCCCCGAAAGGTATATAAATCTGTCTCTGTTTCCATCACAATTCACACCCTGCCAACCATTTCTTTAACTGGATAAAGGACATGGCCAGGTTGAATTAGATCAGGATAAAGGACAATTACAAAACACAGTGACGAACATGGCAGTCAGCCGGACTCTTCCCTTAGCTGCTGCTAAAACCCGCAGACCTGAGTCCTCATAGACCCGGTTCCAGAGGAAAGGGATCCCTGCTGCTGGAAGACACGAAGGTCCGTGTGGCAGGCAGGGTCTAATGAAAGAGGCTCATGTCCCCATCATACGGTGAACCAAGCATTTTGGGACAACTGAGTGACACTGCCTCTGGATTTATGAAGTTAAGAGGACAGGCAAGGTGGCTGCCACTTTGCTGCTCTGTTTTCAAGCAAGTCAGCACAACCAATTCCTTGCCCTCAAAGTCTTCCCTCTCCATTATCTCTTCGGATTTTAATACTGTTAAAGCCTTATTAATAGGTAGGCTAAACACACATGTAATGAATCCCATTAGTCATAAAGAGCTCCCTGCACCCAAGAAACCCAAGGGGGAAAATGCTCGCTCACGCAACCTGGAAGGGAAGCTGACCTGAATTATGCATTTTCTTAAAAATAAACAAATGTACCAAAGACCACCGACAAGTCTGTGCAGAAAGCCTCTTTAGAACACCAACTTTTATCTAGCGAAGTCCTTAAAAGAATAGTTAAGAATAGCCTTGAGTAAGTAGGAGTCTGAAGTGCCCAAGGGTACTTCCCAACTGCCTTCTTGCAAAGGGTAGACTGACTGACTCCAGATTGTTCTGGAGTATCTGTTGCTCAGTAAACCCTTTCTCCAAAAGAAGAGCACAGGTGAACCTCAAGCCAAGTCCTGAATCCCGAGAACCATAAACTCTAGACTCCAGAAGTTCACTTTAACAGAGATTGGGTATAATGGGCACCCTGTGGGGGAAGGTATATGTTGCCACCACCTGTTAGCCTTCAAATTCAATGACACTCACAAAAGCAACGGAAGGGCTTCAAAGCAGGAATGAGATTACAAAATTGTCTAACACTGAGGTCAGCATATAGCAAGAAGTGAGAGAAAAAAATTAAAGAAAAGAAAAGAGGCACAGCATTCTTAAAAAAAAAAAAAAATTAAAAAGCAGTGCTGTCTACAATGTACCGGGCGAGTTTTGTTTTGCTTTTGTTTTTTGCACCTTTCGTTTTGTTTTATGGGAAGTGAAAAGTTTGACTTCCAAGACTTCTAAAGCAGGGCATAGCCAGGCACCTTGCTAATAAGTACCTTCTCTGCACAGGCTCCTTGGTCTCTCCTGTTGGCCTCTTTGGCACTCCAGAGCCTTCCTGAGCACATGCCTGCCCCAGGACCTTGGTACTTACTCTAGACCAGTACCCCTCCTCCCAAATCGTGATGCAGGTGTCTGGTTACAGGCAGCTCATCAGAGAGACTCCTGCTGAGTTGCTCAGCCTCTTGTCCTGCCCTTGTCCTGCCCAGCTGCAGATTACCTTCCCAGCACTTTACTTTCCCTGACATGTCCTGATTTAACATCTCTTTCCACGAGGAGATGGGCAGGAGCTTTATTCCCTTGCACACTGATGTATCACCAGGGTGTGCACACAGAGGACCCTTGATAAACATTGGTTAACTGAATGAATGAGGGAATGAATGAATGCGTACATGAATACTGTATGTGTGAATACTATATATATGAATACTGTATGTGTGAATACTATATATCTGAATACTCTATGTATGAATACTATATATAGTTATACACGCAGAGGGTGATTCGAGACACCTAGGTCACATGTGAGTGCACTCTCTTTCTCTCTGTCACAGACACACACACACACACACACACACACACACACACAGGAAGGGAATCAGTAGGGACAGCGTCCAGGAGGGAATCGTAACCTGACCCCACCCCATTCAGACCTACCGAGTCAAGATAGAACTCTCTATGTGCCTTCCAGTAACATTAATTGTTGGTCATGAAACTTCAAAGAAACAGATATTTATAGCTTGATTAAAGCCCTTTTTCCACACACACTCACCACAGCACTTTCCAACTCAGTTCCCATGAGCGTACTGAAAACAGCATATTCTGCCCACTTCCTGTTAAAGCCAGGTCCTTAACCGCTTCAGTCCTGAAGCTCTTTCTTTTTCTTTCTTTCTTTCTTTTTTTTTTTTTTTTCCAGTGTTCAGGTCTTTCGGTTTCTCTTGGGTTTTCACAGTTGGGTTTTTTACTACTTTTCTCAGGCACCCAAGCCCCCAGTGAGCCGCCCCCACAGCCACCATGACAACCGGGGTAGCGAAGACACGCTACCCCCAGTGGTGTGAAAACCCCCTTCCCAGGGAAAAACAGGCAAAGGCTACAAAGTCTGGCAAGGTCCAGGCAACTGAAATGGTCATCCGGTTACCCAGGCCTGACAATTTGAGGGAATGAGGAATACTTAGGAACTGAGCCAATTCAAAGAAGTAATTCCTGTTCGTATGTATAAACATGGATACCTTGAATATTCGTGATAATGATCATTTGCTATCCCCCATTTGCCAAAAAGTAGGAATATCATTTCTAATCAGTACACTGATCTTGCGAGATGGGTGACTAACATGTCTGTAGTAAACGCGAGTGGATAGATCCCAAAGAGGTTAAGAGATCAGTCACCCAGCCACAAAATGGCAGAGCTAACCCTGGGTCCATCACACTCTGTCTTCCTGATGAAAACCACACCTAAAGTTCTTGGTTCGGGGTATTGGTAGCATGGGAATTGTATGAATTACACAAAAGGAAGGATATGAAAGTGCCCTAATTCAGGCAAAATGGAATTGGCTCCTTTCTTGCTAACAGCTATATTCAATATACATGGAGTCAATCATACACTCCCTTATTACATTAAACATCAGGACAAAAATAAAATAAAATAAAATAAAAAAGTATGTTCCAATAGTAAGGATGCTTTGGGAAAGAACTGATCAAAATGTACGTTCAGCTTCAGAGGACGGGGGTCAGATTGTATCCTGGACCTCTCTTGACGCTGCTGTTCAGTAGGCTATGAATTCCCTCTGAATATTTGGGGTATATCTCAGCTTCTCCTAGCAGCCCACAGTAAGTACCAGTTGTGGTAATTAATAAGTATCATGTGGTTGTAAACACGGACCACATGGCTGAGAAATGATGTAGCCACAGTGAAAGGAGCCCCTTTGTAGATGTTGTAGCATCTGAGAAAAATGGAAACTAAAGTGGTCTCCACAGGATCGAGTTAGAAAACCCCTCTTACTTTCAAAAAGTAACCCCCAAAGAAAGTATCATACTTCTTCAGGTCATTTCTCTGGTTCTGCACGCGTGCAGCGGCCCAGATCATGCTTCGCTTATGACTGTGAAGTCGGCCTTTGCGTCCGTCACCATTGGCAGATGAGGGAGCTCGTCCACGCTGCCCACTGCTCCAGAGCCAGACCCACCGTGCTCCACAAAGCTTGTCTTCATCGAATCTGGACCCGAGGCAGGCTCACGGGGGCAAGCCCTGCTCTAGACTCCTGCCGCCATATAATTTCTGCACTGCTGTGCTGGAGAGAGTGTCCAGTGCCCTGGGATGTCCTGCTTTTCAACCTCCAAGTGCCCCATCCACAGGCTGTGCTGAGGACTGCAAGTCTAGGCTCCGTGGATGGTGCCCAGATAGTCTGCAGCCTGGCTGGGGACCAATGACATGGCCTGGGAAGGGGAGCTGGTCCCAACAGATTTTTCTCTTTTAGGAATTTGATGGAGTCAGTAGCACCAGATAAAGTTATACTATAGAGAGGGATCAAAAAGGCCAAGAGTGGGATGCGTAAGTCCAATTTAAGAGCAAGCAGAAGAATGATGAGGAAGCAAAAGAATCTAGAATGGAGGGGAGCCGCCGGGAACTGGGCCCCTTCATGGTGGAACATTGGAATAAAGATCCAAGGTCATCTCTTGCTGAGGGTCCCTATGTCTCCTTGGGTCCAGAATATCCTGCCCCTTTCTATTCTTTCTAAGACTGGCTGTTCAGCAGCTCCTGGTGCCCAGCATGCACACTTACAAAAGGCTGCATATTTTATGAGGTGATTGGAGTGATACGCTTGCAGGCAAGAAAGTAGAAAAATCGCCAACCTCCAGAGAAAGTGCTGGTAGAAATAATTTAAGTCTCCCCTTCCAGTGGGACCACAAACTCAAGGGCTGAAGGTCCTTGACGTGGGCCAACAGCCAACTGTCGGTCATTCCTCTCCCCACCTAACAGGGAGGCAAACCCTCATCACTCAAACCTTCTTATCCAGCAAGGAGTCCTACTGTCTCTTGGCCAACTTCTTCTACGTTTCTTCTTCCCACATGGGGTGAGATGAGGAATCCTAAACCAGTTATTCCAGGCTTGGCCTAAAGGGCCCCAAAAATTGAGAACTGCCTGCAAACCATCCACTTTGATTATTAAACACAGTGATGTTTGCTGAGATAATCTCTATTTGATATGTGAGTGGCTTTCTTCTCCTCTGCCCAGTCTTGCTTCTTTCCACCTCTTTCCTCTGAACATAGGAAGAACCAAGCTTCTTCTGAGAACATTCGAGATGTCTACATGGTACATATGTCTCTGGGTGGGAGAAAGAAGCACCAGCCCGCATTAGTCTTGAAGACTCAACCCAAGGGCCTAGAATCCTGGAAGCTTCCCAAGCGGTACCACAAAAGCTCATAAATCCACTCCTCACCAGGACACCTGCTCTCTCACCAACAAAGTGAGAACACCTGTCACTCTCCCTGCCCTTCCCACCCCCATCTGGTGCCTAGTCGAGGGTCTCAGGGCCACCCATGCTGCCTGTCAGGAGGCCAGTGGCTTCTCAGGGATCTGCCTTCCCTGGGCTGTATGTCTTGCCATTCTCCTTTCAGACGTGGGGCGTCGAGCTCTGAAAAGTCTGTCCTGGAGAGATGACCTACTCTGATGGGACCCGTAGACTTCTCATCCACACCCATAAGTCAGGGCCTACACCCAGAGGAGAGATGAACTCACCAGTTTGGAATTTGGAGAGTACTGACAATGTGTCCTGATTCTGCCACAATTTACGATAAGTTAATTTTCTTTCAGGAAGTGAATTCAAGTAAATCTGAGCTCTGAATCCTCAGAAAGTTTCAAGAACTAGCGGAAGACACTGTTTTACAGCTCTAAGCTTGCATATCCTCATACAAATTTGACCACTGTATACTGATTGAATTAAAATAGTAACAATAATGGATAATAAAACTTACTAAAATTTGCATTGTTGGTACCTACCTTTGGAGTTTTGCAAATAAAAGTTGAAGAAAGCTGCCTTTCCTTCTCAGATAAGAGCAGTAACATTTATTTTAAAGGTTTTTTAAAAATTTATTTATTTGACAGAGATCACAAGTAGGCAGAGAGGCAGGCAGAGACAGAGGAGGAAGCAGGCTCCCTGCTGAGCAGAGGGCCCGATTTGGGGCTCGATCCCAAGACCTTGGGATCATGACCTGAGCTGAAGGCAGAGGCTTTAACCCACTGAGCCACCCAGGCACCCCACGAGTGTAACATTTATTAAACATCTACCGTGTACTGGTAATTTTCACATTTACAAAGAAAAATAAAGTAGCAATGTGATCGTTTCAAATAATGTTGAGAATGGCCAGAATACAGAATAATTAGTTTGTCTTCTTTCTTGCTGACAATATTTCTGCTGATACTCCTTGAATCCCTCTGACTATGGGGTAACTATGAACCATAAAGATGATATAACTTTGTAATCAACATTTTAAAAATTCTCTTTGGATCATTTTCACTGACCAATCCTTGAGAAGAATCCGTGAGAAGAGAAAGCTACATTTCCAGTGGAACTTCCATTTTAGTGAGTTCAACTTCGTGGTGAGGCAGCAAAGGAGAAAAAACACACAGCCCAAGTCTGTGCCCACATCTGCCCAGTAAGCTGGGAAGCCAAGCGCTTTCCCAAAGATCAGCTATACAGACCGCCCAGTGGGAACCTCCCGGACCAGTGAAAGGCCCAGTTTGTAGACAAGGCGCTAAGGCTCAGCTCAACCTCACATCAGTTCCTTGGCCGTTGTGGTCACTGTAATGACCCAGATAGCGGTGTGTTGGTGCTGGCTGCTGCGAGCATCTGAGACAGCCGCAGAATGTGGTTTTGAAAGAGAAGAGGACCAATGTAGCTCCCGAGAGAGCCCGGAGAGAGGCACAACACTTCAGTGCTTTTCTTCTTAAACCCAGTATATCCAGACATATTTACATATCAGTACAGAAGCAAATAAATAGCTGAATGAGCAAATGACAGCATGTTTGATTTCCTATCACTTAAGATACACTTTTTTCTTCTTTGCATAAAACACAGCAAACCCTAACTCAGAGGGTTATTGCGAGGATTAAAAGAGATAATATTTACAAATTTCTCACTATAAGCTGGCAGCACTATTTATTTTAGAAATTATTTATCTTAGGTGCATTATTTAGTTGGGGTATCATTTGTTACTGTTTTTATCAGTTATTTTTATTACTTATTTTTGCGATTCCCTTTTGATCTTAGGGTTAATTTAGATGTATGCGTCTATATGTGAAGCTCTTGGGGTCAGTGTCCCTCTCAGACTAGTCACTAGGAATAAGAAAACCGTCTACAAATATGCATGGCTTTCTTCACGCTGGCTTGCTGACCGCCAAGAGCACCCCAGAGCTGTGGCCCGGCTTTCCTTGGGGCTCCCAAAACAGCGCCTTCCTGTTTCCCTCTGGCTTCTCAGACACTCTCCACCACAGTGTAAATCAAGAAGTTCACGATGGTCGGTTCTGCCCTTGGCGCCTTAAAACCAAAGCGAGTGGTTAACCAATCCAGGCCCCACAGAAACTACAGGGTGGGCTCCTGACGGGGAGTCAGAAATTCTTTCTATGAAAATGCAAAGTGCAACCTCATAAAAGAAACCCACTGCAGGAAGATGAAGAAATGTCAGTTTGCATTAAAACAAAATAGGAGCATGAACATTTTAACCATCTGGCAAAAGACCTTCCTACACAAATACATAAACGTTGCCAAGGAGTTAGACAAGAACGCCACACAGCTCCCTTGGTGCCTCTATAAAAACTCTGAGCAAATTCAGGGCCGGGTGTTAGCGATTGGTTTACTGTAGCAGTATATTCCCTCTGTGCCACGCAATTGTCTTTGTTTTGCTTTGAACCTAATTGTCTTATCATGCTTCAGAGCCTGTAGTGCACTTGGAGGGAGGCTGAAGTCCTAAGCATGGATAAGCAGATGAATAAAACAATACTGGTGCGAAGTTTAAGAGACAGAAAAGGTCTGTGTTAGGCAAAGATAGGCTAGGTGCTGCTGCAGTAACAAATGAGTCCAAGGTCTTCATGATGTAACATAACAAAGGTCTCCTCCTCACTCACCCCCACATCCCATGACGATGATGAGAAGGAAAGCTCTGGGGACTGTGGTCACTCAGGGACCCAGGAGGACAGAGGCTCCCATCAGGGTATTTGCTCCCTTGATTGCCAGAGCCCAGGAAGGAGCTGAGGTGGATGCACTGGTTCTTAAAATTTCCTCCTGGAACCGACACATGTCACTTTTGCCTCCATTTCATGGGCCAAAGCAAACCACAGGCCAAGGCCTATTGTCAAGGGAAGCAAGAGAGTGCACCTCTACCCTGTTTCCAAGTCGGGGAGCCACAGTGTTTGAGACGAGCCATGATGACTCACACAGGGCTCCCAACTACTGAGTGCCTAATAGGTGCCAGGTGCCTCATTCATGATCTCGGGTAAACGTATCAGAAAGATGAAAATGGCTGAAAGCCACAAGCTCTGAATTCTAGTGTTCTCTTTGGTAAGAGTTGACAGAGATGCTCGTATTAGTCTCTGAAACAGATTTCAGAATGTTAAGAGGTGTCTTCTTGTATCTCTGGTCTTCCAAAATGAGCCCATCTGGAACTTTTTATTATGTGCACCTACCACCTACTATATGTGCCACGTTGGGCCATTCACTGGCTTCGATAAGCCTCAGTTGAAGGACCTGGTGGATGGGACAGGCCATAGCTCCTTTGGGCTACTTGCCCATAGATCTATAAAATGGCCAGAGAAGGGGGTGCCTGGGTGGCTCAGTTGGTTAAGCATCTGAATCCTGATTTTGGCTTGGGTTGTGATCTCAGGGTCATGAGATGGAGGCCCATGCTGGGCTCCACACTGGGTATGGAATATGCTTGAGATTCTTTCTCTCCCTCTTCCTCTGCCCTCTGCTCCTATATGTACACAGGCATGTGTGCTCTCTCTCCAAAAACAAAACAAAAATGAAAACTAAAGGCCAGATAAGGAGGCATTTCTGAGCACCTGCTTCTCCCAGCTCTGTGCAAGGTGACCTTACAGTCCTTACCTGATTTAATTTTTTTTGCAAATCCATGCAGTTTGTATTACCTGCATTATACAATAAGGCTCTGGAACACAAATGAGGTCCAGATATTGAGAAGTAGAGCTCAGTCGAGGCAAAAGTCCATCTGACTCTCAAGTGTTGGCTTTTCTACCCCTGCCTCCCTTCTCCTGAGATGATGTACTTTAATATCACTTATGATTGTGCTTAATAAATTATTTCAGATGGTTGTCAGGGAACTGGATTGGTCACAAGCTCCCCAGGGCTTAGCCCACTAGCTGGTGCTGAGTTAGAGGTTCCAAGGCCTGGAGATGCTAGTTGATGATGCTGTATTTCCACCTGGCATTGAATAGCTTCATTCCAACAGACTGATTTTGACATAAACCACACTCCTGTGCTTACGGAATTTCTCACGAGTGGTCTTTTGCTTCTGGGGTATGAATCTGATATGAACCACCCCTTTGCAGTTAAGCCAAACCTTGAGGTTTTGCTAAGGTTTCACTCTGAGTGAACTCGCCAATCAGAGTGAAACTAGGGTAGAGAAAGGGGTCCTAAGCCACAGAAGTGGGAGGAAGCAATCTGCTTTGTCACCCAAGCACACAAGGTTTCTGCCATAGACCAAAGGCAGCCAGACAACAAGGAAGGCTAGCGTGAGAGAAACTCCCACTTCTTATGGAAAGCCTTTACGAGGCCTGTATGAGGCACGCTCTGAATTCTCGCAGCTTGGTCTACAGGCTGTTCCTCATGTTGGGAATAGCCAGGAATCTCAATCCACTGGTACGTGTTCCTTTCAATCAGTATAGTGAGAAGAGATGTGGCCAGTCAGAAAACTAAAGCTCAGAGAGACTGGGATTCTTGTCCAGAGCTAAATCAATAGCAGAGAGCAGAGTTGAGAAGGTCTAATGCCCGAGCACACGGTCTGGCTCACTATACCACTCTGTCACGAAGATGACTGTCAGAAGCAGGTAACTCAGTGACAATGACCAACTTAGAGCTGGCAGAAGTAGCCTAGTTCCAACCAACATCTTTCTTATTTCTAGGCAGGGGTTGGAAACATGACCCCCAGGAACATACCCCAAAAATTCTATGATAGGTGTGTTCAAACCTATGGTCGAGAAATAAAGAAAAGACTGTGAAGGAATGTGTATATTTGTGTGTGTGTGTATGTGTGTGTGTGTGTGTGTGTGTGTGTGTGTATTCAGAGCTGGAAAGGTCTTTTTTTCTTTTTCAATCCCCACAGAACTATGCTGGAAGGGTTGACTATGGGATTCCATGGGACTTTCCTGTATCTTGATACACCATCATACCCTTCCCTCCTGCCCCTCCCCAAATTTTTTTCGTAAGTTAGCTCAAAAGATTCCTATTAGTCGGAACCGAAAGAAGCAGGGAAGACAATGAATTTTCTCTTTCCTGCCCTGCTGCGTATCCCACGAGCCTAGAATAGTGCTTGGTATATGAAAGAATAGCTACTCAACAAATACATGAGAAATAAAATCAGGAATCTTAACCAGTATCCTTGGGTTGTGAAGGGAAATTCTTAAGAATCTCTTTTAGCTCGTTTTCAGCTTGCCAAATATTCTGTGTTTGTGCACTGGGGCAAAGCTATGCCCAGAGCGGCATGTGTGGTAATCATATTTGTGTCTACCCCCCACGTCCTCATCCCAAGGACATATGCTTGCAGAATTTGTTGTGTCTGCAAAATAATGATCTAGTTTCCTGTTGCAAAGACTGTGTGAGACATAAAGAAATATGTTGTAATCATGTTGCAATCATTAAATACATAAAATGCCACAAAATAAGGAAGCAAGATGAGTGAAGGATGGTGAAAGAGTGAGTGAACAAGAGGTCAAGGCTGAGTGTTTAAGGAAAATTTCATATGACTACAGGCAAAACTGAAGCACCAGGTGACAAGAGGAAGTAGGAGTGATGGGAACCAGATGGCTCAAAAATGCAGCGGAGGAAAGGGCAAACAACATGGAGGGAGAGTCTGAATCAAAGAGTCACACGGCTGAGACACCTGGCATGGATGGACAGTGAATGGATGAGGGCGTAGATGGATAGACAGATGGATGGATGGACGGACGGATGGGTGGATGGATGGAAGGACAGTGAATGGATGGATGGATGGATGGATGGACAGATAGGTAATAACTCTCATCACATTTTCTCGGACAGCTCAAAAAAAAAAACAAGTGCCTAGACTGACAGATTAAAGTAGGTTGCTGCTGGAAGGGGGGTCTCGTGATGGGGAGTGTAAGGGAAGTGTGCTATAGAGCAGTGACCCATAGCACTTGTCTACATATAGCTTCATAATCATAAAAAACTTGGCATAATCAGAGAGTATCTCATGGGAGAGGAAATAATGTGTCAATAAGATTCGTGGCCTTGTGGCCACCAAGATTCATGTGGAGAAAGGAAAGAACCAAACTCTGCTTAAAAGCAAAATGAAACAAGTCATAGTCCTATCTCTGAGGTGGCTGGTGGACCACCACTAATCTAGGCCCATTTTTCATAAAGTAGAGGCATTGCTGGGACATTGCTTCCCAGTCAAGATGTACATTTCTCAGGCCCCCTGTGTCTAAATTGGGCCACACAACTACTTCTGCCCATACTATGTGATCTGAAGGTGACATATGTGACTTCTGGGCTCATGTACATTAAGTATCCACTGTCATTTCTCCATTCTTTCCTACTTTTCCTGAGACCATGGAGGCCAACAACAACAACAACAAAAACGGCAGTCATAGATGATGGAGGGAGCCTCTGTCCCTAAATCTCTATTTGGAAGAGAGCTTCACAACTAGGTACATCTATATTGGATGTTGTACGAGCAAGGAAATATATTATGGTAAGGCACAGAGTTTAAAGTTGTCTGTGAAAACAGTTAGCCTACCATGACCAATGCAAGTCAAATGTGGTATATTTGTGCTTCATTGATTTCTCTGCCAAATTGCGGGGGGAAAAATAACTCTAGGGCCAACCCACTATGATCTGCAGTTAGGAGGAAAAAAATGATTGAAGATTATTTACTGAGCACCTACTATGTGCTGGCAATGGGATTAAACACTTCCGATGGACCATATAATTTAATACTGACCATAATCCTTACGCGTAGGTCTCATCAACAGCATTTGAAGAAATGAAGACTAAGAGTTTAAGTGACTTGCTCAAGCTCTTGAGAGCTTATGGACGGAGATTTAGAAGGCATGATTGAAGGAGAAAGTACGGCTTCCACGTTAGATGAAAGAGCTTATGCCAGTTTGATTCTAAGAGATGGGCCAGGAATCATCACAATTGGATCCAGCTGGGCTATAAACTGTTCAACCCCCTCCATCCATCAAGTCCTTTAAATACTTTCAACTAATTCAGTTCAATCCAAAAAATACTTATGAATTTTTTACTCATGCCAGGAACTGTGCTAAAGGCTGGGGATTTACTTCTTGATTTGGATTTAATTCCTACCTTCCTCAGAGTCTCCTACAGCGAGAGAGTCAATGGACAGATACGATACTACACAATCAGGGTTAAAAATGGAGCTGTGGACAGTGTGCAGAGGGAGCTTAGAAAAAGAAAGTCCGTTTGCCTCCATGGGACTCTCCTCCCAACTCCTTCCACCCTGAATTCCCACACTAGCACACACCGCATGTGTACAGTCTCCTTCCTGAGCCATGAGATTCCGAAAGTGATCCCAAAGCGATGCATGGCCGGGAGCATACCTTCTTCAGACAGTTGACTTGCAAGTGACAAAAGCCCAACCAAAATGAAGGGCAATTCGTCCATCTGTGGAATGCAAGGAAGAGCTGTGTAACAGAACCACGGAGAGGTCAGGGAGGCAGCCAGACCTAGAGGAATATGGGAGCCAGGGACTCAGCTGTTTAAATGTCTGACGTGCCCCCTCTCCACATGGAGGGAAACCCAGATGCTGACAGATGCCAGGTTTAATCCCATGGCCATGGTTTTGGCCAATGGAGAGAGACCAAAACTTCCCAGTTCCAAAACCCTGGGTGTGGTAGGGGTAGATTCTTGGCCATTTGTGGGAAGGTTCTGATCAGCAGAATTCAGGTGCATGAGGCCAGATCAAAATGGTACCTCCCAAGGAGAGGTAGTAATGTGTAGTGGCAATAGCTTCTGGGCCAGAGAGGGGAAGCAGGAGCTAGGAGACAACCCCATGCATGTCCATAAGAATTCGTCAGAGAGGCTAGTCAGGAGAAAGATCCAGAACATTTGGGAACAGTCCTTATGCAAGGGCTTCCTTATAGGAGTTCAGAAGAGCCCAAACTTCAGTTCTGGATTTTTTTTTTTTTTTTTTTTTTAAGAATCCTATAAGGAATGATCATTAAACAAAAGAATCTGAGAAATACTTATTATCCTTAATATGCTATCTGTGTTAATATTTCACTATATGCTCTGAGAGATGAATCCTGTGGTTTAAAAAAAGAGATGGGACCATTTGAGGACACTGGGTGAGGCCCTTCCAACAACAATGGAACTTCAAATACTTGACAATTTGTATGCTGTCGGTATGTAAGCACTGAGCCTTGCAAACGCCACAGCTGCATGTTTACAGTTTAGACCATCTCTGTGAATTGCATCCTTATGTTCTGTATTTTAAAAGGCCATTTTCGGCTCCTACTTAGCTTCCACTCAGAAATACCATTCAAATCAGGTCTGCATGTGTTTTTTCAATCCACACGTTGCGAGATCGGCCATGGCAATTTTCCCCATTGTGTTTGCTCTGGGTACCCTGCTCCACTATGAAGTTCAGAATTCTGATGTTTGTCAGAGCACAGGGACCTGGGTTGATCTTCGACTTGGGTGCGTTTTTGTGGTGCACGGGGTAGGCCAAAATAAGACAAAAGAAACCAGCGGCTTTGAAATCTCTGGTGTCTGCGAGGCTTGCTGCCAAGTATTTCAGACTCCAGTGGGACACCGGGAAGCATGCGCTTCGGTGCTGGACGGCAGTAGGTTAAATCCTGGTTCTACTACCTCTTCCCTAGGAGACCCGGGCATATAATTAGGTTGGACCCTATGAAACTGAGAGCAGTTGACCATTCGTACCCACAGAAATGACAATCTCATACAGCTCTACCTAACTGCGCACCTCTTTAAAAACCTCACCCACAAAATGGGAACGATAATACCATGGAACTCTTCGGATAACAAGAAGGATGACACCGGGTAACAGGTGCAAGGTGTGATGAACGCGGACCTTGGCGCGCAGGAAGCGTCTGATACATCGTAACTGTTACCATTGTTGCTGTTGTTATTTACATATATAAGTAATGCCATCTTCGTAACACCTTTCTGTGATAGGTTTCACTGTGCCCGTTGGGCAGAAAAGGAAACTGAGGCAAGAAGTTGGAAGTAAGCGGACCGCAATTACACAACCAACAGCTAGTGAAGTGTAGCATTCAGTCCCATTTGTCTGACTGTAAAGTCTCTGCTTTTTCCATGGTCCCTCCCTTGTGGCAGGGTCCCTCGCTGTAGCTGAGAGCCGTGATGAGGAGTGAGCAGCCGTGGTGGGGGAAGCCGGAGCGCACGGGGGAGTAGGCTGGCGCGGCTGCAGGCACAAGGGTCTGGCCTGGAGTGTGGCGGGCTGGACCAAAAATGAGCCCGCGGTATCATTCTGATTCTCTGAAAAAGATGTTATCTCGCGTCTTCCATAGATCCACAACAGCTTCATGGAATTCTGCCACCGGACAAGGGTGAGAACGAGGCCTTTGCGCAAGGAAGATGAAAGGCGGCGCGTCTGGGTTTCTAAGAAGGCCTGCTAGATTGTAAGAAATCAAGTCATCCAGCTACCAGGAAAAAGTGATTCTTCTACTTAGATTTCTGTAAAGGGAGCAAACACGATACTGTGTGTGGTTATAAATAAGCCACAACTTTCACTAACATGTGACAGTTCGTTCCCTAATACTAAGTTGGGATGTGCTTCATAATAGCCCCCTGAGAAAATGATACTCAATAAATCGTGGTGGCACTCTCTTAGAAATCACAGCCATGGATCAGGGGCTCAAATGTTTTTGACCAAAGATTCAATTTTTTAAGAACCCCCCCCCCCAATTCTATGTACAGAAAGAAAATGAAACCCACTCCAACAAATATCTTATTTATGATGCTGAAAATTGGGAGCTGTGCACTTAATCCAACATTAAAGCTGAAGTTAACTAAATTAAAGTCCTCCAGTCACCGCCCAGAGCAACAAGAGAAATACGATGGTGAAAAATAGCTTAATATATCTTTTGCTGTGGTCCTAAGGGAGAGAAGCAGGCTGTCAAACTGTGTGTATACTATGTATGGAAGCCTCTTCTTGCCTCAACGTTCCTGCCTGCGAAATGGGTATGATAATACCCATCGCACAGAGCTGTTAAGAGGAAATTAATGAACACATGTAAGTAATAAGAGGAGAGGTCAGCTCTACTATAGATAAAAACTTATGGATTGGGGGCTGGGGAGAAAAAGACTGAAAGGAAATAGTTCAAAGGCCTAAAGGTTTTAGGTTAGGGGCTGGGAGCAAAAGAGATTTTCGCTCTCCCTATTATTTGTTCCTGTCTTGATTGTACATATATTATTTTTACAATGGACAAAAACCAGCTATGGAATAAGTGACTGTACGGCCCAAGGGTTCTCAAACTTCAGGGTTGAGAGGGATCACCTGCGTTGTGGGATTCAAGTGCAGATTCCCAGGTTCCGTGCCTCCAGCTGCTAATTAAGTCGGTGGCAATCTCCTCAGTGACTCAGGAACTCTACTTTGACAGCCGGTGACTTCCACTCTCCCTGCGCGCGTACCGGCTGAACCTGAGCTGGAAACGTCCTCTAAATTCCTCGTCATTTCAGCCCAAACGCATGCCAGAAAGCAGCTCCGAATATTCCAGTTCTAAAGACGCGCAGTTGAAAACAAGAAATCAAAGACTCAGCATGTGCTAAATACTAAGATTATGTTGTAAGATAAATACACATGCGGCCTCAGAATTGCTGGAAGATGCGAGAGAAAAGGAGAGACTGTTCTTGTCCCTGTGATGATGCCGGTGATGGGGATGAACAAAATGCTTTGCTAATTTTTGTCGTCAATAACTCGAGCATCAGTAAAAATAGTACCTAATATTTGTAAAGCATATTCGTAAGTATAAACAAGTTCAGCTTTGGAAAAGCACACCGAAATCATGGCAGATTAATGAGATCTGGGATGCCTGGTGTAACTTGTTCTCTGCCCAGAAAGGAGTCTTACTATATCCCCTGCACACGCTCTAAAGCCTACACAGCAGCAGAGCGATGACGAGGTGTGTACCCAGAGAAAGTTCTCTGTATGGAGACCTTGCCTCTGCAGGAGTGGCTTTGCCGAAAATGTGACCTAAGACTTCCAATGGAGTTGGACATGCATACGATAAATAATTTTATGTTAAGAAAAAAAATGAACGAGTGAATGAATGAACAAGTGAATGAGCCCAAGCGAAGCCAGGCCTGGCCACCGCACCACCCAGTGAGACCTTGTGCAGTACCAGACACGGATTGGGTTGCAATGCCACTGACCACTGTCTCCAGAGAAGCGGACCTCCCACCGACACACTTGTCCCTGGGCAGAATCTGGTTTAACTCCTAGCCCTGAAATGGAACCACTCATTTTTCGGCCAACAGATCAATTACGTGAAGTAATCAAGGGACCGAGTTAAAGAGCTACATTTATGAAGTGAAGGGGAATGCAGGGCTGCAGGCCAGGAAGGACCGGTGAGTGGTTTGGAAGAACCGTCAGGGTTACTGAACGCAAGCCCGAGCCTGCAGCAGGGCAAGAGGCTTGCACTGAGCCAGCGAGGCCTTTCTGAGGACTTCAGGGACCTGAAACAGCTCGATTGCAAAGCAATAAAAGTTCTAGGCTTCAAACGAGAGAGAAAACAAAATGAAACCAGGTTCGGGCAGCTGTTGAACCCCCTTGGGTCCCAGGGGTCTGAGAGGTGGAAGAAAGAACTATACATCCTCTTTCTCTGCTGTACTCTGTCTCAAAGAGCTGGGATGACTTTCCTGCTTCCTTTACCAAGTGCACCAACTTCAAAACCGAAATTTTTTTTTTTCAGATTCAGAAGAAAGTGCCGCTATCAGGCTGTCAACAATACATGTAGGAAGTAATAATAAAAGGGCCAGTGGTTCTCAACCATTCAGAGGTGGGATACACCCCTCAGCAGTAGACTTCCTGAGCTCCAGGGGTCTCAAGGTGGGCAAGGTCATGGGGATAGTAAGAGGTTACCTGTCCTGGAGGTGTGTTGTCAAAAATTCCCGTGCTGAGTGAGGAGGCTGCTTGCAAAAGTTCCCACAGAGATGGTGATGACCACACTCACATGTCTCGTGCACTCCATACCAATATGGAATCATTGGTTTAACAGCACGGCAAACACGTGACTTGTGCTGCTTTAAAGAAAGCAACCAAACTCGTACCAACAGTTTTTTAAACGATCTTTTTGAGTTATCAGTTTGAATGTCGTACTATTGACTGATTCCCAAAGTTTTGCCATCTTTTGCCTAACTTGTCATGTGCTGAGCATTTGGTCTCCTCCTCCCCACCACACAGACACACAGCTTCGTACTTCACGGGTCCAAACCTATCTGCCTGGCTGTGGCTCTCACGCACCAGAGTTTTTTGCGCATTAGTTGTCCGAACTTGATGGAGGCCAGAAGTGCCAGCCTTCCAGATTACAAGAATTTTCTA
The DNA here is from genome assembly GCF_964662115.1 of Mustela nivalis. Lineage (NCBI taxonomy): Eukaryota > Metazoa > Chordata > Mammalia > Carnivora > Mustelidae > Mustela > Mustela nivalis. The sequence goes on from NC_139037.1 coordinate 8,530,094, forward strand.
AAGGGGATAAGTAAAAAATCCTAGCAGTCCATCGAGAGATGATACATTTAAAGCATCTAGAGTTATGGCTTGTCATTGCCACCGACCCACTGTGCTGGCAGCCACTCTGTAAGCACGGCTCACTTTCCAGAAGTTTCCCTAATGTCTGGCCCTTGCTGGTTGGTTTCTGATGACAACCACCACCACCACCAGACACAGATTCCTAAAACAGACTGGAGCATCAACATCCCTGGAAGCAGGTGCTGGATCGGCAGTGCGGAGTCCTAAGGACTGCGGTTGGCCCCAAGCACGTTGGCATTAGGGAGCGAGCTTAACGTTCCTCTTTGGAGTCGGTTTGATCAGTCTTGGAGAGATCCTTCTTTAGTAGGCACAAACAAGAGACATCAGGAATATACTGTATTTATGTTGGGATAGGAACCAGGTTCTTTATTCACGGGTGTTTCACGATGACTCTAGGTGCTTGAATACAAATTCTAGAATTAGTGTGCCTTGAACAATGTGACATGGGTTTGGGTGACTTTTTGCTCATCTGCAGGATGGGGGCAAGAGCTTAAAAGGAAAGGCCTTACAGTGAACCTGTCTGGTGATACGAATCCGAGCTGGTCTACGCACAGCTCCTAGCCGAGGCCAACTAAGGAGCGCTGCTTATCAACCCTCGGGTTAAGCCCAGACACTGCTTCCTCTTCCCAGCGGCTGTGCTTTCCCTCCCAGCACGGGCGTGGGCTATCTTTGCTGACCACACACTGTCTCGTTTAACTAACTGCTGTTTTCTATTTGCACACTGACATTTAGAAGTTTTATTTTTTTTTATTCCCAGTTCAGAAGCCCATTTGCTTCAATAATGGTTGATAACAGGGTCTTTCCCGTTAGCACTGTTTAATAGCTTTTAAAATTTTTTCAAATAAAGATTCTTTTTTTATGTGACCCTTTTCCTGCCAATAAGTTGTGATAAATAAGCCGGCCCGAAGTTCCAGGGTTTAGGTGAACATGAGTGACTACAGTAACGTGTGAACGAGACAGAGACGTAAAGGGTTTTTAAACCACAGTTTAACAAAAAGGTCCTGTCCGTCAATGAAATAAAGCTGTTTTGAATTCGTTCCCAATCAGCTGGCTCTCTCGCCGGAAGCCCGTGTTGGCTCAGTGGTGATTAATGCACAGCGTGCACGGCCCTCGCCAAGCGCGAAAAGAACCGGCGACTCCAAGTGGCATTTGTCACACACGCCATCAGGCAGCTGCTGCACGCCGCAGCTCTCTTTGTGCCCCCCCAAATCCCGGGTCGCGGGGCGGCTTAGGTCCCGTGCCCTTTGCCAAGAGTGGCACAGCGAGCCTCCCTGTCCTGGAGTGGCGTGTCGCGCTGTGTGGGGAGTTCGGTCCCCGTATTCGCTCTACGTAGCTCGTGTGCTCTGCACGTCACTGATCCGATGATGCGGAAACCCACCGGGTCAAGCTGGGAAGTCCACGAACGACTGTTTTGTGGGTGAACATCGACTAGATGTGGGTCTGGGAAGTGGTTCTAGGTGGGCACCTTCTCCAAAGAACCCTTCTTCTGCCTCATCCACCCAGCTCCCCTCTGTTGGGCGGCTCAAGCGTGTGATGCTTTCAGAAGACCCGGGGAAGCAGGAGAGGGCATGGCTCCAGACGCAGGAGGAGGGAAGGGGTAAGGCACACACAGTGCGCTCACAATCACTAGGTCTGGTTTGGGTCCTGACTTATCCCTGAAGGGACTCCTGCAAGTCCACACATTACACATGCCTCAGTTTCCCCATCTGCTTCACGGGGAGGCACGATCACCCTGGCCCTCACAATGGTTACAGGTCTGAAGTGTGCTGGGCTGTGAGAAGCATGCCACGGTGCTGCCATTCCCGGGCCGTTCATAAATGTCAGCGGTTACCGTCGCTACTATTTTTATAAGGATGACAGGGAGGCTTGCCCAGGGCTCCTTCCTCCGTCACCCTCATCAGATTGCACTAAGGCTCCCAGCAAGTCTGCACCCGGTTAAGGCATCTTCCACCGCCACCCTCCCCTGTCCCTGGGCGCTCGAACGGGCAGCTAATGGTGCCCGAGGCTTGCCGTGGCCAATGCAAGGACAGGGAGATCAATGAGAAAATCGGTGGCTTCTGCTCTTGGGTGGGTTCCTATCTCCAGGCTAATTATTTATGGGCTCGCTTTAAAGCCCTTCGCCTGGACGGCAGGCTCTCCCAGGAGAGGCTGTCTGAGGAGGCCGCTTCCTTGGGAAGCAGCAGAGAGGAGGAGGAGGAGGAAGGCACGGGACCTTCTCATTCGCCGACGACCTTACTTGAAGTCGGCCGCCCATGCCCTCAGTTCCACAGACCATTTACCACACACATCGGTGCGCTGACCAGGCACTATCGTAGGCACACGGGACGCAGCTGCCAAGGACTTGACCTTAGAGTAGAAAAGACCACCTCTCCATAAGGAAAGACACACTCTGTCTATAGAAAGAAAGACAGGTAGGCGAAAGGTGAGGGAAGCGTTATTTTCGATGGTGGTGGTCGGGGAGGTACGTGAGCAGAGACCCACGGCCAGGAGGGCCCCAGGGCTGACGCTGAGGCTGTGAGAGGACCCGTGACAGCAGATGAGGTCGAGGGGGCAGAAGGCTCTCACGCCATGGAGGATGCTGTGCAGGAGTTTCGCTTTAAGCCAGCCTTTGGAACACTTTCCTCTGGCTTCTGTCTTAAAACAGTGGTTCTCAGATTCGGCTGTCTCTGACCTGCACTGAACTCAAAATGGGGAGGGAGACCGGATCTGCGTTGTTCCCCAAGTGCCTTAGTGACTTCTGAGCTCTACCCAAGTTTGAGAACCAGTTTGAAAAGATCTACCCAGGCCGCTGGCGGGAGGACAGATTCTAGGCGGCTGAAGGCAGAGGCGCTGCCTCAAGACGGTGGCCGCTATAAGGACCCAGCCCAGGCGCCGGGCCATAAGCTGGCCCGGAGTGGCAGCCATGACGGAGGTCATGAATGATTCCATGCTGGGTGTATCTTGGGGGTCGAGTCAACTGCAGTTGCAAACAAACTGGACAAGGAATGGAGAAGGAAAGAAAAGTAGGAGGGATAAGCCCAAGCATGTTGGCCCAACCGGGGGGCTCAGAATCAACTGCCTGAGACTGGGAAGATACAGAGGATGGTTTGGGGAAGGGTTGGGAGCTAGAAATTATTTGGTTTCCAGGTTTGGGGAACTTATAAGCAAATAAGTGAAGAGGTTAAGTGGATGGGTGGATATATATAGCTGGGGTTTGAAAGAGGTCTAAGATGGGAAACCACGTTTGGAATTTGCTAGCATGTGGACGGCATTTCCAGCTGTGCAGCTGGAGAAGATCACCTAGGAGGTGATATGAGGCGAGGAAGAAAGTAGGTAGAGGTAGAGAAATGGGCAGCCCAATGTACAAAGGTCAACTGGAAGGGGACGGCCCACACAAAGCGTCGCAACAAAGTGACGTCCCAAGAAACAAACTGAGAGGGTGTTCTGGAAAGAAGTCATAGACTGTAGACGGGCTGAGTAAGATGCAGCTCCCAATGGACCCTTAGGTTGGACGGTGCAGGTCGGGGTGACCTGTGTAAGAGCAGATGGGAAGAGGGAGGGAAATGAAAGTCTGGAGAGAGTTCAAGGGAGCAGGAAGAGAAACCGGGGCAGGATATACAAACCGCTTATTTGAGGAGTCAGCTTTAGGAGGGTCCCAGAGAAATGGGGCATGAAGGGGAAATGGTATTTAACAGAGAAATGAAGCAAATAAGGCGCTACCTGCCGGGTTGATGCTGAAGTCTCTAGTTAGGCTCACAGTCTCCACAGGAAAAGAACCCCCGGGGCTCAGAGAGAACAAGGCCAGACGGGAGAAAGCAGAGAAGGAATAAAGCCTATACATACCTATGTTCTACCTGCAGGTCGGAGTATTCCTATCTGCTGGGTGTGACTCAGGAGAGACGACTTCACAGGGAGAGAGACAGGGAATTCTTACATCGCGTGATTCTCACATGCTCTTTCTGTCACCTCTGTCACACTCACACATACACACACACACACACACACACACACTTTTTTTTTTTTTTTTTGGTCTCTCCTGTTTTGTGTTATGTGATGGTGGCAGCCTGGTCCAATGTCTGGTCTCTCCCAAACTGACTGTTTCCTTGATAGAAACATCAATGTCGGGGCGCCTGGGTGTCTCAGTGGGTTAAAGCCTCTGCCTTCGGCTCAGGTCGTGATCCCAGCGTCCCGGGATCGAGCCCTGCATTGGGCTTTTTGCTTAGCAGGGAGCCTGCTTCCCCCCCGCCCCCCCCCCCCCACCGTGCCTGCTTGTGATCTCTGTCTGTCAGATAAATAAAATCTTAAAAAAAAAAAAAAAAAAAGAAAAGAAAAGAAACATCAATGTCTTCAGAGAATGTACCTAATGGGGGAGAGAGGGACTGAGGGGGGGGGCAGCATAGGACACTGGGTAATTCAGCCACGTATGTATTTTAAAGAAACAGCGGATGAGCAGAGATTAGGAACATCGGTTCTGAAGTTGGATATTAGGACTCTTGCATTTGCTAAATAAATGACCCAGAAATAAATTAATGCCCACATTACCCCATCACATCCCTCCCTTTAAGGTATTTCCTGGAACAAATAGCTAGCACTTATACAGGACTTTCCTAAATGCTTTGTGTTTTACAACTCACTGCATGTTGACGACAGCCCTGTGAGATTGGAACTAACATCCTATTTTATAGATGAGGACACTAAGGCACAGAGAGGTTAAGTCACACAGCTAGTCAACGGGAAACAAACTTTAAGGGTACATGTTCCCTCCCCCATTGTCTGTTTCCCTGTTAAGACTAGAAGTCCTTTGAGGGCAGGGGACACGTCTGTCTTACTCAACTCTGTATAACCAGCTCCCAGCGCAGAGCATAGCACTGAACTCATGTTTAATAAGCATTTGTTGAAAGGATGAAGCACTGAACTCATGTTTAATAAGCATTTGTTGAAAGGATGAATCAACAAATTTAACAAAGATCAGTGTTTTTCAAGGAATGTCCCTTTTATAATAGGTAGGCTTTGACTTCTTAAAAGGAAGAGGTAATGGCTGTACCTGGGAAGTGTCAATGACGCAGGAGCAGGCCAACAAGGGTCACTGTCAGTCTCCTTTCGGAGAGGACTTCTAGGCACATGGTGGCGACTCAGTCCCCTGGTGCATGAGCCACCCTCCTAGCATTGCCTCCCACCATAGGAGCACTCGGCCATGGCAGGCAGAAGGGAATCTGGGTAGTTTGCATGGCTGTTGACCTGTCATCTTCATTCACCAAGGCCTGGCCCCATCTGTCTATGACCTTTCCAGCCACCACTGTCCGTCTGAAATGAAACCGAGGCAGCAAGGACTTGGAGAAATTAAGGTAGAAAACACGGGGAAAAAAAATATATTTGTAAGGCAGTTTGAGATGGACTGTCTCCAGGGACAATTTTTCAAAGCGCAAGGTCCTTCTGGTGGGGGCAGGTGGTCCCTGGAGGGTAGCAGGCCCCGGAAGGGAAATTCCTCTAGTGAAGTAAGAAGACACCTGCCCAGCGCCTCTGCACCTGTTGTGCCGCTCTGCTTCCAGGGGCAGCTGCAGTGATGCTAGTCTTCGGGAGTAAGGGGGAAATAAACCCAGTGAGGTGTCCTACAAATCATTCATTCATTCATTCATTCATTCGACAAATCATGTCAGATGCAACCAAGTGCCTGATTCTGCACTTGATAGTGATGTTAAAACAGAGATCAGAGCAGGTTCCCTCTAGGCCCTGTTCAGAAATACTGAATAACTGAAATAACTACTACCTGTGATAAGTAATGGAGCAATGGGGTCCAGTGGTTGAGAACAGCCGAGGGAGCTAGGGAAGATGGAGTGCCAGAGGTCTCCCGGGCACCTGTGTAGAAGTGCGGTGGGTTTGGGGGGGTGGGGATGGAGCACACGACCCCAGAGGACTCCTGAAGGTCATTTACACAAACACCAGATGTGGTGTTGGAGCACTTTGTTGAGCCCTAGGAAATTCTGTGCACTTCTGCAACTTCTAAGATACACAAACACGCAGCAACCTGTCCTCCAAAGACCTAGCTCTGGTAACCTCCCAGAAAACCCAGCTTCGCAACCATCCAGCGTTCTGGCTAACTGAACACTGTCATTTGTTTGCTTCTGCGCCAGTGTCGTTCTCTTTGAAAGCCCTACGTAAAAACTGATTTCAGGCTGGAAAGCGACGACGCCTTAGATCCCACAGAAATGGAAGCTTGCTCTATCGGAGAGCTATTTTTACTCCGCTTTCTTCTGGCTCTTAGAGGCCTGTGGAATTTCACAGAGGTTTTTTGAGGTGTTGGTATGCCAGTCAAGGAGGGAAGGAAAATCTTGTTCTTGTGGGCAAGATTCGCTTTTTCTAGTGATGGCTTAAAAGGCCAGAGTAGACCCAAGCTTGTTTCTCAATCAATCTTTGGAATTCACCGTTTGGTTTTGCAGTTGTCCCTGGGAGGGCCCAGACCCTTTGGGCTTTGGCTTGGTTTTACTTCTTGCTTTTGTTTTATACTTATTCTTCCTCCCGTGTATATTTACATAACTCTGCCTAACATTCCACGGCCAGATTGGCAACCTATGGACAGAATTCAGTCTGATGTGAAGTGCGGGGGCCAAGGTACGCCCCCTGGGAAATATCCAGATTTCGGAACTGAGCACAAGAACGTTCTTTGAAAACACTATTAAAAAGAGCAGAGGCAGCTTGGGTCAGGTAACCATATCTGAAAAGCAAACGCTGTTTCTTGTCCAAAATACCTTGAGGTCCGCTCCATATAATGCAAGCAATGTGACTATTTCCTATCCTGCTCTCTTTGCCAAAATGAATCCTTCTTCATCAGGGGTAGGGAAATCGCCCAGAAGTGCCTTACGGATCTGCTCTGGGGCTTTGGTGCGGCACCATGCTTAAAACACGATGATGGTTGATCAACCTCCCCCACTAACCCCTTCTTTATGCGTTCAACAAGCAGCTTACCTGCCAAAACCCAGCTAAAAATAGCCCCTGCATCTGTGGCCCATCAACCATCCCTGGCTGATTTGGGTGGGTAATTGACCTTTTGAGCAGGTGGAGAGCCAGAAATTTATTTTTTCCTGGATTGAGTCTAAGTTGACTTAAAACAGATGTTCCCCCGATGCCAATATGAGGTTTATAATGGAAATACTATTGAGCACTGTTTAAGGGGCTGTTCAAATCCAAGCCAAACAATGGGGGGAGCCTGAGTTCACCCCAGCACTGAACGAGTTAAGTCTTGCCACCTTTTCCCTGGGGCTGAAAACCCAGGAGGTGCCTCTGGTGGAGGGAACAGAAAAGGAGGCTGTCACTTTGTATTTTCAGGTTTGCAGAAAAGCTTTTTTTTTTTTAATGTAAACATTCATTAAACTAATTTGAAGTTGTCATTACTTTCCACCCCTGCTGTTTTATATCAGATTATTCCTAAGTGCTTGGTGAAGAATCCCATAAAGCCACACTCGATTCCTCTGCAGGGGATAATCGCATAGTTTGCGCTGTGATTTACACCGTGTGGCACTGGGAAGTGTCCTCAACTTTGAAGGGCCGTGGTTCCCTGGCAAACAGTCTCTGCCTTCCCCACGGAAATAAAATTCCAATAGTCCCTGCATGACTATTATGAGGTCCCCATTACCTTTTCTTCATCCAACTGAAGATAATTAAAAGCAGTTCAAAGCACATGCCAGAAGGTATCGGGCATTTTATTAATAAATGGAGAACCAAGGAAAAGGTATGTTCCATTATGGTTTTAAGCCCTAAGACGCGCTTAGGTTCCTTTTTGCTTTCTCTCTCCCTGCCCTCCACTGCCCCCTCGAACCCTCAGTTTGGGGCAGCCAGGCGTTTTGTGCTCTGAGAGCCCGTGCAGCAGTGGGGGGCTATTTCAACTTTGCACCTTCCAGCTGAAGCCCTGGCTGTAATGGCATCCAGGAGCCAGACTCCTTCCGAGGAGACACTGATGCTAACGCAGGGAGGAGCCATGAGAAGGTTGTAGGCGCTAGAGGCGGACGCCAGAGCCTGAATTCCAGCTCTGCTAACAGGACAGCCACCCCCCTTACCATGCGTCCCATGTATGCAGGGGGAACAATAATCGTGACAGGGAGCTCGGAAATTGATGGGAGGAGAAAGAGACACCCTGAGCCCAGCACAGCGCCTGCCAGACAGATGTGCCAGCTGTGATGGACACTGCTGCTGGCGTGCGCAAAACCATGACGACGATCCCAAGAGAAGTGGCCCCAAGCAAAATTAGGACGCGAACTGCTTGTTTTCAGCGCAGCTTCCACTTTTGCTCCTTTCCCTCCCTCATAGGCTCCTCACCCCCAAGAACCGATGCTGTCATCGATCAGTGCCCACACAGCCCAAAATGCACCTGCCCTCTGCCCCAACCTCTCTGGGTGGTGCTTTCTAAGTAAACGAACTCTTGTCTAAATGTCCACTGCCGCTAGTTACCGAACACATGTTCCCACAGGTAAAATTTGCATTTTTTCCCCCCAGAAACTCAAATGCTTTCATCAGGGATGGCAAACGTGTGGCACAAATACCCGTCCCTTGCTCAGTGTAGGCATTCCAATTAGATCGTGGGACTCGATCCTTTGGAAGCGAAACAGAACTCCGGAGTTCATCTTAGCCTTTCTGGCAGTGAAGGCAGGTTTTTAGATTTGGGGTGCAAATCAAATGTAGGGATCATTTCTGCCTTCACCTAAAGGACTAAGGAGAGATTCTGAACACTGTGGCAAAATGAACATAACTGCCCTTGCATCCAAGAGGCACATTTCTAGAGTGGCTATCGGTATAAGCCTTTGCAAGTCTGGATACCGGTCTGAGTGCTGTGCCATGCACGGGCTGCGTGACCTTCAGCACACTCCTGAGCTTCTCTGTGCACTGCTCCTTGGTAAATGGCACTTATTTCACAATGCTTTCCAGTGGGTGGAAGTTCTCAGAACCGCCCTTGGCACACAAGAAGCTCTGATCAACCATGGTTAGATGCAAGAATTGGGCACGACCCCTCAAATCGGAGCACACACCTAGTTCCTTGAAGGTACCTACAGACAGATGAAGAATCTTAATGAGCAGAGAGAACACACGCATGCCAACGTCTTCATCAGTTACATTAAACAAAGATGAGACTGCCCCTTGGTTTGCAATCAAGGTTACAAAATGAGACGAGGAAACGCCCCTCAAGTGCCCAGTTACTTTTGAAGAGGTAAGAGATTTTTTCATTGCATTCTTTTTGGTCTGCCAAGCCCTTAGAAAGCAGGCGGTAATCCTGCTATTAGCAGCCAGAGCCAGTCGGACGGAATGAGTGTCTGCTGGAGCACAGACTAATACAGCCCAGGCGGCACCAGCCGTAGTTTGAGCCTCCTGCCCTGTTGCAGGGACCACAAGAGGCTCAGCATCCCCGACCCAGACTGGCACTTTAGTTTTTAAGATTCCCACCGATCTACCAGCAGCGCCTGCAAGTCTCAGCGGAGAGGGGAAGCGTGCTGTGAAATTCAGCCCTGACTGTGCTCACAACGAGCCCGGGAGAAGCAGCTCTGCAGTTTCCAAAATTATTTTTGAAAATTACTGCAGCTAGAATCTGACCAAGTTCAAGGAAATGAACTAGAACTAGCGGAGAAATCAGGCTCGGTTTGTTTTTCCTTTTTTTTTTTTTTTTCCTTCCCATGTATAGGTGCAAAGGGGGGTAGTTGACACAGGAACAATGATGGATTAACTGCACATCTGGTTTGTATCCAGAAATATAATCAATTTTGAGCCTGTTAGGTTTCAGTTATTTATCAGCTTTGTATAAAAAAAAGAAAAGAAATGGAACCTGTTCAATAAAGAATTGCCAAGGACGAACTTTAAATGAATGAACTCTCAGTGTACCAAAAGCAACATTTCTGGGGGTAGTGGGGGGGGGGAGTAACTGAACATGACAAGTTACAAACTTTGCTAATAAAGATGTTTTTGTGCCTGTGAACCAGTCCAAAGTATTCTTTAAGTAGCAAAAAGGCAATGTCTTCAGTAAATGTGGCTGGATTATTACAATAACTTTTTAAATTGTTTCAAGCTTACTCATTTGTCAAGGTCTCCATATCTTTTCTCAATGAGAAGACAGGGATGGAACAGCGAATTCTCAAAGACGCTTGACTGTCTACTTCCTAGATTGCTGATGTCAGGCTCAAACCCATCATGGCAAGCTGGTGGTTCAGGTGTGTTAGAACAGGTAGTTGACAATACAGTTAATGTTCTCACTTAAGCAATTACACACTAGATTAAGGACTGCAACATGAGGGTGTCTTTTACGCTTTATTTTATGGTTAAATGGTGCATTTCAGGATGACAACAAACCATAATAGTGCATTCATGTAATTTTAGGATGAAATCAATTTCTTGCAAACACAATTATTGTTATATAATTCTCCCACCTGTTTATGACTCCCTCTGAATTAAATTAAATGCCATTTCACATTAATTTAAAATGTCATTTTCAAAAGAAGACATTTTCTATAAAGCAAAACACTGATAACAATCTCCAGAAACCAGAGTATTATTGACAAGAGATGTATAAATTTTGTTTAATAGTTACTGTTTTACACTGAAGTCGGATTTAAGGTGCAATGTGCCACCTTTGACTTCCAGTGTTTCCAGATTTTGACAAATCCAAAGTGTGTGGAGAAGAATAAACCCATCTCTGGTTGTTCTGTAAATAAGATTGCCAGAGCTAGTGACTAAAACTACAGGATGTGCAGCGAAATTTGAATGAAATAACTTTTACTACAAGCATGTCCCCAAACTACATGGAATATATACTAAAAAAAGGAATACCTTGTGTTATTATTATTAATTTTCCTAGTATATAATAAAATCAAATTTGAGTATAAATGGGTCTCGTGCCATATTTGGGACATGCTTATACTAAAAAGTGATCCATTGGGTATCTGAAATTCAAATTTCCCTCAGTGTCTTATATTTGCACTTGCGAAATCTGGCAACCCTCTTTGTGAGCCCTCGTCACGATGGTGTAGGAAAGGCTGTCGTTATTCTTTGGGATCCATAGTCTGGCCCTAAATCCAGTTGTCTCTCAGTATGCCCATAGGCCCAGAGCTAGAAGTGAAGCCCAGGCAAAATAAGACCGTTGAGTGATCACATAAATCTTATACCTAATGACAATTTTCCTTCCAGGGATCAAGCCAAATTTGTTAAGGTCAAGCTACTTCAGTCACCGTGAAGACCATGAAGTAGAATCTTTTCAGTTCTCCTTACCAAGCCTGATCAGCTTCCTCCCTCCCCAGTCTATCCCTGCTCCCTCACCCCTTCCTCCCCTTCTGCCTTCATCTCTTCTTCCTCTCCTCCTTTCTTCCCTTCTACCTCACGACACTCCTCTCTCATTCTCGTGAATAGTAAACGTACCACACTCGCATCATTCAGAGGAGTCTGCATTTATTGAGCCAAATATGATGCTACAGGCAAATTGTCTTATCCTCACAGCAACGCTGGAAACTAGGAATTATTTTTTTTTCTCCCATTTTACGGCAAAAACAGGCCTAGAGATGGGAAGGAAGTTAGCCGACGTCACACAGCTTGGAAGGGAGGCAGCACCTGTGTCTGCCCAGTTCTCTGTAACCGTGTATTTACTCGGAACAGCACCAAGTGAAAAAGAAGCAATAAACAAATTAATAAGGTCTATTTCCCACCCTGGTTAAGCTCACAGGTGAGTGTGGGAAAGAGAAGCTTTCAAAAATCACTTTTTTTGCGGCGTGAGACTTGCTGTCGCTATTCGAATGGCATCAAGAAAATGAATAAGAGCAGGGTAGGGGCAGACACAAAAAGCAATGTGAAGGATCCAGCCGTTTATAAAGATGATGTGTCTGCGTTTCTAATACCGGGGAGAGAGATCCATAGCACAGGAAGGCATGGGAAGAATTCGGATGATAAGACAGGTGAAGAAAGAAGGCTCTGTAGCACTTGGCAAGACCGCAGAGCTGGGACCGGGCAGAGCAGCACCGCAGGGCTTCTGGACCCTGACTCCAAATTCTTGACCACGTGTCTCTGGCCTAACCTAGTAAGAGCTCCCTAGCAATGTCATCGGCGGGGCGGCCCGTGACACCGCAGCAGGCTGGGTCCTCTGGTTCCCATTGAGCAGAAACTTGGGGAAATGCCAAGTTACCTTTCAAGGACCATACAGCCCTAGCACTTGTGTACCCCAAAGAGTCAGCGACTCCCTGAAGGAGATGAGGGAGTTAACGTGGATCAAATCTCCAAATGCAGTTCGGCTCCGCCACTGAAAACACAACAGCAGGGGCGCCTGGGTGGCTCAGTGGGTTAAAGCCTCTGCCTTTGGTTCAGGTCATGATCCTAGGGTCCTGGGATCGAGTCCTGCATCAGGCTCAGTGCTCAGTGGGGAGCCTGCTTCCTCCTCTCTCTCTCTGTCTGCCTCTCTGCCTACTTGTGATCTCTGTCAAATAAATAAATAAAATCTTTCAAAAAAAAAAAAAGAAAGAAAAAGAAAACACAACAGCAGTAATAATGGTGTTTACGGAAAAACCCTGACAGGAAGGGGCCCGGGAATTGAACACATCACACTGAACTAATGCTTAGCAAAGGCAGTTGATAAAAATGTGATGGCCGGTGAATTACAGCGGTCCTCTTTTTCTCTCCGATAATTCGGGGCAATTGCGTCCAAATGTCAGTCCACTGGTTTCCACTCTACTCCATGTCCCCATGCTGGGGTGAGTCCACTGCCTGGCATAAAGAGAAGTTTGCCATTGGAAGACAGGGGATGTACTCTGAAAAAGATCCAGGCAATTTGTGCCTCCACCATTAAAAGCAGAACTATAATGCCACTTCACAAGAGCTACTAAAGGACTCTCAGCGCGTCAGAGAACCTGCTCTAGCACTCCCTGAGCGGCCATAACAGATTAGCGGGTTAAGCTCTTCAATTCAGCCCCATGGCTGCAAAAGTCACTTCTGGCGTTTCTAGAATCCGTCATATTTCTCCTTCATACTTGTAATGTTGAACGATGATACTGACAATGAGATTTTCAGCAGTGATGGGTAATCAACGCCCGCTCCCTGTAAGCACGCTCTGTACCCTTCTGAAAGTTAGCACCACTGTTTTATAGGCTGGACCTGCCCAGCTCATCTGAAAGGTAGTCCTTAAGCTTTGAACTGTTCCTATGGCATTTGAGAGGAAGTAGACATTTTTTCAAGAAAAACATGTTCAGTTTCCTCCTGTGTTTAAGGTCATATCAGCTTAGCGAGAAAGATTTGTTGAGTCAACCCGGTGGAGGGGAGGGAAGAGTTACCATAGCCAAGAAAGTCAAGAGGGAGGCATCTGGCGATGTCTGCAGACATCTGGGGTTGTCTCAACTGGAGGAGGACCCGCTACTGGCATCTGGTGGATAAAGGCCAGACGCATTGCTCGGTATTCTACAGCACCCACTGTGGCCCTTACCACAAAAAATTACCCAGCCCCATATGCGAAGGGTGTCTAGGCTGAGAAACATTGAAGTCAACTGAATATGCTTATACCTTTGCCCCATGTAACCCTCAGCCTCAAATGAAAATGCGCCTACCCTTCAGTCACGGCACGGAGTATAGACTGCAGTCATGACGTGACTCTGCAAGGGGCCAAGGTGGCTCCCACTTGCCTTACTGACATTCTTCAAACCCATTCTTCAGGCACCCTACATCCCACTTCCCAAGTTCTGGGGGAACCTTCCGCGGAAAGAAATCCTGTTTTTCTTGGCCTGGTGAGAGTCCCATTATTCAGGGACCGAAGAGGGGAAAACTTTAGTACAAGGGTACATGTTGATAGGTGGTTTTACGGGATGGGAATTTAATGGGGACGGTGGCTTTTTACAAACTGAGCTGTGCTAAGCTATGCTATTAAAATTAGTAATTCTACAATTAAAGCCTTCTATTTCGTGGCAAATACTTGCTAAATAGAAGATTAGGCAACAGATCAGAGAATAGGAGAATTACCAAAATGGAGCTCAAATATTTATGAGAAATTTCCATTTGGGAGACTTCTCTCGTTTAATCCCTGCTTCCCAAGGGAAATCCATAAAGAGAATGTGAAGAGCATGAAGGGCAGAGTCTCGCCTCAACATCTACAAGCCCCTTAAGTTCGAATCACGTTGAGGTTTAGGGAAGCAGAGATCTTTGGGCTGCTACAGATACTCCGTATCATCATAAAATAAAAAGACTGACAGCATAGACCTCTTTGAAAAATGAAACTCACATTCACAATTACTTGGCCTGAGGTGTTTGCTCTGATTATCTATACTTCCGTAAGAAACAACCCAAAACGTAGTGTTTTAAAGCAGTAGCAATTATTTTGCCCCTGAATCGACATTTTGGATGGCGCCTTGGGGTGGGGGTGGAAAGTGACTCATCCCTGCTCCCCAGAATCTGGGCCTTTAACTGGAATGATTCCCGAGGGACGGCAGGGGCCCAAGCATCGGCTTCTCCACTTGGCATCTCCACGTGGTTGGTCTGGGCTTCCTTCAACATGGCGGCCTAGGGGAGTGAGGTCCTTGCAGGACGGCTCAGGGCTCCAAGAGCAAGTATTCCGAGATACCTGCGCAGAAGCTCTAAGGCTCTTTGTGACACAGCCATGGAGGTGACAGAGCATCATTTCTGCCATTAGCCTGTTCGTCAAGCAAGCTGCTACTGCCCTGCCTAGATCCAAGGGCAGAGGAGTTCAACTCCACCTCTCAGTGGGGAAATCAGCAAAAAATCTGCATTCGTCTTTAACCTATCACAATATTCACTCAGCTAAATATACAGTGTTAACCAGCAACGCTGGCTCAGAGAATAGTGTAAACCCAAATAACAACAGTCAGTCAGTTACTGTTTGCTTGATTCAATTAAATGATGCACGTCGGAGAAGGGACTGTTTTCTATCTGATGTTTCCTTTGCAGATTATATAGCCGCAGATTCATTGGCTAACGCTGGGCATTTATGTCAGTTTACATCTCTGATGAATATTGGCTAACGCTGGGCATTTATGTCAGTTTACATCTCTGATGAATATATCCTCCATGGGAAAGCTGTTTACAGGGCATTTCCCCCAGCTTCTAGGTGAGTGGAAACACCTCACACATAAACTCTCAAAACATGGAAAAATTCACTTGGTATTTGTCGACATTATTTCTAATCCTAGAACTTACTACTGCATTTTATGACATAAATTCTTTGGTTAATTTTTCATCATGATTTTAAAATCTGTAATTAGTTCCAGAAAATAATGTATTCTACTTATCAAGTCAGAATTCGAGAGAAGGGCCTTTGCAAAGTCTTCTCTCTATTGTCATCTTGAAATGGAAGTCATACCAAAAGGACGTTTCCCCCTTCTTTAGGAAGCAACTGCAACCTCGGTACAAAAGCCTGAAATTCCTAAAATGTCAAGTAGGGAAGCGGAGGAGCTGGGATCGCCAGGGGATATGTTTTGCACTCCTAACTAAAACAATAGCAATTTAAGTAGCAATCATATAGACACTTGATGAATCCTTTTATTATTGCTGGAAGATTCCCCCCGTTGCGGCATGCTTTTGTGGGTAAAGAGCTCTATATTGGTACATGCAGCTCGTAATTATGTCAGCCTAACCACAGCTAACATTGACAGCCTAAAACATTAAAGATTTTACACCGCTAGTGCTGAATACAGCTTCTTTTATTGGCTCCGAGAACAGGTATCAATTATAATGAGGTAATAAAATTTGCAGGCACTGCTCTGATTTCTTTTCCCTCCTTAAGATAATAAGAGCCGAAAAAGGAGAAAAATCCTCTTAGCACTAACTTATCACTGATTCTTCAAAAGCTCTCACTTTCCATGGCTGGAGTGCCATAAAGCTGTTTGCTTACTTGGGTTTTCATGCTGGCAAACTCTTCCTTCCTAAGTAGAAGCTGCAAATTTCCTGAAGCACACCTTGCCAGTCAGATAGTGGAGGCTCCTGGATTAATGGTTTCCATTTGCATAACTGTAAACTTGAGGTGGCCTCCCCCAAGCCCACATCCTCTGAATTGCTCTTACTGATGAGATGCAAAATCCTCTAAAAGGGTTCCCCAACCTAAACCAATTTGTAAAGTTGTTTTGTTATTTAAAACATTAAAGAAATTAAAGTGATCGGAATATAATTAGATTAATATTCATATCTTCCAAGCTGCTTTAATTCTAATATTAAAAAGATTAAATATCCACTCAGAGGATTAAGGAAAAAGTCAAGTGGTAGCAACACATTTACATTACCTTACTGTGCAAATTATAAACCTAATTAATCTAAAGTTTCCTACAAATTGAATTGGATATTCATTCCCAGTCTAACACAACTTTGGGTACTTAAAATTCACTTCGATATTGTTTCCTTATGTGTGCACTGAGGAGCAGGGCCACGTTTCTGTGATGTATGAATCACATTAGAATGGCTTCATTTGGGTTCTAATTGGTGGAAATTAAATCTCAACATAAATTTACGTAGGGAAAAAACTAAAGACTTTGTAATTATGTATGTGTGCAATAATAAAACACACTCCGGCCTCCCAATCTAGTTGCCGTAGATAAAACAGAAAAAGCTATCCAGTTGTTTCTTTACCATAGCTCGGAGTTCATGTTTTCCGCGTACATGGCAAAGAACATCATCTGGTGGTCTCCTCCCTTTTCTGCAGTCCACAGCTAAGGGCACCTGGGGACTCTGGTGAGTAACTGTGTCCCCACCAACTTCTACCACCTCCTTCACCCCTGAAAATGTTAACCATGATCCCAGGGTGATAACCCTTGGGCAATTCCTGTATTCCCAACTCCATGCTAGATTACTGGGATGAACTATTTGCCATTAGCCTTTAGAATGTGTCCCAGAATGCAGGCTTTCTCTTTCCGGCACATGACAGGAGTTCATCTACCCTGACTTGAAATGAGGTGTGGCCACTCAGCTCCCTTTGACCAATGGCATCGCGGTTTCTTTCAGGCAGGCCCTTTTAGAACCAGCTTGGGCTTTGTCCTAGTCTGTCTTTCCTCTGCTATGGAAACTATCAATACTCTAGAAAGTAACTTTCCCATCGACCTAAGTCCTGGAGTAAAAAGAATGACTGACAATGGACACAGACTATGAGCAGGATAGGAAACTCTGTGGTTCAGTCCTGACACTCGGGGTGCTGTTTGTCACCTCTGCACACATAACCTATCCTGACAGATGTAGCTTCTTAGGACACGCCCGTGGGACGGGGTACTGATGTCTTCCCCATTTCACAGCTGATAAAAGGAACTCAATTTCTCTAAGCCTTTATGCCCTCATCTGTAAAATGGGAACAACACAGTCCCGTTTCCAGAGCTGCCTGGGAGGTCTGATTGAGGTCATGTACTTGCAGCTTCCTGCTCACAAAAAGCACACGATAAATAGTAACTCGTGTTGTGTCTGCTTGTAGAGAAGTGAAACTTAGAGCACATCATTCAGTTGCTGAAATGAGAAGATGGCATTCATGGAATTTCTGGTGGAGACTGGCCAGCTGTCCACTAACCCTGCTTCCTCGCCTTCCTGGACACGCAGCAAACTACACTTCCCAGCCTCCCTGGCAGTTAGACATGGTCATGTGACTGAGTTGTAGCCAGTGTAGCTGGCAAGCATATTTCATGACCTTGATCCTTCTGGATCGAATAACATGGCAACCTTCCAAAGGTCTTTGTTGATCACGGTGAACCCACAGGATGGAAGGAGCCTGGGTTCCTGGATCACTACTTGGCAGAGAGTCACTTGCTGATGAGAACACCTGTTTTGGATTTTACGTTAATGAAAAACAAATTGGTATTGTATTTGAGACATTACACACTTATGCTGTATTACAGTCTTCTGTATACAATACAGAAAGTTCTGGTGAATCCATTTCCCAACAAAATCATCTTTTCCCATCAAAAACCAACACTTCTTCCGAAGACAAGATTTCCTCCCAACAGGTTTAAACTTCCAGCCACATACATATTAACTGATCGGCATGAAGCAAGTCAATGAGCAAGGGTGGAATTCATAGCTATTTATTTTATTGTTGTGATGATAATAAATATAATAGGTACAGCTTCCTTGGGAATAATCCTGCTATTAGTGATAATGGGTGAAAGGCTGTGGCATGTGATTTGGGTGAGTGTCCTGTGTTCATGGGGAACATTCAAGGCTGCTAATCTGGGCTGTAATTTCTCATTTCTCCTCAACTGCTTTGCTTTTTATGGAACTTATATTGATGAATGCAGGTGATAACTGTCAGTTCACCTGGTAAAGCCCAGCGTGAGAAGTTTAACAATTTATCTCATGTATCCTGAAGGCAGTAGGGGAGAGAGAGAGAGACAGAGAGAGAGAGAGAGAGAGAGGCTCTAGGCCTCGAACAGGTTCAGCCCACCCTTGTCTCCCCACGTCCACCCTTGGCTCTCAGCTCCGCCCCCCCCAATCTATTTTCCTCCTCGTGTTTTGCCAGATTCGTAGTTTTCTCATGGTAAATCAAATTATATCACTCCTCTTCTCAAAATGCCTCAATGGCTTCTTATCTAATTTAAATACAAGCAAGAAGTCTTCTTGGGATTTCCATTTGTCATTCTCCCGGGAGCCGTGCCTTTCGCTGTGTCACTCTGCAGTGTCCTCCCCTCTGAGTTCAGGCATGTGATAAGTTTTGGGCGATGGAATGTGACAGAAAGGATGGATACACCGCTTCTGAGTCTGGACTTCAAGAGGCTTTACATATTTTGAGTTGCTTTGTTGTGCCGTGAGAAACTCGCACCTGGTCTAGCCCTGCTGGTCCCAGGAGGATGAGGCACACATGGAAGAGAATCATCCTAACGAAAGCCCCCCAGCCGAGTCAAGCATAGGGCAGAAGCCCCAGCTGATGCTTCAGCAAACCATCCAGCCCACGGACACGAGAGGAAGCCCCTCCGAGGGGACCGGCAAGGCCAGCAAGATGGCAGAGCCACACCCAGCCTGGTTCTGCTCAGCCCCAAACACAGGAGAGAAATAAACATTTTTTGCTCTAAGCCATCGGCTGGGGCACGCTTAGTTACACAGCCACAACAACCAAAGCACTGACCTATGGTTCATTTTCTAAGCTCAAATGACCTGCTTAATCTCACCTCATTCCAAAGTTCTAATATGCTCTCTGTTTTTTCCAACCACACCAGCCTTCCTTTGGTTCCAAATGTGACAAGCTTTCTCCTGTCCTGAAGTCTCTGTGCGTATAGTTGTCCCTTAATGGAGCAATGCCACTGCTCTACACTCTCCCCACATAGTTGGCCACTGCTCACCATCCGCATTTCTACTCAAACGCAGTCCAAGAGAAACCCCTACAACGATGCCATCTGAACTTGGCCTCCATGGTCACTCTCTCTGGGGCATCCTGGCGTGCTGCACATGGCTTACAGACACGGGATGCTCTGGCTCCACCTCGGGGTGTTGCATCTTCCAGGTGCCAGCCAGAGCCATCTCATCCATTAAATTCAGTTGTGCTGAACGAATTTTCTGTGTATACCCTGACGGGAAAAACCTGGCAATTGCTGCTTACATCACTACGCTTACTTTTTCCATGTCACTTGCTACGGCCTCAAAGTATCCTTTTGCCTTAAAAAAATAATAATTTTTTCGTATAGATTGTCTGCCTCAACCCATGAGACTAAGGGCTGGCAAAATCATACCTGCTGCCTGTTCTTATAAATAAAGTTTTATTGGCACACAGCCACGCCCACTCATTTATGTATGGCTCTTGGCTGCTTTCATGCTACAATGGTAGAGGTGCAGAGTTGTTACTGAGACTGTATGGCCCACAAAGCTCCAAATATTTATTATTTAGTCTTTTCATGAAACAGTTTGCTGACCCCTGCATGAGATTATAAACTGTCGGAGGACAGAAATCTTCTTCGTTCGGTCACTTCTGTATCTCCTGCAGCTACCACGGCACCTACAATCTAGCAGACGCTCAATGCCTGTTTGTCCGGGGAGTGGAAGCATTAGAACTCCAACAGACATCGGCACTGCACTCTCGTCTTTGCACGCAGGCCCGGGGCCCCTTGGTTTTGGGGGTATGACAGCAAGGTGCCCAACTGCCGCTCAGCCCAGAACATCAGGACAGCTATGATGCCGGTGACCACCAAGTGGATCTCGGATTTCTCGGAAGGAAAATACCAGGGCTACGTCCACTGGCAGCAAAAGCAATGCTTGGTCTGCGTTCGCGGCAGCCATGACAATTTGAAAGTTTGAAGAAATGAGAAAGAACTCAAAGTTTAATTTACTCGAATAAGCAATTGATGCTTTAGAGTATAATTATCAGAAAAAAAGAAGGGAAAAACCCAACACATTGTTTGGCATACGTTATGTTAATGGCAGGTTAGGATGGCCCACTGTGCATAATTTAGCCAAACAATTGATACCAAATTTTAATATATATATATGATTACAGCTACAGAAACGAAGCACCAAGACAAAACACAGGAGAGCTCATAATAGGCACACGTGAACTCTGAAGGCCTAATTACATCACGGGGGAGGGTAAACAGTTGCTGCTGAACCAAGCAGAAAATGGGGGTAATTTGTAAATAGGTAGAGTGGCGGTCCAGGTGCACGGCATGTGCGTGGGGCTGGAGGGGCTGGGGGCCTCGGGCTTCCATCTGGCTTTGCAAGGATGGAGAGCTTCAAGATCACTTTCCTCAGCTGAAAACATGACCTCCAAGCCTTAGACAGGTCAGCTCCCTCTTGGCCTGCCCTCTGGCTCAAAAATAGAAAGTTGAAGACCAGCTTTTCCAGGGAACCTTCTCCATGCTCTGTGAAATACAAAATGATCTCCATGTCTGCAGTCTGAGGCAGTTTACTGTGTGTCTTTGTTTGTTGCCCTTGACGACCTGAGCTCCTGGGAGCCTCAGGGAGCAGAGGGAGGCCAGTCTATAGCAGCTCGGCCCACAGGATGGACAACTGTCAGGACGACTCCCTCGTCAGATGCTCTAGATGGGACTCCTTCTTCTATCTGACGCCCCTCTGTAGATGGAACATTGTGAATTCGGTGATTGTTCAAGTAGGCTCTGGCTCTGAACACAGAGTCTGTGAATCCTAATCGATGAGCTATCTGATTGTTTTCTCTTCACTTATGCAGAATTGTGATTCTGCTTATGTCCTGGTCATACTGTCCTGGCATCATACAGGCAGCATGACCTAGCTCGCAGACTGGGACCACACATCACCAAGGACGTGGAGCATAGCTGCTCTGTGACGCTACATGGCATCTGTGTCCACAAACAGCCCAACAATCAAAACAAGGAAGCAAGGCAGGTTTAAGAGAAAGTCACCAAATTCTGTCTCTCCCTTCTGAGGCCTTGTGTTCTCTTCATTGTGGAGGGAGGGCACATTTGGGGGAGTCTGGGTTACACGGGGCTGAATAGTGTCCCACCCCACACCCCAAGTCCTCAGAATCTCAGAACACGAACTTCTTTGGAAAAAGGTTTTTGCAGCTGTGTAATTACTTAGGACGAGGGTGGGTCCTGAATCCTATAGGACTGGTGTTCTTACAAGAAGAGAAGAGGCACCGAAACAAAAGGACAAGGGGGAATGTCAAGCGATGACAGAGGCAGAGACTGGAGAGATGTCTACAGGCAAAGGGGTGTCAAGAATTGGTGACAACCCCAGAACCTGGAAGAGGACAGGGAAGACTCTCCCCTTGGTCCTTCAGGGGGAGCGTGGCCCTGCCGACCCGACTTTAGACTTAAAGCCTTCAGAAGTATGGAAGAACACATTTCTGTTATTTTTATGCCACTTAGTTTGGGGGCACTTTGTTGTCATAGCCCTAGGAAACTAATACAGTGCCATTTCGAGAATAAAACATAACAATTTTTTTTAAAGATTTTATTTATTTGTCAGAGAGAGAGAGGGAGAGAGAGTGAACACAGGCAGACACAGAGGGAGAGGCAGGCTCCCTGCCGAGCAAGGAGCCCGATGTGGGGCTCGATCCCAGGACGCTGGGATCATGACCTGAGCCGAAGGCAGCTGCTCAACCAACTGAGCCACCCAGGCGTCCCAAACATAACAATTTTAAGCTTAAGGCAGCATCTGAGGTATCATCCACAAACACTTTCACTTTATGGGTGAAGAAGCTGAAATACAAGTTAGATGGGAAGTTTTAGGGGACCAAGTTAGAGGTGTAGGCCGGGCCATGCCTCACATAGGTAGGTCTCCAGGGGCAGACACCTTCCACACCATCCCATGCCCTTTGTTAATGGAGAGTCACACCCCGGACAAAAGATCGATGTAGTATTTCTACACAGTATGATAGGATGGTATGGTACATAGGACAGTGCCTCCCAAAGATGCCCATCTCCTTTTCCCGGGGACCTGTGAATATGTTCCATTTTGTGGGTGGAAAAACCCACTTTGCAGATGGGGAGATGATCTTGCACTGTCTGGGTGGGCCCAATGTCATCACAAGGGTTCCTGTAAGGGGCAGGAAGGAGGGTCAGAGTCGGAGAAGGCGATATGATGACAGAAGTAGACAGGAGAAAGAGGAGGCTTGGTCCCGGAAGCAGAGATTGGACAGATATGCTTTGAAGACACAAGAAGGAGTCGCAAGACAGGGAATGCACGTGACCGCTCAAAGCTGGAAAGGCACGGCATGGGTTGCTCCCTAGACCTTCCAGAAGTTTCCAGAAGGAATCGGCCCTGATCAAACTTTGATTTTAAGCCTCCTGATCTCCAGAACTATAAGTGACTAAATCTGAGTTACTTTATACTACAACCCTATGGCAATTTGTTGAAGCAGCCTTAGGAGACTAACGCATGTGGTCACTCCAAGAGAAGGTTCAGGAGAGGATGAAGATGTTTGTGGATTAACTGCGTTTCTATCCCTCTGGTTTTCATAAACCTCAGTAGCCAAGGTTAACATTATTTACCTGATCAATTAATCAACCCACCAGTTGATCAATTTTCATGTGGGCTATTTCTGGCCTGGCCAAATCTATTATCAAAACCATCATAAGCTTTACAGCATTGCTGTTCAAGGTAATACAAGAAAATAACTCTGACTACAAAGACTTTCTCACACAGCTATCTCTGACCTCTGTCTGCTTCCAGTTTTGGGATGAAGCCCATGATCAGTGCATGTTTGCTCACTATGGCGCAGCTAGTAAGTGATTAAACCAAGGTATGAAACTCAGGCGGCTTTGCTGCTAACCAGTCTTTTTAACTGATAGGTTATGTGCACCAACTTATTATGTGGCTTGCAATTCTGCCTCCATGTCCTATTGGGACACTGAGACTAGTGATGGAATGTTCTCCCAAGCAAGTGAGGGAAACGGATAGCACCATCTCTCTTTCTAGAGAGATCAGCAGGCAAATCGGCCCGTTTCCTGAGCAAGCATAGAGGACGTCTCTGTGGAGTGGGTCCAGTGACACTCCAGACTACAAGCCAGAGATTGGGGGTGGCACTTGCCAAGTGGGGTGGAGCTCCCACCACTCATCATTTAACTCACATGTCCAGGGAGCTTCCAATGAGTCTCAGAGGCTATATCCCAGATTCTGGACCCTTAGAGAACTCCTTCTGAAACGAAGCACATGCATCCCCAAGCACTTCATTCTAATGCATGATCACAGGTAAATACACAAATCCTGCCAAATGTTGGAATTTGAGGCAAAAGTCACATTGATAGGAGCAGGTAACATTTTCACACAGCTTAGCATCTTCCAGAGCTCACTGGTGCTAATTTTAACACCTACCCTTTATTGGCACACAAGGAACAAGTCCCACTCCTTGGAGGAAAACTTTGCCTACACCAAAAACTATTAAAAAAAATTTCGAATTTCCGCTACCATGCCACCACCTCTATTCATCCGGTAGCCTTAATTCACAAAGTTCATTGTCAAGTTTCCTGGCACCATCACAGGAAACAAGTTATACATAGATTTTTTTTTTCCTTTTTGTTTTAACTTACGCTGCCATTCAAAGCTACATCTCGCCTATGTTGAGATACAAGTAGCCAAAGTCAGCTCCTCTCACCTGCCCACGTGTCCAGGAAGCATCTGCCACAGAGGAAACGGCCATGCCCAGGTGTGATGGGAACTGTCTTTATAACAACAGAGGTTGTCCCATTACATCACTGAGCAGAAAGGCTCAAAAGAAAAGGACAGAGAGTGAATCGTGGCAGATAGGCAAGATGGAAGAGAAAATGAGGGGGCTTGGGTATTTGCTCACCATGGAATTCTGATTCATCATTAGAAAACCCCGGGGCCCATGAATGGAAGTATTCAAAGATATTTTAATATGAGCTATAATTCTGTTTTTTTGATATATAGATATTTGTATTTGTATGTTTCAACACCATTATCAGATAAAATAAGCACTTGAGAAAGCCGGATTAAGGGGGAACAGGAGGTGAAAAAACAAATCTGGGTATTCAGTTCCCCTCCCACAAATGCTTCCTGAAACGATTCTCGCAAACCCTTCTACCCACTGGAACTGTGTGCATATGATTAACTGCACATGAGCCCAACAGCTTGCATATGTAGTTAATTTGCTCCAAATTTCCATGCTGCATTATAACCCTAATGATCACTAATAATAGACAAACCCACATTTTATTGAGTAAGTAATTTGAGACATTATGATTTTTATCATGCGAATAGGATCAGGCTGACCAATTTACACTGGGCAGAGGAAGATAAATAACCAGAGAATCAATTTCTCCAGCGGCAGACTCTGTCTCTTGGCAAAATGATATGCATTGATTGAGCAAGCTCTAGATCCTGATAGGCAATCGAGTCAATGAACTTCTGCATTCCAAACCAGAAGGCTGAGCAGGGAGTGAATTTCCACCCATGACCTGATGCAAAAGACAGTGGGGAAGGCCCAATTTTGGGGACAGTATAGAAGACCAACGGCTTTGCAGTCGACACACGAATGTTCCACCCAGCTCCGCCTTCCACTCACTATGTGGCCTTGGGCAAGTCACTGAACGAGCCTGAGGCCCTACCTAGGAACAGACCTGGATACATGTGCATACGGCTTCATCAGGAGGATGCAGGTAAAGTCACGGGGCACAGGGCAGGCAGGCAATGAATTAATTCTTCTCACACAATCCAGAACACAAAGGCCAGGATGGAAGAAGTACATATTATACATCCATATTGCAGAAAAAACCAGGACAAATTTCTATTTCATTTCCATAAAAGAAACCAGAGAGGTCCTTAGGAGAAGGGAAAATAACCAATGGCCCTCTCTAGGTTCTCTAAGCAGGTCTGAGCAACTGGAGGGAAGCAGAGCTTGGAAGTACTTCTTCATCACTTCCAGAATATTTGCCTGAATCCTGTCTGAAAACTGAAGCAAAGCTCCTTGAAATGGAAAAACAACCAAGAGAATTCAAGCCCTGGGTTCAGATCTAAGGTCTAGCCCAGAATGGCTCATTCCCTGGACCTCTGCGGGGACGGGTCTGTCTTTCTGAGTTGGGAGGGCTCTTGGTGGCCTGTTTCTGAACCCCATCACTTGAGATCCCCATCCTGTGCTTGTGCGGTCCTGCGCTCCTTCAGCCTCACAAGCCTCAGCTCCTCTGGCCTCCCTTATCAGCCGACGATGTCTGTGGACTTAATGAGCTCATCCCTGTTCCAGTGTCAGGTCCCTAAGGAGGCTTGGGTCTGACAGGACAGGGTCCTCTTAGGGGACTGCAGAATCCTTCCATCGGGAAGTGGGCATCTCGCCCAAGGGTAGCGGGGGAGATCTGAGAGGAGGAGAAAACAGAGGCTACAGGACAAAGAGGGGAGGGGGTGGGGAGGTGACAGACCCTACGAGGGGAGGACGCCAAGAATGAAGAGACATCACACCTGAGTGTGAGATGGCCTCTACCTTTGTGATGGTTTTTATTTATGTTGAAGCAAGACCATGAGGCCAATATTTATATTGTATCAGATACTGCCGGGCAGTGGACATTATATGATAATCTTCGTGACAGATTATGTGTATCATGGCATTGCGTTCTTGCCCTGGTTCTGTTCTAGATAAAAGATCAAGGTCCAGGGCGCCTGGGTGGCTCAGTGGGTTAAGCCGCTGCCTTCGGCTCAGGTCATGATCTCAGGGTCCTGGGATCGAGTCCCGCATTGGGCTCTCTGCTCAGCAGGGAGCCTGCTTTCCTCTCTCTCTCTCTCTCTCTGCCTGCCTCTCCATCTACTTGTGATTTCTCTCTGTCAATAAATAAATAAAATCTTAAAAAAAAAAAAAAAAAAAGATCAAGGTCCAGTAAAGTGAGATATACTCTGCTGATAGTCTGCTAGTAACTGGGGTGTGCGGTTCCACACCACTGTCCCGCAGATGCCAGAGTCCATGCTCCCTCCGGGCATGCAGCCTGGCCCCTTCTCCAGGTACAGCAGCTGGGCAAACACCGGCTATGTCACTTTCTATAATCAGAAAAAAATCCCCAATGCAACCCGTGATGGTGTGGAGCACAGCCTATGAGTGTATCAAGGGTGGCTGCCTGGAGGAAGCAGCTCCTGAACAAAATTTGGAAAGACTGGTAGAAGTGAATCAGATGACAAATGAAGGACAGGGAAATTCAGACAAAGAGAACAGCATGGCCGGAGGGTCGGGGTGGGGCAGAACAGCTGAGGAAACTGAGACCAGCGTCACTGGAACCAGGACCCCTGGCTCACCTGGTTCTTATGGGCTATCTCCCCACTTCCAGGCGCTCTTCTTAGAAAGATGGTGCATGGGACAATGGTTCTTTGTGGCATGTCTACAAGAGGCCTATGTTAGGATGGCAAAACCAGCGTCCGTTCCAGCAGGGACCATGGACACAGCCATGAGTGGGGGGGATCGTGCCTGAGGCCCACACATCTCTGACCTGCCTCTCCTGTGGGCAAACGTATCTCTTCTAGTTCTGCGTGGCCACACCCGGGAGGAAGTCACCTCTCTGGTTCCTGGGTTCGGCTGCCCTGTGGCTTCCTGTGCGGCCAGCGGGCTCCTTTCAAGCTTCTCTCAATCAGTCCTCCACGAACCCTCCTTCTCTGGGGGGTGAACCGGCTTCTGCAGGCAGGAGCTGAGGAAGCTGGAGGGCCCAGGGAGGTTGACGGCTCGTTCCCAAGAACAAGCAGCGCCTGCAAGGATCTGAATTCTGCAACCCGCAGGGAAAACTGTAGCACAGTAGCCAGGGTTCCAGAGGGTAACAGGGGTGTCACCTGGAAAAAGACATCCCCAGCTGAACCCCAGCAGCCAGAATTGTCATTTTAAGTTTGGTTTGTTTTTGTGCAGCAAATGCAGTTCAGTTTCTCTGCATTAAAAATCTAAAACCCCAACACAGAGGACCCAACACCAAGCCATTAATTATCCCCTTTGCAGCCATCATGAGCTTAGGGAAAAAATACTAGAAGTAGCTCAGTAGCAATATGTTGATGTGAGACATGGCCCTGTAAGTTCTCTCTGCTTGTTTCACATCTCTTTAAATCATTTATTTTTCTGACCTGAGTGTTATCAATACTTCAGAAAACTCTGATCCTAAAAAAATTTTAAAATCATTAGGCCACCTAGAGACCAGTAACATCTCTGTAAATATCTTTCCATTTTTTTGTTTGTTTGTTTGTTTACTGCACATGTCTGTTAGTATGTGTTTTGGTAATTTTTTTCTATAATTAAAACCTTCAGATTTTCCTTCCTTCATGTTCTACCTCATATTAAACCACGAGCATTTCTGTCCTTTTTCATCTTAAGCTCTATCTGCACTTTGAAATGTCCTTTCATGAATTTTGTCTTAAGGAGACAATCAGTGGCATCTTTATGGGAATAGCCACATAGATGAGTAAAGAAAGATATTTACAAAGGGCCAACAAGGGTGCTGGTCTCTCTCTCTCTCACACACACACACACACACACACACACACACACACACACAGTGCAGGTGGCCTCTCACCCTGCCCTGAGGCTCCCTGGGGGGACGGGTCCTTTTGAACTGGATCCTGCTCTCTCGCAATCATGAATCTGAATTTATTGTTGAGGAGGGAAGCTGTGAGAATGCTAAGAGGGTCTGCACAAGGGAGCTGGCAGACACAGCAGCCTGCTTGCCATCATGAGTTAATTAGCTTTTACTCGTTATGGAGGAGAGAAACCGCACTAGAAAAGAAATGTGAGTCCTCTCGCTCTTCTCGAACGGAGAGCCCGTCCTCTTTTGCCGCAGCTGGCATTCCTGTTGGCACAGCCAGCCACCCGGAGGGCAGGCAGAAGCCTGATCTCTGGCAGAGAGACCTTGTGGAGAAAATGACCTTGGGGAGAAAAATGTCCTAGGTGACCTTGAAGGGGATGAAGCTAACTCAGCCTGACCAGAAATGCAAACCTGACCAGCATGCGACCTTTCTAAGCACAGTTTTACTGTCCTGGGATGGGGGGGGGGGGGTCTGTTTAATAAGCTTCCACTAGAAAGCGAGGCCTCAGGGAACGGGAGGATTTGGCAAGGTGTCCATCCGCCTCAGCTGCTGGGGGTGGCGGGGGGCAGCGGGGCAAGGTTTCTACTGCCGGGGCCTTGTACACATGAAGATTTGAACTTGGTTTCTGCCACTGACTAGCAGTGTGATGTCAGGCAGGTGACGAGTGCTGGGTCCGCATCTCCTATGCCAACCCCTACTCCACAGGCTTGTCAGGCCTTACGCACAGACCCCGAATCCAGTGCCTACGGACAGAGCCAGTACCTCTCCAGGCTCCTGGCCCAAGAGGGGTTCATCCTTTCTCTCCGCACTAGACTTGCAAATCGTAATGTACAGAATTATTGAAATCACTATGCTGTCCGCCTGTAACTAACATAGCATAGTTTTTCAACTATACATCAATAACAAAAATTCAACAACAACAAGAACAACAAAAAACAGTCTGGTGTCACCCGTGTCCTGGCACTTGCGGGGCAAGGAAGTGTGGGGAAAGGAATGTCCTCCCAGAGCTGAGAACGGAACTAGAGAAAGAGCTGGAAATTCCAGAGCAGAGATTACTGTTGCTTTTCTGACTGTCCTGACTTTCCAGGCAGTCCTGTGTGCCTCTCTGCTCCTTGAGGGATGTAATGAACTGAACATCACTGAAGTGAAGCCCCAGGTCCTGCCCTGAGTCTAAAAGGGGAGCCCAGCATTGTCAACAGGGTCTCAGAAAAGCTGTGATGGAAAACAGTCACCACATGAGCCACAATGCACCAGTCTCCATGCTCATATTCCTGCTTGTATGGAAGAAGAGAGAGCCAGGAAAACGAATTGAGGAAAGGTGATTTCAAAACCACTCACTGCCCGTGTGGGACACTTCCTTCGACATCTCCATTGAACCTGGAATCTCTCTTCTGGTGTCTAAAATCACCTGACACTTACATCTTCAAGGTCACCTCTTTTTTTTTTTTTTAAAGATTTTATTTATTTATTTGACAGAGAGAGAGAGAGAGATCACAAGTAGGCAGAGAGGCAGGCAGAGAGAGGAGGAAGCAGGCTCACTGCTGAGCAGAGAGCCTGATGCAGAACTTGATCCCAGGACCCTGAGATCATGGCCTGAGCTGAAGGCAGAGACTTAAGGCACTGAGCCACCCAGGCGTCCCAAGGTCACCTCTTTTGAGATGGGATAAACTCAGAGCCCAGGGCACACTGGCTGCATTCACATCTATCCTTTCTAGTCCTCCACCCGCTGCAGACATTGCTAATCAATCCCAGCACTCTTACAGTCAAATATACATATAGTCTCATGAATCTTCCCAAAACAGAGCCCTAGGTGGCCAATGCCGATATAATGGAGGTAATAAGCCTTTCCTACAGGGAGAGACCAAGGTGTATCATTTGTGTCTTTTTCCCTCTTAAGCCAAAGTCTCCAATAATTCAGACAGGAAGGCCCTGACTCTGGTACTTCCATAGTCACTGCTCCAAGCAGGCTGCACCAAAGAAAGGCTTGTCAAAAGCCTAGCACATCATTAATAATGCAGAAAACCCAGACATTTATACGGAGATCAATTGGCAATAATTCTGTGGGACAAGACTGGGACTTAAATTGCAAAGTTGAAAATGAAGGGCATTGTCTCACTAATTCAGGAAGAATGATGATTTTGGATTTTCCAGCAAAAACAGGTACCATCTGATGGGCGCTATCTGGTGGGAGTCTGGGTACAGAGTGAGCCCCGTGATGTGGTTGTCAAGGGGGGTTGGGGACAGCTGCAGGGGATGTGGTATTTGAGAGACCAACGGAGGAAGGAGAACACTGAGTCAAGGAAATGCCCAATTTCTAAATCCGGGAATCTTATAGCTACCAGGATAGCCTAGGAGCTGGCAGAGGGGAACTAGAAAGCGGGAAGACAGGAACAAAAAGCAAGGAGTGGTCTCAACAGCTCAACATGAAGTAGCCCTTCGTGACCGTGGGACATTCTTCAAGGATCCACAGAAGACAGATTCTTACTCATGTATTTTTCCAGGCAAAAAGCTAAGGGACACTGGTGGGAAGATATGCATGACCTTTGGGCTCCTGGAAGAGTCTCAGGAGACTTCTCTAAGGAGCTGTGACCTCTTGCCCCCAGACACTCCTTCACTCCCAAGCATGAGATATTTAAGGAACAGCTCGGGGCATATCCTCTACTTATGGATGAATCACAGACCACGAGACACGTCCCCGCTCCCCGCTCCTTAGCGTGGCTCTCTCGGTCACCTTCTGAGGTCAAGCCTCTGAGTCCAGCTATATGTTCTAGACAGTCTGGAATTCTCCTGGATCACCCTACTACTAGGCAGGGCCCATGATTGTCGAACAGTAAACTGATTTTGGTTTTGAAGAAGTACTGTGCCCCTAGTCATTATTACTTAGGGCACATGCAAAAATGGAATGGTGTTGGGATGAGAGGATTATAGGGTGTTCTTTTTTTTGTTTTAAATTTATTTATTTGTTTGTCTTATTTTTCTGGATATTAGAGTAAATGTTTAATTCACAAAATGCTGGCTATTTAAAATAATCAGCAACACAATGAACCACTGATGAGTTATAGGTGATTTTCCTTCTGATTATATTCTTGTCTTTTTTATCTTTCAATAAGCCCACTAGCGTCCTGTTTACAAAGTATATTTAATGCTGTAGTTCCATTCTCTTTTATCTTTAAAATAATAATTTTAAAAGACCATGCCTTGCCTAATAGACTGCCCAGGAAAATGGAAGGTATGTTGAGTGATACAATGAATAATTCCTTCATGTAATTTATGGCATTCCAGTAAGCGAGCGCTGGGAGTACTGCAGGTAGGCTCTGATAGAGAAGCATTTTTGTTTTTAAATAATTAAATGTCTTTTTTTTTTTTTTTTAAGAAAATGACACAAAATCATTCAGTGCGCTTGATATTGAAAAGATAAATGCCTTTGGGAAAGGCCAGGAAAGGATAATCGTCCCACAGCAGAATAAATATCTGGGAATGAAGCCCGGGGCATGGGGGAAGCCGGGCTTGCGATCATTGGGCGAAGTCGGGGGACGGGATATTGAAGTCAGCAGCGTGTCTGAACAGAGCCCCGAGAACAGGCAGCTGCTCAAGACAAATGAGAGCGGCAGAGCACACCTCGGAGAAAATGGCTTTTGCGTTCTGATAGTTTGCATACAATTTCATTATTTATGTAATCCTATCAAAACATATAGAATGCCCAAATGGATGTCAGAAAAATTATTGTCATTACTAATAATGGTGCTTTTCATTTATATAGAGTGCCTTTTTTCTGAGACAGTGAAATATTTTTACATTGGGCATGAGGCTTTTTAGGAGAATTAATGCGGAAAATATCCCTTTAGTGTGGTGTGTGGGAAGTATTATAGATGGGAGAGAATAAAGATTAATATAAAAAATGTCAAGGGTGCATAATAAAAGGCATTCCATTCAGGTCCGTAGCCCATTACCACCAGCCCTGCACACCACATGGGCTTGGCCACAGATGAGGTGGCCGCTGGCTCTCCCGACCTCATCTACGTCTGCACGACTGAATCAGAGGTCCCCTGAATAGCCCCTTGGCCAGGCCTGTCGATGCCACCAAACTCCCATGTCCCAGTGACCTGGGCCAGGCCACACCTGCCTGATGGTGGAAAAGAAAATCCTCAGTCTCAGGGTTCTGGTTTAAAAGGTAAAAATCTACAACACGGATGAACCCTGAGGACATTATGCTCTGTAAAATACGCCAGTCCCAAAAGGTCAAATATTTTATGTCTTAGATGCGTTACCTAAAACAGTCAAATTCATCGTGACAGAGAGTAGAATGGCGGTTGGCAGGGGCTGGGGGGAGGGAGACATGAGGACTTCCGTTGATAATGGACACAGAGCTTCAGCTGGGGACGATGAAGCGCTCTGTCCCCGAGGCAGAGGGGTGACGGCTGGACGCCGATGTGAAAGCGCTTTATGCCGCTACCGCAGACACTTGAAGATGGTCACATGAATGTAGTCTAGGACTCAAATCCATAGCTTCTGTCTCTCTCTGGACTGGTAGCCATGGATTTATCTCAGGCTTTGAGAATCACTGGGCTATGGGATTCCCAGGAAATTCTAAGAATCCCTTTCTGCAGCCTACCTGGATACATCGAATGCCTTTGATTTTGCGGACAAACTCAGAAGGTCCAAAGCAAAAGATGGTCCCTAGAGGCTCTCAGAGACTCTCAGAGGACGGCATGGTTGGGATGGAGACATCCGTACGGTGTGCTCGTTGGCACATGCGTGTCTCCCACGGAGCTACCCACGACACACAACCCCACGTATGGGCCTTCCAGAGATGGCAAATCCAGCTGAGAAGCTCCTGCAAGCCTAGATGCCCCCTGAACAGAGGAAGAAGTCTGCCGCCTAACGTGAGAGCTGCCCCTCACAATTTAAAGAAACCCTAGTGTTGGTACACATTCCTGCTGGACTCTTCAGAATATCAGCGTCGGCACCGAAATCCAGCTGGTGTGCAGTCTGTTCATGATGCCACTGTCCAGGCAGCCAAAGGTCTTGGGGCCAGCTTTTCCAGGGCCAAAGTGTGTTGGGACCCCAGCACCTGATCCTTCCGAGCCATCCACGCGTTTGTAGCAGGGCACGTGTTCAGTCCTCAGAGGAGGAAAACCTAAAAGCTGATGGGCAGAGCCAGCCCTCCTCTGCCGTGACCCACTGCGCGGGGATCACACTCTGCCCTGAGTCCCAGCCTTTGTGGCAGAGTCTGTGTGAGGACCTTAAGCCTTCGCAGCTAGTGGGATTTGCCCCAGAACATCAAAGGGCGGGCCGGTGAACGCTCTGGGAGAGAAATGACATGAAAAATATCTGAAGTGCTGGGTCGTCTTGGGGACAGTTTTAGAGACACGCAAGGACTACATCTGTCAGCTTGCTTTGCAGAAGGTCTGTGCATGCACCAGAGGAGAGAAACCATGAGCAAAAAGTAATGAAGTCATCATTACAAAAACGAAAAGGAGAACCAAAAGGGCTTTTCCCAAGTCATACAAAATCATTCTGGGGGCCTGGCAGACAGACATGTGCTTTTAAACAACGGCTATAATAACGTAAGATTAGACTTCATTACTTATTCATAAAGTTTTGGTTAACGCCAAGCTTCATTTGTTAACAGTTTACTTTCATAAATCACATCTTTTGGGCAGATGCTAGTTTTGGGCCATATAACATCACAAAAGAAACTGTCTCGCTGGATTATGGAGCAGACTCCCCCTTGTCCTTGGTCGTAACAGTTGCTTACCCACCACCGGGATTACAAAAAAGTTATAAAACATTCAGGCTCTTGGCCCTACGACACCACTAAAGTGACTGTGTGCATTTATACTTCATCTTGGACTTCCTGCTTGGTCTAAAGCACTATTGAAATCTGAGGACAGCAAACAATGTTTGATGAAGCTACAATCTTTATACTAAAGAGAGAGTCAGAAGACCAGTAAATCCACAGCGGAATTAATAATTGAGATTCCTGGAAGCTCTAAACGGAAATACTAAATACGCAAAATCTTGTTGAAAAGCATAATTAAGTCCATCAATGCCTACAGTTTAAAGGACAAGCGATTTCTCACTAATGTTAGAAACGTCAATTTCATATAAAAAGGTATTGTCCTAACAAGCGGGAAAACAGCCACCGACAAAGGAACACAGTTTTTCCCAACTTTGCTTTAGCCTAAATTTACACAGTACCCTGTTCCATTTTCAACGTCCTTCACTTCCCCAAGGTTCCAAAACAGACCGACTTCAGATGAGTTCTAGCTAAATAAACTTACTCATCCGAACCCTGTAAGAGTTCATAATTGTTTTGACAGTGGTGCCCACTGGCCATTTTGGATTGCCTGTGTGTACGGAGGAAATTAAGAGGGCATTTGGACCGGATGCCTTATTCTCAGGGGCTAACGTGCATCTTTTTTTTCCATCTCACAGCCGAGGATGTGAGAAGTGTCCAGTTCTCGCAGGAGAAGTCAGAGATGTGGAACGAGGCTGGGCCAGGTCTCCAGCGTATCTGTGCCCAGAGCCCCAGCCTGGGGCCGCCACATATGGGCTCCATTCTTCTTGGACCAAATCTGTTTATCTTGCTGCCATCCCGAGATACCTTGACTGGCCTGTCTGTCCAGCTGAATCATTTAAAATACGCCACCAGGCTAATCAATGCTTCCCCGGGTCATCCTCAAACGTATCTTTAATTGCGCATGTTTTTCGAGGACGTGGGGAATGTTCTTTGTATCGTAAGATTAAAACACATGGGCACGTGTGCCGGGGACGGCCAGCTCCCTCACTTTCCTGCTGAAGGCTATAAACTCACATGGGACATTTTCCCCCCACAGCTTAGGGAACTGTGACGTGATCTGTCACAAGTTCTCACAGTCTGTACGTTGGTTTTTAAAATTGGAAAACCATTTCTATGCACGAAAGCAAATGTAATTGTCCAGGTAACATAGGAAAAAATTAAATTCTGAACCTAATTTTGGGGAAAAGAAGTTGAGACTATGGATTTATTCAGTTTGCTTTCATTGTGGGTACATGTGTATTTCCAGGGGAAACACAAAATGAAGCACATTAAAAAAAAAAAAAATCCCATTAATTCAACACAAAAATATCAGAAAAAAATCAGTGAGCTGAGAAGGGAGGGCCAGAGGGAGGAAGGAAGAGGGAACAACAGAGCGAGGGAGAGAGGAAGAGAAGCTGGGAAGGCACAAAGACCTGGGGGTGAATTGCGAGCCCACATTCTGGGCTTTTTCATTTCAGGGCAGGCGCTCGTTGGCGGGCGAGGCAAACAACATCTGCCAGACCCTGTGCCAAATCCGAGGACACAAAAGAGAATCAAGTAAACTACCCACATTTACCCCCTAACCTGAGAGGCTACCTTGTCCTAACTTGAAGACATGCAGTGTCTTATACGGTTTACCCCCATCTTGTGTTTGGGGTTCTTTAGAAGATACCAGAAAACCACAACACCACTTGGAGACATACCGCTTCTTCTGTCATCAGGGCACGAGATATGACTTATCGTTGGCGAAGCAGTGAGAACATAAACACCTTCTGGTGGTATTCCTTTTGAAAGCCTGGCTTGAAGCAGTGATCAAATCCACATGATTCAAAAGGAAGAGATGTGCAGATCGCAATAAATCAGGCCGCAGGTCCCTATGACAGACAGCTGCTGAATGGAACTGAATGTTCTCCAGGATGGGGAATCGGGTTGTACAAAATGATAAACAGACAAAATTATCTGTCTTTGCTCAGTGGAAGGCTCTTCTTAGCATCAACAGATTGATGTAAAATGGTTAGGAGGGAGGTCTACAGGACAGATTACAACAAAGTGGCTTTGCTCCTGACACTCACTCCATGCAAAGAAGGAAACAATTAAAATACTGTGGAGAAAGCTGGGGTTTTCACTTCCCATAGAAGCTATATGAAATATCACCACCGTAATTATCACCATGACCCATCTTTATCACTCAGTGGTCATCAAACTTTAATTGAGAGCCTACTATGTGCCCAGGCTGTACTCTTCCTGGAGGCAGGAAGAGCCTACTTTCTGGGTGAACACATGCACCATTATTTCTGGATGGAGACTGCTGTCTGAAGCAGAAGATGGACATTGATCAAGGATCACATGAATACGTGTGTAACTGCAAACTGGAACAAATGGTAAAAGCAAAAAGAACATGGCTGCAGGAGAGCCCACAGCACCGGAAGCTACCCTGGACAGGTGAGTCTGGGAGGGCACCTCAGAAGACATAACATTCTGGTTCAGTTCTTAAGGATCAGTAGGATGGTGCAGGGGAAAGAGTATCCCAGGCAGAGGATGTGCAAATGCCCTGTGGTAGGTAGGAGTTGATGAATGGCAGGCAACTGAAGCACAGAAAAGGAAAAGGACTGAGAAGAAAGAGTTGGATTACTATCTTAAATGGAATGAGAAAATGTAAAGAGGGCCGGATGGTTAACACAATCAGATGGTGTTTTAAAAAGGGCAACAAGATGGGTGAGGGTTAGAGGGTCACCAAAATGGATGTGGGGAAGCCATGAGGGGTGTTATTTCCTGGCGTTGTGTGGCAGGTTAAAGTAAAAAGGAAATGGACTCTCTCAGAGCCTGGAGGCCATGAGCCTAAAATCAAGGTGTAGGAGAGGTTGGTCCCCTCGGGAGGCTCTGAGGGAGAACCTGCTCCATGCCTCTCTCCTGGCTTCAGGCAATCAGCACTCTGTGTCTTGAAGGCACATCACTCCAGTCCCTGCCTCTGTCCTCAAATGGCTTTCTCTGTGTCTTCTCCCTTCCTGTCTCTACGATGGCATGTGGAATCAGATTCCGGATCTCCCAGTTAATGCAAAATGATTTCATTGAGACCCTTAGCTTAATTACATCTAAAAAGACCCTTTTTCTAAACAAGGTCCCATCCACAGTCTTGAGTAGACATACAGCTCATAACAGGTGCTACTTAGTTTAGTCCTTCACTAACAACTGAAAGACGCCTCCACTAATCTCCCTGTCCCCACAGCCAGCGACATCACCTTTGCGGGGAAAAAACCCAACCATATCATTCCTCTGCTCATAAAAACCTCTGAGGCTCCTCACTGCCCTTGGGGAAAGGGAAGGAAGTTGGAGAGACCCTCCGTCCTCCCTGGCAGCAGGAAGACAAGCTCCTCCCTATGGTGGGCTCTGCTCTCTTCACCTGCCAGCAGTGCCCCTGCAAGTTTACATAAGGCTCATTTGCTAACCCTTTGGGTCACCAGCCTTCCTGCCAGCTCCTCTCAGCCTCCCCTCATGCCTGTGTTTGATCAAAAGGTGACCCTCCCTCAGGAAGACACAGAGTTAAGGAAGTGTGAGGTTTCACTGCCCTTGACAATGTAGGCACTTCCTTAGGAAGTTCCCAGATGGAGGGTTCTGGAGCCTCCCCCCGATGGTGGCTTCATGGTCAATGGGCACGTGTCCTGCACTCCGGTTCCTCCCTACGGTAGTGGGGGCTCACCAACCAGTTAGCTGCCAAGAGCATAGGTGTACACATACACGTGCACATGCGCGCGCGCACACACACACACACAGTGTGTATTCAGGTCGGGAACCTACAGCCTGTCTGGAGGGGCCGTTTCGGCGTTTATGATTTGGGGGCATTGCTCACGATGAGGAGGGCCAGCACTCACAGCCTCCCCCAGGCGTGGCCTCAAAAACCAAAAGCCAAAAAACCAAAAACCGAGACACAATTCACATGCTCTAAAAATCATTCTTTGAACAATTCAGGAGTTTCTACTGTGTTCATAAGGCTGCGCAAGAACACCACTACCTCATTCCAGCACATTCTGGTCACCCCCTGTGCAGTCGCTCCCTCTCTCCCCCTTGCCCCCGCCCCTGGCGACCAGTAGGCAGCTCTCTGTTCACGGGGCTGCCCACGCTGGACCTTCCGCCCACGCAGAATCACGTAACACACGGTCTCCTGCGTCTGGCTTACTGCCTTCAGCGTGAGGTTGCCGCGGCCCGTCTGGGTTGCAGCGTGTGCCGGGAACTCCTCCTTCCTATTGCCATTGCTGCTCGACGCACCCCTTCTTGCGCGCGCCGGATGGTCGCGGGCCTTCCCAGGCCGCACAGGAGGCTCCGCTCCGAGTGCCCAGTGCCGCAGCCGGCAGTCACGCTGGACACAGCCCGAGCACTCTGGGATGAGCGTTCTGCTCCTTTGGCCTCTGGAACCCCAAGGCGCCACTGAGTAAATTACTCAAGGAAATCACGCACATGCCTCCTCTCTCCCGGAATTTATACTGAGAGAATGCTAGAGTCTGATCGGTGCCCTATAAAGCATTCTGGATCCAACAGAGAAATGCGATGCATAAATGCAAAGAGAGAACAGTAATTCTTGGATTACACTGCTCGGGGAGGCTTCAAGAAGATGGACGGTTGTGCTCCTACCCAATTGCTTTCAAGCTTTCTGTTAGGTCAAGTGTGTGCCATATATCTAATGAAAAAAGCCCCCGGGTCATATTCCCTCTCCTTAAACTGAACGAGTAGTTGAACATGATTGTTGTCGCTGTGATTATTGTGGTTATTGCAGGGGTTATCATTACTTTTTCAGTTAAGTCAACAGCACCGAGTGCTTGCTATCTACCAGGCACGGTGCTAAACCCTTTATTTAGATTATCCCAATTAATTCTCCAAAACCCCCCTAAGCCACAGGTATTAGGATCAGATGCATTTTTTCAGATGAGGAAATTGATGCTCAGGGAAAGGAAATACCTCACAGGAAGGTCACAAAGCGAGCGAGTGCAGGGCCGGGGCTGTGTCTCTGGAGCCTGCCCCGTGGTGTCTCTTCCACGCTGGCCCCTGCAGGCTTCTGAGAGAAGCCTCTGACATGTGCCACCCCAGTTCCGAGTTTGGTGGCGGGGTGGGGTGAGGGTGGGTGAGAGTGGGTGGGGGCGGGGCGGGGGCTGCTGCCTCTGCTTGCCGCCCCCCCACCCCCGCCTTGGGCTCCAGCCCCTCACATCAGTGCTTATTATCTGGCATCAATCAGCCCCCCAATTACATGAATGCCACAGCCACGAACACTTGTAATTAAAACTGGGACTGACATCCTGAAAGTGTGTTCCCTTCCCCATCCCTCTTTGTCCTGCAAAGATATTATTGGAAAGAGAAGGAACAATCGTCGGGAACATATGCTTTCGGAATATAATGGGACTCAGCTCCTAGGAGGAAAGGCTGTAACAGGACGCTGGGACAAAATTTAAAGTAGACAGCTTTATTTACTAGCTACGGGGGCATGTCCAAGAAATCATAGATAAGCCAACAGGCCTGATACCGACCGGGGCTGCTGTGGGGCAGGTTGCCAGAAGGTTCTCTCCCCCCGTCTTGGCCCCCTCTCCCAGGCAGCGGAGTGTCCCAGACGGTTGCCATCTGAGTGCGCCGGAAACGGAGGCCAGCCCGAAGCTCCAACCCTCGTACTTGTGACTGTCCCCTCTCTCCTCCCCTGCTCATTCTCTGGCAAAAGCTGAGTGCTCTGTGCTCCTTGGCACTCAAGGCTCCCCCTGCCCGGAGGACCCCTGCCACCTGCCACCCTCTCTGTCTCGGCCTCTCCCCTCCCGCTCATCTGTCACAGCTGGTCAGTAACAACGGACTGTGGATGAAGCGCCTACTGTGTACCTGCGGTGAGACCCAGACACGTGCATTTGTTCTCGGAGAACGGGGGTGGCGCAGGTGCTGGCACTGTCCCCGGGTGCTTCCGGCTCAGGTAGCCTCGACCCGCCCCTTTGTGCTAACATGTCCTGCCAGGTTCTGCTGCCGCTGTTACCAGGACACCAGCGCATGCTGGGGCAGGGTCCTTCCTGTGAGCATCTGTGGGCGCAGCAATAGAGAGAGAGGGTGGCCCAGGCCGGACAGAATATCGCATCTTTATTTTACAGACCCCACCTGGAATGCACCGCTTCCCTCATGCGGGCAACAAGCCGCGACGCAAGCCATCTGTGTTTGTCACTGCAGAAATCACGGATATTTTCATAGGACACAGGGGTTGCAGCTGATACCTCAAAATATCATTTTCAACCACTACTTTGATAATTAGCAGTTAATGGACCCACCACTAGATGAGTTATTTAACAGGTTAATTAGGAAGAACATATATTATTAGATCACATGTTTTAATATTTGGATGACTGTATTTCAATATATTTCAATATAATTGGCTTCCTTTGTGATCCCATGTAATTTTTTTTTGAATATTTTATTTATTCATTTGAGGGGCATGGGGAAGGCAGAGTGAGAGGGAGAAGCAGACTCCCCACTGAGGAGGGAGCCCAATGCAGGACCAGGAGATCAGGATCTCCGCTGAAGGCAGACATTTAACCATCTGAGCCACTCAGGCACCCCTGATCGTATGTATTTTATATTACATATTTAAAAACATTATTCTGGGGAAAAAAATAAAAACATTATTCTGAGGAGCAGTCTACAGGTCCCACCAGGGGCCCAAGGTTGTCTGTGGCTCAAAGAAGTGCAGAGCCCTGAACAGAGTGTGAGCTTCTCCAGAGCAGGGACCGCGCGCCCCTCGTCTCGGCAACCAGCAATGATTGCCCAGTGTGGCACCCAGAGACTCACAGATGTGTCGACTGGAGGAAGTCAAAGTGCCCGAAAGCCGACTCTACTGCACACAGATGCGGAGGATGCCTTCTCATTGTCCTTACAAACATGGCATTCACTCCTTCCTTCCTTCCGTCCACACTTCCTTCCTTCCAAGTGTACAACAAACACCTTCTGTGTGCCAAGCACTGGACCGACATTACAGACGCAACTTTGAACCGAACAACAGCAACAAAAAAAAATCCAAACACTACATCTCCTGCTCTCTCTGAGAACAAAGTTCTGAAGCTTCTCTATCCCCTTGGTCTTCTATCCTTGCAAACAACTTGGGATGACCTATTTAGTTACCCACCATTTGATGTCAAAAATCCCCTTAGCTCCTTGTCAAGCTAAGCTCATTAACATATTCCTTCACTTTAAAAAAATCTGTAAACAGCAGGCTACCTGCTTTCTGTACGTTTGTGCTAGAATTAAATACACCAAACCCAAAGGTGGCCACTTATTTTCAGAGAGATTCCAAAATGGTGGCACAAAGAAGGATCTACTTGGCGTGTGAAGAGATGCATGAATTTAGACATGGACACCCCTCCCTCATATCAGCATAGAGCTTCCCATTACAGCACTTCCCCACCCCTGCCATTTTTTTGGTCTCTTAATATAATTATCTCATTTGCCTGGGTGTCCTATCTCTCTCTATACCCAGCAAACTAGAACAATGATTTGCTAATGCAAAGGATGGTAACAGTAAGTAGCACTTAGAGATGAGTTTCTACATGGCTGGCCTGTCTTTTCATGTTATCCCTGTATTACTGGCGCACGCAATCCTCCTCATTACCCTACAGAGGGCATGATCATCTCCACTTTACAGTTGAAGAAACTGAGGCACAAGAAATTAAGTTACTGCTCACTGTAACACAGCTAGCAGGCGATGGGTGTTCACCCACTGACCAGTGAATGTTGACTGCTCCGTATAAGAATGGCTGACCTCTGGTCATGTCTCAGACAAGAAATGTGAGAAACTGGTTCCTTTCTTCAGTGGGGGTCAGTAGAGAAGTGTCAGGCTAACCAGCCTTGACTAAGCGCTTGGTATAGACAGAGCTGCCCAGTGATTTAAATAACTTATTTAAATACCCTCATTAGATAGGGGAGAGAACATTCAGGATCAGAGAGGTTGCCTAACTTGCCTAAAATCACCCGCTTAATAATGAGGCAGTGTTTCAAATCTAATACGGAAATAAAAGTCAAGTCTTCTACTTTTTTTCCCCCCTTTTTCCTTTTATTTGACCACGAACCAGGAGCTCAAGTCTGCCCTTCAGTGTACCTGCAATACATCACACCCTCAGAGAATCCAGAGTGCTCCTTGCGTATCCAATGTACTCAGGCAGCTCACAGATAAGGAGAATACCAGCTTGCCTACTTTTTTGGGTTCTTTTCCTCCCCTCTCAAAAGGAACTATTCAGAGTCTTGTGTTATTCCAACTTTTGATTTGAATATTTCCATCCCCTTACTGCATAATGAATCACTGCCCTTGGGTCTATGGGGAACAGAAAATTTAAAGCACTGTATGTAGCATATAACCGTTTGCTGGAACTAGGAAAGACCCTGGTTTATAGCTCTATAGAATCAATCACTTTCTGGTTGATTTCATGTGGAGGAGGCAGCCACCATTGATTGGGTGAGCATTATATATTTGAAACAATCTCTTTGGCTTTGAAATGGTGGTGTCTTATAGACATGACCTCAATTCTGACAATTATCTATTTAATTGGATCAATACAGACAGCCCACTCCCCCAAACCACTGATTCAATTAATCAGACCATTGTCAAATCTCTTCTTCTCTTGGGTTCTGTGTAGACGCAGACCAAGTGGCAATTTCTCCCAAGACAGGCAT
This sequence comes from Mustela nivalis, assembly GCF_964662115.1. Lineage (NCBI taxonomy): Eukaryota > Metazoa > Chordata > Mammalia > Carnivora > Mustelidae > Mustela > Mustela nivalis. Next base: position 8,572,476 of record NC_139037.1, read on the forward strand.
GGACGTCAATAATCTGCTTTTGGATAAAGTATCTGATCACTCACAAATTATACAAATCACATCGATTGCCGACAAATCATAATGTTTACGGAGCACTATTTGGCTTTAGCTTCAGAGCATGACTAGGTATTTAATTAACAACCGTCAGATATAATTTACACCATTACAATGACCAGAAAATGGCTGATCGTTGATTTTACATAGTAGAGCAAATACTCTGAGACTAGCCTTGGTGTGGGCCAGATAAAAGCGGACTCAATGATAGACAAGGAAATCAAATTGCTTTACCAGGTTTAACCCAGAAGGCCGTGGTACCTCCACCTCCCATGAAGAATTGACTTCCTTTTGCCCTAATCGCCAGTAAACAACGTAAGTGATTTTGTTTCCCTTTTTGCTTTGACTACCAGGAAACTCAGAGTCAAATCTTCAGTTCAAATGCATAATCTTTTTGGATACTATAGCCTGCAAATATGTGTTTCATTGTTATTTTTGCCTGGTTTTTATTTTTATGTATATTTTACTACTTCTTTGCTTATTAGCCAGGCTGTAGCACACTATGTCTCATAGGCCAAATCCAGCTCACCAACCTGTTATGTATAACTACTAATGATTTACTCTGCAAATAAGGGGTGGGGACATCCAAATTAAAACTAGCAATCATGGAAAGACCCAAAGGCTTTTACAGAAGGGCTTTAAAAAAAAAATTAAAAGACAAACATGAAAATCAAATTTTAGTGCCCATAAATAAAGTTTTATTGGGAGGTGCCTGGGTGGCTCAGTGTGTTAAAGACTCTGCCTTCAGCTCAGGTCGTGATCTCAGGGTCCTGGGATCGAGCCCTGCATCGGACTCCCTGCTCATCAGGGAACCTGCTTCCCCCTCTATCTCTGCCTACTTGTGATCTCTCTCTCTCTCTCTCTCTCTCTCTCTGTCAAACAAATAAATAAAATATTTTTAAAAATAAAGTTTTTTTTTTGGGACACAGCCTTGTTCACTAATTTATGTGTTGTATAGAACTGTTTTTATACTTCAAGGCTGAGTAGTTTCAACAAATACCATATGGCCTGGCAAGTCCGAAACATTTACTCTCTAGCCCTTTATAGAAACAGTTTGCTGATTCCAGCTCTAGGCCAACTCCAGTTTTTGTGGACTAAGGCACAGGATGCATAGGTGGACCCCTAACATAGATAACATAGAAGCAAATGAATGCTGGAGTCTGCTGCGTTCTTTCCAGTGAAGCTTTGGGAGTAACACCCACCAGGGCCTGATCCAAACTCCATGTTTCTAAGGCAAAGTGCCACTTTAGAAGAAACATACAACCCAACGTATCCATTTTCAAGGTACCAAAGGTAGGTTACTCCAAATGTCAAAAGGAAGGTGACAGACCCACTATTCCAGAAGGCACATGTGTCAACCAGGGATTCCTTGGGATAGAGGCGGGCTGGGCACGAGGTAGGATGGACACAGGCTCAGAGGTGGAAGCACCAGTTTTGGAACAGACAAAATAGTCAGACGACGAGAAAAGATACAAAGATGGGAACTGGGGGCTCCACGAAAATCCAGGTCACAGGACCTGAATCTTCTTTAAGAGGCAGGAGGTGAGGCCATCTTCTAAGAGAGACTGGTTGGGCCAAGATGGGCCTGGGGACCTGGGAAGAGGGAAAGTTCAGGAAGGGGAGCTCTTGCGCATGGGAAAGAGGGTGACCACGAGATGCACCGGTGCTTTTCTCCAGGGGGAAGGCGGCACTGAACAGGGGACTGAACAGCAATTTCAATCAAAATGGATGGGGAGAATCTCTAATGACATTTCATTACCCCCTATCGCGATAGGGGGTGTTAGAGAAACGCTCAGTCTCTGTCTTCCTCTCTCAACCTTCCTCTCAACCATTCAGGGCCCACTGGAAGTAACTGTTAACTTAATCAGAAGACTAAAAAGACAGCCTGGAAGAGAGAAAAATCTGGCCATGCGCTGTGTTTCCAGCTCTTGCTAGAGATGACAGAAACGAACCCAACCAGCAGCCCCTGAGCCGAGACAGGCTTTTTCCCGGAGGCATCTTCCCAATCCATCTGCTCTGCCGTGTCTCTCGGAAAAGCAATTTCTCATTGGAAGGGAAAGAAATCGAGACTTTAATGTTTATGGAGGACCTTTTATGTAGGAGGTACTTGGGTTAACTCCCGAACCTGTAAAGCCACTTGAAAGGAGAATACTGTTACTAATTTCCCCAAGGAAAACCAGAGAAGTTGCTGAAGATCACACAGCTGGGAAATATTGATAAAACTGGAATTTTTCAGCCAAAGTTTGACTCCAAAGTTTGCTTTTCTCCCTTAGCTGGAAGGCCCATGAAGTCAGGCCCCTTACTGAGTCATTCCCTATTCCATGTCTAGGGCCTAAGCTTATATTCAGAATCTAATAGAAACCCAGGAAAAGCACTCCATCCTGCAACAACCCAATGGCAAGTTGTAGACAAGTGGACAGAAGCGTCCAATGGCCTCTTACATATCAACATTTTGGGGACAGAGGTCCTGGAGGACAGTACGTGGGAGAGGAAGCTCCTAGCCTGTCATGCTTGGTCATCAGTTCTCCGCCTTTCTGTCTTGGATCACTCGAGGGTGACTCTGCTACATAAATCTTTCTGCTGGTTATCGTGGACCACTACAACCTCTTCCTCGGTGCGAGCATGGCTGCTCACTAAATAGATGTCTCCTGGAACAGTCGGTGCAAGTAAGTACTTGTAAAAGAGAACTGGGCACACGCACACTGTACAGAAGTAAGAAACAGAAAGGAAGGAAAGTATAACTGGGAGCCTTGGAGTCAGTCAAAACTGGATTGGAACCCACTTCCTCCCTGTGCATTCATGGGAAAGTGACTTAACTTGGTGCTTTACTTTTCCTAGAATTAGGACAGTCACGTCCCCTTTGAAGGAATGTCATAAAGTGCGATCAATGAAGTATGCAAAGTCTTGGGAATTCAGTAGTTGCTCAAAAAGCAGTGGCTGGGAATCGGATTGTTTTTGCCAAGTCGGGGATTCTCCAGGTGAAAGCGTCTGGGGGACTGAAAATCTTAAAAGGATTTGCAACAATTATGCCAGATTCCCTGAACCAAATGTAGCAACATTTACATTTTTCATACCATGGAGAATTGAGGGAGGATCCAGGAACACATAGACATCTTGAGAACATTGAAGGGCTCCAAAGTGTTTTTCCATTCAGGGACAATAGAAAACAGGAAAGCATTAATAATGTCTCAGTGCCCGGCTGCTAGCGGAACCCTCCCCAGGAAAGGATCTTTTGGTATAAATCACAACTCGGGCACAGCGTTCTCCAGACCAATGTGTCATAACAACCCCTCCCACGACCGCCACCTCGGGAAGATGCTGAAAACCTTTCAAACTTGACAAAGCCCAGGGCCGTTCTTAAACAGGACCATCCCTTCCCAGAAAGAGCCCTTGCTGCGTGCCAGCTCTAAGACCCAACTCCAGCTGAATCCTGGCGATGCGGGCTACGGCTCCGCTCCCCAGCCACTCTCAGAAATCGACATTCCCTACGTCACTGCCCGAGAAGCACACCGCAGGCCAGCTGACAAAGGGAAGAGAGGAGAAGTCCTGGCAGATTGTGAGGCATCTTCCTCTCCTCTCTGGGGAGGAGGTGTTTCTGGTGCTCATGTCAGCAGACCCAGAAGCCAAAGGAGAAATATGATGTAAACCCTGGGAGGGAGGCAGCGCGAGAAGGAGAAAGAGAATAGAGAGGACCCCAGCCTTCCCCAGGTAGTAGGCAATTTGGATAAAAGAAAAATAGGAAGAGATGAGCTAATAACAGTAGCAAATGAACCTGCGATTGCTTCGATTCTGGGAACTCCCATCTGATCTCAGCTCGGTTCTCCAAGTAAACTTGGGCGGATTTGTGCATCCTGTGATGCAAACCCAGCTCTGTGGGTAGAGGGGACCCAGTGGCTCGCTGCAAGATTTAACCCTTTGCGGTGGGGCTGAGAGGGGCTGGTCCAGGAGGAAACCCCTATAATAAGCAATGTCCCTGGTCGTCGGTGAGTGCACGTGTGTGATGCTCTGGTCACAGATGCCTGGACTTTGAGTTATTTCATGGAAGACTTGTGTTTGATTCAAGAAAAGCACATAGCAGAAGAGGACAGGAAAAAAAAACAAACACAAGCGGTGTTAGAATGAGGAGGGACAGGATGGGGGTGAGAGTGGGTCTGTGGGATCCGACAGATCAGAGCCCCCCTCCCCCCTCCCCACCAGAGCGTGCAGGTGTAACAGACCCCTCCGAGGAGAGGCACGCATGTGGCTCAGCGGTGATGCGCGGAGAAGGGAGAGACCAAGCACACAGCAAGTCCCACTGGCCAGTGCTGGCCAGGAGCCGCCTGGAAGCCTGCTGTCCCCGCTGCCAGCCCAGGTTGCTTCTCAAACAGTAGCCAGAAGAGTCTGCAAACTCCTCCAAAAGGACCAAGGTCATGAGGCCAGGACGACAGTCAAGAAACAGTTCTGGGTGAAGGGGAACACAGGGGTGTGAAAACCGAATGCAGCGTGCCTCTCAGCTGGGCTCTGAATCAAACCGGATCGGAAGCTATAGGGGACAGGTGGGGGACAGTCTCGGAAAGCCGAACACAGACTGCACAGATAGTACTGGGATAGTGTCGGTGTTCTGGGGCGCAAGATAATGGCATTGTGGGGGTGCAACTGTTATGTGGACGGATGTGTCCACTCTTAGGAGATGCCTGCCGGGGAGTGTAGAGGTCAAGGGTTATGGAAATCTGCAACTTTTAGATGCTTTGAAGAAACGTGTGTATATACATAAAAAATACACAAAATAGATAACCATACATAGCGGTTATAAAGATGCAACACTCTATGTGTAAAGTTGTAAGAAGACATATTAACATATTGAGAGAAGAGAGAATCGCAAGCTGACCCAATGGTCGTACTAGGAGGAGCTCTCATAGGGTTCCATTCAACTCCTTCAGGGCAAAAGCCCGGCCCCTCTGCCTCCACCTCCCCAACTCCTGCCGGAAGACCGACCTCCAGCCCTGCAGTCCGCTTCCCCTGGAGAACCTCGGCTTCCCTGACCCCTCTGCCAGGAAGCCTCCTCCCAGGCACCTGCAGGGTCCCTGCCCACCCACAGCCGCTACCCAGACCTCCCTTAGGGTCCCTGCTCTGACCAGCCAGTGAACAAACACAACGCTGGCTCCTCCTGGCCTGCTTCATTTCTCTCCACCACACTCGTCACCTTCTTATGCACCATCTCTTGCTTGTGGCTGGTCTGCTTCTTTGTCCCACCTGCCCGAGGTGGGTGTCTTATCTCCTCTGTTCTCTGGAGGATCCCCTGGCTGGGAGCATTCCCTGCTTTCGCTCTCAGATCTATCCCAGACCCCTTTAAGGGGCCAGGCCTGTGGGTCTCTGGGTGAAGACTGTGTCCTCCCAGATGCCGCGCTGAGTTAAAACCCTGGTCGCTGCCTATGCGCCAATGCTGAGGGGATCCCCTGTCTCAGCACAAGCTGCTCTCTGATGCCAGGGTCCCTCTCTTCCTGGGCATTCTTCTCATCTTTGAGTGTCCAGTCCTCACACAACAGGTGCTCAGTAGAGCCTCAGAGGGAAGCCAGACTCCTAAGTACCCTGTGCTTCATGGATGGATAGATTGACGGATGGATGGACTGATTTAGTGTAGGCATCAGTAAGGTACAGAGGAAACATAAGAGGGTTTTGAGGACAAAAAACAAGAACAGACAGCTGGGTCAGCCTTTTCAGGGAGAAAAGCTTGCTTAATACCCAGCATGCTCAAGACCCCATCGTTCCTTGGTTCCATTTTCTTCTGAAGAGGACAGTGAGGTTCGGAGAGGCTCAATGCCTTGCCCAAGGTCATATGTTAGAGAAATGATCAAACTCCTCTCTTAACCTGAGTAACGCTACAGCTCAATCAGTTCATGCCTCATTTTCTCCAACAACCTTCCCAGACGAGGTCACAACTCCCCTGTTAGGCACAGTCTCCCGTGTATCCCTCCTTTACAGCTGTGCCCTAGTTGTAACAGCACGTGTCTTTGCCTGGCTATCTGATTGATGGCTAGCATGAAAGCCCCCCAGGGGCAGGCCCTGTGTTTCCTAACAGTTCATCATGCTTTCGCCAGTTCCTGGCACCGTTCTCAGGACCCAGTAAGAGATCCGTGTGTATCTGCATGTTGGGGCACTGGAGCCAGAGCACCACGGGGCAACAGCCCCGCCACGGGGATTGTGGAAGCCCCCATTCATCTGCAAAGAGCGGGACAAAGTTCCAGGCTGTGAGCTCAAATCCCTTACAACATTCAAGCACACCGGCGCTCACATCACACCCGCTTTCCCTTAAGCAGCTCCAAATAGTCCACGTAGTGAGGGGGCCTTTCCAGCAGATAAGGTGATCACCTCCTCGGTCTGGGAGAGCAAGGTGGCTCCGGATGCCAACCATCCCCTCAGCTAGTTCCGCTGATTCCTCTAAACAGTACGAGATGTGTTTGTGATCAAGTAAAAATGTGTTTAACGAGGAATAAATCTGACCCTGAATCAGGGTGATCGCATTAGCATCACGGGGCTGACTCAACACCTGGCCACGTCATTCCCTTTTTAGAAGGTCATGGACATTTTTAGCTTGCCTTTTTGTGCACGTGCTGCTCATTGTACAAATATGGCTCCATTGAAAGACACTGGCGCCTGTTCAGTTCCTCTCTGCTCTGTGGGTGCAGGGAGAAGCTGGACAAGCTGGAGGACAAAGCCCGGGACAGGTACAGCTGCCTGCACGTCGCTGGAGGCAGCAGACCGCAAGGTCAGTGCCTTTAGATGAAGGCCGGGGGACGCGTGTGTGATGGTGGCACAGCCTCGGGTTGGAAGCATGGACTCCTGAGCCCATGGGACCGGACCTGAATCCCAGCTCTGCCCTTCTGTGACCTTGGGAAAGTTGCATCCTAATATCTAAGTCTCACTTTCAACATCGGTGAAGACCAGGGTTGGCAGGATTCCAAAATGGCCTCCAAGATTCCCACCTCCTAAGATATACACCCTCAGAGTTCCCTGGAGTGTGGACAGGATTTAGGAATGTGATGGGATGGCTTGCTCCAACAATTGGATTAACCTGCCTGAAAAGGAAGAGATTCTGTACGTGCAATTAAGGTCCCAAAGTGGCTGGCTTTGAGTCGATCAAACAAGAGATGACCTTGGGTGGACTTTACCTAATCAGCTGAACCCCTTAAAGGAAACGGGCCCTCCCTGAGGAGAGACATTCAGATTCTCCCATGTTGTGGAAGGTGCAAATGTTGTGATAGCATCTATGGAAAAGGTCACATGGCCAGAAGCTGGGGACAGCCCCTAGGAGCTGATGGCAGTCCCCAGCCAACAGACGGCATGAAAATGTACACCTCAGCCCTACTGTCACAAAGAAATGACTTCTGTCAACAACCACAACCTCTGAGAAGACTCCAACCTTGGCCGACACTTGGATTTCCACCTGCTGAGACCGTGAGGGGAAGACACAGCTAGGTGGCCCTGCACCTCTGATCTGTAGGACTACTGGATAATGTATACGTGTTTTAACCTTGTTGGGTGGCAACAGGTAGAAAATACCCCACAAGTGACGAGCTCCTAAGGTTCTTGGGTAAATCACCCACATGCAGAGTACTTGGTAAAGCCTGGAACACGGAGGCACTGAGAAGGGGCACTTTTTATTATGATTTACTTTCTGTACTATTATTAGTAAGATGATAAATATTAAATAGCTTCTGTATCCTGGAAAGAGCTGTCAGTTCACATCCTGGTTTTGTCGCTGAGCGGCGATGGGATCCTGGGCAGGTGAGCTGACTCCGTCTGTTTCCCCGGCTGATAACATGACCACCCAGGATCCTCTCCTTTCTATTAACTTTGCAGTGAGATTTCAGCGTATAATAATTTCTCAAGGCTTATTAGCTTATTTACTGAAGTTCCTACATGTTGGTGACTGCCCTGGCTTCCCTTAGCATCGTCTGGGCCAGAAACCGCCGGTATCTAAAGGTGGCATCCCATCGGTTGGGGGATGGGAGGGTATAAGATGGCGTCCCGAGGACAAAGCTCACGGGGGCCTGCAGGTAGTATAAGGCCAGAGTGAAATTTCCTTTAAAGAAGACAAGGACTCAGGGATATATTTTTAAGCAGAAACGTGAACCAAAATACCAGGCCTCTGAGTGTTTTTACCCAATCTGATGGTGTCAGCTCCCACCATTCACAGAGAATTCCCACATTAATACCAACTGTTCATTCATTCATCGATTCATTCATTGACTCACTGATCCATTCATTCAGTGACTGCCTAGAGTTTCCAGGCCCTGGGCTTGATACTGGGTCTTCAGCCCAAACCCACTGAGCTGCAGGCTCATAGGCCCAGAGGCTGCTGGGCCTTGACCATTCGCTCAATCTCAACACACCCGGGACTGGGCTCTCTTTCCTCCCTCGGCTTCTCCTTCTCCCAGTTAACACCATACTCTCCACGCAGTCACTCAAGGAGGAACCACAGGCTCAGCCCGAGTTCTCTATCCCTTGACTCTTCCCACACCCCCGTGGGACAAAGTTACCCCCACCCCCCAGCCTGCCCCCCCCCCTTCAAGGACTCCTCTCTGTCCAACAACGCATCCTCAGCAAGACGGGTGAGTGTCCTAGGGCCACCGGGACAAACCACCGCATACTTGGCCGCTTAAAACAACACAAGAACTCTTCGCGTGCTGGAGGCTAGGAGGCTGAAATCAGTTCCTCTGGGCTAGAGTCAAGGTGCCGGCTGGGCCCTTCCTCCTGGAGGCCCTAGGGGAGAATCAATCTCCTCGCCATTTCCCACTGACAGAGGCCACCTGTCTTCCTGGGCCCACGACTCCTTCCTCGGTCACTCCAGCCGCCTGCCTCTGGCATCACACTTGCTAATTCTGTGGTTAAACCTTCCTCTGCCTCTATTATGAGGACCTTATGAGTACAGTTAGGGCCCACCTTCCCATCTCAAGATCCTTAACTGAATCACATCTAAAAAAACCCTTCAGGGCACCTGGGTGGCTCAGTCAGTTAAGCATCTGGCTTCGGCTCAGGTCAGGATCCCCGGGTTCTGGGACAGAGTCCCACACTGGGCTCCCTGTGCCACAGGGAGTCTGCTTCTCCCTCCGCCTGTCCCTCTCATAAATAAATAAAATCTTTAAAAACAAGGCCCTTTTGCAATAGCATGGGGAGTAGGGCCTGACTATCCTTGGGTAATATGATTCAACCTGCTATGTGAGGCCTTTGTCACCTCTCTCCTGGGTCACTGCAACCGCTACAATCAATCATCCTTACTCGTCTTCTGACATGTATTTTATGGAGGAAAGCTGGGATGATTTTTCTAAAAGCCTCAGGACCACTGTGTTTGCTGTTCCTTTTGCCCAGAATACCTTTCCCCGGTTCTTCATATGGTGGGTCCTTTTCCATGCTTTAGGATTCAACAGGAGACTTTCCCTGATGACTCTATTTATGTGAGTCCTTCCCATCATTATTCTCCATCAAGCCCCCCCCCCCCGGCACCCACACTACTCACATTTCCTGTAATTATAGTACTTGCTTACCGACTTCTTCAACGCCCTTCATCCTCACTAGAACACAAGTTTCATGAGCACAAGGGTCCTGCCAGTGTCATTTACTGCTGTCTCAACTCTGCTTAGCACAGTGCCTGGCGCGCGACAAGGTGCAGGCAGAATCATGCCCCCACCCAAAAGACACCTTCAACCTAATTCCAAGAAACTGCAGATACCTTAGGTTACCAGGTAAAGGGAAATTAAGATCCCAGATGGAATTACAGTGCTGATCAGCTGATTTTAAAATAGGAAGATTATCCCGGATTATCCAGCAGGCCCCGTGTAATCACAAAGGTCCTTAAAAGTGAAAGAGGGAATCTGAAGAGAGAGCCAGAAAGATGTTAGCGTGAAAAGAGCTCAGCCCCATCCTGGCTTTGAGGATGGAACAAGAGGGCCCTGAGCCACGTGGGAGACCTCTGGGAGACGGGAAAGGCAGGAGCAGAGATTTCCCCCCAGGGCCTCCAGAAGGAACGCAGCCTTGACCACACCTTGATCTCTGCCTTGAGGCTTAGGTTGGACCATTGCCATGGGGAACTGCAGGATAATAAATCTGGGCTGTTTAAGGTACTAAGCGCTTGATAATTTTTTACAGCAGCAACAGAAAACTAAGACAGGCCCTCACAAACATTCGGAGGGACGTGTATACAAGCTACAAAAGACCAAGGATTGCTGGGAAACACCAGAATCCAGGAAGAGTTCTCCCCTAGGATTCTCTGCAAGCGAGCATCGCCCTGCCAACACCTTGATCTGGCCTTTCCAGTCTCCCAAGCTGAAAGACAACAGATCTCCATTGTTTTAAGCCAGACACTTTGTGGCACTTCGTGAAAGCAGCCCTAAGGAAACTCACACACTGTGCCTCATCCCTGGCCACAGGCTATATTGTTCCTGACTTTGCCCTTCAGCTCGGGTACTAGGTGATACTGGGGCATCACGCGTTCTTTCTCCTCCTTGGGTCAGCAGGCAGCCTTGGACTTCGGCCGGGAACAGGCTCCTGGGGACCTTAGCAGGAGGTGGGAGTTGGATGTGTCAGGAAGCACGAGGTCGGGCCCAGGGGCCGAGAGCAGGGCGGCACTCAGCGCAAAGTGGACAACGGCGGGAGGCTGGGAGCTTCTGGGTCTTGCTGGGACCCCGTCTCCTTCTTCCCAAGGGTGTGACGAGAATTAGCCGTGCCGTGTGCCCGGCTTGGGGTCTGGTACTGAAAGCGGCAAACGTGTACTTCCTCCCTGTCCCCTTTGCCTTTATGAAATTCAAGTGACAGGGAAACAACGATAACTACTTTCTGAGACAGAAGGGGAGACCTCTAAAAGCATAAAGGCCAGAATTAAGCTGTGGAATTAAACAACCAATCAAAAAAAAAAAAAAAGAAAAAGAAAAATTACAAATAAAATCTCACCTGGGTGCACGGCCCTGGCAAACGTAAGGGAAATGCAAGTCCCTGCTGTGCCTTTTTATTACTTGAGGTATATGGAGTCTCTAATTTAAGGCTAAATATAAAACTAAAACATACACAGCTGGACTTTCAAGTATTTTCAAAACACATTTAATACCTTCCCGTGAAAGTCCCAGAATCTGAGCAGCCCTCACTCTGCACCAGTATAAACAGAAGTTGGGGCGGACTGAACATATGGGCTTCAAAAGGGTCTTTAAGAAGGAAGAGGAACGCGCAAGTACGGGGCGTCCGGAGGGAGGTGAGTGCTGACGCGCGCCCGCAGTCCCACGGTGTCCTTTGCCACACCAGGGCTATAATGAAAGCCAGCAGACCCTGGCTGATGGGGCCAATGCTGACAGGGTCTGCCTCTGACCGCAGCTTTTCCTGCCCCCGTGTACTTCTTGGCTCTGCTCCTACACTCCTGTGCCAGTGGAAAATTAGAAAGATTCAAGCCTGCCCGGCAGACATGAATAGATTCTCTGTTATCCCAGGAATTCTCCTTGGAGGAGGTAGCATCCGCGGCCCCGGTCACCGTTCAGGAGCGCCCCGGGCACTTGTGTCCACTCGACAATTACACGCAGAGTCGTCTGTGTGCTTGGCGCGGCTCCACGCGTGCACTCCGAGACGGCGGCAAGTGAGCCACGCAACCAGGGGCCGCGTGCCCAGGAACTGTCTCCCGTGGGTGGACAGACGGTAAAGATAATGCCGCTGGTGTGCGAAGAATCGCATGGGGGCCTGGGAAGCCGGGGCGTGTTGACGATGGGGCACACTCAGTGTGGATGTACTCTCTGAGGAGCCTATGGAAGGCAGAAGAAGCCCCCCGCCACCCCCAACGATCTACGTCCCCAGAACCTCCAGATGTGTGCGGTCACTAGGCAAAGGGAGATGGGGATCACAGGTGGAATCATTGTTGCTCATCAGTTGACCTTGAAATAGGAACAAATGAAAGAGCTTTGGAGACAGGAGCACCCGGCAATGCGGAGATACAGGAGACAGAGGAGAGGTGTTTTGTGTGTGTGTGTCGTTTGTTTGTTTGTTTGTTTGTTTGTTTTTTAACAAAGGAAAGAGCAACGGGCAGAGACCCCACCACAGTTCTAAAACCTGGCAGTGGAGTCTGTGTCCCTCCCTTTGAATCCGGTGGGTTTGGGACTGCTTTCCCCCATGAGGTACAGAGGTGATGGTTTCCCTCAGTGGCTTGCGGTGGGAGTAACCCCTGTCTGACTTCCAAGGCCAGGTCGGAAAAGCCATGTGGCTTCTGCCAGTGTGGCTGGGACAGGGGCCTTCCAGGAATCCACGCACACGGAGCCCACCGTCCCCTGCCAGGCTGACAAGGCAATGTGCGAGTGAGAAGAACCACCCAGGCCGCCCAGCACAGCCTTCCTGTCACCAGAGCACCACTATGACCCCAGCCAGCGGCACGTGGAGCGGGAGGCTCAAGCAGCCCAGCCTTATCCGAAGTCCTGCCCCAGAAAATCGTGCTATCTAGTAAAACAGCTGTTGTTCTAAGCCAGGGAATCGTGGGGCACTTTGTTTCTCAGCCAGAGATAAATGAGAGAGGCCCCACGCGGAGAACGGAGAGGCGGGATGAGCCGGTGGCTGTAAGGTTCCCGGTACGGAGCGGGCCGTCAGCAAATGTCAGATCACGTCCCCGTTCCTCCCATTCCTGGTGACAATAGAGTTTGATTGCCTTTCAGTGCCACGGCCTATTTTTACACTATGCTGCATTAAATCATAAATTACAAGCAGCTTATCCATGTCTGATTCCTACTAAGCACTCGGTTTTATTGGGCTCTCAAAGTTCGAGAATGACAAACATGTAAATTGGAGTGGCTTCTCTCTGCTCTCCACAGAGGACAGCTCTGGAAGGAGGTTCTTCGGCAGCAGAGCGGGGTCCGCGCTGTCCCCTCTCAGACGTGTGCTCTGTGGCCCCATGGCGTGTTCTCCGTGGCGAGCAGGCATGTGCACCAGGAAGTTTTTAAATGATTTTGGGAGCAGTATCATTTTTCTTCCCTAAACAGTATGGATCTGTGAGCTCTACTGTGTTTCTGCACTAAGGAGAACAGGCAGTCTCCCGTGGCGTGTTTCATTGTGAAGTTATTTTTCAAATCAGCATCTAGAAGAAGTCATACAACTTCCCGATTATGGGCACATGTTTTGGAGCCAGATGGCCTTGGCCTGAAGCCTAGATCTTTTCCCTTACAGATGGAGAGATGCTGGGTGTGTGGTTGAACCTCTATAAACCTCAGTTTACTCCTCCGTGAAATGGGTATAAACATGGCATCACCATCCTAGTTTGCTTGCAAAGAGTAAATTAAATCAGGAATGTGAAGCACTTAACAGGAGGCCCTACATAGTGTAAAAGCTCAAAATAATCTATCTGCTATAATAAAGTTCTCATCCTTAGTTCTGCTAGGGTAAGAGTTGTTAGATTTCACAAAGATACAAAAGGCCAGGGATACCTGAATTCATATAAACAATTAATAATTTGTTAGTACAATACGTCCCCAGAATGCTACGGGATATACTTATACTAAAAGTCATTCATTGTTCATCTGACGTTCAAATCTGACTGGATGTCTTGTGTTATTCCTAGATTTTCTGTTTGATCTGGTGGGTGGGGATTACCCCAGGCCCCTTATCACAACCTACGTCTTTTTTGCTCCCTCCAGACTCACTGTAGATGCTGGTGATTGAGGAAGGGAGGCCCGAGGCTGCTCTAGAAGGACAAACTCTGGAACTTCCCTGGAAGAAACAGCTCTGCTCTCACTAAATGTAAGCGACTCCCTCCAGCAGCGTCCTGTCCTGTGCTGTGCCCCGGAGAGCCCGGCACCGCTTCCAGCCTCCTGCTGCAGAGCGCCCGCTCCCTCCACGCTTCCCCTCCCACTCGCCCTTCCTGCCTGAGGTCTGGCTCCATTTGAAGCCTCTCCCCCTACCTTGGCTCATATTTTTTTTTTCCACATAATATAGTGTAGTTTATTACATAAGTGATTTATTGCATGCACCTTAATGTATAAGGGGCAAAACTTGTTTAAAATAAATCCAACTGAGAGGATAATCTCTATGGGCAAAATGTACTTCGGCTTAATTTCTCTACTGGGTATTACACACTATATAATTGCCTTAAACAGAAGCTGCACACACAAATTTAGCTTGGCACCGATATCTGGCTTCACAGAACACTCAAGTTACATGCTGCGTTTTGCTACAAATCCTTCACTCCACCAGAAGAAACTCAACAGCATCCCTTAAAGAAATATTCAGCTTGACTCCCCTGCTGAGACTGGGCGGGGGGCAGGAGGGGGGCGCTGATTGTGCACTGGATTTGTGTGTGGAGGCCTTTGTCTTGGGCGAGGAGGCAGAGCTGCCAGCCTGGGTCTCACCAGAACGGGTTAGGGACGACATCTCCCTCCACACTGAGCAGCGTGCTCAGCAGCAAACCGGACCGCTGCTCCCTCGCAGGCACCGGATGTGGGGCGCAAGTGCTGAACTACGGCTGGCAGCGGCTTGCTCTCCTTTCTCCTGGGGGCTAAGTAATGGACTTAATGGACTCCACCATGCATGCATTCATTCATTCATTCTACAAATGCTGAGGTCCTCCTAGGCTCTGGGGCTGTAGGGATAGCATAGTGAAGCATAAACCAGCCCTCATGGAGCAGACAGTCCAATGGCAGAGACATGCGTTAATAATCGCACAAGTAAGTGTGAAACGGCAAACCTTGAAGGTGGGGTAGAGGAGAGGCTCAGGTGCTCTGACAGCCTCTGGGGGAGGTAGGAGAAGAATCTCCCGAGGAAGGGGCTTTCGGAGGGCCCCTCAGTTTCCTATGGCTGCTCTGATGAATTACCTCAAACTTAGTGGCTTAAAACAACACAAATTAGTTTCCCAACAGTGCCAGAGGTCAGGAGTCTAACATGGGTCCCACTGGGCTACACCGCAGGTGCCAGCAGGGCTGTGTTCCCTTCTGGAGACTCTGGGGTTGGGGAGGCGGGGAGCTCATTTTCTGCCTTTTGCAGCTTCCAGAGACCGCCTGCATCCCCTGGTTCGTGGCCCCTTCCTCCACCTCGAAGATGGCAACTGCAGGCCGTGACCTCCGCACTCTGCCATCTTTCTGGTTTTGAGTCCTCTGTCTCCCTCTTACCTATTTAGGGAAACGTGTGAGTAAAGTGGACTTAGCTGGATCACCCAGGGCAATCTCCCAATTTCGAGCCCAGCTGGGCAGCACTTTTATTCCATTCTGCAACCGTAATTTCCCACTTGGCCCCGGATCTCCCAGAATCCCAGGTTGTGGGGATTAGAACGGATCCACATCTTTGGAGCTGTTATCCTGTCGGCCTCAGACGGGATCTAAGGAGACAGAAGGAAGAGAATATTCCAGGCAGAGGCAGAACCTTGTGAGGTGAGGTTTGCTTTGGTGGAGCGCCCGTGTGGGTGCAGTGTGGGAAGCCAGGACTGGGGTGTGGGGAGCTGGTGCTGAAGGGGCTGGAGAGCTGAGCTCTCCAAACCCGGGAGAGCCTAGCGGGTCACACGAGGGACTCTGGTTCTTACCCCAAAGGCACCAAGAAACTCTTTCAAGATTTCCATCAGGGGATAAGATACTGCATTTTACTGAATCTGAGATTGTAGATGGCATTATTGACTTTCCACTAAGGAGAAAGAAATGTTGCCGATTAACATGTGGCACGGTGCTTTCCTTTCACTTTGACTTCTCTTTTCTCTTATTGCAAGACCTTTTTTAGACATAATTAGGCCTCCACTTTTGTCATAGATTAATTCTTCTGTGTCTAATAAAAAGATAAGTAAGGAACAAACGACAAGGCGTTCCTAAAATTTCTTTACACTAAGTAAAGGTCTCTCTCCCTTGAATAACGTTTCAACTCTGAATCACTGATGCCGTATTTCTCTGTGTGCGGTCACCTTCTGTGCCGCTGAAAGCCTGAGTGATACAACTTTGCCTGGAAGAATCCTGTAAAAAAGGGGAAAACCGGCGGTGCTGGGCCCTTGAGCTTGCTCTTCCGCCACGCTCAGTAGTAATACCTACTTTTGCTTCCTACTTCTGGAATGTTGCCAGACTCACCTGGCCCTCCACCCCAACAACCCTTTGGCTCCTGGAAGGGTACGTGCTCCAGCATTACCTCTGGGATTTTCTTCAAAGCCGGTGACACCCACCCTTCAAGTTCCAGCACTGCCTGGCACTGTGCATGTTTACGTATGCAAAGGCGATTGAGAAATTTCACATCACCGCTGCCTGCCTAATGGGGGCTTGGAGATGTGCTTGGATTTCAGAGATGCTAACGGGAGAGAATTTCAGAGACATGCCCTAAGGTCAAGAACAGATTGGTGCTTTCAAAAGCTACTTCAACTGAAGCAAGACCTGCTTCCACATTTCAAGGTGGAGGATGTTATCTACTGATCACAATTAAAGATCCCTTCATTTATGCTGAGCACGGTGCTGGCCAGTATCCTATCACGTCAAATCACCTCACCTCCCTATGAGTTCTAGAGGAAGGAGGTAGTATTATAGCCACTGTACACACTAAGAAACTGAGGCTTAACTACACTAACTGGTCTGCTAGCACCGGGCTCAGAGGTTACGAAGCCAAGATTTGAACTCAGAAGGTCTCTGGAATTAAGCACTGTGCCTAATCACCTCTATTTCTATGTTCCAGTCTGAGTCTCTCCTTGGAAAAGTCTTTAAAATCATGAGCTTCGGCAAGTTCATTGCACAAACACAGCAGGCTCTGCTCTGGGCCCAAGGACAGAGGATACAAACCCTCGATGCTTCTCTCAAGGAGCTGGGAGAAGGCAGAGGGGGCCGGCACTTTGGACAACAGACGGCGAACGGACGTGCATTCCAGCACGTTATGGGGCACCAGTGCGAGGGAGAGACGTCTGCATTTTACTCACATTGTGCAATTTTTCTTAAAGAATTTTGGAGGCTAAGCGTTAGGCTGCAAAACATCCAGAAATTCCCAGGAAGGCAGCGTGAAACGTGCGTAGAAAATCTATCTCCGCCTCCATCCCATGCCCAGTTGACCTTACCAGCGCTGTCCTCCCTCAAGCTAGCCCGCATGTTTCCTTCTAGGGGAAGAAAAAGAAAGGGGGTATAGGTGGGATGAGCTGGAAAGGGAAGGGGAGGGGAGGGGATGGGAGGGGAGGGGACGGGAGGGAAAGGAAGAAATAAATGGAAGCACAAATCCGCCATACATTCGGCTTCTTGGTGTGATCAGTAACACAAGAGTCAGTTCTCTAAGCACCACTGTACCTACACAGCGTCTTTCAGGTGAAAGCCAGAAAGAACACAGGATCGTGAAAGTTAAATAAAATAAAAATAAAAATTAAAAAAAATAAAGTAAAAATCTGGAATGGCAAGGTCAGGGCCCATATGGACATATAGAGATAAGAGTGAAAATATATATATATATATTTTAAACTCTGTTGAATATTACCAGGATAAGAATGACAGCAAATTCAAGCCGTGTATCTCCCTGATTACTATAAACACCAAAGGAACATCCTCTCCAAAGTTTTGATCCGCATGTTTTTTCAGATGACCCCATGAGGTAAAATTTCTTGCTAGGAGCACTCACTTTGGAATCCTTTAAAACTGCATTTCAGTTTAGTTCGGGGTTTCTCGGAGAAGTAGGCAGGGACAGGCGTCCTCCTCCGGCCCTGGAAAAAAGCGCTCCCCATCATACCCACCCACCCCTCCAACATATGTCTACACCGAAGAGCGGAAGATTGGAAAAACAGATGGTATAATGACTGTGGACTCTGACAGCCCGCGCTGTGGCAGTGCCGTCAGCAGACAGGACTTGCCAGAGATGCACATTTGAGCGAGGGGCTGCCAAGGCGAACAGATCCGCTCCTTGCCCTTCGATCCGCGTGAGACACTTGTGTTTGAAAACAAGCAAAATGCTTTTTTTGCGGGAGCAGCAAGTGAGGACACAGCTCTGCAGCGTTTACGGCGCAGATGCTGGAGAGCAGGGAAATGTTGTGCAAGCAACGGCTCTATAAACAGTGCCTACTTTGGGGGTTTTCCGCAGCAGGCAGGTGGGAAGCGGGACGGGAACCGTCGGGAGAACTGCAGAGCAGCCTGTTTTCATGGGCTGTTTACTTTCTGTCCCTGAACCGCTGCATATTTGCCAGACTCACATTCGGGGGATGCGACACACACCAGAATCCCCGCGAAGGGATGTCACCTTAACGCGATCTCGTGTCTTGATGTACACTGGCCACCCTCTCTTCGTCTGCTCCTCTCCCTCTGCATTAGGTAGGGAGCATGGAAAGTGCTGGGGAGACAGGGAGAAGGGGGGAACGGAGCTGTTGGGGGTCCCTGCCCAGGGGTCTGGCCCTGCGCTAAGCAATTTCCGTCTCTGTCGGCTTGCTGCAAACTCAGAGTAAACGGTTTTATGGGTGGGGAAGTTGGGGGTCAAGTATAAAGATTTGGCCGAGATAACATGACTCAGAAGAAGTGACCCTGGCCTTGGAGTAATACTCTGTCACCCCGTCACACTTTCTACTCCGCTCTTGGGCCCGCCCCAGGGTGACCAAACCGTAAAGTATGATTTGCCTTTTAGGAAGCACTGGGCTGGGAAGGAGTGCTGGGGGGTCTCTCTTGCTGTTCAGGATGGTTACACTCTGCCCTTCTCGGGGTTACCTCTTCTAGCTGTGAGTCTTCAAATTTCTGAAGAGAGATTTCATTAAAAAAAAAAAAAAAAAAGTCTGTGTATGAGCTGCCCTCTACTGAAGGGACTACATTCTAATTTCATTTTGTCCAAAGAACTTTGGGGAGCTGGGTTCTGAATCACCCCTTTCCCTCTTCCTTCGGGGAAATGAAAATGTCATTCATTCAAAGTGACTGTTTAAGGCGATGCCAGCCTCCACCTCCCTGCAATTCACAGCAATCTCGTTAATAAATTAACCCAACTGTCACAGATGTCTAAATGCAAAATCACTTGGAAATGGTCCCATTTGAGATCACACAATCTCCCAAACCTACTGCAACATTTTTATAATTCCTGCAGGCCACCCTGGGTCTCCTTTACACTTGCAATGGTGCCCCTTTCAATTTGCATTTAAAAGACAGTAAATTGCAGGGTTCATAAACATTTTTATAGTGATTTATTGAAGACTGGAATGTCACTGCTGTTCTTCACACTTTAGCGGTCCTGAGAATCAAATGCTGGCTGTCTGTGCAATCTTGCTGTCCCTGTAACCACAGAGGAACAAGCCAGTTTGGAGCTTTATGGTTTTCTTTTTTTTTTTTTTTTTAATTCTTCTTTGCTTTCTGTCTTTCTCTCTCTCTCTCTCTCCTTTTAAGATGGTGGTAGCCATATTTATTGTTCAGTGAGAGAAAAGCTCATTTTAATCAGCTTCCAAGTCCCAACTTGGGTTTCATAATTTACAAAAGAATTTGGCTTGCCCATCAGTACCGTGAGGAGGTCATTTTTAGTACAGCCGAGGACCAAAAAAGAAAGCCTTTCTTCTCATCTTCCCATTCTGCGCCTTGCCCCAAGGAAAGCCGCCCAGCCCAAGAGGACCCTTCTCAGGGTTACGGAAGAACCAAGGCTGGCTACCATGCTCCTGCATACCCCCGTCCCTCGTCCCTGCGACACAATTAAGAGCGGGGATGGGGCTTGGGCTTCGAAATTTTTTATCTGAACATAACGTGAACAGAGAGGAGCTGGGGTCAGAACATGCTTGTGCTACTTTCCAGCCGGCCAAGTCACAAAAGCAGGTGAGCAGAGCCAAGACAAACTGTTTATCTAAGGGCACAGTGAACTCCTTGGCATCCCTCAGCCTTTTTACCAGGGGGACTCGAACCCTTTCTGAGCACATTGTGCATAAAGGCAAAGAAGAGAGTCTGAGAGGGAAAAAAGAAAGAAAGAAAGAAAGAAAGAAGCAGCAGGGAAAGAAAAAAAAAAGAAAGAAAGAAAAAGAAAAAAGGCTTGCACCTCATTTGCCCTTCCAGTGTCCAGGAGGGAGTATTTCTTTACACCTTTTTCACATTATAATAATGGCTTCACAGCTCCTGAAAAGAGCCCCAGTGCAAAGGCAAATGGTGCATGACACGGCGAAACCCGGGTCTTTGTCGCACCAGCTCGGCTCCGAAGAAAGTCCTTCTCTGCCTTCCTTTCCCTGCCATTAACTGAGATGAAATGAGTTTTTCCCCCTTTTGATTCCACCCCCCACTGTCTATTACAGTGTGACGCGATGGGGCTTCCTGGCCCATTATTTCATAGAGGATTCTTTTCTTCTGGTTCGGGAGTCCGCGCCTGCAAGGTTATCTGTGCGCAGAGCAACGCCTTGGTCTTGCATTCATTTTTGAAATCTGATCTCATTGATAAGAACAAGACCGTGCGCAGTGCATTTGTCAGATAAGGAGCTCCAGTGCCGGAGTCATAATTTTTGTGACTTCAGTCAGGGCTCCCTGTTAAAATACGTCAACCGATAAAAATGCAAGTATTATAAAAATAACCTTTGTATCAAAAGTGTCGTTCTCTCTCTTTTTAGACACATACGTCCTTTATCACATCAGGCAGCACCTCCTCACCCTCCCGGGACTAGTTCCTGAGGTACCACTGTTACAAGTATTTCTTAAATGGTCTCATCTGCCAGCATCTGGGGAGAAGGAAACCAACCAACAAACAAAGGGTTTAGGAGCAAAGACTCAATGCGGTGTGGGTTGTGGGAGAGGGGGTTTGATCAATATCCGTCCGGGTTGACAGGTAACATTTCCTGATCATAAAGAGTCAACGAACTCTAAGGGGCTCGGATCCTGAGCAGAGCGGAAGAATATTTAGGACAAGGGTCTGGCGTGTCCCTGTGGTAGGCATCTGGGGTTCTCAGGGACGGGACTGAGCTGTCAGCTGGCTCGGGGAACAACTCGGCATTGTTCCTGCGTGGGAAGCGCTCTGATACAGTAGGAATAACGCTCACGCCCAACGCGCGTGAGCATTGGGAGAGGCCCGCCGACTCCACAGTGGAGAACGAGCTTCTGGCAGGGTCTTATGCCATCAAGGCCGCCCCCCCTGGAAAAGCCACCCCCACCCCGGCCCGGGTTGGGCCACGGGAGGCTGGTGAGCGTGTGTTATATAAATATTAGCACGAGGCGGACCGCTCCAGCCCCTGTGGGCTTCCTCCCCCCCGCCCCCCCACCCCCCTTGGTGGCAGCTACACAAAGACACCGGTGACAAAACTAAGCGACAGCCGTGGGCTCACGAGAGGCCTGCCAAGCTGCGCGGCGCAAGGTCCTGTCCCCGTCCCTGTTTGGGGCCCCGTACACCCGGGCCAGCAGCTGATAACACTGTAATAGTCCTCCTTTGAGGACAGAGGCTCCTGCGTGCTGATTAGTCATTTATCACACCTGGCAGCCCTGCTGAACCATAATTACTCTTCTCTTATCCTGCTGCACTGTCATGTCCGAGAGGAGAGGCGAGGCAGAGTCCCCAGTTAATGACACATTACCCTCTTGACAAGCACTTAAAGGTTTTATTGTAAATATTCAAGATATAAAACATCTGAGATTCCCTTTTTAATTATAAAAAGCAATTTCTGGGCCTCCCGACCCCTACCTCCCCCCACTCCCAAATAGTAAAGTTTCGGAGCCTTATCCTCTGCTTACCGCAAACAAACTGATTTCCCTTTGTCACGGAAACTCATTGCTACAAGTTAACTCAGTATCTCTCCGCAATTATCAGACATATTGCCTATGAAATTGGTAATTTAAACACACATCACATTTCCACAAAAGTTAAATTTCCGCCCCGAAAGAAGGGGAAAATGTGCATTTATATGAAAAATTATATATGAAAAAAAGCCTAAAATGCAGCATAAATAGTCCGGTTTTCCTCATCGGAAAGAGAGGGAGGAAATCACTGAATTTTTTTTTTTTTTTTAAGATGAGTCTCTCACTGAGGTTAAAAAAAATGTATACATTTTTTTCATAAACTAAAAAATTGGAAATTTGTGCGTTGTTAAATCCTGATTGCCTACTTATAAGGTTTGGGGAGAAAGCCAGCTTAGCATTCAGTCACTCCTGGGGCTATTTTTATACCTCAAGGAGCATGCAGAGGACACTCGCCTCGTGGCAAGGGGGACCCTGGCAGGCCTGCTTCACCTTGCCACCTTCCTCCTGGATTTTATGAGGTGATCTTTCTGCTCCATGAGCCTCGTGGGTTACGTTTGAGGCTACTGTGGGCCAACTTTGATAACAGTCATTAGGGCGGAATAATGGGAAGGGATGGGGAGCTGGTGGTAATGAAATCTTTCATTCTGACAGAGGAAAAGCACACCCCACACGGATAGACATAACTACACTCACACGCAGAGGCACGTATGATGCGTAATGAGCTCGTCTGAGCCCCGTTGGTTTTAACCGCCCTCCCACACCTCAAAGTGTACGTATTTTCAGATCCACAGGGACGGAGACGGATGTTCGAGTGTGTTGGGTTCTATGGGTTTGAGACCATCTTGTTCCAATTGGTTGAATGCCATGGTGAGTAATAGCTCTTGGAGCGTGGGTCTTAGGGTTTAGGATCCAGGGTGCAAATGACAAAAAAACAGGAGAAGGTGCACTCGGGCTCCTTTGTTCCACAGATCATCAGAGTTGATCCTTAGGTGGGTGTCTCCTTCTTTTAGGATCCGTGGTCGGCTGGGTTTCCAAATGCTTTCAGTAAAGAGCATCCCCTTCCCAGAGAAAGGAAGGCCTTCCACTGGGGAAGTTGAAGCATAGCCAAGGGTTAAGAAAGGAGCTGATGAGCATTTGGAAATCGTGACTGGCAAGACCCAGGAAGGTATATGGTGGTCAAACCAAGGAAATGAACACAGAAACAGCCGACCAACCTGAGAGCAGTGAGAGACGGTGACAACACCGAGTTTGGCTTCTGAGGACACTGGCAGAAGTCCATGGGGAAGAGGGGTGGGAATAATAGGAGGAGGATAAGGGAGCCAGCAAAATTAAAAGCAAAGATTCATCCCTGCTTTGAGAAATCTAGAAATGGGAGCACCTTCTACAGCTGTGGTGGGCCACTGTCCCAGCACAGAACACCTCCCAGGCCATCAAGGCAGCTGGTTGTGCAGAAGAGGGAGACAAAGGCACACAAAGCCAAGAAGTACGCTGGCATCCTTGGAATTCATGGCCCAGAGCCCCAGGCAGGCTTCTTTAACTCTAAATGCTTCTCATTCACGGCTGAGTCTTTAGTGACTGGCGCACTGTAGGCATGTAGGTTTCATGAATGGATGAAAGCGTAAATGCCAATGAAAAGCCCAGCGAGTAGACGAAGATCCGTGGAGGTGAGTTTCCTCATCACCTGATTTTTCATTTCTTCCCCCGCATCCACTAAGGAATACATGCCGAGGACGATTTTGTTGCAGGTATTAGGAGAACAAAGGGACTTTTTGAGGTGGTTGATCTCACGGCTCTGGAGCTGCACATGGACAGGAGCCTGAAGCGGGGGATGCAGGCAATCAGACCGTGGTGTAGCTAAGGTCTGCCGGATGGCCGAGGCAATGTGTTAGATTCGTTAGGAGGCTAACTTTTCACCTTCTTGTTGGATCTTCATATGGAGCCCTGGAGGTGTTCATCTGTGGCCTACATGTCACAGAAGAGGACACTGAGGTTCTGAGTAGGCAAAGAATCTGCCCGAGCCCCCACTGCTGGTAAGTGGAGGGACCTGAACCAGGCTCCGTAATCGAGGTCTAGTTGCCTCTCATTCCCTGAGGAGGCATGGTGGGGAAACCTTCTGAGAAATAGTTCAGGGTGACTCCCACAGCACAGTGGCAAGAATTTCTCCAACTTTCTTCTCTGACTTTGATTTCAAGGGCTGAATCTGCCGTCACGGACTCAGTCAAGTCTATTCCTTCAATTTTCCATCCCGACTTCTCCTCTTGGGGAAGCTGAGGGCTGCCATGTTCTGACTTGTCCCCAGAGCACCCTGTTCTTTTCAAAGGCACTTTATAAATCTAATGAAATAACTAGGATCCAAATAAGCTGTCCGTCCTAGGTTTTTGGTCTCAAGACAAGCTCCCCTTGAGATTTGTTCCCTTTTCTCAGCATGACACTTCCTTCTCTTAAGAGAAAATCACTCGTACTTGTTCATCACCTGCTTTGTCTCCTTTTAAAAAATGCCAAGTGAATGTGGAGACGAAGGACCAGAAAGACAGGGACAATGGCTCAGTTAAGCGCAGAGGGGTCCTGGCAGGCCTGAAACTGTACGTCCCCCTGTGTCCCCCCTTCTGTCCGTCCCTCTTTCCTTCCTTTCTTTTTCTCCTTTTTTCTTTTTCTTTTCTTTCTTTCTTTTTTATTTTTTTTACCGTACCCTGGACTGTTCACTAAGCCATCCCACAACTTGGGTGGTGATGGAATTACCCTGGGGCTCTGGGGGCTCCCCAGTGTTAACAAAGGGCTGTTGTCAGTGTGATGTGCATTTTGGCACTGACGGAACACAGTCCACAGCATTTGCAATAACACAGCTGTTGACCTTGAGTAGCTCAGGATTCTGAAAATCCACTGAAGCTGGACAGTCACCTACCCTAGAACGGGGTCAGCCAGAGTAGTTGGAGTGTCTTATGGTGCCCTTCCCAGGTAGGCCTCATGGAAAATAAAGCCAAGGATTAGAAAGCTGGAGGCAGAAGGGAGGTCCTTAGTCTGAGAAACAGGTCAGGGTCCTGATATCTCAATCTCTCTGTCAAACACACACAGACAGACAGACAGACACACACACACACACACACACACACACACCCTTTCTCTCCTACTTTGCTTCCTCTGGCTCCCTCCTTCTTGGCATACCACTTCCTCTCTACATACCTGTTCCATTATCCTCTCTATTAACCAGCTTCCTGTTGCCCCATGGGTTCTGCTCTCCCAGTTGTCCTCCCTGAAGAGGGTCCCAAAAGAGACGTCTACTCCCTGAATCTACAACACTTCTGGGTTTCGGTATTTATCACCAACTGGCAGGTCTTTTTCTGTTTGTCTGTTCCAATCCTTGAGCACTGAACACTGCAGCAGGGCCCTGCTGGCCCCAGGAAACTGGACTGGTGGGAGAAGCATTTGTGCTATGGACAGGGATCCTCAGCCTAAGGGCAGGTGTGGGCTGATCTGCGGGATGAAATACTCGTGGTGCTGCTAAGATTGGGCAGTGTGGACTGATTCTACATTATGGTCATTTTATCTCAGGGATCTGAGCAAAGAGAGCGTAGTTCATTAGACATATGTGTACGTTAAAGCATTTAGTTCATGATATTAAACCGATCAGGCTAAAAAAGAAGCAATTTCCAACTGAATTAAAATTCTTAAAACCACTTGAAGAAGAAAGGCAGGTTAGTTGCTGGGCCTGCCCAAGATGGAACACCATCCCCAATTAATTATAAACTCAAGAAATATATGGGGAGGGTCCAGTATTGGCAGAACTCTCAATACAATGAGAATTTTGTTAATTAAGTCATCCAAAAAAAAGAGAGGGCCATTGCTAGTCCCAGAGCTCTACAGGTTAAATGATTTATTTTCTGAGTCATTAAACTCAGTGCTGATAACTTCTTTCTTGCGCTTAGAATTTAGGTAACCCCTTGGCTAGCTCCTGATAGAAAATAAAACCCGTCCCATGAAGTGGAAGAGAACCACACACATCTGCTCTGCTTAACTGCCCAGTGGGCCCATTTCTCTGCCCACGGCAGTGACAGAATGGTAGCCGCCTATCGACGTGCCAGCCATGGCGATGGACATGGGACAGAGCCGAGCAATGACAGACTGGGGCAGGACACAGACTACAGTCATGGCCTTTCTCTCTGGGAAGAAGCTAACATGGCAGTGAGTCTGGAATCTTCCATTTCCCTGTCCAGACTTGCTACTCTCCATCCCTTTGTACTCAGTCCTGGGGAAGCTGACCGATACAAGCTATCAACAAGGCCCTCTCACCATCTGATTTCTAGCTGGCCTTGCAATGATGGTGCAGAATGTTGATTACCCTGAGACCTTCCCTGGGGAGAGAAGGGTATCACTCAAGGTAGGCTGAATTCCTCAGCAGAAGGTTGTAGCTCCTGCCAAGTGGTCCTCTTCACCCAGACATCCTCCCTCACCTGGTTCTAGCACCTTCTCTCTCTCCTTGCTTCTTCGGGCACTGGATGGTCACAGAGACGCTCCTCACGATCCCTGGGGAAATCCCTATCTCTTCCGGTTACTCTACACCCTTACCCCACCTTTATAAATAGTCTAGTCCGCCACTAAATTGGTCTACCACCAACACAAAAGTAAGAGTTGAGGCTCTTGGCTTCCTATGGCCGTGCTCTAAGGAGCAGAGCCTACCGTGCTGCACTCACTATTTAAATGTTGGGGAAAGTCCTGCTGGAAATTTTCGGAGGGTACATTTTTGGAGAATTGCAGAGTTCAGCCGCCCAAGAAGGAAAGGACACAGGGCCTCTGGGCCAATATACGGCAGCTCTCTCGTTAGTGCAAAATGAATTCACTTGACGTGGCTTCTGAACATGGAGGGCCCCGTGCACAGATAAAGACATATGTGCCGTCATACAAGAAGCATCTTGAAACATGAGGGGGCACAATGAGAAGTCCTTGAAGAGATTTTTTCCAATTTTTCTCAACCTACATGTTTTATGGGGAAGCTCTAAACTCTCACGGAAACAATGGATTAAAAAACGAGACACCTTCCAGCTTCACAACCCATTTGTCTCCGCGCTTCGAGATTTGCTTGAAACAGGGATAAAATAAGTTGCAAGGGGTCAGGGTGAACAAACTTGAAAAACCTTGCCTTTGCGGGGAAAATATTTTTAATTTTCAAATGCATTCCAACCTAGCCTTGCTACGAGGTAGAAAAACAGCACTGTCCAAAAAAAAGAAACTACTCACATGACAACAATCGTGGTGCCTAGAACAACAAAGCCAGAACTGGATTAAAAAGCGCAGCCCACGTCCAGATTTATTCGTCGCTGGGTTTGCAAGGCAAGGAGATCTCGAATCACAAAGGCTTTCTGTGTGTTTTGGGAAAACAGGCAGGAGAACGAAGGGAGGCCCACAATGCAATCCGGTCGGAAAGCTGGTTCTCTCTGAGAGCTGTACTTGAATAACCACGGTGGGAAGATCACTTCCCCCAGGAGGCCGCCTCTCTCTCCACTCGCTTTTGGATAAATACGCCTTCACTGCACTCCCGGACCATCCTTTCTGTAGACCCTTGTGGCATGACCTTGAAAAGTCATGTTTTCCTGAGACCCCGAGGTCAGAGGGAATCTTGTTCACTCTGAAATCCTGATGCTTAACATGCTGCATCCTATCTGAGATGCATCCAGCAGATCCTTGTGCAGTTAATGTTTAACTCACAAAAATAGCTACATCAAAGCAGCAGGACTTTTGGGTCTCCTCTGGACTCGTCACGGGAAAGCAAGTGAGCTTCAGCGTGTACGTGGAGCCCGGCCAATTGAGAACTTACCAGTGCACTGGATTAGCCAGGGTTTGGGAAGAAAAGAGCATATTGATGAACTGCTAGAGCCGCCATGGACCCAGAATTGGGGAGTGAAGTCCAGATCACTGTGGGTTTGCCCTCCCTGTTCTTACTCTTCCGCAATTTCTGCAGATCACTTACATGAAGCAGTACCAAGAAAACTCGCTAAAATGCAAAAAGTGGTAAAATCAGCACAGCCCCAACCTATTTAGGGTATTGTGGGCCTAGAGTCTAAAAACAGAAACCAGTTCATGTCCAAACCAATTGTTTTTCATGCAACACAGAGACCATATTAGGAATGTGCCTTCATAAAGCTCTGAGTCAGACTGGTATCCTCCAGGTGACTTTCAAAACTGTCTCGTTCTGAAAGCACGTCCGCCTATGGCGTCTTTGTAAAATTGATTAACTATTTTCAATAAGTTTTTCTATCGTCCCGGCCTGAAAATTGCAAGCGTGTTGCATATGTAAAAATATAAATGTTTGACTCATCTCGCCTGGGGAAATGCTGACGAAGCCAGGGGGTGTGTGTGCTCCTGTTTTGGTAAATGTCTCCCTAAGCCCCAGTGAATCTTGACGTATCTGCCATGTTCCCATGCCATCCTAGAGAGGCCTGCACTGGATATCCTTCAGACCCTGGGATGGCCTTCAAGTCCACTCCTCAAGGAGAAGTGGAGGTCAGCATGGGGCATTTTTGGTTCTTAGCCATGACCGTTTGACACGGCACCCACATTGCTTGTGGAGTCAAGGTGTTTGCTTCACGTGGATCCTGGCTGATGGAGCCTGAGAAGGCAGCAGGTTGGAACTTGGGCCTCAACTGCCATTTTAGTGCTTTTGCTGGAAGGATCCAGTTAATTCATCCGCACCTGCCTTGAGCGTAGTCTGGTGACCCCCATCACTGGTGGGGAGACATCTGTACCAGTCAGAAATGTGAAGTGATCAGTGGCACAGGGACCGTGATGTGACTGTCAGCCCGGCCGTGTTGACAACCACATTTGAGACAACACAGCACCACACCCTGCGTGCCGATGACAGAGATTCACAGGCTGAACGGCTTCCTCTTTCCTGACATAATGGGCTGTGACAAAGTAACAGAACAGAGCATTTGTGTGTGTAAGACCCCCACGATCAACAGGAAATGGAGAGTTCTCCAGACTTAAGTCCTGGAAAGAATCCCGGCGGGGTGTCATGGAGGCCTCTGCTGCTAGGGCTGAAGTCATCTACAATTCAATAGTTGTGGAACATCGAGTCACCAAGTCCCGACAATGGGTGGCCAGTGTTTGGTTGCTGCAAGAGTGATGGTGGAAGGTCTTGGAGATGCTTAGATCTGTGTTAGAACCTGGGGTTCTTTCTTTAACCCACATATCAGTCTGTATTCTCTTGAAATGGCAAATAAAACCAGACTTCAATACTGGAAACTAGATGAGCAAACTATAAAGAAAATATGAATTCTCCCCTCTTCTCTCTATGGGATCCTTGTTTCTCCTACTTCCTTGTTTTCTGCTCTTCTGTTCCATCCCCTGCACACACTCGTTACCCAAAATACCAGCTATGGGTCAACAGATACCATGGTGGTGATCATGAAAACAGACATGGGAAATCTGACCTCTTCCAACTGAGGGCTACTATAAAAACATGAAGACTGGCAAGGTAATTTTGGTAGCAGGATCCTGAGGGTCAGCTGTATGTTGTTAAATAAGCCAGCTGACTCATTTGAGTGGAAGTATGTCAGTGTCATCCTGGAAAAAGCTGATGTCGAGACTCTGCCAATAGGGTCATCACACAGGGCAGGTGTCGGCAAACGATAACCCACAGGCCAATTCTAGACTGCCTTGCCTCCTGTTCTTGTGAATAAAGTTTTATTGGTACACAGTCATGCCCATTTTGTCACTTATTGACTATGGATGTTTTTATGCACCAATGTCAGTGTTGACTATGTGGCTTAAGAAGCATAAAATATTAAATGCCCGGCCATTTAGAGAAGAAGTTTGCTGACTCCTGACCTAGAGAGGGCTGCATTTGTGTGGGGCCTTCCAATTTACCTGTTAAATCTCCTTAGACCTCCTAGCTCTGCCATTTATTGGTCTCTGCCAAAGGCCAGACTTAGGGCAAAAAAGAAAGGACAGTTCTCAAAAAAAGATGGAATGCTTCACCAGTGTCACTTTTCTGTATTAGCTAAGATAACTCTACCTGCTCTACCACATAAACTTCAATGTCTTGAGGCTGTGACACAAAGGGTGTTTATCTTCCACTTCTGTGAACTCTTACTGACCACGGGGAAGTCAGCTCCAGGAAGTCACTCAGGGATCCAGGCCAGGTCCATCCTGAGGCTCATCCCTTCCCCGAGGACTCAGTCACATGGCCAAACCTAACAGCAAGGACATGTAGGAAATATAATCCAGTGGTGATGGCCAGGAGAAAAGGGCAATAGGCCAGGGAACATTTAGCTACATGACCTCCTGCCCCCTTCATAGCATCATGGTCTGTCCTATCAGAAGAGAAGCCACAGGCATAATAATTGCTCTTCCGTGACAGACACACAACGTGTAAACCTTCTTAGGAGGTTACCCATCCTAACAGAGGAGTATGTAATGCTGAACTCAAGATGCCACACGATCAAGTATGTTCATCATCATTTTCATTGTTACCTGTAAAGGATCTGTTCTGGGCAAAGAAAATATTCAGTACTTTGACCATGGCATAGCACAGGGAGGTAGTTTTCTTTTAATAACAAAATTATCATAGGTTGTTATTTGCAGCCTCTCTGCATAGTATTGGTCATAGTTAGTACTATTTGACACTGAATCCTTAATTAGGAAACAAACCCAATTCAAACATTTTTATAATGTGCTAAGTTTTTTTTCCAGGAGTACTCAGAAGCCAAATGGGTAAGCTGCTTGGAGCAGCTTGGCTTAAAGGAGCCACGTCCTGGGATGGCTGTGTTCCACATGGTTCTTCCCTGGACACCCGGACACGCCCAGCTGCTGCCACCGCCAACTCATCACTTCTACAGCCCACGCTACAGTCTCTGCCCTCAGCCCATCCACGGCAAGGCCGATGCTAAAGCTGACCCACCACTTACCCCTTACCTGGGAGGAATCAGAAAATCAATTACGAAGATTACGCTCTTAGGCAGCACAGATATTAGAACAGCTAAATAATACTGAGAAAGGGGAGCGACTGGGTGGTTCAGTCAGTGAAGCATCTGACTCTTGGTTTCGGCTCAGATCACGGTCTCGGGGGTGTGAGACTACGTCGGGCGCCACACTCAGCATGGAGTCTGCTTGAGATTCTCTCTCTCCCTCTGTCTCTGCCCCTCCCCCTGTGTGCTCTATCTCTCAAAATAAATAAATAAATAAAATCTTTAAAAAATAATAATACTGAGAAAGGGAAGGGAAGGCAAGGCAAAGCCAAGTGAAGAGCCCAAGACCAGGCATGAGGAGATCCCGGTTCCAGACCTTGTTCTCCCACTAGCTCATCTCCAAGACACCCTCCTTCTTCAGTCTGGGTTTTCCTATGTATTTACATGTAAACACTCCGGGCATCCAGACACCCAAAGACACTCTGGGTGTCTTTCAGCACTTTCTGCCTCTGTGATTCTGTGGAGAAATCCCTGGAGGTGAAGTCTGATGTCTCAGTGGGAGACAGACTTGAGGATGCCATTCTCAGCATTCACCCCCAAAAGCAAAACACAGTCCACTTGCAGATCATACTCGGGGTAAGGAGAAGCCACGGTAAATAAAACAAAGGAATATATTCTCCTGGCGGCCAAAGGGAACGACAGCCCCAATTACTGCTTCTCCAGTGGCAAATGGTTTTATAAGCATCTGCTCAGGGTAATTTTATTACTTCAACTACTGTTCACGACATCACCACGAAGAAATCAGAATTTGACGCAATTAATACAGCCATCACAGGGAGGATAAAGGGAAGCTCAGAAGGGTACTCATTGGATAAATACAATATATTTTAGGAGAGGAATATTATGGTAATCACTATTTATCAATGCAAACTTCTTTAGGGTTTGCAAGATTTGAATGCACGTTTCCTCCTAACGAAATAAACATACATATTTGAGGAGCCCTGTTGAAAATATTAACAGTCCTTCTGCACCAGAAATATTAGTCCTTCCCTCCTTTTCTGCCTGCTTCTGTCAGGAAGCCACAGAGCATACAGCCGCAGCGCCTAGCTAACCATGTAATTGATAACTCCCTACCCGACTCACTGTGGGAATCTGTCAGTTAAGGTCTGAAGATACATTCACGCCGCTATGAAAATGAACTTACACAAGTCTGTCTGCAGACCAGGAAGGGCCTGAATGCAGTCAACATTCTGCTCCTTAATTGGCTGGGCTGGTTTACCAGCACACACGTGTGTTCTAGCAATGGCTCGCTGTACTATGACTCTTTTTGACAGACCTATTTAGTGAGCAGGAGGTATTTTTTCCCCCAGATAATTGCTCAAAATCATGCTTTCAAAGTCAAAGTGATTCAAGCTTGCCTGTCTGTACTCTGCAAATACACAAGGTTGGAAGGAATGCAAATACGCACTCCTATTTCTAAGGTGGATGCGCAACAGAGGCTGTTGTTTTGCTTTTTGTTTTGTTTTCGGTTTTGTGGGTTTTGTGGTTCTCTTCTTTTTCTCCTCCTCCCCACCCCCACAACCCGGCAGAGCAATGGAGGAGAAGGAATGCAAATCCCACAGAACTTAGTCCAAGCCCGTCCGGGCTCCTATGGGGCCAGACCCTGCCGAGGGCAGGTTTCACCCAACATGGGTCCAGTGCTCCTCAGCGAGAGATGTTCCATCTGGGATCCCACGCATCCACAGACGAGGGCCTTCAATGCCAAGAGCACGGGGCTGCGGCACTCAAATCCAAGGGATGTCTGAAGGAGCCACTTCACTTTCTGGGTGGCCCCTGGAAGAGTGGATAGAGCCAGGACTTTGAAATCCAGCCCTCCTTCCTGCAGTGCAGGGAAAGGACTTTGTTTCTCTGTCCTGCTGCTCATCTAGAGCTGGTGGTATATACGTCTCAGGTATGTCGTGTACTTTAAGGACGAGGCTCTGTACGACATCATCCCACGTGTGGATGCAAGACGTCTCCCTCCTTTGTCCCTGCTCCCTCTGTGCTGCTTGGAAAGCCTCTGTTGGTGTTCCCTGCCCTTTTTGGGCATTTTTGAATATTCACAGAGGATCATGAAATGGCTCAGGCATTATGCAAGCAGAGACTGCCAAATGAGGGCACAGGAAAGAGTTGCGGGCATGTGTGGGTGAAGCCATTTCAGACAGCCAGCGCACCCAGGGACGTTGTATGGACCACAGGCAAGAGGTCAGGAAAACCAGCTGTACAGGCCACTCCTGCCTAGGACAGAGGCTCCACCCAAGACACATGGATCCATAGAAAGAGCTTCATGAAGCTTCAAGAGGCCTCGAAAGTAATGCTGAATCCCATACTTGGCACGGATCCCTACGTACATCAAGAGCTAAAATGCAGGGCTCCTGCCAGGACCTGATAGGATTCTATCTTCCTGTTTCTGAAGGCAAATAAAATAGGCAACGTCACCTCTACATATCATCCAGGGAGTCGAGCCCACAGAATCAAAGAACGATGCTCTTTAAAAACTAGAGAGGACTTGGGACGCCTGGGTGGCTCAGTTGGTTAAGCAGCTGCCTTTGGCTCAGGTCATGATCCCAGCGTCCTGGGATCGAGTCCCACATTGGGCTCCTTGCTCCGCAGGGAGCCTGCTTCTCCCTCTGACTCTGCCTTCCACTCTGTCTGCCTGGGCTCGCTCTCGCTTCTCTCTCTGACAAATAAATAAAATCTTAAAACAAACAAACAAACAAAAAAAAAACTAGAGAGGACTCATCCGGACACTCTCCTACTCCTCCTTCTCAGAGGTTGAGAATAAGTGATCTTCCGCAAAATACTTGAAAGTCAACAGGTTTAGTAGCTAAACCAGGAAGGACTTCAGGGTCTTTGGGAGGACGGAGAGTAAGTAAATCTGGTCCCACTTTCAAAGTCAAAATTCTGATGCTGGTTTGAAATGGTGTGCACAATTCCCAGGACTCTAACTATGGAATGATCAGACACATTGTGATTATCCCGCCGGTCAGAACACCCAAACAGAATCCTGCAAGATGGTCGCAGCTCTGGATGCTCTGTAAACGACTAAATAAATAAATAAACTATTAGTATTTTAATTGAGGCTAGATTGCCAGGCAATCAATTTAATTAACTGCAGTACAATTAATTGCGAAAATTGAGGTTTGACTCTGACGTTGCCAATTCAAATGGCATTGTGTAGTCTTGGTGAGAGCCAAGAGAACTAAAACGATTCCAGTGATATTGCTGGAGTAAAATTAGCAGCGAAAGTGTTTACCTAAAATTTGAGCAATGGAAATGCTGAGGGACGTGAGCCGTGTTCAGCAAACCCTGCCTCAGTTTCTCCATTGGTAAAGAGGAGCCAAGACGACCTCCTACGCAATGACGATTAATGATGCTTGGAAAGGTGAAGAGTAATGACGGTTGAGCATGGATTTGGTGTGCGAGTCTGGAGACAGCGTGCCCACGTGTGGACTGCTCCCTCCACTCCCGGTTCGATGGGATCTTTGGGATGAAGGAGAGATCACCCACACAGTGGTCCTGCGGATACGCTGAGTGCTACTTCCAGAGCAAAGAAAGAAAGAAAGATGGAAGCCGTGGGGCACCGGGGACCTCCCAGATTCTTCAGTGTCTCACGTGTCATACATGCCCCCATGTGCTTGAGAAAGGGGCCCTTGTCCTCATTTAGAGATGTCTGAGGAGCCAGTGGGGGCTGGAGAAGGACGTGGAGAAGCTGGAATGCTTAAACAGGGCTTAGGGAAATGTGAAACAGTGCAGCTGCTGTGGAAAACAGTTCAGCAACTCCTCAAAAAGTGAAGGAGAGGCCTGCCAACTGACCCAGTGCTGGGGATACAGCTCTCCCAGGTCTACATGCAAACGAACTGAACACAGGACTCAAGCAGACCCTTGCACCCAAGTGTTCACAGCAGCACGGTGTGCACCAGCCGAAAGGTGAACAGGACACAGACGCCCATCAGTGGGTAATCAACATGTGGCAGGAACACACAACGGGATAGCATTCAGTCATAAAAAAGGAATGAAGTGCTGATGCGTGCCGTGGCGTGGAGGGACCTGCAAAACCTTCTGCTTTCGTGAAAGAAGACAGGTACGGAAAGTCACCTGTCGTAGGATTCCATTTATATGAAATGTCCGGAAGAGGCAAATCCATAGGGACAGAGAGCAAACTGGTGGCTTCCAGAGGCAGGGAAGACACATGTTATGGCAGGGTAAGGAAATAATCTGGAACTAGATAAAGCTGGTAGTTGCCTAAAAGGGTGAATGTTCTAAATGCCATTGGATTGTTGGCCTGAAAATGGCTAATTTTATGTTATGTGAAATTCACCTCCATTAACAAAAATGTAGAAAAACAAACGTGCCTCAAGTTTCCTTGCTTATCCTTGCCGTGTGTCTGCTACTTCTCAGAGGAGAGCTGGCAGGCAAGGAGGGAGTGTGTGCGTGGAACAGAGCCAGGAAGGGGGTCCCACAGGACAGTCGCAGCCGGGCAGCCCGCGCTTCTGCCCTGGCCCCCTGCTGCCATCTCTCTTCCTCTGAGCCTCCCTCAGGCTCTGCTTTCACCAAGGTCCTTCTTCTGTACCCTCACTCCTACCACGTTTGTTTATATAAAAGTTGTATAGTAAGCCCCTCAGAGAAACAGAGATAACAAAATTCCCCTACGTGAGGACGCTTGCAGAGAGGAGCTCTGGGCGGGCTTCCGGGAGGGAAAAATAAGGTGGGGGGCATCCTTTAGCGAATCTCCTTATGGCTCCTGGTGTTTGGTTCATGTGGGGGCCAGGGCAGAAACAGGGAGCTGCTATGGTCAGCACTAATTAGGCATATAAATATGATCTGGAGGATTCCAGGCCCTCTGAGGACCCTCCAAGAACCCCGTTCCCCCTGGGAGGCCATTTAGATTCTGGTCTTTGTGACAAAGACCACCCTTCTGCCCCCTTCAAGAGCCCTTGAGTCCTGAGCCAGGTACCTGAGTAAACCTTACCAAAAGGAGCTGTTTGAAACAACCTCTTGATTCAAAGACGTACAGGGAACCTGAAATACCACTTTGGGGGTGGGGGTGGGAAGAGGAGGATGTTAGCAGCTGGTAGGAAACTGCCCGAAGGCAGCAAAAGAGCTGCTTGGGTGATGTGGGTGTGTGAGCCTCCGTGAACACCTGATTCTCTCAGACCAGGGGAAACTTCCCTGATGGGCGTGTGCGCCAGACTCGAGAAAACAGAACAAACAAAAGGAAGAGCCCTTTGAACCATGGCCAGACACCTCCATTCTGGTGTGCACAGGGTCGGTGGGGTGGGCGGCATGTGCTCTTGGGATATCAAGCCTCTGCCCTCCATTATTACAGCCGAACCAGCACTGAAGAGACATTGCGAACGCCAGCACTGAGGTTGGCTTCATGGAAAAAGTATTTAAAATGGAAGTTGCAGTGAAGACCTGGTATCAGGAAGAGAGAAGTACCCGCTACTGAGTCCAATCCCCCACCCCCAACGCCCCACGTTATGTTCTCTTTGTATTCTCTTATTTCAGTGTCACCCTGATCCAGGAGCCCTCTGATGGGTGTAGACGTTAAGGCCTGGAGATGCTGAGGCCCTGGCACTCTCCAGCTGAGGGCTGCCAACCTAGATCCTTGACCCCACACACTCCTTGGGACCAAGATGGCGCTGCAGTGGCCAAAGGTGTGTGCTCCTTTCCCTGCATGGCGCCCACTCCTTCTCCACCCCGTGGGTAACTTCTTCAGACATGACTTGCTTGGCTGGCCTCTCAGGCTGCCTGGGTTGCGTGCTGTTGTGGCTCTGTTACCTTCAGGCCCACACACATCACGTGCGCTGGATCTGAGACTCTGAGCACCCGGCCCTGGCTGCCGGGAGTGCGTGAGGATGGGGCGCACTAGAACAAAAGTGTGCTCATTGGTTCTTATTTCAAAACTACCTGATAATGAAGATCAGAAAGAAGTAGGTGTGTTTCATAAGATGACAGCTAAAGTGTGCAAGGAGCTTTGCAAAGGAAAAAGGCCTCATTCATTCATTCATTCATTCATCAAAAAAAAAAACAACTGATCAGTGACTTCTCTGTGTCAGTAACTGTGCAGGACATCCAAGGGTTCACTAGGAAAACACAATCTTGAAATCTGTATTTGGGGGAATAGCATCCCTTAATGCTGCAGGACCCCAGAGCAGGGAAAGATAGGAGATAGGCTCTCCAGAGAGAGAGGGCTTCCCAAAGGCTCCCCAGCACTGGCAGCTGGTAAGTCAGGAGGATGTCAAGTGCCTGAGAGTAGCAGGGGCTCAGGGTAGGGGAGCAGGTAACACGTGGCTGCGGACATTGCTAGAAGAGGAAGTTTTCTCCCATTTGGGGGGAGGGCACCTTCCTATCTGGGAACCCTGGGCTTCACCCATACCCTCCTGACTCTCTACGTGGCAGCCTGGACTGTTTTAAAAATTGAATCCTATCAATCACTACACAAATGCCCTTGCTCAAAAGCCTCAGTTGGCTCCATGTTGCCTGTAGACAAAGGCATTCTCTAGACTGTGTGCTCCCCATGGAAGGCCATGACTCCTCCACGGGGGTGAAAGTTGGTTCTGGGAGGGGGAAGGGAGGAGAAAACCTTTTTACCCCTTTAACGTGTACAACACAGATAGGTGTGCAGTATGAAACAGACACGCAGTACATTGTGGTATTAAATTCTCATGCGTGGGGGCAGTTAGGAAAATCATGTCTGAGAAGACTCCTGGCGGGGCGACAGTGACAATGAAATGAATGGCTGAGAACCTTGCAAGGCCAGTTTTCTTGCCTCAACACTACGGATACTCGGGCCTGGGTCGTTCTTGGTGGTGGGGCTGTTCTGTGTGTTGTAGGATTTTTAGCAGCATCCCAACCAAGAATGTTTCCTGCTTTGCCAGATGTCCCCTGGGTGGGTTGGGGGGTATAAAATCAGCCCCATTTGTGAACTCCAGGACAA
The DNA here is from genome assembly GCF_964662115.1 of Mustela nivalis. Classification (NCBI taxonomy): domain Eukaryota; kingdom Metazoa; phylum Chordata; class Mammalia; order Carnivora; family Mustelidae; genus Mustela; species Mustela nivalis. The sequence goes on from NC_139037.1 coordinate 8,610,002, forward strand.
GATGAGGTCATTCTTGTAAGTGCTCATGAAACGGTAATTATATCACAGAGATTAACAGGGTTGGTTTTTTTTTTTTTTTTTTTTAAGGGGAGTGAAGGTGTCTTTTATCCGGAACAATAAATTCTGAGGGGGCCAAGCAGGTCTAGGGTTGCAAAGTTGAATGGGCAGAGCAAAGAGAGAGCCCTGGCTGTGCCAGCATTAGAGGCCTATGGATGAAGGTACCATCATGAGTAGGGAGGGGCTTAGGGACCAGTGCCAGAACGCCTGGAAACGTCCATCTCTCTCTGTGTCCGGAGAGGCCTCATTAAATTTCGTGACTGCGCTGGTGGAATTTGACTTGCAGCTGCGAATTTCAAGGCCTCCCTGGGCCTCTCGTGGACAGAAAGCCAGGGTAATAAATGGCCTCTGCTTCCCGGCCTGGGTTGCAGGCCTTGGGAGGTTACACCCTCAGTGTCCCGCTCCAAAGGGTGGAGAGCTGGGAGTCCCTACACTGGGGGCAGAGTGCGGGTCTCCGGGTTTGGCCAGGTGGGAGCTGCCAACAGCATTAGCTACACGCAAGCTGAGCGATTTCCATCAGGTAATGCTGCCTGGGAGTTAGGAATGTTGGGCTTCTGCTTAATCAAAAGCAAAATAAAAGCAAAACTGAAATAATCCCTTGGGCAGCACATGATACTTCTAAAAACTGAAATACGGATTATCTGGCTGATAATCGGAAGCAAGATGGAATCATCACACATTGCACCTGGACCCAGTTCTAGAGAAAGAAGCTTCGTCTCCCTGAAACACTGGAGTCTGAGCGATTTCTCCTTTGCTAAGACGCTGGAAAGCTCGTGCGGTGTGAGGCATGTGTTAGGGGAGAACCCACGTGCTGTTCAATTAAGATGTTTATTGATGTGACACATAAAACTCTCCTATTTTATTATCTGGACTGGGAGGTGGTTATTTATTTAACTGCTTTGCTTCCGTGCTTCTGGGGGTTCCTTCGAGATGGTTTTTCTCTAACAGGAAACCAAAAGAACAAGCTCTGGTGAGTTTGTCTCCCTTCCCCCCGACTCCTTCCTGTTTCTAGTACTAAGGAGGTGAACTGGGCCTGCTACATGCCACGGCTTCAGGCCCAGAAGTGGGGAGGGAGCGCTTTTTAAATGCAAGACGCTTTTGGAAAGGTGAGAGATTTTAGAAAATCATTTTAAACATTTGACATAACTATTTTTTTTGTTTTTTTGAGTTTGGCCTTGCCAGGGAAAAGAACACAAACCAATAATACGGTTCTCTTGAAATAATCCTTGGATGGGTAACGTTACATGAAATAAGGAAGCTGAAGGGAAAAGCAAAATTCTATGCATGCACGTTTTTCCCTCGTTGGAGACGGAAATTACCTAGTTCTGTTTTACCCGTGGAAGTGGGGGCCCTCGCTCAAAACCCTGGAGGTGCTGCTGCTCCCACCCTCTCGCCCCTGCTCCCCGCTTGGCATAGGATTTTGTGTTGGAAGACACCCAGACATACTTTCATTTACTTTTTCCTCAGGGACAGATTTCTCAATCAAACTCGGGACTGGAACGTTCATTTGCTAAGACAGTGCTTTGGGAAACAAAACAGAGCAAAACGAGGGAAGGCAAACAATAACAAATTTGGGAGACTGAGAGAAAGAAAAACACCCTCTTCAAAGAAAAAAGAGAGAGAGAGAGGAGGTGAGCCTTTCAGTTCATCAGACACAGTGTTACAGATGTTCAAGGAAATCAGCAGATACTTTAAAAATGTACAAAAGTTCATTTTTGGTTAATTATTTAGTAACTCTGTTTTGTGTTGTTAAAGAAAAAAGAAGTGGAGATCATTCTCGAAAAAATTCTATTTTTCTTCCCTTTATCACCTTCCCAGTCTACCCAGCTGCTTCCACCAGGGAACGTAAGTACCCAAATGCCAACACGGCAGCCCGACTTTTGCAAAGCAGCTTAATTACTCATTACGAGATTCCATCAACACAAGCTCCGGTCTGTGGTTTTGTAATAAGGGCCGTTATCTTCCTTTGGATTTTCACTCCTTCATAAAGGGGGATGTGGCAGAGATTTCCGCAACCCCACTTTATATGGGAAGGGAATGAGAGGATTTTAATGCATGAATTTGATGTCATTAACAATGCTGACAGCTGTTTAATCCCAGTGGAAACAACAGCTGAGTCCCAACTGCAGGAAAAATAATTAACTCTTCAGTGCATTCCGCGGAAGGGATCGTATGAATCAATTACGTGTCTCATGCCTTACCTGCAGTTTTTGTCAATTACTCAGCCATTTGGTCGGGAGGCTGTGGCACTAATAAAATGACAGGAGGCCCTTGCAGGCGCAGAGACTTGTTAAGTTCAGAGAACAGATTTATTAAATGGGCCTGTTCTAAGTTTGCCATTAATTAAAATTAAGAACCATTTTTTATGTTTCCACTGAATCACAGAACATAATGAACTAAAGTAAAAGGAAATAATAAAGTAGGAGCCCTGGGTGACCCGGTGTCGGGGAGGAGAAGGTGGCTGAGCTGGAAGGGGAGAAAACATAGGTTCTGCGGCTGAAACAGAGCCCAAGGTGGGATGTGCGGTGCCCATGCGACTTTATGACATGTGCCATTATAATTTAAATGGAACATTCAGACACCTGCCAATGATGGTAAATTTGCTACTTTTTCACCCTTCCTCCCCCAGAGATGATCAACCTCTCTCTTCTAGGCTTCAGGTTCTTTATTTTTTTTTTTTTTTTCACCCCTGCTTGCTGACATCCTTCCGGTGACTATTTCTACTGCTTTTAATTTGTAAAATATTACAGATATAAATAATGTCTGATTAAGATCCTACTTTGAAATATGTGGCGCTCACTTAGCGGTTCCCATTTACTAAAGCACTCCTGGATCCTTTCCATTCATTTATAACGCGAGACTTTGAGCAGATGTCTTAAGTATTCAATGTTACAAACAGCAACATTACATGAATTTAAATTTGGCTCTTTGTCTGAACACCCCTTCAAGCATGGCAGCTGATGTCCAGGGAGCCCTGTTTCATCTGGAAACGATGCAGCTCTGCCACCGGCCCTGAGCTCCTTCCTCGCTGGTACATGCAGAGCAACCTGCTCTCTCCCGAGAGGTCTGAGGCTGCTGGGTGTTAAGGGTAGACCTTCCACCCGATCCGTTTGCCGTAGTGACAGGTGGAGGGAGAAGGTCCTGCGTCAGCAGCAGGTGGACACACTCCCACCCTGGCCTGGGAAGAGCGGGAATGCTCTTTGAGTATGTGCTTGCCATTCCTGGTGGAACATCAGGAACAGCCTAAAGGTCCCCACTATTGCCCCAATTTTGCTGATGAGGACACTGAGGTCAAAAGAAGAGAAATGCATTAGTTCTCTTTGTTAATATTCTACCTGATTGGAATCTGATGCATGTGTGCGTGAAATCCTCAAGTAAGGTTTAAAACCCAACATTATAAGAATAGGATACTGAAAATGTAGCTTAAATGCCTGAATTTGCGGGGGAAAAAATCCTAGGGGATATAAGAGCTAAACAAACTATAGTTTTTCCCATCTAGCACACTGGTCCTTCCTTTTTCTTCTGTTTTTCTGGGAAGCATACTTGACTCCATCTGACTCTGTGGGTCAGTTGGAGTGTTCTACTCTTTTTCTACACATCACCTTGGTCACCTAATTAAATAACCTGTCTCTTGACCACAGTGTTTGGATCAGAGATAAATTAAGTGATCGAAACAGGGCTAGAATCTTCCGTGGGATGCACATATTCTAGGAGAAAGGTCTCCTGTTGATATTAATATTACAAGAGAAGGGCTCTGGGCTCTCTAGCAGCCATCTCTCCCACCAGGTAGAAGAATGCTGTAGAAGGGAGCCACACAGAGACTACCCGAGCCAAAGGATGGAAAGAGACAATCTGATTATATGTTGGAGCCATGGGTCCTGCCCTGCCTAAAACCATAGTGCCAAGGCATTCTAGTATGTGAAGTAACATATCTCTTTTGTCATAAGCGAGGTTTAAATGCCACCAAGAATTATGGCTAATATGGAAGCACTGCTCGATGAGCGTTCTAGATATGGCATATCCTATACTATCTTTCTAAACCGTGACCTCAAGTTAATTCTCAGCAATTTCTTCATGATTCTGGCATCTTACAATGTTCTTTATTAACTCTATGACATCCCCTATGCTGTTCCTTCTACCGTGAATGTCTTACTCTTCTGCTTTTATATTTGGAGACTCGAAAGGTATCATTCAAGATCTAGCTCAAACAAAAGCTCTTGGTTGAAAACTCTCCTGGTTTCAGTAGACAGTACAAGTTTCCCCCCAAATAAGCCATGAGCTAGTTAGAGTAGGAGTCACGGCTCATTCATTGTCTGTTCTCAACCACAAGTACCATGAGCTTGCGGGAGTGAGGGCATCGTAACCGATAGCATTAAAAAATCACAGTGAACTGGAAAACTAGGTCGTTAGGAGGTTTACACTGTATAGGGTGGAGACAGAGAATCAAATAAAAGTATTACAGTGCAGGGAAGAGTCTGACTTTATAATTGAGTCAACTTGGTGACATGGTTACCAAAAGAACTAATGGCTTCTCAGGGGGCAGTGACAGAATTCGGATGCTTGGGGTGAAGGTGGCCGGCCAGTTCCACTGCATGCTGCTCAGGCCACATGTGGGTTTCTGTCCCAGTCCAGCCTTAAATGGGTCCATCTGGGGAACTCAAACCTCAGACTGGTCGACTTACATCACAGTTTTCACACTGTTTTTAAGAGCTTTACTGAAATACCATTGGGTATCATACAACTCATCCGTTTAAATGTAACACTGTTTTCAGTATATTCACAGACTGATACAGTGTTTCATTTTAGCACATTTTCATTATCCCCAAAGGAATCCTACCCCCTTAGCTGTTATCCCTTAATCCCTCGATGCCCTCTTTAGCCCTAGGCAACCACTAGTCTACTTTCGGTCTCTATAGATTTGCCTCCTCTGGACAATTCACATAGATGGAATCATAGGTCCCTTTTTGACTGACATCTTTCACCTGGTACATTTTCAACATACTGTTTTGTTGTTGTTATTAAAGCAGCAGGAAGTCCTTTTGTTATGAGTTATTGTAACACAATGGAAGATAAATAAAATAAGGATGGCTCTGGTGGAAAGAACAGGGCGGAAGCCCTGCGTTTTCCTTTCTTGACTTTGTCTTCTGAAGTACCTAAGGACAAGGGCCACTGGGACAGGGTAGTTGGGCCACTCACCAGGTCCCAGGCAGTTTATCTGGACGTTGAGTTCTAATTCCTTGGACTTATTTGATAGCAGAAGAAGCTGTGCTATTTCTAATCTTTTTTTTTTTTTTTTTTTTTAATTTTAAGAAACTGCCTTCTCCAGGAAGGGGTATTATGTGACAAACATTCCAAGTCCCTTCTTATGGTAATACTGCACTTTGCAAATGGCTCGGATCCAATCCAATTGAACATAATAAAATGAAACAATCTGTGCAATCTCCAATAGCTTTAATCTTTACCATGCTAATGATTCCTAAAACCAATGAGCATGGTTAAAAAAAAAAAAAAAAAAGGAAGAAAGAAAGAAAGAAAGAAAGAGAGAAGAAAAAGAAGAAGAAAGAAAGAAAAGACACATTCTGCTCTCCTGTTATCGGCCTCTTGGCAGCTGGGGCTGGTGCTTATTGTCACCATCAACAAGGTCCTTGGGAAAAGCTCACCCTCCTGCTCTGAGGTCAGAGTTTACATGTGAAATGAACTGGTCCCAGCCATCATACTGTCCCTCTGCTCATGATGGTTAACAATGAAACACAACTGCACCCGTAATTAAGACTGCTGCCCCATTTTGCAATGTTGGCGAGAACCCCGTCGGGAATGGCTTGGTCCCACCAGAACCTGGCATCTTTGCCAATTAGCAAATGGCAATTTCTGTCCAGCCACACTGAATGCCGAGGGTGTAGAGCCCTGTCCGAGTCTGGCGGCCTCAGTGCTCTTAAAGAGTCTGTGTGGGTAGGATCATGGGGTGTAGTTTCAAGATAGTCTGGAAATAACCCATTCATTCATTCACTTGCCACGCACTCATCTGCAGAGACAATCTCCTACAGGCCATGCACTATGCTGGGAGTCGGAAATGAGGGGATGAGTAAGACCCATTCCTTACTCTTAGAGAACTCAGAAGAAAGGGACATTAAACACACACACATGCTTTTGATACACTGGAGTAAGTGCTACATGACAGGTAAGAACAGAAGCCTGAGGGTCGGGGGAAGCGAGTTGTAAGAAGGCTGCCACCTCCCCCTCCTCACCCTGCTGCCATGACTGTGTCCCAGGACGCAGCCATAGGGCCTGTTCATGTGAACCCGCTCCCATCCGGCCTACCCCCCACCTCTTGCTTCTCTAGACAACGCCTGGCCCGGCCCAGACTCAGAGCTCTATGCCACTGCCCGCAGCAGCCCGAGGTAGCTCGGGATGGTAGATCAGACTCTTCAACTGATCCTGGGATGTGGGGATGTGGGGACCCAACACCCACCTGAACCAAGGGACTCAAATCTGTTTGGTTCTGGTCTTGCCCCATCCTGTGGCCAATCGACCTCAAGAACGCGGGTGGCCAGGAGGGGTTCACTTCCTAATGGTTCAGGGGTGGATTCGTCTGCTTGGAACATTATTTTTTGCCTTTTTTTTCTCAATACCATTCAGTATTGACGAGCTTTTCAGAGAGGCAGCTAACCTTGGGAAAACAGGCTGAAACCCACCTGGGATATCTTAGGGGCAGGTGTGTAACTATGGGGAAAGTTCTAGAGGGGAAGAAATGGAAACAATGGATCAAGGGGAGACTTTGGATGAGTTTTATGTCTTCCACAGATCCGTCCCCAATTAAGGCAGTAATAGTAGTTAATAATAAAGTCACAGATCATATTTACTAAGCCCTGACTATGTGCCAGACACATTCTACAAGCTTTATCTATATTAATTCATTCAATTCTCACAATACCTCTGTGAAATAGGTATTATTTTTCCTATATCACACATTTGGAAACCAAGGCACAGAATGGTTCAGTAATTTCCCAAACATAGAATAGGCAATACATGGGATTTGAACCCAAAACATCATTTTCGATGACACTGACACATCATTAAAATAATTGTGCAATATATTTAAGTCCCTAAAAAAGTATATACTCTTTGACACAGGAATTCCATTTCTGGAAATCTAATCTTAGGAAACACTGGAATATTATATATTTATTAATTCAAAACACTCACATGCTACTTTTTAGCTTTATTTATAATAAGTAAAATCTGGATGCTATCTACATTTTCAATATTAGGGGAATGGTTCAATAAACTACCGTAATAGCCAATAAATGGAATTTATAGCCATCATTAAAAATGATATTCATGAAGAGTCAATAATATCCTGGAACTGTGTTGTAATGTTAAGGCAAAATGCAGAACTGAACCTTCTCTTGGTATGATCAAATTATGTTTGGATGCTGGGGTGGGGAGCATATAGTGAAAGAAAAGAATCATTTTCCATTTGGTTCCATCCAAAGCAACTATCAGGGAACAATTTTTTTCTGGCATATCTACTATCTCCTCTTAATCCAGTGCCTCAAGAAAACTCAACCTGGTACTTTATTATTTTTTTTCTGAGATATTTCACGTGGAAAAATAAATTATATCAGTGGGTTTAATATCTCAGTTGGATAGGTAAAGCTAGGTTCTTTAGCTCACAGAAAAGAAAAGAAACCAAGCAAAAAAAAGCTCTGAATTCTCAGACCTGCTCACGCAGTATATCTGGAATTGATGAGGCACAGAGATATCACCTGGAGATAACTTTTTTCCACTTGTTCGCAGGCTCAGAACCGAATCACCGCTCCTCCTTCCTCCAGCTGTACTTTGGAGCAAATTGAGTCCAAATTAGATCACCCGTTTCGTCCAATTGTATAAACCACGGCAATACCGTCTGGGAAAATCTAATAGTCTTAATCTAAAAACTGCTCCTGTGCCCACAATAGAATTAAACAAATAATCAATAAGCCTCTAGATATTATAACATCACTGAGTGAACAGATAGAGAAGAGCAGAGTTCGTGTTTGCAGAGTACTGCTTAAATGGAATCAAATCACAATTCAGCGAGGACGAAACAAACAACAGCACCAACAAAACTAGGCAGAGTCACACAGTTTGCTCTAGAGACTTCAAGGGTTCCAGAATCTTCTACTGGAAAGTGTGAGATTGTGAATCTGAAGGAGGCTGGTATTTTCCTAGACATTTACAAGTATCCTTCAGTCATCAATTACAACTTCGTGGCATTGTTACTATCATCCCCATTTTACTCTTGGGTAAATTTCAGACTCAGGTTAGTTCACTTGCCCAAAATCACACAACTGGTAAGTGGCCGAGGTGGGCACTGAATCCAAGCTTTTCAACTCAAATTAACGTGCTGGCAAACTGGCTCTGGAGTTCAGCCCCAAGCCAGGGTTGATCTGCTTTCTCCGTAACCATAGGCAAATCAATAGCACCTTCAAGACTCCATTTCCGTATCTCAAAACGGAAGTAAAAATATATGTACACATGTTAAATGCTTAGTGCAATGCCTGGTGCAAAATTCATACCCAATAAATGCTGGTTCTTGATAGTTTTATCATTATATCACTCTAATTATTAAAAAAAAAAGTGTACCTTCAACAAAATTGCACACAAATACCAAACTCTAGTTCAATAATGCAATAATGAAACACCTCCTCAAGTGTTTAGGAAAAAAGTGACTGATGTCTGCATCGTATTTGGAAATGAATGGGGAACTAAGATGGACTGATGAATGGGTAGAGGGACGGATGGTTAGAGGGACGGATAAATGGGTAAGGTCTGAGTAGAGAGACGTTAATTGTCAAATCAACTGTCAAATCAATGAGTGTTCACTATGTAATTCTTTCTTCTTTAAACATGTTTGACTTTTTCATAATAATAAAATAAATATATAAAACATATATTTTATACATATATAAATAAAATGTTTGACTTTTTAATAATAAAAAATAAATAATAATAACAAATAATAAATAATATGCTGGATGGATGGCATACTACACAGCAGTAGAGAAGAATGAAATACCATGGATGAATCCTACAACCCCATGAGACAAACCTCTCATTCTCATTCACCCCCTACAACCCCACGAGGAGCAGAAGCAGCCAGACACTAAAGAGTGCATGCTGGCTGATTCTCTTTATATAAAACTCAAGAGATGACAACAGTGGTTAGCTCTTGGTAATGATGGGATTTATCGATTGGAAATAGGTATAGGAGAGCCTTCTGGGATGGTGGAAATGTTCTCTATTTGGATTGGGGTGGTGTTTACACAGATGTATAAATAATTTACATGGGTGTACAAATTCTTTGAACTGGCTCTAATGAGTGTGCCCCTTACCGTGTATTTGGTACACCTCCTTTTACATTCTGATTCGAGAAGCTCACATTTTCTGAATGTCCTCCTCTCCCCGTGGCTGGCATTCTTTCTAGGCACTTTCTGATGCATTCACTTGGAAAACCATTTCAGAGAATTGTCTGACAGAATACATTATTTAAGCCTTTAAACGCGATGTGAAGCAATCTCACTTTCTTGGAAAATGACTGTCATCCCCGAGAGTAAACTTGGCCTACAAGGAAATCACGAATGTGTGAAACTCCTCAGCTATCTAGTAGCCCTTGTCCAGCACCCTTGGGCCTTGTCTTCTCTCCTTCATAATCAGATTATTCCCAGGAAAGAAAAATGATACCCCACTGACCCCAAATTCCTGTCCTCTGGCATGAGATTCAGCCATCAAGAAGGAGAAGCCACGTCCAAACCATACCACATGGAGAGTCACCTAGAGGGTGAAATCCTGGTCAAGGGGCTGCTTTCCCTCTTCTGGGAAATAATCCAGTTCAGAAGACAAACCTCTCATTCTCATTCACCCTAATATAATCCCTTTCCAAAGCTTCCTTTTGGACTGGCCCACCGGATCAAAGGTAGAAGGCACCCCTGGGCTTCTTCAGGATTATCCAAAAGGAGGTGCCAGTGGGATAGCAACAGACCTGGCCACCAATTCTCCCCCAAATCCCTTCCAAACTGCCTTTGATACAAACTTGAATGCAGCTCCTTCAAAATGCAGACAAAATGGAACTACATAATGATTTCTGCAAAATCAATAAAACAAAAGTCAGTGTAAGAATAGAGATGAATTAGGATCCAGAAGGGCGAGACTACCTACCCATACCATGATAACCTGGGGTACTTGTTTAAAAAACACAGATCCCCAAAGTTCTCTCCAAAATTACTGAGTCAGAAAATCTGGGAATGACACCCCTAAATATTTTTATTTTAATAAGCTCATACTGGGGATTCCCTTGCATGTGCAAACTGGAGAATCAGGACTTCTTTGTGAAGATTTCCTTAAGGGGAACAGGACTGTTCAGCCACCCCTTTACCCACCCATCCATCATCCATCCATGCACCCATCTATCATCCAACCATCCATCCATCCATCCATCCATCCGTCCTATAACTCCATAGCCATAGAGCACTTTCTGTGTGCCATGCTACAGACTGCACCTTCCCTGAGGGTCAAAAACAAAATTTCCTTACACCAGTGAGTTTTACAGAAAACACACCAACTTAGCCACGTTTAACTATATGATCAACAGTCTAATCATATAATCATCACCGCCAAAAAACACTTATAATGGTAATGTCCCCCTTTTTCTCACCAGCCTATATAAACCTGTTTTCAGATATCACCCATCCTGTATGAAAGACTGCCTGAATTTTAAAGAGAGTATGATCTGGAACAAACCATTTTGGCTTGAGTCTCTTTTTCAAGGGAACTTGTACCTTCAGCTAAGAACACCCAAGTCTCACGGGTCTGCATGTCGGCAAAGTGCCAATCTATGCAGCTGATTACTTTCTGAGATGTCCGATTACAAGTGAGCAATTTCCTTCCCCCCAAAGATACCCTGTGGAGAATATGTTATAGATTCTTTGTTATGAGGAAGTTAGGGGATTTGGATACCAAAGCAAATCCACAGGTTTTGAAGTTCTGTACCTTTAATGTAAAGTCTTCAAAACGTGTGTGTGTGTGTGTGTGTGTGTGTGTGTGTGTGTGTGTGAGAGAGAGAGAGAGAGAGAGAGAGAGATAGGATAACCAAGACAGAGATTCAATAAAAGATTATGCCAATTTAAAAATAAATAAATAAATAAATAAAGCAACTAAATTGAAAAGAACTCCCAAAGCTAGATATGCTCCTTTTAGATTAACTGCTGTATACCTCTGTCATAGATCCATACAACAGTGGCTGGTGACATAGGAATTATTATGATTGCTGCACTGTATTGAGTTTCTTTATCTAGCCCCCGTCCCCTCCATATTGCAAGATCTCAGAAGGCAAAGACCATTTTTCTCTTTCTTACCACTGAATTTGTTCCATGCCCGTTAGTGCCTGACTCAGTAAATATCTGCTAAGTCATGGATGTAAGTCCTTCCCTGGAAAGAATGTGACAAAATGAGGCATCTTTGCAATTCTCAATGGCTTCGACCTCAGCCAAGTGAATGATTTCCATTGGGTAAGAGTTGCCTTTCATGCTAAGTAGTAAGGTTGCCTCTGTGACTGAAGAGTGATGTCAGCCAGGCACTTGGCCGCAAACACTGATTTGTTGTTGAATGTCCCAAGATGAGCACTAAGCAAGCAGATAGGAAGCTCCAGTCCTATCATTTTCTGTCATTCCTAATCAGAAGTAAGGGTGTCTTTGACCTGTGACCCTAATTATGGCCAGTTTTGCTCAAACATTACAAGTCAGGTATCAGCAATTCTCTATAACAAAACATGGGTAGCTGGGGTTAGTCCTGCTACCTGAGTCTCGTCTCTGTTGTGCAATTCAATGACATACTGCCTTTCTCCTCACCTTCATGGCATGTGCCCCACCAGCTGCCCATTAAACTAGTCTCCCTCCTCCCATGCACCATATACCCACTCACCAAAGTCACAGACACCACTGGTATCTCCTTTGATCATCCAGGAAGATTTCCCTCCCACATATCCTTTATTCCCATCTTGGTTGCAAATTAGAGTCACCTAGGGAGCTTTTGAAAATCCTGATGCCCATGCTAGAACTTAACCCAGTTAAGCTGGGCTCCCTAGAGGAAGAGCCCGGGCACTGGGATCTTTTTTACAGTTTCCGAGACGATTCCAGTAGGGCTGAGAACCACTGATGGAGCACATCTTTACCCCCACTTTTCTCAGATTCATCAATTTGTGACTCTTGCTTCGCAAGGTTTCCAGACCTTTTCATGTCATATTTATATGAGGTCTCTTTAGTATCCTGGACCTCCACTTCATTCTACAGACTTTGACAAGTTCTTTGATTTTCCAGAGCCTTCATATTTCACTGTGATTTGGCACTGATGGTTCGGACATCCTAGAGGTAGGTAGGTAGATAAATGGATGGATGGATGGATGGGTGGATGGGCGGGCAGATGGGACAAATGAATGGTTGACCCTGTGAAGACTTTCATTCTAACATCTGAATTACTTCATCATTCTCTTCAAATGTTGTGTTCCCTACTAGACTTTAAATTCCGTAAGACAGAGACCTTGAACCTATTTGTCTTTGTTTCCTCAGGGCCTAGCATGCAGCACTTGGTTGGTGGGCAGGTACAGCAACAGGTGAAAAATATATGCCTTTGGAAAATAAATGACTGTAGTTCCACACCCTTATTTGTAAGTCTGCCCAATATCCTTCTAAGAATAGAATTTCTTGATAGGGAGATGAAAGAGAAGTGTACCACTGATATTTTAATTTTATACTATACAAAGAAGTAGCTAATAGCAAATTCTAATAAAAAAATTCTAATTGGAAGATGGCATTATTGATCTCAATACAAAGTGAGTAGATAGCATTTTTAAAATATTGGATTATTTGGATAGTAAGTGTCTTACTATCATAGAACTCCCTGTTTACAGTGATAAGAAAACTAAGGCCTAGCAAATGACTTGCTCAAAGTCTTGAACCCAGAACTCTTGTCTCCCAGTCCATGTTATTCTCTTGAATCAAAGGAGGAATTTTTAAATTGCACAACCCTCTTACCCTTTACCCCTGCCCCAAGCATGACCTGTTTTCTGATCAAATTCTCCAAAATGGCATCAATGAGCTGGTATTTTTCATCAAGCCACTTGGATTCCAATGGTACCTGAAAAACTATTTATGCTATTATATTTGGGTTGTTTGAGAGAAAACTAGCAAGTCCTTGACTGTACCACCTGTGGTGTGAAGACTGACGCTCGTTTGTAATGGGAGAGGTACATCGCTGTAAGAAATATAGTTCAGGTTACTTTGGAAAGTACAAGGCACCATAACTTTCCAAATTGGCAAAAACTACCTGCTATGGATTGTAGTAAAGTGTGTTTTTAAATTATTTCAGAACCATAAAACCTCTCCATAGAGAGTGCTTTGAAACTGCAAATTAAATATAGAACATCTATGAACTGTATCCATTTTTACAGTAAGTATATATTTCCATGGGGGTTTGTACCATCTTTTTTGTCTAGTTACACTAGTTAATAATGCAGTGAATTTGCAGTAATAGAGTAAATGTTATTTTGATGACACTATTTGATTAAATTAAAGATGACATTAAAAGGACCATTTCAATAAAGAACTGAAATATCCAGAAGTAACCGGGGCTGAGTGTTTAAGTCAGCGAGTCTGGCGGTCTTAAAAGGACCAAATGGAATTTCCTTCACTGTGTGAATGATGAGCAAGTTAAGGAACAATAGGACCAAATAATATATGGGAGAATATGAAGGCTCTGATGCCGAGACCCAGGCAATTTCAGTTATTTGAGGCAGGTATGCTACTCGCGAGAAAACAGCTCCTGTGGCCTTGGGTAAACGCAGAAACGCATTAAGTAAAACGAAAGCGAGAGGGCACTGAGATTTGCAGCAAAATGTGCTGATGTGGTGACAGTGAATTGAGTTGTCGCACAAACAAAAGAAAGTGAAGAAGTGGGATCGGCCATGCCGCACCGCAGCCCCCCCACACCCCCCCCATCTTCTCTGCAAATTCACAAATGCACCCTGTCCACACCCGTGCAGGGAAACCTTTGAGATTAAAAAGGGAGAAGGGAGTCCTAATTCTTCTTTCAGACCTCTGTTCATATGGTGCTTGCCAAATAAAGTTCTTTTCCTGAGTGAGAGGTTCACGTACATAAATCAAGTGACTGTTTGAAAATCCTGTGACTTAAGTTCTTAGAGATAGAATCTATCTGCAGAGACAGCCCTCAGCAACGTGACTGAGTTATGAAACACGGGCGTTTCACCAGAAAGAAGATCCAAGATTAAAGGTGCACAGTGGCTGAGGCCCCCGGTTCCCACAGAAACACCTGCTCTGGAGTCTTGGCCCCAAAGACAGGTGACATCTCTATCTCCACAGCAGGCCACTAACTGTTGACAAGTTCAAGCCCAGAGCACTCACATTTGTGACTGTTGTTACAACTGCAGAGGAATAGGAAGGAAGGAAGGAAGGAAGGAAGGAAGGAAGAGGAAAAAAAAAATACCTTGGCTCCAGAAAATAGAATTCTTCCTTGTGATCTCAAAAGAGATCATTAGATGCTAAGTTTTCCTCAGATAATTCATCTGGCCATCATGCATGTCGATAGTTCAACACAACCACTTATTTGCTCATAGAAAGGGATGGTGGTGTGGTTTGTTAGAAAAGTCAGGTGCCCCGGTGTCAGTAAATATTTCCTCTTAAAGTGCAAATACCTCAGAATGCAACTATTCGTGGCATATTTGACTTTCTGAGTATAAACCTGGAGTGTTTACTATCTTCCTAGCAGCGATTCACTTAGAGACAAAGGATGATATAAAGCGTCACTTGAGACGAGTCTATTAGGTAAAGCACATGGTAACAAGCTGAGATCTTTAAGACTGAACAGAATCCTCAAGCTGCCGGCAGATTTGTTCTTGTTAAAGATACTCACGTACTTGGAAGGACCACAATTACTCAGAAATGATGGCAAACCTTCTTTAGGAAACACCCTATTTCTCAGAATGTTGAGCGGCTCAAACTTCTGAGTTTGAGACAGGTCCCTTGACGGCTTCTGAGCCCACCTGCCCAGACCCCGGCTGACTGTCCTCTTTCTCCCCAGGGATCTGGGGCAATGCTTAGGAGAGCTCAAACTGTGTTTGTGGTACACTTTCAAAACATAAAAACTCAAAAAGAATTTCTGAGGCATGTCCCAAACACACACACACACACACACACACACACACACGAAAACAGAGAATTTTTAGGGCAGTGAAACTACTCTGCACGATACCACGATCATGGGTTCAGGTCACGATCCATTTGTACAAACCCCCAGAGTGAACAATGCCAAGAGTGAGCCCTGATAGAAAGTATGGCCTTTAGGTGACATGTGTGTCATATATGTGACAATGACGTGTCAGGGTAGATTCTTCGATGGTAACAAATGAATTTGGTGGGGGATGTGGCTGGTGGGGAATCCGGGCATGTGTGGGGCGAGGGATATGGGAATGTCCCATACTTTCTTCTCAGTTTGGTTTTGAACCTAAAATTGCTCTAAAAAGTAAAGCCCATTTAAAAAAAAAAAAAAGGAAACAACTTTAATAAAAAGCATATTTGAAAAATACCATGGTAAAAACATCCAGTTATTAACTGCAGTTCAGTGTCCCTATTTGAAGAGAATCTTTTACTGTCCTCACCGGAATCTGTATTCACATGGTCCAGTAAAAACAAAATCTGAGACCCTAGACCTTGTAACTCCCCCTCATCTTGAGCTTGCCCTGAGTGTCACAGCACAACCCTGACCAATTTCCTGGACACCGTGTGTGGAGAAAACAGCTCTTTCAGATAGCGAGGGACATTGGTGGCTCATTCTTGAAGATGAGCAGAACATCATCGCAGACCACCTCTCCTGCTCATCAGAAGCAGCCCAGGTCTGTGACACCTGCAGTCTCTCCTCCTGACCCTGATGCCTCCCCTCTCCCATGGGGCAAGTCCTATACAGCCTCTGACAGTCATCTCCTCTCTGCAGAGTTTCCAGATCAAGAAGGAACAAACAGAGGGAGTATGTGCATTCTGTGGTGTTTACATCATTGGTATCATCATCCCCAGACCCACCCCCAATCCCATGTTAAGAGACATTTGCTTATGTGCCTCTGCCCCTGTACTAAGAGGTCCTCAAGGCCAGGGTGTGTATCTTAATTGTTCTTATTTGTGTGTCTAATCTCTGGTTCCTGGCATGGGCTTGGCACGTCGCTGACGCTCACAAGTACAGAAGGGCAACTGGACATTTGGGCAGCTACGTTATTTCTAGTAAGCCAGTAGAATATCATTACAGATTTTCAATAAAATATAAAAATCCCACCATTCATCTAACTATGCATCATTTATCCGTCTATCCAACCACTCATCTGTACATGTATCCATCCATCCATCCATCCATCCATCCATGTAACTGTCCATTCATCATCCATCCATCCACCCATCCATCCATCCATCCATCTACCAAAAAATGTGCAATAATACCTACTCTGCCATGCCTTTTTATGGGTGATAAAAAAAAAAGATGTCTAGAAAAAGAATAAGATAAAGTCCTTGCCTTGACATATGGCGCTGCTGAATCGGAGAAATAATACATGAAAGCAAGGACCATATCTTGTCCATCTTTTTGTCTGCTGCAGTGTCTTGCACAGAGACTTTATTCAGTAGCACTCAGTTAAGTGACTGGTGAATTATGAATGAAATGCATGAAAACAAATACAATACAGGACAGTAAGTGAAAATTGTCAAGTAATGCAATAGACAAAAGGCTACAGAAGAGTGGAGGGTGGGCTGATCACGTCCAGCTGGGCACCTCAGAGAAGGCGGAATGTGAGTTGGGACTGAAGGGCTGGCTCAGATTTGGAACAGGGTGATGAGAGCAAGGCATTCCAGAAAAGCTCTACCCACGCATGCGTGCAATCTCTACTGTCATGGCCCATCACAATGCTTGGCACAGAGGAAGACCTCAAGACGTGTTCCTGTTTTGAAGTGAGGCATGTGTTGGGCTGAGCTGAACATTAGGCAAAACTGAAGGGGACAAAGTTTGTGCCCTCACAGAGTCCGCTGGGGCCGTACTGGAAGCTCGTGCACACTGGGTGAGAAAGGTGGTAGTCCGCGCCATCCAACAGCACAGAGGACAGTGGAGGTCCTAAAGGGACTGTTGATGAAGAGGTTTCTAACTTGACGAAGTTCGAATCTTGTGTTTGCAATTAGCAGCATCCATCTGCATATAATTAGTGTGCAAAGCCCTTAAAAAGAGTTCGTTCTCTAAAGTAGGTTAAATATGCATACATACCCCCATGCAGTTGTGCCGGCAGTAGAGATGGGTTGCACGGATTTATTATTCTGTGTTGACTAAAGATGGACTTCAGTCCAGTTTAGGTCCAAAGGACAACACTTGCATTTTATTTGGACCATCTGTTCAGAACAAGGGCCGGATTTTCCAAGGGCTCTAACTTAGGGGGTCTGAGTGTCAGGGCTGGTCATGTGTGGTTCAAGTGAACCAAGTGGTTCAGCATATGGTCAGTTTCACCACAACCACTACCACCACCACCAACTACTACTGGAAGAAAAAAAAAAAAAAATCCCTAGGAAACAAAGCAAAAGCATGGCAATGAGTGATTCATCATGAATATTTGGGGACCTTTGCTGGCCCATGCAGCCATGATCCAGCTTTCTCTTTGGTTCCTGCTTCCCTCTGCAATGCCAGAATTATTCTGGAAGCCCAAAAAGTACCTTAGAAGCACAACCTAATTCACTCGCTCATTCCATAAATATTTATTGACTGATGAGCCCTCGTTAGGGCATGAGGGAGACACCGGTGACACCTGGCCTATGGAACTCACAGTCTGGTGGAAAACATGGTAATTGATAAGGGAACAAAAATATATGCAAAATCACAGCATTGCTCTCAAGAGGAAATGTGTGGACCTATGAGAACTTATAAGAGGTTTAATGCTGTCCAGGAAGGCTTCCCAGAGGGAGTGACAATTAAGTAGAAACCTACAAAATGAGAAGAGACAAAGAAGGGGAAACCAGCATGCATAAAGGCCCTGTGGCGGGAGGCAGAGGGGGACGTTCCAGAAACTAGGAAAAAGTCAGCATGGTAGGGCAAAGAATTAAGGAGAGAGCCATGAGCAATGAGACTAGGGAGGGGCCTAGATCACGGCGGGGATATGTGTCTGTGTGTGTGTGGATGGATTGCAGGTTATGTTCAGGGGTCTGTCTTTATCCTAACAGCTATAGAATCTCATTGGTGTGATTTAATTGGGGGTAGAAGGAGGAGAAACAGCACACTCAGATCTCAGTTTCGAGACGATCACTTTGGCTGTAGTTTGAAAACCATCTCCACATCTCCCTGCTGGCTTCAGCTGTGCCCTGTCTCCTTCCATAGCAAGGATGCTGCTACTCACCCTTGGCATGCTTAGGCCAGGGACTGCTTCTTGTCCTGTCAGACCGTCCCTGCCATCTGCAATCCTGGCTGGACTCCATCAGGACTCAGTGCACGCCCCTCTCTCCTCTCTCCACCCGCTTCCATGGGCCCATGTCTGGGGCCCCATCCTCTGACTCTCCATCCTCTGACTCCCCGTACAAGAAACGAGTCTCTCCTGGGAGCAACAGTCTCCAGTTCTAGTGGGGGTGAGTCTAGAGCAAGATCAACATCAAGTAAGATTTTCATGGTCTCTAGGAATGGGTAGAGCAGTAGCACCATAGCTGCTGTTGACGGACGTCTGCTGTTTTCATCTTTCTAACACACATCCCACTTTTCCCAGAGATGGCGTGCCTGCTTTGCACCATTTCTCACAATCTGTGCAGCTTGTGTCAAGTGACGTGATCCTCCAGCTGCAAGGGGGCCAGGGCCGCAGGGATTGGCTCGGCGGCTGACATGTGGCCCGCTGAGGGCCAATGAGAGTCAGGCACAGGACTCCCACTGGAGCTCTCCAGAAGGAGCCCAACACACACCTTTCCCACCAGCCACTTGAAAGTGAAGGATGCGGCCCCATGTTGGGCATCTCTGCCCTCCTGGGCTGACACTGCCTGAAAACGAAGATGACGCAGAGCAAAGCTCAGCTGAAGGACGGAGAGAAACAATCATGCCAGAGCCGTTTGACCGCCTGGGCCCGACAGTGACAGATCTACCCCTCCAAGCTTCCCAATTTTGGGAACGCATTAACTCCCCATTCTGCCTCTGCCATTTTGGGGTGGGTATTGTCGCTCCCAGCTGGAAATAAAAACTTCAGTCTCATCTGGTCTCTTCTCATTGTCCTCTAGTGACTGCTACCACCCTACCCCCTCCCCTTCTTGTCTGGGAGGAAGTTAAGTGGGGGTAGAATTAGGAGAAGGGCTTGGATAGGGTGGAAACACCTCCCTCCAGAGCAGCCCCTCAGCCTTCTGCTACCAGGCCCTGGGGAAATGCACACTGGAATCCAAGGACACACTCAGACCCATGACTCGTGAATGCCTGGCTCCCTGCAAAGGTGCCAACCTTCTCTGTTTCCCAAAGTCCAGGGCACCGTAATTGCAGATTTTGGATTTTAGAATTCTTTTGAAAATTCCCAATTTCATAACTGCACGTGTCTTTTTATTTTTTTAAAGATTTTATTTATTTATTTGACAGACAGAGATCACAAATAGGTAGAGAGGTAGGCAGAGAGAGTGGGGGGGGGAAGCAGGCTCCCCGCTGAGCAGGGAGCCCGATGTGGGGCTCGATCCCAGGACCCCGAGATCATGAACTGAGCTGAAGGCAGAGGCTTTAACTCACTGAGCCACACAGGCACCCTTCACTGCCAAGTGTCTTGAGAGGAACTATTACTAAAATGCTTACAGAAAGTGTAACCCAAGCATAAAGGATGTTAGCTCAAATTTTTACCCCACATTAATGGAAGTCATGTTAAGTTTTATCATTTATGGGTTTAGAAATCCACAAATCCTAATACCAAAAACCTGTGTATGCATATGTATGCGTGTGGTATGCCCAAAGAGGGAAAAAATAGACCTTGAAGAGCCAGGGTTTTTGCTTTGTGTCTCCCTCTCGAATTTAAGTGCACCCGCTATAACTTAGCTTTCCAACCCAATATCCTATTTCATCAGGAGCTGATAAGACAAGCCCCTTCCTCTTGGAACAATGACATGCCACTGTGCTTTGGCAGGAACGAATACTGAAAGCAATCTACTGTTCTCCCTTTTCTTCAAGGAAGTAACCACTAACTCCCCGTGCCCCACCCATCTCTCTCTCTCTCTCTCCCTCCCTCTCTCTCCCCCTCACATACACACACGCACACACACTCTGTAATGCATCTGGGTCGGAGACTACACACGCAGTCCACAGACTGGGAGGGAGTTTTGGAAAAGGATGTCTCAAGAAGAAAAATACTGGGATCTCTCTCTCTCTCTTTAAAGGTTTTATTTATTTACTTCTCTGTCAGAGAAAGAGAGAGAGCACAAGCAGGCAGAGGCAGAGAGAGAAGCAAGCTCCCCGCTCAGCAAGGATCCCGATGCTGGCTTCAATCATGGGATGGAATGACGTCCCATGATCACGGGGTCATGGGACCATGACACAAGCTGAAGGCAGTAGCTTAACCGACTGAGCCACCCAGGTGCCCCTCTTTCTCTCTTTTCTTACCAAAACCAAAACAAACCCCCAGAGCACACGCAGTATTCCGTAGTTAAGAACAAAGTCTGTGCTATCATCACCTGGGCTGAAATGTCTAAAACTTAGAGCTACTCAGCTCTGAAAAGTCCATGAACCTCCGTCCTCTCATCTGCCAAATGGGGGTATTGTCATTAAGTCGAATAAAGCCTGCAAAGCCCTCAGCCTATGCCCTGCCTGGCCTAGGGGAGACACGAAGGAAATACTGCCGCTGCCACTGAGAAGGCGGGTCCGGGAGCGGACGGTCATGGAGATGTGGGGCGGCGCATGCGATCCAGGCGAGCCTTCTCAGGCCAGCGCGACGAATTCCACCCCGTAAGGCTCTCGCCACTCAAGAGGAAAGCCTGCTCCTTGCGGTCCGGACGCCGCAGGGTGACTCTCGGGCGACTATGGCATTCCGCTCGGAGGAAGCCCTACACACAGCACACCTCAGCGCTTTGTCCGGATGGAGTTAACACGAGACTTGGAGAGGGGTTTAAAGAATAGAAACGTGTTCATCTGTGAAATTAAAAGTAGTACAGCATGACACACAACATTATGTGTTGGGGTTAGTCAAAAGCAATAATTAGGCTGAGTATGACTCTGAACACACTCATAATCAAACAAAAGCAATTCCACCGAATGAGGCGCAATGATTCTCCCGGGAGGGGAAACCGCCGAAAGGGGCAGATGTACTCGGGAACCAGCGAAAGGGCCTCAGGGCCGGGCACGACCTGCCCCCCAGGAGGCCCCAGGGGAGCTCAGGAGCTTTGTTCATGGCCAAGGCAAGGGACCAGATTATCGGCTTATTTAGACAACACATCCGTTTCTATCGCTCAAGTCCAGGCACAGTGGGGCTCACCAGGCCAAGGTGCTGACCTTCAGGGCTCCCGTCTAGAGGCCCCGGGGAAAGAATGTGCTCCCAGAGCACTCCAGTCGGGGCAGAAGTCAGTCCCATGCAGTTGTAGGACTGAGCGCCCGTCTTCCCGGCGGCAGTAAGCCTGCGGGCCGCACTTCCCTCCCGGCTGGAGAAAGGAGCTCCCCGTCTTCCGCGCGGTCACAGGACTGAGTCCCCACTTCGTTCTGGCTGCCAGCCGGCGCAGGCACGCGGCTCCCGGAGGCCTGTATTTCTCGCCGTGCAGCCCCTCTGTCTTCTCAGTCAGCAACAGAACGCGGAGTCCTTGTCGCGCTCGCCATCTCGCTGCACCCGTCCCCTCTACGCCGCCGCGGCTCGCTCATTCCCTCCGCTGCTTCCTCTTCTGCTCTGAAGGGCTCCGGTGATCGCCCTGAGCCCGCCCTGGGAATCCAGTCGTCTCCCTACGTTACTCGGCCGATTAGTTACCTTGATGACACCCGGAAGGGCGCTTTGCTCATGGGACGCAACCACGGGAGTAGCAGCAGAGTGGAAGCTCACGGGCCCAAAGCGGCCGACCACAGCCCTAGCCGCGGCCCCCCTGACAAATGGGCACTAGCTGGCACGTCTCCCGGACTCGAACTCCCATGGCTTCTGCAGCTTGGCAGAGAGCACAGCTGGAGAGACGAGCAGGCAGTGGGAATCAGGCTGAGCGGCCGTGGGCATCCGTGCGACAGGGAGTGGGGTCGCTGTGGGGGCTGGGACTGTTCAGGATCTGGGAGGTCCTCAAAAGCGAAATGCCTAGAGCCCCACTTCTGGCCCTCTTGGAAGACTGTGCACTTTTCAGCCTGGCCACCCAGAAAAGACACAGGCTCTGAGATCTGTGAGGCGTGAGTGCTCTAGGCGCCATCACGAAGTCATGCAGTGAACTAACCCTGGTGGCAGCCAGGGTTTGGGGGTGGCGGGGACAGTGTCAGGTCTCCCGATCAGTGACAAGAATAGATAGTAACTACCACTGCAGCCGGGTGTGGACGAACCTCCAGCCTGCCCGGTGCTGAACAGAAGGCTGCCTTGCCTTTTTTTTTCTTTTCTTTTTGGTTAAGATTTTATTTATTTGTTTGCCAGAGAAAGAGAGAGAGAGCACAAGCAGGGCGAGAGGGAGGCTCCCGCTGAGCAAGGAGCCTGATGCGGGACTCGATCCCAGGACTCTCCCCGGGACATTGACCTGAGCCAAAGGCAGATGCTTAACCGAATGAGCCACCCAGACACCCCAAATGCTGCATTTCTAAGGCCCGCAACACATCCATGAGGTGGGCAGGATCCCCCCCCCACCTTGAGTGGCGGACGGAGGCCCAGGGAGGCTTGAGCAGGACACGCAGGAAGGACGATGGAAGGTCACTCCGTTTAACCCTAAAGCCACCACTCACCCGCTAAACCAGCTCGCAGCCTCCTTGGCCCGTCCTGCATTTCTCTTCCTTCCTCCCTGGGCCTGTGATTTCCTCTAGAATGTCCTTGGACCCAACACCCAAGAAATAATGATTTAATTGCCGATGTTTTTTCAATGACATAATTAAATATCCACCGTGAGATAAATCAAGCTGAACCTGTTCGGGGCCGCCCTGGAATATTTTATTTTGAGACTTCTTATACACATCTTTTGGCTTTCATGGATCTAAAATTAGGTTTCCAATTTTGGCCCTAGAGGCATGAGGTAAAAATGGTTATAAATAGCATCTAGGTGCCACATTCTTTTTGGCTCTTTTTAAGGGGCTAAGTGAGGGGACAAAGTAATTACTTTATTGAAAAATGCAAGGGATTATCCTCTGGCTTACTATGGTCTCGGGTTATCTGATAGCAGCGTGTAGTGGAGAGACACTCCGGCGTTGCCGGGAGCCATCCCAGAAAGCCCCCTACCCAGCCCGGCATTCCCGGGGCCGGCCCCAAGCTCCTGTGAGGAGGGAAGGGAGCACTTCCTCCTTCCTCTCGCCTCCCTTAACGCTCGAGAGCTAGATGCACCTGTGCTGTAATAGATGCAGGGATACAGCTTGGGGGGGGGGATAATAAATGCAGCTAGGAGCTAAAAAATGGTTTTTGAAGCTAATGACAGTGTTCCTGCCTTTAGAGCTCCAGGCAGAAACAGGAAGTCAGAAATCTAAGTGGCTTGAGAAAATATAACATTTAGCAAACTCATTTGCTGGCCTCCAGTTGTATTATCCTAATTTATTTCATTGTTGTGGGGTTTTTTCTTTTGGGTACTTTTTTGATCTATTTTTAATGGAAGACTAATGTGCATTTCTCCCCCACCCCCCCCTTTTCTTCCCACAGGGATTTATTGAGCAGTAAGACTTTTTTTTTTTTTTTAAAAAAGAACTTTTCTTTTTTAACCTACTCCTTTATAGAAGCAAAGATGGGACTGAGGGGGAGAAATTCCCGCTTTGTAATCCATATTTAATGTCTCTGTTCCCAATTCCTAAAGCTTTATTTCACTTGAATCTTCTGGGAGGGAAAACTATCCTAA
The DNA here is from genome assembly GCF_964662115.1 of Mustela nivalis. Taxonomy (NCBI): domain Eukaryota; kingdom Metazoa; phylum Chordata; class Mammalia; order Carnivora; family Mustelidae; genus Mustela; species Mustela nivalis. The sequence continues at coordinate 8,634,106 of NC_139037.1, forward strand.
CCAACTTGCAGGAGGGCATCAGGTAGGACCCCAGCCCCTTGTGGCTGGGGTTCTCGGCTCGGAGCCTGGCTCTGGGCTACCTTTCCCCCAGGGCCCACTGCCAAGGCCCGTGGAGTGGACCCCTTCATCCAAATGGCCCACCCAACTATATCGACAATCTGATAAATAAATGTGTCGGTCGTGTTTCCAGGCCTGCAATACGTCTGCAGAGTGGAGCCAGTAAAGTTATATTTCTCCAGTGCCCCAGGATGGAGGGAGAGAGAAGCTGCCTCCTCTGGGCTGAGGACTGACATCCCTTCATTGTACACGGAGGTGTGTGCGAGGACTGATGTGCTCACATGCTGTCAGCCTCGGAACTCGTGGACTCTTCAAACACAGAAAGAGAAAGTAGGCTGAGTTGTTCTGGTGTTCTTGGATGGAGGGAGAGAAAAGGAAGTAAAATTAGTTTGAAGGACTTCTCGAACAATCGCCTCATTTAGGCAATCAGTGTGATGACCCGGAGTTTCCAGAGCTCAGCTGAATTTACAAGTGCCGTGCAGTGTGGGTGCTCTTTTGAGCTGCCCAGCAAGCCTGTGAGGAAGGTGGGTTAGGCACTAATTAGCCTAAAGGGACGGACGACAATGAAAAGATGGAGGGACGAAAGACATGTTCAAGGTCACAAGGGAAGTTAAGGGAAGAGCCACGATTGGCCTCCACACATGGCGTCTATGACATAAAGTCTACCGGGTGCTCAGGCCATGTCAATTAAAGCCAGCTTCTCTCTCCCCAAAAAGACAGCACACATATAAAGTGAGGTCTAAAGAAAAAGAATTTTCAGGAGTTTTGAAAGTAATGAATGAAACAAGTCAAAATATGTTAAGGCAAAGGGGGAGGGGTAGACAGGGAGGGTGAAATAAAGACGCCAACTTTAAAACAAGTCCTTACAGGGATGCCTGGGCGGCTCAGTCGGTTAAGCATCTGACTCTTGATTTCAGTTCATGATCTCAAGGTCATGGGATCAAGTCCCAAGGCTGGCTCCATGCTCAGCACAGAGTCTGCTTGAGATTCTCTCCCCCACCCCCAACCTCAAATAAATAAATAAATAATTCTTAAACAAACAAACAAACAAAAAACCCCCCAGTAGTCAGATCAAATGAGGAGCACAACTGAATGAACAAGAAAGGGAGAAACCAGAACACAAGAAGTCCAGGGTGTTTGGGGAGGTTTGGCAGAGTACGGAAGGAGTAGCAATGTCAAAAGAGATTTTAAAAAATAACAGTGGTAAAACAAACACACAAAAAAACCTACTTTTGGTTAGAGTATATAGACTTTCAAATCTGAAGTTGATACTTTTGGCATGAAAACTTCAGGTGCATTAAAATTAGGCGACAAGTAAATTTCACAAGTGCAAGGACAATCAGCCTCATTCTGAAGGCTGAGGTGACATACTTAAGAAAAGCAACCAAGGGTACCTGGGTGGCTCAATTGGTTAAGCGACTGCCTTCGGCTCAGGTCATGATCCTGCAGTCTGAGGATGAAGTCCTGTATTGGGCTCCCTACTCGGCAGGGAGTCTGCTTCTCCCACTACCTCTCTCCTCTCATGCTCTCTCTCTCAAATAAATAAATAAAATCTTTAAAAAAAAAAAAAAGAAAGAAAGAAAGAAAGAAAAAGAGAAGCAACCATATGACAGAGTCCAATTCTAAATGCAAACTGCGTCTTTGCTCCAAAAGATGTCCACCTCGGGATGTCACCCTTTAAAGAAAAGGACTAACCTCAATATTCCGTGGAAAAGGAAAGAGGAATTATTGCCAGCGAGATTGTTTCTTACTAGTTCTAGACATTCAGGCAAAGCTTTTTCAATTAGAATCTCCCTCTTGTGTTTTGGGTCCAGCGGAATCATCAGCCACATGGCTACCTGGTGGCGTCAGGGTGTCTCCCCTTCCCCCTGCAGGGCCATGCTCACACATCTACAGAGGTCAACAGCCAGGTTCACAGGCAGCAGTGGGATCCAGGGATGTCTCCAGAGGGCCTGTTCCAGATACTGTGACTTGCAATACCCACATGCTTGAGCAAACATCCGGACTGGTGACTTGCCACTCGTTCCAGATTGGGAAGAAGTCCCTGAACTCAGAGTATTTACAAGGATGTTTATCAAACTCAGGCTACTTGATTTGGTTACAGCAAGTGAGATCCACTGTAGTCTACAAACATCCACCAATGTTTGTAGATGTTTCAGGTTTAATGTTATTGTGCCCTCTGCTCTCCTTACTTGTGTGTATAAGGTGATTCTTTTCACTGATGCAACAAAGAGTTCCTGGGCACCTTGAAGATAACATAGTTCCTGTCTTCAAGGAGTACATAGTCTTGTAGGGGGACAAAGACAAGAAATTATTTCGATTCAATGTGACAGCACTTGAAAATAGTAGAAGCTGATAAAGTAGAAGAGAATCTCAATTATGAAGGTCAACTCTGTCTGGGAAGGGGGAGTAGAAAAGATTATCCAGAGGAAGGGTTGTTTTGTGCTGAGTCTTGAAAGACAAAAATCAATCCAAACTCAACAACAATCTCATCATGGGCTGACAGTACCACCGCCACGAGAAACTCAAGAAGAAGTCTCAGAAATCAATATATCCTTGGTTTTTGTTTTTTCTTCAACCTCCTTCTCTTGAGGACCTTCTTAAATATCTAAACACGGACCTGGAAACAGACTCTTGGAGACCAAAAAATCAGGCTTTGGAGCTGATAGTGGATATCAACAACCCAGGGCTTAGTTAATACGGATTCTAGGTTCCCTGTGACTGATGCCTCATATTTGAGAGCACGTGCCACACTTTCTCTCTTGGGTCAACAGAGAGCCACTGAACAAACCAAGTCATGCTCTGTGGTGGGAAAGAGTCAAATGGTGGAACCCAGAAGGAGCTATAAAGACCTTGAGAGTCCTGGCAGGGCTACTGTGATGGCCAGTTCACACCCAGCTTCCTTTAGGTATCCCACTCTCATTCTAGATTTTTCCATTTGTGTCCAAGGTACTGAAAGGTGGAGCCATTTCCCTCCTTTCTGTTTATTTTCTGGATCTGATCCAACTGTGATGTGTCTGAAATAGTGAGAGAGAAAGCTCTAAAGTAGCCCTATAAGCATCTAGCTTAGATGTTCTGGTAACTCAGCTGCTCTTGAAGTTCATGTTCCTGCATCTTCCTTGTCTCTCTCTCTCTGGGAGTTTCTTGTCCTGGACAGGTGATCTGACTTGGGGGTAAGGGATTTGCAGTCCCAGGGGTAGGACCACGGAAGAGAAATATGTAATAAGCAAGAGTACAGTCTTTGATGTCAACGAGATCAGAGTTTGGAACTTTGGCTTGATTTTTATGAGATGAATGACTTACTATCCCTGTACCTTAGTTTCCTCATCTAGAAAATGGGCATGATAATGCTTATGTCACAGGATAGTTTGAAGATTAAGGAGAAAAAGACAGAGGTTGTCCCCAAAGTACAAAACTGAGTTCATGTCCTATAGAAAGCCCTCAATAAATGACTATTATGTGTCTTAGGCGCCTCCTCTGTGGTCCCACCTTGATTCATTATTTCGCTACATCTTTACAGGAATTTTGAATGGTTGCCTTCATTGTCTTTTTGTTGTTGTTGTTTGTTTTTGTTTTTTACAAATAGGAAACAGAAGCAAAAAAGGTAAGGAAAAAAGAAGGCAGGCTTCAAGCCAAGGTCCATCTGATACAAATCCAAGACTGCTCTATTACATACATGAAAATAAACACCTATTTCCGTGGGTGAAGAGAGGGGGTGGGCAGGCAGAAAAGGCACAGGCACAGAACGTGTCCTTCTGGAGAGCTGGTTTTTGCCTGGGACCTCAGCCATGGTATTTGGCATTAATTCCTTCCAGGCGACCACAAAGAAGACCATGAATAGATTTCTCAATTTCTAGCTCACGTTTTCCTGAACAATGATGTCTCAAAATATCTCAACAATGAGATATTTTCCCTCTGTGTCTTGTGATGACCGTCAAGTTCAGTTAGTCAAGTTCAAGGTCCTCTGAAGTATCCACGTAATTCAATTTTATCTTGGCATGTCACATGTGTGGAAGAAATGCTTCAAATTTTCTGAGATGAAGCTACCTTTAAAATGTGACTTCTTCCTCAACTGTCTGATATGATACATGTTGGCAGGTTTTTGTTCCTTCCTCCCCCACCCCAGGGTTACAGAGGTCAGTTTTTCTTATGTTCTCTATTTTGGGAGGGGGGGATGCTATTCCGGGGGAGGTAGACTTATCTTCAGGACTTTTCAAACCACTGTCATACATTTTCATAACCTCTTCCCAGACTATTCTCCAGGGCATCACGGGAACCTTGGACATGGGGTAGACTGTGTTTGGGACTGTTGCCTTCTAATTAGAATGGTGACTTTTATCACTGAAGTATAATTCTGCCAGATGGGCCGGGAGTGTGGGAAGCAGCTAGACATATGTAAGAAGCCTAATTCTTTATGGGGAATGGACTGTTACTTGGTAGTTTATGCCAAGGGCAGACAAAGAAGAATCCACTTTGCCTCTCCATGCAAATTCACCCAAGGTACCAGACAAGAAGGGTCCTCCATGTCAGAAACATAACAATCCATAATTTGGGCTTAGACATACTAAAGACTTAGTACCTGCCGGTCCTGAGATGGGGAAAGGCAGACAGAGGCAAAGGAAATCTCAGCCACTATTCCCATCTACTTGCTTTCCTAGCGGAGCCACATTCCTCTCCATGATCCTACAGAATACAGCACGAAGTCTTCAGTGAAAAATAAAACCAAAGTTCTGGGCTAATGCCATCATTAAATTGAGGCCCAAGTAAGCAGGGGGAAAAAAATCACCATGATTTATAAAAAACCAAAAAAGTAGGAAAAAGCACAATCCTTGACTTACATGAAGTACTCTCTTATTTTACTAGATTTCTTCCTCTCTTTACAGGGATTAATTGGCTTTTCCAACCCAGGAAAGGAAACCTGAGAATTTCTTCTTTCCTATGATTATGGGGGATGCAAATACAATGCAGAGGAGGAATAACAAATGCTCTGTTTTCTGAGTGCTCTCCCATGATTTATGAAAGGTGTACCTCACTGTGGGAAGATAATGCCATTTGAAATGGTCCATTTCATAAATCTATCCCCCTCGTCCCCAGCCAGATACAGGACTCCTATGAACTCCTGAATCCAATAATGTTTTCATCCTCTATTGACAAAAAAAAGGAAGAAGAAGAGAAAAAAAAAGGACTTTGTTTGGAGCGAGGTAATGATGCACTTACAAGGGAGCAGCGGCTAACACTCTGTCTCCAGGGCTTTCTTTGGCAATGGCCACAGAGCTTCCAAGGCGGGGAAACTTGGATAAACAAAATGAAGAAATAATCAACACGCGCGACATCCCTGATGTCCTTTTACTGCTAGTGGCATTAATTATAGCACGGGCCCAATCCTCTAAGCGACCGCGGAACCAAATGTTTTGCCTGAATACCCTCTCCTCCACATGATAGATTTATCCTTTGGAACTGGGGTATTTCCTATTCATTCACGCACCGCTTCGGTGTATCTGCTTGTTTATCTAACTGCAAGATCGCGGCCAGCAGAGGAGTCTGTGCCAAGCGTGACAGAGGAGGCAGTCGGGGACCAATCATAAAGTTTCGTGAAATTCATGGTTGTGAGTTTTTCTGGCCATACGGAGGGACAAGTGATATATACGTATCAGGGCTATGCAGGCTCCGGGAAACCGTCATGAAATATGAGCAGAGAACAGAGGAAGGTTCCTTGGGATGCAATGACACGGACAGCATCGGCACAAGGAGCGAGTCATCCGGCAGACGGGGGCAGCATGACGCATGGCACCCTGGTGTCATGGACACTGAGAAGCAAAGAAAGTAAATCCGCTAGGCAGGAAATGCTTCATGTTCATTAGAAAGTGGGGAAAAACAGTTAAATTAAAAAAAAAAAAAAGTAGGAGAGGAAAGCAAGCCATACTTGCATACATTTGGGTTTTTTAACCTCAGTGGGGATTGCTGCATTTGGGAAAACCCATACACCCACCCCTCAGATTCTAAGGGATTAGGAAGCAGATAAAGTACACGATATAAGATGGAAATGATGTAAAAATACGAATTTGAAAGAACTCCTCACATCATACTCTCCCTGATACTCTGGTATTTGCATATTTTGACTTGTATTTAAAAAGTGATTTCAAGGTCAGCTTCAGTGGAGAAACACTAAGCTAAGATGGAAAGTAACCCCATTAAAAGTCTACCAGTATTTTGCATATTTATTTTTCTTCTTCTATAGTGAGCAATGACAACAAATAAATCAAAAAATCAGGGTAAACAAATACCAGAGAAGTTATTTTATACAAAGTGTATACTCCTTATTCTATTTATATACACAAACATTTCTATTACTTGAATTTACAAAGTGTGTAACACACGCCTGCAGGCCTTAAAAATCTGCGTGCATTTGCATAAGAGAGAAAACATATTACTGTCCCAAGTCTTGGAAGACCATGGCCCAAATAAAATGATGACCTCCTCAAATTAGTTTTGTATAATGGGACGGAAGTAATGTGCATTTTTAAAATCTTCAGGACCATGATTTTAAAAATATAAATAGATTTAAATTTTCCAGTTATGTAGGTTCCATCATTTAACCATGAACATCCTGTGGGTGGAGACGCTGAACAGGGTAACCTTGGGTCTTCCCAACCAGATATGGAGAGCTTCAGCAGAAGCACAGACAAATATCAAAATTAGCATCTGTATCTCGATGCCAAAAAGATTATCAGGCTTATATCTCTTGAAGGAACAGGGAAGTGGGATGGGCTGCATGGGGGCTGGAGATCAGAGGATTACAAATTGCCATCAAAAGGCCAGGGTGACCGCCAAATAGGGACCTCTCCCAGCAGACTTGGGTACTCATAAATCCGAACACTTTTCTATGTCAAGGAACGTCTTTGAGGTGATTTGATATTTGAGGATGTGACAATTAGATGAAAAGGCATCCTGGGCCATTTCAGAAAAATGAAAAAGTCAACCTTGTTTATTTATTGACTTGTTTCCTAAAATCTGATCTCCTACTTTATTCACGAAGAGTAGACTTAAAAGAACTACTGGCTATTTCCAAAAAAAATTAAGCCCACCCTCAAAAGACAACCATTTGCCACCAAGGAAATAATTAAGAATTCCAGCAACTGCACAACCAGGCGTTAGTGCCTACATGGAACACGTTATGGGGCCTGGTGAACACCTGCTCCAGGTAGGAAGCCTTTGGAGGCCAAGTACTGCCTCTCATTCATCTTTAAAGCCCAGCAGCCCATTTGGGGTCCAACGGTCAAAAGATGCTCAGAGAATATATGTTGACTCTAATACGCAACTGTCTCTGTTCCTAGTGGCATCGGTAATGAGCCTCGTGAACTCAACTTAGAGTCCCCTTGATGGGCACAGATCTGATGGGGCCTTTGTCTTGCCCAAAGCGCTTAGAAATTCTCAATTCCTTACTCAGGCTGTGAGGGCCACCTCTTCAACCTCATCAGATTTCACTCTAAACCCACACCATTACACTTCATCTCCTTTCTGTTTTTCAGCCGTGCCAGCCGGCACTGAGCATTCGTGTTCCCCTGCCTGCCCCTCTTGCTTTCAGCACCCCTTTGCTGCCTCTCGCAATTCAGGCCTCAGAGTCATTAAGGGCCTTCATGACCCCAAATCAAATTAGCCTAGTCTTATCCCCAGTCCCTTTCGATCGCTTTACCCAGTGTAATTGGCCATACATCACTTCTCTCCAACTTGCGCCTTGCTCATTCATTCCTGGTTGACTGTCTGAGTGCACTGAACAAAGAGCCTCCATCTGCCTTCGCGGCTCTATGCCCACAACTGGTAAATGGGAGGTGCTCAGTACATACCTACGGAATGAATGAATGTACTAAAATATCCAGAAATGGCTTTACTATTGGCTGCATGTAAGGGAATCCTGCTGATGGGGATCCTGAACATGATGGCTCCAACAGCTGAAAAACAAGTGGGTCACACCCACTAAGAGAGCTTCTGGGGACAGAAATATGAGTGAAGCAGAGCCCTTGGCACTGAGAGGGTTCCTGCTGCACACAGTGTCCTCAGGCTTCTTTGTGTTTATGCCTTGGCTGCTTCTTCACGACTGGTAATAAGACCATCCCCATAACCATCACCAGGGATACCCCGGATTCTGACATGGAGGTCAAGCTCTGAAGGCTGTCCATACCCTAATCTGAAGGAGGGAGAGTTAAGCAAACGCTGATCTGCATTCTCTTTCCCCACCGCACCCTAGCTCGCTTCCAGACACACAGAAATCTGGCCTGAATATTTTTTCCCTTTCCTCTGAAAACAGAAATCCTATGTCTTTCCTGTGATCCAGGAAGGCCCTGACACATAATGTCAGATGATGACATTTCAGGGACCCAGGATTTGAAGTCACAGGGTGTGAGTGTGCTGCCAGCTTCCCAGCTTTCAGGAAGTCACCGAGCCTCTCAGGGGACAACAGGGATGACAACTCCTCATGAGAGGTATGGCAGGACAATTAAACCATAAAAGACAATGCCTAACACAGAGCCTGGTGCGTGAGAAAGCTCAGGAAATGTATGTGCAGCACTTCCACAGAAAACACCCACTCGAATAGAAAGGATCATTTTGTTAATGTGTAATCCTTATACTTGTATCGAATTAGCATCATTAAAAACACAAGTTTATTTGTGAATCTGGGTAAAAAGATGTCCATACTATTCAGGCAACTTGTTGGTAAATTTGAAATGCTATTAAAATTTAAAGCTCTTCCTTACCCCCAAAGCACACCCCTAAGTGTGCCCCTCTTAGTGGAAATTTGAGATAACATTTATTAAAAAAAAAAATCTAGGAACAGGGATAACTAGAGGAGAAGAAATTATTGAAAAACCACTTCCTAGTGCCTATAGCTTAAAACTTTATTTCTATCTAATTTTCCAGGACCAGGTCTTAAGCAATCTGTGACCATATTCCAAAACTCAAATGGAATACTAATGGATTAATGTGCTTTAAAAAGCTTCTTCATAAGATTTAACCATGAACAAAACTCCTTGCTTCTCTTAGCTTCCAGTTAACATGCAATGTCCACTGATAGTTCAAGTTAAAGAGCTACAAAAGCCTGGAATTTTATATGAACCTGACAATGATGGGTGAAAACCATACTCCAGACATACCTCAAACAGTAACACTTACTTTTTCTTACTTAACTCATGGTTGACCTACTGGAGCCATTTGCTGGTGAACTGTTGTCAGAAAACCTCCTGGCCTGCTCTGAGTGGCTTTCTAAACCAGGAGGAAAAAGTACAACCAAGACGTGTTCCAAAACCCATGCAGCCTATGGGCTCCGCCCAAGAAGGAATCCGAGAAGTTCTCATGTTGTGAAAGTTTTACTCAGAGCAGGTGAAAATTCAAGACTGGTACATCCACGTTCATGGTAGCCTTATCCAAAACAGCTAAAACATGGAAGCAGCCCAAGTGCCCATCAATGAAGCAATGAATACGCAAAATGTGACATATATACGGGATGGGTAACAATTTAGCTGTAAAGCGGGAGGAAGCTCGGACCCAGCTGCAGTGTGGACGGACCCTGAGGACTTCATGCTAAATGAGACGAGCCAGTCACAAAAGGAGAAATAACTACAGATTCTACTTATACCAAGTACTGAGATAAAGGCAGAAAGTGGACTGGTGGTTGCCAGGGGCCGGAGAGAGGGAGACAGGGTAGTTGGTATTGAACAGGTATAGAATTGGAGTTTCTGGTGAGAGTCACGGGAACAGATGACGGTGGATGCATTTCGTACTATGGAGCTAGACGCTTAAAAATGCCCAAGACGGTCCAACTTATGTTATGGTTATTCCAACACAATGAAGATCGAGTGGGCTGATTTTTAATTAAAAATGTTTAATCTTTTAAAAACTTAACGGGCGACTTCGACTACTTGGCAGTATCCCTCACGCATCCTTTACTCATGGGGCGGGTAAGCCTACAGAGGAAAGGGCTCCAGCCAGTAAGAGCCTTATCCACCCTGGGGCGACCACGCAAAACTTGGGTTCCCAGATCTTCAGAAGGCTCAGAACCATCCAGGATAGACCTGGAAAAACCTGCTTGGGATAGACCATCACAGGCAGTCACCTGGAGCACAGTCCAAGGAATGAGAACTGAGCTCAGAGGTTAAGGAGGCACTCACTGCAGATATCCAAAGTCAGCCCTTAAACCCGTCACCGCCCTCCCTTCCAGCTACTGACCCTGCCTTCCCTCTTTCTGTCCATGGACCACTATGCTCCTGGTTCCCTGAGACAAAAATACAGTCGTCACTTCGTAACTTCTTTCCAGGCTCCAGCTGCTTCTTCCTTGACATCTGCCATCTGTCTGTCTGTCTATCTATCTCCATTTGAATCTTCTACAGTCACCTTTGTGAACATGTTATTGTCCTATTTAACAAGCCTGCTGTGGCCCCACCACCAATTATATAAGATTTTAAACTTCTGGTTCTGGCACTAGAGTTCCTCCACAAATGACCCTGCGCAGGAGCTGTGGGGGAGCTGGGCACAGAGAAAGAGATGCCACCCTCTGACCGCCCCCACCACAGGCCTCAGGGTGTGGCCAGCGAGGATTCATTCTGTTTCCTCCAACCGATCTTAGCTAAGCCATCCAACCACCTTGGTTTTTGCAACCATCACGGCACCTTTTAAAAAAATCAAAACTCGGAAAGAGTGTCCCATGGGAGAAAGCACTCGGGCGACCAAGTGGCCCCTTTGAGTCCCAAGCCCTGCTCCCCCGATCTAGCTAGACATTGTGTAGAGAGTCTTATCAGAGAGTTTGATGCGTCTTGTTCCCACAGAACGTCCAGGTTGGGCTGTAGGTGGTCCGCTCTTTACGCTGCTGGAAAGGGGACATAGTTCCGTCTTCACCGTAATCTCCCACTGGTTGACATGGGAACCAAATGTGTCCTCTGGACCCAGCACTGGACCGGTGATTGCCGGTGCCTCCTTGCTCCTTACCTTGTCTGTTCAGTCTTGAGGAGGTGCCTGGGACCAATCCGAGTCATCAGCCTTCTGGGAAGGTTCCTCCTACAAACCACCACTTCCCCAGCTGTGAGCGGTGGGCCGCTGTCTGTGATGTGGATTAAGTCTGTTCTGATCCCACAGGGCCCTCCCAGTCGGGGGAGGGTCCCCCCCGGGGCCGCAGCTGCAGGCTTCTCTTTCAGGGAGGTCAGCGATTTCGGCCCTCGGTCGGCATCTCTTGAAGGGGGTGCCAGGAACATTTCGAGGACAGCATTTTCCTTGGCAGGTGTGCCTGCTGGCAGGGCCCACTTCAAGGTCTGCGAGAACAGGGAAACGGCATCTGGGATCTATCTGTGGTTGTCGGTTTGCACATTTTGAGGGGCGAAGTGAAAAAGAACTGTCTTACGCAGCATGTTCTTATCCAGCCCTGGGCTATGTCCGAACGAAGAAAAGTGCCAGAGTGGAAAAGCGGCCGCGGGGCACCTGGGATCGTCTCAGGGGCTGCCTCAGGTCACTGCCCGGTCAGTTTAAGAAAAACCTCTCTACTTGGTGGTCACACCAGACATCTTAGTTCCTCCTGAGTTTGACCCAGCACTTTAGAATCAGCTCAGGAAAAGGGCTGCCTCTGTGTTTGGAGGGTAGGGCTAAAGCCTCTTGGACACACCAGCAGCTCAGAATGGTATTGCCAAGCTGGAACTGCCTTCCAACTTCTGCCCAAGTATCTTTTCCTCTGTGAACACTTCAATGTCTTCCCCAGATGGACACAATGAAATACTTGTCCTGCTGTATTCTAGCCAGACCTGTAGATGATCCCATGACTGCCTGTTCTGCGCTATACGACGCTCACTGCCTTTTGTAGCTGCCTCTTCTATTACACCACAGGCTTCTCAAGGTCAAGGATCATGTCCTAATTGCATTCATATCCTCACCTTTGTCCCCAGAGCGGATGCCCAGTAATACTCACTGACCAGCAAGCCCCCACCCAGCGATCTCTTCTGACCACGCACAGTTGGATATTCCATTTCTGGCTCAACCACCAGGTGCCAAGCGCCATCCGTTTTCCATCGTCCTTTGTCAGAACAGGCTCCTTCTGGTCTCAGAGTAAAAGGGGACCCTCCCTGGCTACCCCTGCTCCCTCCAGTCCAGGCTGAGAACTTCTCCTACCTGTTCCCAGAGCACCCGACCTGGGCTGCCGAGTCACCCATCATACAGTGGGCCCGGGCTCTTGCCGGCTCCCCATGATTCCTATGTGCAAGGACTGTCCGCTCAGGCACTGACAAGAATCCGTCTTCCTTGTGAGACTGGAAGCTCCTTGAGGGCAATAATTGAACATTTCAAACCAAATCTTAAGTTCTCATCTACCATATGCTGGTCACTATACGAAAGCTGTCACGTGCATTCCCTTGTGTGACGTCCACATCAACCATGGGAGGGATATATTATTATGGCCACTATACGGATGAAGAAGCGGAGGTGGCTGGTACCATGCCCGGGGCCATATGGGAACTAGTTAGAGGTGGAGCCTGGATGTCAGCCCAGAAATCATTCATTCCCAAGCTACTTCCACACTGATCTGCCGTTTGTCATGTCTGTGTCCCCTCAGTGTCTAGAACGGGGCATGACCTATGTCAACAAACTTGTGGGGTGGATATTTCAAAGGCACCACAGAATATTTCTAGGCTTTTCAATTAGTGCTTTCCCTTCACTTTACTCACTCATATTTTTTTCATTCTACTACTTGTCCTTGATAAATCTATTAGGTAAGACTGGCTGTAATTAACAGAAAACCCTAAAATACAGTGACTTCAATCCAAGAGAAGTTTGTGTCAAAACAAACAAACAAAATTCCTAGAATAATGAGTCCTAGGCATGATAGAATTTGGGGCACCTCCGCTTTCTCCGCGCTCAACAGGGTGCCTTTATCAGCCCCTGGGCCGCCCTCCCAGACCTCAGGAAGGGAACGTGGCACCCGAAGCAGGCAGGGAGGCCTGGGACTTCCCGACCACCCCGCTGGACACATATCACAGAGCACAGAGAGGGCGGGTAGGACCTGGAGCTCTTACTCTGAACCAACATGTAACCCTCAAAAAATTCTGTTGCTAAGAAAGAATGGATTGGCTATTGGGGGACAAGCAGGAGTCCCCAGGCACCAGCATCTGCGGAGTCCCTGCCTTCCTTGGCTCTACTGCACCGCCTGAGCTCAGACTCTGGTCATCCCTCCCAGACCCTTAGGCACTTTGTCCTTCCATTTTCTTTTTAAAGCCACCTTCCCCACGATGGTTCTTCCCCAGATGAGGAGCACTGCCTGTGCTGGGGGCGCTTGGCTGACCGTCCAGTCCCCCTCCCCCACCCTCCCCTCACCCCCAGGAAAGGAAATGGAGCCTGGCGACCCCATTCTGCCCTCCTTCTCCACTGGGCTCAATAAATATTTTGGGATGATAATGACTCAAGGTATGGCTGTCTCACTCAGATCCCACATCACACACTGATACGATGCCAGAATTTTGTTTTTCTCTCCTTAGCACTGGAAATAGATTTTTAAGCAGTGTTATATAGCAGTTCCTCTTCAAAATCCTTCTTTCCTTTTCTTTAGTAATGTCTTTATAAATCACTGTTATAAAAATAAGGCAAGCAGAAGGAAAAATATGCAGTACCTAGAAACTGAAAATTCAAGTATTTGCTTTTTATGGGACACTTGAGGCTCTTAAAAAAGAGAACTGCTAGAAAAGTTAAATACAAAAAATTCACTGTATGATAACATAAAAGCCCAACAGAACTGAAGAGTTTATGAAAATAATTTGAATATTTACACTTCAATTTATGGTCTGAAAATCACCCCCAAACCACGATCTTATTCTTAAATGGGTTTTTTGAGAGAGCATTAAATACATTTTGATTATTCTGACACGATGTCTGCTTGGATATTCTGTGCAATGATTTGAAAGCAAGGAGGAAATCCCCTAAAAATCGAACGTTAAGCACATGTGACTATGCGTTATATATACAGAGAAGCACATTTATATGCTTGCGTATATACAAAGTTGAACAAACATTTCAACTTAAAGGCGTGCTTTGTTTGTTGTTATTGTAGGCAGAAAATACTGTAAATTTAACTCAGATGAAGCTGAGGGCTGAAACACATTGGAATTCTCTCGACAGGGAAGCTTGGGTTCAAGTTCATATCTTTTTATTTTCTAAGACTGAGGCTGCATGATCACTTAAACTGTGTTTTATTCACAACATTACAGAAACACAGCAATGCGGGTCCATAAAAGTGTTGACGAGTGAGAACCAAATGTGCTCTCATTTTGTCTTTCCTATTATTTTTTTTTCCCCTGTAAGTCAAAGAAACCCCTTCTCAGGATTTCTTACATTTCATCTATTTAGGAAAAGTCTATACCATTATTTTAACAGGCCCCAAAGCATCAAATATCTGTACCAAAAAAGAAAAAAAAAAATCACGATCCAGTTCAAAAGGGAAAACATTTTCAGAACAAGAAAAAGCATATGTCTAAACACTTTATTATTAAACTCATGGGTTTAATGAAACCCAAACATGGAGAATGCATTATGTAAATACATACGGACAAAGGGCTTTTGAAGTCCAGATGACCACAGTATCCAGGGTCTATGATGACGATTTTTCTTTTTCTTGTTTATGCGTCCTAGTAAGACTTCATCACACACACACACACACACACACACACACACACACTACTGAGACTGTTTATTTAGTTTTAAGCACAAATCTCTGCAAGCTTAAGCAAAAGGGATGGCTAAGAATATGTAAGTGTCTGGGCAGAAGAATAACTCACTGAGGCTTCAGAGTTGGGAACGAAAATAAACACAGTAAGAGAAATCCCTGCTTAATCTGTCTTCTAAAGAAAGACACTTATTCAAGGGGACATGGGCAAATTCCCCCACACTGGGACACTGAGATGAAACTAAAATCAGAGTCAAAATACACAAACCTGGGCACCAAGCACAGTCAATAAGTAAGTACTTGATTAAGTCTCATAATTATGCCTTAATTACCTTTCTTCTCTCCGGTTTGGATTTAAAGAAGAATGCACGACCGCAAATAGTCCATCAGCTCATGTAGCGTCACCGTGCTGGTGTTTACGTGATTTCAGAGATCAAATAACCAGTGTCCATCTATCAAATATCGACTGGGTGCCTAGCCTGAGTCACGCTCTGGGCTGCACGCATGCTGTGTGTTCATTTCTATCTCCAATGAACTTAGAAACAGACGTGGAAACAGACACATGTGATAACAGGAGAAATAATCACATTCCCTGGTGGTCCATTCTGCACCAAAAACTTCAATAACCCTTGGCAGGTGTTATCCAGGAGAGTCCTTGAAACAACCCACTGAGTGTGACTTATTATTATTATTTCTGTTTTATACCTGAAGAAGCCAAAGCCAAGAGAAATTAAATGACCTGCCCAAGGTCACCCAGATAAAAACTGATCTGAGAGGGGCACCTGGGTGGCTCGGTGGGTTAAGCACCCACCTTTGGCTCAGGTCAGGTCTCAGGGTCCTGAGATGGAGCACTGTGACAAGGCTCCGAGCTTAGGGGGAATCTGCTTGTCACTCTGCCTCTCTCCCTCTCTCAAATAAACATACAAAATCTAAAAAAAAAAAAGAAAAGAAAAGGCCTCTGTTCATTCCACAAAGCTCAAACTCAAGTGACTCATGTCATAGTAACAATTGGCCACGCACTGACAGTCCTGTTCACAGGCAATAGATTTCTTATTCCTTCCTCAAAACGAGACTCATATTATACAGGAGGAAACTCAGACTTGGAGAAGTACTACAAGTCTTCCCCAAGCCCCCCTTGCTACTGGGGCAAGGTCAAAATCGGCACTCTATCTCTTGCTGCCTAGACCCAGATTCTTCCAGAACTGCAGGCTGATTCTATCACATCTTTCAAAAACTGAAACAATGTTCCCAACAGCTTTCTGGAAGATAAGAGGGTGGAGAAGGCTGGCTAATGTCCAGAGCCCCAGGCAAGGCTGCTGGGGGCTGGACCTGGAGCTCCTTCCTTCAGACCCCTCTCTGTTTCTCGAGTCTTCAGAAGTCAGTGATTTGCTTGGTGTCTGTGTCTCTGCTTCTGCAAACACCGCAGGGCTCTGCCAGATCTTCCCCTAAACACCTTGAACTTCAGTGTTAAACCCTCTTCCCCCCAGTACCTGGTGGCCATTCTCTGATCTGGGCTAGAATGCACCTTGTCTGCAGGCGGGGGCGGGCAGGTGCATTGCTTGGGGAACACACTCCAGCACAGGGCTCCTGACCCAGTAAGAATCTGGGGATGCAGCCGCCCTATTTGAAATATTACACAGCGTTTATGGCACGAGCATTGGCCATTCAGAACAGACACAGCTGTTAAAGTCTTCACACTGGAGCCCAGGCCTCTGCTGTGCGGGGTGTAACTCTTTAGTTGCTGGATCGGGGGAGGCTTGTCCCAGCTATTATCCACCGGCACTGCAGGCTTCTAACATGTTAACAATCACTAATGGACATAACCGGCACATGCTGCCTGAGCCATCAGGCCTGCCGAATGAATGGACGCAAACTACTCCAGCAGCCACAGAACATCTGCAAAGAAGAATGTTTGCTTTCTGCAAAATGAGCAAAAACAGGTGTCTAAATGCCTCTAACGTAACTGTGCTTCTGCCCCTCGAAGACAAATGCTCCCCAAACTAAACTTAAAACTCAAGGAACCGAAAGGAGTTACGGATAACTGCATTAAGTTGAATGGGCCACGCTTTACTTTCTCAGGACCCTGTACTGTGTGCTTGAGAACAGCAGTCTGTCCTTCCTGCGTCTCCTTCCCTTTGAATCGATGGTAGGATCTATAATCCATAGTTAGCTTTTTCTCTTCCCCTACCCCCTCTCCTCTAGGCTCGGCTTCTTTCTGCCCAGCCACGTTTCCTGATTGGAAACAGTTCCGTGTTTCCCCTTCACTCCTGAGTAAGCAAGAGTGTGATAAAATGAAAAACGAAGGGACTGAGAAGTGACCAAACACCGTTAGGACAGGGCCAGGGCCTGAGCCAGACTGCCTTCGGGAGACCAGTACTTAATTGCTGGCCAAAGCATCGCTCTCTAAAAGTGAATGGTATCTTCACCCTCATAGAGAAACGAAATATCACCAAAGGTCTTGAAGGTGGAAACTCCCCTTCTAAAATCGCTGGCAAAGGACATGTATGAAAGCCTGGTTCTCATCGGGAAACAGAATTCTTTGCAGTTTGTGAAGCATGAATATATTAAAAATGTGCACCTCCTTGCTGTAATATTATCCTTTCTGTTTTACAGTTATGGCTCCCCAGTGAAAATATGCAGGAAACAACTGGGAACTAAACACAGGAGATTTTAGGGCATTTCTTAACACCAAGGAAGGCAATTATTACCCGACTTCATTGACATACTTGTCCCTGGAGCTTTTCTCTCAAACTTCATTAACATATTTTGCTGAAGAAGCCCGGATCTCACTTTGATGCCATTTTAGAACTTTATGTTTACAAGTCGAGCAGCTGAGGGGCTGTTTTCTCAGTCCTGGTATGCTGCCACCCAGTGGCAGCAATGATCAGCCTTGGTCACGTGGCTTTCACAAAGCTTAGCTAATGAACACACTTTTTATAAGACAAAGATGAGAAATGTACTTACTATCAAAAAAAAAAAAATGGAGAGCCCATTGCTGCTAGAATATAATGAGAGAGATATCTACCTTCAGACATATGCCCATACATTTAAAATACATTGCAACAAAGTGGTTTTAAAAATGATGAACAGGAAATATTATAGGATCACTTAAACAGACCACCCTAAAATAACAGTAAAAGTTACTGACCCTTAAACATCAGACCTCACGGAATGACCAGATTGTAAGCTTATCAAACACTTAAACAGTTACACAAACACTCAGAAACCAACTAATAAATTTTGGATGAATACTAGGGGAAGAAATTAACACTTTCTGAACACTCCATAGGGCTGTGACACGTATCTTACCAACATCTGCTTCCTCACTCTCCTAACGACCAGGGTTTTACAGATAAAGACTCTGGGTTGCAGAAAGTTTTAGTAATTGACGCAAAGTCAACCAGTGAGCAGATGGCAGAGACAAGTTTTAAGGGAGATGCTTTGATTACAAAGCTTGGATTCTCTCCATTATGCCATTATCCTGATTTGTCAATAAATATTTCTTGATAGAAACGATGACAGCAAGTTCCATTTTTTTAAACACGCTTTTTAGAAGCAACCCCCCAAAACCAAACTCAAAAGGAAAAAAAAAAAAGCACAGTTGATCTCAAAAGTGTTATACCATCCCTCTAACTACTTCAAAAAGTTTCTTTCTAAAATGCGTATGAATTCTGAACTTCAAGTCCAAATCCTTTTAGAAGGCACAGGGTCGTCAAGCTTGCTCAAAGCAAAAACCCTTACAGAAACTTTCCTTTGGTTACCGTTCTCTAAATGGGGCTCTCTCGATGGGATAATAATTTGTAGCAATCAATCTGGCCACCACGTATGAAACTCCTGAATCGAATCCTCCCTCTGACACTTCTGAAGCAGGTAAAAGCTAAATTATTCTGTAAGAATAAGGTTTACGTGACTGATTTTCTCTAACAGGAAAAAGTGATCAACTACTTGATTCCATGGAAGATTGAGACGTCCGTCCTCCCTCAAGAGATTTCTAGATGAAAGCTGCTAGCATACTATGAGTTGAAACTGTGTGTGTGTGTGTGTAGCATTTCCAAAGCTATTTCTTGAAACCGTTGCTATGTTGCCTCTCACCCCCAAGGAAAGATAATGTACAACATATAAACTAGGTATTAGGAAAGGCAGGTATAAAACATAGCAGGATGGGTCAAGGGGTCACATAGAAGAAAACTGCCCCTTCCATTCTGGAATAGTCTGGTCTAGAAATAAAGATGCTGCTGCTCTTTTGGTGAGGTGTAGCGCAAGTGGGCAAGGTAGAAAGAGAGGAGGAAGAGACAATTTTGACTTCCGGATGTGGAATCTTTTGTTTTCCCATACAGATTTTTAATATTTTGAGCCAAATAAAACCTTAGTTTTAAGTTCTTGCTTTTAGTATTACTACCTGTATGCAGAATACATGCCTGATAGGAGGGTCTTCTTTGGCCTGGGGCCTTGGGACATCCTAAATAGTGTTGACAATGCAATTCAGGGTTGGGAGCAATCACACCAAGATGGCCCTGGGGTGGGGTGAACCGTTCCAGAAAGGCCAACAGTGCAGCAGTATGGGGACCGCATCACATGGTATCAATTGACCTGGAAACTAAGATCCACTGTGGGGCAATCCGTCACCCAGTAATGCCTACACTGTGAAGCCCCAATGAAAGCTCTGAACACGGAGGCTCGGGTGAGCGGCCAGAGCCAGCAGTGTGCTCACACGGCAGTCCCGAAGAGCGACAGCGCTTCTCGGGGAGAGAACCATGGAGGCTTTGCATTTGCCACTGTGCGCAGACTCTGCTCTGGGTGTCTCCTGCTTTGATTTCTTTTAATTCATGTCCCTTCTTTGTAATACATCATTGTTGTGAATATAATGGCTTTCAGGGTATTCTGTGAGAACTTCTCAGACATGGGGGGGGGTGTTTTAGGGAGAACACGCCACACCCCCCGCCGCCAACGTGTAGATGCTGTCAGAAGACAATCTGGGAGATGGCGGCTGACCCCCAAGTCTTCCCGGGCCCCTGCTCAGCGTTAAATGGTCAGTACTTGGACAGAGCTGGCAGCAGAGTCCCTGCGTCTCTCTACCGCCACCATGACCGACACACACCCAGCCAGAGTCCACACAAGCATCCTGAACTCCAGTCTCCTCGCCAGGAAAATGAGGAATTGAGTGAGTTGCTCAGTCTAAATGACAATGTTATTATGATACTCGATTAAGGTAATGACTGTGAAAATTCTCTGAAACTCTTTTTCCTCGATGGGGTATTAAGAGCGACGGTTCCTCTGACTTCGGTGTTTTGGGGTTGCAGGATGATATTCACTCTCCCTGCTTTATCGTTATTTCCCGTGGCCAGTGAACTCCTCTTGTCTTCATTGGCAGGTGCTAAAATTATGTCAGCTAGAACTTTCATTAGCAAACGCTGTGAGTCGGGGAAAAGTCGCAGGGAAACAAATGCAGCATGTTGACGTAGCCGTGTCTATCTCAGCACAGTGCGGTTTCCAGGCTAATGTCTTTTCAAACAGCTCTGTTTTGCCTGCAGACTTGAATACCCTCATTATAGTGTTTGAAAAAAAAGTTCCCTTATGTTTTTTTAAAGAGCGCCATTCTTCAAAAAGATGTCAAGAAGCTCTTTTTTTCCCCCCTCGCTACAAGGTGTAATGCAGGATGAGCACAAAATCTGGTTGGAAATGTGACCTATATTGAACGGGCAGAGCTTACTATCAAGCAAACAGCTAGTTTGGGAGCTGGTTTCGCCCCACCTTGCGGCTGATATTTGTAGAAAAGTGCCATATATTATTCGTGGGCAGTGAGAACAGTTTGGAAGTCAATTATGATTTTAAAAAATTGGAATCATTTGATCAAAGAGTTGATCAGAGTTTTGAACAAGCCCCTGGCCTTTCTCACGACAGCCAAAGCCAGGTCTTTGGGAAAACATTTTATTTTCATGCTCAGTGTAATCAGAAGAGAAAAGTCGTGTTTTGCAGATGAAATGGGGCTGATAATAAAAAGTAGGTCACTCTTTCTCTATCTCCATCTCTCGTTACTTTCTCTGAAAAGACAAAGGAGGGTTTTCTAAGATGTGAATCAAGAGGGGTCAAGCCTCTGACCTGAGTGTTCTTCGCATTATGAGTAAAATTAGGCGCACTTTCAGTCCCTGGCTGATGTTTAATGAGGGCAGGGGCCGTGAAACAGTGACTCTAAGGGCTGGGGTGGGTCTTGAAGACAGCAGATCATCCAGGCTTCGGGGACAAGTAAGAGCCACAAGTTTAAAGGACGGTTGGTGGCTACGACCTCGGGATCTGGGGCGGCAAGGCAGGAAAGAGGCACATAGAAGAAATGTCATATTAGCCCCCAGAGGATATGATACTATTATGCATGATTATTTAGTCTCTGCACCAGGGGGAGATCATGCATCCCTGCCCCAGAGCGCTCAGGTCACTTCCTTTGGCCAAAGAGATAGGGCTACAATGACAGGTGTCACCTCTAGCAAGAGGCTTTCAGAGCATGTCTTATCTCTGTGTCCCTAGGAAATGAGTCCTACAGATAGGCTATGCCATCAGCCCAGATCTGTTCTGTGCACGCAGGCCCCTCTTTGTTCCTGTAAGCCATGGAGATTGTGGGACTGTTTGTTATAGCAGCACACCTAGTTTATATGGACTGATAAGGGATCCCTTCTGTTCTTCCTTTCTGAACGTGTGTGAGAAGGATGCAATCAGGGAGCAAGCCTATGTGCATATTGGTCTGTATTCCTAAATCATTTCCTAGTTCTAGAGCGGGGCATCAACCTATCCAGAATCAACTGCTCAGACTGGACTGGAAACACAGTAACACAGGGCATCTCTCCAAGATCCCCATGTTAGAAAATAAAGCTGCCTACGAGCAACAATGGCTGTTCAACAAATGATAGTAATGGCTTTTAAGGATCATCTAGTGCTGATCTCAGGGTACACTGTGGAGCAAATTACATAAGGACAAAGTCTGGATTCAACCGGCTAGATGTAAATTCAAGAATCTACCATTTGCTCTCTGCTGGCTCTTGAATGGGTTGCCTAACTTTCCTGAGCCTTTGATTACTCATCTGTAAAGTGGGTTCACAAGGGAGCCCCTATCACATACAACTGATGAAGGAGTTAGATAATTTCATGATCTTAAAGGAATATCACAGAGGCCAGCCATATGGTAACTGCTCAAAGTATGTTGGTCATTGTGGTTCGTATTTCTCTTCTTAGCCACACCACTGTTAATTCTTCTCTCTCACCTACTTAGTGACGGACCTCAGGTGTCCTATTAATTTGAGGTGGAAGTGATAAATGGAATAACCCGTTGGCTGCTGACACCATGACTGCCCTTAAGGAACCTGCACAGGAAGTGCCACCATGACTTAGACCCAGAGACTTTTTCTCTGGGCCCCTGGGCCCAAACAGAAAGCTAGTCTTTCTACCACATGTAACAGAAGGAACTATCCTTCTGTATTCTTGCAGGACACAGCTCAGGAAGGGAAACACAAGATGCTCACTGATCACAATAAGAGCAGGTTCTGTGACACAGTGCTTAGACAATTAAGTTGACCCTTATGAGCATGAACTTCTTAATCTGTATAATGGGGGTGGTGGGAAGAAAAGCCACCAGGGCCTGAGGATAGGATAAGGTAAGATATTCAGACTTTTAATACAGAACTAATCTCATCAACCTCGGTCAACATGAGCTGTTATTATCATTATTAATACAACTAATAATACTAATACTGATAGAAATCCCCCAAACCATAGCAAGCATAATGCAGCCCATGTTGGGAGGAAAAGAACAAGCCTTCATAAAAGCCAACCTACCCTTGCAGAGACCTTTGAATACATACATAACAGAGACAAGGATACTTGTCCTAAAACCGAGAATGACCAAGCCTTCCTGCAACCCTGCCAGAAAATGATTGTGGGGGTTTACATCAAGGAAAGCAGAAAAGCAACAATTTTACACATATAGATTGAGAAAGGGCTCCTTTGAGAAGATAGGAAATGTAGTAAAATTCCACCTAGGTTAGCAGCTATTTCTTGATCTATACATATTGCTTGATAAATGATAAGTAGCATTTTCATCCCATTACACAGATCTTCTCAATTTAAAAAAAAAAAAAAACCATAGATTTTGGGGAACCACAGCCTCCCCTGGTCTTGGTTTATGACCTTTGGAGGTCTGCAGTACATATTCTGGGGTGAATCCTGTGACTCAAGCTTTGTCAGACTTCCAAATCTCTCTAACCAAAGAGATTAACTTAGGATGGGCATGTAATCAGAGCTAGGTCAGACTGAATCCAAGAGGAAAAAGAGATGGTCTGGTCTTTTCCCACTGGTTTGAACCTAGAAAGATGTGGTTTTTGAGGTTTTTGTCTTGACATCCAAGAATGAGCTTATCAGAAAATGGTGCCAATACTGAGGAAATAAAAACAAGGGATGAAAAGAGGGAAGTCATGTACTGATCATTTAGCTTCTGGATCAAGCTTTACCTGATCTCCCTGTCACAGCTACATTTTCCAGTTAGTAAAGCTTACTTGGGTGAAGTTTTCTTTCATTTGCAATAGAAAGTCCTAAACACTGGCAACTCCATACAGTGGAAAAGGAAAAGCTATTCTTGACTTTGAGTTGTTACAGTTTGAAGTAATTCCCCCAGAATCCATCAGTCATTTAAGTTAAAGACTATCCCAGGCAGTGCCACTTTGATTTTTTTCAAATCTGCAAATGGTGGCCATTCATCCCAAATGGTCTGGGACAATCCTAATTGATGCCTGTTCTCCTGGAATAATTCTTACTCGCCTCTACTTTCATTTTAAACAAATACCCAAGATTGATAAAATGGCGACTTGTAAGGTTACTCTGCTCATAATTTGTTTTTACAAAGTTTTTTCCTTTAAAAGTGGAATCCCACACCCCTCCCCCAAAATTCTTTTCAGTGATAATTGTAGCTAATTATACTCAGCAAATAATCTCATCTTGCCAGTCTTCCCATGTTTGACTTTTGGGGGATTAATCACAGCTTTCTGCTGTCGAATGAGGTTCTTGAGAGCACGGTATTATTGTTTTATCTAAAGGAAACCCCTATGAAACGGGACCTCCATCCATCATACCCCCTGGAGTAGAAAGAACTGATTAAAACTTCCTGGCTTGAAAACTTGTTTGTTAGCGTGTGGCTTCCTCCCTGCCGTCAGCACAAGATCTTCCTCGTGCAGCATGTTTAGGATTCAGCTAAGGGCATTGTTTTATCAAGATGGGACGGTTATCCGTGCGGGAGCGCGCTGTGCTGGGAACCTGACCACGCTGTAAACACAATGATAACATCGTGTCTGCACACTGGGAGAAGACAATGCTCCCCGATTCCCTTTTCCTAATTAGAGTCTGGAACAATAGGTGGGAAATACGAGGCCCTGTTATCATTATCTATTGGCCTTCATTTCTGGGCATTGATTGAGCAGAGGGTGTTTTGTGTGTGTGAAGAAACAGCAAATTAAAATTCAGACTTCTTCCATTTTTCTTCCTGGAGTGTTCATCTTGTTATAAAGCTGGGGTGACAGAGATTAAAAGTCGGAAGTGGAAGAGTAGAGAGTTATGTACACTTGTGAACAGTAACAAGTTCCCTTTCAAAATGATTCCAATAAGCAAATGTTTGATCAAGGCAGACGCTGGGATGTGAGGTCATAAAGAAATTGTTTCGACAATTGTTCCGGTCAAGGAAAGACACAGACAAGCACCTTCCCTAAATGGCGGACGAGTCAATTAATGGTACATCATCTGTTATTTCGCTAATGGGAATCAGCAATGTCACAGTGTGACTTTTTTTTTTTTTTTTTAATTTGCAATGCTCAGTACCCTGGTGATGTTTGGTGCATTGATCTGCATAGTAGCATTTGCCCAAGAATTCTGCATAGGACTTACCTATCCAGAAGCATCTTTGGAGAGACAAAAATCATCACTAGCAATAAGCCATATTAAGCCAGATTACACTTTGTGACTGCCTTGCAGGGTAACAGTGATGCTGGTTAAACGGAAAATTCTACAGAGTTCCTGCAAAGGGGTCTTCTGTACTGCAGATACGCAACATTTAGCTCTTATGGAATTCCACTGGCCAAAATGGTGGAGGATCAGGTGACCGGGTTACCAAATTCTATGCTCAGTGAACGGAAGGATCCTGCAAAGAGAACCCTCTCAGTCTCCGCAGGCCACATGGTAAAGAGGGGGATGGGGATGAGCGTAGAGAAGACGGAAAGGCGGTATTTTCAATGCAACCCCAGTCCAACCTGCCATGCGATCTTCATTGAACACATGGGTCAAGGTAAGTATCAGGCAACTTGCCACATTGTTATTGATGTGTGAAGATACTTAGGTGAAGAGTCTTATAAAATCCCAATCTTCTGTCTGTCGTGCGTCCTTTCATTATCTGCTTGTCCCGCCATGGCTGCCTGACCTCAGCTCTGGAGGTCCTTGTCCTCGTCTTCTGGCCATCGGTCTCACGACAGCAAACCAGGACCTGGTACCACTCAGACCTTCTCTGTATTGAAAATCCTAAACTCCAGCCTCTCCTGCTTCGGCTGCTCCACTGCTGGCGTCTGACATGCAGCCTCTTGGTCTGGTCGGTGGGCTCTGTCAGCAAACGGACTGCCCGCCAGCGCCTCTCAATTCTGCCTTGCAGACGGCCAGACTCCCATCAGTCCGTGGCGTGCCATCTGTGCCCCTCATTCCAGCTATCGGGGGCCAGTAGAACCCGAACTGCTTGTGGTACACAGCTTCTAAACTGAAAGATGCCAAGTCAGCCTCCATCTCTGCAACAGAGCTGCTGACGGAAGCACCGCATAGCGCCTCCCGGACGGCTTCCGGAGAGCACACTTCCTTCTTGCCCCTTCCTCCTTCCTGTTGCTTGGGATGGCTGGCGTGCGGGGTCTTGCACCGTAAGGGAGAGCTGAGGACAGCAGCGAGAAAAGTCCCCCGGGGAAATACAAAGCCATCCCAGAGCCTGGATAGCCTCTGAACACTTCTGGGTGAGAACAGCAAGAGCACACATGTCTGTCTCACTTAGGGTTGTTTTGTATTACATGTAGATCTGGTTAAGGCTTATGAAAATAGTGGTGGCTGTGCTTTATGCCACCTGCTGTGCTCAAATGTTTGTGTCCCCAGAAGATTCACATGTGAAAATCCTAACCAAACGGGGAAGCCCTCACGAATGGGATTAGTGCTATTATTAAAAAAAAAAAAATCTTGGGGCGCCTGGGTGGCTCAGTGGGTTAAGCCTCTGCCTTCGGCTCAGGTCATGATCTCAGGGTCCTGGGATCGAGCCCCACATCGGGCTCTCTGCTTGGCAGGGAGCCTGCTTCCTCCCCTCTCTCTGCCTCCTCTTTCTCTGCCTGCCTCTCTGCCTACTTGTGATCTCTGTCAAATAAATAAATAAAATCTTAAAAATAATTTAAAAAAGATCTTAGGGGGTGACTTAGTCCCAGTGACGAGGATTCAACAAGCAGTCTGCGACCCAGAAGACGGCCCTCATCTGACTGTACTGCCATCCTGATCTTGAACTTCCAGCCTCCAGAACTGTGAGAACTAATTCCTGCTCTCTACAACTCCCCACCCCACCGTCTGTGGTATTTGTTATAAAGGGATGGCACCTGAGTGAAATGGGAGGCAATGGCTAAGCTTGCAAGTCCTACTGCCAACACCACTGGTTCCTCACCGGGTCTGCTTGGGCCCTCCCTAACCTCTCCTTCCCTATTCTCAGATGACATTTGGCTTCCTACTTCCTTGATGCGCTTGAGGCCACCATGGGTGAAGTATCTCAACTTCCTGTCCCACCTCCCACCACCACTGACAGTGGCATTCATTCTCACTTTCTTCCAGCCCATCAGAAGAACAACTTAATCCCACCTCCCCACCTCAGAGTAAAAGATGTCAAGGGACCAATGTCCTATTTATTTCTCTAGCCTTGTTGCCTATCTCTTCTGAGCTGTAACTCATGCTCTAATAAAAATAATTGCTCGTACCCCCTTGTATATACCAAGTGGTTTCAATTGTTGTGCCTTCTGCCCAGAATAGAAGTTCCACCAATATTCCTTGTCTGCTGAATGTGAATGCTTTAAGACCAGCAAGGAGTTCTCCATCTTCCTCCAGATCTCTACTTGAAACTTCCAGACCAGGTCGAGTGCTCATCCTCCATATTTCGGGTATCAACCACTACCTTACACCCCAACAGATGACCTGGGAATTGCCCGTTTTTGTCTCTCCACTGTAGCCAGACCAAAAGCTGCTCAAGGGCAGGGTCACATGTTCTTCTCATGACGCCTAGCACATTCAAGCATTGTTTCTGGCTCGGAGTTGGTACTGCATACATTCTAATTAAATAAAACACTAGTTCTCATTCTGTGACTTCTGTAAAGATAAAATCGCACGAAACTGGAGCTTTCTCAAAAGTGCAGCTGCACGCTGCCACGGCCGTTCGTTCGTTCGTCAGCAGATATTCCTACAGCCCCGCCTAGGAATATCAGACACTGTTCTACGTGCTCAAGACCCAGAGTGGACAAGAGAAACACGTGGTCTCTGCTTTCCTGCAGCTTACAGTCCGTGGGAAGAAAACAAAAACAATAAGCTAGCAGGAAACGAGTGGATGGATAGATGGATGAGACAGTGCTAAGTGCCGGGCAGGGAAATAGAGCAAGAGGAAGCGCGGGTGGTTTCTTTGCATAGCATGGCTGGCGGGGGGGGGGGGGGTGAGGAGATAATGTGGCCACAGCAGAACGATGGGGCCCTCCTCCATTTCCAAATGGGGCTGGCAAGTCTCAAGCTCTCACGTCTCTCAGACTGACCAGCAATATCAGGGAACCTTTGGCCATAATTCCTTGCCAAAACCGGCAGCATGAACACCTGTGCGAGCAGGGTGATGTGATAAAAGGTGCTTTGCTCACGTAAAGTCCAAAATTTAATATTCCTGGCCAGTGGGTGGCTTTGCTCTGAGCAGTCACTCGGGCCTGTCTTCATCTCATGGCCCTACCGTCTTTACTGTGTGGCCTGCAGACCTGCAGGGGTGACAGCAAGGAGGGTTGTGCATGGCAGGTTTTTGTGGGGCAGAGCGAGAACGGCCAACATCGCTGCTGCCACTATGCCAGTGGCCAGGACCAGCCGTGTGGCCACAGCTAGTGCCGGAGAAGCTGGGAAACGTGGTCTAGTTATTTGCCAGAAATCAGGGAAAGTATGCTCATGGCTTCTGTTTACACAAAACAAGAAGCACACCCCTCATCAGAGTCACTGCGAGTTTTCTGTCTCGAAGCCCAAGCTCTCAGATCTCCTTACACTGCCTCAGCTACTTGCAGTGACGCGATCAAACAATCTATTCTGGCCAGATGTCATGTGGGATGTTGGATGCGGGAAGCAAAAGCTAAGAGCTGAAATCCAACGGGTTAATTCACTGAAGAAGGAAAAAAATAAATAAACACACAAAAAAACACAACACCCAGACCTGTTGTGCACTCAGACCATTCCAGAGCTCGAAGGCTAATCGTCCTTCTGGGACGTTGAGTTCTTTGTGGGGCCCTCAGAATGGACTGTTCGACCTTTTGAGGTTTCTCATTGCTCTGATCTCTTGCTAATGGATAATGTTTTCCAAGCTGATGGTGTTTTAAAGATACGGCCTCTAACCAAGATAATATGTCTGACCTCTTAAGGGGGAGCCTTGTGCATCTTCCTGTCTTGGCCTC
This sequence comes from Mustela nivalis, assembly GCF_964662115.1. Classification (NCBI taxonomy): domain Eukaryota; kingdom Metazoa; phylum Chordata; class Mammalia; order Carnivora; family Mustelidae; genus Mustela; species Mustela nivalis. The sequence continues at coordinate 8,662,561 of NC_139037.1, forward strand.
CCTTATTGGCTAATTACATAACTTGACTCGAAGTTGGTTTTAGGGAATCAATTGTACCATTGCCTAGTTACAAGTAAAGACCGTAAAGTTTTACGAGAGCCAAAGGGACTGCCTTTTATGGAGGGAAACTTAAATGAAAATTAAAGGGGGCATAAAATGATAAGAAATGAAATTCTACAAGGTGTTTTTCCCCCTGGACTGCCAGGCTGCATTTCCATGCCGGGGGTGCGCGTCTGCTGGGGGCCTCTCCCCCGAGGCACCAAGGAACGTGACAGAGACCTGTTCCCTGGTCACCAGTAGCACAACCGAGGGCATTTCAGGAGGCGGTTTCAGGAGAAGGTACAGAAGAAAAACTCTGCAAATGACCACGCAACAGCTGTGTGACCCCGGGCCCGTTCTGCGAGCCTCAGACTTGCCAAGTGCAAAATGCGGGCAATGACAGTGACCGCTTCGTGGCATTAGCGCCCGAGTTCAGTGGGACAACGCAGGTCAAAACGCAGAGCACAATGTCCGGGAGTCTTCCGTTATCACCACCACTGTCACCTCCGTGAATGATAAAACAAAGAGGAAAGACGGTTTGGTTCGGTTTGGGTAGACGAGAGCTAACATGGGTTGCGCGCTGCGTGCCAGGCAGCCGTCCTCGAACCGCCTGCCTTTCACAGGTGAGGAAACGGAGCTCGGAGCCGTTGGAAAACTCGACCACAGCAACGCGTGTGATGACGCCGCAGCTGGACTCTGGACTCAGCACCCGGACTGCTCGGGCCCTGGGAGCCGCGCGCTTGACTGCCCCGCCCAGTGCTCTACAGTGCAAGGCCCGCAGCCCAGGATGGGGGGCCCGTTCCTCATCCGGACTTGCAGGCCCCACGCTTCTCTACGGACTCCGAATCCCCGGAAGCAGGGGCTGATTCTGCGCACGTGGAACAGGTGCCACCCAGGTGACCGCGGCACATGCTGAGCTCAAGAGCAATGAACGCGGTAGTGCCTTGTGAGCCGGACACGGCAGGCGGGGAGAAGGGCTCGCCATGCCTGAAGAGCTGCCCACTCCACCTGCCTCTGTCTCTGAGCCATTGTCCTTTCTGGCACTTTCATGTCTTCACAGAAAGCAGGGGTGGATGAACCTATGCTACCAAGAAAAAGGAAAGGTCGTTGTGAAGGGAAATGCACTTTATTTGGAGGAAAATCACCCCTTTTTGCTATGAGCATGGAAGGCCTCATACACTGTTGTCCCAGGAAATGGGAGGCCCTGCTCCAGTCAGGACGAAGGTTCTGCTGAGTAAGGAACAGCTCCCAGAGCTCAGAGGCTTAACACGGCACAAGCTTAATCTGTGCTTCAGACTACGAGTCCAGGCGAGGCTGGCAGGGGGCTCTGTGACTCTTAGTCGCTCAGGGACCCCGGATGCTGGGGAATCTGTCTCATCAAGTGACCCCATGATTCTACTCTTAGAGAAAAGCATCGAATCCCCACATCCTGGCTTTTAAACATGCTCCTTGGCGGGACACGTGTGTTCATGCTTTCTCGGCCGAAGCAAGTAGCCTGTCTCCACCTGATTCTGAAGGGGTAGAGGAATGTCATCCCCAAGGACAGGAGGAACATTTGGAACACCACCAAGGGCAGGCACACGTATCCAAAGGCAAACAAACACACAAAAAAGGTAATATAAATTCATGGCATCTGGGTTTCCTGGGGATTAAATAAAATATAAGCATACTCTGTACAACCACATCCCGATGCTAGATCAGATGGCATTTCGTCCTTGCACGCACCTGAGAGGGACCAGGGAAACTTGGGAAGAAATAACATGAAAACTAACTCGATCTCCTGTTCTGCCAAATGAATGCCTTAGAGATATACATGCACCACACGGGGGCCCGGCCATGCTTCTCCTGGCCTAGACACGTAGTCACTGGCTTCGGACGCGCCTGGCATCTTCCCACACCCTCCTTTGCCTGCCTCTTTGCATGCGGCTGAGCGGACGCGTAGAACCATCATACGCTTCATTCAAAACAGGGGCCACGTGTTTTCTTTTGGAGAATGGACTACGCGCTCCTGGTCAGAAATATATTGGCGTGATGGGAACAGAGTTAGGGAACGTCAAGATCCCAGCCTTTCAGAAGCTGGGCCCTCCACCTAGATTTCTGCAAGGGCATTCCATCGAAGAGGAGTGCCATTTCCAGAAAGCCTCTGCACCAACTGGCTCGCTCGGAGGCAAAAGAGAGGCTGAGGGTTAAAGCCAGTCAGGAGGCAACTCCGGGCTTGCGGGAGGCCAACCGTGCGTACTTTTCAGGCCATGAAATACGGCTCCTGTTGTGACACTCTTGTAATAGCATGGATGCTCACTCTCCTTGTTGCCGTGGGGTTTATGGTCCATAAAGTTTAATAACAATCTTAACAGCTGAACAGAGAGCACACGAGGCTCGAAGGCCGCTCTTACCAAAGGGGATCTAGATTTTCCATTTTTCCCCCCTTGGGCATCTCGAGGTACACAGCGTGCCCATCCCTCTCCATGGGCCAGACGGGATAAAGGGGAGGTGAAAAGGCATTCAAAGGGGCGCTCTGTTGTCTCTGAACGAGCGAAGGAGCCACACGCTGGGCCTTCAGAGTAGTTCGGGCCTTGGGGATCTGGGGGTTGGGGACCTGGTTACCCTGGAATTTGGGCACTACAAGGGTCCACAGGGTCAGCGTGCCAGGGCTCGGTCAGACTGATGGAGCGCGGGAAACGAGCAGCACATCCCTTCCCCAGGCCGGCGATGCCGCAGCCATGCACAGTCTGCGCTCACGAGGCTCTCAGGCTGCCTCCTCCTCACCTCCTCCCTGCGTCCAGCCTCCTGCCCCTTGGGTAAGTACACCAGCCCCGGCCCTGCCCTGGGCCTCAGCACCGGCTGTCCCCTCTTTCTCTGGCGACGGGTCTCCTCTTGTCTCCCTTGTATAGGCTTCATGTCATCCTCTGTCCTGGTGAAAGGTGACCTCAGAGAAGCCCTCTGGACCCCAACAGAAGTAACGTCCCCCGGGCGCTACTGCCCAACTTTATTGCCTAAACTGCACTTACAAGCACTTCTAATGGCTGATGGCTCATCTGTGCACTTGTTTCTTTGTTTATTCTCTCTCTCTCTCTCTCTCTCACACACACACACACACGAGATTGCGCGGAATCTGACATACTATCCTATTGTTCCTGTTTCATTCAGTGCTGGTTCTGAGCGAGGGAACAGAACCCCTCGGATAATAAAGGTAATGAAAGGTCAGGAGACCTTGTCCCGGCAGAGCTGCGGGAGCGCGGGCGGCGGGAGGAGGCGTGCTCTCACAGAGGAGAATCCGCTCCTCCCGGCTTCCTTCCGGACCTGGAGCCAAATGAAACCTCTGTCTTTCCTGAAGCATTTCTTCAGGATCTTCCCTCTCCTGCTTCCCTCATCCGCTGGAAGACGTAACCGTATTCTGCGTCTCTCCGGAACCCTGGACCGTATCTTGTAAACCTGGCCTGATTCTGCAGGGGACAGCTGATGGGGCCAAGGCAGCAGACAGCTGACAGCAGGGCTCAGGACTGGAGGGGCCTGGAGGGACCTCGCCTGGAGAGAATTCATTCCAGCCTGGGGTGGGGGATCAGAGGAAGTCCTTCTCGGGCCACCTTTACACTTCAAAGAGCCCTTCTGGCTGGGCTTGCACAGTAGTCACAAAATCATCATCTCCTTCAAGGGCCAGAAGCTTTCCTCTGAAGCAAAATTCTGCCCTTCCTCTTCCTCCTCCCTTGGGGAGATAAAATAGTTGTGTCCCAGAACACCCTGGGACAGAATTCATCTGGAAGGTTGGTTTGCTGTTTAGGTGGCTGAAGCTTTGCTGAGGAATCCTTGGTTTCCAGGAGCTACGTGGGATTCGCCTCAGACACCAGAGCTTACCCAAGGCCTGCGACCAGGGCGACAGAAATACTGCAGCCCAGGTCACTCACTCACTCCCTCACTCACTCGTCCGTCTGTTCACCCACCCACCCACCCACTCACCGTCCCACCCCACAGGCATGCACTGAATCACCACTAAGTCCCTAGCACAAAAGCTTTTTCCTCCTTTCTGGACCTCCGGCCTTCAGTTGACTAAGGGATGGGAGAAGGGGTCTGGGATGGCTGAGGTGGGGGCGTTCCAACTAACCACCTGGGCCAAGTTCTGACACTTTGGGTGGAAATGTGTTTGATGCAACTGATGGGGTTCAGGACAAGCTCCCCCCAAAATATGGCATTTTGCAATACTGAATATTTAAGCTGAAGGAGTTTGACAAAATGGCAGAAACAGGAAAGTTCCTGGGACTTTCTCTTGCTCGTCTATCCTGAAAGAGGTCATAAAACTCTCATAGGAGAAGTACCCTCCCTAAACCCAGAAGAAAAGAACATCCTTATCTCTGAAGACAAAAGAATGTTTTTAAAAAGCAGGACTCGCTACTTTCCACCAGTTTAATACCCGTACTCACACTCCTCAAACAGCCATATTTGTCCATGTTTGCCCACTTTCCTCAGATCTACCATGAAAATTCCCAGGTCTAACTGCTCCCTTACGAAGGCTCCCACGTCACATAAAACTTATATTAAATAAATCTATGTCTTTCTCTCGCTGACCTATGTTTTTCAGTTTAATTTTCAGACCCAGCCGGGGACCCTCGGAGAACTGAGGAAAACGTTCTTCTCCCCTACACAACTAACATTTGAAATTCTGAGCTTCTTGGCCTACGTTCCTAAGAAATTCTTTTTAAAAATGAATACTCTTCTTCTTGCATTCAGGTGACTAACATCTTAAAGCTCAGGGCCCCTCCTTTTTATTAATGGAAGGAGTCTTTCCGGGGGCAACATTAACAGTCTATTTGCTTGACTTCTTTTTGTTTGTTTGTTTCTTTTAGATCCGAATTTTCTTATCTCAGATTTTCTTCAAGTTGGAAGCAAATATATTTGGACCCAACACGTAAGCGAAATCAGCAATTAGTCCTTCTTCTCCTCTCTTGGGGCCTGCCATCAAGCTCACGCCTAGAGCAGCAGTTTGGTAACGGAGGGTACAACCCGTCATAGAGGGTTGGTCATAGACTAGGGCCATGGACGACCTCAATACACAGTACTTCCAAATGACCCCGAAGATACACATCTCAGTGGTTCACAGCTCTGGTTCAAAGCAGCAGAGGAGGACAATATATTTTATCTTACACACTTGTAAGGACACTCCAGGGTGGGGTCCTCAGCTGGGAGGTAGGGGTAGGATGTGCAGATATAATACAGAGAATCAGTGGGAGCGACAAGCAGGAAAGAGACGTGATTATTGTGCTTTTTTTAAAGGCAGGAAAGATGGTTATTCCCCTTGCTCCTACTCAACTGAGAAGGATTCACTAGAGTATAGGACCAAAGTTTGACAGAAGGGCCAGATGCAAAGACCCCAGAATTTTAGAAAGTAGGATGGGTCACAGTTAGGACGACCAGGTGTCCTAACTTATGCCCGCTGTCCCCTTGCTCTCTCCAAAAGGTCCTGGACCGGGTGATTAAGATATTGCCACTGTAATCATAGCACAAACACTTGGAAGGCAGACCGAATGTGTGGCAAAGGGACTAGTTACCTTCTTCGCAACTCTCACACCCAGAGAAAACATTTACGAGATCATCTAAGTGATGACATTTTAGTGCCAGTAACTGGCAACTTCTGCTTGTGAGAAAAGCCCTAACACTGGTGTTCAACTTTGTGTCTGTTGCTAGTTTGTTGACTATTTTTTGTTGTGCTGCTGGTGGTTTTTTTTGTTTTTTGTTTTTTTAACAGAGGGTTTTCCCACTTTGCTGTCATCAGTGGGGGGCCCTACTACTCTCAGGACAGAGAATAATGTTGATGATCAGATAAAGGTGTTGCCATGGACCAGTTCAGCTCCTCCTTTGTAAATCGGGAATGACGACAGACACAGGAACGGGCAGCAGCGTAAAAGGTGTGGGTAGTATTGCTGGTTAAGTCGATGCATACATTCGTAAGAGGTGCTTACTGACCTAGGAATTTTTGAAAAATTATTGGCTAATAACCACCTGCCAGGTGATGTGTTAAGCCACTTCCACACTTCTTTGATTCCTCAGACAGACCAGAGAGGCTGACCATATCCTTACCTCCCACGGCTGGGGCTGAAGAGGAAGCAGGCAAAGAAGCATAAAGCCGAGTTTCTTTTCCAGAGATCGTCAACGGAGCCAGAGAAGCAACTGATGTAAAACTAATGTAACATTTAGCGTAGGCTTATGTTTCCTGAATTTAATGCTTTCAGAATAAAGTATCTACTATTTAAAAAATAAAAAAAGCTTCAATACTTAAAAAAAAAAAAAATTCGTGTTGGTCACTACTCATCTTTCTTCCTTCCCTTTTCCTCTTTGTTCAAAAGCTAATGAAGCAGGTGAGAAATTCCCATGTAAGTCTGTTTTCTTGTGCGACTCCAGGAAGGGCTGAGAGCTCGGGCTAGGACTGGTCTTTCTCTGTACTTCCTCCGCATCTAGCTCAGCACGCACGGCTGAGGCCATTTGGTATCCCACCCGCGGGTTCACGGAGCCTCCCTCTATTCTGTGCCAAACCCGTTTTCTACACTCCGGCTTGCAGATCTATTCTCCTCAGGCTCAGCAGCTCTCTCGGCACACGGGGTTCTCAGTGAGTGTTTGTTGAATGAATAATTATCGCACCTGGCAAATTATATCACAAATGCCCTGCTCTACTGGCATGACTAGAAAGGAGCTTATGGTGACCTACCCCACTATCTTCATGTAAGGGATGAGGAAAGGCATCCTGAAGAGGCTGTATGCCCCGAGTGAAGTGTCCTGGGGGGTCTAGAGGGCAAACAGAACTGTTAAGCCCTGACCCAGCAGGGATTCACGCTTTGCAAGGCCCTGGGAGACACTGTCCAGTCCCTACTGATTCTTCACTTTTTCCTCAGTTGGGAAGCTAACCTGAGATGGAGAGTTGGAGGGGCAGAAGCAACCACGCAGATCAAGGCTGAAACTGGAGAGGGAAAAAAAAAAAAGCACAAGAGATTTGCTTTCATTCTTAGAAGGCAGTGGGTGGGAAAGTGGATTCCCACTAAGAAAAGAGCTGGCCTTTCTCACCAAGCAGGAAATATTGAGCTGCTCTGGTCCCAACAGCCCCCCGCAGAGCTGGGCCTGATGGTTGAGCCAAAGCTTGCGGGTTACAGCCCAAGACACGGAGAGAACGTTTGGAAGCTGGTAGAAGATTTTCTGCTCAGGGCATAGCCTTGGCCCAGGCTCGTGCTGCAGTCACGGGGAAGGTCTGATCTGCCGCAGTCCAATGGGCTGCCTGACATTTGAAATGCCTTCACCCCAGCTGTGCGCCCACCTCTCGGCCCTGGCCTTCCCTCCCTGCCCCACGTGCAGCTGCGGGAGGCAAGGGGCTTCCAATGAGCAGAGAAAAAGTCGCCATCCCCTCGTCCTTGAGGTAATTAATCAGCGGTGACTCTTCACTTGGTGAATAATATTACTCAGAGCACTTTTCCTCCCTGTAATATCAATTATGCAGTGCAGAAGCAGGTCCAAAAAAGATACAAAGGGATGTGGTGGGGTTTTATTGCAAAGGAACAAGGCTCAGCTGTTGACAGGGTAGAGCAGAGAGCACAGAACAGGCAAGACTGCCTCAACAGCTAGGTCTGCTGCCAGCCTGTCCGATTTTCACCAGGGGAAGTATTTCTGGCGTTTCCCGTAAGACTTCGAAGGATGGACAGCCAGCCAGCCCTGAGACAGGCAGCAAACATGCAGCTCTACACCAAGAGGCTGTCACCCCTTTCTCTGTTCCAGGGCTCCCCAGAAGTCACCGGCAGAGAGATGCTGCTTGCTGCATCCTGGCTCGGGGTGGCAAGTGACAAAAAGGGGATTCCTGCTTTCCCGGGACAGCATCATACTGTACCCGCAGGTGGGCGTGATAGGGGCTGGCGAAGGGATGGCCACTAGTTTGGCCGGGGCTTGGGGAGGATGGGTACGGACCATACAAAGAAGAGGGAGAACCGAAGAGGAAAAGGAAGAAATCAAACAAAAATGCCCAGTTCCCATCACGACAGGGCTCTCGAGCACCCCGCTCTAACACGGGAGCTACTCTACGACCTTGCTTAAACAGTCCGGCCCTGCACATACACACCCCCCCGATCTGTCGCCCTCCCACATTTAGCAAAACAAAGGGAAGCCTTTGGATTATTGCTAGAATGGCTCCTTCAAAGTTCATCTCTGCATCTCTGGGTCTCTTCTCCCTTTCTTGCTGTCCTCTGGGGGAAGCCCAGGAGTCTGAGAGTTTTGCACTTGGGACTTTGAAGATGGACTTTGAACACTGTGCTTGAAGGAGAAAGCAGGGCTTCTGGCTGTGAGCAAAGTCTCACAGCCAGGTTGGGTCAGAAAAGAGAGGGGTGGCTCCTTCTGTCGAATGAGTTCTTTGAAGCTTCAGGATATCAACACTTGTGAAAACTGGTACTTTTCTGGAGAGATTAATCACCAGGCTTCTCGGGAAGAAAATGCCGAAGAAAACACCCAACAGGGTCTGTGTTAACGGCAATCTCCTGCAGTGCACACTGTATTTTTTTTTTTAATGCTCCCGATTAAAAGTATAACTTTATTTAATATCCTTGAAATAAAAGAAGAGACTAATAGGGTAGCATGAGCACCATGAATATTATTGAAAGCAGCGCTAATGGAGTTGTTTTTATGATTCCATTTATTCAAAATGAAAAATGGCACAAGCCAAACATCGGATCTGATGAGTAACCAAAGAGGAAAGATGAACTGAAGAGAAAATCTATTTTGATTAGATGATTTTGTGGTTTGTGTACTGGTTACAAATAACCTGACAGTCTCAGAATATTTTCCTGGTGCTCCAAACAAGGATCTCTGTTCCGGAAACTCCAGTGGGAGCAGTTACTGTTCCAAGAGCTTTTCATTTTAAAATTCTACCTTCTTATTAATAAAATGTCTCATTTTTATAAGAAAGAAAAAAAAAGAGCATAAATTACTTGACTGCTGAGCTCATTACATGCAGAGTTTTTAATGACAGTAACGTACATTCTTAAGTGATAGTTCATTGGGGCTTGAGGCACCGATCTGGGCATGTTTGGCATTTGGGCAAGCCAGGCTGGAAACTTTCCACGTCAGTGTCTGAGCTGACACAAAACAGGAGAAGAAAAAACTTTAATCTCATCGTAAACAAATGTACAGATCTCCTTCAACATTTATATCCAGCGTTTGTACAACGGTGAAGGGTTTGTTACTGACTTCTTCTTCATTTTAATACTAATACTAATAATACTCATACTAATGCTAATATTAACGGGATAAAATGGAGAAGGAGCAGCAAAGCTCTCTGCAGGAAAAAAATAAAAAAGGTGGGGGAGGGCTTGTACATTGCACATCTCCGTTTTGGTAGCCCAAAGAGGGAATATAAGCTTAAAGTCCTGAATTTAACAAACCTAATTATCAAGGCTTAATTAGTACCAAGGGTACAGCTTCATGGAACACCTGCAGACTTAATTTATGTCCTGACAGAAAGGAACAAGTGTTAATGGGCTGTATTTATGTTAATACCTGAACCTTAGGAGCCAGTGGAATAAAACAGACCATGCACTAGCTTTCCAAGCTACAGAACAAATATAAAAGATTTTCATCTGAATGCTGGTTTGCATATAATTCTACAGGGATCGCACAGATCTACTTAAACTTTTTAAAAAACTAGAAAAGTGGAATGTGAAAAACTCGCGTCATCTGGGGGTATCTGTAAAGGTCTACCAAGAGCATTTCCAGAAGCCCGTGATTTTATCTTGCCTTCGCCGCTGACAGTGGCCAGCAGGGCTCACGTTCTCAGTGTTCAGGACAGCTGCTTTTCATGATGCTGGGACATGCACCCCGTGTTCTCCCATAAATGCCATATGAAAAGACTGGCTAACATTTACAGAGCGCTCACTGTATGTCAGTAACTATGTGAGCCCTTTGTGGATATTTTCCAGTTAAAAGATGAGGACACTGGTTTACAGAGGAAGTAAGCGACTTGCTGCTGGCTGTGTTTGTGGGCCGCTCAAAGATCTGGGGCTAGGTTTCCTGCACTGACCCCTTGTACCAAGGAGTTAAACTACCTGTAATACACAGGTAATAATAAGAATGTAAAATATGTGTAACTGCCTATTTATAATAGAACTCCCAGCAAATTGAAATAAATACAAAGTTTTCAATCTAATAAAGAACATGTATAGTCTACAATTAGCATCATACCTAATGGAAAAATACTAAATAAGGCAATGATGTCTCCTCTCTACACATCTATTCAACATTCCTACTGGCTCTACAAGTGTATTAACATAAGAAAAAGAAGGTAAAAATCCCAGTGGAAGAAGTAAATCTATCCATTCGAAGATGTAGAAATTCTTATGGAATGTTAAAAAAAAAAAAAAAGGAAGAAACTAATAGGCTTCAAGGTCACAGGATATAAGATCATTTTCTAGAATCTATTTTATTCTATGTATTAGCAAGAGACAATTAGGAAAAACAAACTTCAAAGTATCATTTACAATAGCATAAGAAGAAAAGGTTTAAGAATAAATTAAAAAGGTACATGACCTCTATATTGAAAACCATAAAACATCACTGAGAGAAATTAAAGAAGACCTGAATAAATAGGGAGATACAGGCTTATGGATTAAGATACTCAATATTGTGAAGATTTCAATCCTCCTCAAAACGATCAGTATATATTTAATACTATACAAATAAAAACTCAGCAGGGCTTTTAAGAAAAGTTGAGAAGCTGACCCTAAAATTTGAATAGAAAGCCAAAGTATCTAGAATACCAAGACAATCTTGAAATAGAGCGCAAGATCACAATCCTTATACTACGTACTTTCAACATTTACTGTAAATTCACAGTCATCAATAAAGTAGATATAGACATAAGAAAAAAACATAGATCAATGGAGTATAATAGTCTAGAAATAGATGCACAAATATATAGTCAATTGATTTTAGACAAAAGAGCCAGGGAAGTTCAATAAGGAGATCAGTCTTTCAACAAATGGGGTAGGAACAACAACTGAAGGTCCATATGGGGGGGAAATAAACTTCTACCTTTACCTCACACCATATACAACAATTAATTTGAGATAGAAGATAGACCTATATGTAAAACAAAGTGGAGCTTCTAGGAAAAAACAAACAAACAAACAAACAAAGGAAAATATCTTTGTGACCATAGGATCAGTGAAGATTTTATTAGAACAACAACAAAAACCCACTAACCATAAAAGAAAAAGATAAACCAGACATTATCAAGATTAAAATGGCTTGCTTTTCAAAAGTCATCATTAAGGAAGGAATAGAGAAGATACAGATGAGAAAATTCACAATGCTATCTGATAAAGACTTGTATCCAAAATACATAAAGAAGCTCCATAGCTCAATAATAAAAGGAGAAACAACCCTTTATTTTTAAAAAAAATGGCCAAATATGTGAATAATCACTTCACAGAAAGAAAACATGACTGGCTAATGAGATCATAAAAAAGAGGCATTAGTCATCAGGAAAATGTAAAATCAAACCAAGAGATACCATTTCACACCCACGAGAATGGCTATAATTAAAAAGACTGAAAATACCAAGTATTGGCGAGGATGTGAAGTGATACAAATTCTCACACACTTCCAGTGGGAGTTTAAAATGGTAAAACCGCGTTAGACAACAGCTTGACAACATCTTAAAAAGTTGCACCCGCATGCCCTGAGAAGCAACCATTGTACACTTCTGTTTTCAAAAAGAAATAAAAATTTAAAGGTGCAAAGGATTCATAAAAGAATATTCACAACAGCTTCACTCAAAATAGCTAAAAACAGAAAGGACTCTGTCCTAACTGACAAGTGCACGGATACACATATTGTGGGATATTTTCAAAACAGCACACTACTCAGCATTGGGAAAAAAAAACAAAAACAAAACTACTGATAAGCACATCAACATTGATGGATCTCCAAAATACAGCATCAAGCAAATGGAGCCAGATGAAAAAGAAGAGGTATGATTTCCATTAAATGAAGTTGTAGGATAGGTTAGGACCAAGTCAAATGGTGATAGGAACACAACAGTGTTTGCCTCCGGGAGTGGAGGGATTTTCTGGAAATAAGAATGATGGAATTTATTGGGGTTAGGGGAGTGCTCTACATCTCAACGGTGGTGTGTCCATATGCACATTTGTTGGAATCCAGAAAACAGTATAATTAAAATATGTTAACTTTATGGTCTGAGAAATACACCTCACTAATATGTGCATATGTGTGTATACCTATTCTCCCCACCACCACCTCACACACTGGCCACGAGAGTCACTGCACAGGTCAAATTTTACATTTGTAAAATGTACTTTATGTTTTAGGCTTAGAATCCAATCCACCAAAGGGCTTGGAAGTTTTATCTTAAGATTGCTTATGAAATTGGGGCACCTGGGGTGGTGCAGTCAGTTAAGCTTCTGATTCTTGGTCTCAGCTCAGGTTGTGATCTCAGGGTCATGAGCTGAGCCCCACGTGGGGCTCAGTGCTCAGCTCGGAGTCTGCTTGAGATTCTCTCTCTCTCCCCACCTTTGCCTTCCCAACTCATGCTGTCTCTCAAATAAATAAATAAATACATAAATCTTTAAAAATTTTTAAAAAGAGATGACTTAGGAAATTGCTTTATAACTACTATTCGAGTAAATCATGCTTTGTGGGAAAAGAACGAACTCAGGAGTCAGGCGTCCCGGGTCACTGTCACAGCTTTGCTTCTCCTGAGCAGTGTTGATCTTGAGCAAGTTAATGATCAGCTTCAGCAACTTCTTCACCTCAAGAAGCCCAGGAAGCAACCTGGGTCTCATAAGACTTTGGTGGCCCTTCAGTGTGATGGCTGATGCACAGGGCCCAGATTAAGGGGCCCAGTTCTTGTTATTACCATCGGCAGCGCCAGCCCACTGGTGATAACTTTGTGAAGGTGAAGTGGCTTCGGGAAACCAGTCACTGCATAATCCTTTTCTAAGCTCTCATTTCTGAGGATGACCAAGTGGATCTATGAAAACAATTTGGTGACCTTTTTTTTTTTTTTCTTTTAAATGGGTAAGTACATTCTGGAAGTAATTATTTTTAAAACATAATTTAGCATGCCTTTTTGCGGGGAGGGTGGAAAGGAGTGGTATTTCTATTTCCTTTTCTTATAAAACACAATGTTCCTAACTTTTTTTTAAAAGAACAATTGCCTGTGTGTCTTTGGTGTCCTTTCAGAAATATCTTTGGTGATTACTCATCTGTGAAAAAGAATTTTTATACCAAGCTAGATAGCTGTTGTTTTCTTAAAGGAAGCACCAAATCAGATATCTATGGCCTAGGATGTTAAGTTATTGTTGGGACCAAATTCATGAGATGATTTTTTTTTTTTTCCTAAAGAGAACGCAGGGGTAATGTGAAAACAAGATCGAGGTTTTTCTGAACTGTGGTTATCAGCTTCCTGACACGAGAGCATGCCATTGACCTTGACAGAGCCAGGTACTATGAATCAATCGACATGGTTCTTCAGAAAGTTATTTTTGCTAGAATCCCTGAATTTACCAGAACTGTTTTATGTTGAAGTCTTGTGTTCTTCCACCCGGTGGCCGAGGCACTATTTAAAAGAACGGTGGGATAAGAATGAAAGAGAAGAAGTGATTTAACTCATAACAGTGGTGACTTGCTTGGGTCCAACTGGGCAGGGTCTCAAAAATGGAAGTTCCCAAATGCCCCCCTGTTACACTTTACAGGGGAGCAGACCTCCTCCTGTGTATGGTGCAGGGCCAGCAGCATGGTGGGCTGAAAGGGCAGCGGAAACCCCAGGATGGAAGCCTTGTGGTGAGAGCAAGGCGGCTGCCACCAGCACCATGTGACAGGATAGGCAGTGCCATGAGGCCTGGCCTCAACTAAGACAACATACAACTTCTCTTTGGTGAACCACCGTGTTTCCAGCCAACCAGGAACCAGAATGGGAGACATAGCGTGCATTGAAACCTGGGTCCTCCGGTAACTGACACTTAATTGAGAAAAGAAGAGAAGCCCACAGGCGAGTAAAGCAAACCCACTGATGAACAGGCAGATTTTATTTCTCTTAATTGGTTAAGTCCAGCTCTTTCAAAGTGTTCTCAATCCAGTGATGCTATCAACACTGAAATGTGGTTTGAAGAAGCGGATATTACGCTTTAGCACATGGCTAATAACTACCCTCACGATGGAAACAAAAATTAAGACAAACCAGTGAATTTATTTTCCTGATCATTCTGCTCAGATAAGACACATACTTAGAACCCAACCCCAGTGAGTTCTTGTAAACAGGTGCCTGGTGCGTGGTGGGAAGCGCAGGCGCCCTGGGTCGCAGCGAGGATGCGTAGGATCTTGGTCTTCTGCCTGCCTCGCCACTGAGGGGCCTGGGTTGGTCTGCTCAAACAGCGGTGATCAAAATTGGTCCAGTCATCAGATAATTTCGGATCGAAAGTTCTGAGAAGTGAGTTACGCACTGTGCTGGTTAGTCACCGTTTTTCTCAAAAGAGCTGCAATGTGGGAAACCAAAGCCGCCCCGTCCTAGGGTCTGATGGTCAATGTCAGGTGCTTGTAAACACTTGCTAGGCACAGTTTCAATCCTGTCTTCTTCCTCGAACCTGTTCAGCTCTAGCGTGGCCTTCACCCTCTCTGTTCTTCCCACAGCTTCCCCATCTGTCTTGAGAAGCACACTATGGGCTGGGCAGGTGTGAGTGAGTCCCAGGCTGTTCCCTGGGCCCGTGAATCAATTTGCCTCATGGAAATGACAAGAAGACAATCCTTGCGAATTAAAAATTAGACTCAGACCGGACTGCGAATTTGGTAGAACAAAGAGTTAGGTCTCCAAAGTCCATGCACATCCAACTGGTAGAAATGTTGACCTAAAACACAACCTAGACCCAAAACAGACAAACTAAACAAAACAGTCTATGGCTTTACTCTCTACGTGCTTAAGCCCCATTGAAAGTCTGGCATTCAGTAATGCATCTGGTGAGGGCCAGGGGGTCGTGTACCGGGTTAGAGTTGGCAAAGGAACTTTGATAGGCTTGAATCCAGAGGATCCTATTAACCCAACAGCACAACAGTTGTGTGTGTGTGTGTGTGTGTGTGTACACGCTTTAATTAGAAGATAAAAAGAAGACAAAATTGAACTGGGGAATGTAAAGTAAATATGTAAAACTGCCACAACCAGAGAAATTACTTCGCGGCGTTCAGGAGTCCTTGTTATTCTACTAGATCACCAACGAGACATCAAATTCGCCAAGGAAAATATTGTGCATCAGCTCAAAATACCTGTCTAGATAATCTTCTGTTCTGGGTTGGTGGGAAACAGAAGACACTCTCTGACTCTGGTTTCCTCTTTCCACAGAAAGTATGATGGGTGGCATTGAGGCAGGCAGGGAAAGTTACGTTAAAAAGTAATACGGAAAGGGCATTTTCTGGAATAAGAGGTATGCTAATGAGTTTAGAGCAGTGTCAGAAAGGCCCTTTGGGACTAGGAGGGAGTCCCAAACAGAGCAATATCCCAGACAGGGAAGAGAACAGAACGGTACGTGAGACAACGGCTGTAAGCACAGATGAACACGGCAGCCGTGTGGGACGAAGCAGGAGAGGAGTCTGAGCTTGGAGTGCAGGGGGTAGAAAGCGTCTGGGCAATAACCCCATCCTTCACCATTCCTGGCATCTGCTTTACTACAGAGATGGTTTCTCAAGAAGCCAAAGAAAGTAAGAGAGAAGTTAACCTAGATGGTGCAAAAATTAAAAAAATATACTGACAATGGTGAGCCCATTACGATAACCTCAAATATGCAAATTAGATACAAGAAGGGAAAGGCAAGGGGTTGACATTTTTCATGCCCTGACTCTGTGCCTAGAACAGCACTGGGAGCTTGAAAGACAAAAGACAAGGCTGTTCCTCATTTTAGGCATGGGATGGTCAAGAGGGATCTCTTTTTTTTTTCCTAGTTACAATCTTAGGGCTAGTCATTCCATTTCACTTCCGTGTGTCTTTGTGTGGGAGGCACCTGTCAGCCTGAAGAGCTCCCTTCTTTGCCTGGGTAACTGCTGAAATGGGGATTCTAGAAGCTTCTCTGACCTTACAGTCTGTGTTGAGGGCCCCTGCTATGGGTAACAGAGAACCTTGGAGTCTCCCTATTAGTCTCCAAGGGAGAAATCCAGAGTATTGCTTGTTAACCTGCCATGAGTACCTGAGGGTAGAGATGGCATCTCACCGGGCACTGGACCCAAGCATAAGGCCTGGCTTAGAATACTCAAATGAGGGAAGTACTTTCTTGACTTCAGAGCTTGGCTCATCTCTTGCATCACTTCCATCCCCTGAGTTTCCCTTGCCTGGTGAAATCAGACAGAAGACAGGGGTCCCAGATGGGCAACTTCTTTCTCATCCTTGAAGGTCCTGTATAATTGTCTAGATTCCACTGTTCTCATTGCTAGTGAAGAATTAGTGTGGAAGAGGAAATGATAGCACACAATGCTTAGATAGAAACGGGAGGCATTAGAGGCATCTGGGTGGCTCAGTGTGTTAAAGCCTCTGCCTTCGGCTCAGGTCATGATCCCAGGGTCCTGGGATCGAGCCTCACATTGGGCTCTCTGCTCCATGAGGAGCCTGTTTCCTCCTCTCTCTCTCTCTGCCTGCCTCTCTGCCTACTTGTGATCTCTATCTGTTAAATAAATAAATAAAATCTTGAAAAAAAAAAAAAGAAAAGAAACGGGAGGCATTAATTAAGCAAAGAAAAGAACCCATTTTGTCAAAAACACACTTTTTTATACTATTGCAGGCCTGATTTTTTTGTAAAGATTTTTGATTGCTTAAATATCATAGATCATGACTTCTCAAGCAGGTTAAGATTTATCTAACCTACTAATCATATCAAAGAACAGTAATACAGGGCAAAAAACCCCCAAAACAAAACAAAACAAATAAAAAAATTTTTTTAAACCCCCAAAACAAAAAAATCCAAAACAAAATACACAGAACCACAGAACAAACCCAAGTCTACCTATGCCTTTGCTAAAATTGATGAAGAAATAAAATCAATTATTATTTAGAGGCTCTTTTTTTTTTTCTTTTGCCTTAATATATAAAATTTCTATTGGGCATTTCAGTGTCCTTACAAGATTATCCCACCGTGGTTTCAGAATCATTTGTCATCTTTCAAGATCTGAGAGTCTTTCTTGACCAATTTAGAAAAGAAGGATGTTACAGCAAACAGACAGCCTCGCTGCTAATGATGGGCAACAGTTCAATATTTTATGCCACCTTAAAAAAGTTTCAGTAACTGAAGGTGTTCTCACATTAATTCTTTGCATCAATTATTGACAGAGAATTTAATTTAAAGGCAACTAGTCAGTAACCTAGGGGTAGTGTTTTAAATAATTTATAATTGCTGCATGGGTGTAATCATATTGCTATTGATTACCATCCAGTCACTTCTACGGGTCCAGCAGGTCTTATGCTAATTACTTTTAGTGAGATCACCTTTTTAACTCTGTATTCCCTGGTAACAGGAACTCATTATAAAAATAATTTAATGAAGTGCAATCTTTAAGAGTCCTTGCAGAGGTGGGGGTGGGGTGGAGGAGTGCATGAGCTGGGGGGGGGGGGAGGCAGCAGTTGAGAAGCATTACGCAGAGATTTACAGATAACAGACCCTAAATCTGGAATTACATTCGGGTATCAGATGGGATGAGACAACAGGGGTGAAAACCAGGGTGGATGGGGGGAGTGCAAAAAAAAAAAAAAAAAAAAAGAAAGAAAAGAAAAAAGAAAAGAAATTTTAAGAAAGGGGATTTAAATAATGTCATTATTTTTTTATGTCAAAAAAAGTCTAAATTCCACTGTAACTATTCCTCCCCTGGGATAAATTTTGAAACAGACTAGCAATCATTTGGAGGGATTTGGGAAAGGCAACCTGTGATTTATGGTGAATTTAGAAGAATGAGGACCACTGCGTGCTCCCCCTTGAAGCCTCGAGCAGTGAGAACCAAAGAGGAGTTCCTTGCCCTGGCAGAAGGAGGTTCTAAGATCTTCATGATAATACCTCTGAATGCATTTTACCAAATAGTGACCAAAAAGCATAAAGCCCAGGATTTCCTATACAGAGTTACCTTGAACAAGAGTTACCTTTAGGTAAAACAGTGGGTGGGATACCGGGGTACTCAGCTCAGGCCTGATCTGGATGCTGGTCTGGGGGAAGACTGACTTTGGGAGATACTGGTGCGTGAGCAGACCAAGCCCAGACACCAGCGCTCTTCTCTGTCTCTCACCGTGTTCACCCTTCACCCAGAGAGAGGGAGCAAGGGCGGGCTGGCTGCAAAGGGAAGTGAACACATCAGCATCATTTCAGGGAAGCCAGGAGGTCTGTCCGGCTCCCGCAGAGACCTGGGGACAAGCGGTCCTGACCACAGGCAGCAGGGCAGCCTCAGAAGACCGCAGGCGGCGGCAGGGATACTCAGTAAGAAAACAAGGGTTAAGAATGACAGTGAGCAAGAGGTCAAATGACAGTGTCAGAAGAGGGTTTTTAGCTACTCATTCCATTTGTATTCATTCATATTTATTTTTAGTGACTTCATTTTTAAGCAGTCACATTTCAGTAGCATATTTTCTCTTTTACCAAATGCATATGGGTTTATGTATGTTCATTTGCTTCAAAACGGCTATGACATTGGTTTTGTTTAGAAGTGTGTATGTGTGTGTGTGTGTGTGTCCTGGATACAATTTTGTTAATAAATACAGTGCTTTTGTGTCACTTGGTTTTGTATTTCAGAAAATTCCTAACATTGAGGAAAGGGAGCGAGGGAGAGTAAGGAAAAAAATCCTTATTTTTGCTGGAAGAAGAGATATAAATTTGTATACATCTACTTTTCTAATTTATTCCAAATAATTTCAGTGACTTGTAAACAGTGGAAGGTAATAGAAAATTCATCCTATAGTATGGACTTTCTCCAGAGACTGCAAAGGAAACCCTTTTTACTGGAGGTGAGAATAGCATGTCTTTAAGCCTTGGGGTGGCAGCTATTGTAAAAAATGTGGAACAAAACACAGAGCTGCATTTGCACAAGTTAAAAGGGAGGAAAAAAAATACCTACAAAAATTGTCACCTGCCCACACTGAGAGTTTGCTAAAAAACATAATTCTCACTTAACCTTAACGAAAAGGAAACAACAAATTTCTAGCTTATTCCATTTCCTCTGGGCCCGCTTAGAGCTTTCAGACTTGGCCCGCTTTTCTCCTGCGTGGAGCCACGTGGACATGGGCCAGTTCTCATGGCTATTACGGCGCACTAAAATACATGCGACGCTGCAAGAGTGAGGCGTGAGCTGCCGAGAGCAAGAATTATTACTCTGAGACACGTGGACTCCACTTGGGTTTCATGGCAAACCCTAAGATGGGGAGCCCAGTTTGCAAGGTTCAGGTTTCTGACCCAGGGTATAAATCAGGGCTGGCAAACATTTTCTGTAAAGGGCCAGAGAGAAAACATCGTGGGCTCTGTAGGCCATACAATCCCAAGATACTCAACTCTGCTGTTGGGGTACGAAAGCAGCCCTAGACAGTACATAAGCAAATGAGCATGGCTGTATTTCAACATAATTTTACTTATAAAAACAGATAATGGCTGAAATTTGCCAATCCCCGGCACAGATCCTGGTCTCTTTACTGATGAAGCCGTATCCCTGAAGGCCAGGACTGAGGGTGGGGTCCACAGCACAGGTGGCCCACCTGACCCCCAAATTGAATCCAAAGAGAGATTCTCCTCATTGTGAAAGGCAGGGAAGCGAGGACGGAGGGAAACATCAGCCGATTTTGCAGGGAACTGAGAGTAGGGAGTTGGGGACTGTGCTGGGGGCTGGCAAGTGAGGTTTCTTTGATCTCAGAGGAAAGACAATTGGGAGAGGTGGCAAATTATGGGGATTGGAGAACATGCAGAAACTTGAAATAAGCACTGTGAGGAAGCAAAGAGAAACCAGGCTCAGTAAACAGGATTGCTAGGCAGTCTTCAGAACTCAGCTGAGACCATGAATGAATGAATGAGATGAATGAATGAATGAATGAATGAACGAACGAAAGAAAGAAGAGAAGAAAGGAAAATCAGTGTTGGCTCACAACTATACCAAGAGGCCAGGTAGTGGTGAAGGGCGTAGAATTCACTGCGGGCTATTTTGGGGGAACAGATTCTGTTGTCTGTGTTGTGTCTGGAGATGAGCTGAACGATTCCACGCCGAGCCACACGAATATCTCAGAAAGCTCTTAGTGGCAACGTAAAAATAAGTTTTGGCTTCTTGAGTGGGGAGACACTTAAGCCACTGTCAGAATGAAAGCTTCCTCCAACCTCGAAACAAACAAACGTAAGTGGTCTCCCAGACGAGATGAGGGGATGCTGGGAACTGCCTGGGGCGGCCAGTCAGCACCTGCTAAGAGCACCTCCTGGGTCTCAGCCTGCTGGAAGCCAGATCGCCGAACAGTGAGCAGAACAGCAGCGACGCCTCAGACCCAGGGGAGCTCAGTGGCCAAAGTGGCTGCCACTGGGTGGTTACCTGGAATCTGAGTTCCGAGAAGAGAAGCAGTGAACCAAGGGAAAGTGTTCTCCGCGATGCAGTCATGCTAACTGAACTGAGTTCTCAAGTCACTTTCAGAAAGGGAAGGGAAATGCAGAGCCCCAAACTGCCCCACACCTCAGGTAGGGTTAAGCATTTTATGCAGGCATCAGCATCTTTATGGTGCTCACCTTTTAAAAGGAGCCAGCTTTTTGTTGTAAATGGCACTGACACTACAACAAGAAAGTTCATTTCACGAAGATGATTCATTAAGAAATAAAATATTCATGGCTGACAGCTTGAAGGATCGCCATACAGTTATATTCTAATGCACCTGTCCCTTCTGTCAGGTCCAATGTAGGATGTCATGTCGCCAAAGTTTTATTTAGAAATTGTTTGTCAGAGTGAGCTTTCTAATGTGAATGAAAAATTCATCCCCTCATTAAGAAGATTTTACATGAAATGTCTAGGATTTTCAATGAATGCTAGGACATGAACCAATTACTGTTAAACACTTAAAGGGACAGAGTCCTAAGCTCACTCAGCAAAACCCTTAATTGCACAAATGTGAAGAAAACTCAACACCCCAAAAGGCAAATGGGAATTTTGATTTGGAAATTTTCTTTCCTTTTGTCACATCCGGAAAACGCTTATCTGTAAAAGACTTGGGGGATTCAAACACAACTTCTGTATGGAAGTCACCCATACATCATTATATCTGACCCCTCCCTGCAAACGCACACACTGCGCAGTCGGGCTTGAGATTTTCAGCCACTTGTTCAACGTCCGTGGCCAATGATTAAAATGTCCTGGAAAGTTCTGCATTGTTTCTAGCCATTTCTTAAGGGTTTTTGTTGTTGTTTATTTATTTTTAAGTACATCTTGCTGCTGGTGCTTCATCCCTACTTTATCTACATAATTTGTGTAAATATCAAACAGGTGACTTGGAAGCAAATAGATTTAACAATTCCAAATGCTGGTAGTTGCCAGAGAGGGGAGAAAAGCCACAACAGATTAAAATAGAGTTGAGCTGCATAGGAAGTCAGGAGAATCCACAAGGGAATTGCTTGTATAATGAAATAGCATTTTACAGCTGTGACAATGGATTAAGTTGACATTGAGACTCTTTTTTTGACATACGGTCTAGTTCAGCTTAATCTATGGTAGAAAATAGTTCACTTCCCAAAACTAGCACTAGACTCAGGTTCCATTCCATATATATATATATATATATGCACTATATATACACATGGCTAGACTGTCACTTCCAATTTCAGAAAAGGCTTGAGATTAACAATATGAAAACTGAAATTTCTCCTTCTCAACCCAGCAAACCATAAACTTTAAGGATTTCATGTGTGCTTTCATATTATAGAGGCTTTAGTGAACTAGTTCAAGGGAAAAGTAGTTTTGACCCTATAGTGGTTCATTGTCATCCTATAAGATTCTAATGATGCTTTCCAAAAAAGGGAAGACTCTGGATAAGCTCTTTAACCATCCAGCAAATGTAAATGGAAACCAGAATTTCAGAGTCCTTGTGTTAAATTATAGCTTCCTCTATATTCTTCCTATATTTTGTTTTCATTGATGTGTATTTTCCCTTTATATATATGTATATGTTTTTCTTTATATCATCTTTTACAGTTTCTGGAAAGCAACTGGACAACATGTACCAAGAATCTCAAAAACAGTTTAGATGGGAGATGGAGTTATAGGCACCTATCTTAAAGAATCTGTAATTCAGATAAGGATTTTTACACAGAGGTGTTCAATGTTGTATTATTAAAAATCAGAAGCAACTTAAATGTCTAAAAGAAGAGGAAATGTTCCTTTGCTAAGTCACCATTCAATAATAAGAAAAAAATTACATGTACAGAATCACCAATTTCTCATATAATATTGAGTTTAAATAGTAGGATACTAAATGTATTAAGTGTAATAAGAGTTTCATGAGGAAAAAAATGCATTTTCTAAAAAAAAAAAAAAAACAACAAATGTTTAAAATGGGCATATGGACAATGTTTTATTTTCTTACTTTTACTGTTTCAATTTTCTACCATCATTCCTATATATGGGTGTAATTAACAGACAAATCTAAATACAGTAAAACTCTACACACTGCAAGTCTATGTAGTAGATGAATGAGCTCTTCTTTAATATATAGGCTTTTGTAAAAAAAAAAAAAAAGAAAAGAAAAACAAATCTGATCCTTCTACTAGGTAAATCAAATTCTCAGTTAAAAAAAAAAAAAAGATTCTCCTTAGGAACAAAACAAGTGTACCACTGTCACTACTCTTATTCAACATTGTACTAGAAATCCTAGCTAGAGCAATCAGGCAAGAAAAAGAAATAAAAGGTGTCAGAATTCAAAAGGAAAAAGTAAAACTACCTCTGTTGCAAATGATATGATTTTGTATATATATAAAAAAGAAAAACCCTAAAGACTCAACCAAAATAACACTGTTAAATCAAATCAATGAATTCAGTAAAGTTGTAGAGTACAAAATTAATATGCAAAAATCAATAGTGTTTCTACACACTAAGAGTGAATTTTCTGAAGGAGAAATAAAGAAATCAATGCCATTTATAATAGCATCAAAAACAACAAAATCTTTAAAAATAAATTAAACTAAGGAGCAAAAATTACCTACTCTGAAGACAATAAGACACTGATGAAAGAAACAGAAGATACAAATAAGGTATCCCAAGTTCATGCATTGGAAGAATTCATATTACTAAAATGTCAATACTACCAAAAGCAATATATTCGATGCAATCCCTAGTAAGATCTTATGGATTTTTTTTTACAGAAGTAGGAAAAACAAAACAACAAACCTACTAAAATTTATATGGAACCACAAAAGACCCCAAAGAGCCAGAAATCTGAGAAAGAAAAGCAAACTGGGAGCCAGCACAGTTTCTGATTTCAAGCAAAGTAAAGCTATAGTCATCAAACCAGATGGTACTGAGATAAAAATAGACAAACAGACCAATGAAACAAAACCAAGAGCCCAGAAATAAACCCAAATATATATATGGTCAATTAATATTTGATGAGAGAGCCAAGAATACTCAATGGAGAAAAGACATCCTCTTCAATAAATGGTGTAGAGATACTAGGATATTCACATGTAAAAGACTGAACCTGGAGTCATATCTCACACCACTTATAAAAATTAAGTCAAAATGGACTAAAGACTTAAGTGTAAGATCTGAAACTATGAAAATCCTAAGAAAGACGGCTCTTCAACATGGGACTTGGTAATGATTCTTGGTAATGATTTTTTCTGATATGATACCTAAAGCATGAGCAACAACAACAACAAAAAAAACTCAGACTACATTAAACTAAGAACTTTCTGCATAGCAAAACAAACATACACAAAACATCAACAAAATGAATAGACAACCTACAGAATGGAAAAAAAAAAAATTTGTGAACCATTCATCTGATAAGGGGTCAATGTCCAAAAAATATTTTTGGAAAAAATGCCTACAAGTCAATAGCACAAAAACAAAAACAAACAAACAAAAACAATTAAAAAATGGGCAAAGGACCTGAGCAGATATGTTTCCAAAGAACATATACAAAAGGCCAAAGGTACAGGAAAAGCAGCTCAACATCACTAATCATTTGGGAAATGCAATTCAAAACCAGAATAAGATCTCACCTCACGCCTGTTAGAACAATAAGATAAGAAATAAGCGACATCAAAAGATAAGAGAGAACAAATGGTAAAGAGGATGTGGAGAAAAGGGAACCCTTGTGCACTGTTGTGGGATTCTAAATTGATGCAAGCACTATAGGAAACAGTAGGGAGGATTCTCAAAAAACTAAAACTAGAGGTACCATATGATCCAGCATTTCCACTTCTGGGAATATATCCAAAGGGAATGAAAACACGAACTTGAAAAGCTATGTGTACCCTCATGTTTGTAGCAGCACTATTTACAATAGCCAAGATATGGAATGAATTGAAGAGTCCATCTGTGGATGAATGGATAAGGAGGTTGTGTACACACACACACACACACACACACACACACAGGAATATTATTCAGACATAAAAAATGAGGGGATCCTACTATTTATGACAACACGGAGGGACCTCAAAAGCATTAGGCTAAATGACATAAGTCAGACAGACAGAGACAAATACTGCATCATCTCACTTGAATGTGGAATAAATAAACAAATGAGTAATAAAAACAACTTCATAGAAAGAGGCCAGAGACCAGAGGTGAAGAGTCAAGAAAGAGAGAGTTGAGAAGGTGCTCAAAGGTACAGATTTCTAGTTAGAAGAGAAATAAGTTGTAGGGATATAAAGTACAGCATGATGACCACAGTGTACACTCCAGTAACGCGGGTAAGGGCGTAAATCCTAAGAATTCTCATGACAAGGAGAATTTTTTTCCCTTTTCTTTTTATTGTGTGTGTATATTTGTGAATATGAAAATGGATGCTAGTTGAACCCTATTGTAGTAATAATTGCAATACATGTAAATCAAACCATCATGCTGGATGCCTTAAATTTAGACACTGATGCATGACTATTATTTCTCAATAAAACCCCCCAAAAAGGGTCACCTGGGTGGCTCAGTCAGTTAAGTGGCTGCCTTTGGTTCAGGTCGTGATCTCAGGGTCCTGGGATCGAGCCCTGTCTTAGGCTCCTTGCTCAGTGGAGAGCCTGCTTCTCCCTCTCCCTTTGCCTGCTCTGCCTACTTGTGCTCTCTATCTCTCTAATAAATAAATAAGATCTTTCAATGAAACAAAACAAAACAAAACAACCCCCCCAAAAAACTAAATGCCACATCAACAATTTAGTAACAAATCAAGCTGGTTTTGCTGTCTATGATATCATAAAATCATTACCATGTTATGTATTTAACACTATATTATTTATCAGTGACCATTTAAATATAAGGAATCACTAAAAAAAAAAGTTTCCCCCTTCATCTTCTGCCATTCTGCCATATACAAGACATTAATGTATAGAGTTATCCCTATGGAAATTGCAAAAACTATTTACATATATTCTCCGGTCTACCAAATCACAACTTGCTCAAGTAAATCAGACATTGAGCCTCTGGTTTCTGTGAATTTTGGTTAGCAGAAATCTATGTTGGAAATCACTTCCAATACATTTTTCACAATCTGCCCATAATTAGTTTCACTGGGAAAACTGTGAAGAACTATTTTGCTGCTTTTAAATTCATAATTTTGGTTCAAGAGCCCAGAATAAGATGTTTAGACAGAGTGAAAACTATTTTCTAACAAATCAATATTAATTTATCTGACTGTTATGGTCTCAGGAGCCAAAAAGTGTTCTTGTACTGAGCTGACAGGAAAGATTTTATCCTGACCAAATGTTATTCAAATATTTATAAGACTGGATAATTTAGTAAAGAAAATACAGATGGAAGAAGGCAGGAGTATTTTTTTTTTTTCGGTGCTCCTTTCCCATTTGCAAATGACAAGAACTATAAAAAGTGGTGCCGAGTGATTAGTGATATCCGCCTCCCAACCACCAACACCAAGAATGAGCTCCTGGAAGAGTTAGTTGACCACGTGGTATATGCCACACACTGGGGGAGGTCTTGAGGCCTTTGGGCGTTGCCATGACACTTGTCTTTGCACCTTGGGTGCCATCTGGGCCAAGAACCAAAAACTATTACGCTGGGGGAGGAGTAACTTGAAGACATGGGTGACAGCCAGAGGACATGGCGGGGTCTCTGAGGGTGGGGACTGAGACTGGAAACAAACAGCGGAGAAGGAAATGGAATGTAACGAGTATGCTTAACATTCATCACCTTATAGGATTCTCCCCACCGCCACTGGAGAAGATTATGTTCCAGTAACTTTTTATTGGAGTAAAATAGACACTCCAAAAAAAAAAAAAAGTATGTGAGTTACTAAATGTATTTTCACAAGCAACACCCCCAGAGCCCTGATCAAGAAACGGAAAATGAGCAACATCTGAGAGCCCAGCTCACGTCCCCATCCAGTCTCTACCTAGGGCTTCGATACGTGGAGAGTCTGCTTTCTTCCTGAACTTACTATAAGGGGAGTCACATGGGGCGCGCGCTTCTGCACCTGCCTTCTCGCTGCCAGCATCGCTTCGGGGAGATTAATGTGTGGGTTTGGTTG
This sequence comes from Mustela nivalis, assembly GCF_964662115.1. Classification (NCBI taxonomy): domain Eukaryota; kingdom Metazoa; phylum Chordata; class Mammalia; order Carnivora; family Mustelidae; genus Mustela; species Mustela nivalis. The sequence goes on from NC_139037.1 coordinate 8,689,298, forward strand.
CGGTGCCCTTGTGCTCACCAGCGTGTAGTGTCCACTGTGTGAAAGTACCGTATTTATTTGTCCATTCTGCCTCTGGTGGACATCTGGGTAGTTCACACTTTTGAGTCCTCATTAATGCTGCTGTACCTATCCTTTCACTTGTCTTTGGGTGAACACAGAGTGGAACTGCCAGGTGCCCAGAAAGGCTAATGTTCGATTTTATATGTAGATACTGTTAACAAGTCTTCCCAAATGATTGTACCGTTCTGTTATTGCTATGGACTGAAGCGTGCCCCTCTCAAATTCCTCTCCTGTAGCCCTAACCACCCCCCCCTCCCCTGGCAATGTGACTGTATTTGGAGATTGGGCGTCTATGGAGATAATAAACGTTAAGTGAGCTCATAGGGTAGGACCTTAATCTCCTAGGATTGGTGTTCTTATAAAATAAGAGAGAAGCCAGAGCTCTCTTTCTCTGCCGTGTGAGGACACGGGGAGTAGGAGATCGTCAGAAAGCCAGCAGGAGGGATCTTAGCAGGAACCAAATCGGCCAGCACCTTGATCTTAGACCTCCCGGCCTCCAGAACTGTGAAAACACAAATTTCTCTGATTTAAGTCAACCAATCTGTGGTCTTTTGTTAGGGCAGTGCAAGCTGACTAATGCAATTATCATGAGGTAAGTGGTTTTTTTTTTTTTTTTTTTCCTTCAAATGATCTTTTTATTTCAGAACAATTTTAGTTTTACGGGAAAGTTGCAAAGATAGCACACAGAGTTCTCGAATACTCTTCTTCCCATTTCCCCTAATGTCAGCGCCCCACATGACCTATGTGCCTTAAGTGATTAACACTGGGTCATGACTATTTGGTAAGCAACAGACTGTTTGGATTTTCCTAGTTTATTACGATTTTCTTTCTTCTGCTTTAGGATCTCATTCAGGATATCACTGGATTGCTTTTAATGTGTTTTATCTCTATGTCACGGAGGAGAAAGAGACTCCAGACAGATTCATGAGCTTACTCATGTTCACACCCACAGCCTAGAGGGGAGGCTAAAATAATTTCAGTAGCAAACGCTAAAATGAAAGTCGAACCAAGAAAGTGGTTCCTTTCTTAAGACCTACAGTTTAGTTGTGATTCCTTGTGTTGAGAGCAGCCCTACAAGCTTGTTGGCTGCTCCTTCCCCACCCAGCCCTTCGCTACACCCTGCTCACGTCTGGGGCGCCCGTACAAAGCAGGCACTCAACAAATCCCTGCTGAGTGTACGGATGCCCAAACATGAAAAAAGAATACCATGGCCTTGTGAAAACATGATATATTTTTTAAAGATTTTATTTATTTCAGAGAGAGCATGAGTGAGAGGAGCAGCAGAGGGAGGGGGAGAAGCAGGGTCCCCACTGAGCAGAGAGCCCAACTTGCGGCTCGATCCCAGGACCCCGGGATCATGACCTGAGCCCAAGGCAGACCCTTCACCGACTGCGCCCCCCGGGTCCACCGAAAACGTGGTATCGAAGATACATGGTGTCAGCCTGACTCTACTCCGTCTCTCTGCACTGGGATACCTTCCGGGAGGCATGTGTGATGAAAAAGAACATCAGATCATTTTGGCTCTGAACCTGTTACCCAGGAGCTATAAGATGGGAAGTCTTAGCCCCCTAGACACACTTGTGAAGAGCTTTGACCACTATAACCTACCACACATACATTAGGAAGTGTTGGCCTTATGTCATTTATTTTTAACAGTAAAAAAGAAACCACAGATAACATGGAGAATGCTATTTACTGCCAGTTCTTTCTAACTGCAGAAGAAAAGATGTATAACCATAGAGGCATGATAGCAACCAATCTGGGCAACAGAACCATTCTGGGGTAGAAAAGCCACAAGAAAAATCACTGAACATTCTATTACTTCTTGAATGATTACTAGAGATCATGTATATCAGGTACAAACATTTTCTAGCTAGGTTTCACATCATGGAAGTGGTAAGAATTCAATGCAATACGACAAAAATGCTCGACACGGAGTCCTGATTAGGCTTGGTCCAAAGCCAGACAGTCATTCCCTGAAGGACATGGACTACCCCCCTTGTGCCTAGCAAATAACAGGTACAGGTACGCCAATGTGTTTACTGAATGAATATCTGATCTTCCAGTCTAAATGGGTTAGAAACTTGGATCTCCTTATTTTCCTTGAAAATATATTCTGATCAAAACCTATATACCAGTTTTTGAGAAGTTCTGGTCTTCGGGAAAAACCTGGTTGAATCAGACTGCACCATTTTTCAGATTTTGCCTGGGCGCGGTGGTGACGATGCTGACAAGATGTGTACAAGAAGCTCAAGGGGCCTGAAGAGGAAACACCAAATGAGAAGGAGGGTTCAGAAAAACAGAAAGGGGTTTTATAAATACTTCTGCACAGATGTCATGTGCAAGAAAGCAGGCCAGTTCTCTGAATTGTGAACCGATCTCAACTTTAAAAACCCACTCTCGTGTTGGGGGAAACACTGTCTTTCCACTCTCAATATATCAAGTTCTTTGAAATCCTCCTCTCCCAATGGTGTGGTGTCCAAAAAACAGCGGCTCGCACTTATGTGAACTCTCAGATGGACCTCCGGCAAGAGCACATCAGCAAGTTAGGCAAGTGAATTCCCTTGCCAGTAATAAATAAGGAGCAAAGGGAATGAAGATGGACACTCTGGCTGGATTCCAAGTGCAAAAACCTGCCTATCCACCTTCAAAATGATGCAAGATTGCAGTTTGTTTAATGTTCATCTTATGTGCTTAATTACCGATAGTGCTTGACTAATTATTTCTTGTTTTGTAGACTATTTAAACAGAGAAGGAAGGCAGCTACAGACTTTTGTATACTGAATGAGGATTTGTAACTCATTTTTGTAATCGCACGATTCCCAGAGGGCTTCATTACAAACACGAAAGAAAACAGGATGCTAAAAGCAGGTGACAGTCTAATTTCCACAGGTACGGGTTAAAGCAGCAGAGTGAAGTAATGGAAAATAAAATAAAAAATAGCCCTTAGATGTTTCCAACCATGTAAAGTGTTTTCATGTTAATAAGAGAGAAAACTGCAAATACAGCAAAGTCACCTCCGTTTGGTGCTGGCGTCTTTTCTGACGCCCGATTTGATCCAACATCTCTGCAAGATTATGAAATAAGCCACAGAATAGACCCTGGTTTTCTAACTCACAGAAACAAGTGTGTGGCGGGTTGCATATGGCACCATGAACTTGGGTCATCCTCTCTATTTTCACCCTTTTACTGTATCAACATTTTCATATATATCCTTGGTCTGCTGAAGCCACTGGATGAGATTTCCAAATGTTTGGGGAAAAATAAAAGGCTTAGCTAAATAATAATACAAAAGACCCTAGAGATTCCAGGCTGAAACCTGGCTAGACACACTTACAGGAATGCCATGACAGTGTTGCCTCCTTTTTTTTTTAATTTTTTATTTTTTATAAACATATATTTTTATCCCCAGGGGTACAGGTCTGTGAATCACCAGGTTTACACACTTCACAGCACTCACCAAAGCACATACCCTCCCCAATGTCCATAATCCCACCCCCTTCTCCCAAACCAACTCCCCCCAGCAACCCTCAGTTTGTTTTGTGAGATTAAGAGTCACTTATGGTTTGACAGTGTTGCCTCTTGAACAGAAACTGGATTTAGTGGTCATGTGATCCATCATCATCAACATTATTATTATTATTATTATTATTATTAATTTTTTTAGAGTAGACCCAGTGTCCAGGATGGTATTAGATGTTCAAGGATGTAGGGAGATCCTGAAACATTATGAGCCATAACCTGCCCTTAAAGCATCAAGACACTATAGTTGGGAATTTGAAATAAGACAGATGAAAGAAGAGCGTTGCCACCACCGTGGCCGCCATCACCACAGCACCCCCCACGCCCGATCACGTACTCGCTGTATCTCAAACTGAGACCAAACTTTACATACCCCGCCATCATTGTAGCAACCTGCCAGGCAAGTGCTATGGGTCCTTTTCCGGGATAAGGACACTGTGCTCTACATCCTTGAAGGCCATGTTCTTTGCATCCAACCTGCTTGATTTTCCTCCCTGGGTTTTCCTGCCTCAACAAATCCTTAGGATTGTAGAAATTGTGGCTGGTATATTTTTAGAAAGCAACTGCAGGAACAAAGTTGGGTAAAAGCCAGAGTGCTGGGTATTGGAGGGAAGGGGAATATCGAGGCAACTAAGGAATAACATTGGTAACATTGACTGAACGCTTACATGCACCAAGCAAGGAGCTACATCCTTCACAGGCATTATCCTAAGTCCTCATGGTGCCCTTATGTAATAAGTGTTAATAATAATCACAATAATAGCTACCATTTTAGCAAGCATGCCTCACAGAATGAACTGAGCCCTTTCGATGGATTCTTCCATTTGACCCTCCTCCCAAACCTTAAAACATTGTTAAGGTTGCTATCACCCCCATTTAGTAGAGCAGTAAACTGAGGCTTAGAGAAGTTCATTTGCCCCAGAAGTTGTGACAAGCTACTCAATGGCAGAGCTAGGGAACAAACCCAGTGGGCTTCCTGCAAAGCACACACTTATCAGTGCCTTGCCAGACCACCACCCAGAAGGCCCTTCTATTTACGGCAACTCAGACAGGCTAAGTTGTCTGTCCTCAGTCACAGAGCTGATGAGTTGTGGCTCAGGATTCCCTTCCTCAGACTGCCCTCCTAACATCATGCCACATCACCTCTTCAAATAAGGGCCACTCAAGAGTCAGGTGATGAGATCCAAAACCCTGGGGGGTCATTCTTGAACCAGCAGAAGGAATACTAAGATATCTAGGGAGGGCAGCTTCCCCTCTGTAGACAGAAACAAATGACAGTGGGTCTTCTGGAGCCTTGTGGAGCACAAGGAATAGCATGGAGGACGTGGGGAGATGGAGCAGAGAAGGGGGTTGGGGAAATCGGAGAGGGAGACAAACCATGAGAGACTGTGGACTCTGAGAAACAAACTGAGGGTTTTGGAGGGGTCGGGGTGGGAGGTTGGGGGAGCCTGGTGGTGGGTATTATGGAGGGCACGGATTGCATGGAGCACTGGGTGTGGTGCATAAAGAACGAATGCTGGAACGCTGAAAAGAAATAAAATACAATAAAATGGGGGAAAATCCAATTTATTGGACATCTAAGAAGCAGACGAGAGGAATCTGGAATGGAACAAAACTGGTTTAAAACCCCCTCTCATCCAGTTATCTTCGGGATCTTACTCAAGGCACTTAACATTTCTGCCCTGTTTTGCTGGCTGCAAAACACCTAACAGACCACCTGTGTGGCTGTGGTAGAGTGCGTTGGACGGTATCGACCCGGGGATCTCTCCAGACTCACTTATTCAACAAATGTTTACTGACTGTCTGTCACGTGCTGAGCACCCTTCTAGGCGCAGTGAGCAAAACAGAAACACCTCGTGAACTTACACTCTGGAGGGCAGGAGAATGAACGAAAACCTCCTATGTATCTGTATCTACATCGGCATGACGTACTAAGAACTCTAGAGCAGGGGAAGGAAAAGGGAGTGCAGCGGTCAGGAGGCAGGTTGCCATTTTAAAACAAGTGGGGAGGAAAGACTTCACTGAGGAAGTGACTTTTGATCAAAGCCCTGAATCGAGAGAAACAGCCCAGGGTCGTACAGAAGCTCATTCCAGGCAGAGGGAACCGCAGAAGCAAAGCCCCAGAGACAGCGGCGCACCTGGTGCCTTTGAGGAATGGCTAAAGAAGGTTGAGAGAAAAGAAGATGGAGACAAGTCGGAGAGGGGAGGCCGGCAGGTGAAAGGGAGGAGGCACACCGAGAGAGAAGGTGGGCAGGGCAGACGTCAAGGCTCCTGCATCCTGTTGTGAAGACTTCGGTCTTTTAATTGGCCTGAAATGGGATATAATGAACAAAATCCTAGATGGATAAAGTAGGACTAACTTCTCTGGCTTCCTCCCTTCTGTGGGTAAATCAGAAGATGAGGGAAATGTCCAAATGCAAGACCTTCTGTATTCCTGATCTGAGCTCATGACTTAGTCGTGACCTGGGAAGGCTTTAAGGCAAAGTATTTGTTTCTAGAAGAGGTATTTAAATGTCCTGGGGCTCTTCGAACCATCAGAAACAGGAACCGCTTAAGTTAACAGGCAAAGTAATAAGACTATACAGAGGAAACTCACATTTTCATACTTTATGCCTTAATTTCAAGTAGCGTTACAAGATTTCCTGTAGGAATTCAGAGTGTTATCTTATTTTATGCCCCAAACTAGAAAGAGCATTCCACTGGGTTTGCCAAGCTGTTAAGATGAAAATATCTGTTTGAGCACAGCATAATAGATGAGGTGTTTAAGGCATTTTCCTTTAGATTTTTGGTTAATCTTCTTTTAGTTAATTTTCTGAGATAAAATCCAGTTATAAATAACCTGAGGGTACCCTAACTGGGCTGTTCTGAGAATGGCGAATCTTTAATAGCCAGAACTTCTGCCTTTTAGAGATCTCTTGGGGAAGTGGTTCTTTGAAAATTATCCAAAGCAAAGTAAGTCGAAAGCATTAACAAATTAAAGAGTGGGAGAGAAAGAAGAAAAAGGTGAATGTGAAAACTTCTTTGACGTTCACAAGACGGCAGGTCTTACCCTTGAAAATCCTTTTACTATTTTTTTTCATAAAGAGTCAAACATTCAAAATCTATTTGTTGATTACAACAGAGAATTGGTGAGTTTCTGTCACAGCAGGGTAAGGGGAAATGTGCCCTTTTTACAAAAGGACACAAACACACGAGAGAGAGAGAGAGAGAGAGAGAGAGCGCGCACACGACCACAAATAGCCATTCTTTAGACTGGGTTTGAAGGGTATCACCTTAAAGGAAGTTTGAGAAGTGCCTGTAACGATAGCTGGTGGGAGAAGGGAGAGGGGAAAAAAGAAACAGAGCCTTAAGTGTTCTACGTTATTACAATGTAAACCAAGATTTGTAAGAGGATTATAAGGTAGGATGCGCAGGGAAGTCATGTAAACTAGTTGAAATATGAACACTTCCTCAGCCCAGAAGAGGGTACGTTGGCTGCCATCCATCTGGAGTGTATATATTATCATGGAGTCTGTTTATGAAAATAAGAGAGGGTGGGAGGCCCAAAGTGAGCATAACTCAAAACAAAACCGATCTGGAGGACCGGATGAGACAGCTTGATTATTCCCAGGTACTCACAGGCTAGAGAGTACCAGGGGAAAGAACTGAAACAAGTTTCTACAAAGCAGTAAGAGGGTGGGAGAAATCTTTAAAAAAAAAAAAAAAATGAGTAAGATGCCCTAGAAACCTGTAAGTCAATAACCCTGTCCCCAATTGCGGGATTATCCAGGACAGGCAGAGCCTGCGCTGACAAGCAGACGGAGCTGGTATCCAGAGCTGTAATCGAGCAGGAAATTGCTACTGTGGCTTAGGAAACCCAGGTCTTGCTTATGGGTTTGCCCGCATCATCCTAAGCTTCTGTAAAAGGTGGCTGGTGAAATGTACCAGGATTCTTAGGATACTCACCTTGAGATAAGGAATACGAAGAGTCAGGAAGATGGACAAAGTGAATTCTACATAGCCAGGAAACAGATGGGGGGGGGTGAAATAATAACCGCAAACACCCTCGCCCCTTAATGTAAAGCCTGTCAAATTGAGTTGGTATTTCTTTTTAATCTCAGCCAGGCAGATCTGACACTTGAAAATTAGAGAAATACTGATTTGGAATAGACACCGGGAGACTCTCTTATACTGGGAGAGTGATACCCGGAGAGAACGGCTTACAGAGCAAGACTCTGTCACTGAGACCAGCAGCGGAGGCCTCTGACACAAACCTGCTACCCGATTTACTAGCAGCAGTGGAGCCCTCAGAAAGTGGTGAACACAGAGCAATGAAACTAGCTGCCTCTTCCTCCAGAGGGTCTCCTCAGCTGCTTAGTATCATGCACTCTCCCGCCAGCCCTGGATTCCAGCTAGAGAAGTGAACGGTGGTCCAGTACCCTCTTCAGAGCCCACTGATTCTGCTGGGTAGGAAGACAGCATGTCTGAGCCATCTCACTGGAAATTAATAATGTCCTGAGAGGTGTGGGGCACGGGGAGACCTTTAAGAGGTCAAATCTTGAAAGGTTTTCATGGAATGGAAAGCCACTGGTGTAAAATACATGGTTCAAATGACCCCCCCCTTTTTTTTAAATGGTTCGATCTATGTGCTTAAACAGGGTTCTTGGCCTAACTGAGGTGTCTAAGGGATCACTGACCAGGCTCTTTAGGGAGGTCCAGTGGAAATCACTTCTCGTCTTGAGACTTGACTCAAGGCACGCCCTTGTAGAAGACCTGCCTAGAAGGGGATGCTTGGAATGGTTGAGCAGATGTTTTGTTATCCCCCAATTACCCTTCTGAATTACTACATTTAGTGGCAGGGAAGGGAGAAGAAAAATTCTTTTGCGTCCAGAGACACTGAAGACATTGCAAATCTTCTCTGCTAGCCACTGCTAACATGAAGCAGTCTCTTGCCATCGGAACCTAAGTGGAAAGCATGCGGACGCCTTCTGCCGTTAGTGACGTCGAGTTTCCCCGCAAGCCAGGTACAACTGCAGGCTCTGCTCCGGCCCAGAGAGCTTCCATGATGTGCTGGAAGTGGCCCAGTCGGTGGCCAGCAGAACCAGGACGGCAAGGCAGAAGACTGAGACTCTAGAGCCTTAGCAGATGCCGTCCTTTTCCTCTGGTCTGCCTTACGCAGCCCCCTGCTCTCCCCAGGCCATGTCCGCTCAGGCTTCGGCTCTCCATCCAGGTGCCTCATCCAAGCCTCCTTTCCTGACAGGCCTCCTTCCTTATGCCCTCACGGAGTCTTCTTGCCTTTTGAACACTTAGAATGCTTACGCCGTGGGTAGTGGCACCAGAAGGCAGGGTCGAGAGAGACTAGGACCTTCTATGTGATCGTCCCTCAGATACATTCCCACTGCCTAACCACAGGGCCTGGCAAAGGCAGAGAGCCCTCCCAACATCCTAATGAGTGGATAGCTCCCCAAAGCCAAGTTTTTGTAATTGGATGAACAACATATGTTCTTATCACTTCTGCTAGATAGCAAATATTTGTGCCACTATTAAAAAAAAATCCGTGTAAGGAGATAGTAAATTTGAAGGGTGATGACCATAGCTCTGATAATGAGAGCTCCCCCCTTCTCCAGCCAAGTAAGGAGCCACAGGTCAGTAACTAATGGTATTCAAATCATTTTACCTGCAAACATAGCTTTGGAAATCTTTTTTTTTTTTTAAATGAAAGTATTATATACATGCAGGAGAGTACACATATAATAAGTGCATATCTCCAATTTTTCACAAAATGAATATACCCCATGTAGCTAAGACTGTTCAAGAGACAGAGGAAGAGCAGCACGTGAGCCTGTGGTAAATGACGATGCTTTTGTGACAACCAGCATCGTGGCTTTGGAGGATGAAGAATGAGGAGCTCAGACAGTATGTCTGTTGCCTCCAATGCTGGCTCTAAGCAAATGAGATGTAAGAGAATGAGAAAAAGAAAATGGGAAAAATGGGAACTTACTGAATTCCTGCCATGAGCCCCACGATATTTTCATTAAGCTTATTTTCACACACACACACGCGCGCACACACACACACATGGAAATTGGGGTTCAGAAAGGTTAATGCACTTGCTCAAGGCCACAGACACCGAGTCTATGTGACATCACAATCTTGTGATTCCTGCTCTAGCTTCCTGCCTCACCTTTAAACAACTTTTTCACCATCGAATTTCACCTTTAAGCTCCTTCTTGAAAGCGGGGGTGGGGGTGAGGGGCTAGGTTCATAATGATAACACTGCTGAGAGTCTTAATGATGCAATGGCTGAGGGTTTGCCTGGGAGCAGGCATTTTCCCTCCATGATTTCATTGTCCCCACTTCATGTATGAGGAGACTGAGACTTGGAGAAATTAAACACTGAGGCAATTTTGCCAAGCCCTTACCATGCACAGTGACAAAGCTAGGGTTCCAACAATGGCAGCCTGACCCTGGGGATGCCCTGTGACCATGATGGACAGACAGTGTGCCCTGTTTTCTGTTTTAAATCTTCACGGCGGGGGGCGGAGAGACATGCAATAGAGCGTCCTGCCTGGAGCACAGAGGCTGGTGGGAAGGGTCAACAGAGACGACTCTTTCTTGCCAGTTGGCCTTGAAGAACAGCATTCTGGGACAAGGCTGCCAGGCCACTGGCAGGATCTCTGTCTCTGCAGGATGTGACTGGAAACAGACAGGCTGAGGGGCCTGAAAGCACGGACCCAGGCAGCCTGGTAAGAGCCACTTCTCTGGAGCTGCCTCCTGATCTGTTTCCTGGTCCCACTCAATTCGAGTTCAGGTGGGACTGTCGCCACAGGCAGAGTCATCCGTGGGTGAACTGGTTCCTTCAAGGCGGGTGTCACCCGTGGCTTACAGGACTCACTGCAGAATACCCAGCTGCAGAAGCCTCAGAATCTGCAGCGGACAGAGCCTTGAGCTTAACCAAAGCCTGCACCAAGGGCTTAGTTGCCCCCTGGTGCTTCAGGAACGTCATGCGGCTTTCCTCCCTGCGACCAGGCTCAGGCTCATCTGCCCCCTCCTCCTGCTGCAGTGACAAGGTCATTCAGGAAGTTCAGCAGTGCATACAGGTTGCGAGAACAAGGACAAAGACAGTGGGGAAGAGATCCCCTTCTCTCTTCCTGTCTCGTGACGGCAGCTGGGTTATTATTCCTGGCTGCCTCATTGAAAAAAAGAAAAAAAAAAAGCCCCTGGAATGTTGGAAATGATCACATGCATTGTAGAAATGTCATTTGTTCATTCATTCAATATTTGACAAATATTTACCGAGTTGCTTCTATGTGCAGTTGGAGGTAATGCTTTTAATTGCTTTACCTCCAAATTAGTTTCCCTGAAGAATGAACCATAACTAGGAGTCTATGGGACCCTGGCTAAGGGGACACTGGAGACTTGTGAGGTTACATTTAGGCAAAATCCAGCAGACAGTTTCAGATTTAATAGCACCGATTAGGTTGGTGGATGAAGAGGTAAGAGGAAGGAATATTAAATATTCTAAAAATCAGATTTTTGTTTGAAGCTCAAAGAAAAATGAATACTGAATCGTAAGTCGGGACATACCATGTCTGTTGTGGCCTTCCTCATGATGGTAAGTCATGTAAGCTTGACCTCAGTATTCCTACTGTAAAATGGGAAGGTCATAGGAAATACCCTTCAATGGGCTCCTACGACTCTAACATTTGAAAAGCTTATGATTCTGAACTTTAGATAGCTTTCTTCATAGGTGAAGTTACACGTTTTCACATAGAGACATATCTATCCCTTTAACTAAAAAATGTTTTTAAGAACAAAACTGCTGTTATACATACAGAATATGGGCTTTTTTACATGAGACACTGGTTTCTGAAATACCGAGAAAATTATTTTTATTTCAAAATTAGTGAAATGCATTAAATGTATTAAAATCTATTGTTTCAAAAAATTACTATTCTTTTCAATGTACTTTGAATAAAATTAAAACTACAACTATTTAACACTTCTTTTTTAAAAAAGCATATGATTCTTAGAATGGACAGAAATGATTAAATTTCATACATTTACTCAAACAGAAACGGGGTCATTCTCATCAAACAAAATAGAAATCAGAGTCCTGGATGCATAGAGAGAGAATCTTGAGGAAGCCTATCACCTGACGCCCAGAGAGCCTCTGGCTTAAGAGAAATACTGGGATCTCCCCTCCCTGTCGAATGCTGAAGCCAGGCCCTGTAAACACAGAGACCTGGTCTCACGTATGGATGGGTGACAGACACTTTGGTCAATGATTACTATATCGTTGACATAGTAAGTCCCCTGGAGGACTGGAAGACAGATCTGTCCAGGACACTTTGATCTGTATCACTCAGCTTTTAAAACCTTAAGCCCACATAAACGCAGAATCCTATGATGGCAATGTCAATGGCAAACACCATGTTCTCCAAAATTGGTGGCCCCTGACTTACTTGGACAAGAGAGTCTGTAAGATGGAAATAAACAAACACATACAAACTCACTCTAAAGCAAAATGGCAAGTCTCTCCTTCACTGGCTTTTGGCTCTGCTAAGAGTCTGTCTTGGGGCAATTCCTACTGTTGTTCAGGGAGTAAGAATTTACAACTGAACAGCACACATTCATCTAAACCAGGGTAGGTGATGCACCGAAAACAGGCCACCACCTCCCACATCCCCACAGATACAGCAGAATCTGTAATCTGTAATGACATCCTTTCCCAAAGGGCACATGTGCTGCTTCAAAATCCCTTTCAACACACTACTTTCACTGGCCATGTAAATGGACCAGACTTGAGTCATGAAATGAATCTGACTTTGCCTCCTTGATCTAAATTGTTACTGGGTAAGATGGGAGGGAAGTGTGTGCATGTTTCACGGGTGTAGAGACTAATGTTTGATGACTATCGTCTACGCAATTGTCAAGTAAGGATGTAACCTGTGGAAAACCATTGACATTATGGAGACATGTGGCATGGATGTTTGGGTGAACGGGCACAACTGGGGGCTACTGAAGATTGTCAAAACCAGCCCCTGGTCTCTCCTGGAAATCCTTCCAACCCTAGAGTGCCTTCACCTCAAACAGGGTGCTGGGGTGGAGCTCTGTTGTGACAGGCTTTTTCAAGACTAAGAAGGCTGTACTCCACAGGACCTCTGCGGTCCACGGGATCTAATAAGACAGAGGACGGTTGACTAAAATCTCTATATAATTTTAATTATCTATACTGACACATAGATAATTATCGTCAAAACTCATGTAAAGAAATAAAAATGTTTACAGTGACTCTGAGTGATAGGATTATGGGTCATTTTTATTTTCTTCCTTGGAAAATTGGTTTTGTTTTCTTGACTTTCTAGAAATCACTTTGCGTGTGTCCGTGTGTGCAGGTTTGTTTTACCAGAAAAGCACATTTCTTGGAGATGCAAACATATACTAAAAAAGAATGAGAGAACCAGGTTATATACATGCTAGAGTGGTCATCGCTGTTTCCTTCCTGCCCCAGCAGACTCCTAATGGTGTCAGGTCTAATGGCGTGAGGGAACGGGATGTCAAAATTTGGGGTCTATGCAGTGCGCAGTGAATGTCTGCACGTGCATCCTTTCTCAGCTGTCATTCATTCCAACCCTCCTCCACCTCCTCCTCCTCTTCAATCTCAGAGTCAGTCTTGCTCAACTGGACACAGGAGCAGAATTTGGCCCATTAAATACATTTAGTGAAAACCTTCCTACATCCCTCTTGCTATTGGCTCAGAGAGCTGGCTCAGTGTCCTGGGGTTCATTTTTTTAATGACTTTACTGAAGCATAATCTTCACACCATACAATTTAACCATCTGTGAGTGGTTCGATGATTTTTAGTAAATTCGTATAGCCCTGCGACCATCACCATAGTATAATCTTAGAATATTTTCATCAACCCCAAAAGGTGAATTTCAAGTTTAAAAGCCCAGTTTCAGTCATTCCTCCCACTCATTCCCAGCCCTGCTTTTTTTTATCTCTGTAGTCTGACCTTTTCTTGAAATTCTGTATAAATATTATCATACAGTATGTGGTCTTTGGGACTAGCTTCATTCACTGAGAGAATGATTTTGAGGTTCACCTATGTTATTAAATGTATCAGTAATCAGTTCCTTTTTATGGCTGAATAGCACTCCCTCATAGAGCCACAAGTGTTCATCCACACACCACGCAATGGACATTAGGGTTGTTTCCACATTCAGCTATCTGAATAACACTGCTATGAACACTGATGTACAAGCCTTCGTGTAGACATAGGTTTTCATTTGTTTGGGGTGAATTATTTGGAGTGGAACAGCTAAGTCATATTATGTGTGACACTTAACTTCTTAAAAAAAACTGGAAAGCAGTTATCCAAAGTGGCCGTGCCATGTTCCATTCCCACTTACAGTGGGTGAGAGCTCCAGTTCGTCTGCCCCACGCAATTCTGGGTCCCGTCATTCCTGCCGATTAGGGCCATCCTAGTGGGCGTGTAGTGGCTGGGACCTCATTTGACAATAGCAATAAAGAGATGAGAAAGGACCCCAGATTAGTAATTTGAGAAACTTGTTTCTACAACTATTCATTCATAGTCTTCCAGGGTTAAACTTTAAGTAATTCATTTCAGTTCTCTGAGTCTCAGTTTCTCTATCTATAAATTGGAAGCCATAATACCTACAGACTATAAAGAGTCACTGAGACAATATGTGTAAGAACTATATTGAAACTCACATTCATTTCTAGAACAATATATCAATGGATATGAAAATACTTGGCATTTTTTTTTTAAAGATTTTATTTATTTGACAGAGAGAGATCACAAGTAGGCAGAGAGGCAGGCAGAGAGAGAAGAGGAAGCAGGCTCCCTGCTGAGCAGAGAGCCCGATGCGGGGCTTGATCCCAGGACCCTGAGATCATGACCTGAGCCGAAGGCAGAGGATTTAACCCACTGAGCCACCCAGGCGCCCCGGCATTTTTTTTTTTTTTTAATCAAGCAAAGATGTCCACTCAGTTTTCCTTGTACTTAAAATTCTTGTTTTATCCCCTCTGGGCAGTATACAAGGAAGACGATTTGCAATTTTCTTTGTTTCACCCTCTCCATGTTTCTTGACACTGACCCTTTGTATCACTAAACATTCTGAGTGAGCCAAGTATACAAGGGACGGGCCCGTCTTCGGTTGTGAACATTTACTCAAGCCCTCTTCCTTGCCGAGCGGAAAGTCAAGAGGGCTACGTCCAGCCCACAGTAGGAGCCTTTATGACACAGCACAAATTTGAAAGCCTTTGGCTACACATTTGTGGAGCCCATGGCCAGATGACAGACTGGAATCTTTACACCAAAGAAAGACTTAGCTTAGCCTCTGAGGACGGTCATCTACTGACCTTACTATTTGAAGAAAAACATGAACTGCTATGATTTGGCTATGATCCTACCTTGAGGTACAGTACAGACTGCTCGGACTTCTCTGGATAGCTCATGGCTGGGAACAGTGTATCCCTGGTTGACTGCCAATGCCCTTGATCTGCACGATCTGCCATTTTCTCAGGAAAATAATGCTAACTTGCAAGCCAGGGCAACAAAAACACCGCCAGGAGCCGACCAGCTCACAAGGGATGCACGGGTAGCTTGGTGGCCCTGAACACTTAAGTGATTTTGTTCCCCTTCCAATTTCCTGTGGTACATTAACTTTTATTGATGGCTTATAGCTTCAGCAACTGGTCTTGATTTTACTAACCTGAAGGACAGAGAAACAAGAGGCACCCACACAGCTGACGTGCAAGAAAAAAATAGCATGGAACGTCTTGATCAGACTTTTCTTTTTTGTCCCCCCCCCCCCTTGCTACAGTTTTCCTTTAATGAGAGGGTCACAGTCATTGCAGGTTAATCATGTCTCAGCCTCCCGCAAAAGGAGGGGGCTGAAATGACCATTAACAAATCTGCCCGTGGCTCCCTCCAGCAGACTCCTGAAGGCACACCAGGGCACTGGTGAAAGTGCAGGCTGTGACTTCCGTGACAGCTCTGAAGACGGAGAGAACGATGTTTGCATGTTTTCATCATACATGTATTAAACAAAAGTTTGGCCAGGAGATAGATGGAAAAATCTCTGTTGTGGAAGATGGAGAGACCAATTTTTATCATTGCTTTAAGGAGCCTAACACTTCCAACTAGAATCTGTATTTTGGAGCAAGCTGGTGTGTTTTTGACTCCTGGAAGCTTCAAATGGGATAACTGTGTTTTCCTTTCTCCGTGGCATGTTATCAGCTTCAGCTTTAAAAAAAATTAGTAAAAACACAATAATCGTACATAGAATTTGGTGGGTGAGTATCTGTTAAAGGCCACGCACAGTTCTTTGCACATTGTGTAAGTATAAGTATCTTGCTTCAATTCATCCATATGGGAATTTTAAGAAGCTCACATTCGTACTGCCATTTCCTAGCAAAGCAAACTGAGGTTCCGAAGGTAACTGCAAATGGTCAAAGTCTTCAGCCAGAAAGAGGAAGAGTCAAAATTTGAATCAAAGTCAAGGGATAAAACTAACTGCCTCCTATATCCAAATCCAAAGTCAAGGGATAAAACCAACTGCATCCTATATCCAAACCCAAAGTCAAAGGATAAAACTAACTATATCCTATATCCAACTATATCCATCCTATATCCAACTAAACACTTCCATCTGAATACGTACACAAGCCACACCACTTTACAATGTATGGTTTTGATTTTAACATATGAAAATGCTAGTTTTACAAAACATTGTCTGAGAGAAATACCAACACACCTCTGTTTTTATTCAACCAAGATTCCTGATCATCTAGTATGTGTCATACTCTGTGCTATTAACTCATCCTACTTGGGGAAGCTCAGAGCTGTGCCTATAGGACCTTAGTAACCACAGGCTGAGTCAATGTTCTGCAGGCTGTGTCCAGGCTTATTTAAAACACACACACACACACACACACACACACACACACACATCCTCCAGGTCATGATACTCATTCGGACACTGTGATGTTCAGAGGTCTACAGCGATGACATGAAAGTGACCTCATGCCGCCACAGGAATGGGGAGGTCCAGGAACAGGTGTTGTGACAAAGACGTCACAGGGTGTTGCTGGGTCTGTTCTTTCCAAGTCAAGATCAAATTAGTATTCTTCCTTCTATTTTTATCCTGAGGTCCTAAGGGGTGTGACAACTTCTATTCATTAAGTGAAAAGGTTCTATTTTGTACTGTCTGTGAATACACTACATCAAAAATTAGTACGAGGGTTCTCTGATAAGCTAAACAGAATTATCATATGACCTGGCAACTCTATTCCTAAGTATATATCCAAAAGAACTGAAAACAGGTGTTCAAGTAAAAACTTGCACAGAAATGATAGTCAAAGGGTAAAAACAAGCACTCATGGCCATCGACAGATGAATGGATAAACAAATTGTTTGGAATATTATGCAGCCTTACAGAAAACGAGGTACTGACAAATGCAAGAGTGTCGGAAACCATAAGCTGAGTGAAAGAAGCAGGTTTGACAAGCCACATGTTGCATAACACTTGTAGGAGACAGACATATCTTTTGGAGGGCCACCATTCCACCCCTTAGAACCACTAACTAAATCTGTGATTATTTATGGAGCAAAAGGAAATGAACAGCAACCATTTGTTCATTTATTCGTTTACTGGCTGGTTCAACAGACACTGCTAAGTGGAGGCACTGTGCTTGGCTCCAGGGACAAAGAGCAAATAAAGCCGACTTAACCTCTTCCTGAGTTGAACTTGTAGTCAGGGGATTTGCTCATAGGTGCTCCTCACAAAAGGCAGTCACCAAGTTCAAAGTTCCCTAGGACAGACAATAGCTTCAAGCAGAGATACTAAATCATCAGCGGCCAGTGGGCCCTTAGAGAATCTGATGAAAGACAGGGATCTTTTCTCTGAAAAGTGTAAACAGAATATAATGTTGCATATTATTTCAGAGGATTCTAGGACACGCAGGGCCCTTCCTCAAGGTCTATCGCTAAAAATACTTGGTTTAGAGATTCTTGAGATGCCTCTTTGATAAAGAAACCTAACAAGGAGAATATGCACTTGGAGTACCCATGCATTACTTCCAAATAAATCTTACTCAACATCATCACTGAGACAGTGGCTAATCTTATTTGTCAACTTGACTAGAGCACAGGGGGCCTGGTATTTGGTTAAGCATTATTTCCAGGTATGTGTGTGAGGTGTTTCTGGTTGACATTAACATTTGAATCCATCCACTGAGTTAAGAAGATTATCCCCCCAGTGTGGGTGGGCCTCATCCAATCTGTGGGAGGCTGGAATAGAATAAAAGGTGGAAGAAGAATATTGTTCTCTCCACTTTGTTGTCTTTGAACTGGGGTATCTATCTTTTCCTGCCCTCAGACTCAAACTTGGACCTGAACTTGTAAGACTGGCTCTCTTGCCTTTTAGGCCTTCAGACTTGGACTGGAACTATACCATTGGGTCTCCTGGGTCTGGACATCTTGGCCTTCATAATTGCGTGATCTAATTTCTAGTAATTCTCATTATTATATATGTATAAATGTGTGTGGGATGTGTATGTATGGTGTTGTGTGTGTACACATGCACTATTTCTCTGGGGAACCCTGACCAACACACTGACAAATATCAACAAAGCCAAATTCTTCTTAAAACATTAGTCCCAGAAAGCAATTTTAGCCTTGTGTTAGGTGTTACAGCCTTGACTAGAAAACATGGAAATGTGGAAACATGGTGCATTTCATTTCTTCTCTTCTTTCTTTTTTTCAGCAATTTCCAGATTTTTTTTAAGGAGAGTGAGAATTCAACCAAGTCTTGGAAAACCAAAAAAAACAAAACAAGACAAAACAAAACAAAAAACCCAAATCCTGATTCAAACAACAGTTTAAAAAAAAAAAAAAAAAGGAAGTATCATTTATAGTATTTAGGGGATGATTGGAAATAGGAATCTTCAGGGACGCCTGGGTGGCTCAGTTGGTTGGAAATAGGAACCTTCAGAGGGTATTTAATCATATTAAAAATTTGCATTATTTTGGGGGTATGATAATGATATTGTATATGTGTATATACCTGTCTATCTTGGGAGAGCTCTTACTTTATAGTGAGTCATAATAAAATATCTACAGATACAAAGATGTAATGGCTTTGATTTGCTTCTGTGAAACACTGGACATGGGGAAGTGGCCGTGGGTGGAGGTAAAACAAGACTGGCCACATGTGATAGTTACTGAAGCCGGGTGATGGGGCGATTGGGGCTAATGATACTCCGTCACCTACTGTAAATGTTTTTACCTTTTCAGTAGTAGATAAGTAAGTGGATGGCAGGAGCCAAAAATAATTCTTAGCACAATACAAACAAATTAATAGAGATGGATATAGAGATAATTAGAAGATAGATAAAGCCTGGCAGAAAAATCTTCCCTAAACACTCCAGGATGGGTCACTGTAAGTGCCTCATGTTAGCAGGTTTCCAGACATTTTTCACAAATGGATGTCCACATATCTGACAGTGTGGCAGAGAACTAAAGAATACATATTTGGCAGCACTGACAGGAAGAACATCTCTTTTTAGCCTGCGTCATTACCTGAAATTATATGAAATATTGATGCTTTGTTTATTGCTTATCTCCCCCGTGATAACATAAGCTCTACAGGCTTAGGCATTTTCCCTTTTTAGCTGTGTTTTTACCTTTTAGAACAATGCCTGGCACATGATAGGGGTTCCATTTTGGTTTTTGTTTGTTTGCTTCCTCTTTTGAGTGCCAGACGATTTGTGTAAATGAGTCTAGCCAAACTCATGGGGACCTCGCTGACTGCCCGTTATCCCTCAGGTCTTATGCGAAACGTGGAAGTAGCGTGCCCAGAACAGAAACTGTACAAATGAAGGGTGCAAAGTGTGGGAGTTCCTCAATTCCTTTCACAAAATGAGACTGCCATTCATTCAGGGCATTCAATGAATGAGTGGGAAAAAAATGTACTGAGCGCATACTATGGTGGCGTGGCCACACAGTATATAAATAGTGTCGTGGAAATAACAGCGTAAGAGGAATACACATTTGGCGATAATCTCTCTAATAATGAAGTTTACATTTCAGGCCATGAGGATGGAGTAAGGGGGCCCCTGCAGAGCCCACAGTTCCAGCCAAGGATTTATGTATTTGGCAATAATGCTAATACATGGCTGAAAATTGATCACAATTTTTATTTTGAGAATTAACTGAAAAGTTTACTTGTGGAAATGCTGTTTATCTAAGCCATTAGTGCTGTCTGCTACCACTGTCAGGATATGCCACCACATTCACCAAGTTCGTTATGATTTCTCACTCACGCAAGAGAAAAGTGTGGTTACTTGGAGGCCACCAGTTTATAAGTAAGCGAAAAGAGGAGACGTAAATGCTGTCTTTAAAAAGCAAGAAGGAAACATTCAATGGGGCATCGCATTAAATTGTTCCCATACTGGTTTTGCTCCTTTGGAAATAACTCTCAACGTCTATCCTTTGAAAAGAATCATCAATAACTATCAAGATCTATTTGCCAGCTGTTATATCCTCCAACACAGGAGACTATGGACGCATTTGTGAAGATGATATCATTCCCTCCTTCTCCCAACCCAACTGAGTCACAGAGGATCGTGAGCTTTAATGACTGACACATAAAATGTTGAACGCTAAGGTAATTTCCGTAAAACCAAATCTATAGCGACAGAAAGGATTTGAAGTTTTACCAACAGCAACTGGCCCTCTGGAATGGGTCCTAATGATAAAAACTGAGCTTTAACACATTCCAGTTTTAATTAATTTTTAATAAAAAAAAAAAAAAAAAGCTTTCCTTTCCACCACAAGACCCACTTCTTCCTGGTGAGATTCCCAAAGGGATGCCTGCTCTTTTCTGGAAGGCATCGCTCTTCTAATTAATTAGAAATTGGGGGGGGGGGGTTTGGGAAGGGGGGCAGGGGTGGAAACCAGCAGGGGGTGAGAGAATCAAATTCATTCCTGCCTTCTCCACTTCCCTTCTCCCCAGCCTCAGCCCCAGCTCTCTCTTTGGAGACAGACAGTTGAAATCAGTCAAATGGATTCCAGGCCAGGTCATCCTGCTTCTCTGCAAGGCTGGCCTGCTTTCTGTGCCTCAGATTGGGACACATTGTGGGTTCCTGCCTCCCAGGGCCACCTCATCAGTGATATCTGTGCAAGTTGGCTCTTTTGCCCTTTTGTTCTAATCTCAAAAACAGAACAGACTGATGGCAAGAAACACTCAAACATGACAGGATGACATAAAGAAAAAAAAAAAACACGAAAAAAATTAAGTTACCTCTTCTACAAAACCTTCCCGTAGCTCACCCTTCCTGTTAAGGAGCTGTCACTATTAACAGTTTATGCCTATCATTACAATCTCAGATCACATGATAAGCATATGCAAATATACACAAATATAAACATTCAGATACATGCATAGCTTTCTTAAAAAAAAAAAGGAAAGAAAACAATCTAATAATACATGTATTGTCCCGAATTTGCATCTTCTCACTCAGCACTGTATCACGGGCAGCCATTAAGTGTGTGTGTGTGTGTGTGTGTGCCCGCGCACATGCCTGTGTGTATTCCATAACATGTATATTTAGATCTCTTTAATATCCGTCTCTCTCTTTCTCTCTTTGTATATAGTACTTAAAACTTTGGAACAATTATAACTCAATTAAAAATTACTCTATTAATAGGAATTCAGAATTCACACGTTGAACAAATAAACAAATGTGTGTGTGTGTGTGTGTGTATTTACATATTCACATACACATATAATGCTAAATAAATCATTGATTCTTCTAATTGGGACACCTTGCACATTTATTCAAGTATCTGTATTTTCTGATTCAGAACGGAAATGAACAAAAGGCTTAATTTTAATGAAACTGCCTACTTGCTGTCCAAAAATGACCAAAACCGACTTATGCTCCTTTTAATAGTGCATGTTCTTTTTGCCTGTTAAAGAAAACTTTTTAGGAAGTCTATTTATGTGCATGAGTCAAGGTTTTATTGTAATTTTGCTACGAGGGAAAAGGACTCTAGCAAATCAATTCAGAGATTCACTCCTGGTGGAGACATTTTATAGAAAAATGGAGTGATAAGACAGTCAATGTTAGGCTAGATACAAAAAGAAAAGAACATTTGGTTTAAGGTCACTAGACTCTTGACTGACAGCTGGCTAGATGGGTGACTGATTTTTCAGAACAAGCCTTAATCCCATTAAAGTTTATCAGAAAATTGCTTAAGCAATTTATCGGGAATGAGGCTGTGAATTACATCATGCAAAAAGGTTCTACTCCAGACCAGATTTGGGATCACTGTTCTTTTTTATACCTTTTATACTCTACACACTCACCAACATGGGAAGTTACCTGTCTTCTTAACTCCTGCCAATGTCGTGGTGCAAAATGGTATCTCATTGTTTAATTCCCATTTCCATGAATTAAAAATAAAGTGGAGTCTTTTTTCATGCTTGCCAATTTTCTTCAGTGAGTTTCCTGTTCATTGACTTTGCCCATTTTTCTACTGGGAGCTTCACATTTTTCTTTTTGATTCACAAAATCTCTTTGCATATTTGGGCTAAATTATTTAAGTATGTATGTGCACGTGTGTGTGTACACATAAATATGTGTGTATATGTACATTTTTTTATCCAGCTCTATATCATAAGATACTAAATTTGAGAAAAAAAAAAAAAAAGAGAGAGAGATCACTGAATTATAAACTAGTTTCTCATAGTACCTGGAAGAGACTTATTCAATTTCTGCTTCAATATGAAGTCACTAATATCCTACTTCAAAGCCTTCAGTGCCCTTCTGGTATAACAAAAGTTCAGGCCTGTTGCAGGGCTTTTGCCCTGTGGTCCTTGCCCAAGTCCCTAACATTATCCTTGACCACTCTGCTCTGGCCCTGAGAGCCCCAATGACAGTATTTCTCGTGTCCAGAAAGACTGCTTCATCTGCGCACCTCACACATGTTGATCCCTCAACAAGAACATCTTCCCTGGGTACTGTCTCCTGAGTAAACTCCTATTTGTCTTCCCTCTTCTGAAGAACATTCCCCTCATTTTGTGGGGGTAAATCAGTCACTCCTTCTTGGGTACCATGTAAATGCACCAATTTCTTTGTGCAAACCTCTTTTTAATTTACTTGTTCCCAAACTGGCCTTCTGTAGAAGATATTGAGCTACTTCAGGGTAAAAGTGAGCTAAATTTTCCTAAGCCACCTGAGCCTAATACAGGGTCTGAGTGATCCAGGGTAGAAGCATGGTGAGTAACTGTTGAACAGAGAGAGACAGCCTTTCTCATCTACACATTCCAGGAGAAGGAGATGTAGGAGACAAGATAGTCAGTGCCCACTTTCCTCCCCCTTGCTTCCGCCAACAAACAAAAATACCCTTCAATTCGAAAATGATTATGGCTCTATAGATTCAAAGCTGGCAGAGCACAAGTTGCCTTCCCAGTTTTGCTGGCTCAGTTTCTAGAATCTGCACAGGAAGTGTTAACACAAACATCATCGAAGTGCTGGGGGAAATTTTATTGTCTGTCAGATTTACAAATTGGGATCGATCTACATTCAACCAGTTTCACCAAAGTTTCTGCGAAGTGAACATAGCAAAAGACAGGTGCCTTTCAGATCACCTGTGATTAAACTCACTGCATTTGTCTTCAAACAAAAGTGTTTTTTTTTTCCTGCCCGCAACATATAATTTTAGTCAGCTAACACTAAATTAGACACCCACTCAGATTTATTATGATAAGAACATTCAGTAAGCTAATTTCAAGATGATGACTCCTATAAATTCTTATAATTTATTATTTAGTACTTTGGTTTTTAATCATTAAGTACGTGAAGACTTTGTAGGTCAAACCTGTATTAATGAAGACAGTAATCTATTTTTCAAACTCTGCTCCTCACCCACCTTTCAAATTGTAAATTAACAGAAATAGATTTAAACACACTTATAAGAACAAAGGCAATAATTGGGGGGTGGGGGGACCATCACCCCCAATTTCCTAATCGTTCTAGGTAGACTGTCAATCACAGTGCTAACTTATTTAAGACACATCATGCTAAATCTTTAAACGAAATAATGGAGTCCAAATTCGAGAAGCCCTTAGCTCCCTAAGAAAATAAAACCCATAACCCACATTTAAAGTTTCATTAAAAAAACAAAGCTGTTCAAATATTAGCCAGTGCAATTTCATTAGGTGTTAATCTTAACCCAATGCAGCCATTTTTATTGCTTTTTTGGTGAAGTGTTACAGTTCTAGAGATACACAGACAAGAAGTAAAATATTAACTAAATAAATATTTTAGAAAGCTACTGATGTTATCTAAATGAGAGTCATCTTTATCTCCCAAATTCATTGTCGAATTAGAACCTGTTTCATAATTTCAAGCATTCAGTGCTAAAAGACTTCAGGGCTATATTTTGCTGAACAAAGATACGCTTTTTTGATCGGCTGCATGTAAATCATGAATAAAGTCACCTGCACAGTAATGTCTTTTCATTTTCCCTAAAATAAAATTAATCTTTATTACGGTAGAGTACAAGCTCAACATAAGCCAATTGAAAAACAGAGCAGGAAAGAAGAACAAGGTTCACTAGTATAATTTTCAGAGAAAAAAAGTACCAGGATACAAAATGAAGCAAGTGTCCAGTGAAGTCACAACTATGTAAAAACCATCGCGTATATGTTGAGAAAAATCGAGAAGGAAATATAGCAAAGTAATGAGAGTGGTTATTTTTAGGTGGTCAGACAACAGACGATTTTATTTTTCATTTCCTCTGTTCATTTCTTAATCGACTCTTCTGAAAAGTCCTTCAGAAATCAAAAGGCGTATGTTTGCATCCGTAATATGGAAAGCATTTTAAATTACATCAGTGTCTGAATCTTCATAGGATAGACAGTCAGTGTCCATTTTAGCAGAAGACTTATTGCTGAGGGGTTTGCTATTGAATTATTACATCAAGGACTGCTCATGGCATCTCTTGGTTCAGTAAAAACCTCCCTGGGATACGTGTATATGCTTACAAGCTGGGTTTCAAAATAGGAGGCGAGCTACATCCACACTGTGCTTTCAGAGCGCATGCTGAATTGCTTCAGAAGTACATTTCCACCTCTCCTTTCCACCTAGGGAAGGGTGAAGTATGGCAGGTTTTTAGATAAAAATCCTTGATGAGAAGAACATACAAAGATTGTGCCTCATGGTCGAAAGGAGTCACGAAGAACAGAGATCACTGAGGGGGGTTTTAGCAAACTGGGTTACAGAGAATTCGCTGTGACTGGATTTCTGGGTTTTGCTGGTCATTTACTAAATAAACAATGATTACTGGAATAGCAAAAATATCCATGGAAACAGCACCTACTGTCTACTACCTGTTTGCCACGGCTACATGTAGCACTGAGTCAAACATCTTACAGATCTTAAGTCCCCACCCTACCTATATGAATTAGTCTTATGTCACAGATGAGCAGACCAAGGTACAATGTTACTGGTTGCCTGTGTGTGACTCCAGAAGGCAGCACCACCTGACTCAACCTTTAGATGTCTTTTAATTATGAGGAGAAGGAAATTTCTGCCACCTTTTTGAGAAAATGATCAATGCAGGAGGAAAATGGACTTACCAACTTGTAAAAAGTTTCTATACACAAATAACAAAAGTGTTGCTGTTAAACTCATGGAACAGGTGAACATTTTTAGGCACTTTTAACTCTTAAGGTTCTTGGTTTATTTATCCTGTAGGCAGTGCAAATTGGCACTGTATTAATTTTGATGAGTAACATATCACCCCAAAATTCAGCATCATCAAACGAACTCTAAGTATTTAATATCTCTCGTGGCTTTTGTGGATCAAGGACTCTGGGGAAGTTTGGCTAAATGCTGTGCCTCGGGTCGGACTGCAGCTGCAGTCTCATCTGAAGGCCTAACTGGGACCGTCGGGCGTGCTTCCAGAATGGCGCTCTCAGACGTCCGGCAAGTCAGTTCCGGCTGTCAGCTGGAGGTTCGAGTGCCTTATCAGGTGGGCCTCTCCACAGGACTGTTTGAGCATCCTCACAATACGGCACCTAGCTTCCCCCAGAGCAAGTGATCCCAGAGAGAGCAAGGCAGATGTGACCATGTCTTTTGTCACTTAACCTCAAGAGTCATGCTCTACCATTTCCCCTGTCAGTCCTGTTCAGAGTAGGAGAGGACCATACAGGTGCATGAAATCTGGCAGGCCAGGGTCTCTGTGGAGGCCATCGTGGAGACTGGCCACCACAGGATCACTTCTGCCTTTGTCTAGAGAACCCCAGAGCCTGGAACTATATAAGGTCGCACTCCGACATTTCAGCAATGAAATGAATTCAAAGTAGGCCAGGTGGAAGGGTGAAAAGCCACCCTGAAGAAACACAGAGTCACCCAGCTCAAGTCACTCCTGATTATAGGACAAGCACGACACATGATTCCAAAAATGCTATGTTTCAAACAGCTGGGGGAGAAGTGAAGTGGGTATGTTTGGAAAACTCTATTAGGCGGCTCCAAAAGATGTTTCAGGGATGATGCTGAAGATGAATATGAAGAGTCTGAGTAAAATCATTTCATAAAATGCGAGGATGAAAAAGAATACCCTATAATATTTAAAAATTAGTATATTACTTATGAAAATACATTAATAAATTAAACCTTAAGGTAAAACTTTCAACCCTTCCTCTAGATCCTCTAAAGTTTGTAAGTTGAGCAAAAAAGGCGGGGGAGCACCTCACTGGGTAAATAAAGAATCATTTTGTATTTGAGGTCACCTGGTATCTGGAGATTCACTGGAAACAGATATGTGCTTGGTGCCTCTATGTACTTGACACTGGCTAAGCTCAGGGACAAAGTAATGAGCAAGACATAAGACATCCTAGTGGGAGAGATGGACAATAAACAAACAGAAGTATACAATACATCCTCATTGTGAAAGTAGCAGGCAACCAAATATTTGAGTCACTTGGCCAACTGACCTTTGGCTCAATTATTTGCCCACCAAGTAGCTTATAATTTTACTTGTCTCAGTTTCTGTAATTCTACCCATAAAGAAATACTGGGTTTTTTGTTTGTTTGTTTGTTTGTTTTTGTTTTGTTTTGTTTTTTCTGGCCAAATTAATAAGAGCATTTCAAGCTGTGTTATAATTATAGTCCTCCTTGAAATTTATAGTTTGGGCACTTGATTTATATATCAGTCTGTATGAGTTTGATTATTGTGAGTCTGCATCTGTAAGAAAGATCTGTTCTTGGCAGCCTGACCAAGATTTATTTTTTTTGAGATAGCAAGCTGGAGGGCAAGATTCATATTATTAATGAACTCAACAACATAATATGACCTGGCAAGCTTTTAGAAAGTTATCCACCTGGCTTTCACTGTCCATAACTGTCCTCTTCTCTCAAAACAAAACAAAACAAAACAAAACAAACAAACAACCTCAGACATTCTATACATTTTTAAAATTTCCTCTGGAAACTCTAAAGAAAACATACACTGAAAAAAAAGGATACTAGAAAGGGTGGCATGAATGTGACTGCTACCCTCTGAATCCTCATTCAGAATTGATATTAATAATTGATCACAGAACTCTTCTATGTTGAGCCAATATGGCGTCAGAATCCTTCTCAACATTGTGCCACAAACAGACACTAACAATTGATCAGCGTTCAAAAATGGCAAGGCTTAAAGTCCTGGGATATCAAGATCTGTTTGTCCCTATAAAATGAGTTCTTTTTCAAATTGAGTCGATATGCTTCAAGTTCACAGGCACTGACTGATACAAGAGGCATAAATAAATCTGGGATGAGGCTCATCATTATACAAGCCTTCAGCAATAGTGGACGGTGACAGCATCTGGTTAATACGGAGTAAGGGTGGGACTCTAAGATTTCCTATGTGATGGGGGAGACAGAAATAAACAGCTCCATATACCAGAGTTGCATTGCAACATTGTTTTAATAGTGAACAACTATAAACAGTGTAGATTGCCAACTGAAGAGTGAATAAGCAATAAGAACTATCACTTGATAGCTTTTTACCTAGCTGATGCTTAACATTAATAAAGACTACATAGTAATAGGGGAGAAACTTGTGCTACAAGTAAAATACTCAGGAGTAGCATCAGCTATAATGTCGCATAAATAATGGTGTAGGAAAAAAACAATAAATCCATTCATGGGGAGGGTGGATTTTAATGGGACTAACCAAATATCAACAGTGACTGTTGTCTAAATGATGACATATTGGCTCGGAATTATTAGTTTCTTTCCTCCTCCTCCTCCTCTTTCCCTTTTCCTTTTCTTCTTTCTTTTCTCCCTTCTCTCCTGCCCTCTCTCACCTCCCCCCTTCCTTCTCTCCTTCTTTCCTTCCTTCCTTCCAAGTTCCTGTTTGGTATTTTGCACACACATACATATATATAGGTGGGAACTGGGAATGAAAACTTCTGTAGAAAAAAAGTCAAGTTCCCGCACTGTTTTCTATAGGGTCTCTTCCGTCTGGTAGAAAAATGCAAACTTCCCCCTTTGCTCATTGCATCAAGATTACAAATCTAGTCCACGGAGAAAAACAAGCTCATTGGGTTTTGTTGTAACATTTGCCCTGGAAGGCCTTTCTCAAAATTTGGCTGTGGTTTTTGACATCTTCATGCGATTTCACAACTCCTCACAGTGGGCGGCTCAGTGGCAATCTAGTCACGGATGACCGCTCCCAGTGGAAACAGAGGTTTGCGCTGACCCCCGAGTGTGTGGGCAGGAGGGTGGCAGAGATGGGAGAGCCACACATGTAACGGTGGCTTACTATACAGATTGATTTTGTCTTCCATGGGATGCCTAGTAGACTCTGGGCAGCTGTGCCAAGACGGCTGACCTTCCTCCAGGTGACCAAGCCCACAGCAACATGGTGGCCATCTGTCCTGCTACTGCTCAAGGCAACTACGCCTCTGTGAGTGATTTCAGCAAATGGTTATTAGCACTTCTGCTACCGAGTGGAACTCCGACCACAACCAGCAGGACTAGAAGTGCCCTAACTTGTTTGCGGGTATTAAAAACTGCTAAACAGATGGATCAGGTCATTAAGGAAAGACAGACTCTCGGAGGAAGAAAGAAAAATAAGGGTCTCTTTGTCTAACTCCATCTATTTTGGGAGTCTTCTCTGTGGGGCTGAGAACTGGTGGTTCAACCTCATCGTTACCTTATTGGTAGGAGGAGAGCGAACTGATCAAGGTTTCACTTTCTGCTTCAGGGTCAGCCCTAGGCAAATCTGTTAATTAGGCTAAATTCGGCCTGCTGAGCTACTCCCCTGCTTTCCTTCTCGGCACCCTCTCTCCTCTTTCCACCAGGCCAGGCTCCAAGTCCCCCCAGGCAACACCATATAAAGGACTTTCTGTTCCCCGGGGTTCACAATGCTCACCCTACCTAACGCCCAACGTCCTGAAGCTACTCAGCTCTGTCTCTACCTTGGTGTGAGTCCATAAACACACTGAGCCTTGCACTTAACAGTGTTTTTTGTTTGTTGTTGTTGTTGTTGTGTTTTTCCTGAAGGCACTAATCTAGTCCAAAGGACTGGTTCCTGCAGTTAGCAAAAACAGTTCTTTATAAGTGTTAGAACAGCTGGGAAGGTATTTGGGGGCAAACAAAACTTGAAGTTTTTCTCAAAACTAACAATATCAATAACAACAAGCTGTACTTCACTTAGATGCCAAAGCGTTCAAGAGATACTGCGCTGTTTGTTTCCCATACACCAATTCCAAGCCTTCTGTATTCATTACCATTTTTATTTTAACAAACCATACCAGAACTCAGTGACCAAAAACAGTAATCACTTTCCTTTTTAAAAACAAAATTCAAGATTCTGGTCATGGGCTGGGCTCCATCTCTGGTGTGAACTGTCTTGTCTGTCTTTGCTGGGCTCATTCACCTGCCTGGGCTCAGCTGGTAGGTTGGCTGGATGACTCCAGAATGGTTTCACTAATGCACCTGTAGGCCGACAGGGGATCTACTGGAGCAACACAGCTCCCTCCATGCGGCCTCTTGGCCTCTGGCAGGCTAGCTCAGGCCTGTTCCCAGGGTCTCTGGGTTCTAAGCAGCAAGACAGTCCACTCCAATATCAAGTGCCTTTCTTGCCTGTGCGTGCACTGTCCTTGCTAAAGTCCTGTTGGCCAATGCCAACACCTGGTCAAACTTATATCGGTGGTAGAGAAACAGGTTCCACTTCTTAATGGGAGGATGGGCAACCTTATCAGAGTATGGGCCTGGATGTAGCAGAGGGAAGAAACATGTTTCTTTTCTTTTTCTTTTTCTATAATTCACTACTTTTACAATTTACCATATCTTCCCCAATTCCTAGAGGGTGCCTGCTATTGCCTCTACCTAACAGAAGAACATGAGACTTAGAATGGTCAAATAACATCTCCAAGAAAAGCAAGAATAAACCCAGTTGTGTTAGACTGGAATCAAGTGCAAATTCATATTTAAAATACATATGTGTCAGGGCGCCTGGATGGTTGAGTATCGGGCTCTTGGTTTGGCTCACGTCATGATCTTGGGTTTGTGAGACTGACCCCTGGTTCAGACTCCATGCTCACTCAGCATGAGGTCTGCTTGAGATTCTCTTCCTCTCCCTCCCCCTCTCTGCCACTCACATGCATGTGCTTGCTCTCTCTCAAATAAATAAATAAATAAAATTATAGTGTCTATATTTTCAATCTATATTTTATTTTATAAATATATATTTATGTTATGTATTCTAATATTATAAATATATAAATAAATATAAATAGCAAAACTTAGTTTACATATAAGTGAATATGGATATAAATGCATTAAAATATTTAATGCATACACACAGACACAGAAATAGAGAT
This sequence comes from Mustela nivalis, assembly GCF_964662115.1. Classification (NCBI taxonomy): domain Eukaryota; kingdom Metazoa; phylum Chordata; class Mammalia; order Carnivora; family Mustelidae; genus Mustela; species Mustela nivalis. The sequence goes on from NC_139037.1 coordinate 8,719,777, forward strand.
ATGTTTGTGTGTATGTGTCAGTATCCATACAAATATTTCCAAACTCCGTCCATGGAGAAGTTTTGGAGGTAATGGTATCCCAGTGGTAACGAGCACACCCAGTACCCAGATCGTGGTTTCTAAAGACCATTCTCTGCTACGGAACCAGGGCTCCTTGGGAAAGTAGTTGATTCTAAGGTTAGGGTAAGGAAATAAGTCTGTAACACCTTACAAGGCAAAAAGGATGAGGTGTGTCAAATGGGCACAAGACCCAGCCTGAAAGAGCTCTCAGTGGTTAAAGCTGGAACAATCGGAGTGACAGAATGTGTAACAATATGACTATAATAAAATTCAGAGTGTAAAATAAATATTCACATGTCCACACTGATACAAATGAATATATAATTAAATAAACAGAGAAGAAGGGACAGCCTTCAGCAGAAAAGAATTTGATGATAAATGTAGACGGCACGAGGGAAATAAAAAACCATGATAGCATGAATTGCTGTAGGCAAGATCAACAGAGATGCTAACTTCAGCGGATGAAAATGTTAGAAGGAAGAGTCTCAGAGTACCTCCCCCAAGATATTTATTAGTTATAAAGGGGAAAATGATTATTTTTAGCAGCTAAATCCTGTAGACAACACTTTTGCTAAGAGATCATGGTTAATATCACCAGTAATAAGACATTTTGATGCTGTGTACCCTCTGATACGTTGGACTGAGAAGGGCAGACCAGTTCTGTGGGTTCTGATACAGTGAGAAGAAACTATCAGAGAAACCCAGGTCAAGAATGTTCTATAAAAGAACTGACTTCAAAAGTATCAAGACCATTAAAAAAATAAATAAATGAATATATGAAGACTGAGAGATTGTGGCGGATCAGAGGAGACTGGAGGAGCCGGACCACAGATGCAGAGTGGTACGCTCGGTTGACTCTCGGAACATCAGAAGAACATGAATGGAAATACAAGTGAACTGCAAAAGCTGTTGGTGGTCAACTGTTAACAGCATCGTACCAGTGTTCATTTCTTACTGTTGGAAAATGTATCACATTAGTGGAAGCTGGATGCAAAATATACACTGCACTCTACTTGTCCCTTTTCTGTAAGCTGAAATCAATTTCAAAACAAAACAAAACTGGGGCGCCTGGGTGGCTCAGTGGGTTAAGCCGCTGCCTTCGGCTCAGGTCATGATCTCAGGGTCCTGGGATCGAGTCCCGCATCGGGCTCTCTGCTCAGCAGGGAGCCTGCTTCCTTCTTTCTCTCTGCCTACTTGTGATCTCTCTCTCTGTCAAATGAATAAATAAATAAATAAATCCTAAAAAAGAAAACCAAAAAACAAAAAACAAAACTTTCCTAAGGTCATAGCTCCTCAAGGCAAAACCGTTTTGCCTGATTTCAGAGTCTATGCTTTTTCTACTCTGCCTTGCTTTCTCCATCCGCATTGCACAGGACCGCCTTTCTCAGAATTGGCTGAGTCTGGACTAGGACACTCCTTCCAAGTGAATTACTTTATGGGAAAAACTGGCGGCACAATTAGGCATAAACCCACTGACTTTAAATGGGGAAAGTGAGGCACAGGATCATTAAAATGTAGACGGAAAATATCCACGTTCAGTTCCGTGACCCAACTGCCCATATCTGCCAGTTTATAATGTCATTTCTTGATTCCCCACAACTTGGTTAAATTAGTACAGGACGACACATCTCAACCTTCAACCGTTTTGTCACTTAAAATGAGTATCTGAGAGGCCATCCTTCCGGGAATATTAGTTACCTTGTCCATTACTTACTTAATCATAGCTTAGAGTTATTTTTTGCCTTGTGGAAGCTGACTCCAAATTATGGGCTACATCACAGCAAAGCCACACTTAGCAAATTATATGGCATGGGAGAACCCTTGCTTTGGGGAAAAAATTATATATTTCTTGAAAGATATGTTTTATACAATATTATATTAAGCCTATAAAACAAAAGGCACAAGCGCATTCTGTGGCCCTTAGGACCTATTCAGCAGCTCACTCAAGTCTCTGACCCTCTCCTTAAACAGGGTCGGAGGGGAGGGATTCCACTCAAATTCACGTCAGTGGAGGCCACAGTCCATGCATGTCTGCACACAGACCCATAGGCGGAAAGCCTAGAAATCCTGTTGGTCTTTGCACATGATGCAGTAAATAAATTATCCAAACGGTCTTAAATTTCATTTTGAGCAGCAAGAGCAGACTAATAAGCACTGTTTTCTCACTGTGATAAATGGATGCCTTTATTATTTTCTTAAAGAAGTCCCCTGAAGTACCTTGGGACTTGATCAAATGACGGCAAGATGAGAAGAAAGTGCATGAATGCATGCAGGGCTGTTAAATAGGAAGGGACCACGGCCCTCTGGAATGAAGGTTTTCTGTTTGCAGCTGTGCCAAGCGCTTCAATGGGCTGTGTCTGCGGGGTTGGAAACAGTCTTTGAGACTGGTCAAGAAAGTTGGGCATCCTGCTTCAAGAGGCCATTCTCTGCCGCACGGTTAGGGCCGAAGATTCCAAGGGTCAGTCACGCCAGCTCCAACCTCCTTACGTACAGTCTCGGTGGGCCAGAGTGAGATCATCGGGACGGCTGGAGGGCGGGGGGTGACGCTGTTAGCACCAGGGCTCCGGCCAACTCCAGGCAGGGGCACACACGGGACTGAGGAGGGAGGATGGCTCTTGAGTTCCCGGATGAATCTCATAAGACATCCAGTGGCCAGACTGAAAAGGCTGGGGAATCTTTCTTTAAAAACGTATGTTTTAATTTGGGGACATTAATTGCATGGAAATGATTGGACTCTATGATTTATGACCCCGCCAGAATTCTGCAGGCTTTCCCTCCGTATGGGCCGCTGCCATTTTCCTTTTGTATACCTATCATTTCCCATTGTTTATCTCCCCTGATTGATGTTCAGGCTTGGGATGTTTTCTATTATGAGATTCATAATTATCACTGGTAATAGAGAAGGCTTCCCTATTATCTTCAGCGAGTCTGCCCAAATTATTCATTGTAGCCCACTGGTACCACACTGCAGGAAAATAAGAATTTATTTCCCATCCCAGGCATATGGTAGATAAGAGGATGTATTTATTTCTCCATGTTTCAAAAGGATTAAGCTTTGAAAAAATAAATATCACTTAGGCTGTCAGTTAGCAGAACTTTATGGTTCTGAGTTTAGAGGGCCTCTCTTGGGCTAAGAATAGCGAATCTAAACACTGTTTTGTTTTTTGTTTTATTTTTTTTAAAGGGGGTGGGGTGGAGTAAGAAGGTAGGGAATCAATTATGCTTTACTTGGCTAAATAAATGAATGCTATATATTTCAACCATTGTATTGGTCGACAAGGCACCCAGCACCACCTTGGACCCCAGCGTTAAATAACGCACTGGCTTATTTATAAAAATGTTAGTGAATTCCAACAGTCCTTGACCCCTGGCTATTCTGAGAGCACGCTGAATACATCATCTGGGTTTTGCCTAATTACACATAATTAGGAAATGTAATTATGCTTTTCAGTGTTACTCTGCCATTAGGAACTGAGTGGACGGCTTGAAACACTAGTAAGGATTCAGTGCTTCAGAGAAAACAAATTAAAAATATGAGCCAACCTCTAAAAATAGGGATTGCACTGAAGGTTAGTAAATCAAACTTATAAAAAACATAATAAAAAAATTGCTCTTGGCTCCGGCTAAATATTTGATGCAACAGTTATGCTGCCTGCCTTTGTGTTGGGGACTTACTTAATGATACATCATTTGCATCCATGCTGAGCCAGGGAGAGGGAATGAATTATTTTGCTCCTCAATTACTTTGATTTGCTAACTTTCTCACATATTTATGCCTTTTCATTTTTACTTCCTCCTTTACGCTGGATTCCCAGCTCTAGCTGAGCAAGTGACTTCCAATTATTCCATAGTAAAAAATCACAACATTTCATTCCTGGGTTTGTCACATGCAAAGGCTGCTAACACCCAGTGCTCAGGCAAATCTCAGTCCCTGAGCTGGGTATTCCCATCTTAGCAATGGAGGAAGGAGCGCTTGGCTTTGCCAGTCTACAAAATAGCCACCGTCATAATGAGCGCACCCTAAATTTCAGTGGACAGCTACTATCAATCAAGTGCTGAACCGGGTGGCTTCGCCAATCCAGAAGCTAAGAATTTCATAGGTGAGGAAAGAGAAAGGTTATGTGCCTTAAAGGTACAACCTCATGAGGGATGTGGAATTGGAAGCCTTCTATGTTCAGATCTTAGCTTTCATGTTTATTGAATTTTCCTCTACTGTTATGGTAGCTGACAGCAATAAAGCAACACACTCCCCTAAATGCACTATTTATGGAAACATTTCCGTGGTGCCAAAAAAAATGTAAAAGAGGAATGACTGCCAAAAGCAAAGGCCCAAGCATTAGTGTGATGTTTGCAGCACTTCTGTTCCAAACAGAAGGCTGCAGAGAGATAGCCAGCCCTGTTAAAAACTGCCTCTCCACCTGCCAGTCCTCTGAGGGGTGTGTGTGTGTGTGTGTGTGTGTGTGCGCGCGCGCGCACGTTTTCTTCTAAATCAGGTTTCTAGTCTATATTTCTTTCCTTCTGTTAAGTAAAACATTTCTTTTATGCCTGTCTTCATCCCTCCTTGTATTTTATATACAGTTTCTAATCACCTTAGATGATGTCTGTGGCACCACTTTTCACCTTCGGCCTCCACTGTCGCCGCCGCTACCTCCTCCTCTTTCTCCCCTCGCCCCGCCTCCCTCTTCCTCCCCCCCCCCCACTCCTGCTCCCCCTACTCCCCTTCACAGTTCCCTTTCCTCCTCCTCCTCCTCCTCCTCGGTCTCCTCCCCAGTGCCTGCATTGCTGAATCTGTTTAGAATGAACTCCCCTTGGATTATTTTATGAGACACACTGCTGCTCATTCCAATCCCAGATTACAACACATTTCTTCTAGGCACCTTGAAGGGGAGATGCTGACTATGACTTGGCTTTATAGTGAGACTCTTACACCCCTTCTCCCAAGAGGAGACCCGTCTACCAACCCTGCCTCGTGATTAATTAAATCAGTGCTACTCGAGCCCAAGATCCAACACCCTTATTTTAAGAGAAATATTTTATAACTCCTTACTAGGGTCCTGAAATAAAATTAATGAATAACATAACCTATCTACACATAAGCAACAAAAATTTATATAATATCCCAACCAAAAAATACAGAAAAAAATTGAAAATATGCACTGTAAAAAGGGCAAAATTGTACCAGAAGCCCATAATAAAAAAGTCAATGTTTGCACCTACTTGCAGGTTTGGATTCAGGAAACATAGATTAAGAGTCACCAGAAATTTGTTGATACGATCTCTTTATATTTGGCATTTTGAAATATGGACTAAATATATTTTTACAAAGACATAGTATTATGTTGGTAAACCAGCTCTCTGGAAAGAAACACACACACACACACACACACACACACACACACACACACAACACTTACACATATGCACCCAAATTGGTAGCATTTGCCAATTTCCACAGTGTAAATACTCTCATGGTGGTCAAATTCCTGCTACCAAAATGATATCATGACATCATTGAATACGGATTTGGGAAGCAATGGGCAAAATCTGCTCACACGACCTGGTAGGAGGCACCCCCACTGTTTAATCACCATGAGTATAATAGCCACAAATGTGCACAAGCCACACGTTATGGTGACTCACTATGAAACACTGCATGATTTTTCAAGATGGTGACCAAATCTTAGTAGAGTTTTGAACAAACACCCCCCTTGATTTAGAAGGTCCTTGCATTTCTAGGAGATTCAGTATACATTGTGTTTCTGTGCAAAGTAGAGTGAATTCTGGGCTCACGTCACTGCAAACAAGTTTTTCCACTGGTATGAAGGTCTAATGGCACATACAGGTTACCAGGATGTGGGCAACTCTTTATTGTATCGGCAGGTTCATCGGATCACAAAATGGACTTATGGACTCCAAACACTAAATGCCCAAGACCACCAAAACACCTCCCCAAATTTCTGAAATTTGCTCCTCTGTTGAGAACTACATCTAGACCTTTGCTCCTCAAGCTGTAGCCCTTGCACCAGCAACATGGCATCCCTCGGAGCTCAACAGTTTGTAAGAGACACAGACCCGGAGTCCCCACCCAGACTTAGTAAACCAGAATTCAAGTTTAATAAGATCCCGGGGCCCTGGGTGATTTATAGACACATTACAGGTGGGGAGGCAGTATGTTAGTGAGCTTCACGACTGACTGACTGATTGTACAGGAATCCTGCTTAATGCTCAAATGGACGATGCAAAATAAACCACTGGCTCCACAGAAAAACTACATGACACACCTCATTTAGGAGTGGTACCATAAGGCGCCACCATCCATCCTTCCTTGTGATAACCATACTGCGCAGCCATGAGCTCTACTGCATTAGCGGTTTGGAGGATTACTGAATGAGTCGATCAAAGATGTACTGAGTCCTTACTCTGTGTTATGCCTTACACCGCCTCCCACATAATCCACACAACACTCTCTAAGAGAAGAACAAGAGATGAGAAAGCAAGGCAGAGAAGGTTCAAGACTTTGGGCAGTGTCACAGACTTAGGAGTGTGTCCAGTCAGGATTAGTGATGGTAGTTATTTTACATTGTAAGATTGTTCCACGAGCACACAACGAGGGTCAGCCGGGAGGCAAGGTAGACAAGGGGGCCTTTCCATCTCATACTGACGATGACTTACTTTTGCAAACAACCGTGTATCTGCAAAGCATTTTACAGGTGTCAAATGAATCTGGGATTCAGTTCAATTAACAGCCATGAATTCATCTGAACTTCCAAACACCCAGTTACTTATTAATTCCACTGAAAGATAAAGAGACTGAGGCTCAGAAAGGCAACGGATGAAGGGTCAGCAAATGAAGAAACTTGCCCAAGTCACTCAGCTAATAAGTAGTAATAAAGGAAGTTAATTTAGGTTTTCTGCTTTTCCTTGTCTAGACACGAAGCTAGCTCCTGGGGGTGGGAGGTTGCTCCGAGCAGCATGGAAGTAAAGGCACTGGGAGAAATGATCTCCAGTGCACCATGGATGGGAGGGCTATTGGCAGCTGGGTTTTTCAAGACGTCCGCCTACCTCTTCCTTGGCCCCATTCTAATGTCCCTAACCAAGCAGATGCTTGGTAGGAACACCAGCCAGGGATGTAGATTATTACATGTGGGATATGTTGCCCCGCCCCCCACCTAACCTAATTCTCTGTGCGCCCCCTCCATAGCCGTGAGAAATCAGAGAAATTAAAATGAGAAAACAAGCATGTCCTGACAATCTGGGATTCAGTTCAATTAACAGCCATAAGTAATATTTATTGCAAAATCTTAACACCTATTAGCGATTGTGGGGGGGGATGGCTGTAGCTCTGCTCATAAACATGCTTCCGCTCCTTACACACAGCTCCTAAGCTCCTAGGAGGGGGTAGCTCATCGCGTCTGTCCATCAAAATCAACGTCAAACCAGCAGGTCTAAACATCGCCTTCAGACCTCTCTGAGAAGATGCAGAGGCTCAATGTTACCAAGCCTGGAGACAGACAAGGTGTAACTACATTTTTAAACCTCTCCATTTTATATGTATGAACAGGAAAGAATGAGGGAGAGAAAAAGAGAGGCCAGAACAAAATGGAAATCGTGGCAGTCTGGGCGGGAGGTTCATGCTTGATTTAAATTTTCTTTCTATTAAATTCTTCTCCCAAATATTCTGTCATTTTTTTAAATCAAATTTTTAATTTCAAGATAATGGCAGATTGTGAGAAATAATAAATAATACAGCAATCCCGCGTCTCCTTCACCTAGACTCCCCCCATGGCACCGACTCACAGACCTAGACTGACATATCACAACCCAGAAAGTGACATCGCTATAGTCTAGAGAGAGACCGTGGTCCCTTGTGTTGCCCTTTATGGTCACCCCACTTACCCCAGGTCCTCCTTACCCCCTGGCGATCTTGATCTGTTCTTCATTCCTATAAATTTGCCATTTCAAGAATGTTATGCAACTGGAATCATGTAGTATAGGACCTTTGGGGACTTTTTTCCCCTTTACTCACAGTTCTTTTGCAGCCAAAGAAAATACTGGGTATATGCATGAAGCCTCACCATCGTAAGACTAAGTTGTTCCTTGAGTTGTCTGCCTCACTCAATCTCTAGAAACCACAGTCTCCTCTCTCCCGAGAGGCACTCCTTGACCTCTGGGGACCGTGGAGTGTTTCCGTCACTCTGCAGTGCAATGGCTGAACTGGCCACTTTCTGGTAACACTCTGCCTCACTTCTGGGGGCAACGAAATCACACTTGCAGCTCCCCGACCTGCTTCCCTCCACTTCTCCACCATCCACAGGATGTGAAAAGCTGCCTTCCAAAGCACAGTCCGACAAGGAGGTCCCTAGCCACCTGCATTCCCCACAACCCAGACATGGAGAGAGAGGGGGACATGGCCCACCTAGGTCTTCTGGTGTCTCAGTTTGTTAGCTATTCTCCAAACTCAGCATGGCACAATAGAAAGAACTTTGGAGACACTTGGAGTTCATCTGCGCCCTTGAGTGAGTCTCTGAGACTCAGTTCTCTCATCATCGGTAAATGGGGACAATAAAACTTGCCTTTATATTTACAGATGTGTCTACATACTACGATTATGAATAGTAATTAAATTAAATGTAATGCTTGTAATGCCCCTCCTGTAATAGCCCCAGATATATGTGATCGGTTTGGCTATTATTACAAATAAATCAGCACAATAAATACAAGTCCACCCTGGAAATTCACTTTGGTCTCTAATTACTCAATCTTTTTCTCTCTCCTTCTCAGTATTTACAAAACACTCTCTTCCCCGATAAATTCTTTCCAGTCAAGAACCATGCAGACGCCTCTCTGAGGGGTCTGTATTAAATCTCCAATCTTCCGGCGCTGGGGGAAAAAAAGAGCGTTTCACTCTAGAGAAGTATTCAGGCTTTGAGTGATGTCAAAGGCCTTTGAACAGGCCTTATAAATGACATCCATATTTGTCCATTTTTGACTTAAATTGCTTTTGGTTCAACCACTGCCGTGAATGGCCTTGATGCAGTATCATACAGAATGACACAAAACACAGAGCAAGAAGCAAGTTGCTGGTGAGGATTAGGAAATGAAGGAGTCACTGCCTTGTTCGCTTCTCCAAGCGTTGGAAGAAATGAAACTGCACTGAAAGGTAATCTCCACGAACCGTGATAAGACCCAGTGACATTTTACACAGCTCAAGTCTTCTGGTGCAGCCTTGCAGTTATAATAAAAGCCATTTACATACAGCTCCCGATTTTATAAGTTTGCACGTGCGGGTTCTTTTCTTTTTTTCCCCCCTCTTCTTCTTCTCTCTCCATCCCTAAGCGGCAGAGAGCAATTTGTGATTCTGGAACATCTCGTTAAGATGCCCTGGCTCGGGTTTCCTTTGTGTGAGTCGGAGAGGCAGCACGTGCGTTCTGGGGCAGAAGCTCGACTCTCCCCACCTTCCCTTCCGGCAGGCCTCCCCTCCCCTCCCTCTTCCCTCTCTTCCTGCTAAGTCCTGATTCGGGGGGAAATACGGGCTTGGTAAAGGCCCATCTACTGCCTGGCTCCTTAAGCTAAGAAATTCTATTTCATCTCAGTCCTGTGATGAGTGATCCAAACCACGGGGGTCTCAGATGTGTAGAATAATTAAGTAGACTGAAATGTAGATAAAAAATCTCGGGTTCCAGCCTCGTCTCTGCCACTTACAAGCTGCTCGACCTGAGGCAAGCTGCTCTAATACCCTTGCTTCTCACTCTCTGTATCCAGTAAAAGGCCTAACACCACCCACCTCAAGGGCTTTGGGGACGGCTAAAAGAGGCACTGCGTTCGCAAGGCCCTGGCGTAGCACCCGGAGGTCCCTTTCCTTCCCATCCACAAGCGTGACGTGTTGACTGGGGTCACTACGCTGGTGGATGCTGTCACTCAGCCGGGGCCCTGGTGGTGTACCCTTGGGTGAGCTAGCATGAGGAAAATCCAGTCCTGCGGAAGCCACTGACCGAATGGCAAAGCGAACCTCCGATCTCGGGTCAGCACCATGGGCTTTTGGAAATGGAACACGGGATTCCAGGCCCCACATTCGTCCTCTGCCAGTGTCCTCGTGCAGGCCACACCGCTCAGCCTCCTGAGAAGCCTTCCCTGGTGCTCGCGGTCAGCGCAAAGGAAGAGTGAGGTTCGGTGTGAAACGGATGCCTGTTATCCGGGGCTGTTCTCATCTCCTTACAAAGAGGCCAGGCAGTATAGATCTGTTCATTTTCATGTGTACATACAAGGTCACTTTCTCAGCAAATCAATAGCACAATCTGAATACACAATTTTCATGTCATGGTGTATTTTGGAGTTGAAATACATCGAAGGGAACAAGAATAACAAGGCTTTGAAGGAGGGGCAGCATAGGCAGGAACATAATTTCATGCTTTCTTGCTGCTGGTCTCAAATACATCTGAGGCTACAACTGAGATCCTTCCTTCCCGAAAAGTCAGAAATAAACAAACCAACCAACCTAAGAATACTGAATTATCAGATTTGAATTTTGCCTCTTTTCCTACTAAAAAAGCCCGAGACAATTTTCTGAACATCTCCTGGCAATAGTTTGGCAATGTTATGTTTCTTTTTTCCTGCCATGTGGACTTCTCTGTCCGGCCTGGTTTTCCCACCTCTTTAAGAAGTCAGGCTGGTGAGGGATGAATCCTGGAGCTGCTGTGGGACTTCAGATTAAGTCACTTAACTTCTCTGTTTCTTTCTCTATAAAGTGCAGGTGTAATAACTGGGTTAGCCAATAGGTATGCTGTAAGGTCCAAAGCTGACTTACATATGAAAAACTGTGAACCTTCTTCAGTGTCTGGATTGTTTGATTTCACTGTGTGTCCGACATAAGCCCACCTTCTCTTTCTTCCCCATACAACTGCTTCCTCAATAAGCTCAGGAATGCTTTTTATTTTATTTATTTATTTTTAAAAGATTTTATTTATTTGGCAGACAGAGATCACAAGTAGGCAGAGAGGCAGGCAGGGAGAGAGAGAGGAGGAAGCAGGCTCCCTGCTGAGCAGAGAGTCCAATGCAGGGCTGGATCCCAGGACCTTGAGATCATGACCTGAGCCAAAGGCAGAGGCTTAACCCACTGAGCCACCCAGGTGCCCCTGCTTTTTATTTTAAAGGGAAGTTTCCCTTTTAAAGCCATGTTACCTGCTGGCCCCCTTCAGGAGGATGTGGCCAATATTAATATGTGGGTTTTAGAGAATCTGAGGGCACTTTTTGCACATCACTTTAAATGTTGTAGCTAAAAGAATAAAAGCTAGATTAAAGTATTAAATAATTTGGCTGGGCGAAGGCATTTACCAGCAGGCTGGCTCTTGTTTTCTAGATAATAAGAGCATTGCAATAATGAGAGGCAATGCTGGATAATGAAGAGAAGGATTACAAGAAGAGGAATAGCTTTTGGAATGAGATAAATCCAGTCAAATCCATGTGTTAGCCCAGAATCCCTGGGCTTCATTTTTGGGAGTCTCACTCTCCTCTCTATAAAATGGGTGCATGAAAAATAAAATAAAATGGGCATATGTATGGCAACCCCCTGCAAGGATGAGTCTTGGAAAAGCCTGGAAATAATATTTGCAAAAACCTCAGCACAGGGTGAGGTTCCTGGTAGGCCCTCAATAAACTTGAACGGTCATTCCGATCACTCAGATGAATGTGGCGTGTGTAGGCGATTACTGTAAATATTCACTGTATCCATACAAACTAAAGTTTCACGTTTTTAGACTGAGTAACATTTTTGGTTCTGGCTAAACTAGTCTCCTAATTTGACACGTGCAAAATACCGAGGTTGCCATTCCTCTGTCTGAACATCCTAAATTCCCCCTGCAATACACAAAATCTTTAGTCTATTAAGAAGTCAGGGGAACATTCAGGAATAGGACAAGGGTTCTTGGAGCCCAGTCTCTGCAACAAAGGACACTGTGCTTTCGAATCCGCGGCAGTGGGGACTTTTACATTTCGGACCCATGTTGCATCTGCCAGCCTTCGTACCTTGTTTACAGACCTCCCGAGGATACACTTTCCTCATTTACTATGTTTCTTTGGATGGCAACCTATACATCTCCCAATAAATTTTGGTTTACCTAGGCGCTGACGGATACAGAAAGCTATATTCAATTTGTGCCGATTTATGAGACATGGGCACAGCAGTCCTGGAAACTTTCCTGTGGCTCACTTTATAAATTAACCCCTTATTTAAATATTCTGCAGACTTCGCACAGGGCAGCGTTTGATGGGGATGCTGTCCCCGATCAGCCTTCTGGGCCTCTTGGTGTTTGCTACCACGACACAGGGGCCCCACTCGGCACAGACAATGCTGATTTACAAGATTTACGAGACAGGGCAAGTGTTTGCATCCCGTTGCTATTCAGGCCACGGCATCTTTGGTCTTGCTGGGCTTCGTAATACTAACGGGCAGATGTCCTTAACTGAGGCACACGTGAAAGCCAAACTGGGCTGCGCGTGTGAGCAGCGTCTCGATTGGATGGATGGCTGCCCCCATGCACGTAGTCTCTCCTTCAACTGACATGTTCCAAAGCCCTAATAGGTGCAAGACACAACTGCAAAAGGCAAAGCGATGCAAAGTGGAATGAGGCAGGATACCCACCGTCGAAGAGCTTATATTCAACCTGCATGGTACTGTACGAAGAAACAAACAAAAACAAAAACAAAAAATAAAACAAAATAAAACAAAAAAACCCATAAAATTTATGAGCCAGCAGACTCGGGCTTGAGAGCCACCTCGTTCACTTACGAGCTGTGTTAACTCTGGGCAACTTACTAGATCATCTTAAGCCTTAGTTTCTTCCTCTGCCAAGCGGATGGCAATTCACACCCAATTTTACAGAGGATAGATAGAGGTAAAAAAGCTCAGTAAGTTGCTGTGAAAACTCTAAGGGCCACGCAAGGTGCGGATTCTTCCACACGTGTCGGCACTGGCACGTGCAGTAAGGGACAAAAGAGGAGTCACAGGAAAATCAGAACCAGGAGCTGAGAGCCTCAATGGGTTGTAATTCCCCAGGGTTGTGGCGGCATGTCTACATGTCCGGGGAGCTGTGCTCCGGTGTTCCTCCCTCCCAGTGAAAAATACGCGAGGGATGGGAGGCAGGGGGAGGAGAACAGGGCGGCCAGACCAGACCGCTCAGGAAGGAGAATCAGGGCTCTGCTGAAGGAGAAGGCTGAGCTCCGGAAAGGGTGTGATGTAAGGACTATGGTTTCAAGATCAGGAAAAATGCTGAGCCCGGCCCCCTTATGGTTGTTTTGTTTTGTTTTGTTTTGTTTTGTTTTGTTTGTGGCTTTGTTTGTTTGTTTGTTTGCGTGCCCCGAACAGTCAGTTGAAGACACCGCTGGGGGCGCCCACCACACTGTCCAAAGCAGGCATCCTTCAAGGCAGGTTTCTTGCTCTCAGGGGGGAAAATAAGCAAATCAAATTGGTGAGTTCAAAATGGAGGGCTGTGATGATTGTGAATGGATGTAATATGTATGTGGCGAAGTCCTCTAACATGATGGGGAAGTTCAAGGTTCCCCTAGTGAAGTTAGATCCTGACTACATGGCTGCAGATTGTCCCGGTGGGCAGCCCTCTTTCCAATCAGAACCACCTTAGCAAGGATGATGACTTCTCTGCCCAGAGAGGGAAGGGGCAGCTGCGTTTTCAAACAGTTCAAGCCTTTTCCAAGGGCTGGTCCAGTAAACCAATTAGGTGTTCAAGAAAGGTCAGGGGACACTGAACTTGCAGGTCATGGCGATTTAAAAATATGCCCACAAGGTCCTTGACAGTATCTCCCTTCAGATAGTGGAGCAGGTTCCCTCTCCTTAAATACGGACTAGACTGGCTCACTTTCCATGAACAGAACGAAGCTGGGGTTACGGCCTCGGACGGAGTGTGATGTCTCAGACTGATGTTGAAGAGGTACTGTGGCACCTCCTCCCTGTGCTCTCTCTGATGTCACTCCAGTGGCTGGCTGGCATGCTGTGAGGACACTCCGGCAGCCCTGTGAAAGGTCCATGTGCTGCAGAATGGAAGCCTCCTGCCAGAAGCCATGTCACACACCAGCTCGGAAGTCACAGCTCCGGCCCCGCCAAGCCTGCGGACCCTCAGCTTGACGGCAACCTCAGGAGCAACCCAAGGCCAGAACCGCTGATCTAAGCTACTCCCTCATTTCTGATCCAGAGAAACTGTAAGATACTAAATATTTATTGTTTGAAGCCACAGTGTTGGGATAATTTGTTAGGCAGTAACTGGTGACTGCTACAAAGACACAGGGATAAATACATGAATTCAAAAAGAAGAGAAAGCAGCAATAGAAACAGCTACGCCCTGAGCGAGACAAAGGCCATTTGAGAAAGAACAATTACACAGGGACCAACAATGCTAGGACCTGCCACACGGGATCCCCCAGCTGGAGCCGCACCAGCTGCTGTGACTTCCAGCAGATTCCACTCCCGGGCTTGGCATGCAGTGCTACAAATCGGTACTCCTTAAGAGCTCTCATGGTAACTTACCGAGCAGTTACTATGTACTAGGATTATGCTCTCGGCCTTCTAAGAGTTATCTTATTGGATCCTCTCGATGCTCCTAAAAATGTACATAGCATTATGATCTCTCTTTCTCAGAAGAGAGAAAACTCAAGAAGAGAAAGGTGAAGTGACCTGCCTAAGGCCCAGTGCCTATTCAGCATGTGGCCTGCCTCCTGCTGTGGAGGTCAACAGTGTGGCTCCAGGAGGGGGACCAGGGGACATTTAAAGCTACAGGATAGACCCAGTGTGTCAGAGCCTCAGTTTCATTCTTGGCTAAGCAAAGTCACCCACAGTTTTTACATGTACGTGAGCACAGATTATTTTGAGTAGGATGCAGGCTTCCCCTGGAGCTTTTAAGGTAAATCTTAGAGGCTCATGGAGGGCTGCTTCAGGTGGTGTCCCAGACCCCAAGAAGCACATGTGTGTTCTCCGTGGAAAGCACTGGCTAAGACACAGCTTGCAGATGAGGAAATGAAGCTGGGACAGGGGCTGTGACTTCTTCCAAAGTCTCCTGTCAATCAGAGAGCTGAGCTCTGGCCACCCCAAATCCAATCCTGAGTGCCCGCCTCCACCCCGCCAGCCCCTCCATCAGCTAGGCTGTGGCAGCTGCAAGGCCTGGGGAGGGACTGAGCTCCTACTTCTCTTGGCCCCACTCCCCAAATATTACAACCTGCCCCTCCACTCCGATGGAGAACCTGATTATGGCTGCATCATTAGCGTCCCCAAAAAGAACAGTTTCCAGATCCTCGTAAATGTATTTGCAACAATTGCAATGTCGTTTTTGATAAATAATTAAGGACCAGACGCCTGACCTGGCGACGGGAGGGGGTGGGGGCAGGGCTGGAGGAGGCAGAAAGGAAGCTCCGTGAAAAGGACAGAAATAGTCATTTGCAGTGGCAAGGAGGGAAGGAACTCTCTGACTCCCAGGGGGCCCGGAGCTGCTCAGATGTTCCCTCCAATACAAGCTGATGCCGTCCCACTCGGCCAAATCGACCTGAACAGCCTAGAAAGCTGCGCGGCCGCACCTGTCAGCCCCAATCGGCGCTGCGGAAATTTTGTTAGGAAAATAGATGTACTGAGATTCAATTTTTCGATTGTCTGAAGGCTTAATTTAGTGACCTTGGAGAATATCTCCTAGAGGTGAAAGAAGAGGCTGGGAATCTGCTGGGTGGGGGAGGACGGGGCTTCCCTGGTAATGGGTAATTTGTTTACTGTAATTCTCAGGCCTCTTCAGGAAGCCAGGGAAATAGTCAGATCGGTGCTCCCATTTTCTTAATGAAAAAAAAAAAAAAAAAAAGGCACAGGGGCAGGAGAGATATGAGAGAAAGAGAAAGAGACAGACAGACAGAGAGAAGAAAACCCCAGCTGTGTACGCTACTTCCTTAGAAGGAGACATTAAGGTCACACACACACACACACACACACACACACGCACACAAAGAGAGCATATAAATAAAATAAATAGATGTTTATTATGAAATTATAAAATACACCCTGAAGTAGAGAAAAGGGCACACCATATGCCGGTCATCTAGACACAAAATGACTCCGTCCGTCCCCTCCACCGCCTCCGCTGCTCCCCGTTGCTGCCGCCGAAGCCCACACCTCACGTCACTTCACCTCTGCTGACTGGGCATGCCGGCCGGTGTCTGGAGGAGGCTGGGCCATTCTGGCACCACTGGTTTGCCTACTAACGCAACTACCCAAAGAAACATGCCGGCAGGCGGCAGGGGCTCTGCAACTGGGCCTTCTGATTCTGTCTCCGGCCCTCAAAGGTACTCTCTCGACTTCTGGAAGTCTCAGCTTCCCTAGACTGGGGAGGACAGTGGCGCATAAATCTATGAGGGGACAGAATGGGAAACGATCCCAAATCCCGTTACAGAACCTGGTACAGGCTAAGGGAATGGTCATGTCTAAGTTTTGCTGCTTATACCCTATGTGGTTCCAGTGACTTTAGTCAGGCTGGGCCTCTAGAAAATCCTCTAGATCATGGGTTGGCAAACCTTTCCTGTAAAAAATGAAACAGTAAATATTTTGGTTGGCTTGGTGGATCTCTGTGGGAACTACTTGATTCAAGCTTGAAACTCTAGCTTGAAAGCAACCATACACAAAAGGGCATCAATCAGGCAAGGCTGTGCCTTCCAATGACGATTTATTTAAACCCAGGCAGTCAGCTGGATTCGGCCCACGGGCCGCAGTCTGCTGACACTTGCTCTCAGACCAACTGCACTCAGGATGCTATCACCCATCGCCAGCGTCGGGGCCCTGTGCGGCTGGTGAATCACACAGATTCCTGGATCCCATTCCGGATCAACTGAATTTTACAGAGTCACGAAATCTGAGAGACGGCCCCCCAAGCAATCCTGACTCTTGCTGAAGCCTGGGAACCTCTGTTCTAATCTAATTAAGGGGTAAATGGAAGTATGCATGTGGAATGCAGAAAACACTCCTCCAAGGACAGTAACCACCACTGGGTCTCCAATCTGGCCCTTGGTGCCCTACACAGCTCAGTTACAAAACAGAAACAGTAACAATACCCAAATTGGCACCATTTGTTACCCAATGATGGTAACAGCAATTAATAAAACATAAATGGCACAGAGCATAGTGTAACTGATAGAGGGCACAGTTGAGGTTTGGCATATAATAATAGACAGTATTGTTCATTATTAATCCATGTGTCTAATAGCATTTGGTGCATGGAAGAACCCAGATAAATAAGATGCATTATTATAAATTAAATTATTATGTATAATTATATGCTAGTGATAATTACAAGTGGCCAGTGCAGTGCTGTGCGTATCACAGACACCTGGCGGACTGCTGATCACAAAGGGGGTGACACTGATGAGGTCAGAACCCTGTGCGCGGCAGGCGTTGCCGGAATGTTAGTCCTAGAACCCCTCCTTCTCTCTCGCCCCTGGCCTAGAAGCTGCTCTTTCACTGTCATCATGGCTGAGGCTGTGACAGGGAGCAGGAGCCTGGCCCGGGTGTCCCCAGGCCCCAGGCCTCCGGCGGGGCGTTCAGATTAGATCGGCCGGCAGCCCTCTTCCCTCCTGTTACCTCTGGTGTTCTGGGCAGCGGAGTCATTAAGGCCTCATGGCCTGAGGAGCTAATAGAGACACCAGGGCCTCCCAGTCGCCGACGCCTGCAGCGATCTGCACCTTCTGGCACTCGGCAGCTATCCCCCGCCCCCATGACCTGACAATCGCCACTGCGGCTCTGTCCCCGATCCTGTCAGCCAGCCCGGCCCCCTCACTCCGGCAGATGAATCCATCCAGAGCCCACTTCTAACAAGGAGGCTGGCGGCAGGCGTGCCTGGCTCCTGGCCCAAAATAACCACGCAGGCTGGTACCCACAGACCTTCCCTTCCCTGGTTCTCTCAGCCCAGGAGTCTCCCTGCTGGAAAACGAAGCGAGAGAGATGCGTGAGGGGAAAAGTGTGGAGAACAGAGGCGGGTGTTAGAAATTATAGGCCTGGTGCTGGAATGGTACCCACTTCAGCTCCAACAGTTTCTCAGTGAGTTTATGCCAGTGACCTTAACTCTCCTCATCTGCAAAATGGGCCTGGCTGGCAGACTTCTCCTCCAAAGTCTACCCTGATGTCACTATGCAAAGCTCTTGGCACCCAGCAGTGCTCAAAGAGGTCAGCGCTCACTGGTTTAGAGGGTCAGACATGCTGGTTTCCATTCCTTTACCTTTTCAACTGATGCTTACTGTGCTTTGCAGATAAATCCGCTGCAACTCCCCAGAGACACCTGCAGCCAAATCCCCTGACAAAGCTGTTAACCACAAGCTCTCCGGCTTCCTTTCCACCATCACTCGAACCCGGCTGGCTAGTCCTCAGGAGGAATGGTATCTAGAACCTGGCTCCGTGTCTGGCCCACTGTGGGCATCCAGGATTCCAATTTCCACTTAAAGAGGGAGACCAGGGCCAAGAGAGAAACAGCAAGGCTGAGGAATTCCTCGAAAATGCTCTGTCTTATCTTTTTCACACCAGCATGCTCTGCACTGTCCTTTAAACACACGCATTTGTGGGAATGGATGCATACATTTATGCAAACTCCCTGACACCAGGGGCCAGGCTGGTTTACCAAACCAGGTCTGTTATGTCAGAGGAATGGACTCTCTCTAGCACAGTGTAGGGGCTTACGTGGACAAGTGGCCCCTTTCCTGCGGCGTCCCAAGACATGGGGCAAACACTCAGGCAATGGTGGCTTCCCTCACCTCTCTCTGCTCTAGGAGGCACCTGCCTCCCGTTTCAACGTGGAATGGGGCGGGGGGGGGGGGGGATGGCGTGGGAGTCTGTACTTCCTCACACACGCAGGCTGCTGATACAATAATGTGACTGCCAAGCCCCTCCCCTGCCTCCGTCCCCCACCACCCAGCCGCCCCAGCTGCCGAATGCAAACATCTGCCGGGATCATTAAGGCGTTTCTATACAGCGCCGACCAGGGGCTGACCCTGTGACCATTTCCACCATTAGATCTGAATGACCTCAGCAGCGGGGCTGAAAGGCCGGGGTATTAATTCACAGAACCACAAGCTCAATTTAAGATTTAATTTGAGATAACGAAGAGCTACTGAAAGTGTATTCAAACTTCTAAGCATGCAGTAAAAGGCCTCTCCCTGTTTTTCAAGTTGAATATGAATCCAGTATTTCTGTAACAGGATTTATTTGCAAATTTACAAACAACATGCAAGCCCCTTTTCTCTTCTTCCAGTTCCTTCTGTTTCATCGAGCCCCTTTATGATGTTCCTTTCTAGAATTCTTTCCCCCTTTCATTTCCTAATTTACAAATGGCTGCCTCTTAGGGATTTACTTTTCCACAGGCTTTCTTAGAATCTTCCCCAACATTCAGGTTCCCTTGGATTCCAGCTTAAAAATCCCAGTTGTTGGCTCAACAATGATAGTCTCCTAGAAAAAGCTTTGGCCTACAAGGTAGCTAACTCTCTAGGAGGGAAGGCGATGACAGGATCCCAAACCATATGCCACCCATTTGGAAAACTATGCTTCCTGGCTCTGCTGAATGTCTAGACGCTAAAGATTTTATTTCTAAAATATTTAAAATTCTGTTTGGAAATGGAAATTGGTTCAAGTATGTTTCAGGATACCAAAAAGATTTTTTTGTGTGTTTTTGTTTGTTTAGTATTTCAAAATGGAGCTGAGGATGGGAATGACATACTTTGGACTCAGAATCTTCCCTGGTATTTACTGAGCATCTATTTTGTGTCTGGCACTATGCTGAGTACTTTCTTTGCATTTTCTCAAAGACTAAGTCCAGCTTTAGAAATACAGAGATTCGAGCTTAAATCCCACCAAGCAATGCATCTCCTCAAGCCTTTTTTCCTCATCTCTGAAACGTCACATACCTCGGGGCTTCCTGAAGTCAACTTTGAAAGCTATAAACACATAAACGTATGGGCATAAAAATACCACTGGGCTCAGGGGCAGCTGAGCGTGACCCAGGGACACCATCGGGAGTGAGGAGCCCTTCCACAAGCAACACAGCAAACATTCTGATTGCTGTAAAGATGGCACAGTGGGCAAAGGTGCGAAACCGGGCACTTCACAAACTTGCGATTCATTTACTTTATTTGGCTTTGGGTTTTCAAAGTGAAAAGCAAGAGGTGGGTGGGCCGGTAGAGGAAGGATAGGCCGGGAGACCAGATGTAGCAGGGCTGGCTGGCTTCCAACCCAGCCCCCAGCTGTGTAACCTTGGGCAAGTCAGTCTGCGTGTCCGGGTCTCAGTTTCTCCACTTCTATTATTCTTTTGCTCATCAGGCACAGATGAGGCTCACAATAGGGGATGGCTGGGGAGATGTTAGACCACAATTCCTGACATGGAGAAGACGCCCAGGAGAAAGGGTTTGAGAAGTGACCCACGTGTGTGTAAGGCTGTGAAATGGGTTGACTAGTATTCCCCCCAAACTCATGTTCGTTCACTCACAATCTTAAAATGTAATCTTCTTCGGAAATAGGGTCTTGGCAGATATAATAAAGATAATGTACAATAATATACAATATATTATTATGTTTATATATAATTATTATAATATATGTATATATAATGTATATAATAAAAATAAGGATTGAGGCTTAGTGAGTTAAGTATCTGCCTTCGGCTCAGGTCATGATCCTGGGGTCCTGAGATCGAGTCCCACTTTGGGTTCCTTGCTTGGTGGGGAGCCTGCTTCTCCTTCTCCCTCTGTCTGCCACTCCCCCTTACTTGTGCTCTCTCTACATACCCAATAAATAAAATTTAAAAAAGAAAAAGAAAACAAAACGTTTCTAAAGGATGAGTGTGGGTCCTACATCCAACGACTGGTATCTTTATGAGAGACTGAAAGGAACACATAGGGGCATGCAGACGAAGGGACTGTGAAGACACAGGCAGAGATCGGATGGTGCATCTGCAGGCCAAGGAACACCAATGATTCCAGCAATGCAAGTAGCCAGAAGAGAGGCAAGGAACAGATTCTCACTCAGAGCCTCTGGAAGGAACCAACGCTGCCAATTCCTTGATTTTGAATTTCTGGCCTCCTGAGCTACAGGAGAGTAAATTTCTATTGCTTTAAGCTGCCTCGTTTGTGGTCATTTGTTACGGGAGCCCAAGGAAATGCCGCCAGGCAGTGCGGTTAGTGTTAAAACAGGAGGCACTTTCCCGACGACAGACTTGGTATTTTTACTTTCACTGAGATTCCAGCACATCTTTCTGGGGGTGGGGGGGGGAGGGCGGTCGGTACACTACTTTTGAGTCTGTTCCACTGATCTACAGAAAAAACTGTCCAGATAGGTAGTCAGTAGTCCATTTTACTAATGTGAATGAGGCCGAGTAGAACTTCCCAGTTCATCAGTTTGGAAGATTTTCTTTTAAGGATGGAAAAGTGATTTGGGTGTCCCCAAACAATACCCTTGGGCCTTATCTGATGCCATCACGATTTCTAGCATGGGGATGGCATCGCCTGCGCTGGTCTTGGGCGTGGGAGTCTGCGAGGGCCAGAGCTTTAGCTCGCATGTGGGAAACTATCCCTGTACCGCGCAACTGGCTCCTTGGCTGTTAAAACACAGGGGCACCCATTATGGTTCTTCTCTATTCAGCCGTGGGCTTCAGTGGTTGGGGGCTTCTCCTACATCTTCCGCCAACAGAGACTGGATCTCCGTGCGTCTGGAGTGCCCAGCAGAGCACCGAGTCCATCCCAGGGGCTCGGAGGTGTCCGAGGAATGGAAAAGGTTGCACGTGAGAAAGAGACCTTACTTGCTTTATTTTGTTTCCACCACATTGCCACGTTATCATCCTAATTTTACAGGTACGGACACCAAACTAAGAGCAGAAGCGAGAGACCAGCCTATCTAGGAAGAGGCAGACCCAGGGCTGAGCTCAAGCGTCACTGCTTCAAAGGCATGAACCCTGAACCATCCTCAGAGACGCCCCCAAGCTTCCCCTGAGGGATAAAAATGCCAGGGGCCTGTGGTTCTCAAGCATACAGAGGTCCCCAGCAGCACTGAATGACATTGGCGAACAGGGGCCGACTGGCCCACTCCCCACGAGTCACCTGCCGAGCTCGGCTCATTTTGCCCAGGGAATTGGCGGGCGGAGAAGACGCAGGAAGGAGCCGGACCCTGGGCAGCCGAGTAGGTGGGAACGCACAGGGGTCATCGCTCGCAAAGGGACAGTAAGTGCCATGGCACTGGGACAGTGCTGAGCTCCTCCCCCACTCCGACTTCCAGCAGTTTTCACGACAGCCCTCCGTCCAGGCAGGGCACACTGGGGTTTATGGAGATCAGGTGACTTGCCCACGGACATTCTACTTACGAACCAGATTGCCAGACCGGGCTTATCTCACACATTTTACCTCCGCTTTATACTCCCCCTCCCCATGCTAATGTATTTTTTTTTATTTAATTTTTTCAATTTATTTATTTTCAGGAAAACAGTATTCATTATTTTTTCATCACATCCAGTGCTCCATGCAATCCGTGCCCTCTATAATACCCACCACCTGGTACCCCAACCTCCCAACCCCTGCCATTTCAAACCCCTCAGATTGTTTTTCAGAGTCCATATTCTCTCGTGATTCACCTCCCCTTCCAATTTCCCCCAACTCCCTTCTCCTAACACCCCTTGTCCTCCATGCTATTTGTTATGCTCCACAAATAAGTGAAACCATATGATAATTGACTCTCTCTGCTTGACTTATTTCACTCAGCATAATCTCTTCGGCCACAGTCACCAAACTATGGAAAGAACCAAGATGCCCTTCAACGGACGAATGGATAAGGAAGATGTGATCCATATACACTAAGGAGTATGATGCCTCCATCAGAAAGGATGAATACCCAACTTTTGTAGCAACATGCTAATGTATTTGTGCCAGGATCCTCCCTTAGACATAAACAAACCTTGCAATTAAGAGTGAAAGGCTCCACTTTGGAGAAGAAGAAACTGAGTTGCCGCCCAGTTAACGTGTTGGCCGGAAAGCCAGTTCCACGGTAGAGACAACACTCCTGGGTCTGCCCGGAGGGCTTTCTACTGTACTTCAAGGCCTGGCTCAGCCGGGGCTGCAGGAAAGCTCACAGCAGTCCCGCAGCAAAGAGGAGAGCTGCGTGCGCTGCAGATGTTGACGGCTGGGGCGGGGGGCGGGGGGTGGGCCGGCTGGAAAGTAGGCAGACCCTAGTGTGTGGCGCAGGTCTCCCTTCCAGGAAGGTGTGGCCTTCAGCTGTCAACCCCCCTGCCCCGTACCAGAGCTGCCTGACTTGCACGGACTCTCACCCTCCTTGGGGCAGTCTGCCCAATGACTGGTCAAGCCAGGGGTCTAGAGGCCTAGCCATGTTAGCCCGATGGGGGTCACCACTGTGATGGGCCTTCTAGCATCCGAGCTCTCCCTGAGGCCTTATCCTATCAGCGTGACTGTTCCCTCTGCCCACGCCAGCTTCATTCCACAGGCAGTGACCCTTAAAAAAAAGTTCTGCAGGAAACACCTCTCTTCA
This sequence comes from Mustela nivalis, assembly GCF_964662115.1. Lineage (NCBI taxonomy): Eukaryota > Metazoa > Chordata > Mammalia > Carnivora > Mustelidae > Mustela > Mustela nivalis. The sequence continues at coordinate 8,743,376 of NC_139037.1, forward strand.
GAGCCAGCTCCCTGGAAAGCTCAAGGAGAAGAGTTCTCGTTTCTAAAGAAAACCATCTAGCCTAATAAGAAGGCCCGGCCTGGGTGACTGGAATGTCTGGAGACCCTTTTTCATCCAAGTCAGAAGGAGGAAGCACATGTCTCCGAGGAGCAGAGAGCGTTGGGGCCTGAGAGCTCCTGCGAGTTACAGAGGGAACCAGGGGAAGACAGAGCTCGTCTGAGCAGGACCTACTTGCCTATACACCAAAGACTCACCCCCGACGCCCACAAGTGCAGGACACAACAGGGGCTAAACTTGAACTTCTTTGTTGACATAATGAGTGCTGGCACCAAGCAGGTGGTTTTGTAGCCAACTTGGCGTGGGTTTGTGAGTTTTGATTGGCAAATCTGAAGCAAAGTTCAGCCAAGTTCTATATCTATTTTGCACTGTGCCTTATGCGCAACTAAAGAAGCCAACTCTTCCGATAGGCTTTCAGTTTTATGGCTGTTGGTAGCTGAAGATATTAGCTCTTTAAGTGGACAAATGCTTCTGGCAGCCTGGGCTGCACTAGGAAGAGGAGAAATGCCTTCGGGTTCCTCCGAAAATTAATGTAATAAGATGCATTAATCAGAATTCTATCAAGTCTACACATTTGGCCTGGGCTTAAGAGGCAATACTTTGAAATTGCAGTTGGCTAAGCTTCCCTATTCTTTGCAAATCAGAGTTGGGAAAAAAAAAAAAAATGGAGCAGAGCTAATGTTTAAGAAAAACTGGCAATGGGAAAAAGGTTGAAGCAACTTTTAATTCCTTAGGTCCGCCAGGGGCTACGGAGGGTAATGGACAATTTGACTTTTGTATTTCCGCACAGGTACTTTAGACTGGGACCAGAAACAGTTGGTTGGACCCCTGGCCAGCTCAGGACCCGTTTGGGCAATGGCTTGGCCCCAAGTTAGTTACTTGTTCACTTTTGGCTAACAGTAACTTACTTTGGGACCTGCAATGGAAGCTTGGCTCTTGTTTGCCTTCAGATGTTTGTAACCCGGTGATGAGAAATTCTGGAAGCTCAAACAGGTTACACAGATGAGCGTGTTGGCACTGCGAGACTCGTGACTTAAGGATTAGCTTCTCAGGAAACCAAAAACACTGAGCCACAAAATCAGAGCCAGAAACAGTTTCTTCCTAATTGTGCACTTTTAGGTGACACCACGTTTTAAAGTGACATGACAGTGCCCTGAAGATTGTACTACAATTTGGTTGTGCTTTTAATGCGAGACAGCTACATCTGTATTTACCATTATAACTTAGTACCCAAGAGATGAATATTTTTAAAGACAAAGGGCCAGGCTTTTGTGGAAACATTTTTCCCCTTGTATTTAAAAAAAAAAAAAAAAAAAAAAAAAAAAAAGTGGCTCCTTCTTGTCTGGTAGACTTCAGTAATTGGCAGGATTTTGAGTAAGCTCTTTTAAGAGCCCTCTGTTTCTATTTTCACATTAAACACACTTGCAATATCTATTAAAAGCACAAATACTGAAGCACACACCAAGACTATCAATGAGCTTACATCTGGAGGCCTCAATCTATCAGGAGAAATGAAGCGAGCATTTATAGGGCTTTAATTCTTGGGGAATTCACATGTTGGAAGAGAAGAGGGTGCCCTCTTTTTCTTTGCCTCCTGGACCTGGCCAGTGTCCCACACTTTGTATCAATTCCATACCCGAGGGCTTATCAGAAGGGGTCAAGTTCAGGATGTGATTAAAACAACAAATACTGGATTCTGCCTTCATCTTGAGGAGTATTTCCATTAAAGCCTGGGGGATTCCACAGGGGAAAGGCAGAACAGACACACGGATAATTCCACCATGTTCTGGCTGGGACCCTGTGGCCTTATAATTCTAGGATGATTGAACAATATCCCAGGAAAGACACACAAGGTCACCTGGGGGACTTGGGAACATCTATTTGGGAGACAGGCTCTGAGGCCTGAAGAGATCTTCAAAGTCATTCTCAAGGTTATGCCCGAGCATGGATGGGGCCAGATGCGAGCGTGGATTTGCAGGCAGCCAAGCAGCAGGATGAGAGGTCTGCCAGCAATGGCCCTTGGCCTCGGCCTGACAGTTGCACATTTAGCTCTTTAGCTCCTTTCCAGATTTTGTTTAAAGAGCAGGAAACAAAGAAGGATTAAAGCCCAGGGGAAGAAAATGGAGCCATAACTCAATGGCAGTCTTCCTTCACAGTTTCCCCCATTCCAGAAATGTGTTTTGTATGAAAGTGTATACACTGGGCAAGAAGAGGACTGTGGTCTCAGATTTTACACCCTACCCATGGGTCAGGCTCCTGGCAGATACAGATGGCGCATTCAAGATGGATAATTTGAGGAGTATTTAATAAAGGCGCTACTGGCCAAGATCAGCGTAGGGTCTAAGGAAGCAGTGAGGTGTTGTGCAGTGACCTGGGGTTAGTAACAGAAGGAAGAGCTCCCTGCCCTTGCCAGCTGGCCAGGGAGAACCTGCTGTGGAATGAGGCTGTCCACCCGCACCCTGCTGGGAGCAAGCCTAGGGATTGAAGAGCATAACCCTGCTTGGTTCTGAATTCCTGTGGGTACAGGCCCACCACTGGTGATCCAACGTGACCATGAGAGACCAAGAAAGCCCACTGAGGCAGCCTCCCAGGACACAGGGGCAGGGTGGAAGGGACCCCGAGGCACAAAGATAATTGGGGCACAAACCATACTCTAGAGGGGCTTAAGGGGCCTTGAGACCCTACTGTCCAGGCCAATGAGAGGTCAAGTACCCATTTTTCCCCAACTTCAACCAGGAGAACCTGGCTCTTATGGTTATACCACTGATCCTTAAACACCACGGGGGTTAGGCATTCCAAACACACCCTCCTGGGTGCAGAGGAAAACCTGCATGTAACTGCCTCTCTCAAACCTTCACTACTCAGTACTGTTGACCAAAAGGTCCTACCAGTAATATAAGCAGTCAATTAACATGTCTCTTGTATATTATACTGCCTTCCTACAATGCACTAAGTTAGAGAGAAGAAAATGTTATTAGGAAAATCATAAGGAAGAGAAAATACATTTTCGGTACTGCACCGTGTTTATGGAAAAATTCCACGTAGCTGTGGACCTGCACAGTTCAAACCCAAGTCGTTGAAGGGCCAACGGTGTGTCAGCATGACGCGTGAGGTGTTACGTGAAGGCACGACTCTCTTCCCAGAAAGATCTCAGCTGGAAACCCCTAGCCTAGATGTTCTCTCTGGTTTCTTCCAGGTCTGCTGTACAGGATTCCAAAGGACAAACTGGAGGTAGTCCACACGGTGCACATCTCAAAATCCGTAAGGTTAGCGAAGGGCACTGACACTTTCCGCTCAAACCCATGGAGGCAGCGCCTTTTGTTTGGTGTGTACATAGAAAAGTCAACATTTTGAAATAAAGGTTTATTTTAATCTTTGTCTTGGTAGTTTTATTAGATCAGAGAAAAGAGATAGGACCATTTTTAAACAGCATTCCATTGAATTAGCATAGGAAAAGGAATATTCATTTTAAGATTTCTAGAGAAAAGGAGGTATTTCCACGGGAAGATAAAAAGGAGGAAGGGGGCAATGGAAATGAAACTCCATGAAGATGAAAAAATTATTGTCTTAAGGACACACAAAATGAAGGCACATTTTCTGCTGAACTTCTCTAGGAGAAAGGGCTAGAAGGCTTCCCAGGATTGGCTCCATTGGCCTGTAGGAGTGGGTCTCGCTGAACTCGGCTTCCCTTGTGATGGTTCTCTGTCGGGCCGAGAAACTTCAAGCTAGTGTGCCAGGCGGTGTTATCGAATGCAGATATTTCATCAGGAAGAGAAAAGGAAAACTCACCAAAAAAAACAAGAGGTACCTAAGCCAAGGGAGATCTAATATAACCCACAGATTGGGGGGTGGGGGAGGCCAGCCTAGGAGAGGTTGGAATCGGGGCCCTGCCTTTCCTAATATAGATTAATGACTTGCTCAGGCTAGCAGCTACAAACTTGCCAAATGTGCTGACCGCCTGAAATTAGTGAAGGTGGTGTCCACGGAAGGAAGGAAGAAAAGAAAGTGAGAGGAGCCTGAATGCGCCTCACTCATCGCGGCCTGACATATGACAAATGAAATTAACGGTGACAAAGAGAACAACGAGTATTAGGTAGTAGAAAACAAACTCCGAATGAATATGGCTGATCTCAAAGGGGCCATCCACTGTGGTTGACAAGACCTTGGGATTACAACAGACACACGCGCTCACAAAGCAAGGACCCACATGCAGCACTGCTCACATACATACACCGCAAGCCGGGCACGGCCAAGTTACACAGGCACGGCCGAGTTACACATCCCTTTCAACCAGGACAAACTGCATGTCCCTGGGAATCAGAATAGATTATCCTGGACTGTGGCAAAACTCAACTCAAGTGTCTCACTCTGTTCTGGTCACCTGATAAAAATTATATTCACCGGACACTTGAACGGTATTAGGAAAAGCACAGACGCTGGTTCTCAGAGTTGAAAGTCCGAGTGTTCATAAAAGGGCTATGTACATATAGTTCAGGAGGTGATAAAAAATGGGGAAAAAATTCAGTGAAAATTATTTTTGGCTTCAGACACCTATGTGAGGTGGGTTACTCTTTGTCAGCAAAATAGCAAAAATCAGGAGCAATATTAAAGGTGAATTCGAGCAGCTGAATATTTTTTTCTGAAAAACAAAAACAAACCCTAATTATCAACTGACCATGGGGAGGGGAAGACAGATGTATATACAAATTGCAACAACAACAATAAACAAGCAAAAACAAGTATCTCGGTATTCTCCTATAACATAACGAAATGAAAGAATTTTGCATAAATTTAAAAGGAAACAAAATATGTAAAAGGAATTAAAAAGGAAAGAAAGAAGGGAAGGCAGCAGATGGAGTGAACATACGCGATGACAGTTGCTAAAGGGCACTCTAATGACATCAAAATACTAGTTAATATATTTCCTAACAGAGGAAAATCCAACCCAGAGAGTCTATGAATCAGGAGAGCATAGAAGACCATGAATTAATCGACAACTGCGAATTCTTCATGAAGATTTACCTGCGTGTGTACGTTCTGAGTATGTGTGTACACACAGGTATGTTCCAACCCGAGCGGACAGAGCACTAACTGTCCCAGACTGTGAGTGACCGAAGTCCCTCCAGTCTTATTTAAGTGGTTGTGCACACGCATTCTGGTGCAGGTCAGAAGACAAGAGAAGCCAAATGTTCCCCCTTAGGTCACTGCGTGCCTGTCCCTTTCTTTGCCATTCTCTGAAACATGGCAGAAGTTACTGAAAGATCAGGGAAGGCTCTTGACGTGCCTGGAGTTTCCTAGCCATGCTTCCGGCGTCGGAAGCCCGTGCTCTGCCAATGATATTTTCCATGTCTGCGGGTTCACGCAGCAGTACTGTCTCTCCTGGCATTATGACAAAATGACGGAGCACTTGTCTTTTTGGATCTTGTGCTGTCATTTGTCTTTTTCTATGGAGGTTTTTTTTTTTTCCCCCTCCTGCATAAGATGATTTGTCTCCAAAAAGAAAAGTCTTAACATAGTTATTCCTTCAGAGGAGAGCAAATCTGGTTGACATCCCTGCGCTCTTCCACACTTGCTGTTCTGGCCCACTTGGGTCGGGATTAGGCAGGTCCGACAATTAGAACCGAATGCCCTGTTCAGCAGACAAGCGGACACGGACGGGCAGAGGGTACGATTACCCGCCGTTGCAGAGTCCATCCAGGCAACCGCAGCAGCTCTGAAAGACGCTTTAATCACTTGTTGGCCGATTTTGCTAACAAATATGCCTCTAGGAGACCTAGGTGACACTGGGGCTTCCCTGATACGTCCTAAGGATGTTTTCTGGGCCGGCATGTCACAGTAGATGGCTTACTACGAACTGCCACAGGCTGCGCTTCCCTTACATGGGAAACAAGGGTGGCTATCTGGGGGGACGTAAAGATATCCGCTTACTCTGTGCCGTGGGGTGTGCAATTAGGCAGAACCTAGTATTTCTGAGATTAGCTACCATTTAATGGATCTAGGTGGAGGCTTCAAATCAGCAGGGAATAAAACTACTTTCTGCCAGGAATTTTTTGAGGAACTCAGCATAGTGTTGAAGACGCAGGGCAGTGAGCCCCTACAGCTTTGAAGGAGAGTATCCAAGGACCACTAACGCAACTGCGTTGGCCTGCTCTTCCCACGACTCTCAAGTCCCTGGCTAAGGGCTTTGGAGATTTTTATAAGGGGCCGAGAGATTGCCTGGAAGCAAAGGAAATAAGACCTTAGCTCTTTCCCTCTGCAGGATCCCTGTTCTTAATGCTTCTCCAGTACTAAGAGATTTGCTAAACAGATTTCCTTGTCTTCGAGGAAGAACATGCCTTGAGGGGGGTGAGCGTGGACTGCGGACCCAGGGGAAGAGGGCAAGTTTGCGGGCATGTTTGCGTGTGACTGAGCTGCCCCAGGTAGTGGTTATCCACGTGGGAACGCGACCCAAGAGCTTCCCAAGAGCTTCACAGGACGTGGACGCGGCAAGACGATACCATCCTCCTCCTTCTTCCTTCCCAACTGAGTTTTAAGAAACTGTCACTGCACTCACTCACGAGGACAAAATGAAGGCAAGGCAGCCGGCTAAGCAGACCCATTTGTTCCCTTACTGGAAGGCAGTGGAAACAGTACGAGCCCCTGTGTCCTGGATTAAATCTCTGAAATTCTTTAAAAAAAAAAAAAAAAACCTGATGGGAGGAATAAAAGAAAAGAGACACCCAGGAGAAAAGCTGGACTTCCACCTACGGGGCAGGAAGAAGGCGGGGAAGGACAGCGGCGGGGCGGCTGGGAGCTGGGGTGGAGGGACCGCTTTCAGCTACTAGCCTGAACGTTAAGGATAGATTATCTTAGTTGTACCTGCCGGGGAAGCAAATCATATCAAACACAATAAAAATATTTTCACTAGAAAATGATGTTTTGGGGGCTACCTGGCTGGCTCAGTTGGTAGGGCATGCAACTCTTGATCTCCAGGTTGTGAGTTCAAGCACCATGGTGGGTATAGAGACTACTTAAAAATTTTCTAAAATCTTAAGAAAACAAAAAACAATGTTTTCCTCTCCAGATTACTATGGTGGATTTTTTTTTTTTTTTTAATATCTTCCTAGGCTTGGCTTTGCTTAGGTTTCTGTTCCCTCTTCCTCCAGAAAATGTCTAAAAACATTCTGTTCCAACATCCATTCCAAGTAATGGGGCACATGGTCCACACCATCCAGGAAAAGCATTTGTACATTTTCTCATCGGACTTAAGATTGGCTCTGAAAATGAACAAGGGCAGGGGGAAGGGGGAGAACTTGCTCTCTCCACTCGGAACACCATGTATCCTTGGTGCTTCATGGCGTCCGTAGCTCATTAGCTACAGTTAGTAAGAATCCTGTGACCTGTGGGGCCATAAAATTCCCCATAATAATTCATCAGGTCCTGAGAGTTCCCCTAAGTACATTCAGATCAAGTGCATGACATTTCCCCCTAATGGTGGCATTGGCTAATGGCCTAACAGAATTTAGATGGCTCCACCAAGCCACACAATTATATTACGTAAGTTCAACGAGTGGCTATCGTTGGGGTTGATGGGTAGACTCGGAACAGCATTTAGGCTAGTGGTCAAGAACACACACGAGAGCCCTGTGAAAATTAAACTCTTGGAACATCAGTCTATTCATCTTTCGAGTAGGGACATTAATACTGACTGCATAGGTCTGGGCTGGGGATTATATGGGCTCAGGAAATTAGACATGCTGGCTTATTTTTCTGTTGGAGACTATGTTGAAATTAATGATGCACTGAAGAAGACACCCCTGCTTCTTACAGTCATAAACAGACTTGTCTCCTTTCCCTAATGGTTGCACGCTTTCCTACTACGAGAATACCTTTAATGGCATCAGAAATTCAGACACCCACACTTTTTGTAACCACTGATTGCGTAATACATAATGATCGAATAGCACTATGCATTCCGTAACACAGCAAAATAATTTCTCTTTACACATCACAATTGCATTTCTCCACATTTGAAAACCATCGTTACCCACGTAAAGACAATTGTTTACTTCATGTAGAATACCATCCTCACAGCATACATAGATTTAAAGAAACCAGAGAGTAACTCTGTAGTCCAGAAGGTTGAAGCACTGAGGTCTGGATTCTTTGAGGGTGTCCAAGGAGGAGGACGTGGAAAGGTTGGCAAAGGACAGAAGACTGAGGCTGGATGTTATGGGTGCCAAGAAAAAGGTTGGGGGGAGGGTAGTTGCTGCAGGGAGTTTAATCAGTTGGGCCACGCCCTAGAAGGTTCTCCAAATAGAGTAAGGGAATGCCTTTGGGCATCAGGGAATATGTGGGAAGATGAAACATTTGAGCTGGTTGATTAACCAAAAGAAGATGGTAAGGAAAAAATGGAGAACCAGTCTGTAAGGCAGTGCTTCCCAATAATACTTTTTCCAACGATGAAAATGTTCTGTGGTGAGCTGCCCAATATGGTAGCCATGTGCAGCTCCCAAACACTTGAAATGTGGTCAGTGTGACTGGAGTAGTGACTTTTTAAAAAATTCATATAATTTAAAATCATTTGAATTTAAATAACTACATGTGGCTACTAGCTATCATGTTAGACAGCACTGCTCTGAAGTTTGCTCAGGGCTGCTTAAAGAGATCCTGATTATATAATAGTAAGTAGTTCCCTCTGTCTGAGAATCAGCTAATGGCTGATAAAGGCTGGGACCTTTCAACCCAAGGAAATATGTCTTTCTAGAAGCCATAAAAGCCTTCTAGGTGAAACCGAGTCTTGCTTTATCCCATGGTGCCCTGCTTTTGTCACATCTGAATCAAGTTTTAGTCACTGTTATTAATTAGAAACAGGGTAGAAGCAAAAACATTTAAAATAAACCCAAGCCCTGGATGTTAAAGCTGTCATTTTTTACATGGCCTCATGATTCAACGATTAATGGACCTTAAAACAATCATAAAACATCAAGGCCCTTGCTCAGGCTTAGGAGAGCAAGAATAGCTTTACTGCTGCTCCAGTCTTCTTGTTTTAGATTCACTGGGTGTCACCAAGCTCTGTAAACACTTTTAAGTATTTTGACATTGTGGTATGAGATGCTGTTAATCTGTTTCCTCCCTGACCTTCATTGGCCAGCAGCATGTTGCGACTCAGAGGAAAATTCATGAAAAACAGCAAGGATGTACTCGGTGACATAGATTAGGACACAATAAAACTAAATAATGGCTATAATGTACAGATTCTGATTCAATAAACTAACTCACCCACGATTTATTGAGCGCCCAGTCTGTACCAGGCACTTGGTGGACACTTGCCCATATAACATATTTTATTTGCACAATCCTCAACATAAACACATGCAGCCGGCATCAGTGTCCCCATTTTATAGATGAGCACAATAAGGTCCAACTATGAAGTTAGTAATGGACAGAACTGGGATTTAAAACCAGGTTTTCTAACTCCTAAATAACATTTTTTTTTTCCTAGCATGCCACTTCAGGATAGTAACCTTTTGCTTATGATCTGTGGCAGACTGTATTTTCAGAAGTGGCCATGGCAGTATTTCTAGTCCCACATTCTCTTCCAGAACCCTTTCATCGCCCCATCAAGAGGTGGGGTGTCTCTCCTCTCCCTGCACGCCTGGAAAGTCCTGTGTAACCACCTGCACAAAGAGAATGCAGAAAAACCAAACTATGTGACTTCTCTGGCTAGGTCGTAAAGGGCAACAGAGAGTAAGTGTGGCTCTCTCTTGGAACATTCACTCCGGAACCCAGCGGCCATACTGTGAGGAAGACCCAGCTGCCTTATTGCAAGCAAGTGTAGGTGTTCCCCCCAACAGTCAGGATCAGCCTGGGACTCACCTGTGAATAATGTTCAGATGACCTCCTCACACCCTCCACCCCCGTCCCTGGTTTATAAGCTGCCGCAGCTAACGCTCACTGGAACAGAGACAAGCTGTTTCTTCCAGCCCTGCCGAAACCACAAATTCATGAACAACATAAATGTTGTCATCTTAAACCACTAAGTTTTGGTGTGGTTTGTTATGCAACAATAGCCACTGGAACCTGGTCAAACTTTAATCAAACTCTACAGAATAGGCAAATGCTTTAAGTTCCTCATCAAAGACGTCCAAGGGCTAGATAATGCGTTCCCATGAAAGAAATCCTGAGAGAAAAAAGATAAAAGCTTGGCTATGGAGAGACACTAAGAAGTTGGAAGTCTTACTATACTAGGGAATTGAAAAGAACACTTGAAGGAAAAGAAAACAGAATGCCTAAGGAATATACCAGAAAGCTCAGATTTATGGGACTGTACATTTATTGCTTTGACTGCTAAGATCTATCTAGAGCCTCCAGTGGCTTTGGACTCATTTCCTAGTTTGGCTCTCAAAGACTTCATGGCTTAAGTAGATCTTCTACTTTTGTCTCTTGGGGGTATGGGATGGTACTGGGTTTATTCCACAATGTTCAGAAGATGGGGAAAATATTCCCAGATGCTAGAAAGGGGACCCCGAACAGGGTACCCGACAAGGCAGGAGAACATCTTACTCATTTCTATATTCACAAACCCTGGCACCGTCCCTGACAGTTTTTAGAGGAACTGAGAAAAAAACCCAGATATCCTCATGGACCTACGGTCATAAAACCGTTAAAGAAGGTTGGCAAAGCATGACGGTGACTTCTACTTGACACTTAACACATTTCACCAAAGTGAGAGGTTATTTACATCTTAGCAACCAATCACCTAAGACCCAACATGGAACTCACCACTTTCTAGATACCCTCAAGGTGGCCCCTATCCATGTTCGAGGGTTCAGAGGTGCTGACTAACGAATTGGGCACCCCACTGCCCCCAAATACATTTTTCCTTTCCTGCGTAAGATTCCTTTGCCTATCTTAAAAATTCTACAATCTATCTCCTAAACTTTGATGTTTTGGTAGTAATATTCTTAACTTCCACTGATATGACCATATGCACACATATATCTTTATTTTTAAGATATCTTGCAAATATCAGGAGAAAGAGACATTTTGTATGAGCTTCCCAAATACAGATGAAAACCACCCATAGTTATCAGGAGCAATACTTAAATCTTTCAGGAGCTGTTACCTTTGAAGAAATTTAGATTAATCGGGCTGCTTTTAAAACGTGTCATACTTTCATGGTTACATTCTTAGAATCACAGAATGCCTAAGGTATAAACAGGAATTTTTTTTCCTCTTTATGGATGGCTGTGAATTTCCTGTGCACACCTGTACTATCAAGGTAACTTTTGCTATAAACAGCATTTTTAAATTATCACATAAAAAACTATCAAGCACTAAATTAGAAAAAAACAGAAATTCGAAAGTGATAGTTAAATTTATGAAGCAGTTCTGCTACACTCAAAGGCTCATTGCTTGACATGTAAAAAATTTTGAGCTGCGTGTAAGGCCTGAGTATGAATTTGACTCCAGCGGGGGAACCACAACCCACACCAGGCTCCAAATGAGAGCCACATGCAGAACATATGCGCTTTGGATGCGTGCTTGTTTGCATGACTAATGGTGATAATATTAAAAGTCTTTTCTCATCATTTCAATTCTTTCATTTTTTATTTTTTTTTTATTTGGCTGAGTGCCTTTTTTGCTACCTCCAAGAGCTGTTAATTTTGCTCGCTGCCGAGCAAAAGTCAAAGTCAGAGTCTAAACAGCTTGTAATGAGTTTTCAATGGCCCATCTCAATGAAATTGAGGGCAAAGACCAGCCGGCTCAGGCAATGTCAGCCCTCGGAATTTATTAGTGAGGGCCGGTAGAGTTGGGGGGAAGGTGCAGAGGAGGGACAGAAATTCCTGAGCTCTTCGAGAGGAGCCCGGCCCTTATTAAAAAGCGGTGACAGCAGACCGTTCCAGGCAGGACACACAAAATCAGACCCATCTGCCATTAGCCTCCACTGGGCCCGGGTCACACTCGGTTGGGCAATGAACCAGAGAGGGGTCTCTTGTAAGAAAAGGAGAGTTTCCATCTCACTGGGGATGTGGATGTGGTGACGCCTAGCCCACACGTCCATCTCTCCACAGAGAAGGAGATGCTCCTCCCTTTCTCCAGACCCTCTGCAAACCACCTGCACACTTACATGCGCGCGCACACACACACACACACACACACACACACACACACACATGAATCTCAATCCACTAATGGCGGTTTAGGCAAAACGGGGCAGTATTCAATTTCCGAGTTCTGACTTTTATTTGTTCAATTCTGTTTGAATTTCTCCATCATACACGTTTCCTACAGATCCCTTATGATTTTACTTCCAGGAATATCCTTTAAAATCACACAATGCTTTTCTGCACAAGCACAAAATCTCCATATAAAACAGAATTCTGCATGAGCCTGACAAATAAATTCTATACTTGAGAGCAGAGATCAACTTGACAATAGCTTCTTTGGCCACAAGAAATGTACCGTAAAGCCACTAAAATAATACACTTGAGCAAGGTGGTGGTTTGAGGGAGTAAAAAAGGTCTTATTTCTGCACAGACACACATTTTTTTATGTTAGGAAGGACCTGGGGGGTATGTGCTAAGGGTTACATATCCTGCAAGTGTAATAAATTAGGACTGTTGGATCTTCTAAGTTGGACTTTATAGAATTAATATTATATATTAATTGATATTAATTATATTGATTGATATTGATATTAAATCAATTGATATTTCTATTGAATTATATTTTGATGCTGAGATTAAGATTAAATTATCATTGATTCTGATTTCTTTTCTTTTCTTTCTTTTTTTTTTTTTTTTTTTTGATGGAGCACCTACTACATGCCAGCCCCAATGCTAAGCACTGAGAACACCGTGGCAGGCCTGGTGATGGAGGTCAGCTCATTTTTCTTACCACCGACTTATATCCTCAACGATCTGTCATCTACTGATGCAGTGCTGAATCATTACAGTCACTAAGTACATATGAAGTATGTACGTACGAAGAACGAAGCGATGGGCTAGGTTCCGGGGAGAAATGCATGGCCTCCATCCTCAACTAACTTAGACTCCAATGGCACAGAAAATTCCAGATTAACATAGTGGATTTGCAAATCTTTCCACAAACCACTACCTGGTTCTTTATTTAAACAGACTTGTTTTCCCAGGATTCACTTTGTTACTCTCACTTGCCACTGGCACTCACGGAACTACTCTCCCTCTCTTTGCACCAGCTCATGTCCCTTCCCACAAAGGGAAGGGAAACTGAACACATCTTGAATATCTCATAGAGAATCTACATAAAGAATGGGTTTGCATGCATTCGACAAATAGCCAAAAAAAAAAAAAAAATTGGGCTTTGTGTTTAATATAGCTGTGTATTTAAAAAGCATTTGTGATCCAAGAGTGAGAACTACTCGTGGGCACAACCATAGTCATTTTCACAATGACAATCATGCTAATAACAATAACACTAAGAAGAGGCAGCAGCAGAAGCAATTACTCTGGGCCAGACTTCATGATAGGCTGTTTACATGCATTATCTCATTAAATTTTTATTTAACCTGCAAGTCAGGTACTATTTTTAACCCATTTTGCTGATAAAAGGTTGACAGGTGTTAAGTGATTTCCCCTAAATCACAAAGCCAGGGCATTTCAGATCAGGGGAATCTGACTTCAAAAATCTATGAAATAAGAAAATTCTTGTTTAGATCAGAAATCGAACACAGCTTTAATCTTTGAATCAAAAATTAAAAAGTCCTTTTGTCTGAAAGTGAAATATAACTGACCCATATACCGTAAGAAGAGGGCCTGAGGGTGTGTGCGTGAGGTCGAAAGAGGTCTCTACCCCAAATTCATTACTGCCGACTTTAAAACTGCTTGATGAGAAACCAAGTGAAGGGAGAGAACCACTCCCCACCCCACGCACAGCATAAGTACGGATTCCTTATCAACTTCAACCGCATTCAAATGACGGGGGCGTAAATATCCTCGCTGGAAGTTAAAATGCCAACAGTTCTTGAAGAATAAGAACGAGGGGGAATTACATAGCCAATTACCCAGAAAACTGCACTGGGGAAGAAAGAAACTATTACATGAGCAATATGCATGCCTACAAATGTTGTATTTTATAAAACTTTCCTAACACAGCTTGCTGCTTGATGCTTTATATTGGGGAACACCCTGCCACAGTGGTCTGAAAAACACCAGCTCATTTGTTGATGAAGAAAAAGAGTCAAGTGAGTGCAGAGGAGAAAATGTCATCTAGAGAGGAGTTTGGCTACAGCGGCCACAAGCCTGATATGGACCAGACACACCCACCGTAGCCAGCTGAGCATTTGGGGTTTTGAACAATTCTCTCATTCTGAAAAGCGATCTGAAGTTAGGAGCACTTCCACAGGAACCCCCTTGAATATCTGCAGTTTTATCTTCGTGGTCCAGCTGCCCCATGGGTCGTCAGCTGATGTTGCGAATCTTTTAGCAAGGAAGTGAATGACGAATCCTATCGGTGAGGACAGTCTCTGCGCAGCAATGCCTGCCAAGGGCTAATTCTCATCTCCCACGCTTAACCCTGTTCCCCAAACCCTAGAAATTCTTAGGAGAAGGAAGAAGCTGAGAGCAGTACCTCCTTCTAGGTGGTTTTCACCCGGTGTCTAGAGGGGCCTACAGGAAATAACCAGCACACGCCGCACTGCTCCATCGGCTCACCCCTCCCCAAGCCAAATGTCAGTGCAACATGCTCGGCTTTGTGCTGAAAGCACATGGCATGGGTTTATGGGAAACCCAGCCCTTCCCTGGCATTCTTCCGTAATACTGTGGCTGAAAAGCACGACTTTTTTTTTTTTTTTTTTGCCACGGAACAGTGAACATTTATACAATCATTAAAATCGCATCTACCACCATATTTTTTCTCCTTCTCAGTTTTAATACATTTTTATAATTGCACTGAAGATATTCTAACCCTGTTTTTAGTGCAAAGATAAAATTTATGAACCGTGACAAACGTATCATCTCAGAGCCAACCCAAAGGATAACAATGTGTGTGGTGAAACCCAAGTGTTAGCTCCCTTCTGCCCATTTTAATGGGATGGGAGAGAAAAAGAGTTACTCCGAACCCCAATCCTCAAATTCCATGTGTGGGAGAAGTTCCCAACTCATGCCTTCGAGCCAGGGACATATCTCAAGGAAAAGTATTTATTCGCACAAAAATTTTTCTAAAGGTAACAAATGTATTTGAGACTACAATTAATTAATAGGTACTAATAGTTTTTATGCTGTGTACAATTTCTGCAGTTTCTCCCAACACAACCAAAGGTATTCAACTATATTTGTTTCCCCCTCTATCTTTTTCCTTATTTCCTTTAGAAGGTGTTTGTGAAGGGCATAATGGGAAGGGGCCACATGGGGAGCAGGGAGGATCAGCAAGTAAGTGCTCAGCTGGGCCACCAGGGAGCTAGCTGGGTGACCTTGAACAAGTCCATCTCTGGGCTCCACTCTCCTCACCCTTATAAGGAAGGATTTGAAGTAGGCTTCTGAGCTCTAAAATGAAATGTTACAAAGAGATTATTTAAAATAAATAAAATAAAATACCTCCTTTTCTCAGATGATATCATTGATGAGACCATCACTTTTAAAAGGAAAATCTTAAATGTTGATGAGTTCTTAAAAATGTAGCCAACGTATATGCATGAACGTGTGTTTCCAAACCCAAATGGACACCTTGAAGTTAAAAGAGAGGAAAAAAAAAAAAAAAAAGGCATGGAGGGGATTTTGGTAAGCGCCTACCCTAGGGTTTTTCTTCCTCCCTGTAGAGTGCACCCTGGCCCTGAACTGTCCACCGATAAAGAACACCAGAGACCAGTCTAACTCCGACGAACTTTTCTGTACTGCCTCCCCCTTTTCTCTTCGGGAACACAGAGTTTTAAATATTTCCCAACTTTACATAATAGCCTTGAATAAGACACCAATGCTAGGGACCATAATGAAGTGGAGGTAATCTACACAATTTAAAAACACTTATTGTGACAAAATGGATTGACGGGGCGCGGGTGATACAAGCGCGCATAAATGAAACGCGTCCCACCGGAAAAGCATTTTGCTCACATTGTCATTTACGGCTCCTGAATTAATAGACCAAGAAAGGCACCACCGGCCCCAACAAAATGCCGTAAAACCACCGGCAGCTAGTGGTGTCTCAAACTTTAATTCCCCTGGGGAGAAAAGGACACTGCCTAATCTGTATTCAGTCCTGACATTGGCCACATCTGATATGGAACATTAGCTTCTAAGTCTCTCAATAGACTAGTGTCCTTCAGTTTATATTACTTTATGTTAATAGTAGAAAAATTACACACAACATCATTTATCATTGTTATACTCTGCTATACATCCCATAGCTTATTTTAATATATTTATTTACCCCTGAGACGATGAGAAATTAAAAATATATATGTATCAAGAAAAAACCTATAGGAAAAGAATCATTGTAAATCTCTTCAGGGAAAAATAAAAAACCTCCCTTGGTGGGGGAAAATGTATTATATAGCTAAGCTGGTGAATGATAAGGTGCTTTCTGCCTAAGGACGTGGGTACGGTCTGTACAAAAATTCCTGGAGGATGAGTACATAACAAAAAGCAGAATATTAATGATAACATATCTTTTGTTCCCTCATCTCACTGTTTGTTTTTTTTTTTTTTCATTTGTCGATTATATCCTTGGGTCCCTCTCCTTCTGTTATTAGCTTTTATGACATCTGACCTCCAGCTAGGGAAAGGCAAGTTTTGTTTTGTTTTGTTCTCCATTTGAAAAGCACCGTCAGCCTGAACCTGACTTTCACTTCACGTGACCCCGATTCCACAGGAGCACCATGGAACCTCGTTTGGACTGAAAAGGGCACTGATGTCCTTGTCCTGGGAGCCTTCCTCCACTTCAAGCTCCAGCCAGCTCTCCCTGTGGAAACGGGCAAGTCCCCCGTCCCTCTGGGCCTCAGTTTCTTCAGAAACAAGAGCAGTTTTGATTTGATGAGCCAAGATCTCTTGCAGCTCTGGTGATTTTTCTGGCCCCGTGATTTTCTGTTCTATTATCTGTCCTCATCACAGTCTCTCAGAGTTAGATGGATCTTCTCATTTTTTTAGGAGAGCAAACGCAAGTTCAGAAGCATTGACCTGACTAGAGTCTGAGGATGGAAAACAGCAGAATCAGGAGTGGGATGGAACCTGGGTCTGTCTGGCCATCACTCTTGCCCGGATGTCACGCTGCCCGGGGAATGTCCCCTCCAGGGAGCGTCTCTGCGAATGGCTCTGCCACAGAGATTTGGGGAAATGATCTGATTATCAGCTTGAGGCTCAGGACCACCCTGTGTACTCTGATGTTCATGGATTTCCACCACTTTGGCCCTTAAAAGCAAAAACGCATGTCTTGAGTAACACATGGTTATGCAACATGTTCTAATTGTGTCTTATTCAGGCTAAGAAGCTGCTGACTTGAGACAGTCTCTCCCCTGCGGCAGCATATTTTCTTGGTTACAAGGTACTTTCGCAGATTATGTCGTGTCATCCTCACCCAACACAGGACTCGGGGCAGGTACAATTTCCTCAGTTCTACTGATAAGGAAACTTAAGACAAAGAGATCTCCCGCAATGAATGGCTGAAAGGCTGATCTGGGAAGTGAGAGCACAGTTCTGGCTTCTGGCCCAGGCAGGGCTCTTTCTAATACATTGCAGTGACACAAATAAACAGATATATTTGCAATGCACATGGACAATAATTAATTATTTTCCACCAGGCTGAAGCTGCTGTAGTTTATATAAGACTGTACAATCTTATTGAGCAACAGAGTAGGGGCGCCTGGGTGGCGCAGTCAGTTGAGTGTCTGACTCTCAGTTTCAGCTCAGGTCTTGATCTCAAGCCCTGCACTGGGCTCCAAGCTCAGCTGGAGGTCTGTTTGAGATTCTCTCTCTCCCTCAGCCCCTCCCACTTATGCTCTCTCTCTCTAAAATAAATAAATACATCTTTAAAATAATAAAAATAAAAACAATGGAGTAAGCAGCCGATGGCAGAGAGCAAGGAGGAAAAGACAATGTGTCCCTGAAAACATTTCTCTTGACTCCTGGTGGCATCACAAGATGACATTTCCCAGACTCCCTTGCAGCTGAGTGTGACCAGGTGGTTGAGTTCTGGCCAATGGAAAGTAAGCAGAAGTGGTCCCATTGTGCCTAGGCTTGCCCCATAAAAATCTCCTAGGAGCCCTGCTTTTTTTTCTTTTCTCGTCCAGCATCTGGTTTGGGGGATACAGGAGAAGATCTGGAGGCCTAGGGGATGGTTGACCCCAAGATGTCATAAGCCTGCGTCTGAGGATCACAGCTGCTGAATGCCTACACTGATTTGTTACTTGAACAAGAAATCAAAGTCAGTTCTGGGAGTTGTCTGTTATGGTAGTAAACTAATCCTGATTAAAAGAAGAAGGTTCTGGAAGGAAGCTGAGAAGTGCTTTTCAATGTGACAGCTTGGTAAACGTTCAAAGCCATGCTCATCAGCAGCAAAAAGTATTTACCACACCCTACTTGGGAAAGCATAAATAGGTCTCGGATCCTTAAGATATAAACATTCACAAAACATTTTTCCCCCTTATCCTAGATCACCTGATTTTCTTTCTCATCAATTATCTTTCATTATTTCCACTAATTTGAACCTTATGTTTCTGTATCCATTTGGTGGCTATGGTAATGATGATGATGATGAGAGCCACTATCTATTGGGTTCTTAGTATTTACCAGTCACTTTACAAGACACTTTGAGTACATTGTCTCATTCTATATTCAAATATATTGCGTGGATGTCACTGTTATCCCCATTTTATAGATGAGAAAACTGAGGCTGAGAAACATAAGGGATCTGCCCACTAGACTGAATTCCCAGAGGCTGGCCCAATGAAGGTTGTGTACTTGGTGAATAAAGGAATGAAATTCAAGAGGTTGGTTTGGAAATCAGTGTTAAATGGACAAGTGAGGCTTGGTGCTCCGTGGCAGTGTTTTCCCAGACATCTGTGTGCGCTCTGGATACTGTTTTAGAATCAGGAAGGCCCAGGAGTGGCCTAAAGCCCCAGGTTTGATGTAGAGGAACTTTTTTTTTTTTTTTTTTGAGATTTTATTTATTTATTTGACAGACACAGCGGGAGAGGGAACACAAGCAGGGAAAGTGGGAGATGGAGAAGCAGGATTCCCGCCAAGCAGGGAACCCAATGTGGGGCTCGATCCCAGGACCCTGGGATCATGACCTGAGCCGAAGGCAGACGTTCAGCGACTGAGCCACCCAGGTGCCCCTGATGTAGAGGAACTTGTAAGTACTCACTCCACTGAGGTTGAGGTCAAAGAAAACACTTTGTTGCAGTCTGCGGGTGGCTCTCAGAATTTAAGGGCTTCCTTCCCACTCTATGCATTGACAAAATAGCTGCACAGAGAGAGGGACACACTGGTCAAGAGCCAGCTTTCTGGGGTCAGACTACTGGACTCAAGTTCTCTGCTTGAGTTCGGGGCTAAGTTATTTAAAGAGTTTGTGCCTCGTTCTCCTTGTATGTAGAAAGAGAGTATCTGTGAAATGTAAATGACATGACGCCTGTAAAGCATTTAGCACAATATCCACCATCTTTTGAGCACTTGATAAATTCAGGCTCTTATGTGATCACAATCAACATTATCACTATCGGCGCCACAGGGCCAGCACTATTCTGCAAAGAGGGATCTCCTTAGCCACCAGCATGCACAATGGGTTGACTAAAGAAACTGCCAGCTCAAGCATCAGCCCGAAGATCCCAACTCCTATTATTTACAGACTTATCAGAATGCTCATATGATAATGTCAAGATTAACCGATCAGCGGTGCGCACCTGCAGTATGCCAGGAACACGGAGTTAATATACAAAAGGCAAGTCGGTTCTTTGTCACTGACCTAGCCAAGGGCAGACGGGGACGAGCAGCCACAGCTGACATTTCCATGCCCTACTGCTGAACCTTCTGCAATGGGCAGGTCCTCCTTGGGCTCACTGTCTAAAGAGATGGGCCCCCATGTTCCCCGGCCAGAGCGGCACCAGCAGTGCTGCAGTGCATGAGAGTAACAAGGAGGACAAAAGCAGTAGTAACAGCAGCGGCTCCGAGTTGCTGGGAGTTCAGGATGGGTCAGGCATTGTGCTGGCCACACGAGGACCTTCCCTCATTAACTCTCCAATCAACCCTAAGAGGTAGGTAAGTTTACCTTTTGGGGGGGTGGAAAAATTGGTATTCAGAAAGTGTAAGTATTTTGCCCAAGGGGACATAGGGACACAGGTAGGGGGATTCGAATCCAGGTCATTGCTACTACTCAAAAGCCTGAGATATGAAGAACTTAACCATACGGCATGAGCCTTTCTGAGCCCTACCTGCTGTGGGCTCTCTTTCTTGTCAAAAATTTCCCTGTCTCTGACCTGGTTTCCTCTTAGGAACTATTCTGGGCAATGTTTACCCCACTGAAATGATGAACTGTATTTGTAACATTTCTGAATGAAATCAAGTCATTTCCATAATGCCTGAATAGCCTGAAAAATATAATTTTGCTGTGCACCATGTGAACATACTGCATAGTATTTAAACAATAAAGGTTACCTCTCATGTACTACAGCTGTGTTTTATGCTAATAACCAGAATCATTTAATCATTACGGGCTAATGACCTGCAAAATTTCATTTTAAAAATGAAGTCATATCTGGGCCTCTGGAAGGCCAAATTGGATAAAAAATGAGGAAAGCCAATGTTCAATTGATAGTCTTGAGTCAAGAGCAGCTGAACGGTCTGTGTTGTATCATTCCAACTTTGAGTAGTAAAAGAATTTGTGCATTTGAACTAGAAACAAGCTGGAAATTCTACACCCTACGGGTCATTCTGGTATCACCAAAGTGTCACCAGAATACAGAGATCCCTGTTCCAGCATCCTGGTTATCAACAGATTTGGATATGTGTCTTCCCTCTTCTCCCTGCAGCAGCTCTCTGTCCTTCTCAGCTGGGACCTGTTACTGCTAAACCTCAACTGTGCGGGGAGAGCAGAGCACAGAGCGAGGGACAACCCAGCTCTCTGCTGGGATCCTGAGTGGCTGGGCCTTCCTGGGCATTTCCTTCCCTGACCACCCTCTGCTTCTCTGGGAGAGCTACCAAACACATCCTCAGCCATCCCACGGTGCTTTGGTCAACCTTGATCTTGGGTTCCTATAGGTAAAATGCCCCAGCAGACTTGTGTTATAAGCTCTGTTCACTGCCTGCCTGAAGCTGGCCCTTCCCTTCCTTGCTAACAGAACTGTGATTCTGTTTGATTGCCGAAGTTCTTGGGGGATGTACTGGAGTCAATCCAAGCCAGTCAGGGTGTGATAAAACTGTAGGAATGGCCCCAATTCTCCACTACACCCTTACCGGTACCCTCTGCCATGAAAATGTAGAGTGTCTCAGTCTGTAGGTGGGACATAATTCCTCACCCCCGAATACAATCATATGATTTGCTTTGATACATTGATATGATACCAAAAGCGACAAAAGAAAAAAAATAATAAACTGGACTTCCTCGAATTTTAAATTTTTTGTTCTTCAAAGGATATTAACAAGAGTTAAAGGATGACCTACAGAATAGAGGAAAATATGTGCAAACCATACATTTAATAAGGTTCTAGTATCCAGAATAATACAACTCAACAAAAAAGATATAATAATCCAATTAAAATATAGATAAAGGACTTGAATAGACATCTCTCCAAAGCAGACATGCAAATGGCCAGCAAACACATAAAAAGATGCTCAACATCATTAGTCATTAGGGAAATAGAAATCAAGACCACAATGAGATCCTGCTTCCCATCCGCTGGGATAGCTGTAATAAAAACAACTAAATAGCGAAGGTTGTTTTGTCAAGGACGCAGAGAAACTGGAACCCCCTCCCTTGTGAGTAAGAATATAAAATGTTGCAGACATGGTAGAAAATCATTTGGTGATTTCTCAAAAAGTTAAGTTATGTCCTGTGATCAAAAAATTCCTGTCCTAAGTATATACCCACTAGGACAGAAAACAGGTATTTAGACAAAGCTTGCATATGAATGGTTATAGTAGCATAATTCATACCAGCCGAAGTAGAAATAGAAGAAACTCGACATTCATCAACTCGTGAATGGATAAAGAACATGTGGTATATCCATACATATGATGGAATATTACTCAGCTGTAAAAAGGAACAAAGTAACTGAAAGATGCTACCATGTGAATGAAATTTCAAAACATTATGTTAAATGAAATAAACCAGACATAAAAGGCCACGACTATGAGATATTCTATTCTAAACAGGTAAACCCAAGAGAGATGGAAAGTACTTTCGTGGTTACTAGGGGCTGGAGATGAGGATAAAGGGAATGACTGCTTAGTGGATACAGGGTTTCTTTGGGGGAAGATAAAAATGCTCTGGAATTTTTGACTGTTCAAGTGGTGACTGTTCATAAGAAACAGCACTGTGTATATTACCACTATTTGTCAGTTATGGGCCGAACAGTTTGTTCTCTGAGCACGTTAAACTAATGTTGCATGTGTGTATATCCATAGACGCACACTTCTTTTCCTCCCGGACAGCCAGCTGTTAAGCACTCACCAGCACACCTCAGATGCAGGGCTCTATGCTCCAGAGTGAGACCTCCTCAGGCCACCTAATAACAGTCTTAACGGAGTCTTTCTCCTCTCAGCTGGTGCCCAAAGAAACATTCAGAGCAAGGTACCAAAAGCCCTCCAGAGTGGTGAGAATTCCTATGGCTGGCCGCAGGTGGCTCCTGACCTTCAAAGATGGGGCGGGGGGAATCACTGTGGCCCTTGAGCTCCCCCGAGGGCAGTGTCTGCCAGTGAAAGACATTTCTTACTTTGCTGACTTCTAGACAGCCAGTCACACTTGGTTACTGTTTTTAGTTGTACATACTAGTACTGAATTATTTTTTATGGATGTTGTTCCTCAATTAGTGGATTCCCTGGAGACCGAGCAAGCCTCTGGAATTGAGCTTCTCCTGAGCTGTAATCACTGCTGCCACATGGACCATTGGGAGCTGGTTTTATGCTCCTCCACCTCTCCTGCCCAGACTAACCCATGGGCCCCTCTGACCAGCGGCAGGAGGGGGACATGCCTTGCCCATGTGGCATCACAGCTTGCGAGTGGGATCTCAAGCTTGTCAAGAGGTGGTGGCTGGACACTGAGGAGAGAACATATAGGCACCTGCAGCCCTGAGTACTCTTTGGCGGTCCTTGGAACTGACAGACGTTGGTCATCAGGCACAAGGTCAGAGGCTGACCTCGGAGCTGCTTGTCTGTCGTGGTGACTTCAGGTAGCCTACTTCCAGACTACTCATAAGGCTTCCTACCTCATGAACCTTTTGGCTAAGAGCAGCTAAGCAGCATTGCCAGTGGCAACCACTGATTGAGAGCTGAACACTGCATCTATTACCTCATTAAAACTGCTGGCAGCTCTGAGGCAGTTGTTATTATCTGTCCCTGCTTTGAAGATGAGGAAATGGAGGTGCATGGAGATACAATTATTTGCTCCCAGTAACATGGCCAGCAGCTTGCCTCCAGAGGCCATTACGCTCATCACTACTTACACAACCTGCAAATGGGCAAGAACATCATCACCAGCTTCATGAGGTCTCCTGGATGGGGAAAAGCCAGGAAGCACCACGGATCACCTTTATCTACCTTCCAGCTCCAGAGAGGTCCCTGGAGAACCATGGTCTGATCAGGGTCACAAAAGAAGTCAGGTTGACTTGCCCTCCCATTTTTGTCTGTGAACTTGAGCTTCTCTGCTCTGACCCTTGGTTTACTAGTCTACAAAAGGGAGATCATGGTATCTACCTATCATGAGGAATGTGTGGTTGCATGGTTTCTGTGTAATATGGGGATCATAATGGCACCGTTCTTCCAGGGCATTGTGAGGATTTCGTGTATTCTTGCATATAAAAGGTCACGAAAATCGCATGGTATAATATAAGTGCTCAGGACATGTTACCCATAGATATCACCATGATCACGACCACCACCACCACCACCATCATCATCATCATTATTTAGAAGGCAGTATCATCATCATCATCGTCATCATCATCATTATTTAGAAGGCAGTATTTATATCTTGGTAAAAGACATGGGGGGATACCTGGTACATCATTGGCACCCAATAAATAGCAGTTCCCATTTCTACCTCCTAAGGTCCCAAGGCTTGCAATGTCATGCCCACCAACCTTGCACAGACCCCTTCCACACTGTCCCAGTTTTCAGCTGGAGGCCCTGGCTTTGGTGAAGAGTGATCTATTTCCCACCAAGAGTTTGTACAAAGCACAGCTGGATGGTGGAGGCGGACTCCTTCCTCCCTCTCTCTCTTTGCTGTGGTGTGCAAGAGTGCACCTCTTCGTCAACGTCGGGCCCCTCCACCAGCCCAGGCCTGTCCCCAGTCGCCGCAGTATGGCTCACTAAAGTGCACGATGTCACAGAGACAGAGGAGCTTAGTAGAAACTTGTTGATTAAGAGAATACTTAAGTAAAATCTGGCATATACACACCCAACTAACATATAGCTATCATGAACAATGGACTACCTTTGATCCACCTTCAGATTTCTTTTCCTGTATACTTGTTCATAACTGAAATGCTCCGCATTTTAGTGGAAATACGTGCATTGTTGGCTCTATCCACGTTGACTCTGAGTGACATTTAAAGATGTCTTCAAGGAGATCATGCAATGATTCAGTATCGTAATTTTAGTGGAACACAGAATAACAGCATGTCTTATAATTGATTATATAATCACAAAATACATTACAGGAGGCCTTTCTAATGCTGTAATAATGCTGTCAAAAGTACATCACAAAATACATTACAGGAGGCCTTTCTAATGCTGTAATAATGTTGTCAATAGTACCTTAAAATTCTCTATATGACATGATTATTACTACAACTAGAAAAATGTATGACAGCAACAACAACAACAACAACAAAACACAGGGTATGGAAAAGAAAGACTGGAAAGAAATAACCCTAAAAGTTAATGGAGCTTATATTTGGAAAGTAAAATAAACATGGAATCTTCTTTAGCTGGCAGAGAGAAGGAAATGCACTAACAATTTTTGGTCCATCACTCTTAAACTCAATTACAAAGCAGTTTGGATGACTCTTCCTTCCCAAACTGGGAGAGTTTTCAGAATCTCTGGAGTGCTGCAGAATACAGATGTTAGAGGCTTTACTCCAGGATAAAAGAGGTGAGCGCTATGCTCTGTCCTAATCCACACAAAGGGGAAGTCCACCAGGGGGAAGTGGAGACTGTGGCAAAATTGGGGCTCACAGAAAAGAAGGTAAATGGACAGGGAGCAGGAAGCATTCATGGGCAAGCTCATGTACCTTGAAGGTAAATGCACAGTCACTGGGAGAGAGTTGAAAACAAAACGTGGACACGTCTAGCTGGTGGTTGGGTGGTGTGAGAAGTGCATATAGAGGGAAGACAGAGTGATGGTGAAGGCAAAAGTGTCAGAAGAGGGAAATTAAATGAAGGTGAAGATTTACATCTGCTACCAAATGCTCCAGCCCCACTGATTTTCTTTTTCCAAAAAGAAAAAGAAAAAGAGTTCAATAAAGTTTGCTGGTGATTAAGAGATCATATTTTGAGCCGTATCTGAAACCCCTGCCTTGTTTTACATATAAAATGAGGATAAATGGTCTTCACTTTATGGGGTTGGTGTGAGGATTCAAAGTTATTCCATCTAAAGAGCTGTGAACATTTCCTGGAGCAATGTCAGTGCTCAGTGCAGGTAACCCACCGATATCATCATTATCAACACGGCCATCACTATCATCATAATCAACAACATCAGCATCACCACCACTGTTTTCATTTTTTTTTTAAAGATTTTATTTATTTATTTGTCAGAGAGAGAGTGAGCACAGGCAGACAGAGTGGAAGGCAGAGTCAGAGGGAGAAGCAGGCTCCCTGCAGAGCAAGGAGCCCGATGTGGGACTCGATCCCAGGACGCTGGGATCATGACCCGAGCCGAAGGCAGCTGCTTAACCAACTGAGCCACCCAGGCATCCCACCACCACTGTTTTCAAATCATCACCACCACTGTCATCATAACCACCACCACCATCACCACCATCACTCCACTATCACCACCATCATCATCATCACCATCACAATGACTACCATCAGTACCATCACGGCCATCATTGTCACCATCACTGCCATCATCATCACCCCCACCACCGCTGCCACCACCATTATCACCACCATCACAATTACTACCATCAGCACCATCATCCTCACCATAACTATCAGTCATCATCACCACCATCACTGCTCCTCTGAGGGTCATGTCATCTATACCTTGGGACCACTTGGTCATGAAATAAAAGTTCTCGGAATGAATGTGGTCTCCCTCCTGGTGAGGACTGTGCAGAGGTACAGCAGAGACGGGACAGTAGAGAAAGGCTGATGGAATCCTGCTGGTAGATAGCAAGGTGGGGTGCATACTTCTGAGACCTAAACCCAACTCCCCTTTCGTGAACGTCTAATTTTTTAAAACCGAGATGCAGAACTTTCAAAACAGCTCTCTTTATAGCCAAGTGCCCAATTACCGGCAACACCGAAGAAGTCCCAGACACGTAGGCTTTGGAACAAGCCAAGGGTCCTTACGCCCAGCAAACACTTCAGTTGTGGTGAATGTGTCATCATTTCCCTGTCTTCTTTTACCTTTCAGAAACAATAGCATTTGTTTGGCTTTAGAATGCTATCTGGTATCTTGGGACAATCTGTTTTCACAAGGTTGCAGCTGCAAAAGATTCCTCCAGAAGGGGAGGGTGTGGCAGAGGAGCGTGGGCAGTTATTCTGCCAGTCCAATCTCTAGCCTGGCCCTGTGCTCATGTTCTAAGTCATCTGTGTACTTCCACTCTCCACCTCTGAACCCAGGCTCCCTAAAGCAGATAGACAGACACAAGTCTTTGGATCCTGTCACTCCCCTGCTTAAAACTCTTCAGTGGTTTCCTTTATTCCTTTAGAATAAAGTCCTAGCTGGTGACACTGTAGCCCATCCTACTTCAGCCACATGGGCCCCTTTTTGCTCTGGCCCACATTGTCCAAGCTCCTTTCTGCCTCAGGGCCTTTGTACTTCTGTTCACCTTACCTGGAATGTTTACTGTTGTTCAGTCCCCTTTCTGGTCAAATACCACCTCCTTTAGGAATAGGACTTCCCTGACTTTCTTCCTTCCTCCGGCTGATACTTCAGGGCAAGTTTAGCTTATTTATTGCACTCGGCACAGTTTCTTATTACCATGATTATGGGCTTCTTCCTCCTATGTCTCCTAAGTCCCCTTAAGACAACTGGCTCTTCTGGTTTTGACTTGTTTACTATTTTATTGTAGTACGTGGATCAGCACAGCATCCAAAAGACAGCTTAATGAATCAACCATTCATTTAATCAGTGAATGAATGAACCAATTAATTCATGAATGAATGGATGTGACTTTAGCTTCTGGAGGTAGGGAAGACAAGTCCCCTTAAACCCCATTCCACTGACCCCCAGCCTCCAAAAATGTTCAGAGAAGGATGTTATGTGTGTCTTGTCTTGAGAAGGGAAGAAAGCCCCAACAAACTTCACCAGTGAGAGGAACTGAAGAGGGGATTCGGTTAGGAAGAGCGTGACTCCAGGATTCAGGACCCTGGGGCCTCAGGAGCCCAATGGGGGCCTGAAATACCAGGAACACTGGCTACATCATTAATTCATTGCAACAATCAAACCAAACCAAAACAAAACAAAAAATGTTATTGAGCTCCTACTGTATACTGCCTCACTGGCTGTGTTCCAAAGACACTGATAAGGAAGCACACGGTCCAACTCAAAAAAGGCTTAGTCCAGTGGCTGCTCACTACTGCTTTGTGCTGCAACCCATAGCCTTCCTTTTAATTTACGGCAGGAAGGACAGAGCTGGGAGAAATGGTTTTTTAGACCCAGCCAGTTCCAAAGGCCCTCCTCCTTCTTTTTCCCTTCCATGGGGCTAGAGATGGTCCAGACAGAGCGCCTCGGTGTAGGCCCCACCTCTGCCGCCCGCTTGCTACATGGGACAAGAGCGGCTCTTCCTTCCCAGTTAGGAGAACAGGCTGCTGGATCAGACCAGCTGTGTGTGTCGCCCGCTTCCATCATGCCCCAGCTCCATGCACTAGGGCTAGCTGCTAAAATTCTCTCGGCTTTGATTCCCTCATGCCTCAAATGGATATAATAATGCACTCTATTCATAGACCTGTGAAGATGAAATAATCTGGGCAAAGTGCTGAGCACAGAGCCTTGCACAGAGCAGGGACCTCACGGCAGCCGCCCTTGGCAGCGGCAGCGGCTCACTTTTCTGGGCCTTCGGACCTCACTGGTAAAAAATGAGATGGGCTGGAGCCTCCTTTGTGTTTGCCAACAGTGCGCCGGGTAAAGAGATCATTTCAGGTGATACTGTGATCTCTGTGATTCCCTTCCGGGTAGAATATCCCACAAGTAGACGGAGCTCATTGGTTTAATTTCAGGTCTGTCACTCTTCCAAAACAGCAAGAATCTGAAGGAGGTTTTGGAAGGAGTCAAGCAGGGTGACTGCCAAGGTGGGGGTGGGGGGGGCTCACATCCCGGTCAAGTGCCACCGTGTGGGAACTGCACCCTGCTGGGTAGATGCAGGTGTTTCCTGGAAGGGCAGCCCCAGAGCGGAGAAGGGGCGCCAGGGGTTTAGGACCCCGTAAGCATGGCTCGTTCCAAGGGACACAGCGGCACTAGCCCGGGGCTGGGAAGGGAGACCCGCACAGTCACAGAGCTTTTCAAGAGAAGTCTTCCTTCAAACCAACATGTGAACCTTCACGAACACTCAAAATGGAGAAGGGGGGTAGATGGGGAGTGGTGTTCTCATTTTACATACTGAGAAAACACAGCAGAGAAGTTGTTAAATAAAATGACTCTGGGGCCGCACCTTGAATTTCATACCTTGAATTTCTATTGCGTTGGTCTTCTGAGAAGCTTGGAACGCTCACCCCAATTGTGAAATGACTTGGCCCCGTCCTCGCAGTCATACTGAGACCAGGATCAGGGCAAGAACATGTGACACCCTCGTCAACAACACACGCATCAATCACACGGAGGTCCGACATTATGTAAATACCGGCGTATGCATTAGTTTGTGGTCTGCTGTCACCTCATTCCTGGCCAAGCAGCGAGCCAGCTATGTGAAATCTGGCACCAGTCGAAAGTGCGGACAGATGGGGGCATATCAGTGGCCACTGATCACCAGAACGCCGGGCCGAGTCCAGTGAAGGGGATGGAGGAGAGGGAAAATGAAGACTCAGGGTGCCTGGCGTGGTCTGGGAGTCAGAGCCTGACTGAACTGTATCCTAAGCTGTGTGACTAGACAGGGGGGAGAGACACTGATTTGAATCTCACACT
Source organism: Mustela nivalis (assembly GCF_964662115.1). Taxonomy (NCBI): domain Eukaryota; kingdom Metazoa; phylum Chordata; class Mammalia; order Carnivora; family Mustelidae; genus Mustela; species Mustela nivalis. Next base: position 8,772,890 of record NC_139037.1, read on the forward strand.
TTCCATCTGTGGAATGGGTGGCAAAGGAACAATAAAGGTCAGAGGTTGACAGCACCTGTGGGAAGTGTCCCCGTATCCAGCACCTCCTTGGTGCTCACAAGTGAGTACCCCAGGGGAGGTCTTCAGGGAGAGGCCAGCACTGTGCTCCAGTCTGCTGTGAAGTCATCCGTGGGGAATGTGGCAAGGTTAGATCCTACTGTGTCCTGCTCGCTCGGCAACTCGTACCACCGCCATGCAAATGCGTATCGTGCCAACTCCGACTGTCCCTGTAAACAGCAGCTCCCAGTGTGACCAGGAGCTCCTCATGGGCAGGCACAGGGTCCTTTTATGGCTGTATTTCCAGGGCACGGCTGTGCTGTCTGGCAGGACAGTCACTAGCCACAGGTGGCTATTAAGTGAAGCTAATTTAAATGAAACTTCAGTCCCTCAGACACACTGGCCACATTTCACCTGCTCGGAGCGACTATACTGGACAAGACAGACCCAGAACTTCTCCACTCTTGGAGAAAGTCCTAGCGGACAGCCCTGACACAGGACAGCGCTGAGTCCGCGGTGATACGGACCAAGCAGGAAGGTAGGCAGGGAAGGAGGGGCTGGGCAGACCGTGCCCGGCAGGGCCCCATCCGGGCTTCCAAACCCAGAAACAATAGTCCTTACTAACACTCCCAGAGGCTTTCCTGACCTTACCTTCATTCCCAATTTTCCCTATTTTCTTCACATTTGTCTTAAAATGTCACGTAAAATTTGAAAATACACACACTGTGTAAAAGTAGCATTCGGTGAGGTACACATCCACACTGGTTCCAAATTGTTCAATTCATAAAGATCACAACTCTCGGCACAGCACGGACCACTGGTGCTAAACGAGTAATAGGAGCCAATCTCCCTGGTACCGCTGGCCAGGCATTGCTTGTGTATCATCACACTGACTTCTCATAATACCTACTGGAATGCCCATTTTACAGATGAGAAGACCAAGGAACAGGAGGTCTGCAGGTCACAGAGTGAGCAAGTGTCAGCCGTGACTCAACCCAGGAAGCCTGGCCCTGGATGCCAGGGTCCCCGCCATTGCTTTTCCTATCCGGCGAGAGTCAGGCCAACAGGCTCTGCTGGGGTTGCTCACCCAAATCCCCCCACACAAAGGTGGCCTCTAGAGAGGTCTGGAGGAGCCATCCTGGGAGTGTGGGATCCCTTCTCTGAAATGGCCAATCACTCTCTGCATCCCCCTTCCCCTTTTCCTTCCCAGGGTCCTGTCAGATTGGAAGCTGGTGAAAGGTTTTCAGAACTAGCCATGATGTGCTCCCGCAGACCCAAGACCCTGTGTGGGGCACAGCTGGGTCCTCCGGAGCAAAGTAAATGGAGAAACTAGTGCACGTCATCACCTGGTCTGGCGTTCAGAGCAGTGACGGCCGCCCACCACCCTTGCGTCAGGAGGACTCACTGGGGCTCCTGCGAGGCTCCTGGTATTCTGTATCAGTGAGACCAGAACAAAAGGGAGGTGCCTGTCCACTCATGGTTTAGCACAAAGCAGTGGACCGAAGGCCAATGTTCTACTGCCTAAGGAAACAAAAGGTAGAGGAGGAAAAATAAGCCTGCTTATCAAAACACCCAACTCTATGAGCACCCGCAGCCTGGGTGACACGCGGTGGCTCCATATAGCAGAGCCACCGGAAGTCTGCTCCGGCCTGGCTGGGGCAGGGTGGGGCGGGGTGGGGTGAAGGTGATAAGCCCGGCTCTCCCTGGCCATAAGCGGGAGCTGTCTGTCCTAGACCTTCCCCCCGCCCCCCACCCCCGGGGGTACCGCAGTGACTTCTCTGTTTCAACAAGAGATGAGGAATGAGTCTGGGTATTTCAATTCTCGGAGTAGACAAGCCACAGAAGAACATCACTTTGGGGTAAAAGTCAGGTCCAGGTTTACTCATCAAAAAGCTGCCACAGAACTATACGGGGAGATAACACAATGCGACTCTCCAAGGCTTTGCTGTGAACAGTCAAAACACTCCTAAGTCTCAGAGCCTTGAGATATTTTTGTTTCGTGATATTACTGGAGAGGGCTGAATATAGCTCTGGTATCTCAGTTCGCTGAACGGGCAGGAGAGAGGCAAGGGGCTAGGGAAGCAAGAGGAATTGAGGTATTTCAAGACCAGATGCTTCCAAAAACATGGCCAGGTTTGTTGGAGGGAGTTGCCACTCCTTTTCCCTGAAGCCTGAGATGGCTCCCCGCTGTCCTGACGAGGGGGGTGACGCCTCCCCACCCGCTGACTTCTCTGTCTCTCCAGTGTCACCTGGAGCTCCTCTCCCCATAGGAACCGGATCCACCACCTGTGAGGATGACATGATGTCCCCTGGATGTGTCACACGTACCTAGGTTCCCCGGGCTGGCACATGTGCTCGCCTCCGCCAGCAAAGCCCTTTCCCTTCCTTGTCCGATTGGAACAAAAATCCATTCATCTTCCCGGCATGCTTGGAATGTGGCGGCCCATGTGAAGTCTTCCCAGGCTCCCTGTCGGTGCTGGAGGCATTGATCTCTCCATGCTTCTGCTTCGCTGACCGCCACGGCACATGACCCCAGCATTCTATTTAGTTGTACATGGCTCTGTCTCCCTCTCAAGACCCATGAGCGCTTACGAGCAAGGGTGACAATCAATTTATCTTTGTACTCTGAAGTAAATATTTGCTGAATGAGGAAATAGATTTGTTGGATGTCTCTGTGATAGGAAACACAGTCTCTTGGGGGTACCCCACAGTCCCAAACAATGCCACGCACTAGCAACTGCCTTCTTCTGCAGCAGGCGCACACATGCATGTGCATACACATACCCACACAACACACACACAACGCACACACCACACACACACACACACACACACACACACAGCAGTCTCTCAAGGAACCGGCCAACAAACTTTCAGACACAGCAAGAGAGATGCCAATGCCTATCATAATTTAGAACTCGTTTTGAATTTAAATTCCCAGCCCTTCTTTTCAGAGGACCCGGAATGGCTCTTTTTTTTTTTTTTTCTTTTTCCGAGAAACAAGAAGAAATTAAGTGGGACGAGGATGCAGACACCAAGATATCCATGCCCAGTCTTCAAACATTTTGAAAGGATCTCATTTCAACCGCATGCTTTCAGAATTATGTTTTCAAATTCCGTTAGAGGCCTGGAGAAAATGTGTTAAATTCAAATTCTGGATTTTTTGGTAGAAGTATGTGAAGTATGCCAACAAAGGTTGAATACAAGAATAATTTTGCTGCCAAGCTCCCTATTCATAATTCACGTGCGAAGGACGGCCTGATCCCAATTAGCTCAAACTTGTTTTTGCTTTTCTTTGTTGTCGCCTGCTGCCCACCTTCCTGGGACTCCTCGTTTTGGGTTATTTGTTCAGACTTCAGCTCCAGACACACCACTGTGATTTCCTTTTTAATAAACACTATCCAGCGAGTAGCGGAAAACAATGAGAGGCACCTGCACTCTATTATAACTTCTCATTCCACCCACAGACGCGGAGCTATGAATAAGTGAGAACCGCCACCAGCCTAAGAATAGCAACAGCATTTTCCCATAAACACAGTATCATACAACTTCAGCTCACACGGAGCACAAAGTGCCCCGCTGCCCCATTGTATTCAGTGGGGTAGGAATGCCACGAGGAGGGCCCAGTGTCTGTAAGTCTGTCTGCGACCAGTGACTCCGTCAAGGGTGGGGCTGTGGGACAGTCCAGTCCATGTTAGGAAGCAGCTGAACGTTCCTCAAATCCTAGGGATGGAAGCACAGTGCTAATTCACGGCAGCCCAAGCACCAGAGGCAGAAGTTGCAGAGGACAGAGCAGGAGGTGGGGAGTCACCAAATACACACCCAGGTTTCAAACATGTACGTACGTGACGCCTCCCGTGTGTGCAGACGCTGTGCTCGGGGCTCAGGGTGAACACCGGTGAGCAGCAGCCCAAGACTTGGGCCCTCGTGGGGTGTACGGCCTGGCCACTGGCTAGCTGTGCCGCTTTGAGCAAGCCACCGAACCCCACGGAGCCTCTGTTTCCCGCCTAGGACGCGGGCTAAGAACAAGGCAGAGTTCCCGCCGCTGGAAGCCTGTAATGACCCATGGAGGCAATAACGCTCACACTCTCTTGGTAAAACTGCCTTCAAAGTACGTATTACCTACGGAGAGGAAGATGGAAGGTCCTCCTTTACCAAGGAGGACCCAGCAGACATCACACTGACCCGGCGACCACGATGAACATGACCAGTAACGCGGGCACACTATTAGTCCCTCAGTATGACGCGCTTAGAAGCAGAACACATAATTTCTGTAACAATCTTCTTTTTGTACCTTTTTAAAAAGATAACATTTGCCGTTTTAACCCTCATTAAGTGCACAATTCCATGGCGTTAATTACATTCACAGTGTCATGCAACCAGCCCCGCCAACTACCCCCAAAACTCTTGCATCGCCCCAGACAGAACGACAACCGTTCTGAGCCGGTATTTGTGTTGGGCTGAGGCTCTGCGAGCGAATGTCTGCTGGCAACTACGTTCAGTCACTCAAGGCCAAGGTGGTGCCAACGTGCCAGTTGCTCTTCTGGCTCCATTCCACTTCCGGTTCACTAGCACAGCTCTCCGACCCCTTCTCAAGGCTGTCATTGCTATTTCTCACCCAAGCCACCTTCGTCTGTCTCTTAGGAGTACCACAGCAGCTTCCTCACTGGGTCGCTGCTTCTGTCCTCACCGCCCACCCACAAATCTATGTGCCACACAGCAGCCCGGGTGATTCTTTTGAAGTACAAGACAGTTCATGGGGCATCTATGCTCAAGATGTGTCTCTTAGCCTACCTGCTCTGGCCAAGTGCCAATTCTCGGGCACCCTCTCTTCCCTCCACCCTTACCCACTGTGCTGCACCTGGCTCCCTGCTGTTTCTCAAACATACCATGCCAGCTCTGACCTCAGGCCTTTGCACCTGCTGTTCCCTCTGCCTAGAATGTTCTCCTTGTAGCTTTGACTTCCTCGGGGCTCTGCTCAAACATCACCTTTGCAGAGAGGCCTTCCCTAAACATTCTCTGTAAAACAGCACATCTGACCTCCCTGTCCTTCCAGTCTACTTATTAGCATCCGTGCCAGTCTTCCAGAGGTTCCCCCTCAACACCAAACTCAAGGACCATAGCCCTGCTGTGACAAAGGCACCCCTCCCTTTTGCCACAGGGCTATGCCAGGCTTCACCAGTAGAGGGCGCGGGAGGGACACTGGAGGATCCGTTCTAGTCTCAGAAGCACCCTCCCTGTGGGCAGCTTACTCCTACCCCAGTCCAGGGCCACTTTCCTGGCACATCACCCTCACTGGCAGAATTACAGTGACTTTAATGGCAGTGCACCTTCCATTCATGGCCTTTCCCTGCTCCAGGTTAGGGTGGCTTCCTAGGGAATCCCACCAGTACACACCTACAGGGCAAACTCTGCAACCCATGGACCATGGTGGCTGGATCCCAGTGCTGGGGAGTGGAAACCCCGCTTCCTAATTCCTTCCTTCCATGGGTGTGCTGGTTCAGCCTTCAGAGTCATGGCTGCTCCCAGACCTGCACTCCCTTTAGTAGCCAATAATATTTTATTGTAGTTAATAGATCTTTATGTTAAATTTTCCTGATTAAAATCTCCAGGTGGTTTGTTTCCTGATTGAATCTTGACTGACATGGTAACAGAAGACAAGCAAAGACTTTGCTGTGCTTCCTAATTTACTAACGACTTTATTTATATTTACTACTTTTGTTTGCTGTGGTGTGCTCGACATGTTATAGGCCCTTGGTAAATCCTGGCAGATAGGCAGGTAAGAAGGAAGGAAGGGAGAGAGAGAGGAGAAAGGGAAGAAAGAAGGAGGAGAAGGAGGATGGACGGATGGACGGACCGATGGCTGGATGTGACCCCCACCCCCACCCCACGTGGCATCACATGGTTTACAGCAGGGCCTGGGATGCAGTAAGCACTCGTGAAATAGTCATTGGCGTCTCCAAAGACCTTCCGGGGCTCCTACGGAACCGCTTCTGTCCTTCCACCAACTACCTGGAATCCTGAAATGCCCTACTATCAAGTAAATGACAGAGCCTAAAGTCTGGGCCTGCCTTGTAACTCTCCTGAAGAAAAACAGCAACGACAACATAAACAGAGGGAGGAGGAGGAAAGAAAGCCTCTTGGGACCAGATCTGGAACTTCTGGTGCTTGTTTTCAGACTGATGATCAAAAGAGAATGGAAAAAGACCGCCGCCCCTACACTGTGGTGCAGCCAGCTTCCTGCTTGCAGAGACGGGCTCCTTTCTCTTTGATTGGAGAGCTTCGTCTGGGTCAGCACCTGATTTCTGGTGTGAATATTCTCCTTCCCATTCTACAAAAAGACCTACCAGTAGGCTGTGAAATGAGCATTTCACGAAAGCATAAAATGCGCCTGATAATTAAAATGCTCAGCAATTAGAGTAATGAACTACACTCCAATCTCCTGAGTTAATTTCATAACCTCAGAAAATTATAAAGAAAAACTATTTGGAGATTAGAAACCTCTAAAGGATTTTTTTTTTTTTTTCTTGTTGACTCATCTATCATGTTTCGCTTTGCTTAGAATTTCATTCTCCTTCAACTGTTTTTCTTCTGTGGCCCTGTTGCTTTGGAATCAAACTGGTCATCCTTGTCTGCTCACAAAATAAACCAAGGAGAAAGCTACAAAATCCCAAAGCCAAGAGTTACGATTAACTAGTAAAACACATAATAAGAATATAATACAGCTAATGGAAGAGCACAAGGGTATTTAATACCAAACCCCTGATGTAAATAACAATTGTCTATTTCAATTACTGTTTTTACTTCAAATTCCAAACAGTACTAGAAGAAATTAGCACAGTAGTAACTCGTGGTGCTAAAATGTAGCCATGAACCCAAAGAAAACAAGAACAAAAAGGCATCTGAGTGTCAAAATGGATGTGGCTTTCTTCAAAGGAGACACACGAATGGCAAATAAGCACATGAGAAGATGTGTTCAACATCAATAGTCATTACAGAAATGCAAATCATAATCACAATGAGATATCACTTCAATTCACATTAATAGAAGGGCTATCATAAAAAAAAGGAAACTAACAAGTTTCAGTGAGAGTGTGAAGAATGACATATTGCCGGCAGGAATGTGAAATGGTACAAGTGTTGTGGAAAACAGTTTGGCAGCTTCTCCAAAGGTTAAGCCTACAACTACCACGTGACCCGGAAATTTCATTCCTGGGTATACATCCAGAAGAACTGAAAGCAGGGACAGACATTTGCACGCTGGTGTTTATAGCAACATTATTCACAATAGGCAAAAGACGGAAGCAATCCAAGTAGTCACCAGGAGATGAACAGGTTAACAAAATGTGGCATAAAGGCATACAACGGTATACTATCCAGCCATGAAAAGAATGAAATTTTGATATATGCTACAACATGGATAGACCCTAAAAACATTATACGTAATGGGGGTGCCTGGGTGGCTCAGTTGGTTAAACATCTGCCTTTGGCCCTGGTCATGATCTCAGGGTCCTGGGATTGAGCCCGAAGTCTGGCTCCCTGCTCAGTGGGAAGTCGGCTTCTCCCTCACACTCTGCTCCCACGCCCCCCCACTTTTGCGTAAGTTCTCTCTCTCTAATAAATAAAATATGTTTAAAATAATTCTGTGAAATGAAATAAAATAGACACAGTTGGACAATATTGTAGATTCTACTTACAGGAGATATCTAGAATAGACAAATGCATTGAAGCAAAAGGAAGAGGTCAGTGGGGACCTCTGGGAGTGGAGAAGGGGGAGTTCTTGTCTAATGGGCACAGAGTTTACGTTTGGGATGATTAAAACAAAACAAAACAAAACCAAAAAAAAAAAAAAAAACAAGAAACAAAACATTAAGAATAGACAGTTGTTATACAACACTGTGACTAAAATTAATGCCACTGATTTATACTCTTAACAATGGGTAAAATGAAATTTTTGTATTATGTATCTTTTACCACAACAATGGATGCCACATGCAGGCACACTAACATGTATGTACCGTCTCATGAAAGAGCTTGAGGCTCTTACCCGGGGCCTGTTTACTCTCATTTTACAAAGAACTTTAACGAACTTGATTAATTAGATTCCTCATCTTAAAGTTCTGGAAAGAGCTCACTCACGAGGCCCCTGCATGTTTTCGTAAGGTTGGCATATTGCTGGGAGGGAGGAAGAAGAGCGGGGCTCTCTGCCAGTCCTGAGTGAGTCAAGTGTATCTGATGAAATCCTTTTTAGAATAGCCTGGGAAATAGTGTTTTTAGAATAGCCTGGAAATAGCCCGGGGTGAGGCATGTCGTCTGTCTAATCTCCTGCACCTGGCATGTGGAGGCTGACCCGGACAGCACCCATCCCATCAATTGTCAGGGTGTGTGTGTGTGTGTGTGTGTGTGTGTGTGTGTGTGTGTGTGTGAACTCCTTGGCCTCAGTTGTTACCTGCCATGGAAAGGCTTGGAACAAAAAGTTCTGGAGATGTGAAATTTCTGAACAACAACAGCAAGCAAAAAAATCTCCAACTGGTGACCAGTAGAGAGCTCTAAGTAGAATAGAAATAAAAAAGACCCAGCGAGAGCAGCAGGATCAGTGGGAGAGGGACCTGAAGCGGCAGGCGGGCTGCGAGGGCTCTCCACGCTGGCAGGTGGGGAGTCGCCAGGCCGGCAGGTGGGGCACAGCAGGAGCGTTCAGGCTGTGGTGGTGGTGGCCGGGGCAGGGGCTAGGGCGGTGCCACTCGCAGTGGGGACCACCTCCCCCAGAAGCTCGTGAGAAATGCAGGTTTCTCCTACAGAGGGGATGAGGCTTTGCTGCTGGCTTCTCTCCCTGTCAGTTCCTTTTCAGGGCCACCTCCAGGGTGAGTCCACTAGAAGCTCTCCTCTGCGGGATCTGACTCTGACTTCGAGTCTTCGGTGCTCTCACGGCTCAGTGAGCAGATAGATGTCTATGCCCTCAAGGCACAGCTTAGATATGGGACCACTTGCACGGGCGACAGTGAATTCCTTCAGAACGCCGCTGTGTCCCACGGAAGGCCAGTACATCTCTGCTATGAACAACAGCGAGGAACCGCCCACGTGTCGAGTGGCCACCACTGCGCCCCCCATGCTGCGGGTGTCGCCTCAGTGAACGCGCACGGCCTCCCCAGGTCGGTACTAGTCTTGCCCCCATTTTGCAGCTGGGGGCACTGAGGCTTAGAGAGACTCAAGCAGCTTGTCCAAGGTTACTGCCGGTGATGGGCAGGAGCCAGGGACCCAAACAGGCAGCACCCTGGGACCCCACGCGGGTGAGTAAAGGATGGGAGGAAAGGACGTCAGGGCAAGAGGGAGGAGGGACGAGGGTGCGGTTTCTGCAGAAGCAGGCAACGGGCTTGTGCTCCTCCAAGCCCACGCCCAGAAGAGGCATCTCCCAGCAAGAACGAATTTCCGCCCACCAAGAGGACAAGGAGGCCCAGTGGGGCTGGTGGAGCAGGCGTCTCGGGTCAAGCTCCCGGAGAAATCGGCACTTGCCGAGTTCTGATATGACTGAAAGGCAATGCTGGCCGGGCTGGAGGCGGCCCCCGTCTTGCTGGCGGGAGCACGGAGCTATCTCACAACACCCAGCCTCGTTTCGAAATGGGCCGACGCCGGAAGACCAAAAACACTATGGCCCCCTGTAAACTGCTGAGTGTGGGAGAAGCACAGTGACTTCTCAGCAAAGATGGTGAAATGATTTTTATCCTGGAGCACCAGCTGATCCTACTCACAGTGCCACTTCTGGACTATCTGGAGCAAATATTTCACATACCCTGTGCAGCTGGTGCCACTCCAAGCATGATCTGGGCAGAGGCCCAAACATACAGTGGGCGGGAGGCAGAGGGAGAGAAGGGCTTCCCTGGCACCAAGGTGGGAAAGGAAACAGATCAGAGTCTTCGGGTGCTGGGGAGTGCACAATCCCACGGACACCTCCAGAGCACTCGGCAGGACAATTAGAAAGAGGAGAGATAGCTCCACTACACTAACAATTAAGATTTGGACATGTCATCCCTGAATATTGGGGAAATTAGTCAAATTCAGATGAGTTAAGAGAATAATAAAAAGAAGACAAAAACGCATGGGTACCACAGAACACCTCTGTTGAACAAACACTTAGAAGTACCTACTATGTGCAGAGCGGCGTGCTAGAGGCTGCACGTACTGCCGGGACCGGGATAAGGCTTTGCTTCAAAGGCAGCAACTGAGCAATGAGAAATTCTTTGGAAATCAGAGGAACTGGGGCTGAGAAATTTGGCATGGAGACCTCTGCTTGTATTGTACTTGAAAAGAGTTCATGTCCGTCTTCCCAAGCTAGACGATGCTTCCTACAAACTCCCGGAGGCCCGAAGCTGGGCCTCGGCCACCGCCCGGTGCGTGGCAAGTACTCCGCAAGGGTCGGCTGGATGAGTACAGGAATGAGTACAGGTGAACGCAAACACGGGAGGGCCCGAGGAGAGACCACGGGAAATGCCTGGGATGGCCGAGGACGAACACAGAGCACGCCGGCACGGCTGGGATGCTGGGAAAGCAGGACCGAGAAGGAAATGTGAGGCTTTCTCATGACCGTAGGAATGATGCTCGGTGACCAATGGCTTTCTGGCCCTATACTACGAGTCCTTCAGGTGGAGAACTGTTTTTTGGAAATTCAGTTTTGTGTCCTCAGAGTCTTTGGTGGACTGGGAATGTTCCATGTGTTTCCCAGATGGCACACTCAGCTGGGCTTCTACACGGGGAGCGCTCTTGCCCCCGGGGCCCCACGGCCTGGAAAACCCTTCCCGGCCTTTGTGGTGGTGGTTTGTGGAACATTCGGCCTTCAGTAGCACGTAACGTTTATGAAGCTAAGTGCAGTCCACTGGGTCCCTTACGAGGATCATCTTGTTTCATCTGCACAAGAAGGGGGCACTAATATAATCCCCCAGAATGTTAATAGTACTTGCTTGTTGTGCAGACATAGAAACTGATACAGAAACTGAGGCCCAGGGAGGTTAAGTGACTTGGCCCACATCACACAGCTGGGAAGCAGTGGAACTAGGACTTGAAACCAGACAATACGAATCCAGAGCTGCTGTTCTCAACCACAGTGGGTTACTGCCTCCCACTCAGGTGAAGAGGAAGCTCCAACAGATAGTTTTCCTGGTAAACTGCCCCTCCTCCGAGCTCCGTGAACAGCCTGTGACTACTGTTATTACTGCTCTGCTGCTCCCACACGGTGGGTGGTCTGCGGCCTTAAGCTCTGAGTTTCTCATGCCAGGGGTGGGTCTCACTGCCTCTGTGGCCTCACTAGAGGCTTTGTGCACGGGGATACCCAGTCACAGTCTGCTCAGCTCAGCTGGAGGCGGGGGCGGAGGCACACAGCTTTTCTTAAGCTTTAACTTGGAGGCCAGTCACCTGGAGATTTTGTGAAAATGCGGATTCTGACTCAGCAGCTCTGGGGTCAGCAGGAGGCTCTGCATTTCCAGGGGTGCTGGGCCCACATCTGGAGTGGCGATGGCAGGGTAGTGACAGAGCTGCCTTGGGCCCTTAACTGAAAACTCCTGACTCCGTGATCTTGAGCAAATCAATTCGTGGCTTGGCCTCAGTTTCCTGATCTGTACACAGAGAACAACTGTGCCCACTTTATAGTGACCGTGGGGGTAAAATCAGAGAACTCTTTAATCTGAGGAATTCTCTTGATATTTATTCATTGACTCATTCTCATTGTTGGAGTTTCTTGAATCTCTCCTAGATTGTCTTTTGTGTCTTGCATGGCACACGCATGTACACAGGCACGCCCACACGTACACACGAAAATGAAGCAGCAATGACCCCCTTTCAGGTTGGCCTACCCTGACCTCGGCTTTATGGCAGGCTCCCTTCCCTAACCCGGAGGCAGTTCTCTTTCTCCTCACACCAAGGAGGCGGCTACAGGAATTCAGCAAGGAATGTGCAACTTTAAAGGTGATCTTGCGCCACAAAGAGGCTACAGCGCCACCAAACCCAAATCCACAGAGGCCACCAGTGGTTCTTGCTAAAGACTAAATGGGGGGGACCAGATGTCAGGAGGAACCCAAGTGTGTCAAGCTGTCAGCCATCCCAAACCAACCAATCTCGGCTAGACTGGTGGGAGTCCTGAGGTCAAGAGCTATGTGCCCACCACAAACCACAGAGAAAGTCCTGGGGTAACGAGTGGAGAAGGAAAAGCAACAGACCAACCACAGGCTCAGCGACACACATTTCTCCCTGGTGACAAGAGGCATGTTTGTTGGCCCTGGGGCCGAGAGAGGGCCTTGGACAGGTAAACAAAACTGGATGAAAAATTTAAATGCTAAAGAGTTTGCTCTGAAAACTTGTGTCATTTAAATTTGTGGGGAAACAGGCTGAGAAAATGCAAACAGATTAGGAAAGACAAGCAGATCAAACTTTTCAAGGGCTTTTCTTTCTGGCCTGTTCTGCTGATGGCCCACTGCACACCAAAGCTGGACAGGATGGGTCCCTTACCCCCTTCAGCTGCAGTGTAACAGAAACAACTGAAAACCTTTTGGGACAGAACAGGAATGTAATAATTGTTGTAAGAACAGCACAAGAAATAAGCCCATGCTAGCATTAGCCTATCATGCTCCCCAAGCTGATACCGGCCCTCCCAGAGTCTCGTGGGCTAACTCCAGAACCTGGAGCTTGAGGAGAGGTGTCTGACCCTGAGGTCAGGATCTTGGCTCTTGACCAGACACAAGGGCAACTTCTTGGAGGGGAAATGCAGACACAAGACCCCCATACCACTGTGGGCATTCCCTCTTAACTGTGAGACTGGGGAGAGGGGTATATTAGGCTAAAGAGTGCCTCCTAAAAGGTGTCCATCCATGTTCTAGTCCCCAGAACTGAAGAATATGGCACTTTACAGGGCACAAGGAATTTCGTAGATGGGGTAAAGTTAAAGATCTCGAGGTGCACAGATTATCCTAAATTATCCATGTGGGTTCAATGTGATCATAAGAGTCTTTATGAGAGGGAGTTAGCAGGCTCAGAGTCAGAGAGATGTGAAGATGGGGGCAGAGGTGAGAGGAATGTGGCCAGGAGCCAAAGGAAAGTCACTAGCCTCTAGAATCTGGAAGATGGAAAGAATGGATTCTCCCCTACAGCCTCTAGAAGGAAGCACTCCTGCAGATACCTTGGTTTTAGCTCCGCTGGACACATTTCAGATGTGTGACCTCCAGAACTAGAAAAGAATCAACTTGTGTTGCTTTAAGCCACAAAGTTGGTAGTAATTTGTAACAAGAGCCATAGGAAACTAAGGGCGAGAGCATACAGTCCCTAGGCTCAAATTTTAGCTCTGTTTCTTTCAAACAGAGGACCGTGGGCCTGTGGCTTAACTTCCTCCCATGTCCATTTCCTTGTCCGTAGAATGGGGATTCTGTGGAGGGTTAGTTGGAAGAATCCAGTGAAGACCTGGGTTAGTGCCTGAAATACGGGCAGGCTCCCTGCTGCTCCTAGATGACACAGTGTGTAAGAAGGTTCAAAACCAAAACCTGAGCCAAAACTAGTGCTGGCTTTGTCTACAACAGGTGTCCACTCTCAGCTGACAGTGAGGAAAGAAGGCACAGAGATAAGAATGGAAAACAAACAAACAAACACTCAGATCCTGTCCATTGGGAACAGGGAATGTTTTTATCAAGTGGGGCTAAGGGACTAACCTTGTTAGTCCCCTAGCACGCCCACCATCCAACTGCCTTGGCACTTACAGGACATGTCAACCAGTTCTCCTGTTCTTAGGACTTCTTCATGTATTCTTCACGCATTTTCCCTTAATCACCACTAAGAATCACACATGACCTCACTTAAGCGTACTTGGATCAGCCCTCAGATGGCAACCATATTCAACGTGCATTATCTTAAATCGAAAGTGGGAATGGGGTGATGGACAGATAGAGGGGTGCACTGCCAGCTCCCAGCTAGAGATAACAGGACCTAGGGACGCAACACATCTAACATATGTCCCTGGTTTTATCTGCAGAAGGAGCTTTTCTTCTTTGAGAAAGAAAAAATGCACATCTAGGAAGAAGAGTCTCTCCCAAAACTTGAAAACAGAATTTTCAAATGGTGATGCAAACACAGCAACAAGAAATAGCCTCTTTACAGCACAAGTCAATGTCTTACACATATCATTGCCCTTGACTCAACATCCTGATGAGTATACACCTGATGAGTATACACCATCGCCTCCTTTTATCGATGGGCTCAGAATCAGACAGTGAGGAGAAGAGGCAGGATTGGAACCAAGGCCAGAGCTCTGAGCTCCATGCTGCAGGACAGGGAAAGGCAAGAAAAGAAGGGAGCCGCATGGCGGATGGCCCCTGTGGAGATGGCACTTAGAATGGTGTTGACAAGCCCTAAGATATCGGCACCACAAGGGAAGCACGCTTAGGGGGAGCCTGTTTCTGATCTGAGACACGGCACTGGCTACCAACCTACAGGAGATCACAGCTGGCTCGCAGACCCTGTAGCACGTTATTTTGGTGAGATGCTTATTCCTTTTGTCTTGTTCAATCCTTCCAACTGAAGAGAATCTAGGTTTTGCTTGAGTTTATCTTCAATGCCTCTCTGCAAATTCTTCAACCCCCATTTACATAAAGAGGTTCAGTGTCTTCTCTGGTAATAAAACTACTTGGAATTGATAATATTGTTCTATCTCCACGGTATGTAGTTTTACCCTCATCTATTTTTGGCCAATCATATTGGTTTTCCCTTTATGATGGTGAGAGGAGATTTCCTTTTAAAACAAAGTTAATGAAATTATGAATTGACTTAAAGATAAATTGTAATGTTAATTAAATATTAACTGCTTTAAATGTTAATTACGTAATAACAGGGGACACCGAGAAGGTGAGAGAAGAAGACAGGGGTTTGGAACAGGGTGGCCGATTCAGCACAGGGTCAGCCATGACTCGGGGCTCTGATGATCGTGAAGTTATAAATGTTTCCCTTTTGGAATGCGCTAAAGACCAGCTGACAGGCTGGCATTGGAGAGGCATGGAGAAGGCCTCCAGGGCTGCCATAGAAAATGATACCCGCCTCCTTGTCCACAGGGTGTGTCTCTGCCCCATAGTGCTTGTACCTTCTACTTTTCCTGCCCACACTTCAGACCTCACAATAATGGTAAATCTGGAGTCATCAAGCTGCAAGATGTGCTCTATTCAGGAAGGCAGGGGAGCAGGTGGTACATTTTAGGAAGACATAAAAGCTAAAACAAATTTACATATTTATAATATGGTCCTTTTAAAGGATTAGGCCAACTATCTGTTAAACATTAAACCTTAACATTCTACGAAATGTAGCAGTGCCACAAGCTCACGTAGCCAGGGTTGGGGCCATCTCAGCACGTCACCCCACAGACCGATTAGGGATGGGGTCCAGAAGCAATGGACACTGTCTGATAAGGTCACATTTGCCAGGACAAACCTCCTTCTAGAGGTGAAGAGGGAAGAGACCTCAGATTCATGCCTTTTTCATGAACTCGGAACTAAATGGTGCTGAATAAATAATCAGTAGTTTGGACCCTGAATGGAAAGCTAAAAATAAGTTTTTCCAATTGTATTAGTTATCGATTGCTGCATAACCAGTTATCCCAAAACTATGTGGGCTGAAACGATCATCAGTGTTTACTAGTTCGCACAGTTCTGTGGGTCAGAAATGTGGGAGCAGTTTAGCTTGGTAGTTCTTGGCTCAGGGTCTCCAACATGGCTCAGGTCAAGGACATAGCCGGGTCTGCAATCATGGGAGGCTTGGCGAGGGTTGAACGTTCAGCTTCCGAGATGACCCTCACACAGCTATCGGCAGGAGCCTCGCGACTCCTTGCCACAGGGCTGCTTGAGCGTCCCGACAACATGGCAGCTGGCTTCTCCCAGAGCAAGTGATCCCAGGCAGAGCAGGGCAGAAGCCTCAAGGTCTTTTCTGGCCTCTCCTCAGAAGCTACATGCCGACTTCTGCCCCCCCGCTGGTTACCTACAGAGGTCAGGACTACTCCGTGTGGGGAGAAGACTACCAAGAAGTAGGGATCACGGGGGCCACAATCCACAGACTTTATTCGATGCCTGGTCCGCTTCTTTAAAGTACAGTTTCATGGAAGAGCGAATTAGCAAACAGGGTGAAAGTGTGGGCCAGGAAGAATTGTCAAGTTTACCCTACTGCCCAAAGGGCCAATAACTCACTCAACTCCCATGGGAATATTAAGGTGGCGCACTCTCAGGGCACTAAAAATAATCCCTCCCCCAACTTTCCTCTTGGGTTTGACAGTCTGTTTTGGCGAAAGCCCATCTAGTAATGATCTAAGGTAAACTACTGCCTAACTAATCTTTTTTTAAATTTCCAGACTTAGTAAACTCCAGAGCTTCCTGAATAAGGTCTGCGAGTCCTATGGAGTTCTGTGCTTTCTCAAACGCCTTCACTCTGGCTTCTAAAGCTGCTCCTTTTATTGACTTTTCTTTGTTCCAAATTCATTAATAAATGGAGACTTAAAAGTGAGTAAGACTGCCCACAAGCATGACATCTGCTTTGCACTTTAAGCGAGGGGCCATATGAAAAGGGAGGGAAAGTGCGTGTGCCTGAGACACTTATCTGTCAAGGTGGTTCACACCAGAGGTTCAGGTTTCCTCAGTCCCCTGCTCCTGGGTCACGGACTCTACCTTTCCACGCTCTACCAGTCTTCCCTTCCTCGGGCAGAGGGCTGAGCAGGAGGTGAGTCCCAAGACTTCTTCCTCATGCCCAAGATTTCATACATGAGGCCCCCTCCTTCCAGGCAGATTCTGTCATACAACTTAAAAGCCACCGCTTCTAACAGATCCATGGTATGTCGGGAATCTGTTATCCTTGGCACGTGTTCTTCTCAACATATAGCCCTGAGAGTAATCCCACGGTGCTGTAATAATTATCAATATGACCACTGTGGAGAGGAAAAAAGACCTGAGGAATCGACTCGAGGTCCTAAGGCTATGAAATGCCAGCGTTGGGGGCTGGAACCAGGTATTGGCAGTTACTCCCACACTCTTTATCGGGGATGACACAGAATGTATTTAACAATTGTCACCGGCCAATCTGAATGTTTGTCCCAGGGCCAGGTCCCTCCTCCATGAAAGCAGGCATTACCCCTTCGGGGGATGACTCACTCTGCATTCCCAGTGGCCCGCAGACACCTGCGGGGCTTGCAGCAGGACCACTTACCAAACAGTGTGGAAGACTGTGATATTCCAACACCAGGATGGCCAACCTGGTTGGTACTGGCTGAAGAATGTCCCTGTTTTCTGCATCATGTTGCAGCTTTAAAATGATTAGTATCACAAGGCCCCCTCACCCCAGTATAGGAGGACATGGTTCAAGGGAAGAGGGGCAAGTCCTGTTTTACGCAAACCCGGCGTGGGGGGCCACCCACTGTGTTAGCACTTTTGGCAAATGTCTAAGCCTCTCTCCTCAAACTCCTAGGATTGGGTCCTTCAAAGAGAGGCCTCCTTTTTGCCCGTGTTTTCTCTGATAGTATAAATGGTGCGCTCTCTCAGACAGCACCCCTCCCTGGGCTCGGCCACCTCACCCCAGCAGCCAAGGGACCCAGCAGAGACTGTGGGTGGGTTACAGCCAGTTGGCCAAGTTAGCACAGCTCCCAGTCATGACTGTTCAGCTCTACAAAAGGACCCGAGAGGCCTTCTTATTCAGAGTTGCCAAACTCAGAGGCCCTGGTGATGAGGGACAAGATCTCTTTTCTCTTATTTCTGAAAACATAACCAAAACGGTGCATTTATTTGTGTCAAGGCTGTGCTCACTAGTTCAAGTATACAGTCTCCATCCTTTTGTATGTAATTAAAGCATCTATAAGCAAAAATTAGCCAAACAGGAGAAACAGCGAGAGAGTGAGAATGCCAGAGTACGGTGCTACTTCAACAGACATCATTAAAAAAAAAAAGAAAGAAAGAAAGAAAGAAAAAAGTTGAACTCCTAGAAACAGAGAATGGTGGGGCCTGGGGAAATAAGGAGATGTAGGTCAAAGGGTACCAAATTTCAGTTCTAAGACGAATACACTTTAGGGATCCAATGTGCACCATGGCGACTACAGTTAATAATAATTGTATTTTACACTTGAAATTTGCTAAGCCAGTATACGTCAAGCTTTCTCACCATTAAAAAAAAACAACAACAAAACAGTTAACTAAGTGAGGTGATGAGGGTGTTAATTAACTTGATTGTGGTTATCATTTACGTACATGTATATCAAGTCCTCATGCACACTTAAAGATATGCAATTTTATTTGCTGATTTTACCTCATAAAGCTGGGTGGGGAAGGACATAAAGTGCATGCAAAGGGAAACTGCTTAAAAAAAAAAAAAAAACCCAAGGCTGCTACCCCTGGTTGATACGTAAGAAAATGCATCTCTATTTAATAAATACCGTTTATTGGTAGAAAAAACAAACAAACCTAAGAACATGGAATCCATGAAGGGGTTAAAAGGAACTGGTCTGTGCCATGAGCACCTGGCTCACATTCTGGGCTAGCTTCCTCAAAATAACAATCTGAGAAGTCTTAATGACTGGGCCACTCATTCAGTCCTCCATTCAATAAACATGACACGGGGATTCACCAGCTTGCAGTCTGATCTAGGCTGTCTGAAATCAGCCTGAATGTATGGATTGTCCCCTGAAGATTAATGGAGCACTCATCAGACGAAGGAACTCCAAATGTTGGGAAGGGAAGTGGTGCTCCCAGAGTTTCAAAGCCAGCAAAAGGATACAGGGAAGATGGTCTCTCCAGAGGCCAAGTCCTCTGGAGAAAAAGTTGCCACAGAGCAAAAGAGAATGCCTGGCTAAATCCATTTATAATCACAATCTAATGATGCTTAACAAGGCCCTATGGGATGAGCCTAAAGAAAATTATGGGAGTAATTACAAGGGTTCACATTAGTGATAATTTAATAATCATCCTCCTTGGCATACCTCTCTTCTTGAGATGGGTAAGTTGGGTTGCATTAGACAGATTTTTTCTCTCTCTGCTACTTATAAACCATGTCACCTTGGAAAAGTCCCTTCGATTCCAGGCTTTCTTGCATTTGCATCATCTGTAAGTAGGAGGATTTACTGCAGTGAAATCCTATAATAATACTTGCTGTGATAAAGACACCTTTGGAGAACCTAGAGGAAGAGAAGCGGATGGCTCCCCCACCCCAGGATGCCTTCTGCTCCTTCTCTCTCCATGTGGCTGCTGAAATGAAATTCCTACAAGGTTCCTGGAATCGCTGTCACTATCCTGACAGAACCAGCCAACCAAAGGGCCCAGAATTGTCCCCACTGATACTAAAGCTGGAGTGGGCATCGAGGTAGCCCCAGGTGGCATCAAGCCAAGCTGGAACCAGGATGGAATTTGATCAGAAAGCCTGACCCATAGGATTTCTGGCCTGTGAGCTACGCTGGCTCACCGGCCCGTTTCAATAATTATGTGACTGAATTTACTGAATGCCACTTATCTCATAAAGTTGTCGCTGAAGAAGAAGTAAGATAATGCATATACAGCCCTTAGCATATAGTAAGTGCTCCATAAATGTTAACTAAGATGTTTATTATCATGGGACAAGAGAAGACAAATATGTTTATCTTACAGTTTTTATCATGATTTAAGAGTGAGTTTAAAAATCTGTTGCGCATGTTAACTAAATTGTATTAGAAACAACAGTCTTGTAATCTGGCTTAGTACCACGAAATCTATTACATAACATTTATCAAGACTTCAAGTCACTCAACTACTTAGAGGTATATTTTCAGTTATGGGTCCAAGTGAGTCCCTCAAGGGCAGGTGTTGTACAAAGGATGAAGGGTGAGGCCAGTCAGGTCATTCCTGTTCATGTGCGCGACCACGGTGCCTCGAGTCCTAATCTAAAACACATTCATTCTTCCTTGTCTTTCTTTTTCTTTCCTCCTCTTTCCTTCCTCCTGTCCCGCCCCGTCTCATCAGTCTCGTGACGCCGGCGCGCCGGGAAGGAGCGAGGCCTATGGACTCGTTACCTCTTCGCAGAAAGGACTTCCTGAGCATAACTGAATACTACACCCTATTTTTTACTCTAGATGAATACAAGGCAGGCATTAATGATAAAAGAATGTTCTTCAGTAAACTCTATTCTAGGATACTGAATCGTCCCCCAAATCTGTCTTTTTTTTTTTTTTTAAATAAATGAGGGTTTACGTGATAAATTCTTACAATCCTATTCTAGAATAAAAGCCTGTCACTATACATCCATGCTTCTTTGTATTGGTGAAGGAGAACTTTTGTTTTAAAGACTCCCAAGAAACCCAGTTGGATTTAACGTTGGTTGATAAAAATAAATTAGTTATGTTCCTGGTAAAATGCACCTCATTTTTTTCAGTTCTAATTAGTTTCTAAAAGGTAGTTCAAAACCAAGAACAAATACATCCTATCGTCTTTTCTAGGTACTATGCTATTCCCTTTTGAGTCAGTGCAAACCTACTTTGCAGGAATGGGTGGTGTCCATTGTCTGAAATGGCAGCGGGCTTTGTCCATGTTTCTAAGTCATGTGGCCCCTCCTGGCCCTGATGGGCCTTTCCTTCTCAGGTCACACAAGTAAGGGTCCTGGTGACATCCACCTCTCACGGCCCATAGGAGCGATGGAAGAACAACGGAATTCTGTGCTTGGCCTATCTACCCTCCAGATGGACTGAGTGCAGGAGGGACTCGGCGGAGATCACCCAGCGGCCGTCCGGGCTGCGGCTTCTCCTCCTCCCTTCGGAGCAGGCTGCAGTCGACCATACAGAGACAGAACCTGGCCGAGAGTAAATGCTAATTTCTCTCTTCTCTTTCACTTCCTTTCTTCTTTCTTGATGTTAAGACAAGGAAAGGGCACTTAGAAATGCTTTCCACTTGCTGTCTTACTTCTCTCTTGATTTGGCCCATTTTGGTCTGTTTACCACTGAAGGACAGAAAAGGCACGGAGCTGCCTCAGTCACTCTGCCCAGAGCTTTTGGCTTATAAACCATGACAGACCTTCAAAAGCCTGCTTTCTGATCTTCTTTTTTGAGGACCCTCAAAGGGAAGAAAGTCAAATTCGGTATTAAATAACTACCCAAGATGGGGCAGTCAGTTTGAGGGTTAAGAGGCAAGGTTTATAAAAAGCCTCTTTAAACACAGGGAGTACAGTTGCAGTCCAGGCCACCTGAGACTCCACTCCCCCAACATGACATGGACAGAGGCAGCCTATCTGGCCCATTTTCACAGATGTGTATTACACCTATTTTAACATTGCAGTGTTTCTTCCCTAGAAATAGACCTTTCTCACGTAGACCAGCAAACACTTCCTTTAGCCCAAGTCATGCTTCATTATCCTCCAGAGATGTACCCCCACCTTTATTTTAATCGTGCAAATATTAATACACTCATTTTAACATATTTTATACATTATGTATGTATTTTTAAGTATGATACACACTCTTAATGTTAGGGGGAAAACACCCCCCAAACATTAAGTATTTTGTTATGATTTAATATTCTACTGGAATCCCAAACTTCGAGAGGTTTTTGGTCTTTCTTTTCTTCTTCTTTCTTTTTTTAAAACTTAAAATAGCAATTTCAACCCAATAGTCTTTGTGTAGTTTTTCATAACATTTCAATGTTTGTCATTTTCACTCTTAAAATTCCAGTTTTTCCCCTTCTCTCTCTGTAGGACAGACTTCTCTGGGGTTCTGTTTCCTCATCTATAAAATGGGGATACTATCTGCCTTAACGGTACCCCACAAAAGCATAGCTGTTTCGCATTTGCCTCTCCAGGCAGGCAGCCTCAGCTGTAGTCCGCCCACCCCACAAGGCCTAAAACACACCTAGGCTGTGTGATCAGCAACTGATAATTTTAGAATGCACTTGGCTAATTTCTCGGATCCCACTGCTACAAATAGGCCCCGGTTTCGCCCAGGTTCGAATTTCACGATGGGCTAGGGGTATAAAGATGAATTATTTGATTCTGAGAAGAAACAGGAGACCGTGTGTCAGGCTGGTTTACAAATCAATTCACCTCCCCCACCAAAGATGCTCCTTGCCACGTAAGATGTACGGCTTTACAAGGATTTTGGCAGCATGTGTGTTTGCCATGTCAGAGGGCAAGGTGCATGCAGATGGAATATCACCGAGCAGTGTAACCCGAGCGCGCATGAAACCTGACTGCAGAGGGCACGCCTCCAGCCTGGGGGAACTCTCCTGCCACGGGCCCTGACAGTGCCTCAAATAAGCACCTTACCTAATCTCCCTTGTTGATTCCTATCTGCGCCCAGTGATTTCATGCAGCTGCTATCTGCACACTGGTTGGGGCATGTGGATCATTGCTGCGCTGTAATTAGAGCCGGGGTCTCGGATGGTAACATGGACTGTCGGCCTGTTGCCGCGATGGGGCAAGACCCTTACGAGACCAGAGGGAGGGAGCCAAAAGGTGAATTTTATAGGCAGCATGGCTGGGTTCCACTTCTCCTATGTTATTTAACTCTCTATCCCCAGGGCTTGACATGGAGGCATGCCCAGTAAATACTTGGGATAGAAATGATTAAATGACTGGCCCAAACAACTAAGTTCTTCCACCACTGGGCAGCGTTAATTGTCTGCATATCATCTTTGGGGCTATTTAGTAGATATGTGTTATGAGCTGCTTGTAGTGAACAGACAAGATTCATTCATTCATTCATCAGATATGTATGGAGTGGCCACTTTGCCCAAGGTCTGGTGACCTTTGTGCCACCACATAGCCCAGGATATGGGGTGGACCAGAATGAGTGAGGCAGGTCTGGGAGAGGAAGAGCCAGGTCTGCAGAAAAATGAACCACGGGAAAGGCAAAGAACACTTCTGTCATCCCTCTAGGGTCTGCAGAACCCAAAGGCTCTGACCAAGTTCAGCACTTCGGTGCAGAAGGACTGATTACTTCCTGGGCTGCTGTCCATGAGGGCTTCCTGGAAGACCAGCTATACTGGCTCGAGAGTCTTTGGGAACCAGGGGATGTCCAGTCACAGAGCGACCCAAGAAATCAAGGACAAGCCTCTCTCTGACAGGTGGGGAAACCGAGACCTGTTACAGAAGTGTTGCAGCTTACCCTCGGTCATGGAAGGGACTGAAGATAGAATCAGGACTAGGGGGGCGTCTGGGTGGCTCAGTTGGCTAAGCGTCTACCTTCAGATCGGATCATGGTCTCAGGGTCCTTAGACAGAGCCCCGCATCAGGCTCATCGGGCTCTCTAATTAGTGGAAAGCCTGCTTCTCCCTCTCCCTCTGATGCTCCCCCTGATGGTGCTCTCTCTCTCTCTGTCCAGGGCTCAGATGTTGAACTATCTGCCAGCTGTGGCTACAAGGCCTCCCTGGAAGCTATCCAAGCTCATGGGCTTACACTCTAGGGAAGAAGACACAGACAGTAAAGGAAGAAATGGATGTACCCACACTCAGCGAGAAGTGTTCAGAAGAAAAGAAATAGAGTGAGGAGGGAAGAGGAGGGTTTGAATCCAACTGCACCGCTTATTAGCTGGGTAACACAGACAACTTGCTAAGCCTCTCTGCACCTCAGAGCCCCTCATCTATACCCTAGGACTAATTAGAGTACCTGTCTCACAGAGTTTTATGAGATGCCAAGATCAAAGTCTGGAGTGTATCAGCACTTAGTACATGATGAGATGATGATTACTGATAATACTTTTATTTAGATAAGAGTGGTCAGGGTAGGCCTCTGAGGAGGCGATATTTAAACTAAGTCAGAAAGATTTGAAAAGAGCAGTGTGTGCAAAGGCCTGGAGGCAAGCTGAGGTTTTGGTGCCCTAGGAACAGGCCGAAGACCAGACTGGCTGGAGGGAATTTGGCAAGACTGTGCACCATGTGAAGAGAAGTCTGAGAGGAAGGCGGGGGTTCAAGTCTGCAGGGCGTGTAGGCCCAGGTAGAGAGTATGGATTTTTACTCTAAGTGGAATGCAAAGTCCCTGCAAGGTGTCTTAGTCTGCAGTTGCCACAATACGGCTGTATAACAAATGATCTTGAAAACTCATTGAGTCACCAGAATATTTACTTTTCTTGCTCACTGGACTAGGGTTGGTTGGGGCTTGGATGATACTGACTGGGCTTGGCAGAACTTGGCTTCAAGTTGTCACTCAGGTTCTGGGTTTCCTGAATGTGCCTCACTCTGGGGCTCGAGCTGCAGAGGCACTGGCTATAAGAAGTGCAAGGGAGCGAACCTAGTCAAGCCAACACATTTCAAGACTCTGCTCACATGGTGTTGGCTGATGCTCCCACCTCACCATGGGGAAAAGAGAATCACATGACCAGGGCTCTGAACCCAGGAGCAAGGAAGTTCACACCACTCCCACCGAGACCATGGCAAGGGATGTAAGATATAGTATTACTATCATAGGCTATGGCTGGGCAAAGAATCCATATACACATAGGAAACTAGGCGGCTTTCCCTGGGCATCCACTGTGCCCATCAGAGTCAAGGCTTAGCACATCTTCGACTGCCACTGCTCCACACCCCCTTCCCCTGGTCTCTGAGCACCAGCCTTACCTTGTCCTACTTTGGACCAACCTAGGTGAACTTCCTGATGGGTCTGGCTTTAATGCGCAGCCAAACCTACCACGGATCACCCGATCAGAAAGATGGCCCTTGACAAATCAAATGCTGGCTTGTCCCATCTTAACACTGGTCTTTCCGGGTCTCTTGGCTTTCTCGAGTCAGCCCTCCTGGAACTCTGGCTGGGAGAGGAGACGCACGTGAGGCCTGCCCAGCAGCCTACACAGGCCTGGCATAGCGTGCAGCCTCACAGTGGCTCACGTTGGGGCTAGAAGGAGCAGGAGTGTTTGCAGAGCTCTGGCACACGCACATTCCTCGCCGGGTTAAAGTACAGTGTGCTTTTTCGAACTGCTGCCTTACATTGCCTGTTACATATTATCTGGAGTGGAGCCCCCCGAGCCACCCTCAATGTCGGTCTTGGGACTGTTTGAAGGGAAAGAAAGAGAAAGAAGAAGAAGAGGAGGAGGAGGAGAAGAAGAGCAGTGGGGACAGGGAGGGGGAGGAGGAAGGAAAAGCATCTGAGGAGGGTGTGGCAGCGAAGGGGCGGGTGACTATGAAAATTTACGTGCCCAAAAGCAGCTGTAAAATGTTTAATGTTTCAATGAATGTTTTATATTTACAATAAAAAATCCTCCAGCCAAGAAGGTCTTTAATATGCTACATTTCCAAGCAGATCCACAGAAAAAAAGTCAAAGGGAGAGGATTCCCACAAACCCTTCTCCACGGAGTGAGCCCCGAACACTAAACATTCAAACGAGGCCTCTCCACGCTATGCATGTTAGCAGCCAGTTCGACCATGAGCAAGGAGGGAGCAACAGCCCTGATACACGGTGAGACTGGCAACAAGAATGAAAAACACGCTCGTTTTTCTCAAAGCCAAGTACCCATGGCATGAAGCCTTGGAAAGTCCGGCTTTGGAACAGGATGGCAGGAGTGGGGGAGGACGCCGGGCTCAGCCCAACGTTTGCTGAAAGACTCGATTGTTATCAGTCGGTCCAGAGCCGCTGACCAAGTTCCATGAGGCCGGGTTCTTCCAGGAAAGAGCCTGGCTTCCACACAGAGGTATGGGTTCAAGTCCAAACCCCTCTTGGAACTGGTTCTGTCTCTCTTTGGTACGTTCTTAACCTCTAGTGACCCTAGTTTCTTCACCAATAAAATGCAAATGGCAGGGATCATTGGCCAGAACCGAAGAAATGACAGGAGCTGGGGAGCCAGACGTGTGATCACACGGGCTCAGGGCAGGCTGTGCCTACACGGGGTAGAGGAATTGAGACTTGATGTGGCAGGAAGCTGGGGGCTGCTTAAGCTTTGAGAAAATATGTGAGTTCCGTTCTTCCTTCTTTAACTGATGACTTCAGTCAAGTCATCCTGTGGGTTTTCAGGCGAGAAGCCAGTTTTACTTTTTATCTCCTCTGTAATTCATATTTTCCACACTGCATTCAGGTAACAGCAACGCGGTGCAGCCCACAGCCCCCTCCTCATAGGGTCGGTCCCTTCTTGCCTTTTCATACAATGCTCACGCAGCCGCTCAGAATAAACAAATATAAATAGACAATCATGGTCAGCTTCTCAGACCCACGCTGGAATATTGAGCCTATGAGCTTGATAATTCCTGTCCCTTCTGCTTATCACGCTCTTCCCCAAGTCCCTTCTCCTTTAGCAAATTCCTGCTCGGGCCTCAAAGCCCAGTTTAAGCACCACCTTATCTGTGTCAAATACCCCCTTACAGTCCTCTGACAGCACATGCGGCTTTCTGTACCCTGCTACTCATCAAACCACCTTCAAAGCATCTCTTACTTTTCTGATTTCTCCTCTACATGTTGTCTCTTGAGAGCAGCTACTGAGTCCTAACACCTTAGGTGTAGCACAGGACAAGATGTGGACGGACTGGGTCTCCCGCAAGTGTTCTCGGTGAATGAAGGAATGAATGAGTGAATGGTAGAAAACACTGTTTCTTTTCTATGATGACAGAAGATGGGATTGTGACCTCCAAGGGACAGACAGGGATAGGACCACTGTTCTTTTCAACTCGTGACTGCCATCACGCACCCAGAGAGATGAGACGCCCTTTGCTCTCCTGGGCAGGAAGAGTGGTCTTCCTTTGCCAGCCTCCACCTGGCACCTAGGTACAAATCAGGGACTGACTTGTTGTGTAGCAGGAATCCACTTCGACCCCTGTGGTCCCAGGACAAAGATGCTCGGGTGCCTCCCCCCAGGAGAAAAGTGGCCGGTGCAGCTCACTTCCTGCTCCTGAGCCTGAGGGTACATCTGTGGACGGGGGCATGGTTTGCTTGGGAGACCCCCAAGCAGTAGGCCCTTTCTGTTCTCCCAGAAGCTAGGACCCTGTCCTTCCTCTCTCTGGGAGGGACATCCAGGAAGTGGCCACAGCCTGAACAGACTCCAAGCTGGGGAGCCCCCTCACTCTTATCAAGAACCCTGACAGTCACGGCAGTGGTGGCGCACTGGACAATTTCAAACGAACCCCCAAAGTTTCACAAGAACCCCAGGTACAAAAGAGATGAAGGATGGAAACTCACACGATAAACCAAAGTGAAAACAAAACCGTGTCACCAAACCCCCTGTGAACTGAAACCACAGGGCAGAGTGCTCTCTCCTGACACAAACAGCTTGACCTGCGAGTGAGTCACCAGCATCCCCAGGTAGAGAAGGCTCACTTTGCGGGGGAGGGGTTCACGCCTGGTGTTGCAAGGACCTTGGTCCCTTCCATCCCCTACAGATTTGAGAAGGAAAGAAGGCATTTATGAGCCCTCCCCTATGCCATAGGCTCCGGGCAACACCGTAGGTACAAATAACCCACTGGGCTTTCACAATAACCCTATCTAGGAATGAACCTAGAGATCAGCCAGCACTAGAATTTGGGATCTTTCCTCCCGAAGTGAGAGTCACGGGAGCAGGAGCTGTTCCTGCTCTCCTAGCAGCCCTCAAACTGCTTTAACACTCGACCACTGCCAGCCAAGTTCAACTTTGAGCACACCCTCAAAAGCTGTCCACGTATTAATCATATGTGATATCAAATATCATATATCATTTCATACATCACCCATGATGGCATATGCCATTAAATATGGCATCACAAAACATTTGAAGAAAAAGGGAGTGAGATGAACTGAGATCCAAGTTAAATGTAAACAGAAGCTGTAATTTTTCTTTCCCTTAGCGCAGTTCAAGGGTCACAGGGCATCCAGATTAAAGGGAAAAATATATATATATATAAGCTGCTCAGTTAAATCTAAGGTCCAGTTTTGCTAAAAAAAAAATTATGTGCTATTTATCTTAAAATTTAAACGAGCACCTCGTATTTCTATTTGATAAACCTAGCAACCCTAAAGTACGGGGTCAGCAAATGCTTTCTGGTCAAGGTCCAGAGTGAATATTCTAGGCTTTGGGGAACAGATGGTCTTTGTGGCAACCATTCCAAACTCCACTGCAGGGTGAACACAGCCTCAGGCAAGTCCCACACAACAGGCATGGTGGTGTCCCAATAAAACTTTATTTTTAAAAACAAGTGGTGGGCTAGTCTTGGCATGGGCTGTCCTTGGCAGACGCTACCCTCGCGGATCACCACGGGCACATCTCACTGAGGAGAACTCCGGCCTGTAAGAGAGAAGGGCCTGCATCTGTACAGTGCTTCAGCAACATGGCAGAAAAGAACAAGCTCTTGTCTTGTGTTTTCTCTGGGGGCTAGGAGCAGGGGCCGGTGAGTAGCCAGAGGATGGTTAAGGATAACCTCCTGCATAACAAGGCAGCGCCAAAGGAGTGAAAGCAGGAGTGTCCATGCGCCGCAAACACATGGTGCACATGCACCCGGAGAAAGGGCCGTCCCCGACACGCCAGCCCCGTGGTCCCGCATCCAGCGTGTCGAACTAAATGCTTCCCCTGCCCCAATTACTAGCAATTCAATCGGCCAACTGGCAGCCATAACAACACATTAACCTTTTTGCCAAATCAATTCCACCAAGTCCCCTTCCAGCACTAAGAGAAATTAAATGGCACCCCCACGCCCAGGAGGGGGGGCACACTCTCTGTTACCACACACATCGGAATCCTCTCCTGCACCGGGAGTCCTGAGCCGGGTCTCCGCGCCATGGAGAGCACCGGAAGCCAGTGTCCGGAGCCCACAGCCCACCCCCCGAGGGCTGCCGGGGCGCAGAGGTCCAGGCGGGCAGCCCCTGCCAAGCGCTATTAACAGAACCATCTTCACAAACCACGCATGTGCTCTGCAACAAATGAAGCTGCTTGGCTCAACTTTCAGGAGACCCCGGTGGGTCATTTCACACTGAAACACGTGGGCACAGCACACCTGTGAGTCACGTCGGGGTTTGAAGCCTGCCCCGAGACCCCGGCCCTTCCCGAACCTCTCTTTCAACTGCAGCTCGAGGCTTGGGCGTGTTTTCTAAGAAACAGAGTTCCTGCAAGACGAAAGTTTCTAACTCAGAAACACGATGGCTCACGGGGTCTAAGGCAGAGGTGGCGCGTGACTGAGAACAGTGGGAGAAGGCCCAGGCAGAGGCCCCCCCGGGGGGACGAAGGTGGGGCTATGCCGGCTGCCCCTCAGTACTTAGCTCCTGAACCAGGATCTCATTTGGGGGACAATTTAGAAGGAGTGAGTTGTCGAACTTCACTGATGGGAGGGGTGTGTGTGTGTGTGTGTTTGTGTAACAAGAGATGCACAATTCTATTTTGTCTGATCCCAATTATTCAAAAACTCAGTCCTGGGGCGCCTGGGTGGCTCAGTGGGTTAAGCCGCTGCCTTCGGCTCAGGTCATGATCTCAGGATTCTGGGATCGAGTCCCGCATCGGGATCTCTGCTCAGCAGGGAGCCTGCTTCCTTCTCTCTCTCTCTGCCTGCCTCTCTGTCTACTGTGAACTCTCTCTGTCAAGTAAATAAATAAAATCTAAAAAAAAAAAAAAAAAAAAAAAACAACAACAACTCAGTCCTTGTTTCTTCTTGTGTAATATGGGGTCTCTCCCCATCCATGCAAGCCCTGTCCTCTGTTCATCAGACCCACTGTCATGCGGCTCACTTTGAGCTTAGAGGAGCACCAGGACAGCTGAAGATGGGTAGTTTCCTTTCTGAAAGCACGTGGCATGTGGTCACTCCTTGGTGACAGTTAGCTGAACACAGTCTGCTGTTCTCCGCAGGGAGGTGCGGAGAGGAAGGTCTAGCTACCAAAACCCACTATGACCAGCTTGCTCTGACAGGCTAAGCAAACGTCCTTCCTTGAACTACTGTAAGAATGGTCTTCAAAATCACACACTCATTCAACAAATACTTCTGGAACAGGTACATAAGCATCCAGAACAAGACTTATAGCCTTAGCCTAGAGGAGGTTCCACGTGGCTGGGAAGTCACCCAGGGTACAGAGGTTACCCCTGGCCTGCCGCAAGCCCCCAGGACTTTTGGGCCGTGGAATAGAATGCCAGGCCTTGTACTTGAGTCCTGTGATGGAGAAAGTACAGCCAACCAGGAAGCCATGGCTCCTAGCCATAGAGCTATGTCCCAATGTCCTATGTCTTCCTAGGGTCAGGACGCCATTGGTGATAGAGAACATGGCATTTAGGGGACCCAAAGAAACAGCACACTGAATGAACACAAAGCCATGGAGAGTGGCATAATGTTTAGAGGAACCTTCCTGTCTGTCCCCCACCTCGTGGTCTTCAGGGTGAGGGGAGGGTGGCAGCGTGGGTAGGGGCACAGACTCCAGGACCAGGCAGCCCTGCTCTGAGCCCAGCTGTGGCCTGTGCCCACATGAGCCCCTGTCAAATGAGATCATGGCTGTGAGGAGGCTTCTAAAGCCTTGAAGTATAACCAAAAATGGGAGGGAGTGTGAAGGGGCCAAACAAGGAGCTGTTTTAAACAGACATACACTTATCTAGTAAAAGTGAGAAAAATGCAGATCCGTTCATAGTGTAATAAGCCAGTCATTCCAAAGTGGTGGAAATCTGATTATTTAAAAATTTCCTTTACACTGTGACATCTCATCGGCCAACTGCAGCCAGATTCTGATTTGTAAAGTCCAGAGTCGTACATAGGGATAATCTTCAGATTAGCAGTTATACATAAATCCCGATTTTCTGCCCAATTATTTATAATAATGAAAAAGCAATAATGACAACGCTTCTATGTGACCCGGTGGCAAGAGCGCACTTCATATATAATATCAGGAAGGAGCCACTTATCTTTTCAACTCCGGCAGCTCCCGGAAGCTTGCGATGGCTGCATTCTCCTCTCTGACAACCTCCTGAACTTGTAGGAGTCTGACACACACACGAGGGCTTAAAAATGTCACTTTTACCTAATAGAACTGTTCCTCAGAAAGACATACTCAGAACCTCGAGCTTTCTGGCAGGTGGCAGCTGCCACTTAGGAGCCCACCTGGAGTTGCTCAAGGCCACACAACCCAGCGTGGCTCTGACAGTGAGGTCCCTGTGACAGGAGAACTCGCAGAATCACGTTAGCGCCTTTCTCCTGGGACAGGGGAGATGGATTAAAAGCAATAAATACTGATAAAAGGAACTGACGGACTGGGAATGTGAGGCCTTGGGGAGGGACAGGTGAGGGAAGGAGGGACCCTGAGGAAAGTCCACCTAGGATGCGCCGCACGGCCTTACAGACGTCTCTTCTGCAAACGCTGCGTATCCGTGTCTGCAAGATGGAAGTGAGGAAGAACTAAAGGAAGTCAGAGAAGGACTGGGTAATCATCTATGATACCCGGAGTTTGATACCTTTTTCTCTTCCAACAGAATCCAGTAAATTTAATTACACTGAGGCCTCTACTCGCCACTGTGCAAATCTAGTTTCTGCTCTCGAATCTGTTTTATGGGCCTCTGTGACTAAGGCAATAATCAAATGTACAGTAGATATACGGAAAACATCAAGAGCTATGGATGACCATAAGTTTGAGTACATGTCCACTTCTGTGCATGAAAACAGGAGACACCAGAGATGGCTGAGAAGAGAGCCAGGGACGGACCAGAGCAGAGATGCAGAAGATGCTGGTGCCGTGGGCAGATCGTATGTCATCAGCTGTTAGACCATCTCTGAGTTTTGTGACCTTCTCTGGGGAAGTATCCTTGGCCACTGTCTCTGCTCGCTTCGCCAGAGACACCCGGGAAGGTGAGGCCCCCACCAGGGGATAGACTGTGATGTCACGATATGGGTGTTCATAGCCTGGCCCTCTGTCTCTAGGTGGAGTAGCTTTAAGGTGCAATTTACATGCCAGAGCCCCCTAAGCATTAGGGGGCAGGCAGATGTCACCCGAGGTCACACCTTCTCTTGATTTCTTTCCACTCTCCTCCTTTGTTTTCCTCACCCATTACTTCTGAGAACTCTCCCTCCATCAAGTATGTGCAACCAAATCCCTGTCTCAGGCTCTACTTCTGGGTGACTCAAGCGAAGCCAGACTCTCTTGATTACCAGGTATTGGACAGGTAAGTTGAGAGGGTCCCTCTACTGAGAGGTAAGAAGAAGAGATCAAGTGGGTACAGGACTTAGAGGCAGACAAAAATGGGTTGAGATCCCTGGTGCAGCTGTGCGTGGACTCTGCAGCCTGTGGAGCAGCCTGAGATTCACAAGGCCTAGAAAAGACATGGCTCCAGAAGCCCGGCAGGCTGGGGACTGGGCTTCAGTCTGCGAACGTTCTATGAAGTTTGAGACCACTGGTGCTGTGCTAGAACAGGACTGGTGCACAGGGCACTTACTGCAGAAGCTGAGGAAGACACGGTACCTCTGTGAGAAGATAAAGGTGCTAAGGACAGGGCCACTGCCTGCTCTCTCTTCAAGTATAAAGCAGGTCCATCCAGGCCTGCAAACCCTACTAATATGTGCTCTGAAGACCCATATGGCTGAGCATAAAATTGGTATGTTTATAGTTAACATCTAAATGACTCTTAGAATCAAAGCACCTCAAAGCAGGATATTGCCTCTGTATTAGTCAGGGTTTGGCAGAGAAGATGAATCAATAACATGGAGAAATTGGCTCGTGTGATTATGGAGGCTGTGAGGTCCCCAAATCTTCAGTAGATTTCAGATCTCTGGCAGCATCAACCTCGGTCTGAAAGGCAGGCTTGAGGCCCAAGAAGAGCTAATGTTTCAGTCTGAGTCCTGCAGCAGGAAAAAGAGCAATGTCCAACTCAAGAAACTCTGACAGGGGGAGTTCTTTCTTATTCCTGAGAGGGTCAGCGATTTGTGCTATGCAAGTCCTCAGCTGATTAGACGAGGCCCACCACATTACAGAGGGCAATCTAATTTACTCAGTCGACAGATTCAGATGTTAATCTCATCCCAAAACACCCTCACAGACACTCCCGGAATACTTTTTGGCCAAATAGCCGAGCACTCCACGCTCAGTAAAGCTGCCACACAAAATTAATCATCACAGCCCCAGTCACATATAATCTAGCTCCGCCCTCAAGCTCAGCCAGCTCAAGAACCCTACGTATTTCCTAAATAGGTCTAGAGATGGTTACCTTTGCTAGAAATGTCAGCCAACAGCCCTTTAGGAATGCAAAAGACAAATAGGTTCATTTAACACAACAAATATTTAAGAAATTCTGACTAGGAATATTATGGGAAAGGTATTATGGGCAAAATAGGCATACAAATATTGAAGGTAAAATTAAGACTCCTGAGACTATACTCTTGAGAGATACATGGAGGGGAAAAAAATACCCTTTTCAATTCTCTTACAATTCTTGTACTTAACATAAAAATTGACAAGAATCCCATCTTGGTGCATCTTTAACACCTAGCGCGTCAGTTTCACTGGCAATTCTAAGTACCAAACTGGCAATCCTAAGTACCGAACTAGAATTTAGTATCACTGATTTCTTTCCTTGATATTTATTTTTATGAATATTTTGTACTTATGATAAACAATACTGCTCTTCCATTTACATTAGGAATACAAAATTTTCCTTATAAATAGCTTCACATAATAATCTAAGTACATATAAAGATAGGTTACAACCGAAAAAATGTGACAGAGGAGCAAACAGGCCAACCATAGTGAAAGGGGATAAAAATGAAGCTTGGGAAACACTATTTTACATTATTAATATCTGAAAATTTTAAAAGGGGGGGAGGGGGTGGGTAAAGAAACTGGTCCTGGAAAGTCTAGCAAGAAAAGATAGGAAGAAAACAAATAGCCATCTATTCAAGTTCATAATGACACAGAATAAATGCTGCCTCCTTATTCTTGATAAAACATTACCATGTTACTCCCCAAGAAGGAAAGAAGTCAAAACTAATGCAGGCGGCTTCTAAACCTTTGCTAAGAATTACAGAAACAATTACTTCTACCTGCCAGAGATTCAAAAGCCATAGGGAAACAGGCCAGCTCAGGAGTATCTAAACGAATTTCCATTGATTTACTTCTATTTTATTTAAATTAACTAAAGGATTTGAGTCAAAGTTCCTTAAAGTCAGATATGCCCATACAATATCCAGGTGGTTAATTAAGTATAAAGGTTTAATTTCTGATTTAAAAAATTAGCTAAGAATATTGATGAGAGTGTATTCTAGGTACTAAATCTTTGAATCAAATTATCCCAAAACTTGGAGGTGTAAGACAACCACGTACTCTGTTCATACATTCCGTGACTCAGGAATTTGAACGGGGCACCAAGGGGACCATCTGACATTTAGAAGGTGGAATCGTCTGAAGGCTTGGCCATTCCCCTCACGTCTGGGGGGCTGATGGGGCCTCAGTTCCCTGTCAGGGGGGCCTCTCTGTGTGGCCTCCACGTGAGCTAGACTGACCTTCCTTACAGCATGGCAGCCGGGTTCCAAGGGTAAGCATCCCACGAGTGAGACAGAGCCAGATGGAAGCTGTATCATCTTTACCACCTAGTACTCAGAAGTCCCACGATGTCCCTTGTACCACATTCCAAATAGTTGGAAGCGGGTCCATAAGGGTAGCCCGGACTCAAGGAAGGCTAGGATTAGGCTCTACCTTTCGTGGGGAGAATGTCAGAGAATTTTCAAGCAGCCAGAACAGAGGTGTAAGAACAGGTTTCTCTGCAGCCGGGCCTTACCGCCCTCTCCCTACAAACATCCCGCCTAACGGTGGCCATCGGCCATCGTGGTCCTCAACCACACGCCGTATTACCTGCCTGCCCAGCCAGAGGGCCTTACTCTGCCTCTTCCCCATTTCAAGGGCCTGAACCTTCACAACCCAAAGCCCAAAGAAATGAGAGCTTAAAGTAGGTGAGAGAGAGAAAGCCCAAGATGAGAGAAAGAAAGCAGGAACTGACAGAAAGCAGGAACGGGCGGGATGAACAAATTCCAATCCTTCTTCCTGGTAACAAGTGGATGTTCAGAGGAATCAGTGCCACAAAGACGCCCTGAGGGGACACGGCATGGGCCTGCATCTTTGAAGTCACACATTCTATAAAAAGGCCTGGAAAGCAGTGAGTTGCGCCTTAAAAGGGAGAGCCCCTGGCGCCTGGATGAGAGCACGCTCTCGGCTCAGAGCTGGAACCGCGGCTTGGCTGGGGCAGGGGCCGCCAGGCGGCCGCGCCAAGCGCCGGGCCCTGTCTCTGATGAATACAGGCAACAAAATATCAGCCAGTAGAAGAGCTCCGTGAGAAGAGATGGGAGGTCCTCCCGGGGCTTATTCAGCTCAGTCAAGCCAGATTCATTTAAAAGGAAGACAAAAAAATTAAAAACAAGCAACTTCCTACCAATGATGGCAAATAATTTCAGCATTTTCTTAAAATACTCCCAAACATCGCCTGCTGGATGCCAAGGGCATGGATGCCTACAGCCCCACAGCTGCTCCGACGCTGGAAGTGGCGGACCTCGTCGATGACGACCATTTGTCATTCCAGGGGAACAAACAGAGCGACTGGAATTTGGTGGCCACTGCCCAGTTTCTGTATCTCCTGAGGATACTGAGTTCCCAGGATCCATGAGTTCCTGGCGGTTCTCTCACGGAGCACGCTTCCCACATCCTATATGAGGAGCCAAAAGAGAGGGCTGCTTGTGTGCTTTTCCTAAAAGCTTTCTTTCCCCTGGACTCATGTGAACGAGTCGTAGGAGAATCTGCGTTGGGGAGTTGGTGCACTTAGCACAGCCAGCACGTGGCCTACAAGAGGAGGTTGGAGGGAGGGCGGGGCAAGTGCGGGGGCAAGTGCGGGAGGAATGGATTCGAGAGACTAGGCTTGTCATTAAAATCATCCCAACATATATACTTTTCGGTAAGCAATTTGACAATATGTAACCGGAGCTTTGAAAACAAGGCAACTTTATATTCATGGCCCAAGGAGTTCTATTCCCCCAGTGCCAAGAATTCCTCAAGAATTTATGGTAAGGGGTTAAAAACAAAAAAACAAAACAAAATGAAACAAGACAAAACGTAGGCATCCTAAAGTCACCATGCGGTTTACCACAGAAACACCGGAAGCAGCGAACGCCCAGTCACGTGGCTGGTGACCTAGAGTCTCGCAGGGTTAGGAAGAGGGGAGCTGCGGCTTGACCAGCTCTGCGTCTGGCATTGCCATGCACCTGTTCCCATTCCCAGTCTTGTTCAGACCTACCTGGAGTCCCTCGGGTTTGGCACCACAGCGGTTTTACTATCAGGGGAGATGCACTGCATGGTGGGCTCAGGAGTCAGAGCCCTGGGTTCCGGGCCGGTCACTAACCCTCAGCAGCTGGGTGACTTTGAGCACAGTCTTTAGCCTCTGTCTGAGCTCCCTGGTGCTGCTATAACAGGGAACCACAAATGGGTGGCTTAAAACAACAGCAGTGTATTCTCTCATGGTTCTGGAAGCCAAGAGTCCAAAATGCAGGTGTAGGTGTCGTCAGGGCTCTGTTCCTGCAAAGCCATTAAGGGAGGATCTGCCCCTGCCTTGTTCAGCTGGGGGTGGGTGCAGGAGGTCCTGGGCTTGTGGCCACATGACTCCCTGACCTCCGCTTCCTCCTCTTCTCTCAAGTCTCCCCCTACTTTCTTCTTGACAAGGACACTTGTCCTTGCATTTACGGCTCACCTGGGTAACCCAGGAATAGCTCCTCGCTTTAAGATCATTCACTTGATCACATCTGCGAAGTCCTTTGTTTTCCAAATCAAGCCACATTCACAGGTTCTGGGAACCAAGGACATGCATGTATCTTTCTGGGGAACCACCATGAAACCCACTACATTCTTCCTGAGCCAAATTTCCCTCATTTATGAAATAGAGACCATCAGAGTGGCCCCTGCACTTGGGGAGGACTAAAGGCCGTGACCCCCGCACCATTTCTATTCTTCCTTTGACTTCCACCTTACAAAGAGGGAAACAGGACACAAGAAGGTTCAAGCGGCAGATTTAAGGCCCCACAGCCTATCAGTGGATGAGTCTAGGTGAGGACCCGCTGGAGTTATCCTCAAAAGGAAGGTGATTTTTCCTCTTGGAATTAGAGAGAGGAAAAGCTGGAAGACTCCAGAGACCATGCAGACCAGCAGGTCTCAAAGTGTGGCCCAGGGACCCTATCAGAGGCTCTGTGGGGTCAGAATTTTTTTCATAGCCATGCGAAGATGTTATCTGACTGATTTTTTTTTTTTCAATTTTCTTACAAGTAGATGTAAAGCTTTCTAGAGGCTACATGACATATGATACCGCAACAGACTGAATGCAAAAGCAGATGCGAGAGTATGGCTGTTTTCTACAAAGTCAAGCGTTAAGGAGGTTTGCAGAAATATATGATGACGCTACTCTTACTCTTCATTCGAAAAGGCACTTATTTTTCATAAATACGTTCTTCATGATTTTTAAGTGAATAAATAACAATGTAATTCAAATGAATAATAATATAACCATGCAATATAATAATGTGTTTTCTATTTTAATTGCTAAGATAATAAATAACAACAGATATAATCCACATAAGCAAAAGTTCTTTGAGGTTCTGGATAATTTTTAAGAGTCCTGAATCCTGAGACCTGTGTGTTTGGGAAGCGCTGATACAGACCAAGGCTGGCGGGCGGTAGGACACACGCTCTACCTTCCTTGTCTCCACCACAGGCCATACAGGAGTGACTCCTCTTTCCCCCTGCATCCTGCCCCAAGTTCAAAGTCCTCTCCACATAGCATGACTAGTAGCCAGGGCTCTTTCCATTGCTAGTGAGAGACACTTGACAGAAGCAAAAGAAGAGAAAAATTCCGGGAAAGCTACAGGAGAGTGCACAGAACTGCAGCAAACAGTTCAGGAACCAGAGCAGCCCCAGGGAACCCCAGGGCCTGGCACCCTGGGCTCAGGTCTCGTTTGTGCCCCCCGCCCCGTCTCTCTCATCCCTGCATTCTGCAGGGTGGCGGAGGGCCGGGAAACGAGCCCCTGGTGGCTCCGGGTGATGGCTTTCCATCCCCAGGACAGAGGCACGGAGGTGCTTCTGAAGAGCATCACTGTCTCCACCCCACGGACGCACCGAGGAGTCTCTCGTGAGTTAAACACACACACCTGTGGCTGAGAGCCTGTGGCCTCATGGCCTAGATGAGGGAAACACATTCTCAAATGAAGATGCAGGTTGAAAGACAAGAAGGGGAAAGCATGCCAGGATGACTAAAACCACGCAGGCCCTCTGCTGTGCTCAGACCGGCCCAACCAGCAGGGCTACGCCATCACACCAATGAGCGCCGCTGGGCACTACTATGTCAGGTCCACCTCCCCCACCCTCTTTTCACAGATGGAGAAACCAGTGTCTGCTGCTTCCACAGAGCTATTCTGGACTAGCTATTCTGAATTCTTCATGGCCACATGCAACTGCCACAACAGAAGGGAGATAAAACCCTAGCAGCCCCTGGTGCGTAGAATCTGGGGCCTAGGATCTTAGGTACACAAACAACGGCTTGCCTGGCTCCCATTCTCCATCAGTTTAGCCACCAGCCCACAAAAGAAACAAAAAACAATACTGTGTATCAAATTATGATCACATAAAAGTCAGCTTCAATCCAGCTAAAGAACCACCCATTCCATATCAGGGGAGGGTTACTGAAGGCAGGTTACTGAAGGGCAAAGAGAAACTAAAACTTCACATACCAGCTCTTGTCCATTCCATTCACAAATGTCCACTATGGGAACCTGAAGTACATTTGTGTCTTGGGGCTTGGTTCTAGACATCACTAGGAAAGGTAAGCGATCCTGTTTCCCTCTTTGTGTACTCTGCCAGGAAGCTCAAAGGCCCCCTTTACCTGATTTAAAGGCCCTTCTGACACTTACTTTATGCACTAGCTTTGGTCTTGATTTTGTGTTGTATTTCCTACTCTCCCACTACCTCTCCTTGATCTCTCCATGTTCCCCCCACATTTATTACACTCCTGTTGGGCTGTCTAACTGTTTTTTACTAATCCTGCAAAAGCCAACAGCTCCTTCCTACATTTCCTCATTTCCTTAATGCGCCTACGTGTTTAATGACAAAGTAAAGCTGACTGACCCAGCAGCAACGAGAAAGTCCTGCATATCTAATGCAACCTCTATTTTCCCATGAAGGCTGTGTTAGCAGCTGTGGGGAAACCAAGGCTAGTGTGCCTCCCACTTCCCTGTGTGCAGCTGTTCTGGAAACCAGCTTGCCAAGGAGCTTTGCCCAGGAGTTAGCACAGTCAGTGATTTGATGTGGGGAGGGCCTGGCTCAGAAGAGTCACAAAATCTGAGGGTCTCTTGCCTTGCCTCACCCCTCTGTTGAAGCACTCAAATCCAGAATAAAATACAAAATAGGATAACAGATGCCATTAGTGAAGACCTCTGTTAATGCACTAATCTTGACAGAACTAACCAACAAAGCAAAGGATGGGGGGAGGGAGGCAACATGGTGCGGTGCTAGCAGCAAAACAGAGGACTGAACAAAAAAGACTGCTGGCCATTTCCAGATCACCCCAGGGGCTGTGGATGTCTCTTGGTGGCCATCAGGGGACAGGACAGAGCCCCATCTGCTCCCAGGACACCGTGCCCCTCAAGGGCTCACGCCACAGCTGACCCATGCCGGGTGCCGGCAGCAGACCCCACGTTCGGCACGGAACTGAGATACCGCGTCGGCGGGAAGATGGGAGTCTCTGGCTCTGCAAAGCCCTGGGCTCCAGGCACCGTGCCAGATGCTCTCCACACATGGCGCCACTGATACTCCTGACGCCACCTTTCGATGAGGCAAGATCAGCTGCAGCCATGCTGGGGATCCTGTCCGAGGATGAAGGACGCCACACGTGCCGAGCAGACATTCAGGCCCAGGAACGATGGGGGCACGCCCTGGTCTGTGCGCCATACAGCCATGTCCCTGAGGAAGCTTTCCCAGACCCCCAGGCACCCTGTTTCTTTGCTCACCGGCTCCTTTGCTCCCCGACGCCCTCCTCCATCAGACAGGTGTGAGCTCAGGTACGGTGCGCACTATCGGGACTGAAAGGCTCACGAGGCGAGGTACTTCTCTGAGACGGGTGCTGCATGTCGCAGTGGAATCGTGTCACCACAAGTGACACACTGACGTCCTGACTCCCCTATCTGCAAGTGTGACCTTATTTGGAAACAAGGGCTTCACAGATGATCAGGTCAAGAGAATACCATACTGGAGTGCAGTGGTTCCCAATCCAAAGGCTAGAGTCCTTGTCAAAAGAGGAGAAAAGACAGAGACCCACAGGGAAAAGGCCATGAAATGCCCGCAGCAGAGAATGAAGTGATACGTCTCTAAGCCAAGGAACACCAAGGACTTCTAGCAATACCAGAAGCTGAGAAAAGCCTGGAACAGACATCCCTGAGAGCCTTCACAGAGAGCAGTGCCCTGCCAATGCCTTGATTCAGGAATGCCAGGCTTCAGAATTCAGAGGATGTATTTCTGCTGTTTGAAGCTGCCCAGTTTGTAGGACTTTCCTAGGACAGCCCTGGGAGGCCCTTGCAGGCCATCGATGCAGAAAGCACCTGCAGACCACCTACTTTGTGCCCAGGCTGGTCGCTGGGTGCGCAACCTCCTGAGATGCAAAAGGAAACAGACAAAACACACCATTACCTTGAGAGACTCTTAGGGGAAAGAAACAGGGATGAGATACATCTAGAAAATTCCATACACACACAAAAGCTCATCCCATCACTTTCACTGCTCCCCAGAAAATGTCTCCTTGAGGGAGCAAGAAATGGTTGTGTCATATTTATTCAGAGCTTACAGAATGTGGTTTTCAATCCCAAGGGCAATGAGATGATTTCGATGTAAGCCGAGGGGGAAACTGCATGGAAATGCTTTCTCAGCTCCGGGGATATTCATCATTTTACCAGGGGACTTCACATGAATGCATCTGCTTGTCCCAATTCCCAAAACCAAGGGGCTTTGACCCGCCCCACTGAATAACATAAGGGCATGCCGGTAACTCCGATAATCTGTTACAGACAGACGATGCTCATCGTGGGTACAACATGCTAAAAACTCTTTGCTTTAACTTCTGGAAGAAGGAGGGGCATGAATGAAGGAAAGAAAGATCATTCTCAAGAGCTGTTGCTAAAAGTCATGTTCCTGAAAACTCTCTTGTTTTCAGAGAACTCAGGAAAAGCTGAGCTGCAAGTTATCGCTGAGATAATGGAATGCAACTGGGATTTATTTTCTCAGTGGGGACTTTGCTCATTCCCAGTAACCAGAGCCCCAAGAAGAGTGCCCAGTCTGTGACAGGCACTCCTGAAAGATTTAATCCCAGATTAAAAACGTGCGTTCCAGAACAGGGGATGTGGCCAAGACGGGTTAGATCTTCGCTAAGCCTGTTTCCTTCCTGGGCATCCTCAACTCTTACAGCGGAATGAGGGTGGACAGGAGGTCTGCTGCTTCCAGGCCGGGCTCAAAGAACAACCCCCATGGTTCTACATTTCCTTTCCCTCCTCTTCTGCTAAGCCTAGATGAAAGGGTCCCTTGCAGGGCCCTAGGGGGATGAG
Organism: Mustela nivalis; assembly: GCF_964662115.1. Classification (NCBI taxonomy): domain Eukaryota; kingdom Metazoa; phylum Chordata; class Mammalia; order Carnivora; family Mustelidae; genus Mustela; species Mustela nivalis. The sequence continues at coordinate 8,814,377 of NC_139037.1, forward strand.
TGGTGGGTGAAACTCCTGGAGAGGTAAAATTTAGGTCTCTGAATGACCAACAATAGACTATGACCACAGCAAGAAAGAAACCCTTATTATATTAAGGGTTAATATGTGAAACTTTGGAGTTTTCTGTTACATCAACTAACTTACTCTGATATAAGGAACAAAGAGTAAATCCCATTTTTGACCTTGGCAGAGACAGAAAAACAGTAAGCACCTGTGAGGGGTAACCTCAGAGGGAGTGCCAATGGCCAGATTAGCAGAGATGCTGTGGACATTACTGAGAATCCCTGAGAGACAGACCAGGGGATGCTGGCTGCGGGTAGAAGGTGGTCTGGGAGAAGCAGGAAAGAGTAAGATGGAAAGAGGGAAACATGCAGAGAAGAACAAGGAGACAGATTCATCTTCTGGCTTATTATGTTCATTTCTAACCACAGCCCGGCACAATCTGGGCTTCCTACAGTCACCTGTACCTCTCCTACCTCACACCACACGGGGGAAAGTGTTTTAGCAAAGCCCAAACTGACGAATATGGGAAAGAAATGGGAAATGAGAAAAGATACCCAAAGGTCCCTTGCTTTTATGTTTTATGGGGCTCGGTTGTTCAGAATCTTCCCAGGTGACCCTAACGTGTTGCCTGAGTTGAGAACCATTGCTACAGAGTGAACCAAAACATAAAAAAGACAATAAGGGGCCCTGGCTGGCTCAGTTGGTACAGCATGTGACTCTCGATCTGAGGGTCTTGGGTTCAAGCCCCACACTGGGTGTGGAGCCTACTTAAAAAATAAAAATAAACAAAGAAGCAAATAAATGTCCTGTAGCTACTAAGAAGGCCTGACAATCACAGAAGGATACTCAGTTCTCCATTTCCGTTAACCAGCACAAGTGGTGGGAGACCAGCTTGGTCTCGACTTTTCCTTGCTCAGAATCTAGTTTCACCCAGATGCACACAATTCCCAGCTTCTATCCCTTTGCTTATTGTTGAAAAAGACTACAGTTTTGTTTTGTTTTTTTTAAACCTTGCCCCAGTTACAACCTCTACCTCCAACTCCTGCTAGTCTTTCCACTACAGTGACCACTGGTGGCCTCCGGTGGCCCTCAAACACACCACAGCCACTGGAAGGCCTCCTTGCTTCGTGCACTCACTATGTCCTGTGCAATAAGATAGGATGGTGGCTGCCAAGTCTACCACTGATTATGGATGCCTCCTATGTGCCAGGCACTGGGACAACTGCTGTTTATTTCAGAGTCAGGTTCAGATGTTATCTCTCTCATTTGCCCCTCAGACATCTCCACGAGTTAGACCCTGTGATCACTGCCGTGGTACCGATGAGGAAACTGAGCCCGAGAAGACTGATTAAAACTGCCCAAAGTCATGCCATGCAACCAGCAAGTGGCAGAGCTGGTCCTGGACCACAAGTGTGCCTGACTACGGAGTCAGTGGCCATGTCGCCTCCAGGAGGCTGTGGTCAGTACATCTGTCCCCATGCCTTGTCCGTCACCTCTGCTAGGAAAGACAGGGAGCACACCCCATGCAGACTGCTTCCTTGGTGTTTTTTGCAAGTCTGGGCATGCTGGGGCTGCTTGGTCGATGCCGAATGAATAACTGAACGAATCGCTCTTAATTCTGACGGGACCAGAGTACGCATAATCACCATCTCCATCAGCATCTGTGAAGGAAGGTAAAGTATTGCGAAAACTGCAGTTTCTTCGGGTGCCTAGGTGACTCAGTTGGTTAAGCATCTGGCTGTGGCTCAATCATGATCTCAGGGTTCTGGGAACAAGCGTCGTGTCATCGGGCTCCCTGCCTACTGGGGAGTCTACTTCTTCTGCCCACTCCACATTGCTCGCGCTCTCTCAAATTAATTAATTAAATCTTTAGAAGAGAAACTGTTTCTTGATTGAAACACACACACACACACACACACACACCCCAATATCCAAAGTGCCACCTTCTAGGAAAAAAGTGGCTAGATCCTAATTTAATAATTGATCTAAATAGCTCCTTAATGGACAACAGGCGCCAAAGGTCAGTCCCGGGTCACGGCTGGGCTGACCGGGATCACAGGGATGGTAAATTCTGGCTTCTGCACCCATGTTCGTATCTGCTCAGTATGCTTTATTCACTGGGACAGGAAGCAGGGCCTCTTATTTGCCGGGATTGAGAAGGGACAATCTGTGGGGCACCTGCTCTGTGTACAGCGGGTGCACCGTCGCTCACCAACCGTCAGCGCATCTCTGGGAGGAAGCAAATGGCCACTTGTATTTCAGAACGGGCTTGGGCGGGGTGAGCTCTTCCGCTAAGGTCACAGAGCCAGTGACCGGTAGAAGCAGGCTTCGAATCCAGGGCCTTCTGATTCCCAAGTACATATAGAGCATACTTCTAAAAGGAGGGGTTCGGACTGCCCCGAACTTAACATGCAGGGCTTCTGAAGAAGAGAAATGCTCTGTGCTCTCCCCCTAGCCCTCGGAGAACACGTGGCCGGCCTGACAGCTCCACAACATCTGGCCTCCAACATCCCCACGTGGTAATGGCAACAACTGTTATCACCATACAGATTCTGTAAAAAGGACCTAGGCACCAACAAGGTAAATGTAAAAAATATTATGACACATATAAAACCTGGGGGGGAAATGTGAGATAGAATACTGGGAAGAAAAAAAAATCATTCTTTTCATTATAGGAATATACTATTTTTTTTTTCCCTTATAGACACAGGACATGTCAGTTAGATCCGATGAGCTGTGAGATATTTATGGCACTCGCCGGCTGAGAGACACAGACCATGTGGTCCCCAAATCAAGAACCACAGTTTAAGGAGATGCAGGACTAAGAGATTTATATAAATACACATCCACGAGTGATCACCAATAAACCACCCCAATCACACAGACTAACAGGAAGCAGGCGCTGGCAGCAGTAAATGCAAAAGCTGAAAGGGAGCGCTCTGGGCACGTCCTCACCGGGGACCCTGACGGCTTTTCCGCCGCCGGAGACGAGCTCTGGGTTTCATTCCGAGAACTGAGGGGATGTACTTATCTTTCAGTTAGGACCAAATTAATTTGAATGCAGCTTTGTGGCTCCTGCTTAAACAGCTGTTTATTCTCTCCCCAAGAAATTATCTAATGTGCTTTTGGAACGGCCACTTGGACGCTGCTTGGATAACAGACTTGGGGAATAACCCTAAACCCTGCAAGAGACAAACAAGTAGAAGCCAGTGGAAATTTATAGCGTAACCCAAGCTTGCGGAATCATAAAACTCGAGTGTTTTCCTTAATATAGTCAGAGTCACACGTTCAATTCAAGGGTCAAGAATTTGAAACATTGGCAGGCTTCCTATGACAAATATGGTGGTCTGAAATCCTAAACATCTGGCTCTAGTTCTCAAAGACACATTATAATAGCAGATCCTGAGGTAGAGTGACTGGTTCCTAAGGACTTTCCTAGAACAATAGTGGCATTTTAGAAGAGGAGAAAGAAAAGAAATAAGAGGGAAAAAATTCCAAACAATGACAACAAAAAAACATTGCAAATTTTGAAACATAAAGTGAGGTATAAGGTGTGTGTGCATGTGTGTGTGTGTTTTACCAGATATGGCCACAGGCAAGCAAAATTTCTTGGGAAAAGAAAGAAAATAATTTAGAAAGAGCCATATACCTGTCATGCTCAGACTATTATTAAGATTCTCCCTGTCTTACACTTGCACATAATCTTCAAGTCTATCAGACAAATCACAGTGGGCCTAGAGCCTTACTGGTGGGGTCTAAAAGAAACACATCAATTTTCAAACACTAACAATTTTAAATTAGGACAAGAAGGAATATTGTTAGTAATACCGAGAAGCAAGAGGGAGGCATTTCAACTTGCAGAATAACAATACGATTAAATTGAAATCGTTGTTTTCTGAACAGTCATTTTATAAAATGTACAGTAACGCTTTTATATGTAAATTATCTAAACTCAAAAACCTTTCACTTTAAATTGAATTGAGACTAGCTTAAAGTAGAACACTTTGGTGAAAACGTGCTCAAAATGAATAAAACTGCAAAGTGAAACAAATAATATTTTGCAGAAAAATACTGCAAATAAATGCTGGGTTTTTCTTTCTTTTTTGTTGTTGTGGTTATTGTTTATTTGTTTTGCTTTTGATTGATGTGTGTTATACTAAGAGAAACAGGTAAAACTCCTGCCTGCAAATTCATTTTTACCTTTGCTACTGTTTAAAGTTAAGTGATATTTTCCAGTTGGTAAATTATAAATGTTACTAATACATTTCAGAGTAGGTGAAAATATTAGGAGCCAGTGTAAGGTAGGACAAACTAACTTATTTGAATAAAGATGCTTATTCCAAAATGTCCTTTCAATGCATCCAGGGGTCTCATTTCCTTTGTAGAAAGTCTTATTTAAAACCCCTCTCTCAGGGTGCCTGGGTGGCTCAGTTAGTTAAGCATCTGCCTTTGGCTCAGGTCATGATCTCAGGGCCCTGGGATCAAGCCCCCCATCGGGCCTCCTGCTCAGTGGAAAGTCTGCTTCTCCGTCTGCCTCTCACCCCATTTGTGCTCACTCTCCCTCTCTCTCTCAAATAAATAAATAATAAAGTCTTTAAAAAGAGAAAACCCTCTCTCTTTCCTTAATTAACAACACGCGTGTCCCCCATCGACAAGCATCTCGTCTTGACGCTCTTCCTTGGGTGGCTGTTACATCTGCAGTCTTTTTCAGTGCACGTGTGACCATCTCCCCAGTGAGACCGTGTACTCTTTTAAGGCAAGCTTGGCTATCTTTGGATTTTTGCTCTTTCCCTGAGCTGACACAACAACCTGATAGCAGATTTAGCATCTGGTGGTCTCCCAAGAATGAATGAGCAGGGATGGTTGGTGAGACTCTCCGGGGACTTTCTCCTCTACCACAACCACTCCCACCATGGAGATAGCTAGGGGCCATGTACTGTGCTTAACACAGTATGTGTCGAGACTTAGAAAAATGGGCTTCCAGAGGAAAGTGGTTACCCACATAACCAAAGACTGAGGGGCGTGGGGGTAGGGGGTGGGCAGAGCTTGGATCTGAAACCAGGTGTGTGTGATGGGAGGCTCATAATCTTAACCAAACCCCTTTAGATCCGTGGGACAGGAATTCTGCTTGTCCACTCATTCCCTGCACACTACTGTTTTCTATAGTGCCTGGTACCTTACAGATTTAAAAAAAAAAAAAAAAAAAAAAAAGGAGTGTCAGTTCAAGGTATTTCAGAAGAGCCCTGGATGATATTTTCCCCGAGTCATGGACCATGGACCATGGACCCACACTATCTCCCAGTCTTCAGCTTAGCTTCTCGGTTCTCTCAACGCCTTGTTTCCCTGCTCCCCCAAATCAACCACCACAACATTTGAGAAATATTTGTCACCCACATAAATACTTCCTTTACAAAAAAAAAAAAAAAATTCTTACGAAAACTGGGAGTCTCCTGAGCTATATACCTTTTCCATGGAGAGTATGTAAAGAAGCAGAGAATTTTCTACATATGTATTCACCAATTCATACTGTGACAAGTAGTAAAAAACATGCTTTCCATTCAGGTATGGAAAATAGGCAGAAGCTACGCATTATGTTTTAAAGTCTGACTGTTAACTCTGAGGTTGGCAGAGAAAGAATCAAATTCATTTAACTCCAAACACTGTAAAAACCCTGTGATAACTCCTGAGCCAGACTTTTTTTTTTTTTTTTTTTCCTTTCCTTTCCTTTCCTTTCTTTCTTCTTTCTTTTTTTTCCTGTTTGGCACTACAATAATTCTTTTATGATGGTATCCAGTGAGAATCCCTCATGGAATTTCCCCTTACCATGGAAATGCATATGGCCTCTGTGGTACAACAGCTGTGTAACTACATAATTGTTTACAAATGTGCAAAATAAGTACCCAAACCAATAAAAAATAATAACTCGGGCATCCATAAAGAAAAGATTCTATAAACATGCAACGGCCCATACTTTCTCTATAAATAACTGTTGAGGCAAAAATACAACCACCAGAACCCCTGATTTCAAATCCCTTTCCATAAAGTAAATAACGCTGGCAGTCTGGCAGCCTAATACCATTGTGCTTTTCCAAGCAAAAATGCTTTTTTATTAACATTTATCATTTAGGCACCATTAAAGGAACTGCAGCAAAAGTGGATCCATTTACAGTAAGACACTTGGTGCTGAGACCACTGTGTTCTGAATATGCTTCCCACCAGCACACGGCTTCCCACCATCACTTAGGAGATGGGGGGCCACAGAAAGGGAAATACTAACACGAAGTGATGGTGAGGAGGAAGGAGAAGAAAAATATGGATCCTTTCAAATATGCTTCAGGTACTGCCCATCAGAATCCTCCACTAGATCCGCCAGAGTCCAACCCTAAGGAATTCTGTACTGAGTCTCTAAAAAGAAATGAAGTCTTGTCCTTCAGGGCGTCTGCCTGGAATACTCATCCCTCCATCCAGCCCACCTCCTCAGTGTGTCTGGGGAAACTCCTATTCACTCATCAAAACCCAACTCGACTATCCCCTCTCCCAAGAAATGTCCCTTGTCCAACAGCGGAGAGAGGAAATCATGCCCTTCACAGCGGCACCTCTGCATCTTCTAGCAAACTGTCCTCGATACACAGTTGCGGCCATCCGAGCAAGACTGGAGCACTGTTCAAAAGGCAGGAGCTACACAACAATGAATAAGATGGACAAAAAGCGAGTTGTCTATAAACATATGGCTAACTACATGCATAGGATACTATCAGGTAGGGTTGTAGTATTTCAGCTTCTGTACTTTTTGCAATTATTACGCTCTGTCTCCCAGTAGAGACTACTGACTACTGTGTTTCTATACTCACATGGTTTCTCAACTTAGCACTCTCTACTGAATTGAGTTGAATTTTAAAAAACCACATCAACTATCAGCATAGTGTGGGTCAAGTGTAAGGCCTAGAGACAGGGACTGGATTTGGACAAAATGCCTCTGCCCTCTCGAGTCAAAGCCTGGGCAACAGTGGTCATGATAGTTTTGACCACGATGTGATAAAACTGCTTATCCTTTTATACTTTCCAGAGCAAATGTTCTTTCCCATCATCCTCACAACCAAGAGAGGTGTCATCAGTTCGACTTTACTGAGTGTCAAGGAATTCATTCCCTATTCCCTGATCTGGAGCAAGGGTACAGGAGATACCCCTTCTGCAACAAAAACAGGAGAATGAACATGAAGCTAGTAAGACTGGTTAAGGAAAGCCGACTAAAGGAATGGTCGCCCACAAGAAGGGTGGTGACCACCCAGAGGGGGAATGAGGATACAGACCAAGAAGATGCTGGGTCGAAAATCCAGAACAAAAGAAAGGCCCTGCAGTTGGATGGGGCTCCTACCTGCTTGTGGCCCATACCTCCAATGAAATCTCCCTAGAGACCGTCCCCTGGGCTCTACCTTGATGTCACCGGAAAAGTAGCATGGAGATGTGAGAGTTGCCACAGAGCTACAGACGTGTCCAACAAGGGCTGGGAGGATAATGGCGTGGAGGTATGTACAGGGTAGCACGGGGACCCCAGAGTATGGACTTTGGTGAAACTGAACGTGCATCGAGGACAAGGGTCTTGGGAAGATTCCTCTACATGTGATTCTAGTCTTGAAGGGCAAGCAGAACTTGTTGGGTGCACTGGTTCCTAGAAAGGCTACAGCAAACTAACACAAACTGGCTTAGAACCACAGCAGGGTTATTGTTTCACAGCTGTGAAGGCTAGAATTCTGAAGCCAAGGTGTCGGCAGAGCCACCCTCCCCCTAAAGCCTCTAGGGGAGAATCCTTCCTCCCCCTTCCAGCTTCTGGTAGCCCCAGATGTTCCTCAGCTTGCAGCAGGGTGATACCTATGTATGCCTTCGTCTTCCCATGACGTTTTCTCTGTGTCTCTTCACATCATCATCCTGCTCTAGGTTCACCTCTGTGTTCACATTTCCCCGGTATATAAGGACACCATCATATTGGATTAGGGCCTACCCAACGACCTCATTTGAACTTGATCACCTCTGGAAAGATGCTATTTCCAAAGAACGTCACATGCTGAGTTCCTGGAGATTAGGCTTCAACTTGTCCTCTGGACCTTTATTTGGGTGCCACAATACAACCCACAGCAATAGAATAGTGACAAGGGCAGGGCAAGGGGGAGTAGTAAACAACATACTAGGGAAAGGGCATGTTGTCCTTTCCAAAAATATCTGTGTTGGGACCTGTCTCTTCCACTTATTACCTGTGCCCTAGGGAAAGTCTCAACAATGTCGACCCTATTTTCTCATCCGTAAAATGAGAGGGTTAACAACATACCTCATAGCCAGTTATGAGGATTAAATGAGCTAACTCAAGTACCAGGTAGATGAGCAATTGATGGACTTAAGAGATTCTCTCCATTTCCTTTCTTTTAGACCTTCCTCTTGGTGATAATGTTCATTAACCAGCATCCTCTCTAAGACCCCATGCTTTCTCACTCAGAGCCATGCAAGACCTCCTATGGCAGATGCCGTGGTTGGTGACCCACCAGCCTTCTCCCCTGCACACTAACACATGCTACCCAGCATCCCCTGCAGCCCAGAAGGCCACGTGACAAAGTGCACCTGCGAATCAGACGTATGCAAAAGTCACTTGGGGGGTTCTGGAAAGCTTTTGCCTTTCCCATTAAAAGGGTCAGACCCTTCTCTTTCTTCCCACCTGGAACCCAAATGGTATGTCTAGTGCAGTGATGGCCATCTAAGAGCCCAGAGAAATGACCTAGAGAATCACAGGGCTGGTGACCCCGAACTCTGACAAGTGTTGTGCTGCTGAGCCAGCTGAGCCACTGCCAGCAGTTGCCTCCCTCTGGGGTTCTTGTTAAGCAAGAAAAGACAGAGCCCTATTTGTTTAAGCTAATTTTACTTGTGTTTTCTCTAACCTGCCACTGAACTCACTCTTCGATGATAAACCTTCTAATTGGTCTCTCTGTTTCCAGTCCTAAACCATGATGATCCATTCAACACCCAACAGCCATCGTGTGGGCTGGAGTCACATCATAATATACCACGTCATACGTGATACCTTATATCAAACATATATATCATATTATCCTATTGTATCCTATCCACCTCTCTCTAGCTGAAAACTAGCCAGTGGCTCCTTACTGAAACCAGAATCCCGTGTCAAGCCCTCGCATGGTTGACAAGGCTCCGTGTGATTTGGCCCAGGCCTACCTCTCAGCTTCCACCTCTAATCTCCCCCTTGATTTATTCTGTTCTAACTCCACCAAGTCTCTCTGCTTCCTCAAACATGGCCAAGCTCCCTCTCACGCCCAGAGGTCTCAGCCATTGTTTCTTCTGCTTGAGACACACTGCTGCTCCGTCTCTGACTGATTCTGTCACCCTCCATGTCCCTCCTACAACAGCACCCTGCATGGACATCAGGTGCTGTCAGGACATGACGGGTGAATGAAGGAGAGTAAACCTGACATTCTTGAGCACAATGGTGTGACGTGGCCGCACTGTAAGAGGACCCCACAAAAGAGTTTTGGGTTTGTCCCGTTACCCAACGTCCCCCATTTTGTTTTCTTTTTCCCACTTGCCTTCTCCTCCCATCAAGTACAGTCTCCTGGAGATGAAACCCAGACCTACGCACACAGGTACCCACAGAGCCCTCCTGCTCAGAGGTGCAGCCAGGTGGTGGTCCCCTGCTCCCTGAGTCCCAGACCTTAGGTCTTTATTCTTCTCCCACTACATTCACATGGGGACCAATGCATTAGTCTGCCGGGGCGGCCATAACCAAATACCCACACTGGGCGGGCATTTTCTTCCTCGTCCTGGAGGCTGGAATTCCTCGGTCAAGGTCTTGGCAAGTTTGGTTTCTTCTGAGGCCTCTGTCTTTGCCGTGTGGATGGCCGCCTTCCTGCTGCGTCCTCATGTGCTCTCCCTGCTGTGCATGAGCACACCTCCTGTCTCTTTGTGTGTTCAAATTTCCTCTTCAGAGAAGGCCAGTCAGATTAGATTAAGGACCACCCTCATGGCCTCATTTTAACTTAATCACCTCTTTAAAGTCCCTCTTCCCAAACACATTCACATTCTGTGGTAGCAGGGATAAGGATTTCAACCTATGAATTTAGGGGAAACACAGTAAACTCATCATAGGTGCCAAAAAAGCAGCCTCAAAAGACAGAGCTTTGCTGGTCCAGTTAGCACGAATGATTTGTCTCTTACGGCTCACACTATGACCTGTCTGTCATTCTTAGCAGTCTGTCTCTGGAGATGGCTAGATGGTATTTTATTATAGAAAATTTCAAACATACCTCACAACAGAGAAACTAAAACTAGTTAAATGAGCCCATAGTGTCCCTAAGAATTATAACATTCTCTAATCTTGACTGATTTACCTTGCCCTCCAACTGTTTTTTTTTTCCTAAAAAACAATTATTTTAAAGCAAATCCAAGACATCTCACTGGTACATTTTTTTTTTTTAGTATGTCTCTCTCATACAAAATGAATTTTTATTTGAAATATTATCATGCTTACCAAATTAACGGTACTTTCTCAAAACTATCGATTACCTACTCCACATTCAGATTTCACCCACTGCCCCAGAAAGTTGTCTTTGATAGTAGATTCATTTAAATCCAAATCAAAACAAGCTTCACGTATTGCTGTGTCTCTCACGTCTCTTTTAATCCATGGAACATTTTGAAGTCAGATGCGTATTGTCTTCGCACTCAGAGCACTTCCTCACTTAAGACATCACGGCAAAGCATCCATCATCCAAGATCCAGGACCCCGAGAGCGCAGCCCCCATGAATGGGGGTGGGGGTGGGGTTCAGGCTGCTTCTTCACCGAGCGCACACAGATTACGGATGATTTAATGTCCAGGAGGGCAGCTGCTGAAAGACAGGTTCTTTCTCTTTCCAAGTGGGCTTTGTTCTGAATTTGGATTAATTTAAGTGGCACGTGCACAGAGGGAATTTGTAAGATATGTTTACGGAATAATTGTGATCGATACTCATGCGTTTATCAGTGGGAGTGTGTGCGCAATAAGCTTCGGGGAGACTCCTGTGGGCTCACTCTTTAGCGGTGATCAATACTCATAGTCAATCACCAACAGGGGAATCGGAGCACACATTTATATTCGAGCTGGGCTGGGTCGCCTTCTGGAAAGTTCTTTCATTTGGTCGGTTAGTTGCAAATACATTTGTCAGACGATGTTATAAAGGGATGGAATTATAAAATCACATTTTTAAGCATTAAAGGTTTATCATTCCATCATCTGTTCACACTTCCATCACCAAGATCTTTGGGGCTGTCTTTCAAACCATTATTCCTGAACAGCTGTATGCTCTAAAACGGATAGTCTTCTTAGTTGACAGATCCATAGAAAAACATTTTAAAGATTCCACAAAACTCTCAGTGGCCACAGCCACCTAGTCCCAACACTTCCCTTCAAAGCATATACCCCAGTGTGGTAAGAGCCTCTTACTCTTATATGGTGAAGCAATTATTTAGCCCACTTATTACCAAATAAGCCCCAGAAATGGTACCTTTCTTCAAAGGGGACAGTGATATATTTTACAGTGCAGATGCCTGCACATCAATTTGAACGTTACCATTTCCATGTAACACTGGAGGATTCCTGATCTATTTGTTTCTCTAGCACACAAAGGCCAGACCAGCAAGAACAGAGCCAGGCACACTCTCTGGCTAATTTAGCCAGCTGGCTTTAAAGAAACTCATTTGAAACACTCCCCCATCATGACCCTCCATTCTCTAAATTTGTATCCAGTGGTCATTAGGTCCTAAAATCTGACCTCGACAGAGTAGTTACTTGTCAGTAAATGCACAAGCAGAAAATAAAATTACACAGACACAAGAAATGCACACACACTACAGCTTTAAGCATGTCAAGAGAATCCAAGTGCTCAGTCGTCTCCCCAGCATGACATCCCACCAGAGCGGTGCTGGAAAGGCTGGGTGGTGTGGGCATGTACTGGCGGGGACCAGCCAGAGGCCAGGGCAGCCGTCCCATTTCCTGAATGTGCTGCTTCCATAAGCAAGTATCCGGGCAGTGAATTGTGGGTGCAGTTTGTGGCTCCCTGTGCTGCCCAGAAAACAAGTCCCCAACTGCCCCCAGATGCACATGCCGCTTGCTGATTGGACGCAGCGCTGAGAGGTAAACACCTGTTCTCAGGACTCCGGGTGGGAAAGACAGGGTCAAGGCAGGGGACATCGCTATGCGAGAGCCACTGCTAGGGAAAGGAAAGGCACGGACGGCATAAAATGAACAGGGCTCCGGGCTTGGGCTGGCAAGGAAGCACGCTGTCTCTTTGGAACAGGAGGCCACTCGGAGCATGTCCCGAGGAACCAACAAGGGCTGAATCACACCGCACTTTGGTTTTGTTACTTGTTAAGAGGCCCAAAACACGAAGGACACAGCAGCACGTTCAGTTGAGAAGGTCCTGGCAGAGCCCCACAGACAGGCAAGGGCTATAAGATGTTCTAATGAAGAAAAGGCAGATAAGGTGAGAGGGGCTGCGTGGGAGATGAGCCGAAGTCCCTTGCAATACATGTATCCCGGGAGGGCCCCATTGCTTCCAGCAGGCTGGGCCTGCTCCCCCGGCCCTGTGCCCCGAGGGGCCGGGAATCTGCAGGCTCTCCTGCAGCCAGACACTGCCAACACGCCAACACGCTTCTCCCTGTGATCACTGCTTAGCTTAAATGAGTTAATCTTGTTTTCCAGATGAATTGTTATTTTGTCTCCCGCAGGCTGTGATTACCGGATAAAAGTATTGTGTTAACAGGAGGGGGGGGGGGCTTTCAGCGCCGCATCCCAGGCCAGCGGAACCAGCTATACCCCACTCACCTTTTCTCCCCTTACTGCGTTTTAATGGGGTTAAGAGAACGGGGAGAAGAGTGGGGAGCTGTGGGATGACACCTGCAGCGGGAAACCCTTCAGATGAATTATGGCCCCTCACAAGAGGTCAGGGGGCCAATTCATCTTCAAGTTTTGAAACACAGTTTATAATCCTGACAAAATTTAAAACACATCTAGGGCAAAAGATGTGTAAATGACGCTGAGTTTTCAACTCCTCCTTGTGAGTTGCTCTTGAAACCCAGCGGCCAGCAAACAGCTCTCACCTGAGGGTCGAAGACATGGAGTGCATTTTTGCTGGGACATTGTCAAAGTTCCTTTGCCTGTTTGTTTGTTTGTTTGTTTGTTTAGAAAGGCCAATGCCTGGGCTCTCCCCTCACGGAGCTCAGTGCCTCTGTGACTGATGGTGAGAGCTGCTTCTCTTCTTAATTTTTAAATAAATTACTTTGGAGTGTAGAGAGTAATTCATGCCATTGGAATCGTAGACATTTGTCCTAAGTTCATCCCCCACCATCTTTCACTGTGAGGTCTGCAAGCCGCTTATTACGCCCTTTGAGCCCTGGCTTGACAACTGGTAACAATTACCCCCAGCTTCCAAGGTGATTGTAAGGATACGCAATAAAGCACGCAACGCTTTCAGCGGGTGGCGAGTGTTTAATGAGGAGCAGCTCCAAAAGCTATTATTATTTTCTAAGGTACTTACTAAATCATAGACTGATACCAAGACTGTGTGGGAGAGTAGGGGAGAAACAAAAAGAGGTCATGGGTGGGTGTCAGATTTTGCAACCCCAAAAATACTAGATGCTTAAATTCTAATTTCAGATAAACAACAAATAATTTCTTAGTGTAAGTGCATCCTACACTATGTTATAGTATTTTTATATTTTATATATATAGTATTTATATACTATAAGCATATATATCTATTTTTTCCATACACACACACACACATCCTATACTATATAGGATACATAGTATACATACATAGTGTGTGTGTGTGCGTGCGCGCGTTTGTATAAACACACACACACACACACACACACACACAGTACAAGCATGTCTCAAAGACTGCATGGCTGCATTTATACTAAGAAACTATTTGTTGCTTATCTGAGATTCAAATATATTCAAGGTCAGAAGGCCAAAACTGAGACTTCCTTACCAGCTATGTAACTGCGGAACAGATATTCTAATTCCTTGGGCCTCAGTTTCCTCCTCTGTGAAATGAGGCTAACTCTAAGAGTAATGCCTGCATAACTGACACCACTGGGGGTGGAATCAAGTAATGTATGTGAACATGACTTCTAAGCTGCAAAGTATCATTCTTTTTCCGCTTCTTTCTTGTCCATTTATTGCTTGAGACTAGAAACAGCCTAATCAGGGAAATACAAATCACAACCACAATGAGATACCACCTCACACCAGTCAGAATGGCTAAAATCAACAAGTCAGGAAATGACAGATGCTGGCGAGGATGCGGAGAAAGGGGAACCCTCCTACACTGTTGGTGGGAATGCAAGCTGGTGCAGCCACTCTGGAAAACAGCATGGAGGTTCCTCAAAAAGTTGAGAATAGAGCTACCTTATGACACAGCAATTGCACTACTGGGTATTTACCCTAAAGATATAAATGTAGTGATCCAAAGGGGTACATGCACCCGAATGTTTATAGCAGCAACGTCCACAATAGCCAAACTACGGAAAGAACCTAGACGTCCATCAACAGATGAATGGATAAAGATGTGGTGTACACACACACACACACACACACACACACACAATGGAATACTATGCAGCCATCAAAAGAAATGAAATCTTGCCATTTGCGACAACATGGATAAAACTAAAGGGTATTATGCTTAGTGAAATAAGTCAATTGGAGAAAGACAACTATCATATGATCTCCCTGATATAAGGAAGTGGAGATGCAACGCGGGGGGCTTGGGGGTAGGAAAAGAATAAATGAAACAAAATGAGATCGGGAGGGAGACTAACCACAAGAGACTCTTAATCTCACAAAACAAACTGAGGGTTGCTGGAGGTCGGGGGGGTCAGGAGAGGGGGTGGGGTTATGGCCATTGGGGAGGCTATGTGCTATGGTGAGTACTGTGAAGTGTGTAAACCTGGTGATTCACAGACCTGTAAGCCTGAGACTAAAAATATATGTTTATAAAAAAAATTAAAAAATTAAAAATATATATATAGACTAGAAACAGCCTAATGTGCCACGGGTTTTGTAGAAGGCCCTTGAGCCTGATCCCAAATGTGGAGGGAAGAATCTTTGCCCAAGGCTTCCCTTCACAGGGAGGGCCAAGGTGTCCTCCTTCTCACCAGGAGGGAGTGAGAGCCTCCTCCATGCTTCTGTGCCGAGGTTGGCGGCAGACAGCCAGGTAAAGAGGTATTTCCCATCAAAACCACAGATGGCACGTTTCTGAGAATGGCCTTTCCAAGGATGGTCTCCAACTCCTAAAGTCTGAAGTGGGTGTCTGTTTCCCAGTGAGAGGCGCCCCATGGTCCCACACAGAAGCTGCTGAGAATGAACGAGGCCTATAGCCATTACGCTCGCCTCTTCTCTGAGATGGTGATTAGAATCTTCATTAGAATCTGGAGAAGTTGGAGGCTTCAGAACAGAAAATGCTGACACATTCTGAGCATTTCCACCGTTTAGACCATCCTGGTATAAAGCCCGGCTTCACCTGCCCCCTGGTTGCGCACTCCCCAGCAACATGCGTCATCTCCATGAACTTCCGGGGACGCGACAGGCATAACCAGGAGGCCTGGCTGACCGGGTCATATGAGGAGATCATACATGGAAAGCATCATAGGCGTAAAGCATGATCTCGCCGCCCTCTTTCCTGGCACGTGCATCGGTGTGACGGCTTGCAAAATGTGGGAGAACACACCGACCAGTCAACTCGTAGTTCCTTCCACGCGGCACTTCTCAGTCACCAGGGATAAGAGAGCGCCACGCGCAGAAGACGGGGGAGACGCCCTCCCGCCCGGGAAGCCCGAGAGCCACTGACTCCGGACATCCCCAGTGCTCGTTCCCCAGACGGCCCTGACCCAGCAGAGGAGAGCGCGGATTCTCAGACCCTTCTAACGCCAAACCTTCGCAAGCGAGCAGAGGGGCAGCTGCAGGGAGACGCCGCACTGCGGGGGGAGGGCGCACGGACACACACCCACCGCCCGTGTTCCATCCACTGCACACGTGCTGTCGCATATCTGGGGTTTTACACAAATCCTGGGCAAAAAAATAAAAATAAAAATAAGAGATTTTTTTGCATGCAGGTGAAGTCTGACTGTGGTAACTTTTTAAGACATTCAGGGAAATGTGATTGTACTCACACAAGTAATATTCTGAATGCGGTGAGGGGTGTGAGGAGGGAAAGGAGTGTGCAAGAGACCGCTTCACACTGAGACTACGTGAATGATCAGAATCAACACCTCAGCCCAGCGTTCCCCACAACCCAGGATGTCAATTATGCAAACAGTTTGTTCATGAAAGGACAGACGTTTCTCTTGAAACATCCGATGGCTGGCATGGGAGGTGGTCTCCTTAGGCCACTGCGGGGCCAACGGACTCACCTCCAAAGGCAGCCTGTACCTCAGTCCGCAGGAAGGGGGGACCCTGAGAAGGTGGACGAGCCCATCGGTACTGAGTGAGAGCACCGGCCACAGGGGGCACCTCAGGCTGGAGAAAGGACGTACCCTCTGGTGGCCCGGACGGTCCACGGTTTCATAACTGGGAGGACCTAGGGTTTGGGAGATGTGGGACCCAGCGCTGAGGCAGAGAGACACTTCGGAGACATGCCTTTCTCCTGCTCCTTCCGTCTGCTTCTTTCTAGCTTTTTTTCTAGATTCTTGGAGAAAACACCTAAGCCACGGGCGGCAGCAGACTGCAGCACAGGTTTTAGCCTGGCTCTGGAAGGAAATAATCAGTGCGTGTCAGGATGCATGTGTGTGTGTGTAAGTTAAGGTTCAAAAGCCACCCTGATGGTCTGAGAAAGAAGAGGGGGTCCAAGGAGGCAAAAGTTAGTCGAAAACAGTACACATCTATATCGGAGAATCTGCTCTTCTGATAATCTTACTACATTATTATGGGGCTTTATAAAACGTGGGGCTTATTAGTGGGAATGTTTTAAATAAAAAAAAAAATTAAGATTTTATTTATTTATTTGACAGAGATCACAGTAGGCAGAGAGGCAGGCAGAGAGAGAGAGGAGGGAGCAGGATTCCTGCTGAGCAGAGAGCCCGATGTGGGGCTTGATCTCAGGACCCCGAGATCATGACCTGAGCCAAAGGCAGAGCCTTTAGCCCAATGAGCCACTCAGGTGCCCCAATAAAAATGCATTTTGATAAACAAGATGGAATTGTGTTTGTGATGAAATGTGGGAAAATTTATACTTGAATTTTGATAAAACTACCATCTCTGACTACTGAGTATATTTCATGGCGTGGTCAGCTTCCTGAGAATATAAACCTGTCTTACTCATTGCTATATGCATGGCATCTACACCATCCTCCACACTCAGTAAATGTGATTTACAAAAGAGATAAATGAATGCCTATTCCTAGCAGGTCACTCTCCTTAGGAAGATACACTACCACCACCTGGTGATAACATACCAGAATTGCAGGAATAGGGTTTTTTGTTTCATTCTTGTTCTTGTTTTTAATGAAAGTGCACACAGCAGCAGTATAATCTGGTGGTATATATGGCATTGCACAAAGTCACCAAATGCAAAGAACTAGGAGCAAGAAAGCAAAAAAAAAAAAAAATATATTAAACTGCTTTGTGTGGGGATCCCAAGCAATATCAGCTTTTTCCAGTCTTTTCCGGTCACGTTAAGTATTTATTTCACGAAATCCTCCCATATTTTTAGGCTGCACAACTGTAGGCTAAGAGCGGAGCCAGAGCCAGGTTCTCACGTTAGCTTAGAGAGCCTGGAAGGGCGAGGACAGCTTGACTGGCAGCTGACAATCTGCGGACAGAACAAAGATAGAGGCTTCATTCAGGACACTGCGGGTTTGTATGGCCACATTTGCTTTTCCTTGTTTTCCCATCCTCTCAGTGGAAGACCCTTTGACCCTTTTTGCTTTGGTTTGTTTTGCTTTTCATACAGACCGTGTTGTCAGCTCGGTCCGGAAGCTACAATGAGTATGAAGTACTGGGCAAAACAGCATTTGATAAATGTAAACAATATGCATAGAGAAAACCTCGCAGATGAAAAACCCACAGACATTTTTAGCGGCCGTCAGACGGAATGCAAATGGCTTTGGAAAATGTAAGTGGCTGGCTTTTTAATATCAAAGAAATCACAGCCTTTTCTCTAACACCAAAAACACTGCTGCACCGAAAAGAAAGAAGCAACTAAGGGAATCGGGCGGCTGATTTTCAGCACTCAAGAAGTCACTGCCTCTGCCCTCACCTCGGGAGCAGTCGTCGTACTTCTGGAAATGTTAGCCGGGGGTAGATCAAGAGAACCAGTGATGCTGTGTTTTTAAGGCTCCCTCTCAAAACCAAATGCACTTCCTGTTTTTGAGGAAGAAGGAGCAATTAAAAAAAAAGAAATAAAAGACTTCACCCGGCTCACACATGAAGCTGGGCGATGTCAGTGCTTTGGAAATGCTCAGCTTCGGTGGTTTTCCAAGGCAACGCGCAGGCAGTCTTGCCTGAAAAAAAGGAGTCAATAGGGAGAAAATAAATAGAGCATTTCCAGAGCTCACCCAGCAGCTCGGAAAACTGTCTGCTTACTATTACACAGTTTTAACATTGTCATAATCATTTTCACAGTAAAGATACTCTTCCTGCAGTTTAGACCAAGAATGCATGACTAATTTTAACCACTTGTGCAAATCTCCTAATGGAAATTTCAAACAGCTTTTGTGGATTAGGGTTTTGTAAACTGCACGGACAGAGCGGCCACAGATACAAGTGGCAGGTCTGCTCACACCAAGCTGTTGATGCCTGACAGGTCCCCGAGCAAGGGCGGGCAGCTGCACAGCACTCACACAGGCTAGAGTCCTCCGTGGCACATGTAGGACATGTGGTACGTGTCCAGTTAGAACAGCTGAGGGTCTTGAACATGCAGACCAACGGCCATGTGCTACCATCTCAAGATGAACCAGTAAGTTCTAGAGGTGAGCAAGAGCCCCGCCCCCCACCCAATGATCTCATCAAGTTTAAACCTCCAGCCTCACGGTGGGGAGCACAGTTCCCATTTTAGAGACAGAAACTACGGCTCAGAGAGGTGTGAGGGCAACCCAACTGCTGGTGGTTGGAAAGAAAATCTCTAACTGCCCCTTTCCGTGATCACGATCACGACCTAAGGATAGACCCCCATGGCTGGGAGACTAAAGAATCAAGTTCAGATGGTTAATTTTAATGGTTGCACCACAAGAAGGCACACGATGCCACTGAATTACACATTTAGAAATGGTAAATTTTATGGTATGTATATTTTAACACAATTATAAAAAAAATGAAACAAGTCCACAAGCCCAAGTCCTGTTCCACTGAGACTGACTATGGTTGTGGTCACATGTGTGAGGAATATTCTGTTATACCCACCTCTTTGTCCACCACTGTGGCAGAAACTCAGAGCATTAAAGAAAAAAAAAATAATAAGGCAAATTCCTTCCCTTTAGGTCAAAGTCACTGGGATAGTTGGAAACGTGTTTTGTTTTGTTTTCCCCGTTCCCCCAAATTCAAGCATTTTGGGTTTCTGGGGCTTTTTAACCTCCTTCATGGAGATTCTAACTTCTACCATGTTAGCAATTTTCACAGGAGAGTTGGAGAAGCAGCAGAAAGCAGGACAGGAGGCAAACACGGGGAGCGGCTGTCTGGGTGACTGAGGGTCCTTATGAAACACAGAAAGAGGCTCTTGTCTGGAGGTGGGGGGGGAGGAGGGAAGGGAAGAAAGAGCACATGGACACTGATGTCCTCCCTCTTCCCTTCCTGCTCCCTCCTCCCTCTGGGTTCTTGATTTCCCTCTAAGGTCCCTCCAGCCCTCAGCCTAATACCTGGTCCTCGGGGGAGCCCGCTGTGATCCCACTAACCACTGCAAGATCTGAGAGTTCCGGAGGCTTGCCTTTCAGACTGATCCCCTTCGGTAGGGAGCAGAAAGTTCTACCTAGACTTACACGAGAAGATTTGGGGCAGGTCTTTGCTCCTGAAGCCCCGGACTCCAGCAGGTGGGGGTGGTGGGAAAGAGGGGGCGCTGCCAAGGCACGTGGTCTCAAGGAACCCCACTCTGGTCCCTTTCTCCCGCAAGTGAGTGGTGGGATGAAAATGGGACCGGAGAAGGCAAGAGCTCTAAGGAGGAGTCTCCCCTGACCCCAGAGAACACGACATCCTCTAAATACGCTCTGCAAATGTGTCCACAGCAGATCTGTGCCCTCATCTTTGCCTCCCTGATGTTCTCAAGGCCTCTTCTTTCTTACCTCTGGCTTTCCACCTAGAGAAGACATCATGTCACTTGCTCCCCGACCAGCTCTCGGTGGTCAGGAAGTGCTGTTGGCCATTTCTCCCTCTGCGCTCTGTAAGTGGGCCTCCCTGCCACACTCCACACACCAGGGGCGGAGCCACCAGGGAGGGGAGCTCAGGCTGTAGCTCACGTCACGTCCCATGCCACACAGCCCATGTGGCTTTACCAGGTCCTGACAGCCTTGACCTAATTCCTGGTTTACGACGTGGTTCAGACAAATGAGCTTTGTGTGTTCTCTCCAAGGCCTTCTTCCTCCTCTGGGTCTCCAAGCCCTCCAAGGGGAAGAGAGGAAAGAAAGAGGCAGGTGTGGGGAGAAGTGGGGGTATGGAGGGGTGGAGAAGGAATGAGAGGCAAATCCTGGAGCTGCCACCAGCCATAGAGCCATCAGACCTTCAGCTGCATCCTTCGTCAGACCGAGGGTGACCGAGGGAGACTACCGAGTAAGGTAACCAAATAATCACGGCAAACCGCTGTGTGGGGCTCATCACATGAGACCCTACGTAGAGCGCTTCACAGAGCGCTGTAAGTTTCCTTCCCTCTGTCACCTGAGAGCTGAGTACTAGCATTACCCCCGCTTTGAAGAGGAAGAGATTAGACACAGAGAGGCTGAATCATTTGCCCAAGGCCACACAGCTGTACATGGCAGAGTCTGGATTCCAACCCAGGCAGGCTGGCTCTAGGCCATGCTCTTCCCACGTCACTTACTTTCTACGGTGGCATCTGTTATAGGCCCTTAATAAATATCAATCCCCTGCCCCTGCTTTTTGAGATTCTTTTCACCATAGTCCTTTGGGTCGATTTTCAATAAACTTCAAACCTCTGGGTGCTGTGCTGCTTAGCTTTCTTCCATTAGCTGGAAATCATTCAATAAATATTCATTAAGCACCCGCTCTGTGCCAAGTACCCTGCTGTGAAGGGCCCTTTAAGTCCCGGCTCTTGAGGCTGTGGCCAGGGTGACTGTGAGGTGTCTGTGGTCAGGCCCACAGAACACCCATAAATGCCACAAGCTAACCTGGTGGCA
Organism: Mustela nivalis; assembly: GCF_964662115.1. Lineage (NCBI taxonomy): Eukaryota > Metazoa > Chordata > Mammalia > Carnivora > Mustelidae > Mustela > Mustela nivalis. The sequence continues at coordinate 8,835,756 of NC_139037.1, forward strand.
CACTGAGGGATGGTTCTGTCAAAGGGACACAAGAGTGCTGGTGTGGTCTCTCCCCCAGGCTCGTGGTTTCCTGGCCCTTGGGGCCTAGTGCCTGCTGCACTGACCAGAATTTGGGCATGCTTCTGTGAGAGTCGCTGGTGCATCTCCTAGCGCGTCCGGAAAGCTGAGCCTAAGATAGTGCTTCTCAGTGGGGGTGCTGCCGCCATCTGAGGAAGGACACCTGTCTGTCGCACAGGACGAGCCATACACGGCAGGATGCTCGCCATCCTGTCCTGTAGTCACCTCTGTTCCCCAAGGTGCAAAGAGCCTTGGTCAGCTTGGACTGATTAAAAAGGCCACAGGAGTGGGGAGGGGTGAAGCACCATCCTTAACTGAGAGCCATTGGCTTAGAAGATGTGACTGACGGCAAGTCAGACGACCCCACGAAAGACAGCCCACATCATTCTGTGGTCTGGAGAGATAGAACACCGGTGAACAGAGCACCGAATTCCATCAAGTTCAAGGGTGATTTAAAGTTGGCTGGAGATAATTACATGGAAAAGCCCAAAGAAAGGCAAACCTCAATTAAGTAAGGTGCCATCTGGTGGAAGGTGTGGATGTCAGGGAGCAGAGATAATAGGAGATCTGTCCTCTTTAAGAAATAGAAACATCAATAATCATAAAGAGGCGCTGCCCTAGAAGTCCAGGTGTCCATGGGAAACCAGTCCACATCTCAGCCAGGAGCCTCCCTGTTGTTAAGATCTCAGTATGCGGAGACGGCAGTCTTCAAAATTACATGCCAAGGGAACCCCAACATTGCTTGGTATAACATCATAATTCTTCAATGCACAGACATTATTTAGCCACAGAAAAGCTAACAGAGAATCAAGCATGCTGTTCTCACAACCGTCCTGTGAGATAAGTGCTATCATGATCCCTTCTCAAAGATGAGCAGAATAAGCATAGAGAGGTTAAGTTACTTGCCCAAGGCCACCCAGCTAGATATGGCAGAGATGAAGTCCAAACCCAGACAGGCAGCATTTGAATCAAACATAAAAAGTAATGTTCTATTTTAGAACATTCTATGTTAGAACCAAACATGAAAACATTTAGAACATTCTATGTTAGACCTAAACATGAAAACAGTGACATAACCACAACAAGAGAAATATACTGTCATACTGACATAGCTTCAGATACGTGGTATATTATGGATTTGTAATGTTATTTAATTTGGCCCTCAAGAGCAGAGGTTGACAAACTAAGGCCTTTGGGCCAAATATGGCCCACCACTGTTTTTGTGAATTAAGTTTTATTGGAACACAGCCAGATCCATTCATGTAAATAGTATCTGTGGCTGCTTTCAGACAAAGGGAGACTTGAGTAATTGTGACAGAGACCATCTGAACTGCAAAGATGGAAATACTTACTATCTGGCCCTTCACCGAAAAAGTCGGGGTAGACATCAGCCTTATAAGTTTCTGCTCTAAATATGCACATGGTAATTGCTACAGAATTGTGATGATAAGGTAAAGTATGACTATACTTACAAAAGCATCAGACATTCAGAAAACTTCAGATTTATCATGTTTGCAATCAAATTGATGAGATATACACAGATCACTTACATTTTTGGGAAGCTTGCCTTTAAGAGCTCTTGAAAAGGAAATCAGAATAGTAAATTCCTAAATGCAGCTTAATATTTTTAAGATCCTTACCTAAATTCAAATATGAGCTGAAACATTATTCTAGAGCTCAAACATGGCGGCTAAAATTTCTCGGGCTTACAAGCAAATAGTGAGAATTGCGAAGATGAACTAAAAGGCCTGAAGAAGAGCTAGGATTTGATAAAGTGAAGGAAATGTATTTTAATTTAATTTAATTTTTTAAAAGATTTTATTTATGCATCTGTCAGAGAAAGAGATCACAAGCAGGGGAAGCACAAGCGGAGGGAGAAGACGACTCCCTGTGGAGCATGGAGCTCGACGTGCGGAGCTCCATCCCAGGACCCCGCGAGCATGAGCTTAGCCCAAGGCAGACGCTTAACCGACTGAGACACCCAGGCATCCTGAAATGAATTTTAATTTTAAAAACCTAGGTAAACACCATCTTCTCCTTACAAAGGCCACCTTAGAAGCCACCAAAAAACCCTATTAATAACCTGGATCCTCTATCACGCCTTCCCTTTGCTGGTCAGTAGTAAACCTCGGCGAAAGAACTCAAGAATCAGACCTGGGTCTTTGCTGCCACCAGGGCCTGAGTCCGGACCCGATTCAGGGTGTGAATCTGTTTCATAAACGGGATTGGCCTTCGCCAAGGAATCCCATATAAGACAAACATCAGGGACAAATGGCAATGTGAGATGCAATTAAAAATTATGTTTATATAAAATAAATATTTTACATATGCATTATATATTAAATCAGTGTTTTATATAAAATTAAATATATGTATTAATAGATATGAATATATATAATCTACCAAACCACTTTGTTATTTCAGGTGGCCTTAACAATCTATAAAGCCCTTTCAAGTATACTGTGTCTCTTGATCCAGTGAAATAATGTAGCAACTCAGTGGCTAACCAGAGCTTTGAGTGGAGTGATTCCTGCCTGCTATTAGCACTGCCTTAGGCAAATCACTAGGCCTCTCAGTTTTCTCAACACTAAGCAAGGGTGATAATCATCATACCTGCTTCATGGGATATTGCTGGGATCAAAACATGAAGTGTCTGAAATGAGTGCTTAGCATGCTGCCGGGTACACAGTAATGGTCACATGGATCCCTGCTGTTGTCACCAGAACTACTACCATTCTAGAAAAATCCGGAAAGGTCAGAAAGGCCGGCATCACTCTCTCTCTTTGTGGGGGGGGAGTTGCCAGGCACACAGAGACTTGTCCAAAGCATGCAGTGCAGCCCCCAGGCAGTGGCACCGTATTTCTGATTCCCGTGCCCAGTGCTGGGAGTCTCTCCTGTGTTTCCCACCTGCCCTGCTGCACCTCCGGCTTGACCACCATCAGAATCACTTGGAGGCCTTCTTAAAACAGACTGCAGGCCCCATCCCAGAGATTCTGATTCAGCAGCTCCAGATCCGGGGCGGGGCTCAAGAATTCTGCATCTACAAGTGACAAGTGATGTCAGAGCTGCCGGCCCAGGGACCCCACTTTAAGAACCACAGGTCTAACTCAGTGGAGCACCTTTAGGGGGCCACACCTGCCTTCTACAGCATGTCCAGTGCATACTCATGGGTCATTCAAACACTTGGTACTTTGTTTTACTTTACTATTTTACTTAACTCGATTGCATTTTTGCCACGGTTTCAGTCTGGCCCTTGATTCTCTTAGCTAACAACCCTTGCCCTTGTCTCTTTGATCCACCTGGGTATTGCCCCTCCAATCTGCGATACACTCTTTTCTTTCCAACCGTGACCTTGGCTGCTCTCAATAAACTCTGCCTTTGCAGCGTGGCTCTGCTGTCGCCAATCCAGCCACCCGAGCCCTCTTTGGCAGGCCACAGCCTCACAGGTGGGACCTGAAGGCTCCTATCTGATGAATTCAGCTAAACCCCTCCTGACCTACCTCTGTCAGGAAAGACAAGGCTCTCTCCTTGCCAACAAGGGCACTGACACGCCCCCGATCAGGGCAGAGACGCAGCAGCTTTGGCAAGATGGACCCGCTCATTGAGAAAACCGCTCACTGACTGATTTCCTGCTTCCTGCTTATAAAACAAGGGAGAGGCACCAGAGAGAATTAAAAAGGAAAGGGGGAGGGAGGGAGGAGGGGGAGTGTTGCTCCCCAGAACTCAGAACATGGGAATGCCTGTGGATATAAATACTAGAAAAATAATAATAATAAAAGGAAGTAGTACTAGTGGGGCTTTCATACCTTAACGGTATTTTGACAACAAATGTTCATATTTCATTTGAAATTTATGAAACCTTTGTGCCTGTCATCCCATGAGCAGCAACATGGTAAATGAACGGAGCTGGCAGTCTAGGTTAATAACATTCTGCTCCGTATTGGAAGAGCATTTGAAAGAAGAAGCTTGCTTTATCTGTCCCTCCATTTTTACGGTCCTGGTGTTGGAACAGACTGGGGCTTCTAAAATTGGCTGGAAAATATTCATAGATGTGTTATTAATTTATGGGAAACTGAAGGACCCACCTCAAGGTTTAAGTAGGCCATTTAGAAACAGCAAGGAGTAGGTGTGAGATACATAGCAGAATGCAGTGGGGAAAAAAAAAATGTGCTGGGTGACTCGGGGCTTAAATCAAGAGCAGGAAGAGTACCTTCAGTAAGCTATAATAGTTGATATTCTAATAAAACGTTCTTATGAGAAAAAGCAATCTGTTCACATATGAATTCTGCCATATGCTTCCATCTTTTCATGGTCTAGAAGGCCATGTCAGTAATTTCCAGTACTTACGTGGGCATGCAGGATGCCTTTGCTGGCTAATGTGAATAAATGGGCTGGATTTACTGGTTTTCTAATGCTCAGTGTACACACCATGCAGGCTCCTACAGAAGCAAAGTGGAATTTATGGGTTTGCACTGAATTTCCAATGGATGCAGGAGCAAACCTACAGAAAGTGAGACTGGCGTGTGGGCTGACATTTCTCGGGGCAGACTGCTGCTCCCTGGACAAAGTGAGGGTATTGTTTGCAAAGAGCGAAGAAAGATGCGCTAAAGACGTGGCTCTCATCGGAGGCTGCGTGCGAAAGCGCTCGAGACTCAGGCTGCAGCGTGAACACGGGATCACGCTCGTTCCAGGTCCCCTAGGAGATCCCCTTGACCCCGGCCCTAACCCGTGACCTTCCCATTTCTAAACCGCCTTTCAATCCTGATGTTTTTATGTAGGGTTGCCTCCCAGCCAGCTGGGAAGAGTAAATTTCTCAAATCAGTGCACTCCACTGACTGGTTCTGATATCACATGATTTAACTTTGCGCACCTTAAACCACAGTTTTAGACTAAAGAGAGAGAGGGTATTCACAGCTTGTCTAAGAATTTGCTGCAGTGAAGAAAAGAATGAAATCCTGTCTCCTCCCAAATCAGTATTTCTCAACCTCGACGCTATTAGCATTTGGAACTGGCTAATTCTTTGTTGTGGGAGTAGAGCTGACCATCACAGGACATTCAGTAGGATTCCTGCCCCCCTCACCTACTAGACGCCTGTGGCCGTGCCCCACACCCCAACCCTGGAGTGACGATCGAAGATGTCTCTAGACACTGTCAGACGACCCCACAGGGGCAACATCATTTGAGCTTAGAAATGACAAAGGAAACGGAGGTGAAAATCACAGGAATATAGAGGTATACCCTTGTGGTGTAGGGAAGGGTGCATATATATGCCTCGGGGGGAGAGTCTCTGGAGTCTTGGTTAAAAAAGCAGGTAGTCAACAATGCCCAACCACAAAACCTGTAGGGCAGTCAATGTCTGAGTTAAGGACCCACGACGGGGGGGGGGGGGGGGGGGGGCAAATAATTGCTTAACAATGTGCACATTATCTGCAACAAAGCAATACACATTCACAAGCATCTTGCAGAAGTTCGGAGGAGAGAGATCTCAAAGGTTATCGATGAGCTCTGTATAGCAAATAAAAATGAATAATATGATGTCCATATGGCTGGGCTTTCAAATCCTTCCATGGGCAGATCTCTCATAGCAGAGAAGATTGTCCAGGGGTAGAAGTGTGTTTAAAGACTCATATTCTATCATTAAAAAATCATGCAAAAAAGGGGCATTCTACTAGATAATATCCATGTCCATTTTACTCTAAACAATATGGTCTAGTCACCAAAGAGGTTGATTTTTAAGAAAATATGCTTTGATTTCCTGTGACTTCCAATAAACTTTGCCACTGGCGCTCCACCAGGAAAAACTGGGGATACTCATACCCTAGTTTAAGAAGCATGAAATTAAGATGGTCTTATTTCACAGGGATCATAAATAACATATTTATGGGGCTCCACTAGTGACCTTAGTCCCTCGACCCATTATGTCCTCAATGGAAAGTTTAATAAACACAGTGGTGAGGGATTCAGGAATATGGTCCTTGTCGTTGGAGAGGAATGGCCATAAAGCTACAGGTGTTACCTGTAAAAGTTTGTTAGATGCCTTAGAACCCAAAGGCAGGAATTCTTAATCACCAGATGTCAGCCAGATGGGAGGCACTTTTCAGCAGGTATGGCTTGGTCATGCTTCCTTATGAATCAGAGAATGGATGAAAACAAACCTCTGTAAAGAGAATGTACACTTCTGGTGAGTACTGCAGCCCAGGAAGCCATGGTTTCTCCATGTCAAGAGAGTCTTTCAAGTTCAAAAATTTCTAGAAGGTCAAAGCTGTTGCTTCTCTTCCACTGATCAAGACTGAGAGCAGGGTGGAGAAGCGGAACACCGAAAGCCTTTGGAGTAAAGTCCAGGGCCCAAGTTCAACCATACCCTCTATTTAGCACAAAGGTTTCCTTGTCTAAAAACCAGGAGTGAATGACAACTCCCTCCTGCAGGGTTGTTACAAGGAATAAGATGATGCTTTTCTTTTCTTTTTCTTTTTTTTTTTTTTAAGGTTTTATTTATTTGACAGACAGAGATCACAAGTAGGCAGAGAGGCAGGCAGTGAGAGAGGAGGAAGCAGGCTCCCTGCTGAGCAGAGAGCCCGATGCCAGGCTCGATCCCAGGACCCTGGAGTCATGACTGAGCGAAAGGCAGAGGCTTTAGCCCACTGAGCCACCAAGGTGCCCCTAAGATGATGCTTTTCAAACCCAGTACACAGATACTCATACCCTAATTTAAGAAGAATGAAATTAAGATGGTATCACATTGTCACGTGATAGAGCTATTTGCAAATTAAAGATTGACTCTTTAAGTAAAGACTCTTGACTGTTTGCAAGGAAGGTGTCCAACGAAATCAGACAGCCAGGACTGAGAATCGAGAGGGGCCTGATCCTAGCAGGCAGTATGAAATCTGGAATCACACACAATAGAAGCACGGGCCCTGGGCACACGTCTATTTCCCTATTGTACAAACACCCAGGGAAATGCTACACTTTTGCTTTTATGAACTTCTAAAGCAATATAGACTTGTATTCAAAGCACTCTTACTTTCAAAAAGAAGTCATTAATACATTTTATGAAGTCAAAACCCATTAGCGAGGATGTATTGAGTGTGTCTGCTCAGTGAGGATTATCAAAGGGGGCCTAGAACAGCGTTGGACATATAGATTGGGGCCTGGTTTTACGAACGGATGATGCCCGCAGAAGCCTGAACACAAAGGCTTCGGCCACCTGTGGTACCTGAAGATACCCAAGTATTGATGTGGTGCTAAGAGACGACATCAAGCCATCCTGGGTAGGCTGATGGATACTCTTGAAGTGTGAGCATATGCAGTCTGTTCTGAAGGGTGTATACCGATTCCCTGGCAGTACTTAAATAATTCAGGGACTTAATGGTAGAAGTCTGTTCATACATACGTCCAGGCTGTGGCTGGAAACTGCCTAGATGGAGGCGAGAAGACAAAGAACTGGGTCAGGGGTATCTTTCTGAATTGGGGACTACGAACGCCGTGGTGTACATGTCCTATTTCCACCTGATGCTTTCAGATCTTCCTTCAACAAACATTTCTTACATGACCCCATGTGTATTATGCATCTGGCCCTAGACAATGCATGATCCTGACCCTGAAAGAGTTCTCAGTATAGCAGGTGCAACGTTTTAAAAAAGTAATTATTGTGACATCTGTTAAAATGGTAAGGGAGACTTTATTCAGGACCATTTCCATAAGGGTCAAGACCATAGCAAAAGGGGCGAGAGGCTGCGCTCTTACTAAATGTAGGACACGGTGGTCAGATACCAAGAGTGGAGGGGTTCTCTCTAACTGGACTTAGCAGGATTCTTGCTAAGACTGGGCTTGGGAGACCCAGCAAGGGTGGGGCCAACGCTGAGGCCTAGTTGAGAAGAATGCACAGAGGAGCCAACCACAGTTTGGTCAAGGACAGTCTTTGCCTAGGACAGAAGGGAGGGTAGGTACCACCACAGGTCACTAGGGACTCGGAAAAGTCTCCTTAAACATGTTTAAGTGCTTACGTGTGTCTGGCAGCATGAGGAAGAATAAGCAAAGGGAAATTCAAAGGCAAACAGATAGGTAAGCAGTGGAAAGCACAGGTTGGTATCCTTCCAGTGGTCAGGCGTGGCTAGAAGAGGGTTTCTCAAGAGGGGTATTATTGAGATTGTAGGGCTGGATAATTGTTGGGAGCAGCGGGCAGGGGGACTGTCCTGCCCGTTGTAGGGTGCTGAGCAGCAGCAACCCTGGCCTTGACCCACTAGATGCCTGTAGCACACGTCCTCTCCTAGTACTTCCCCAAGTCCTGGCTACCAAAATGCCCCCAGATATTCGGTGGGGAGTATGGGGGGATGGAGAACTGCCCCTCCTAGAGGGACCATGGGCCAGAAGAAAAGAGGATTTGGAGTGGAGAGGGGGGGAAGGCAGCTTCCCTCACTGAAGAAAGAAGTAGGTGACAGGGTTTAAAGTTTATGGGATGAAGGCAGAACCTTCGACTCTCCAAACACAATGATTAGATACAAGGGAGGAGAAATAGAAGGAAGTGAAATGGGGGCATGGAAAAGTCAGAGTGTCAGATTCTGTCTTTAAAAAAAAAGTAAGGAGAACAGCACGGATACACTGACTCATCGTGAACCATCTTTGAGAATTAAGGCTTTTAGATAAGTTTCCTATTTCTGATGATCACCTAAGAATGAAGATAAAGCAACAAGAAGTAACAGAGATGTTGTCTAGGAGTGAACTAATCACCATTTTCAAAACATCTGCATGCCTTGTCACTGCCCCCACCAGCCAGTTTACATTTAAATGCATTCTTACTGCAAAAATCTTAAAGCAAGGAAAAAAAAAAAATCCTGGTCTATGTGCTTAGATTTTGGCTCTGTGGCATGCTACTGAGATTTAAAAACTTGTTTTCTAATTCAAAAAACCCCTAAGCAACAGTCAGAAGCAGGCCAGGTAGCAAGTTCACCTGAGTCATACCAGATCTGAACTCAGTTTCTTTTTCACTTCTGCTAGCACAATTAGCAAAAGAAAGGAAGTGACTAGTTAACATGCCTTTCCAGCGAATTCTTAATGTGTTCTAATATATGAATTTAGAAATGCCTGCTTGAGAGCTTCAGGGATTACTAAATAATAAACCCTGAAGGTTCCAAAATCCGGTTAATAGTCAGACCTGGAGAATATGAAATATAGTGTTAATTTAGAATAACGTAATGCCTAAAAATGAAGCAAGTTAGCTCTAATTGAGCTATGAACTGCTTGCCTTGTATTGTATAATGCAGGCTATGGTAACCAAGGCTTGCTGAGCTATAGATAACCATTACTCTTAGCAAATATGTTTATTGGGGTCTCTCTCTCTTCATTACCCAACCTCATAAAGTATATGCCTGCATATTCCGATAAAACATAAAACGGCAAGGCAGAGTCACAATTAGGACGCCCTGAGAAGCCACATCATAAAACGGTATCTGTCGCCAAATGATTGTTCACTTAACCATGATAAATATTTATCAGCGAGTAATAGAACAAATCCTTGCGCCACTGTAGTCCGTGTTGAACACCAAGGAAGACTTCTACATTTTCAGTTCTCCTCTTTTGACAAATATAATGCTTTAACCTAAAAAATGGGACGTGGCATGAGGACTCTGATTTTTAATTATAATTATGTAATCGGAACACCAAGGACATAGCAGATTCAAATTTCCAATGGCTACTCAAGCGGCTTGGGTGTGCTATCATCTCCTGAGCGAAGGCAAGGGAACAGTGTGAACAGATGGAAACGAAACAGCTCTCATCTGGACGGTTACTACATGTAGAACCTTTTATGCCGCCAATACTCTTGTTGGAAAACGTGTTTTAAATGATAAAACAGAGATGCAAATAAGCTCTTTAATGATCCTCACTCTCTTGTTGGCCTCCATGTGTCAGCTGGGGAAACGTAAGACCTCGGGTACATTATCCTGATGTTCTGCAGAATGTGCATGGCCCAGGTCCTAGCTGCTCAGATCTGGAATCTGTTTGTTACCACCAGGCATTGTGTATGGTCCAGGCAAGAGGGACTTTGCCTTCCTGGATGAACCTCAAAAAACAGAAGTCTCTCTCCTGGCCAGAGATCATGGTTTCTGATGGGTCAGCTCCTGCCTGTTGGAGAGCTGGGGAAGGCCTCGAACGGGGGGTGAGGGGTGTCCCCTATAAATATATATGCCTTCCAACTGTCGGGCTGTTTCTTGAAAACAGCCTGATCCCTGGAAGGATGTCCCACAGCAGTGGTGCTCAAACTTGGGCCAATGTGTCAGGATCTACTCGAAGGCTTGTGAAAACCTAGATGGCCGGGTCCCCTCTCCAACTTTTCTGATTCTGGATGTCTGCGGTGGGGCCAGAGAATCTGCATTGCTAACAAATTCCCAGGAACTGCTCTGGAAACCATGCTTTGCAGAACTGGGTTCTGCCGGCAAAGAAAGGGCTCAGACAGGGAACCGGCAAGGAAGTGCCTGACACTCGGAGAAGGGATGTCCTCTCGCAGTCTGCACATGGCAAATCGATCTTCACTTTCTTTTCCTTTCCCTCTTTGTCTCCTCCCCTTTATTTGCTCCCCCCATCTTTCCTTCCCTTCTTTTGCTATATTTCTATCTCTATTTCTAATTCCCAAGTTCTGTTTCTACTCTTCTCTGTCCTCCTCCTCCGCGTCCTGGCTCTCCCCCTTCCTTTCGTTCTCTCCTCTGTCTTCAAGGCTGCCCTGAAACCCCTTCCTGGCCAGTAATTAACCCCCACCCCCAGGCTCTCAGCAGTGCCCAAGATCACAGATGAACTCCCCCTCCCCACCATGGGAGCAAGACATGGGGCCAAGATCTCATTTCTTGGCAAACAGAATGAGCGACAGCTATCAGAACGGCTTCAGAGAGGGAAGACAGGGACTTGGGCAAAAGCCGTCAACAGCAGGAGCTTCTCTGTTTCGCATTTAGCGCCACATAAGCAAACAGCGTATCGCTATGTGAGTATGATGACGTACACTAGGTGGACGGCGTAGCTCTTCAGCATTAATTCTCATTTGGGGGGCGATTCCTGCCTTTTGGGATAGATAACTAGTCCCTAGGTCTCGTTGCAACCTGCCCTTCACCCTCATGCTGGATGACGATTTATTTAAAAAAAAAAAAAAAAGTGACTGTTATGAGATCATTCCTAGGTGAAGAGCTACCCTTAACAGACTTTGCTCTTTACAGCCTTACTGTGTCAGACTCTGAATATTAGCCACATGCACACAGAAGAACAACTCTCAGAGCAAGAGTGATCAGGCTGCAGAAGAGCTTCCCAGGGGAGGTCCCGGGGTCTCACTGCTGGAGTCATTTGAAACGAGCCTGGACCGAACACTTGACTGCGCCATCAGGGAACAATCCTATCCTGGCTGAGGACGGACGAGATGACCTCATAGGTCTCTCCGTCCCTCCTAGAGTCATAAAATCTGGATGGAAACTCTGACGAGTCATCCTGCTGCGGCGAGCAGGGGCGTCTCGAGCAGGCGGAATGGCAGTATCTCAGGGGTGGATCAGGTCACTGTGCAGGTCAACGAGAAAAAAGTCCCCCATAAGGCTGGGGGCAAAGGACAGCCCAGAATATAAGTCAAAGTGAGGACATTCCCAGATGAAGTCCGTGAAGCACTTTCCACGGATATTGGCATAAGATGCTCATGCTTGTGTGTCACTCCCGGGCGTCTAGCACACACTAGTGAGTTTTCCCATGTTCCAACTGTACGAGGACAGTACTGCCAGCATTACTCACTGGCTCCCTCTTTTTTGAAGATATGGCTGCCCGACGAAAACACAGATGGGACTAAAGAGCAGTTCAGTTAGGTGAGGAGTACGGCATCTCCGGAGCTCGGTACAATGCGGCCCGTTCAAATGCTCGCGCAAACCGGCTGAAGTGGAGACTGACCTGGACAAGGATGACTGATGCCCTCTACCCTGAAGTCAACTGCTTGACAGGGCCCTTCTCCGTCTCCAGCAGGGAGGGAGGAGGGCTCTGGGAGGCTCTGCGCGCACCCACTGCACCCCCCAGGGGGCCAAGGCAGCTGTGAGCAGCAGCCAGAGCCAGCCGGCATGTGTGCGCCCCTGACGGGTCCCATGAGAAATCCCAGACAACTGCAAGCGGCTGGCGTGTGGAGGAACTCTGGACCTGGTCCGACTCAAAATGCCGCAGCTGCCATTCCGAGTCACTTGGCTCCAACTGCAAACCCTGAGGACACCGGATAGGCCAGTCATGCCTGCCCATTCGCTTGCCCTTCTAAGGGAAATGCCCGTGGGCCACAGGCTTCCTACCCAGGCGGGCATGCTCTGTACCACCCGACACGGCCCCTTCCCCATTCTGGGTACAGCTGAGTAGACCGCGGTCCACTTGGACCCAAGACACGGGCAGTCAACCCCAACGTTTGGTTGGTGATTTACCAACGCCAAGGAGGAGTCCTGGCCTCGGATTCTTGCATTAGGGAACTGGGAAACACACCCCGAGCCTTTTGCTCTTGAAGAGGCGCCATGAAGCGGAGCCAAGATGCCCTGTCTTGACCATAAAGAAGAGTGGGGGGTTGGGCGGGTAAAACCCGGAGTGAGGGGACAGACAGATCTAGCAGTGGCAGAAGGAGCTGGTCAGAAAAATAGAACATGGCCAACATGCAGAGGGAACCACAGGGGAAGGCACCTGAAGCGGCCTCACTGCCTCGCCTGCCAGCATCTCTTACAATAAACCTTTTTTTAGAATAAGTGACATGAGGACTCTGTTCCTTGTGACGGAAGAAGCCTAATTCAGACACTCCGAAAATCTGACTTGTGCGTCATGAGGAGCTCTTGAGACTCAAACCACCACACTAGAATATCAAAACTCACGCACGTCCGTGAAGACTGCGGTTTGTCAAAGGTATTGGAAACAAGAACAAGTTACACTCGGCGTCTCGTCTGACCTGCCACTTTGGAAACTGGAAAGAGAATTCGGAAAAATGTCAGGAATGGAACAGAGGACCATGGACTCTGGACTTGAGTCCTAGGCATGGAATGGCTTTGCCTTCTTCCCCTACCAACCATTATCTATCAGAATAGCCTAGAGATTCATTTATTAATATGTCTAATCCCCAAACAGAAATGTCGGCCTCAGAGCACCTTCCACTCAGGGCTGATGTCTTACCTCAAAGGCAAGTGTTTCCAGGTTCCATTACGCACAGGTACCAAGCCCACTCACGGTGGGTGAGTGCATTGAGCTGTTGTTCTTCCTCCCAAACTGCAGAAGAAGGAATGACAGGAGGATATGAGTTCCTAACAACCCTGAAAGGGACAAGTACCTGGTTAGGGAGTGACACTGACTGCAGGTAAGGAGACACATCCATCCTCACTGGTCCAGAACGACTTTGAGTAGAAAAGTTCTTTAATAGTTTGCATCCAAGATAGTTCATCAGGGAACAGTAGCATAGTGCATTCAGTCCAATTTTTAAATATCAAGCAATTCTAGCAGACCCTGATTTGTGGGTCTAAAAATAATAATTAATAAAAATAGAATAAAAGTAGGGGCGCCTGAGTGGTTCAGTGGGTTAAGCCTCTGCCTTCAGCTCAGCTCATGATCTCAGGGTGCTGAGATCGAGCCCCGCATCTGGCTCTCTGCTCAGCAGGGAGCATGCATCCCTCTCTCTCTCTGTCTGCCTCTCTGCCTACTAGCGATCTCTCTCTCTCTGTGTCAAATGAATAAATAAAATCTTAAAAAAAATAGAATAAAAGTAATAGATCCCATTTCCCAAGTCTCCGCTGAGTTTCCATAGCGTCAAAGGCTGCAGACTTCACACACAATCATTTTCTTGAACCTCACAAGACTTGTGGACTCAAAGAGTACCTCTTTACAAAAGAAGAAACTGAGGCACAAGAGGGGAAAAGAGGCTGCACCAAGTATCCTGTGAGGGCTGGCAGCACCATCACTCTCTGAGAGCTTGCTAGAAATGGGCCCCTGCGGAGGCCTAGAGTATGGCAGGCTCTGGGGGTGGGACTCGGGTATTGCGTTCTAACAAGCCCTCCTGGGGATTCTCATGATAACCAAAATTTAAGAAAAGAAGCACTGTCTTAGAGAGGAACTTTCCAAGGCCAAATAACTAGTAAGTGGCAGAGTCAACAAGCAAACATTTGTGCTGAGTATTGGAAATGGTCCTCTCCATGCCTGGTAATTAACGAGGAGCCAGGCTTGGGCTAATCACATTAACACCTGTAATACGGGATTCCTCTGAGATCAGGACTGGAGCCCTCAAACCCCAGTCTTCCCCAGAGACCCTCTGTCTTAATGGGCCAAGTCCTGCATGACTTAAGTCCACTTCCTTTTTGCACATGGGGGAGGCCCTGGGTGGTACCAATCCCAATATTTATTCAAGTGATGATTACAAGGGCTGAGATTCAAGTGTGTAGGATGCCTATTTTCCCTCCATACAGATGAAAGAGGACAAAATTAAGAGCCAGTACAGCATCCCACAGGCCAAACACCGAGCTAAGCGCTCTAGCCTAGCGCGAACAAAACTCTGATGGATGGAAAACTCTGATGGTGATGGAAATGTCTAGCTCAGTGCTTCCCAATGTAGTCGCCACCAGCCACATCTGGCTGTTAAGCACTTTAAAAGTAGGACAGGAGGGACTGGATTTTGAATTTTACTTACATTTTAATTAAATTTAAATAGCCCCATGTGGCCAATGGCTACCTTATTATCGGCCAGTCTGGTTCTACATGACTCTTGTTATTTAAACTTCTCCCTCAGCTTGTAAGGGCAGGGGCTAAGATGAGAGCCATTTTACAGATGAGAAAACTGAGACGAATGGGGACAAAATAATGAACCCCAGGTCACACAGCCAGTTAGTGACAGTGCTGGCGTCTTGACCCAGGTCTACTCTGACTCCAGGTTTATGAGGCACCAAGGCTCTCAGACACCATTGTTTAGGTTGGGCTGGAAGAGCCACTGCTCAGAGCTTGGCCCAGCTCAGCCAGCAGCAGTGACCTGGCGGCCCAGCGAGAAGGCTGAGCACCTCGTTCTCCGGGCAACAACCAGTGCTGGCATGGTTTCAGCAGCTATCAATGAGAGAATGCTTGGACAATATTTTCCTGTTATTAAACATACATTTTGCACTTAAAAATAAGGAACTTCTGTCACAAATGATTTGTATGGAAACAATACTACTCCTGGCAGGTAGGAGTTTTTTTTTACTGTTTCTTTCAAGATTAATACACACACACACACACACACACACACACACAAAAGGGGGGTGTGGAAGAAGAAGAAGAAGAGGAAAAGAAAGCCTTTGTCAATAGTATATTCATTCTTTAATGCATTTTCTTTGAAGGTTTCCCCTGCCACCTTTCTACCTCCCACCTCACCACTGCCAGGATGAGAAATGGGTTCTAGGATCTCAGGTACCTTGAAGCAACCTCCGTCTGTCCAGATAAGGCAGGCCGGCGGGGCATACAGTCCTCCCCAAATCCATCACTGTGTTCAAGATGTGGTGCCTCCACCCAGCAACTTCCTCAAACGGCAGTCTTGAGGTTCTAGAAGCCTGCTGTGCACTTGTCTCTGCCCCTGCTCTCCCATCTCCCTACCATGGGAGGCAGTGTGGCACAGGACCTTGCCTGCTGTGAACACATGTGCGGTGCCACCCTGGGGAGGTGGCTCACCCTCTCTGAGCCTCAGTAATCCCCAGGGAAGAGCCATGACTTACATAGGGTTGCCCCAAGCACTTGACCCTGTGCCTGCCATACAAAAGGGTCTGGAAAACGGTGAGTTCCCTTCTTTAGAGCCCTCAGTCAAAATCCTGACTCTCTTTCAGGGTCAATTTTGGATTCAATCTTATTCATCAATATGTCTCTACTCTCCAAGTCAACATGTGTTTTCATATTTTATAGATCCCTATCTCTGCCTATACTAGTTCAAGGATGCACATTATAGTTCTTTTACGATTATCACATTTTGGGAATGGATCATGGGCACACACTTGACTTCCTGAGCATCTGACCTCTGCTTTGCCCATGTTTTCGTTCCAGGTTGCAACGAGCACAGGGCCCGGTACACAGTAAGTGCTCACATGAATACTGGTTGAACTGAATTTCTGTGAAGATTGAGGCCAATCTGTAATAAGCAAAGAGGCCAATCTATAATAAGCATATCTATTCAACCATCCACCCACCCATCCAAATATCCATTTACTCATTTACTTTATATTTTATTAAGCACCTACTATACCCACTGAGTATCAGGCATGGGTATTTGTACTCAGAACAGGGCAGGGGCCAAGACAGACAAAACACTGAGCCTTCACAATATTCTCTTCTAGTGGAGGAGGGAGAGGGGACCATCACAAAACAAACAGGTAAAATACAGAAACAGCATCCCTCTATATATGCTAAGGAGAAAAGTAAAGCAGGGAAGATTCACAGGGAGAGCAAAGTTCCGGAAGAAAATGTGCGATTTCAAATAAGGTGGTCAGGGACTGAGTCCCAGAGAAGGGGTTATTTGAGCAATAGTTTGAAAGAGTTGAGAAGGCTACCGTTTCAATATGAAATTAATTTGGAAAACAGGAAATTATAAGTCAAAGACATGCTGGGTTCTTTACTCAGAAGGTTACTGTAAACACATAGAATATTTATTTCACGGTCTAACCTCAGTTCCCATTATTTCATCAATGTTAATCTCAGCCGATGCTGGTATTAACTTACTGGATACTTACTATGTCCTAGGCACTACCCAAGCACTTTATATACTTGAGGTCACTGCCAAGAGCAAAGGTCTAGACCAGGGATGGGAAAAAATATCCGTAGACCCCAGGCTGCAATCAGAAAGAGCTAAGGCCACGTGCTGCACAACAGGGAGTGGTGGGGACTGTGTCAACCCTGGAAGAGCTATTCCATCTGGGGCAAACCGCGGCTGCTGGGCCACACGTGAGGAAACAGGCTTAGGACTGTTTGATCCTCTCCCTTTTCGAGATGTCCGAAAGCCGAACATGAAACTTAAATGAAATTTTACAATTTTTAAAATGCCGCTAGGCAATTTAAAAACATCATGTGGGCCAAAAATTGTTTAAAAAATATTTTTCAGGACATATTTGGCCGGAACAGAGGTTTCCAAACTCTGGCATAGAGAGGCAATTAGTAGGTAGAGGAACCTAAAACATCTGCAGGGAGCCTGTCACACAGCCACTGCCTTTGACCCTGAGGCTGATCATAATTCCTATTTGAAAACAGCCTGACTTTGGGACCCCTTATGTGTTCCGCCCTGGGGAGAGTGGGCTTTGGGATCTGGAAAACACAGTGTCCTTGTGTGTGGATGGAATATGCTGCCCCCTGGGATCTGAATGCAAAAACAGCTGATTGTTCATTAAAACAATAAAAGTACTTTCAGTTGCTTATTGGCTTTTTTTTTTTTTAATCTGCTTGCACTCCACCAATAAAAATGCATTTGGCAAAACCATCCAGAGGAAACACCGCCCTTATTCAAAACTGTTTTTCTTCTTCTTTGACTTGATATTTCTAAATTATCTTACCAATAATGTATTAAAGTAATACTCAAAAATGGAACAATACTGCACCTTTAAGAAAATATTATTTTTCCTGAGGTCCTATCAAGGTAAATTTCATCAGTATTCAAAGAATGAGCAAAGCACTTCAACAATTTATTTCAATAAAAGAAGACTTAGCTGAAAGGAGTATAAATGATGAGAACTTGCTTTAAACTGATTTATTCCCTGCAGCAATAAAAGGAATGTTTCTTCACTCAGCTGTTTAATATGCAAATATGCAGAACATCCAGCCCCTGACAGCACATCATTAATAAAATCTTGCACTGAGCAGAGAGCCCGATATTTCATTCTGATGAAAATACATGATGATGATTTTAGACTGTAGACTTTTAGAATAGGAACAATGTGCTTTCCCGGTGATGAAACCCCACTAGTCCCTGGGGGGGGCAGAAGCTTTTCAGAGAAGCAATCCCAGTTCTGCAAGAGGAAGTCCCCAGGTAAAGAAAACAGTAAATCCTGAAGGCTGCTGACAGTTCATGGAACCGAGGCCTAAATGACAAGACAGGAACTGGGAGAGTGATAGGGCTGGTGGGGGGCGGGGAGGGGCTGAGAGGGACTTCTTTTGGGGGTGGCAGCATATTCATATTTTAGGTTTTGTTTCGGCAGGTTGGAAACATCCGCCCGATGAGGTGTCTGATGCTAGTTTTCTATCCATGTAGAAACAAGAAAGCAAAAGCTATAGAAGGAAGATAGGACTCACGGTTCTCCACCTGGTCACCTCCCTCGATCTGCTTGTGGAATAGCAACTTCTGAATTACTCTCAGACTCTTAAAACAGGCAAAGTGAAGACACTGGAAAATACTTCTGGTACTGATCACGTGTTTTCTCTTTGCATTAAAATCCTAGATGGATGTTAACAATATGTGGTAGGACTATAAAGGCCCAATTTTTTTTTCTTCTTTATAATTTTTATATTTTCCAAATTGTTTACAGTGAGTATGCCATATGTATCATCAGAAAAATCACGTTTTTAAAAATCAAATTTTTTTTAAAAGTCATTCATGGGTTAGTGTCTGGGAACGTACAAGATTATGAGCACTGGGAGACTGGGAGGGTTCAGTCTCCCAGCATCTTGGACCTCTCCGTAAACCCCTGTGCTTGTTCTCAAAATAATTACTTGTTAAATGGTTAAATCAATTACTAGTTGTAAGTGCATAGAACAGCGCCTGGAATATGCCAAGCCCATAAAAGTATTTGTTACATAAATAAATAAATAAATAAATAACCAATGAGTCAGATTAAATATTTAAAGTATCTTAGTGTGTAGAGGTGAGTTTTCTGTCAATATTACTTATTTAAGGAGGTAGGGCATGGATCTAGAATGGCTCGTTTTCTCCTTTTAACAGTAAGCTTAGAACACCATGTGGTTTCTATCAAAAGAAGACCCCCCAGCTTAGAGAACTTTTGTATTAAAATACCAGCTACTACACTTGATTCTGGGTGATCCTGGGCAAGTCACTTGACTCTGGAAGCCGTGCTTTCCTCATCTGTTAAATATGCATGGTAGTCAGCACACTTATTTTGATGAGTGTTTTGAGGATTTGGTGTGATCATCTACGTAAACACTTGGCACAGTGCCTGGCCTTGAGCAGCAGCTCGAGTTCACCGTTTACTGGGCTCCTACCGGAAACTAAACACTTTACATATATTAATCCTAATCTTTATGACAACTCTTCAAGGTAAACACTGCTAGTCATGTCTCACCAAGAGGAGGCTAAGGATAGATGACATCAATGAGGCCCCACAGCTTGGTCGTGAACCTGAGTCCACCTGTCACCAGATCTTATGCTAGCTTTCACACCAGCTTTACCAAAGATCTGCTTTCTCCCAAACCGAAAAAGAGAAGGGGGGGGGAAGTCAAGTGCAGTGACTGTTCAAAAGTAGAGGGTGTGAGTTTCCATTCATTTACCTCTATTTTCCAGTTACATTTCACGGCCCCAAACTCACCCTTATTTTTTTTAATGAAGTATTTAAAAACAAGGTAGCTTATGGGGCAGGAGGCAGGAGGCTAAAGACAGTTGACCGGGAGGATTTCCTAAGGAAATGATGAGCTTCCATGAAGTTCCCGCGGCCGCATTGTTATTTCCAAAAGTTCATTCATTAGAGAAAGAGCATATCATGTCTGCAACTTGTAAGGTTGTCTTAAACTCCAGGAAGCTTGGGAACAAGATATCCGTGAACTTATCCCTCATGTTAGTGATGGCTCCTCCTCCAGAAGAGGTGAGAAAGGCCCCTTGAAGCCGCTTCCTCCCCACACCCACCCACCCTGTGCTTCCCCCTCTCTCTGCCCTGATGCTCTCTTTAGCCAACCAAAGAACAGCCCTCTGTGCCAAAGGAAAGAGGACTGTTGGATTTTATTTCCAAATATTTCAATTATAAATCAATCGTTTAACAAAATTCAGTGAAGTTTGCAAAATTTCCCTTTGAATCGGCTCCCACTGAGAATTGAAAAAGTCTTGGGGGCAAAATTTCAAGTGGCCTCTCGCAGGTTTTAGTAAACTTCTCCAAGCTAGTACTTTCCATGTTTCTGATTTTATGTGCTCAGTAATACACCCTCATAACTCAAATGGGATGAACCAATTAAACATTTCCCTGTAGTCTTTAAAATAGCTGCTCTTGGCATGTTTTTTGCATGGCACAAACCTCTGCGGGAGGATACGATAGAAATCTTGCACTATTTAAATATAGAATTGGGACATCAAAGAAAGGGTTGTATTGAAATAACATGGATAATTAAGGAAGTGGAGAACAGTAATAACTGATTTACATAAAATGCTAATGAGTCTCTTGACTTGTTTGGCAATTTGCACTTTAGGCTTGGTAACTGTGGCACCAAATTTATGATCTAATTTTTATTTTAATATTTTCTTTTAGCAAGTTGTAACCAACACTAATGGGCGCCTGCCAACGCTGAACTTCTTTGCCCTTTAACCGCCCAGAAGCTTCTGTTCCCAGTCCAGTGCCTTGGGCTTGGGGATGTCCCTGGTCCCGGAGCTTCCTGGATACCCTGTTTCGGTCGGGGCTCTTCGTAGAGCATGGTGCCGGTGTCGCTCGGGGGATCAGTGGCCTTCAAACCATGCGCGGCTGGCGGGCTGGGAAACCGGGAGAACAAACGCAGAGTCCCGGGGGCTGAGCGATCCCTGTACAGCCTGCTGCTGGCGATTCAGAGGGACAGACTAGGGCAAGGCACCAGCCTGCTTGGGGTTACCACTTACTCTGCACTGTTCTCTGGTACCTTTCGCCGCTGAGAAGAAATTATATGCTCTGGAAATTTCTGTTTTATTGTACTCTTGTACGGATCTCACCGCGCAGGGCCACAGCCTCCCGTGAATACGAATGAGGGTTGGAGCTGTTCCTTCGGGACGTGTCTGCACGTTGACCTTCAGCGTACCCTATTTCCCTCCGAGCCTTCGAAGCATGATCCACTGCTTTCTCTGGCCATTCCCCCTTCACCCCATTGATGGGCTTCAAAGCTACTTAAATTTCCAAGCCCTGATGCGCTGCAGCGCTGACCAGGGCTCTGCCTCGCTCTCTTATGGATTGCACAAGGTCACCGCTGGGGAGAGGAAGGAGGCAGGCAGAGCATTTATCAGGATGTATTGCTTTACTTTTTCTATCCATCACCAAGGCGATGATTCTATTTTAGTGAAAATCCATTGAACTCCGATCAAGTCAGATGGCTGTTATCATTGGAAACTCAAGAGCTGTCAGGCCATAATCGGTACAAATGTCGGACCCCAAAATGGGGGGCTCTGGGCCAATGATGGTCTCCTGGGGATCTTTTTGGTCATTCTTGTATTAAAATTTTCATCTGATCATTTTATTTTAAGCATTTTTTTCAGCTCTTCCATTTGTAAGTGATAAAATCTGGTTATGCAAGGTAGAATGAACCGATTACAGACAATTTAGGTAGAGTTTAGAGACACAATGGTTCCCGCTGTCATGCTACACTGCTTACTACGGTCTTAATAACCTAATAACCCACCCATCAGAATACCGACACACACCTGAATGATCACGGAGACCTGAACACAAGGAGTGCACACACACACCTTCCCACCTTCATAGAAACTACCAAACATCAGCTACACTATTTTGTGGTTTCCACATATAAATTTTCTGATCACCACAGCTGGCCATAGGATACAATATTAACAGGCACTTTCACCTCCCTGTGGGTGTTTGTGTGATAAATGTCCCTAGTACTATTTGTATGTGTTTGGGAAGGTTCTGGTCTACAGTTATCATCTTAAATGTAGGGGACTGGGGGGTAGAAAGAAAAATAAATTTCAAAGCTCTCTGAAAAAAATTCTTTTAGGCTTGTCGTCTGGTTATGGATTTAATTAAATCTGACATTTGAGTAAAATCATTTAAACATATTTGCTGCCCTGCCAGTATTCTAAACTTTTACTCAAATAGGGGGAGGGGGGCTGTGAATTAGAATGACAGAATGATTTTTAATCAGGATCCTGTAGCTCAAAGTGATACTTAACTCTGAACTATCCCAAGACAGGTTACTTTCCCTGTGGGTTATTAAGGACCCCATCTCTTCTACCACTGCCCTGTGGAAGGCCAGTCTCTGCCACGGTGGGCTGAAAAGGAACGAAGTGAGGCACTCAGAAACTAATTGTTCTTTGTGTGTTCATACCATCACTTTTTAAAAAGTAAAGCAACCTTTCTGTGTACTTTCTATTTTGTAATCCATATCTTTATTCCTCTTTATTAGTGAGGATAACTGGATATTGACTGTGTATCTTAAATATATTTTCATTCTAAATAATAGCAACAAAAGTAAATCTAGGTATTTCTTGGTCACTTGCTTTGGGGCAAGTCCTTAATATATATTGCCTCATGTAAGTCTTAAAACCACCTCTAAATGGTATGGGGGTGGGTGCGTGGGTGGCTGAGTAGGTCAAGTGTCTGCCTTCGCCTTAGGTCACCATGTCAGGGCCCTGGGATTGAGTCCTGCATCGGGCTCTGTGCTCAGTGCGGGGTCTGCTTCTCCCTCTCCTGCTCCTCCCCGTGCTCACTTGCGTGCTATCTCTTTCCCTCTCTCTCTAAGTAAATAGATAAAATCTTGAAAAAAAAAATCCTATTTATAAGGACAGTTGTATTCTGAGGTTCTGAACAGCCAGGAATTAGAGTTTTGGAGGGGACACTCTTCACCAGAGTTCAACATCCATCCGGAATGCAAATTTGTGTCTGCAGGACTCAGAAGGACTTGTACGTAACCATAAGGCCATCACCCACACTGAGAGGGTGGCATGACTGCCAGTCAGGAGCCTGTGGTTATTCCATACATTTCTCAGAAATCATATCTAATGTCTCCCATACGACAAGGTAGCTGTGCAGCAAGTGTGTCGTGACTTCACTGTACACTTACAGGATCCACTAGCATGGCTAGAGAGCTGGAAAGGGTGTGCCATCCCTGAACTGGGGGAGAGCAGGAAGAGCTAGCCACCCAGGAAAACACGCAGGGATGTAGCCCTGGGCAGACAGCGGCTGGTGCGTCATCACAAGCTGCCTGGTCTTCCTAAACCCTGGTGGGCCCGATGGTGGTTAGACCTAGACCACTGCGGGGACAGGAAATGGGGTTAGGGGCGGGCAAGGGCTCATCCGCTGACACAGAGCAGCCCTGACATCAGAAATAGAATTCCTGGCCATCATTCATTCCTCCTTCCTTGCTCTGGGGGGGAAAGAAAAGCAAACCAAATAACAGCTCAGAATGATTGGTGGGGGAAAATGAAGAGAGAAAAGCACTGTTTCCAGAGGTTTTGTTCTAATAATAAGATTCTGCTGCTGCAAAAAGTGGGCATGCACAACAGAGAAATGGAACATGAGGAGAAACTTTATTTTACCTTCTCTTCAAACAAACTCTTATCAGAGATTACTTGGAATAAAGAAGTCGTCTGAGTCACCATGAAAATCAAAATGGGTTACACAGGATGCCTGGATGCAAGTGTCAAGGGGAAACACACAGAAGGAACTAAAGTCAACTGTCTAGTAAATAATGTCTAGTTGGCTGCTAAAACCAGCAAAAATTTGAATACTTTTGGAATGGAAGCAAATGCATACTTGTGCTAGAGAGTTTAGACCGCCTCATTTGACCTTTTCCACCGCCCTGCTGGGTCAGAGTTCTCCACATCAGCCCTCTGACATTTAGGGCTGAATTATTCTTTGGGCGGCAGGGGGTGCGGGGAGGCTGCTCAGTGCACTGAGGGATCCTGGGCAGCATCCCTGGCCTTGACCCGAGAGATGGCAATAGCGCCTTCCACACCCTGGCTGTGACAATCCAAAATGCCTCAGACAGAGTGAGATGTCCTCTGAGGGGCAACACTGTTCCAGGTTGCTGCTGCTAGAAATGACCTTTCTAGGACTCACAGCTACATACCAGACACCAGTCTATCCCACCGACTGCCAGGTGCTGTCCCATGAGACACAAACAGGGTAAGTCAGAGAAGGGTCGTATTCCTGCTTCTCGGAAGCTTCTCCTGGCAAAGTCAGAGCACGTGCACAAAGAGTTTTCCCTAGGGGGTGCGGGGGGCAACATGGCCACAGTGGAGTGGCTGTGGCTTATTCACCTGGCTTGGCTGCAGTTGCGGCTTCAGCAGTAGGAGCCCCCCGAGGTTTCTGTCTGCATTATTTCTGGGACCGTTCTTGGAGAGGACCACCTTCAAGCCACTCCTTCCGTTCTTCCAACAAATGTGTAAGCACCAAATTACTTTTATTAAATCCTGTCCTAATTTATAATGAGGTTCCCATTTCATACCCCAAGCCCTGATGGGAAAATATCAAGGTACTATCATGGGTCCCATCAGGGAAACTAAGGCATGCTCTGAAGACGCCCATATCTGGGCTGTTGCACCCACCGTTCCTTCCACCAAGAACGCACTTCTTGCCTTTCTTCACCCACTGCTCAGCGTTCCAGAGCAGTCCACATGCCAACACTCATTTAGACCCCAAGGCCCATCTCATGCGTGGTCTTCTCTATGGTAAAGTATCCTCCTCCAAACTGCTACTTCCCACTCACACTTGGCAAAGTAACTACTCCTTTCCCTTCTCTCCCACATTCTCGGTACTGTTGTCATTGCGCTCAGGACACTGAATGTTCTAATTGCATGCTCACATGCCTTGTCCCAAACCGAACTGTAGGATCCCAACTCCTTCCTAAGCCCCTGGGGCCTCACTCAGGCTAAGTGCATGATGAATGGTGGTTGAATGAAGAAAGCATCAACAAATGAATGGGCAGCACCTGGATACCATCCCTGTTTACCTAGTGGCATTTTATCTCATGGCTCTGGCCCTTGAGGTTCTTATGAAATACCCAAGGGGAGCAAAGACTAATACAGTGGGAAAGCTACGTCTAGGGGTATAGAGATTAAGCGTTGTGGTTTTGATGGCTAGTGTATTTAAGAAGAGCTTCGGCTGAGGGCAGAGCAGAGTCTAATGGGATAGAATCAAAGTACCCAACCAACAAAGTGCCCATCCAACACACCAATGAAAGACTCATTTGGAAGAAGTATAGACTGTATAAGACTGATGCCTTATAGAATAGGCAATTAAGGCTCAACCTGATACCCAAGAATTGGACACAGAGAGAGACAAACAGGAGATTGCTCCCATGCGTTCAGGAGAGCAACAGAACCTGATAACGGGACACGGTCAGCGCCCTGTTACCCTCATCATGATCACTTTTACATTGTACAGAAAAGAAAAGAAAGAAAGAATAAAACTAGAACCAGAAAAGTATATTTATATTGAGATAAGCTGATAAATAACAAGGTCAACTTGTACAAGTATAAATAAGGTGCTAAAAGAGACATATATAACTCTGTTTCTTGAAAGATGGCCTGCTATTAGGAGGAGAAGCCTAAAACTTAAATGCCAAAGATCTGGAGACAAGTTCACCCATGGATTCTCAGGAAAGCTGCTGGTAAATGAATAAAGCAGTGTTTTTCTCTCCCATTAAACAGAATGAGAGAATTTCTAAGAAGAGGCTTCCTAAGAACGGAATATGGTTCTTTTCAGGAGAGGCTGGGTTTGTATAAGCACTGATGGCAGGTTTTTAAAAGCTATGGTCCTTGTGAGCCTATGTTTAATTAAATACGGAAGCAAACTCTTTTGAACTGTTTTCCGTGGCTGAGGCTGTGTGTGTTGGGGGTTGGAGGTGGCTCTATAGTGAAGACAGGTGGGGTGTGGGCACCTGCTCCATCAGCCACTAAAGGAGCGACACTGAATAAATCCCCTCCCTGCTCTGACGCCTCAGAAATATCCGCGCAAGCATAATGTGCTGGAGCTTAACACGAGCACCCTAACCATGACCGTGCTCTGCGACTCGCAACATCACTGTACCCATTTCACAGATGGGGAAACTGAAGCACAGAGAGGTCACCCCACGGTCACAGAGCTCTGAAGCTTTGACAGAACTGAAGTCAAGTGTTTCTGCCCCTGTGGATGACACACTTCTCCGCTTCAGAGTCCATCACAGACCGCTCCGGACAGACCCGCCAAGGGAGCAGCACTTCGTGAGGGGTAAGCCACACATGCCAGCGGGAGCCGCCCTGATGGGACTCCTGGCGTTAGTGACACACCACACCGCTTCCTTGTCTCAGATGCACTGAGCCAGCATCTTCTGGGACTCTTCAAGGCAAAGACAGCCCCCATCCATACGCAAAGGCTACCAGGAAAAAAGGCTCACGGGACACTCCCTGAGTGACAAGGCTGGGCTGAGGGTCCACCCGCACCTGCTCACCTACTTCTCCCCATCACTTGATGAGTGAGGTGCTAAGATGCCACTTTTGGCCCCCTTCTATGGACAAGGGAGCTGAGGCTGAGAAGGTTATGTAACAGGATCAAGGCTGCACATCTGACACGGCCAAGACCCCTGGCTTCTCCCCATTTTCACAGGTAACCGCTAACAACTGTTTGCTGAACCCTGTGACAGTGTTTTAATACACCCCGCAGAGCGCCTGCAATGACCTTACGAAGACAGGCTGCATTTTACGTTCCTGAAAGACCAGGTCCCTCCAGCAGGACTCCTACTTGTGGAACCAAAGGTGGCAGCGACTGCTGGGGAGGAGGGGCAAAGAAAACTATTATTTGGGTGTGAATAAATTCGAGAAACAAATGCAGGAAAATTCTATATTCACACCCCCCTCCATAATTACATAAGGGACTTTTAATTCAGCTGGTAGTTGGGCTTTGGGGTTAGAGATAACATAAACATCACGGACTTCCCTAAAACCCTTTTAAACCCTTTTATTATGGCAATGTCACCTCTGGGACATTAGTACCGCCTTAGGAGAATCTGTCCTCTGGCTTAAATCTGAATCTACTATGGAGCTTCCTTAGGAAGTCTTCTTAGGAGACTGCATGTCACAAGAATTAAAAGCAAACTTTTCTCTGTTCTAAATCTCCTCCCTTCAATCACTAATCTCTCTAGGAAAGAACACAACCAAACAGCCCCATTAGGTAAGAGGCAGATAGAACTGATGTAAATCCCCCTGGAATTAATGGGCCTGTTCTGTACTCCCCACAATGGCCCTTCCCAGATGACCTTGACAATCAGCAGATCTTGTTTGTCTGCATTTTCCAAAGACTCAAGGCCCCACTTGCAGATGAAGGAATCTGCTGATGTTCTCAGATGGACACCCCCTCCAATGGCTCTAGAGGCTGACTGAAATTTATGGATATATACAGAACTTAAAAACGATTTAAGAAAACAAAAAAGGCAAACTGCAATATTCCAACCTTACAAAATGGACTGTAAGTGTGTTATGAAGCAACCTATTGTTCTGGGGGTTTTGCTTCAATGGTCACACGAGGATCCCTCTAGGCCTAAGGATGGGTATCAGCAGTCAGGCTGGGCCAGGTGATGCTGGCATAACAAGCAGCCCTCCAAATCTCAGTGTCTTAAGGCCATGACGTGGAAGGTCATGGTCCAACTTGGGTCAGTCGGGGCTCTTGTCTTTGTCCTTCCTCTAGGACACTCCATGGCAGGACAGCCGGCATCTGGAATACTGCCAGTCAGCACGGCGGAAAATACACTGCAGCACTGGCTAGGCTCTTGACATTACTGCCTCGAAGAAATGCACATTAACGTCTCCTCAGATTCCATTGGCCTAAGCAAGTCACGGGGCAGGGAAGTACAGTCACACCATGTGCTCCAAGGGAGCAAGAACGCCAACAGCACATGAGCAGCCCTACTGATGGCACAATGGGTGAGAAGACTTCGGGGGTCGGTGAACCTCAAAATGGGTGAGAGGACTTCGGGGGTCGGTGAACCTCACAATGGGTGAGAAGACTTCGGGGGTCGGTGAACCTCACAATGGGTGAGAAGAACCTCGGGGTCCTTCTCTAGGCTGCAGGAGGATGTGTGTGCATCACGACAGGGCATTAGGTGTGGACAACTTTCAGCCCAAGGCTCCAGGGGCCGTTTTGCAACTTGGACACACATGGCCCCTAACTGGGGCTCACTCCTGCCGTGACCCACACCAACTTAGAAAATTCCACATGGCCTTGGCCTCTGCTATCTTTTGTCCCCATCACATTCCCCTAATAGATGACCCTACCAATTCGCATTGGCAGCCCTTTGTAGTGTAATGAACAGGACACAGGTTGATGAATGCAGCCACTGCACAGAAAACGTCAGTTCTTTCAGTAAGCAAACCTTCCCAAGTTCATTGTATTGAACCAGGGTTTAGGCTATTAGGCTGACACATGACAGAGCCAATTCTAGTCACATTGTAAGTGCCTATCCATGTTTGGCAAATTCTGTTTTACGCACATGCACACATTTAGAATTGGGCTCTTGTTGCCTGCAACTTTTTTCCCCTTGAAATCTGTTTTCCTATTTTTAACTGTTAATAATTAAGAAAAATCCCACTTTAATAACACAGCCTCAACAAGCCTAATTGAGGGAAAGCATAATGGATCGCCAGACCGAAGTTCTACTCTGCTGGCCACCGACATGCTTACTCCTCCCAGATGCACTGATACTGATATACCGTGTTCATTTGTGGAAGGGAAAAAAAAATATTTACACACATAGTTTCGACACTGCTGGCTGTTCTTTCTGCTCACAGTTTACAAGGAAAACACCCCTATGAGCCTGGAATCCCTGCTAGGGAAGGGGATAGGATTAAAGGCATCATTCTAGGGCACAGGCTAGGAAGGAACCAGCCTGATGGAGGAAGGGGCTCAGAGCATCCAGAGCAGGGAGCCCTGGCTGCTTTATCCCTAAACAGCCACTTCCCACAGGGGCAGTGAACCTATAATACTCATGTAGCAGCTGTGCGGTGGGTGCCTCCCGGGGAACTGGCCCACAATGGGTTTGGGATATAGACAGGACTGGGCCTATGGTCCAGCGGGAGGGAGACTATCTGACAATTATACTCCAGTGTGCTCAGCAGGATGGTGGGTCCTGAAGCCAACCTCTTCACCCCACTCCAGTCTCATCCCACAGTCTAAGTTGCCATTAGTGCTCTCTTAGACCCTGAGCTACCCCACCCCCATCCCCCTGGCCTTGCAGCTTCCACTCTTGCTCCTACAGACTGAAACCACATCTTTTCAAAAACTGTGAATAAAATCACGTTGTACTTTGCTTACAAACTTCCAAGGGCTTCCATCACAAGCAGGATAAAATCCAGGCTCCCTCTTTGACCTCATCACCTATCACCCCACCGAGCATTAACCATAGTGGCTGCCTTCTCTCCCTTGAACAGATCAAGTATATTTCCACCACAGGACCTTTGCACTTATCATCCTTTGGATGGAATTCTCTTTGGTGAGGCTGGGGCATGATGCTCAAGGCATATTAGGAGCTCAATAAAGTTTCGTAGAACTGAGTCAAATTTTAGAATTCTTTTGTTCCTCTGCATGAAGCTAGAAAATGTTCTCAACAAAAAGAAAGAAAATGAGAGTAATATATGCACATCCCATCAAGTTCTATTCTTTTCTAATCCCTTGTATGCGGACTACACTCTCACCAAGGCTCTCTCGGTGAATGCTGGTGACCTTGGCCTGACCCTGAGAGTGATATTATTCTATGTACAGACAAGAGACAGTTCTATAATTTGACCTTGGCTGTACCAACCTCACTTATCTACTGGACAAGCCATCACTGTGTTTTCCAATGAGGCACCCAATCCTAATACAGGGCAAAGCCCAAAATCAGGGCATCAACTTTACTATTAGGAGGAGACTCTGCTCCAGAAACAATTCACATGGACTCTTCTTGAAGCTTCTCCTAAAACAGCACATGCACAAAGCCCGCTCCCTCTCCCCGCCCCAGTGCAACATGTCTCATTCAGGAGAGATTTATTACAGGGCTGTCAACACAATCCCACCTTTACGGAAAAAGATAAAAATAAGAAACACCTTACAAGAAGATGCCGTAGTGAAAGCTAAATCATAAATGTTTGATAAGGAATGGTCAAATCCAGACAAATAACTGTTCAATCCCACTTTGTATTAAGCAGATA
The DNA here is from genome assembly GCF_964662115.1 of Mustela nivalis. NCBI lineage: Eukaryota > Metazoa > Chordata > Mammalia > Carnivora > Mustelidae > Mustela > Mustela nivalis. The sequence goes on from NC_139037.1 coordinate 8,865,847, forward strand.
AAGTCATACAGAAAATCAATGTGATGTATTGAAAGGGGAGGGAAAAAAAAAAAAAAAAACTGCCAAGCTTGGGGATTGGGCTACATGGTGTTATGAAGTAGTCACTTCGTAAGAACGTGATAATATGATAGCAGCATAAATTTTTAAAAATAGGGTGCTGACTGCCAACTTGCCAGGCCTGTCAATGGCACTCCAGGCCTCGCTGCTGCTGGTGGAGGTAATTTCAACGGTGACACATGCATCCTCAGGGGAGAATCGCAAAGAAAAAAACTGGTGCCACCGTTTCCGAGGACAATCTGGAAATTCCCACAAAACTAAATATTTTGAAGGCACACCTACTATTTGTTCCAGCCCCTGTGCCACTGGCAAGTCACCCTTCTGGTATCTGTGTGTAAGCAGACAAAATACACACGCAGGTGTTCATCACCAAATCACATGTAAAAGCAAAACACAGATTCGACCTAAATGTCTGCCAACAGAGGAATGAATAAATACATGACAGGACACGCATGAGATAGGATGGAGTCATGGCGAGTTACGAGGTTGAGCTACATATGCTGGTGCCAAATGATCTCCAAGACATTATGACCTAAAAAGAACAAGGTAATGAACAAAATGCCTTCAATGGTTTCTGTTGCATGCACCACCACCACCGCCCCCCCTCCCACCGCCAAGGGCTCTCCATATCTATAACTGATGATAGATGCACGTTTTTTTTTGGAAGAATCCATAGTACAACTCTCATGGTGGTTTCTTTTGAAGAGATGGTTCAGAATGAGAGATGGAGGAAAACATCTACTGTTAAATCTTACCGGAAGGTTTGAGACTTTCCCCATGAGCCTCTACTCCTTGTACTGCTCATTTCCCCCTCCTGGAGGAACACAGCAGCAATCACAGCCAACACTGAAACAAAGCAACAGGAAAACCTTTTCCAGGACCAGGAAGCCAGGGATCAACCCTCAAATTATCTGATAAAGACTGACAGATCTCTGGATGATCATTGCTGACTCTCTGCCCCGGCTCCTCTTTCACTGGAAACCACAACACAGAAGCTGCAGGTTCCTTCAGCACAGAGCGGCCTTCTCCGTCTCCAGGAAGAACACCCATGTTTCCTTCTGTTTCCCTCAAGCCTGCAGCAAACGTCCGCAAATACACTGAATGGGTTTCTGCCACGGTGTGGTACCTTTCGCTTGCAAAAGTGCCTTTGAGCGGTAGGTTCATGGGGCGATGCCTACCCCTTAGCCTGTAGGGCAATGAACTCTCTCCGCTGATGGCGTTATTTTATATACACTGTAGTTTTTAAAAGAGAAGTCAAAAAGAAAGATGCAGTGTTTGCAACAGAAAAAGATGAAGAAGGGCCTCCTGAAACAGACAGCAATGAAAGCTTGCCATACAAGGGAGCACTTACACGGAGACAATAAACCAGCCCAAGGTCACCATGGTGAGGGGTGTATTTGCCTTGAGGTGAAATAATAGGAAATGAAGATCAATCCACATTGTACAGATGACAATCAACACTGTATCTAGAATGACTTGGTTTTATTGCATGCACTAATAGGACATTAGGTCCTTGGCAGGGGAGACCCCTGGGGCAAGAAGGCAACTGACAAAAGGGGTGGACAGTATCTGAAATAAACATCCACGAGGAGCCATGTCCACGTCTAAAGAAGACGAGTGACCTACAAAAATGAAATTAACTTCTCTCAATTAATCTTCGACATGACACTTTCTCTCTTTATATCAGCAAAGATAGGAACATTGTGATGTTCAAACATTTTTGGTATGAGTGAACTGGGAGGAAGAGGCTCCTTTAGATAAATCGACAACACTCCAGACCCAGCCTCCCAGACTTGGAGAGCCGTAGTGTGTTTTGTAACTCAAGCACACTCAAGCAACATTTGACAAGAGGCTAACATGAGGTCTTGAAAGCTGTTCTCCTCACATCACACTTTCCATCACACTTCTCGAGTGTCAGGACACATCAGAACATTCCAGAGGGCTTGTTAAATAATGCGAGATGGCTGGTCCGACTCCTGGAGTTTCTGATTTGGGGCTCTGGGGTGAGGCCAGAAAATGTGCATGTCTAACAGGTTCCCACATGCTTCTGCTACTGTTGGCTGGGGAATCCACTTTGAGAACCACCAGTGCGATGGTTAGAAGCTTGGACTGTGGAGACAAATGGACTTGGTTTCAACCTTAGCTTTGCCACTTGTCTATGATTTAAATGATCACTAAATACCTCAATGCCTCAGTTTCCTTATCTATAGAATAGACATAAGAGTAGTATCTGCCTGCCCAGGGTTAAATCATGTTCCCACAAAATTCACATCTACCTGGAAGCTTAGAATATTTGAAAATGGGGTCTCTGCAGATGTGATTAAAATATAATAAGTTTGTGGTAAATTCAGGTGGGCCCCAAATCCAGCAACTGGTGCCCTTTCAGGAGAGAAGGATTTAGAGGAATGGTGGTCACGTGAAGACAGACATCAAGACTGAGTTATGCTACCACACACCAAGGAACACCAAAGATTTCTGGCAGCCACCAGAAACTAGAAGAGAGGCATGGGGCAGAGTCTTACTCAGAGGCCCGGAAGGAACCAACTCTGCCAACAGCTTGACTTCAGACTTCCGATCTCCGGAACAGAGTTCTCTATTTCTGCTATTTTAAGCCACCCAATTTGTGGTGCCTTGTAACAGCAGCCCTAGGAAACTAATACACTGCTTTAAGGAATTCTCATGAGGACAAAATTAGTGAAAACCTAGCAGGTGTCTAGAGTGGGGTTGGGCACACAAGGAATAATGGTGAGGTAGTAGTTCCTATTATTATTTTAGTTTTACCCATACTTTCTTTCATTATATTGGTATTAAAAAATACTCTCTCGGGCACCTGGGTGGCTAAGTGTGTTAAAGCCTCTGCCTTCGGCTCAGGTCATGATCTCAGGGTCCTGGGATTGAGTCCTGCATTGGGCTCTCTGCTCAGCGAGGAGCCTGCTTCCCCCCCTTCTCTGCCTGCCTCTCTGCCTGCTTGTGATCTCTGTCTCTCTGTCAAATAAATAAATAAAATCTTAAAAAAAAAAAATCTCTTTCTTTTGGAAAACAAAACAAACCAAGAGATCAAAACTGTAGAGAAGGGTCTAGAGCAGGAATTCTTAACCAGGGATGGCTCTGTTTCCACTTAAGGGATAGCTGGCAATGGCTCCAGAAATTTTGGTTTTTTAGGACTTGGGATGCAGGGGGCAGCTGCTGGCCCCCAGCAGGTAGAGGCCTAGGATGCTGTTAATCATCGCACAACACACAGGAAGCTCCCCACACACAACAAAGAATTATCTGACCCAAAGGGCAATAGGGCAAGCCAGAGAAGCTGGTGTAGGGGGAAAGGTCAGTCACCTGGTCCTTGTATTCAGCTTCCCAAGATGAGAACAGGACAGTTTGTCGAGCACTACGCAATTCCTCCTAGGACAGCAATTACCACCAACACGTACGCACCCTTCCCCCTAAAAAAACTGAGTTCATAACAATAATAAATAATAACCACCACAAATCAGGAGTCTACGTGGCCTGGGGCGGGGCTCAAGCAGCTCTTTGCCTCACCTCCCAAGCTACAAAATGCAAAGCAGCCCCACCTCCACTGGGAATCACAGGCTGGGAAAATCGGGAAGGGCCTGGAATCTGTCATCAGGGCCCGAGCACACAGAGCAGAGGCCAGCTATGCTGTCGAGAAGTCTTCGTGCACCAGCTTTGGCTGGGATAGTACTGCAACGGAGAAGCAGAGGCGCTCCTGGAGCGCCCGTCTGTTAACTACACTGTCTTCTTGCTGCGGCGACAGCACCCAGCGTCCCGGGGGCAGGAAGCCACCTGGACTGTTTCAGGAACAAACTTGTCCATGATTGTTCTTGACATGCTGCAGGGCCCTGTGACACAAGGTCCTTTAGAAGCTGGGGAAGCAACACAGGGAAGACGCCCTAAGTCCTCTGAGCACAACTTCTTTCCAGTCCGTGAATCCAAGGGAGCTGGAAGTGTGGAGACCAGAGAGAAACTACTGCACTGATCCAGGTAAGAGACGATGACAACCAGGACAAGGGTGGTGATGGCGGAAATCATGAGCGTGGACAGAGGCGAGGCAGTGAAACTGACATGAAAGCAAATGCTGGGACACGTGGGGGTGAGGATGAGGGAGGAACCAAGAAGGCCAGCTGGTTTTCGGACTGAGCAGCTGGATGAGTGGAGGGAACACTCATCTAGCCGGAGAGCACTAGGAGCAGGCTGCCTTTCCAGAATTAAACGAGTACATGAACTAACTGGGAAAACTTGCTCATCAAACATATGCTTGAATCCCCTGATGCTCCAGAGTCTAGAGATGGACTAGGAGCCACGAAGATCAGAAAGACTCTTGAAATGGCTTGTGTCCACATCCTTTCCCAAGAGTCCTCCTGCTTCTCTGAAACACATCGTATCATGTACCCACCAATCTTCACCAGTCAGAGAAATCCATCTGAGGAGTGTGGCGCTTGGCTCTGGGGAAAGAGTCACGTGTAGGGAGAGCCAGGAAGGCACAGGTGGATACAAGCTATGTGTGCATCACCAAGACGGGATGGAGAAAGTAAATGCATATTAAAGCGGTGCCTGCACACCCACAAAGGCCTGATCAGATAGTGGCGATGTGCCTCCAACAATGACAGGGGAGACTGAGGCACAGAGAGGTGGTCCTGCATTTAACGTGCATGCGCATGTGTGCGTGCACACATACACACACACACACACACACCTGCATTAAAGGAATGGCAGAGCACAACTTTTATTCTCAAGTTGACATAGTAATTCTTCCCCTCCCACCGCACCCTGTAATGAAGCAAACCAAACAGAGGGAAGAATAAACCACAGCCCCCCTCCCAAATACTCCTTTGGTACTGAACCAAGATCTGACGCAATGTTGTTGGGTGTTTATTTTTTTTCCGGGCAAACCAAGGCATTTCCCCAGGGCCATGCATTTTGGGAGTTTTAGATGCACAGAGATAGCTGTATTCAAACACAGGGCCGGTGGGACCCAGAGAAGGAACGCATACGGCCCACAGGGTCCACGAAAATCAAGCTCCCATCACCTAAATATAGGCTAACTTCTAAATAAGGCTTCAGATCACAGATTTGTTTACTTTCATTTGGTGATAATTGTTCACAGCAGAACATATCAGAAAATTCTATAATAGGAACCACAGCCAGGAAATAGTAAATAATTAATCACCCTCCTGCCCAGCCTCTTGCATCTCTGTTGATATAAATGACCGTATAATTCCAAACCCAATTATCACTACTTAGCCGTTCCATTTTGTAGTTAAAATCCCACAAAATTAAAGTGCATCAATTGTTAATGGTAATAGACCAGACAAGGGATTAAAGATTATTTTAATGTTTATTTCCTGTCAAGAGATCTTTTGGCAGGAAACACCACAGACAAAAGGCTGCACACTCAGATGAGATTCATATATTTAAATCTTCTAACTTCTAAAAACATTATGGATATAATTACTTGTTTAATTTACTTGTTCCCTCAAGATACAGGCTGAGGAGATCAAGCCAACTTTATTATATCAAGTTCTCAGAAAGGAAAGGCATTGCTCTGTAGCATTTTATAAGCTGCTTTATCCAAAATAATCAAATCCAATTTAGTGCCTGTGTCCCAGTGCTGCTTACGGGGTGGGGGGGGGAGGGAGGGGGAAGGGACGGAGACGGGGTACAGCTCTCAGGCCTGCAACCAGAGGGATGTGTGCCAAGGCCCATTACTGAAGTTCCCTCAGGTCTCAGTTTCCTTGTTTGTAAAACAAGGTTGATAAGGACCACTGTGCAGGCTGGAGAGAAGACTTCAAAAAACTGGGGGAAAGCAGAAGCACGGTGCCAGAGCATCCAAGGAGTCCGAACACACACACGGACTTCGGATGCAGCGGCGCTGGTTTTTAACGTGGTGACCCAGATGCTCCATACATACTTAATCTTTCTAGATTATCATCAAGATAGATGTGTGTGCCCATGACCCCCCAGCCCCCACACACATGCACACACACCAGAAAATACAACTGCAACATGCTGGGGTCTTTGGAACATAAGTGAATAAACGTGTGTTCTATTTCCAATAATTAAGACAAGTAAATTCTTTAACAATACCCAATCAATTTACTTGGGACACAGGTTAGGAAAGGTTGAGAAATTTACAGGCAATAACTAACTAAATAAAATATATATTCATGCCATATATACATATATGCCTATAGAGAGAGAGGAATGGATGGATGGACGGATGGATGGACGGATAGATGGATGGGTGTGTGGGTGGATGGGCGGGTGGGAGGGTGGATAGGTAGGCAGGCAGACAGAGAAACAAAAATAGTAATTTCAGAACTAAAAATATAATTTAGATCATGGAGAAATCAGAATCTGAAAAGGTCTTTTTCCCCAAAGTGCTCAGTTTATTGTTTTTACCTGCTTATTCTCTGCCATCTTCACTAGAATATAAAATCCATGAGGGGAAAGGGAAGTTTCCTCACTACAATATTGCTGACATTTGAAATAGCGCCTGGAACATAACAGGTACTTGAGGAGCACCGCTGGTGTGGGCCAAGGATGATGACGATGATCAGAATACGACTGCTTTACCTCCCATAATTCTCAGTCGCTGTATTCACTTCACCAGTAGGGAATCCTGAAAACCAGAGAGCTGAGATCACAGGGTCACACCTGCTTTTGAATGTCAGTTCTGGATTCACCCCACGTCACTGCTCTACTCCTTTGGGAGTGTCTCTCTACGTGAGGATGAGGAAACACAGTCTGCTCTGAGTAGCAAAGAAGTTTCCTTAAAAAGAAGTTGATGCAGTAGTTTGGGTTCCCTAAACTGGATGTCACCTTGGGCAAATCATCTCTGAATCTACACTTCTCCTTTGGTAAGAGTCTCTGGGGTGTGAAGGTTTTACACCTGCGCACACCTCTCCAGAGATTTGGGAAGTGTGCCCCTGCCAGTAACAGATACCTGATTCAAACCTGACTCAAAATGGCTTTTTGTATGACCGCTGGAAGTCTGGAGGGAGACAGGCCACAGGCACAGGGAAATCAGCAGCTATATGAATGGCACAGGTTTTCTCCACTGTCCCCTCAGGGTCAGCTTCATCTCAGGCTGGAAGGCCACCTGTGTAAAGAGCGGCCCGGACGTCCAGAGGAAGCATGAAGTCTGCACCTTCCCTGTGCACCACCCCTCAGAGTTGGGAAACCAGGCCCACGGCGCTCTCCATTTTCACTGATCAGGACTGGGTCACACGTCTGTTTCTAAACCAGGCACTGGTAAGGCACACTGGTAAGGGGGACGGGCTTAACCACAGGCGGTGGAAAGACACTGGGGAACCATCCTGTAACTGCTGCATTTACTATACAAAGTATATGAGGCAAAATAAATGATAAAATAGGCCTGAGTTCTTACTTTTTACAAAAATACAATGCTCAAACGATACAATACCCTACCTACCCAACAAAAGAGAAGTGGTTAAACACAAGCCATTTGTATGGTGCAATTTGTGAAACCACTGAAGTATTTTTTCCAAGCAATGTTTAGTGACATGAGAAATTCTTATTTAAAAAAAAAAAAAAAAGATGTATCTATCACTCGGTCGATAGATTATAAGCTCAAACTTGTTTAAAAATAAATATCACTCAGAAGAAAAAAAAGAATATATGAAAATATTAAGATCAATTATTTCAGGGCAGTGGAATTAACAGAACATTTTAATTTTCTTCTGCCTTTGCCTTCTTCCACCAAGCATATTATCTACTACCATATTAAAAATAAAAGAGTAGGGTTTTCAGAGTAACAAGTGACCCTCAGCAGGGTTGGGGGAAGCCAATTCGGGTGCTGTGCCTGAGTCCAACCAAGTAACTTATTTGGGTCATTTGTTAAGAGAGGTTAAGAAACTCACAGTCTAATAAAAATATATATATAAAGTATGTATATATATATATATATATATATATATATATAATATAAAGGACATATCTGCTTATTTATTACAGAAAAATCAGAATCTGAAAAGAAATCTGGCATTTCTCCCCCAGCACCCAGTTCTTGAGTGTAGTAAGTCCCGAGTTCTTGGAGTCCCCAAGTTCTGGGGGAGTCGTGGCTGGGAGCGCCTTTGGTAGCAGCTGTCCAGGTAACACACGGGAAAACCCCAACCAGGTTGAGAAATGGCTGTGCCTGGACCACTAGGGAGCAGAGTGAGTTGCTGAGGGTCTGTGTGATTTTTCAGGCCTTTGGAGTGTCCAAGACTGCATTTGGCATTCATGGGACAGAGCTCCCAAACCTGGTTTAAGGAAACATCTCGCTGGTCGTGACACCTCAGAGATAGTTGCTCTAACACAGTCTCAAGAATACCCATAACACAGTCACCGTAAACCTGATCTTGGTGGAGAACAACCACTGTGATAACACAGTCACTACAATGACCATCTCTGGGCCGGGCACTCTGCCAGCCACGTTACCTCCACCATACGACTCCGTCAGGACACAGCGAATGATACTCCCCCCATTCCAGAGATGACATGGCCATGGCTCAGGAAGAATAAAGCTCCTTGTGAGTCCAACCAATCCTTTCGGAGGAACTCAGATTCATATGGCTTCATACTGCATCTGATTCCGAAGCGTGCGCCCTGATACTGAGGAGGTTCTCCTTCACCGTTGACAGGTGCCACTATCACAGTCCCCGCCCGGCCAAGCACTGGTGCTTAGCCCCTGCACTGGGGGCAGGAGGGGAAGCGGGGGGCGTGGCCAGGAAAGGGGAGCTGGGTCTCTGGAGGTATGTATGCATGACGGTTCTTCAGGAATAGAAGCGACCACTAGCGGGTAATAGGTAAAGGCAAGAGTTTAGCCCTAAACCTCGGGGGTGCATCAGGGATTGAACCTAGCACCGCGCCAGTCCATCTCTGCTGCCACACGGACAACCTGCTCGCGCTTCCAGGGACCTGCATGGCTTCCCGCCTTTAGGGGACTTATTTTTCTGCCACAGTAGGACACTGAGTAGCTGCTCGTGTTCCACGTGACATCCCCAGATATGTAAGAGCTTAATCCAATCCTTGTCTCTTTTCCGCAGACACAAAGGAACCACTGCTTCCAGCACCTTGGGGCTCTCTTTCTGATCTGCCTTTCCTGTTTCAGCGAGTGGGGGACCCACACTCGTGAAATAGGGCAGTGTGAGGACCGAACAGTGCTGCTCCTCTGGTGCTTACAATGTAAGCAACTTTTATGGCCTCCTGATACCAACCAACCGAGGGATGCCAGGTACCTGGACCTTGGGTGCAGCGTCCAACTTCTCTGTGACTACACTAGCCGAACAGATGTGTAATGGCTTCGAGAGCCGAAGGGCTAGCAACTAAACACAAGAAAAGCCAAATTCCTGTCAGTCCCAAGCTTATGAGACAATCCATTAAGGAGACTCACATGGTAAGGAAGGTTTGGGCTATAAACCCAACAGCCAAGTCACTTTCTTCTCACTCCTTTTTCACTGGAAGGTGTAGGAGCATAAACTCTGACATCTTCTGCCTGCCCTGGGCGGCTAGTTCGCAAACACCCACGGTGGAACCTTTGTAGGCCAGTTGAGATTTGTGGCACGGGGGAGATGTGACACGGAAACCCACTCCATAACCTTTCACCGGGCATAAAATTTACTGTGAATGGAATTCCTAAAAGTCCATGTTAGCTTCTGATTTAAAACTATTAAATCTGGTTTCCTGAGAACACCTCCATTACGATAAATACATCACTATGACAACATATGCTAATTGCACAATCTCAAAGACTAGAGTGAACAATCTACATGAAAAATGCATTTGAACGTGTCTATCCTGGAGTCCTACCTCCGAGGCCTGAGGTTTGGCCTGAGTCACTGGCGAATATTAAATTTCTCATGGTCAGGCTGCCATCTTGGTGGACAGAACTGGTTGGCAGGGCACCAGGACCCCAGTTTCACACACGAGATAAAACTGGATCTACATTCACTTGGAATGCAGGTGTTATCTCCAGCTTATGGAAGTTAAGGGGGAGACATTTTCTATATATTTATAAACAAGAGTAAGCTCTTCAGAATGAGAAAAAGAGTGCCAAATAGATACACATATCTTTTCATTTTCCAACTATGGCTTGAAGAAATTAGAGAAGTGTTGTGGCCACTCTCTGTACTAATATATTAAAAAAAGAAATGAGATTGTCTTTATGCAACTTAGTCAAGCTCTTTTTCTTCTCTTAATCGCCTCATTCTTTCTGTATTTCTTCTTACTCATGGCTCTTCCCTGCTTCCTCAGACATTGAAGCCAGCCCCCTCACCCAGCCTCTAGCTGCTAGGAAGGACACAGGTAAATGACCCAGAACTTGCCCTCCAGGGAATTACAGCGAGGTATAAGAGGTTGATCAAAATGGTGGCCAGGGCCTTAGATTCAAGCAGACATGAGCTTGGATCCTTCACTGCTGCTGTAGCTTATCACCTTGGGAAACCAAGGTCATTTAATTGCTCTGACTATCCATTATCCAGACCTGGGACATGGGGCTAGAAGCACATTTGTGAGGTTCCCCTAAGGATTAAAGAGATGATGAGTGAACCCACCTTGCACATCATACATACTCAATACACAAAATAATTACGGAACAGTAACCAATTAAATTAATCAAGGCGAAAAGTTGGCAGAGCCATAAGAACAGGAAAAAAAGGAGAGAAAGAGAAATGGAGACGGGAAAGATCAAGGTCACAGTGTATATTGATACAAACGGAAGGGTTGTGTGAGAAACAGATAAACCCGTGCAAAGTTCGAGTAGAAACAAACAATGGCCAGCAGATGAGAAGAGATGGAGGCCGTGGACTCAGAGCTGCCTATACCAGGGGAGTCAGCCACCACCTCTTATGCTTGGCAGGGGCTCAATGGCATGCAGGGGTGAGGGAAAACGTTCTAGTGTAAAAAAAGAGAAAGTTTCAGGCATGTCCTGATCAAAGCTGTTAACATAGGGAAGCTGGAGGCAGGGTACCCAGAAGCCAGCATCCTAGGTGACTGCTTTCTCTGGCTGTTCCCTAGTTGGAAGTGAAGACACATTTAGGGAAGCTGGGGTTATTGAGCAAGTCCTGTCTGCTGTGGGTTAATCACCACAGAGGTGTGGTTTGGCTTCCTGGGCTGGCGGCTGCAGAGTCTGAGGGTCAGAGTTCCAGCACCAGATATGGTCTGGCCATTGTCCATTTGTACAGGCAGTCTCTCATTAGCAAGACCATCTATCTAATGACCAATGTCCCTCTACCACCAGCCGTCCACAAAGAAGACTGTGATGAGAACTCTTCCCCAACACAGTGAGTGCAGGGGAGTGACAGGTTGTGGATGAAGGGGCCACTCCCCATCAGTGCTTCCTTATGACAAGGGCACCACATACTCAGAGGGGCCCGCACGGCCCGGACACTGATCCCCTGTCGCTGTGGGCCTTTGTATAAGGATATGTGTGAATTAGGGAGGAAAAAGGTACTTTGACGTCCTGAAGAAATAGCCGTTTTTCATACAACTCCTGGGAGGTGGTAATTTATTCACTCATCTTTCAACATAATTCCTGTCTGATTGATTTTCTCCCTGGCTTTATCTTCTCCAACGTGCCACGCACCTGTTCCGGGTGAATATGGGTAAGTATGGTGTACATACAGGAGGGCTCGAGAAGTCGGATAAGTAATGGGAAGGACTAAGCTAAAGCAAATGAGAAAGAAGTGCTCGCTGTTTGTAAAAAATATATAAATTAATAATAATCATAAAATTAAAAATCTGCTAAAATGATTACTAATGTTGATTTTTAGAAAAATAGCAATGAAAACTTCTAGCTCCTTAGAATTAGGGAAAAAAAGGGCTGGATCCCAAAAGGAGAAATACTTGGTGTGATGTCACCAGCTTCAGCCAATGCATTTTTGGCTTCTGTTTTAGAAGTTTCTGTTTGGGGTCTATGGCTTGAACCTGGTCTGCGGCTTACCAACAGGAGACCCTGAGTCACATTTTGGGTTATTTTGGGGAGTAGGGTGGTGATGTTCTAAGGGCTGATGTGACGCCTAGTGCTCAAAAAACAGTTAAGAACTGGATTGGGGAGGACTATGTCCACCCTCCCAGGACGGTGGCAGTGAAGGTTTGATGAAATGGAGATTCGGTCTAGCACAGTGTCTGCTACGAAGCTGACCTCCATTCTCTTCACACCCAGAGGTGCTTCGGAAAGGATCTCACTGCATGCCAAAAAGGGACCACTGTCCTACCGCCGCGTGTTGATTTGTATGATGATGTAAATGTGCTGAAAGAAGAAATCGGGAGTAACCAGGGGGTCTCCAAGGTGGGAGGAAAGGCAAGCAAGACTGAAGGGCAGACATTCCATCTTGTACGTGTGCCCGAACAGCAACATTCACTGACCCTTTCCCAGAGTCCCAGCTCCTTTGGGAAACAGCCCTTGCCCCAGGCCCCATCTGTGTGTTCCCGGAAGCTTGTGGTGGCAGATGACTTACATGACAATCACTCCCACATGCTGACCGAAGGATGCCCCCCACAGCTAGACCAAAGAGGGTCAACACATCAATTCTAGGTTTTGACAATGGGGTTTCCTATCCTAAGGGGACAGCTGGCTTTGCCATTAGCCAGGAAGGGGGGTCCTGGATCAACACAGGGAAAAGCTAAGCTACAAATGGAAGGAGACGGATTCTAGATATCTTCAGAATACCTAGGTCCAGGGGAGCCTAAAGCAACTCTAGCCCTGGAGTTTTCCCTTATATGAGGCAATAAACGTCCTTTGTTTTGCTTCACCGAGGTCAATGAAGTTGCTTTCACTCACAACCGAGACAGTCTGACTGACACAGCTGAGTAAGTTTTGGCTGAGGAGGCAAGAAAAGGAAGGAAATTCTAGGCACCGTCCCTGTCTTCAGTAAGCTTATGTTCTAGCTGGAGAAGCACACAAAAACCAAGCGAACCAAGAAATACAATGGAAACTGCGTACGTTGTGATGAGTGCCACAAGGTGAAGGAACAGAGGGCTGAGATCAAGAATCCTGGAACGGCTTTCTTTACTCGGGACAGTGTGGCGGGCAGAGTACACAGGTGCCTAAAGGTGACCACATTCTGATCCCTGAAATGTACAACTATGTTACTTCACATGGCAAAGGCGGCGTTGAGGAAGTAAATAAGTTTCTTCAGATGGGTAGAGCATGTGAAGAAGCTATATGGCTAGATATGAAGGCGGTATATAAGCAGCTCCTAGAAACCATAATGGAGACTCCAGGAGGAACCATACCCTGCCAACACCTTGATTTCAGCCCAGGGAGACCCGTTTTGGACTTGCAACCCCTAGAACGGTAAGGAACACACTGGCATGGTTTAAGCCACCAAGTGTGTGGTCGCTGGTGACGGTGACAACAGGGAACTCCTCTAGATGGTCAGCACTGGCCTCTCTGAGCCGTGTTTATGCTGAGAGCTAATGGATGAGGAGGACAGGCCACACCAAAGTGGCGAGAAGAACACCGGGAAAACCTTGGCACCGGAAAGATGAGGCTGGCGTGTTCTGAGAACAGCACGAGGATTGTTGCGGCCGAAAAGTACACTGCTCAGCCTTGAGGCTCAGAGAAAAATTTAAAGCACTTTAAATATTCAATGCAGCCCAACTTTGGGGGTGGGGGGGACAAAGCACTCCTTAATGATTTCCTTGATTTTAAACTCGTTGAGGCCTAGGACTGAAGCTCATCCATATATTAATAATAACTAGCACAAAGAATTCCACAAAGTGCAATTTTCCTTCGTAATTCCAATTTATATGCCTATTTAGATTCCTAACATGAATTCCAGATCTTCTGAATGTGTCTTATTCTCATATATTCTGTTGCTGCTACACCCAGCAGTACAGTCACATGCCCGACCTGTAATAGGCACTAAATAAATATTTGTTGGATAAATATGCCTGGGGTTTTTGGTTTGAAAATACACCCCCTGATGCTATATATCCCCCTATGACCCGTTCTCCCAAGTCACCCTAAACATAATTACAATGTTCTGATCGTTTTCAAGAGGAAGGCAGCAGATCTCAGGGCCAGCATTTGGCCACTGGTGCTACCTGTCTGATGGGAGGCTCAGGGGGTGTACAGGCATGGGAGAAGAAGGACTAGTGATTTGTTCATAAAGTATTATCAAGATATCACGTGAGCTGGAGGTCACTAATATGGCAACTGCCTCATGCTGGGAAGAAAATATTTTTTTTGGAGGGGGGCTGGTCCCCACACCACTTGAGCTGCTGAGCGAGCAAAAAAGCAATATGAATAAAGTCTGCGGGCACAAGAAGTCTGGGGCTCCCTTTTAAATCAGTTCCTAGAAGGCGAGAAACCAGTATATCATAGTGAGACAATCATTTATAATGGGACCATTATTAGGAGCCAAGATATAAAAATTGTACATGAAACAGCCTTATAAGCAGATTCAGTGCGTGGCTGATTAACCTCCCTGTCCCACCGGGGGCCGGGTGGCTCAGGGGAGTGGTAATGAGATGTGGAAGTCATTCGCCTCGAGGTCACAGGTTTAAAGCTGGACATGTGAGAAGAGGCCTAATTGCTGCTCCTGGGTGACTCAACAGAGCACAGACGGGGCAGGCGCCGCCTTGTGGGCTCCAAGACGCAGAGACCAGGGTTCGAGTCCCTGCACTGCCCCTGAACTTGCTGGGGACTCAGAGATGCTCCCATAGCCTGGCCTTCTCAACCATGGACACAATTTTGTTAAGGCTCATTCCTTTTCTTTCTTTCTTTTTTCCCCTTTCTTTTAAGATGAATAGGAGTATGCTTGGCACATGGTAAGTATTTGATAAAGGGTAACTCTGCTATTTTCTAAAAATACATGTTTTCTCGTGCATTCTTGAGCATCAAAGGGGCTAGAAGTAGCTCTAAATATTACAAATTCCAGTGCTGCTGGATCTTCTTGGGTCTGGATAGCTGCACAGAGATTTTCTGGCATTTCCAGTGAACAAAGCAGAGGCCCTTTTGTGATCTCTAGTTTGGGTTACCAGAGGCAGGGACGGTAGTAGTGCTAATTTGTCTCTGAGAGCCTACTACAGATCAGGCACAGTTTTAAACACTTCGCCTCTATTCACTAAATGAATCCTCGCAGGATCTCTGGAGGGTAGGCCCTAGTACTAGTATTGCTGATATAAGCGTAATCCCAGGGTTTTACACCTCATAGGAGGAAATGCATTATGTGCACCCAGACAGGAGGATTCCAAAATTGGGTTACCTATTCAACTATGTCCCGAACATGAAGGGTCGGGCAGAATCAAGAAAGATGCCTTCCCAGCATCTGTGATGAGCGTGCTTCAGGCCTGGGCTTCCCCACAGATGCACCCAGATGTGGAATCAGTCTCAGCAGTAGCAAAAGTAAGAGTGGTCGGGGTGGGAACTCTCTACCGACCCAGGGAAGCTGCCTTAGCGGGCAGAAGCCCACTGCGAAAACGTGCAGCTTAGTTTGCTCCATTCAGCTTCTCCATCAGGTGGGTCCCTGTGGCAGGAACATTCTAGAAACAAGTAAGTTGAGAACCGTGGGCCCTGGCAGCACTAAATTTGACCTGGTGCACGCAGGTGGCACTCGACAAAGTGGATGGATACCACCGAGGCCGAAATGAAAGTGGGGGACCCAGAGGGCAAGGAGCGATGCGAGGGCTTTGGGCAAAAAAGGTGATGGGCAGTGACAGAAAGATGCGGCGGGAAACCCAAGTCTTGGGTTCCAATCCCACCGCTGACGTCTTTGCCTCTACTTCCTCCTCTCTGCCTCCTCCCCACCCTTCTCCTTATCCCTCAGAATAAGGGCAAATGCCTTCCTGACAACTGGGGAGAGGAGCGCTTTGCAAATATCCCTTGATTCGGAATTCAGACGTGGGTATAAACCAAAGGGTCCCGAGTTTAAGTTTTTGTTAGGTAGAGAGGACTCTCTATTACTTGGGGGGCAGGAGGTCTCCTACACAGGTATGTCACACCTAATTTAATACAGTACTTAAGTGTTAACTCTCCAATAAATTGCTTGTTGTTTTTCCTCCCCCCCTTTGCCAACCCTGCACTTTGCAAGGACCCGAGGCTCTTGATGAAATAGGAGGAATAATCCTTTCTTTGGTGTCTGCCATCAAGATCTATTTGGTAACCCACTCCTCTAATACCGCCTGTGCAGAGAAATAATTTCAGCTCCCCGTTAATTTGAGTATTGAACTGAAATTCTGCAGCTGCTTGCTGCCAAGCCTGAAAGCAGAAATTAATTTCAATGACCCAGGCGAGTGGAGGGGAGCTCTGTCAGGTAATTAGTCTTCGTCTTTCGCTACTCAGGGTCTATCACTGTGCTAATCCATACATAAACCCAGGCTTTCCCCGAGTCGCTGGCCATCTGCGGGGCCGTTTAACTACCTCTCGCTGAGGCTCGCCGAGAGCCTGGGCATCTGCAGGGAAATGACAGCTCCCTTTCCTGTTTCCCTGCCTTCTACCTATTTAGGGCCCACAGAATTAATGCGGCTGATTTACATGTTCTTTTCCTGTTTGATCGAGTCTGCTGTTGATTAAGTGGAGCTTGGGGTGGAAGAAGGGAGGGGAAGGGTTCCCACTCCTGCAGCGCTCTGACTTGCCAGTTTATTAATGAAAGAGGTACCCATATTGATAGCCCGGACACGACAAGTGCCACAATTACGGGGTATGTCCTTCCAGGCATCTAATTAAGAAGGAGCCTTTTCTGCCCTGGAGGGAGTTGTACTGTCCTATTTGCATTCGATTCTGCCTTAGGATAGGGGCTCCCCTGCCTTTTCCTTTAGGAAAATCTCCTGGGGGAACCCAAGACCCTACACCGGAAAAAAACAAATGCAGGTATGGTAAGCTTTGTTCTCCATGAGGTCCTTCGAAATCCAAGGCAAAGAATGATTTCTGGAGAAGGCACCTGTTCACAAAATGCAGCCCGCCTTCCTCATCCTGTCCCACACTTCTCCGGACTTCGTGGCTTTCATGCTTCCAACCCTGAAGGAACCGGGTGGGGCAGTGGAACACATCAAAGAGGAGCCATGGTGATTTATTGAGCACCTAGGAGAGGACTTCACATCCACTAGCAAAGCTGACCGCTAGAGCAACTCTGGGAGGACTTCTGCTGTTCATTTCACAGACGAGAAAACCAGAGCCAGCTCCGGGAAGGTCCACAGCTGGCAGATCTTTCTGGCTCAAAGTCCTTCTTTCCTTCCACTCGAAGGAACACACGGAACACTCGAAGGCTCACGGGGCGAGTCTGCAGGCCCCACTGTATCCCGGCCAAGAACAGCTGGCCTTGGGGGGTACGCTGATGTTTCCAGAGAGCTCAGAAATCTGGACTTTCACATGAATTTCTCCTTGGATGGTGTTCATTCGTCCATTGGCCAATGAAGCTGGGATTTAGGTGCAACTTCAGAGACTCTACCTGCCTTCCTAGAATCAGGATCTATTTTTTTAACCACGCTTGTTTATTATTATTATTATTTTAATTTTGAATACCTCATTCAAATGAAAATGACCCAGCTTTGTTGGCGGGCTTTGCCCAGTCTCTCTCCTATCCAGGTGGTCGCACACTCTCAAACTGTCCCCAGCACAGTGCCTGATCTAAACTGCAAACCACAGTGGTGCCCAAAGGCCTTCCTCCTGGTCTTTCCAGGGTTGATACCGGATCGTCACTCTCCCTTTTTAGCAGGTCTGGTCCCTCGCAAAGGCCAGCTGCAGAGAAATCCAGCAGGCGCATCGTGAGTCCGTGGCCCTCTCCCCGTCCCACCTCTCCTGCAGAGTTCTCTTGAGCCAATCCTGGGGTTATTCCCAAGTCAGGAAGGAGCCAGTTATGTGACCCTGGACACCTAATCATGTGCAGAAGTATCCTTGGCATCTAGAGACCCAAGGAGGCCAAACTATACAGGCCTGTGTTTCTTTTTCCCCTTTATGTCATTGCCCAAAACAGAACAATGGTGACTGAGCCCTGGACAGCAAGCCTGACTTTCTACTTCAGTTTTCCTACCTCTAAAGTGGCCTCCACATCCCTCTCTCCTGCCTGTCGGGAGACTGTAAAAGGGAAGCAGGCCTGACACTTAGTAGGCCTGCAGGACATCAGGCTCCCACTACCAGCTCCCAGGACGTCTTGATTCTCTTGCTTTGGACTCATATTGTGAAAGCTTTATTCTTCGGAGTTTTTTGTTCTTTTTTTTTTTTTAAGACTGAAGTTTGGAAATGGGAAAAAACCAAAGCAACACAAACCCTGAATCTTCATAGGAGCTACAACTGTGAAATCTCCTAATCATCTCTCATTTTAGGATCAATTCCTAGAAATGACAACATTCCTTCCCAAAGGAGAGAGAGGGAGACTTGACAAAGAGAAGAGTAAAGTGTCAAGGCTCTAATGCATTTTACTGAAATCAGAAATGCCCTCTCCTGCCTCTGACCCCCTTCTGTCCCCTCCAGCCCTGCTGCTGGGGGCACCGAGGAAAAGTCAGAAGCATTAGTCTGGTGTCAAGTAGCCCTGCCACCCATATTCTATGAGAGTCAATTGCAATTAACAGGGCCATTCAGAAAAGGCAGGTACAGGCCAGACAAAGGAAGCATAGCCAGATCTTATCAGAACCCGAGGCTGGCAGGTCAGGCCTTTCCAATGCTGTTTGCATGTGGTGGGGGGGGGGGGGGGATAAAAGGGTGGTGGAGGAAGAAGAGCTGGGGGTTGGGGGAGGAAAGCTGGACCAGGGAGGTGGGAGAGGCACCCGGAGCGAGAAGAGCCAGCCAACGGAGAAGACAGGTTTAAAAATGGAATGGCAGACCCTGAGCGCATTCCTGGGGTTCAGACCCTGACTCTGCCCGTAGGACACTCACACAAGTCGCTCACCCCTCCAAGCCTCGGTTGGCTTATCTGTAAAATGAGAAAAGTACAGTCACGGCACCTTCTTGTTTTGTTTTGTCTTGTTTCATTGTCCTGTGAAATAATGTTTGCCAAGGGGGCAAAGGGATACGGAGATCCAGGAGAGAAGCAGCTTCTTGATGCACGCGTCCCGGCGGGAAAACAAACACCGCAGAACAGGGAACCGGGCGGAAAGGGACTTCTTGTCCACTGGTGAGACCAAGCATGGGCATGTCTCCTCCTCTCAGAGAGAGGAAATCTCCTGCAAAAAAGCAGTCTTCCACCTAGCACGCAGGTCACAGATGCTGACACCAAGCTCAGAGGTTCCCGGGAAACTCTTACATGGCTGGAGGCAGGCCTGCACATGCTGCAGCAGGCCCCGGGCCAGGGGACCATTACCCAGGCCACATGTGCTCTCCCCATGGCTCCATTTTGACATCTCCCCACCCACCACCTCCAAGGTGCTTCAGTTTCTTTCAAACAGAAGAGAGGGAGCACCTACCGTGTAATTAGTTCTGTGCCATTTACCAAGGGGCCCCCAGAAGAACCACCTCTATCACCTCCTCCTCTCTTTCTTTGTTCTGAGAATGCCATCAGGGGCTAAGGAAGTGCAAGACAGCAGAAAGTTCCAGAAAAACTTGATTTCAAAGCCCAGGTGGGCCACTGATGAGTAATGTGACCACAGACCATTTGCTTGAACTGTGACAAGCCTCAGCCATCACACAGGCCATCACACAGGGGTGGGAATACTCACCACGGGAGTATTGCAAGCAGACACAGAAAATCAGAGGTGGGGGGCGGGTGTCTATTTGTTTTTTACCATTGCGGGTTCCTCGAGATGCTCTAGACGGGCAGGCACTGGTAGTTTGACCGTCAGCTTCTCTCCCATGGGCATGTGCCCGTCTGGAACTGGGCAGACGGGGGAACAAGTCCAAACCACACCAGCCTCTTTGGTGAGATAAGGGGCTCTCTCCAGTGCAGACCGATCTTACGAATTCTTGAAGTGATCAAGCTCCTGCTGGCCCAGTGAAGAAGTTATCGGAAAGGACCAGCCAAATTAACTGGAGGTTGACTACTTCTTGATCCTCTTCCAGAGACAAGCGCACAGCTCGAGGGAAGGTGGGAGACTCCTCTCTATTTTTACTTCCCTAGCTAAGCTGCCTATTTTTGTTCACACGCCTTGGTAATTGGGTGCTTACCTTTCAGACCCTCTTAGAATTCCAGAAACTGGAGGCTAAAAAATCCATTAATTTAAATTTTTAAAAGTTCCCATGGAGCGAGAGAAAAGGGGGTCATTACAAGTAAGCAAGAGGACTGCGCCGGTGGGGGAGGAGGGCAGTCACTCGATTTTCTATCAGGAAAAAAATAACACACAGCAAAACCTCATTAAGTCAGTATCGGTTTATTCAAAAGAGCTTATCATTTGCAGCAACTATTCCCCAATCAACTGGATGCCTCTATTGTAATCTTCTTTAATGCGGAGAGCCTGATAATTAAATATATTAATATATCAGAGAGGCCAGACTCGGTTTATTGGGTGGCACGGGGCATTCGTGGCGACGCGGCTGAAGTGTCCAGCAAAACGATCGTGCCTAGTAGGGTTTCAGTCCCACTCAGCTTCCTCACCCTGCGTTTCGCACTATCAAAGCTTTCATCTGCTCTATAATATGTCTAGGCCTTATCAATAATAACATGTTTCCATTTTAATATACTACCTTTTATTAAACTGGAGCCACAAACCCTTAATAGCCATGGCCTTTTCAGGGCACTTTAATCACTACTGGCGAGCAGATGTCCCTCGGAGGAAAACACGGGCAATGTTCAGCAGCAAGGATGGGGACCATCCATCCACCTTCGTGGGGGCAGGATGAGTTACGGGATTGTATTACCAATGCAATTAGGCCGGGCTCCCTGCGCACTTCCACAGCGGACGCCTGAGCTCTGGACAGCAAGAGGCGCTTTCCTCTGTGACCTGGTTTCCGAAGCACTTTTCTTCCCAAAAGCGGCCACCACTGATGCCTGCGGAGGAGGGCCAACTCTGGAGGTTTTGTTTTTGCTTTAATTAAAGTATAACTGACATACAATATCCTTTTAGTTTCAAGTGTGCATCATAGTGATTTGATATGTTCATTCATTTTTGAGTGATCCCCAGAATAAGTCTAGTTGGCTGTCACCAAAGTTACTAAAATATCATTGACTATATTCTCTAAGCTGTACATTACATCCCATGACTTGCTGATAAGTGGAAGCCTGTACCTCTTAATCCCCTTCCCCTATTTCACTCATTCCCGAAATCCTACCCTCTGGTAACCAACAGTTTCTTCTCTGTGTCTAGGAGATGTTCCTGTTTTGTTTTGTTTGTGTATTTGTATTGGGGGGGGCAATCCATATATAAGTGGAGTCATATAAAATTTTTCTTACTCTAGGTTATTTTACTCAGCATAATACCCTCCAGGTCCATCCCTGTTGTTGCAAATAGCATGATTTTATTCTTTGTAACGGCTGAGGAATACTCCACTAGACACAGGTACTACCTCTTGATCTGTTCCTGGATGGATGGACACTTAGGTGGCTTCCATATCTTAGCTATTGTCAATGATGTGGCAGAGGGGTGCATAGATCTCGTTAAATTGGTGTTTTCTCTTTTGTCAGATAAATACCCAGATGGAGTTGCTGGATCATATTTTTAATTTTTGAGGAACCTCCATACTGTTTTCCACAGTAGCGACAGTAATTCACGTTCCCACCAACACTGTAGGCGGCTTCCTTTCCCCTCCCCAACCTCGCCAACACTTGTTAATTCTTGGTATTTCTTCATCTTTTTTGAGAGCAGCCAATCTGACAGGTATGAGGTGGTATTTCATTGTGGTTTTCATCCAACTCCTGAGTTCTGTGTGCGCCTGCCACTTACAGATTTTGCCCAACGCAGACAGCCAGGTCAAACCAACACCTAGAGCTTCTCATGATGATGGCGAGGCCGGCAATGGCGAGCACGATAATGACTGTGAATGGCGCTGATGACAGGAGGTGAATGGCCATGCTCGCTAAGCACTGAGCACAGAATGTAGCTGTGTGTGTGCCATTCGAGGACTTTCTGCATCTAATCCTGTCAGCAATGCTCTGAGGAAGAGACTGGCATAGCCTCCATTCTGGAGACAGAGACACTGTGGCTCAGGGAGGATAAGAGACTTGCCCAAGGTCCCAGAAAGTAAATGTCCCACCTAGGACAGAAACGCAGGTAGGAACTCAAGTTCCACACATTACCCGACACTCGGTGTCTTAATCTGTTCAATGGCAATAAGAAAATACCACAGATGGGCAGCTTAAGCAACAGATATTTATGTCTCCTAGTTTCTGGAGGCTGCGAAGTCCAAGATCAAGGCATGGGCAGATTCGGTGTCTGCTGAGAGCTCTCTGTGGGGCTTACAGATGGCCTGGCCGCCTCAGGCTGTGTTCACACGGCCGTTTCTCAGTGTGTATGCATGTGCGTTTGCGCATGCGCGCACACACACACACACACACACACACACACAGAGTGATATCTCTGCCCTCCTCTTTCTTAGAAGGGCACTGATCCCACCATAAGCGTCCCGCTGTCACGACATCATTCAAACCTCATCACCCCCAGAGGCCCCACCTACTATCACAATGGGGGTAAAGGCTTCAACACGGGAGTTTGGGGAGTTACATTCAGTCCAACTCTGTTACCCTTCTTGTCTGGCCAGAAACAGCACATCCGAACCCCTGCCCTTCCTCCCAGATGAGTTGTCCCTAAGGTCCCTTAGTCAGGACTTAAGGCAGCGTGGCCAAGATCCAAGCCCAGCTGCCATCCTTCCCCAGGCCTCCTGGATGACGGATTAGAGGAACAGCCAGTCATTCATCCCATGGGCAGCACAGTTGAGTCTCAGACTGAAAGAGTTTCATGCATCTGATTCTAGCCCAGAGCTAGACCCCAGCAAGTCCCAAGTCCGACAGCACAGTCCTGTCAACCACAGACACTGAGGGGGAAAGAGCATGGTTTGGCCATCAGAAAGAGTTAGATTTGAATTCTAATGGTCCTGGGCAAGGTGTCCTGTCTGGACGGTGGGGAAAGCGATCCTGCAGGGATGCTGTCAGGACTATAGAAGGAACGTCCAGGGGAGTCACGGCACAGACTGTGGCACGTTGCAGAAACCCAAAGTACCAGCACATGCTCACCGAGCCCTTTCTTCCTACCCTTGTCACAAATTCTGCACCTCCCCCAACCCCCTACACACACACATACACACACACACACACACACACACACACACACTCTCTCTCACACATGCTCACTAGCACACTCTCTCACACATGCCACATATGTCCCATGTCACACATAGACACTCACACACGTGCATGCTCCAGCCTCGAACAGAACCTGTAAGCCACTGGCTCTCAGCTTGACTCCTGCTGAATGAGGTTCGTAGGGGGGAACCCGTTCCCATCCGTTCTGAGTCCCTAGGTGTGGAATGCTGGGAGAGCACTTTTGGTGAAATGAGTGAGTAAGTGAGAGAGATCTTAAAAGGATGACTTAAGTGTCAGTCACATATATGATCCGCAAAATACCCAAACTTGGGTATTTCAACATCCATTTGTAACAAGATTCTTGTTATCCCCTAAACCACCTGCTGGTTCTTATCACTTGTATTTTATGGTAAAAGTCTCAGAAGAAAGACTCTAGGGAGAAACGTTCTTCCAAATGCAAAGAGAAAATGGGCGGGACAGCGCTGGCAGGTGAAGTGAGGCATAGGGTACCGCCCCCGGGGGTCATTGTCTCTGCTTGAGGGGCTGCTTCTTTGGGCCGCTCAGGGGTCGACTGCCAAAAGGACATGTGGTCCTTTGGTTGGCAGAGCTGGGATCACTTGGGGCAGAGAAAAACCTAGCGAAAATCCTACTCCTCTGCCCCCCCTTGCTGACGCCCATGTGAGTGGAATGGAAAATGGGTCCCTCCCCTGTGTGAGGCCCCCAGGAGCACGGTCCAGGCTGCAGTACGCACCCCTCAACCCACAGCTGTCTTTATGAATCATACATAACACAGAGAAGAAAAGCAGGCCTGCAGCTCGACTCCGCTCTTCCCAGCAAAGCAGAAAAGCGCGGAGGAGGTAGCAGACGTGGCTTTCTCGAGCGGCGGCCTGGCAGCAATCTGTGGGTGGAAAGCAGGGGACCTTTGTAGTGGTGTCGTGGAGCAGAGGCTGCTCGGCGTGCTCGCCAGAAGCCTGCGCAGGGAAGGGCTGGGAGCCGTGGCGCTGCGTGTGTTCTGGGGAGCTCAGGAAGGACCGAACCAGAGTCCTGAACTCGTGGTCCTTCTTCAAAGGCAGACTAAGTACAGGGTCGTTGGCTCGGGCTTGTTGTTAGAAAAGGTGGGACTGTGAGGAAAAGCCAGGCCTGGAGACCCAGGAGCTCTGACTTCAAAGCCCTGCTCCGGCCCCGACTAGCTGGGGGGACCACCTGGTCACCCCAAATCTCGATGTCTTTGTAAGACAATGATAACAAATGTTGGGTCCTTCCCCTATGTGGCCCTTTCTTTCTCTCACACTTGGGGAGATGAGGCCAAAAAAAAGTAATTGAATGTGTCACCCCTCGGCGCTGCCAGGACAACACAGCACAGCTAAGGGCTCCAGAGACCTGGAGTCCCAGATCTCTAGCGAGGGACCCCTAAGCGACGGCCCTCATCCTTGTTCAGATCAGCGAGGTGCCTTTTCTCTCATTCCACACATGCTAGAAGGGGCTGCGGAGCTCTCTGGAGTCTCTTTTATCTGGCAGGAAGCCCACGGGAAAGGGCTCCGCCCTCATGAATTCCAACTCCTCCAAGGCCCCACCTTCTAATACCAGCATCTTTGGGGGTTGGGATTTCACATATGACTTCTGGGGAAATATTTATTCAGACACTTGCAGTGGCAGGAGGAAGGGTCTTCCGGTGGTTTGCCTAAGGCACTGTAAGGGTCACAGGGACATCTCCCTCATTGTCCCCCTCCCTTTCTGGGTCCCCTCTAAACTACTCCCTCCCCCTCTCCCCCATAAATAACATTTGAGGCATCAGGCAAGGGAGCATCCAAAGGAAAGGGCTTAGGTTACGGGGAGCAGACCAGCTCAGTACTGACTGCTCATGCTCAGAGCACGCCAACCTACTGTGCGCCAATTACCATGCTCCGTGCTGTAGGGGATGATGTCGTGTATTCCTGCCTTCCCTCCAAAAAATCCTAGTAAGAAGATGCAGGTATTAACCCCATTGTACAGAGCAGGAAACAGAGCTTAGAAGGCATAACTTCACAAATTCTTGAAAACATGATCCAAATGAATCCTAATTTATGAGCTAAAGCAGGAGAGGAAGACTACTCCAGGCAGAGCCAGCGGCCTGTGTGAAGGCCCTGTGGCAGGAGCAGGAGGGCTGGCAGGCTGCAGGGGAAGGGGAGCAGGGAGGGAGTAAGTAGTCACGTGGCAGGGGCCTTCGGGACTGGTTAGGATTGGGGGTTTTATCTTCAGGGACAGGAAGAGCCAGTGAGGGGATGAAGCAGGGACTGGCAAGGTGGGATCTCCACTTTAGAGACACGACTCTGGTGTCCACTGGAAGAAGGGATTTCAAGAGCGGCAAGAAGGAAGCAGGATGCCTGCTAGAAATTCTGAAGACGCCTCTGCTAACTCACAGATTCAGAATTCGTCCTACGCTGCGAGCACGTGTGTTGGAGGAAGACAAGGGAAGGCCAAACCTCACTAGTGTTTTCTGTACCCCAACCCTTGTGGAGGGGGAAAAAAAAAAAAAGACCCAAGCGAAAAAGTCTTCCTGTTTTTAGAGTCTTTTAAATGGCATATGAACTCCAACGGGAAAGTCCACCACTCCAAAGGGCAAGCAGAAGTGCCCTTTGAAAAGTTTTAATTTTATTTTAACTTTGCTAAATCTACTTACATTCACATTTTGAAATATGCATGCATGCTAAAACACTGCAGTTATGGTCTATTGGGTTAAAAATCCACTTTTTGGAACGGGTTCAAGGGAATACTTATACAAAAGACCTCAGAATGGAAAGTAATTCTGTAGAGAAAATAGAATGGAAACATCCCCTAAATAAGCAAGATAAATGCACAGGGAGGAGGCCGGAACCATCAGTAACAGGAGGTTCAAAACAGCTGGACTTTCAGTCCCTCGTCATCAGCGTCAACATTCATACCTTTCCAAGCTGTCTCCTCCGCTGTTCATAATTCAGTTGAAACCAAGAAATTAACCCTCAATTTAAGACAGTGAAATTCCATCCTAGCATGCTGCTCACAAAGCATGGGGTGACCATGGTATTTATTTTGCAAAGTTCCATACAAAGAGAGCTAAAAAAAAAAAAAAAAAAGCTGGAATAAATCCACCAACAAGCATTTCTGTGCTTCTTCTGTGTAATTATCCTTGTATGGGGAGGCATACAAAAGCGGAAGAAAATACGGTTCTTATCCTGAAGGAGATGGCAATCCTCTGAGGAGGGTGCTTCTTGGCCCTCAGGGTGTCTGAAAATCACATCAGGAGTGCCAGAGAAATCCAGATCAGGGCACCCACACTGCCACCCAACTCCCACCATGTGACAAAGGTGACAAAGGCCACACGGGGACTGGGAGTTTGCATTTTAAACAAACAAAGGGGCTTCTGATGGGGGCTGGGATTCCCAACCAGGGAACTGAAGGAAAGAAAAGCTTCGGGAAGAATTCCCAGCACAGAGCCTGACTTGAGGAAGAGGTCTGACTGCGTGTCCAGCCTCACCCTCCCCTGGAGACGCCCCCAGTGATGGCAGCTGTATCAGATGGGGGAACATCCAGCCCTGGCTTTCATGTCGCCAACAAAGGGCACAGGTCCTTTGTGTGGAGGTTCATTCCACTGTAAGACAACAATTGAGTGTCCTTCAGAGAGCCTTGGAAAAGAAGGTGCTTCTTGAACCTTCCTCAGGAGGAACACATTCCAGTTCACTCAACCCTTTTCCTGATGCCCTGGTCCCAAGACCCTCCTCACTCCTGTCACTCTCCTCAGGATGACTTCGAGTCTGCCACTAATACTCTCCTCAGCTGATACCCAAAACGGAAAACGTGATTCCAGACATGGTTTGACCAATGCCAAGTCCAAGGGCGTGTGCCTCTCTTGAACTGGACATTTAAGTTTATAAAGCTGTCCAAGGGCACATCGCTTTTGTCAAAGCCTGACATATCTGATATCACTACAGACTCTATTCTGCACCTTT